>NC_135828.1:2532208-3732208 GCF_964213995.1 Mustelus asterias | reverse complement strand
ACAGAAGAAAACTTTGGTCAAGAAAACATTCTTTGCCCCTCAAAAAGCAGGGTTTCTGAGGCTCTGATGTGGAGATGCCGGCGTTGGACTGGGGTAGGCACAGTAAGAAGTCTCACAACACCAGGTTAAAGTCCAACAGGTTTATTTGGTAGCACAAGCTTTCGGAGCGCTGCTCCAGAGCTCTGAAAGCTCATGCTACCAAATAAACCTGTTGGACTTTAACCTGGTGTTGTGAGACTTCTCACTGTAGCTCTTCAGGAGCTCATTGTAAATTTGATTGATTATTTGAAAACTGATTATCTGCTACTACTTGGCTCTCAGCTCAAGCTTATTTTCTTATAGTTCTTGAGTTTTCTTCTACGTAAGCATTTACTCATTCAGTCTTATCAAAAAAAATCAGCTGGCCACAAGTGTAATCATGATGTGGAGATGCCGGCGTTGGACTGGGGTAAACACAGTAAGAAGTCTCACAACACCAGGTTAAAGTCCAACAGGTTTATTTACTCATGGTAACACAGCCAGACAAATATTTAATGCATTCATGGAACACTCTTTATTCATTATTTTACTGTCTAAAATAGCAGATAGATAAATAAACCTGTTGGACTTTAACCTGGTGTTGTGAGACTTCTCACAAGTGTAATACCACTTTTTGATCAAAGGGAGGTGCAATCTAATACAGTTTGAGAGTTCTCCCTTTAGCAATGCACATCCTACTGCATTACCGTAGACTGCTCCTGTGCTCAGAATAGGTAATGTAAAGCAGATGGTTTTAAAAATCTGTGTAAGATATTTGTTTTGGAGTTAATGCTTCTCTTTGTAATGGAAAAAGTAAATATACAATGTCCTGCTAAATAAAATATCTATTTTTTCAATTGCCCTCGTACTTAATCAGTTTTTATTATTGATGGTATACAAAGCTAAGGCACAGGACTTATTTTCTGAGCTTTGTAGTTTAAATGATTGTGATTATGTTTTCAGCAGAAGTAATTTAGTTCTATGAATATCATGAATTATAAAACCTATAAGCCAGTTCAATGCACATCTATGGTGAGATCAGTAGATAACAATCACTTCTCCTATATCTGTATTTCATTAGGCATCCTGAAAGAATTCTAAAATGTCAACTTTTTGTTTGGTTTTAGCATAATTCAAAATGTCTGACATTTGATATTCACTTTTCATTCCATTAAAACATTTTAACACTTAACCAAATTTCATTTCTGTCGATAAGATGTAGTGGTTGTTATCAATCCTGATGACAGATGCAATAGGGTACAAATAAACAACAGGAAATAGCTCTGTAAAGTCCACACATGGATATGCCAATTATGTTATATTATTCATTAGTGCAGGCTTTTGTAAAAATTAACCCAAGAATTACAAAAACATTTGTGGACAGAAGTGTCTTTACATCACAAACCTTCTATCTGCTATTTTAGACAGTAAAATAATGAATAAAGAGTGTTCTATGAATGCATTAAATATTTGTCTGGCTGTGTTACCATGAATAATTTCTAAATTTAGGCTCCCTTATCTCTCTTGATCTGAGACCTTTTCCACAATTGATAATATCATATCATTGTGTAGTAAAATAAAAATGAAAAACTACAAATGCTATGCATCTGAAATAAAAACAGGGAATTCTAGAAATGCATAGCAGGCCAGGCAGCATCTGTATAAGGAAAAGACACAGTTTGAAGTTTCAGATCTGTAACGATTGGACATGATATAAAATTTAATGTAGAATAGGAAGAACCTTCTCTGTCTTGGCTCATGCTATCTTTGTGCACCAACACAGAGTAGAGTTAAGAGAGAAACCAGGAGGGCAAAAAGGGGACACGAGATTGCTTTGGCAGATAAGGCAAAGGAGTATCTAAAGAGCTTTTACAAATACATAAACGGCAAAAGGGTAATTAGGGAAAGAGTAGGGCCTCTTAGGGATCAACAAAGCATCTATGTGTGGATCCACAAGAGATGGGTGAGATCCTAAATGAATATTTCTCATCGCTATTTACTGTTGAGAAAGGCATCGATGTTAGCAAACTGGGGGAAATAAATAGTGATGTCTTGAAGAGTGTGCATATCACAGAGAAGGAGGTGCTGGAAGTCTTAAAGCGCATCAAGGTAGATGAATCCCTGGGACCTAATTAAGTGTATCCCAGAATGTTGTGGGAGGCTAGGGAGGAAATTGTAGGTCTTCTAGCAGAGATATTTGAATCATAGACAGCCACAGGTGAGGTGCCTGAAGATTGAAGGGTGTCAAATATTGTTTAAGAAGGGCTGCAGGGAAAAGCCTGGGAAGTGCAGGCCAGTGAGCCTCACATCTGTAGTAAGTAAATTGTCAGAAGGTATTCTGAGAGACAGGATCTATAGGCATTTAGAGAGGCAAGGACTGATTAGGGACAGTCAGCATGGCTTTGTGAGTGGAAAATCACGTCTCATGAATTTAATTGAGTTTTTTGAAGGGGTAACCAAGAAGGTAGATGAGGGCAGTGCAGTTGACGTTGTCTACATGGACTTTGACAAAGTCTTTGACAAGGTACCGCATGGTAGGTTGTTGCATGAGGTTAAATCTCATGGGATCCAGGGTGAGGTAACTAATTGGATACAAAATTGGCTTGATGACAGAAGAGAAGAGAGTGGTTGTAGAGGGTGTTGTTCAAACTGGAGGCCTGTGACCAGCAGTATGCCTCAGGGATCGGCACTGGGCCCACTGTTATTTGTCAATTATATTAATGATTGGATGAGAATTTAGGAGGCATAGTTAGTAAGTTTGCAGATGACTCCAAGATTGGTGGCATAGTGGACAATGAAGAAGGTTATCCAAGATTGCAACGGGATCTTGATCAATTGGGCCGGTGGGCTGATGAATGGCAAATGAAGTTTAGATAAATGCAAGGTGATGCATTTTGGTAGGTCGAACCGGGCAGGACTTATTCAGTCAATGTTAGGGCGTTGGGGAGAGTCATAGAACAAAAAGATCTAGGGGTACAGGTTCATAGCTCCTTGAAAGTGGAGTCACAAGTGGACAGAGTGGTGAAGATGGTAGAACATTGAATACGGGAGTTGTGACGTCTTGTTGAAGTTGTACAAGACATTGGTAAGGCCACACTTGGAATACTGTGTACAGTTCTGGTCACCCTATCACAGAAAGGATATTCTTAAACTACAAAGAGTGCAGAAAAGGTTTACTAGGATGCTACTGGGACTTGATGGTTTGAGTTATAAGGAGAGGCTGGATAGACTGGGACATTTTTCCATGGAGCATAGGAGGCTTAGGGGTGATCTTATAGAGGTCTATAAAATAATGAGGGGGATAGATAAGGTAGAGAATCAACATCTTATCCCAAAGGTAGGAGAGTCTAAAACTAGAGGGAATAGGTTTAAGTTTTATCGTTCTGTCAAGACCTAGGTTGCTAGCGGGGCAGGCTTTGCCTCCCAGCATGATATCATTGAACCTTCCTCCTTCATTATTTTGTCTAAGTGTTTAGAAATATGGCAGGACAAGCTGACAGTGCAGCCAACAGCCTACACTTTGCTATTCGCATCTGAGTTGACACTTAGAGTCACAGAGCAATACAGCACGGCCAAACGTGGGCAATTAGGACAAGGTTAAGGTTAAAAACTGGGCGGCATGAACAAGTTGGGCCAAAGGGCCTGTCTCTATGCTGTAAACCTCTATGACTCTATAATACCAGCTGTCATGCAGCTGATAAGTAATTAAGTCCTCTTTGGAAATACCAGGCTGTGGTAAGTCATGCACATTTATTGAGCTGGATTTTATAGGGTGAGGATATTACTTGAACCGACCAGTTTTAAAAAAGGCCACCCCAAAACTGGGATTGCCAATTTTATTTCAATGTATTCCTGGAGATTTCATCACATGACTTGACCCCACACTCCAGCTATGAATCAGCCAACCCATCCTTCCTTGTGACACACTGCCTTCCAACACCAATCGAAAAGCAAAAAACTCATTACCAAATTGGATAATGCTTGATTGTTAGCCAAACAACCTTTTCTCCTCATTTTCAATATTTTTATACCTGGTAACTAGAATTGTTCAAAGAAAATAACCAAAAAAGGGTGGGATTTTCTCATTTTTTTGTCCAAGTGCCTAAGGTTATCAAAAATTACAGGGGGACCTTGATCAGTTAGGGAAGTGGGCCGAGGATTTGCAAATGGATTTCAATACAGATAAGTGTGAGGTGTTGCATTTGGAAAGTCAAACCAGTGAATGGTAGGGCCCCTGGGGTGTGTTGAGGAACAGAGGGACCTGGGAGTACAAGTACATAGTTTGTTGAAAGTGGCGTCACAGGTAGACAGGGTGGTGTAGAAGGTGTTTAGTTGACTGGCCTTCATCAGTCAGGGCAATGAGTATAGAAGTTGGGACGTTATGTTACAGTTGTATAAGTCATCGGAGAAGCCACACTTGTAGTATTGTGTACAGTTTTGGTCACCCCTGTTACAGGAAAGACATTGGTAAACTGGAAAGAGTGCAGAGAAAATTTATGAGGATGTTGCCATGCCATGCTAGGACTTTATTCCTTGGAACGTAGGAGAATGAGAGGTGACCTTATTAACGTTTATAAACTCATGAGGGGCATTGATAGGATGAACGCACATAGTCTTTCTCCCAGGGTAGGGGAATTGCAAACTAGAAGGCATAGGTTTAAGGTGAGAGGGGAAAGATTTAAAAGCGACCTGAGGGGCAACTTATTCATACAGAGAGTAGTGCGCATATGGAACGAGTTGCCAGAGAAAGTGGTTGAGGCAGATACAATAGCAACATTTAAAAAACATTTGGATAAGTACATGGATGGGAAAGGATTAGAGGATATGAGCTAAACATGGGCAATTGAGGCTAGCTGGGAGGGCACCATTGTCAGCATGGACCGGTTGGGCAGAAAGGCCTGTATCCGTGCTGTATTGCTCTGTGACTCTAAGTGTCAACTCAGATGCGAATAGCAAAGTGTAGGCTGTTGGCTGCACTGTCAGCTTGTCCTGCCATATTTCTAAACACTTAGACAAAATAATGAAGGAGGAAGGTTCAATGATATCATGCTGGCAGGCAAAGCCTGCCCCGCTAGCAACCTAGGTCTTGACAGAACGATAAAAATGGAAATAAAACCTCCCCCCCCCTCCCCCCCCCCGACACCCCCCCCTCCACCCCCCCACCACGGAATCCCACTCCAGCCAGGGAACCTCCCCACCACAGACATGGGCCACCCCCAGGACATAGAATTCCCAGCACCTCCCCCAGGCACTGCCCTGGCCCAGCACCTCCCCCAGGCACTACCCTGGCAATCCCCTTGCAGTGCTAGGGTGCAGTGCCAGGTATGGCCCGGGCATGACCCTTTCCAACCCGGGGATGTTCCTCTCCAGCCCAGGGGCTGTACTCACCAATGCACCCCCAGCGAGTTCCGTTTGCCAGTTCCCCATTTTTAAAAACCTTTTGTAAACAGCGTGGTGTGACATCACACTACTGGTGGGGGACTTTTCTACATGGGGGGATGTTACAGTGGGGAGGTCCGCTAATTATATTTAAATGAATTATCATGGGGCTCCTATCTCTGCTTGATGAGAACAATGTTACATTATTGGAGGGAACAGTTGAGTGGGGACATCCTGCCGGCATGAAAGCCATTTTGGGGTCTCCCACTCTGCCATTCCCATCCACTGAAAATGGGGGCAGAAAATCCCCCACAGTCTTTTTTAACGTCCTGATTATTTTTCTCCAGGGTTGCACACAGCAGCGTCCTGGAGGTTGATCTTAAATTCCTGGGGACTCCAGGCCAATCCTGAAGGGCTGGCAAACCTCCCCATGGCAATAACATGCTGCGGGCAGGCTAACCGAGCTGAGAGTGGGACTCCTGTCCCTCTGTGGGAGGAGGCCCTGCTCTAGAGAGCTGCCAGCTTATCAGGTAGCCTGGCAGCTCGAACAGTCCCACAGCACAAAGAGAAATGGATCGAGGACTCGAGTAAGTCCAGGATACTGGGCGGGGAGGGATTGGGCACCCTCGGGAGGTGGTGAGGTAAGCGGAGTGGTGGGGGGGGGGGCATTTGTTTTCAAGGTCAGGCTGGGAGACATAAAGGGAGGGAGGGTGTGTATATCATTTTGAGGGGGAAGTGTCCTTGATGTGCACAGGACACCCCCGCTAAAGGATGTACTCCCCTGCCTTCTCACTTTTTCACCTCAGATGGTGAAAAGCAGACTCCTAACCCATGCCTGCTAACCCATGCCAATCACATTATGGAGTAGGCAGTGCAATATTTGTGGCATTTGCCTTGTTAACAAGCTCAATTTCCCAGCCGGCAAGCTGTCAATTCCAGCGCCTGTCCACCTACCTTATTACGGGAAGCTGGAAGCTGGTGTGTTGATGGCGGGTTTGTGACCTAACGTCAGCACTCTGAATTTTACTCATGCATGGGACAGCAGCAATTCCAATTTGCAAACGTAAAATCACGGCTATTGAGTTGCAATCTACAAGCAATTTTATTACTTTAATCTCTAATTTCATGATGTTCTGGTTTTACATTTTTCAAATGGAGCTGCTGAAGACATCTGGATAACTGATTTGGAACAGACAATGAGTCAGAATTAACGTTGTTTGTGGACGCGGATGACTGGCCTAATCTTAATACAAAGAAAAGTGAACCAAAAGACAGGTGTTAAAAGGATTTTGAAGTTGATCGTAAATCTTTGTAAATGTTTGATTTAAAAAAAATAGGGGTAGTGATGGTGAGACTCCCTCTTTAATTAGAATTTTGACAAAATGTTTCCGACCTGTTGTTGCATCATTTAGTCACCCCTGGAAGATCAGGAACAATGTTCAGAGTTTGCAGTCAGTCTGGAGAACCGATGTTGGAAGCGTAAAGGAGAACATGCCCCTGTCTACATCAATGGGGACGAAGTAGAAAGAGTTGAGAGCTTTTTAGGTGTCCAGATCACCAACAACCTGTCCTGATCCCCCCATGCCG
This sequence comes from Mustelus asterias, assembly GCF_964213995.1. Taxonomy (NCBI): domain Eukaryota; kingdom Metazoa; phylum Chordata; class Chondrichthyes; order Carcharhiniformes; family Triakidae; genus Mustelus; species Mustelus asterias. Next base: position 3,725,224 of record NC_135828.1, on the reverse strand, counting down.
ACACTATAGTTAAGAAAGCCCACCAACGCCTCTACTTTCTCAGAAGACTAAGGAAATTTGGCATGTCAGCTACGACCCTCGCCAACTTTCACAGATGCACCATAGAAAGATTGTATCACAGCTTGGTATGGCTCCTGCTCTGCCCAAGACCGCAAGGAACTACAAAAGGTCATGAATATAGCCCAATCCATCATACAAACCAGCCTCCCATCCATTGACTCTGTCTACACTTGCTGCTGCCTCGGCATAATTAAGGACCCACACACCCCGGACATTCTCTCTTCCACCTTCTTCCTTCGGGAAAAAGATACAAAATTCTGAGGTCACGTACCAACCGACTCAAGAACAGCTTCTTCCCTGCTGCTGTCAGACTTTTGAATGGACTTACCTTGCATAAAGTTGATCTTTCTCTACACCCTGGCTATGACTGTAACACCACATTCTGCACTTTCTTGTTTCCTTCTCTATGAACAGTATGCTTTGTCTGTATAGCGTGCAAGAAACAATATTTTTCACTTTATGTTAATAAATGTGCCAATAATAAATCAAATCAAATCAAAATCAAATCCTGCCATCTCTGGCAACATCAGTACCTCTCAACTGATGTCAGTAAAAATTTACAGGAACAGTAAATGACCTTTCGTGATAGTGTTCACTATGAATTTAGAAATTAAATTGTGATGTCAGTTAATATCGGAAATGCAATTGTAAAAAGGTTAATGCAGAACTCATACTTGGTAATGGTGGGCAATTTTTGGTTAGCAATGCTGCCTCACAGTGCCAGGGACCCGGGTTCGACTCAGTTACTGTCTGTGTGGAATCTGGACGTTCTCCCAGTGTTTGCGTGGGTTTCCTCCGGGTGCTCCAGTTCCCTCCCACAATTCAAAAGACTTGCTGGTTAGGTGCATTGGCCATGCTAAATTCTCCGTCGGTGTACCCGAACAGGCGCCAGAGTGTGGTGACTAGGGGATTTTCACAGTAACTTGATTACAGTGTTAATGTAAGCCTTACTTGTGACACTAATAAATAAACTTTAAAAAGTGGCTCAATGCAAACAAGTCCTTCATTATTAACCTTACCAAGCGTTAGCTCAGTAAACCTGAACCTACACTGCTAAGAGTTTCATTTGCTTGGCAGAAGAGATCAGCGGCAGGGCCAAGTGGAAAGATAGAACATAAGAAATACGGCAGAAGTAGATCACAAGTCCCATCGAGTCTGCTCTGCCATTCAGTCCGATCGTGCTGATCTGGAGCTTCAACTCCATTTTCCCATTCACTCCCTTAATTCCCCGAGACACCAAATATCGGTCCATCCCAGCTTTAAATGTATTCACTGATGGAGCATCCACAACTCTCTGATGTAGAGAATTCCAAGATTCACAACCCTTGGAGTGAAGAAATTGCTCCTGATCTCAGTGCTAATTGATTGGCCTCTTATTTTGAGACTGCCCCCAATGGAAACAATCTCTCAGCATCCAGCCAATCAAACCACTTCAGAATTTGTATGTTTCAATGAGATTGTCTCTCATACAACTAAACTTCATAGTATTTAAGCCCAAATATTCTCAGCATCTCATCAGAGGACAACTCCCTCATCCCAGGGACCAATTTAATGAACATTTGCTAGACCACCGCCAATGCAAATGGAAGTGGAAAGGTGACCAAACCATGGCTTACAAGGGATTAGAGATAGTAAATTAGAGGTAGTATTAGATCCAAGGGAGAGCCGACAAATTGGCCAAAAAATACAACAGACCTGAGGATTGGGAGCAGTTTAGAATTCAGCAAAGGAGGACCAAGGGACTGATTAAGTTGGAGAAAATAGAGTACGAGTGTAAGCAGGGAACATAAACACTGACTAGAAGTTTCTGTCGGTATGTGAGGAGAAAAAGATTGGTGAAGACAAATGTAGGTCCCTTACAGTCAGAAACAGGGGAATTTATAATGGGGAATAAAGAAATGGCTGACTAGCTAAATCCATACTTTGGTTCTGTCTTCACAAAAGAGGACATAAATAAGATACCAGAAATATTGGGAAACACAGAGTTTAGTGAGAGGGTAGGACTGAAGGAAATCAGTCTGAGTAGAGAAATAGTGTTGTGGAAATTGATGGGATTGAAGGCTGATAAATCCCCAGCGCTTACTAATCTACATTCCAGAGTACTTAAGGAAGTAGCCTTAGAAATAGTGGATGCATTGGTGGTCATCTTCCATGATTCTGTAGAATCAGTTGGTTGGACAGCTGGTTAGTGATGTTGAGTGATGCCAACAGCATGGGTTCAATTCCCATACCGGCTGAGGTTATCCATGAAGGCCCACCTTCCCAACTTTGCCTCTCGTCTGAGATGTGGTGACCCTCAGGTTAAATCACCACCAGTCAACTCTCCCCCTTAGGGGAGAACAGCCTATGGTCTGGGACTATTGCGACTTTACCTTTACCGCAGGGATCAGTGCTGGAACCACAGCTATTCACTATGTATATACTAATGATTTAGATGTTGGGACTAAATGTAATATCTCCAAATTTGCCAATGGCACAAACCTTGCTCTCAGGATATGGCTGATGTTTCTCTGTTATAAGACTTGTGGCTGAATGCTGTGGAAGCTGCAGGAACTGCTAAGATGGCAAGGTGTGCATGGAGAATTTTGGGAAAGGCCTCATGTTGGCCTTCCAGCTGTGGGAAAACTGTAAGGAATTAAGTCAAGGGTGGCAAGATAACGAAAATGAAACTTGCCTGCTGTTATATATTTAAGTGGCTTGAATCTACATGTGCAAATCACATCCTTTCTTTTTGTTTAGAACCCACAATGCCTACCATAGTTACCACATTGCAAAAAGAACACTGGCGATGAGTTGGGATTTTGTTTCATCAAGAACATCGAGAAAAGATCCAAAGTCCGGGTGGAAGGGTGAGCTGTGAGGAGGATGCAGAGATCCTTCAAATTAGGGGTTTTACTTGCTATTGTACTCAGCAAAGCTAGTGCAAGCAACTTGTTTGCAATTTTATTTGCTTGTATAAAATACTGAAAATGCCGGGCATTGATGTTGAAAATTATTCATTTTCTTAATTGAAAGGATCCTAACTGAGCAGCCATTTCTCTTGCAGGCACTAACAACTCCACACTGCTCAATATATATTCATTTTACTGTCTTCCCAGTCTTCTTTTTACCCTTGAGTCCATTGACTTGATGTATTTTTTGTTTTCAGATTAACCCAGCCGTACAGCAAAGCCTCCCTTCTTTTGAATTATGCCAGAAACTGCCTGGAATCTCACTCTTCTGTGAAAATAACTCCTCTTTTAAAACCACACTGGCACTTTGATCTTTAATCCCGTTGTTGCTTTTTCCCCGGCCTTCTAATAGTCGAAGTGTGAGAACCCCCAATGTTTTTTAAATTTAGGATCTATTCTCGATGTTCTTGATGAAACAAAATCCCAACTCATCGCCAGTGTTCTTTTTGCAATGTGGTAACTATGGTAGGCATTGTGGGTTCTAAACAAAAAGAAAGGATGTGATTTGCACATGTAGATTCAAGCCACTTAAATATATAACAGCAGGCAAGTTTCATTTTTGTTACCTTGCCACCCTTGACTTAATTCCTTACAGTTTTCCCACAGCTGGAAGGCCAACATGAGGCCTTTCCCAAAATTCTCCATGCACACCTTGCCATCTTAGCAGTTCCTGCAGCTTCCACAGCATTCAGCCATAAGTCTTATAACAGAGAAACATCGGTCGGATCCTAAGAGCAAGATCTGTGCCTTCCTCCTCACCAATGCGTATTGGACAACCTTATGTAAGGCGGAGTTGGGAACAAAAATAATGAAAAATGAATATCTAAGTTAAATTACATTTATTTAAAAGAATGAGTTCAACAATAGAATTTTAAGTAAAATCTTCTTGTGCTGTAGTACAATCAGCTTATCTCAGGGAAAGAATATCCACTGCTACGCCTTCTCATGTTTAGCCTTAATGTAAGTAAGTCTGTGTGGAGTTTGCACATTCTCCCCGTGTCGGCGTGGGTTTCATCGGGGTTTCCTCCGGGTGCTCCGGTTTCCTCCCACAGTCCAAAGATGTGTGGGTTAGGTGCATTGGCCACGCTAAATTGCCCCTTAGTGTCTCGGGATGCGAAGATTAGAGGAATGAGCAGGGTAAATATATGGGGTTACGGGGATAGGGTCTAGGTGGGATTGTCGTCAGTGTAGACTTGATGGGCCGAATGACCTCCTTCTGCACTGTAGGGATTCTATGGTCATTACTGAAATATGGAAATAAGAGCCACTGAGAAGAGCAGGAAAAACAACATTTCATTATTGCCAGAAAGAAAGGATAAAACAGATGTATTAAAATACACAATGCACAAAGATTGTAAATTCACCAATTGTACAATTTATTTACATCTGCCTGGTTGAACAATCAGCCTGGTTTCAAAACGGCTCCCTGAGCTTACACAAACTCATAAATTATTGGGATGACAATTCCTCTGCAAGTTACTTTGCAATAGAAGAAATATATGGCATTCTGCCTCTGTAACAGGCATTTCAATTATAGAGAAAGTTAAAGTTTTAATAAAGTGACATATGTAGAGCAAAGACCAAAGGAACAGAGGAATGTACAGAACCTGAACAACTCATTTAGAGTCATAGTCATAGCGTCATAGAGGTTTACAGCATGGAAACAGGCCCTTCAGCCCAACTCGTTCATGCCGCTCTTTTCTCCAGCACTAAACTAGTCCCGATTGCCCATGTTTGGCCCATATCCCTCTATACCCATCTTACCCATGTAACTGTCTAAATGCTTTTTAAAGTCGAAATTGTACCCACCTCTACTACTATCTCTGACAGCTTGTTCCAGACACTCACCACCCTCTGTGTGAAACAATTGCCTTACTGGACCCTTTTGTATCTCTCCCCTCTCAGGCTGGCAGGTAGGATAGCTGAGGAACAGTGGAGGATTTTTAAGGAGATCCTTTTCAGTTCTCAGCAAAAATATATTCCAGCAAAAAACAAGGATTGTAAGAAAAGGGAGAACCAGCCGTGGATAACGAAGGAAATAAAGGAGAGTATTAAAATAAAAACAGCTGCGTACAGAGTGGCCAAAAATAGTGGAGAAACAAGTGATTGGGAAAAATTTAAGAAACAACAAAGAGAGACTAAGAAAGCGATAAAGAAAGGAAGGATAGACTATGAAGCTAGGCTAGCAATTAATATAAAAAATGATAGTAAAAGTTTTTATAAATATATAAAAAGGAATAGAGTGGCTAGAGTGAATGTTGGACCCTTGGAGGACGAGAGGAGGGAGTTAATAGTGGGAAATGAGGATATGGCTGAGTCTTTAAATAAGTTTTTTGTGTCGGTCTTCACGGTGGAGGACACAAATAGTTTGCCAAATATTAACGATAGAGGGTTGGCAGCAGGAGAAATACTTAATACAATTAATGTGACCAGAGAGGCAGTGCTGGGTAGACTAATGGGACTGAAGGTGGACAAGTCCCCGGGTCCGGATGGAATGCATCCCAGGGTATTGAAAGAAATGTCAGAGGTAATAGTGGATGCGTTAGTGATTATTTATCAAAACTCGTTGCATTCTGGGGTAGTGCCGCTTGATTGGAAAACGGCTAATGTTACGCCGCTGTTTAAAAAAGGAAGGAGACAAAAGGCGGGTAACTATAGGCCGGTCAGCTTAACGTCTGTAGTAGGGAAAATGCTGGAATCCATTATTAAAGAGGAGATAGCAGGGCATCTGGATAGAAATGGTTCGATCAATCAGACGCAGCATGGATTCATGAGGGGAAAGTCGTGCTTGACGAACATGTTGGATTTTTATGAAGATGTGACTAGGGCGGTTGATGGAGGAGAACTGGTGGATGCGGTGTTTTTGGATTTCCAAAAGGCGTTTGATAAGGTGCCCCATAAAAGGCTGCTGAAGAAGATTAGGGCACACGGAGTTGGGGGTAGTGTGTTAAAGTGGATTGGGGACTGGCTATCCGACAGGAAGCAAAGAGTCGGAATAAATGGGTGTTTTTCCGGTTGGAGGAAGGTAACTAGTGGCGTGCCGCAGGGATCGGTACTCGGGCCGCAACTGTTTACCATTTATATAGATGATCTGGAGGAGGGGACGGAGTGTAGGGTAACGAAGTTTGCAGACGACACAAAGATAAGTGGAAAAGTGAATCGTGTGGAGGACGGAGAAGATCTGCAGAGAGATTTGGACAGGCTGAGTGAGTGGGCGAGGATATGGCAAATGGAGTATAACGTTGAGAAATGCGAGGTTATACACTTTGGAGGAAATAATAACAAATGGGATTACTATCTCAATGGAAACAAATTAAAACATGCTACCGTGCAAAGGGACCTGGGGGTCCTTGTGCATGAGACGCAAAAGCCCAGTCTGCAGGTACAACAGGTGATCAAGAAGGCAAATGGGATGTTGGCCTATATTGCGAGGGGGATAGAATATAAAAGCAGGGATGTCTTGATGCACCTGTACAGGGCATTGGTGAGGCCGCAGCTGGAATACTGTGTGCAGTATTGGTCCCCTTATATGAGGAAGGATATATTGGCATTGGAGGGAGTGCAGAGAAGGTTCACCAGGTTGATACCGGAGATGAGGGGTTTGGATTATGAGGAGAGGCTGAGGAGATTGGGTTTGTACTCGTTGGAGTTTAGAAGGATGAGGGGGGATCTTATGGAGACTTATAAGATAATGCGGGGGCTGGATAGGGTGGAGGTGGAGAGATTCTTTCCACTTAGTAAGGAAGTTAAAACTAGAGGACACAGCCTCAAAATAAAGGGGGGTCGGTTTAAGACAGAGTTGAGGAGGAACTTCTTCTCCCAGAGGGTGGTGAATCTCTGGAATTCTCTGCCCACTGAGGTGGTGGAGGCTACCTCGCTGAATATGTTTAAAGCGCGGATGGATGGATTCCTGATCGGTAAGGGAATTAAGGGTTATGGGGATCAGGCGGGTAAGTGGTACTGATCCACGTCAGATCAGCCATGATCTTATTGAATGGCGGGGCAGGCTCGAGGGGCTAGATGGCCTACTCCTGCTCCTATTTCTTATGTTCTTATGTTCTTATGTTCTCACCTTAAACCTATGCCCTCTAGTTTTAGACTCCACTACCTTTGGGAAAGGATGTTGACTATCTAGCTGATGTATACTTCTTCATTATTTTATAGACCTCTATAAGGTCACCCCTCAGCCTCCTATGCTCCAGGGGAAAAAGTCTCAGTCTAGTCAGCCTCTCCTTATTATTCAAACCATTAAGTCCCGGTAGCATCCTAGTAAATCTTTTCTGCACTCTTTCTAGTTTAATAATGTCTTTTCTATAATAGGGTGACCAGAACTATATACAGTTTGCTTTGAATGGCTCTATTCATCAAATCAAATGAAATCTTGCGATTGTCCTGATGAGTGCAAGATGAAAAAATTAGACAAAATGTCTTTTTTCAGCAAAACTCAAGTTCTGCACTATCAAACACCCATCTGTGTAACAATTATTTTCTGCTTCACTGTATGGACAAACCTTGAACTCCAGCCTCTTTCAGAAATAATTTCTGTTTGAGTCTCAAGATTTGAATCTCAAATCCCAAAATTAAACTAAGTAGGCTTTAATGAAACTGACACTATCTACCTGATGGTGAAGAAGCAAATATTTAATGTAAAATTTGATGCTGGCTTCACTGTTCAAGTGCTTGCTCATAAGGAAGCCTCAGGAGATATCTTGAATGGTAGTTCCCCATTGCACTTGCATAAACTGGAAGCACTTGATGTCAGTCTGCAAGTAAGGATATAATTCAGTCCAGTGTTGCTATCAGACCATGAGGATGAAATAATTTATGCTGCGTATGTAACTCAAAGCCTTCTTCAGTTGTAAAAGTAGACATCTGTGAGATGATAGGTTACCAACACTGAAAATTATGAAGTGGTAATACTTTTGGATTAAGGTGAAATTGTATACTTTTGTTTATTCTGGAGATAACATTTTATTACAATTCCCAAAAGGTTAAGCTTGAAGAAGGTCTCAAAAAAATAAATATTATTCAATACTTTGAGTGTTTATTAATAGTCCCACTGTGGAGTATGGTCACTTGGTTGTACTGTTAAAACATAATTCATTTCATGACTCTGGTCTCTCGAAAATTAATCACTTTAGATGCAGTATTAAATAGTTTCTAAGAAATAAAATCAGACAGTTAAATATGTATGTAATTATCTCCCTGTTTTGTTGCAGCAAAGTGCTGTTTTACAATCTAGATTCATAGCATCATAGAACCCCTCCAGTACAGAAGGAGGCCATTTGGCCCATCGAATCTGCACCGATTACAATCCCACTCAGGCCCTATTCCTTTAACCCCACACATTTACGCTGTTAATCCCCCCTGACACCAGGGTCAATTTAGCATGGCCAATCTACTTAACCCACACATCTTTGGACTGTGGGAGGAAACCAGAGCACCTGGAGGAAGAATGTGCAGACTCCACACAGACAGTGACCGAGGCGGGAATTGAACCCGGGTCCCTGGCGCTGTGAGGCAGCAGTGCTAACCACTGTGCCACCCCTGAATTATCTACCTGAATTGTAATTTGTTGTCACTTTAAGTGCATTGTTATTAGGGATAGGCAATGGACAGCTGAATTTCAGAAGTCGCAAAACACAAGGAAATGTGAAGTAAAATACTCAGAGATGGGGCAGGCTAGAATATAGAGAAGCAGAGATCCAGGATGGTGTGGTGATAATGAAGTGTAAAGAAAAGGAGAGAAAGCAACGGCAAATAAAAAAGAAAAATAAATAGATGAAAAAAACAATAAAAAATAGAAAATATAAATAACCTAAAGGGTCAGCACATGATACAGATAAAGGGAAATGAAAAAATAAAGATAAATGGAGTGGTAAAAAAGAATAAATAAAATAAAAACAATTGAATCAGAAAACCATATAAACATAAGAGCATTTGGCCCATTGCGTCTGCTCCATTCAATGAGATCATGACTGATCTGATATGATAATTCTCAACTCCACTTTCCCGCCTTATCCCCATATCTCTCGATTCCCTTACTGATGAAAAATCTGTCTATCTCAGCCTTGATGTGGAGATGCCAGCGTTGGACTGGGGTAAACACAGTAAGAAGTTTAACAACACCAGGGGAGCACTTCAGCGGTCACGGGCGTTCGGCCTCTGATCTTCGTGTAAGCGTTCTCCAAGGCGGCCTTCACGACACACGACAGCGCAGAGTCGCTGAGCAGAAACTGATAGCCAAGTTCCGCACACATGAGGACGGCCTCAACCGGGATCTTGGGTTCATGTCACACTATCTGTAACCCCCACAGCTTGTCTGGACTTGCAGAAACTCACTGGCTGTCCTGTCTGGAGACAATACACATCTCTTTAACCTGTGCTTAATGCTCCCTCCATTCACATTGTTTGTACCTTTAAGACTTGAAAGACTGCATTCCAATCATTATTCTGTAAATTGAGTTTGTGTCTCTGTATGCCCTGTTTGTGAGCATTTCTCCACTCCACCTGATGAAGGGGCAGCGCTCCGAAAGCTACCAAATAAACCTGTTGGACTTTAACCTGGTGTTGTTAAACTTCTTACTATCTCAGCCTTGAACATACTTAACGACCCCTATAGCCCTCCAGGTTAAAGAATTCCACAGATTCACTACCCTCTGAGAGAAGAAATTCCTCCTCATCTCTGTCTTAACTGGGCAACCCCCTCACTCTGAGATTATGCCCTCTGGTCCTAGACTCTCCCTCAAGGGGAAACAACCTCTCAACGTTGACCGTGTCAAACCCCCTGGGGACCTATATACCTCAATAATGTCACCTCTCATTGTCCTAAACTCCAATGAGTACAGACTCAACCTCTCCTCATCAGAAAATCCTTCCATACCTGGGATCAACCTAGTGAACCTTTTCTGGATTCCTCCAATGCCAGTATCTGTCCTTTGATAAGGGGTCCAAACTGTTCGCAGTATTCCAGGGATGGGTCTTATTAGCGCCTTGTATGCTTTCAGCAAGAGTTCCCTATTTTTATACTCCATTCCCTTTGAAATAAAGGCCAACATTCCATTTGCCTTCCCTATTACCTGCTGAAGTTGAATGCTAGCCTTTTGTGATTTATGCACGAGGACCCCCTATTTCTCTGTGCTGCAGCTTTCTGCAGTCTTTCTCCATTTAAATAATATTCATAGAATCATAGAGGTTTACAGCATGGAAACAGGCCCTTCGGCCCAACTTGTCCATGCCGCCTCAGCTCCTTTATTCTTCCTACCAAAGTGCAAAACTTCACATTTTCCTACGTTATATTCCATAGAAGGATGAATGCTTACATCCAGAGAGAAAACAGCAGGTTCAGGCTCCAAGATGCCACTATCACTCTGAAAGGCAGTGTCTCTGTAATTCTAGCAGTGTGTTGGAGGACAGCCAGCTTTTACCCAGTTGTTCTGGGCTGAATTCCAATCCCTGTCTTGGAGTTGAAAGGATAGTGTCCAAGCGCAGTCCTTTATCAACCAAGGATGGCTGAGGCTTAAAACATTGGCATCAACTGCAAAGCAAGCATGGGATGAGAATTCCTCTCGTTCACTGTGCATAGTAGCAACATTGTAAAAGCGTTTTGAAGATTTTCTCTGTTCAATGCTTCCAGTGAAAGCATCCACATGCTCTCTTTATGTATCCACAGCAGCTAATGAAGAGAATGTCTTCACAAACATATTTACAATGCTGTAATGACATTGCAATTTGTAGAGAACACAGAGAAATCTCCCCTTTTATTGGCAGGTTTAGTGCAAGGTTATTCGAGTGTTAAATTTGCTGTGTTGTCCTTTGATGTCAGGCATAAAAACTGCTTGAGGAAGAATGTGCACTCAGTGTTAGAAACTGACAGTGTTTGAAATGTGGCACTGTATCTACAATAAGAAAGTTAGCTGTTGCCCTAACCCTTTCGTCTTGACTTGCCTGAGATTAGTTTGTCATTTAATCAAAACCTGCATTATCAAACACTGAGGTAATCAGCTTTCCATGCACAGCATTGTTATCCTATTTGCTGTTGTTAGATGTTAGATGAGAAAAACAAGTCGTTAGTTAAACTATTGCTATTGGAAACATTCTCGTACAGGATGAGTAATAGACCATTACTTTTTACATCACTGTTTGGGTTTTTAAAACCATTTTGGTGATTAGATTGCATGTTCTTGTAAATTGTCATTCCTTTTATGAAGATGAAACAGACCTACCAGCTTTAATGTTTTCAGACAAAATATTTTGGCATATATAGACACGAACATACAAATTCGTATACAAACTCAGCCCCTCGAGCCTGCTCCACCATTCAATAAAATCATGGCTGATCTGATTGTAACCTCAACTCCAGATTCCTGCCTACCCCTGACTAACTTTCACCCGCTTGCTTCTCAAGAATCTATCTACCTCTGCCTTAAAAATATTCAAAGGGTCTGCTTCCACTGCCTTTAGAGGAAGAGAGTTCCAGAGACTCACGACTCTCTGAGGGAAAATCTTTTTACCTCATCTCTGTCTTAAATCGGTGACCCCTTATTTTTAAAATTGACCCCAATTCTAGATACTCCCACAAAAAGAAAGAAATATCCTTTCCATACCTTCCCTGTCAAGATCCCCTATGATCTTTTATGTTTCAATTAAGATGCTTCTTACTCTTGTAAACTCTACTGGATACAAGCTTCGCCTGTCCAACCTTTCCTCATAAGACAACCCATCTATTCCAGGTATTAGTCTTGTAACCATTCTCTGAACTGCTCCCAACACATTTACATCCTTCTTAAAATAAGGAGACCAATACTGTACACAATATTTTAGATGTAATCTCACAATTGCCCTGTGTAACTGAAACACAACCTGCTTACTGTTGTATTCAATTCCAATTGCAATAAACTTTAACATTCTATTAGCTTTCCTAATTACTTGCCGTACCTGCATACTAACCTTTTGCGATTCATGTACTGGGACACCCAGATACCTCAGCATCTCAGAGCTCTGCATTCTCTCACCACTTTGATTTATTTTTTATTTTTCCTGCCAAAATGGACAATTTCAGATTTTCCCACATTATACTCCATTCGCCAAATCTTTGCCCACTCACTTAACCTATCTATATCCCTTGGTAGCCTTCTTATGTCCCCTTCACAATATACTTTTTTATCTCTGTGTCATCAGCAAATTTAGCAACTGTACCTTCAGTCCCTCCATCTGAGTCATTAATATAGGTTGCAAACAGTTGAGGCCCCAGCACTGATTCCTGTGGCACACCACTCGTTACAGCCTACCAATCCAAAAATGACCCATTGGTACCTACTTTCTATTTCCTGTTACCAAGCCAATCCTCAATCTGTGTTAAAAGGTTACCCCCTACACCATCAGCTTTTATTTTCTGCAATAACCTTTGATGTTATCAAAAGCTGTAACTAGTAGTACATTGAGTGAAGAATTCAGGTTCCAATTGCGGACCAATATCAGACACCACCTGGTCTGGGATGCCATGGCTCACCAGCACTTCCTTCAAGGACATAATGGCTGTCTCTGTGGTTGCCATGTGTATTGCTTCACTTTGTTCCATCAGGAGAAGTACTCAACCACCACACAGAAGGACCTTCCATTACACATGAATAAATCCATTCCCAACAGTCCCCATGCCTTGGTAAGAAACTGTGCGGGGAGAAGGAGCCTGCTCCAGACAGGCTCACACCTGGCAGTTTGAGATTATTTCTCAATTGCCTTGATATTCCCGGCTATACCGAGCCCACGCTCTTCATTTTGTAATGCCCATGTGGCCTTGGTAGATTTGTTGGAGAATCTCCCATTGAAGGGTGACTATAATGACCAAACGCTTGTTATATATTAGCAGACCCTCTATCAGGGTGAAGTGTTTCTGCTATTGCAATATCGTAGACAGAATGGCAATCACCAAGTAGAGTAACAGCAAAACTATATAATAATTATAATAACTACTTACAGAGAGTGAGAATGAAGCTACTAATTGTTTCGAATCTAAATCCTAAACTTCCTGAGAGAGCCCACTCAGCCACAGGATTCATGTGAACAAAGAACAAAGTACAAAGAAAATTACAGCACAGGAACTGGTCCTTCGGCCCTCCAAGCCTGCACTGACCATGCTGTCCAACTGAACTAAAACCCCATATCCTTCCGGGGACCATATCCCTCTATTCCCATCCTATTCATGAATTTGTCAAGGCGCCCCTTAAAAGTCGCTATCAAAGAACAAAGAAAATTACAGCACAGGAACAGGCCCTTCGGTCCTCCAAGCCTGCACCGACCATGCTGCCCAACTTAACTAAAACCCCCTACCCTTCCGGGGACCATATCCCTCTATTCCCATCCTATTTATGTACTTGTCAAGATGCCCCTTAAAAGTCACTATCGTATCTGCTTCCACTACCTCCCCCGGCAACGAGTTCCAGGCACCCACTACTCTCTGTGTAAAATATCTGCCTCGTACATCTCCTTTAAACCTTGCCCCTCGCACCTTAAACCTATGCCCCCTAGTAATTGACTCTTCCACCCTGGGAAAAAGCTTGTGACTTCCAATCTGTCCATGCCTCTTGTAATTTTGTAGACTTCTATCAGGTCTCCCCTCAACCTCCGTTGTTCCAGTGAGAACAAACCAAGTTTCTCCAACCTCTTCTCATAGCTGATGCCTTCCATACCAGGCAACATTCTGGTAAATCTTTTCTGCACCCTCTCCAAAGCCTCCACATCCTTCTGGTAGTGTGGCGACCAGAATTGAACACTATATTCTAAGTGCGGCCTAACTAAGGTTCTATAAAGCTGCAACATGACTTGCCAATTTTTAAACTCAATACCCCAGCCGATGAAGGCAAGCATGCCGTATGCCTTCTTGACTACCTTCTCCACCTGCATTGCCACTTTCAGTGACCTGTGTACCTGTACACCCAGATCCCTTTGCCTATCAATACTCTTAAGGGTTCTGCCATTTACTGTATATGGGAGAGTATATTGTATCTGTATAAGGTATCTGCTTCCATTACCTCCCCCGGCAGCGAGTTCCAGGCACCCACCACCCTCTGTAAAAAACTTGCCTCGTACATCTCCTTTAAACCTTGCCCCTCGCACCTTAAACCTATGCCCCCTAGTAATTGACTCTTCCACCCTGGGAAAAAGCTTCTGACTATCCACTCTATCCATGCCCCTAATAATCTTGTAGACTTCTATCAGGTCGCCCCTCAACCTCAGCCATTCCAGTGAGAACAAATCAATTTCTCCAACCTCTCCTCATAGCTATTGCCCTCCATACCTGGCAACATCCTGGTAATTCTTTTCTGTACCCTCTCCAAAGCCTCCAGATTGGCTAAATGGGTCACATGACCCACCTAAATCATACCCCTTAAGGGGCTCATCACTACATCCCTCCCCTTTTAAGTCCCTTATTAACACATACTAACAAAAGTGAAACTACTTGCAATGTAACACCATAAATGAATTCTTTAGCACAGACCATTATAAAGTCAGTTTATGAGGGGATTTCCTCTCCATTTTGGAGTGATTCAGCTCAACAGGAGGTGCCTTAACAGCAGGGGCAGATTCGATTTCATTTTCAGAAATCGGACTTCCCACTTGTGAAGGTGCATTAGTACAGATCACTTCTCCAGTTCCCACTGGAACACGACTCAACCCTTCCTCAGGCTGACTTGTTTCTAAACTACTTTCAACCACAACAACCTCACTGACGGGCATACTCGGAGTGGACTGCCCCATTAGTTAACAACCTCACTGACGGGCATACTCGGAGTGGACTGCTCCACGAGTTCTCTATGTGACTCCTTTCTTCTCAGATGATCTCGGTTCTTCTTCAATCAGTCCAAAGATGTGCGGGTTAGGTTGATTGGCCAGGTTAAAAATTGCCCCTTAGAATCCTAAGATGCATAGGTTAGAGGGATTAGTGGGTAAATATGTGGGGGTAGGTCCTGGGTGGGGTTGTGGTCGGTGCAGACTCGATGGGCCGAATGGCCTCCTTCTGCACTGTAGGGTTTCTATGATTTCTATGATTTCTATTACCGTGAACTTTGACTTCATACCATACTTGGGGGGGGGGGGGGGGGGGGCAGACCATGCAAAGATTGTTGACCTCGGGCAGGACTTCGGGGTTCTGGGACAAGCACGGCCGGAAAATCCCGCCCAAGATGTTTCTTTTGCACACTCTACTTTGCCTTCACCCTCCCAACTAGGTTTGGAATCATCAGGTCCAACCTGGTCCAAATACACGTACACATCAGCAACTCGGCAGCATTACTCCAGTGGGCATGTGGGATGCCATTCTATAAATAATAAGAAAATGCACTAATTTGGTCTGTAGGGATGCTTTTTCATGGCTGCTTCAGAAGTTTGCATATCTCTCTCCATTATCCCATTTGAGGAGGGGTGTGTGGTGCAGAGCATATTTCCTTACTGTCATTTGATGACATAGAATGCTGGGATTCCTCACTGATAAACGCTATCCCATTGGCTGAAACCAACGCTACCGGCAAACAATGGGTGGCAAAGGTTCACCTTAACTTTCCCACTGTTGCCAAATAAGTCGTGGGCTTCATTTCGTAGATGTCTAGCCACAGCGAGGGCAATTTCTAACACCTTCTTCAGGGTTACTTCTGTTTCTGCCAACAATTTCTTCTGTATGGTGATATTATTCACCCTCACACACTAGCTGGTCTCTCAATATCTCATGAAGGGCAGACCCATATTCACAATGTTCAGTCATTTCCTTCAACCTTGCGATGAAAGCTGCTATCACCTCCCTGCGGGGCTCTTACCATCAAATTATATTTATATATCTATATGGCCATTGTGTGCTTCATACGATAATGCCTTTCTATGAGTCCCTTTAGTGTGAGGGGTGACCGGAGAAGTCAAGCTCCTAATTAACTTATAGTTTGGGCACCACAGGCTGATAACAGAATTACCCTCTGTTTCTCTTCCCCTCCCTTTGCATTTGCTTTGAAGGATAATCGCAGGCGTTCAACACATTGAACACTCGCCTCCAAATTCGGGTTGAAAGGCTCAAGCTTCCCAAATGGAGGCATTTTGAAAGCTCACTGGTTGCTGAACAGATGAGCTTCCAATGACCTGTACAAAGGGTCTGCTATGTCATTTTCTGTGGCAAATGGAAGGTACGCTGTTGATCATCATCGCCCATGTAATATTGTAGGAATGGTGACCACAAAGTAGAGTAACAGCGAACTATTTATTAACTATAATAACTATGTGCAGAGAGTGAGAATAAAGCTATCAATTGCTTCAACCCCAAATTCTAGACTGCCTGGGAGAGCCTGCACTCAGCCCCAGGATTGGCGCGCTTCGGAGTGACTATCCAAATGGGTCCAAAACCTCACCCCTTTTCATGATGTTTTTGATTTTCATGATGTTGCCACTTAGCCTCTGTTGTAGTCACTCTTGTTGACAGTATCAGCAATTGCGGACACTTTCCACATTTTAGAACTGCTCCTGGACTATTTGCTAAAGCTTTCCTGAGGTAGCCAGCAGTTGTTTCCTCAGCAATACAAGTCCAACTCATCAACTGTGTGTTACAGGAATGTCGACTGTGACCCTGGATACCTGTTGTTTGATGTTTCCCTTGAACATCACTATATCATATGCAAAGCTCACAAGACGCAAGCGGGAATCTCTGAATTCTTGCGGGGGTGGGGGGGCTGCACCTTTGCAAATTCTTTCTCATCCAACTGTGAGACCAATGGTTTATGATCCATTTTGAGTTTAAAATTGGAGCCAGTCCATTTCGGAGTTTAGACAAGAAAACACTTCATCACACATAAAGCAGTGAAAACTCTCTCCCCAAAGGCTGTGGGTGCAGGATCAAGTGAAACATTCAAGACTGCATGACATCAATAGATTTCTGTTAGGTAAGGAGTATGGAGCAAAGCCAAGCTCATGGAATGAAAGCCATGATTTAACTAAATGGCAAAGCAGATTGGAGGGGCGAAAGGACATACTTTTGTTCCTATTACCACTCAAAAAAACAACAATTTTTGAAGATGAGCTTCTGAATGCTGTCCTAGGAGGCCTGTGTAGGTGTTATTATTTTTAAAATGAGCATCTATATGATGAACTGGATAGTTTTTGAGTGAGTCGGTTATATGATTAAGCACAACAAATCAGTCACAAGAATTCAGCTTCTGAATAAATGTCAGCATATTCCACAACATGTAATTCTCTGATTGTGATGATTTCAGCCAGGCTAATGAGGTTGGCTAGCTAGAGTATGAACTACCTGATGAATCTTAACTGATAGTTAAATCAGGGAGCCTCATGCCCCCTATTTAAAGCAGGTGTGTCAGACTCCCAGCCTGCATTCAGCAGGGAGCAACTGGAGAGTTGGCTATGTACAGATGTATGGTGTAACTAAAGTAACTTGGTGACCGGGACTTTTGCCTCCGTGGAGTTATTACACTGATCCTCTGAAACTCTTGAGAAAAGCTTATTTTAGGTTGCGTTTGCGTGGGTTTCCTCCGGGTGCTCCGGTTTCCTCCCACAGTCCAAAGATGTGCGGGTTAGGTGGATTGGCCATGCTAAATTACCCCTTAGTGTCCCAAGATGTGTTGGTTAGGGGGATTAGTGGGATAAATATGTGGCGTTATGGGGATAAGATGGGATGCTTTCAGAGAGTCAGTACAGACTCAATGGGCCGAATGGCCTCCTTCTGCACTGTAGGGATTCAATGATTTGCAAGATATGTTTCTTTATTATTAGGTTTCAAGAGGAAAAAAGATGCAGCTGGAGTAGTTTTATTCAATCTTTCCACATGTTTCTATAAGAGTACCTCATCGGTTTATCTTGGTCATTTTTTAGAGGCTTCTGTCAAGCAGGCACTATCACTCTGATACCATCAATTACAGGAAGTATCCCACAGTTATCTCACTATGATCTGTGTGAATAGGAGATGGTGTTTTAAAGCAGCCTGAAGATAGATAGACCTACAGCTCACCAACAATAGCAAAATGTTCTGTCGGCTTGTATTGGAAATCTCTCTGTATGGTTTACTGGAATTGGGGAAATTCTGGAGCAAAGCTTTAAACCCCTTTTAAATTAATCTCCTTCCACTATTTGTGATAGAGCCACCCTAGATTGTAGGGGTAATGTTTTCAGGTATTCTGCTAGATAATTTTGATGTCCTTGAATGTGGTTTGAGAGAAAGAGATATTGGTTAATAATTGCTGGGGTCTTACTTTGATGCTTTCTCTATGACCATTTGCTGTTATTCATTGAGGTGGTATGACCATTATAGACAAAGATAGATGAATTAGATAGGCGAAGGAGACAATTTGTTCTTCAGATAGCACTTTGTGCTCATTTGTTGTCTAAGATTGGAAGGGAAGTTTGAGTGCCTGATCTTGATTTGGCTGACTGGTTCTTTTCCATGGAACTTCTTATGCTGAAATTTAGAATTCAATATTTCTATTGAGCTGTGACATCTAGCTCTTTGGCTACTTGCATTTTTATGGAATCATAGAATCCCTAGAGTAGAGAAGGAGGTCATTCAGTTCATTGAGTCTGCACGGACCCTCCGACAGAGCATTCCACCCAGATCCTAACCCCTTAACTCGATGTATTTACCCCGCCAATCCCCTAACCTACACATCTTGGGACATTAAGGAGCAATTTAGCGCGGCCAATTGATCTAACCTGCTCACTTTGGACTGTGGGAGGAAACTGGAGTGCCTGGAGGAAACCCATGCTGACACGGGGAGAACGTGCAAACTACACACAGACAGTGACCCGAGGCTGGAATTGAACCCAGGTCCCTGAAGCTGTGAGACAACAGTGCTGACCACTGTGCCACCATGTCGCCCTAAAAGCACTTTTAATGCAAAATATTGTTCTTGGACACTTCAACAAGGAATTAGATCCCAGTTCACAGGGAAAAATAAGGAAGGATGGGCACCTGGGGAGGCTGAAATTGAGATGTTAATCAAACTTATGAGTTTTGAGTAGGCTTTAAAAAATGAAAAAAGAGCTAGGAATTAGGAAGGGGCTGGGATTAAAGCCAAGCCTGTTTAGTCTGCCAGTGTCTGGCTCAGATGAGCCCTAAGAAGTTATACATGTTTCATGTTTTTTCATTTTCCTGTAGGACCAGCACTTACAGGCACGCCAGTGACGGGACAGCAGCGAGTACCGTCGGGGCTGGAGGCCTTCAGATTGCTTGTTCTGGACAGCAGCTCAAGGGCTCCAAGTTAATGACCATTTCTGAAGCTGCAACCCTCTGACTTGTGCAAGAGTGATCTGCTGCAACCCTGCCTTGGGCCACAGGCCCATTCCACGTTACTCTTATCAGCAAATAATAAGCAAGCATACGACCTGAACCCAGGACTATGGATAGGTTCAGATCTGTTAAGAAGGGGCAGCTTCCTCTCAGAACGTTTGGGTGAAGAGGGTCAGGACCTGAACCCATGTAGTTCTCAAGTCCTGGGAGAAATTGCATTAGATTAGGAAACAGTTTTGATTTTAACACCTGAGAGAGTGCAAGGAAAGAATAGCTTGGTGCTTCCTCGTACTGTACCATATGAGGAATACTATTGAACTGTTACAAAGCAAAATGTTTTTATTTGCAGCAATCCTACCAAATCAAAAATTAGAGTGTAAGTCCTCAAAAGCTTTTCCCACTTGTCTGCTGCAATGTTGATGGAATAAACCCTGGGAAAATGGCACAAATGGTTGTCTTGACATGGTAAACCAACCAATGCGAAAGAGGCTTCGAAACACACAGTAGGATAAACTACACTCTGCAAATTATTCTGAATGTGCTGTGTATAAAACAAGATGGAACAGCTGCGAAGGAGCTATGCGGTAATGCAGATACATTCAGTAACTGAAATACGAGACGAATTGAGTTCTGTCCAAAATCTGCAGGCAAGCTTTATTGTTATAAGCTAAGAACCGTGACTGACTGAACAAAAGATTTTAACAGGCTATGGAAGTAATATGAAGCAATGCCACAGTGCTTGATGCAAAACAAATGGTACTTAAGAGTTTTACTGGAGCGGGCAGTTGTATTGCAAGTTTCAATGATTAATGAATTAAAGGAAAAGGAAAGGAATTCCAGGAGCTCAGCTCACCTGGGAAAAGTGCAAACAGATGGGAGAAGTTCTTAGTCCTATTAATCACCTCTGTTCCACTAAAAAGTACAGTTGTCCGACGCTGTTCTTTTCTACATCTGTATACAACAGAAAGAACATGTACAAGACCTTGACATCGGGACAGACGGATTCATCTCTTCAGAAAGATCAACTGCTCTGCTATTCAGATATAAATGTGCTACATGACATCTGCAGAAGCTGCGCAATATTCTGTTCTGTCTCCTCTCCGAGTAAAGCTTTGATCAAAGTCAGTTCACACAGGAAGTGGCTTATTGATGGCATGAGGTGATACAGTATGTACATGGAAAATATAGAAACGGCAAATTCATTACAGTTTCTTCTCCTGTCGACGTTATATTTGTCTGGAAATTCTTGCTCCAGTGATGAATTGAATATTTATTGCTACCAAACAAAACCATGTTTCCATCTGAGTGTTTTTGACAATTTCCTTTGATGGCAGAAAGCAAGACCTTTGGGGAAAGCAGGATTATTCTGTTCATGGTCCCCTCAAAAAATGGTGGTTCAATTCTAGTGAATGCCCGTATCAACTGTAAAATGTGTATTTCACCAGTGGATTGTGTTTAGTGAAAGCCAGAAGTAATAACATTAAGGCCACCAAACATTTAGGATGGAAAATAAAGTTTATTTATTAGTCACAAGTAGGCTTACGTTAACACTGCAATGAAGTTACTGTGAAAATCCCCTAGTCGCCACACTCCGGCGCCTGTTCGGGTACACCGAGGGAGAATTGAGCACAGCCAATTCACCTGTTCAGACTGTGGGAGGAAACCAGAGCACACCCACGCAGACATGGGGAGAACGTGTAGGCTCCATACAGACAGTGACCCAGACAGTGAACCTGGATCCCTGGCGCTGTGAGGCAGCAGTGCTAACCACTGTGCCACCGTGCCGTCCCATTTCAAAGCCTTTTTAATGAATTCAACTTTGAAATCTAATATAAAAGCAAAATACTGTGGAAATCTGAAATAAAAACAGAAAATGCTTGATAAACTCAGCAGGTCTGGCAGCATCTGTAGAGAGAGAAACAGAGTTAACATTTCAGATCTAAATTATCCTTCTACAGAACTGAAGCAAAGTAGAAATGTGCAGAATTATATAGTGGAAAAGGGGGCGGAGGAGGTGGGGGAGAAGAGAAGACCAGGGATAGGCTGGAACAAAGGAGAGATGGACAAATTTGTCAGGGACATAAGGCAAAGGGAGAGAGTTAATGGTGCCGTTAAGGAATGAAGCGTGTTAATGTTGGCAAAAGGTGAGATAGCAGAATGTGTCAATGGGAGCAAATTACCTGCCAGGGACAGATGGCCAAGTGGGCGAAGAGTGGGGCTGTGTTGGGGCAAGCCAGGGAGTTGAAAAGCAACAAGCTACAAAACGTTGGGGTGTTAAGATGGAGGGGGAAGTTTACTGTCTGAACTTGTTGAGCTCAATGTTGAATCCAAAAGAC
Source organism: Mustelus asterias (assembly GCF_964213995.1). Lineage (NCBI taxonomy): Eukaryota > Metazoa > Chordata > Chondrichthyes > Carcharhiniformes > Triakidae > Mustelus > Mustelus asterias. The sequence continues at coordinate 3,703,604 of NC_135828.1, read as the reverse complement.
TGTAATGTGTCTAACTGGAAGATGAGGTGTTGGGGGGGGGGGGGTGATTCTCCCAAAAAAATTCTAAGTGTTGAATTTGCGTAAAAACTGGAGTAAATCACGCTGTTTTTTTCATTAAAATGATATTGAAATGAGCTGCTGAATATATTAGGCAGCTCCACACCGATTTCCAGCGAGGAGCTGACGGCGCCCGAGTTGGGAGACAGGCGGAGACTGTGGCGCCCAGCGGGGAGCTCATGAAACAGCCTCCACTCGAGTCTCCCAGGCCGCTGCGCTAATAAAGCAGTGCAGCGGGATGGGAGAATCACCCCCGTTGTTTCTTTTAGTCCATGTTGGGCATCACTGGAGCATTGCAGCAGGACTAGGCCAGTCGCGTGGGCATGAGAGCAAAATGATGAGTTGAAATGGCAAGTGACTGGAAGTTGGGGATTTGCAGATGGAGTGAAGATTCCGCAAAGCGGTCATCCAGCCTGCATTTAGTCTCCCCAATGTAGAGGAGACGGCATTGGGAGTAATGATTACAATAAACCAAACTGAAGGAGTTGCAAGTGAAACGCTGCTTCACCTGAAAGGAGTGTCCAGGCCCTTGGACAGAGGGGAGGGAGCAGGTAAAGGGGGCAGGTGTTGCAAATTCTGCAATTGCAAGGGAAGGTGCCATGGGAACAAGATGAAGGGTTGGGGGGCAATGGAGGAGTGGACCAGGGTGTCACAGAGGGAGTGATGCAAGGGGATGATGTGTTTGGTGGTGCCATCATGCTGGAGTTGGCTGGTGGGGTAAAAGTGAGGACAAGAGGGAGCGTGCCTTGGTTCTGGGATGGAGGGGGGAGGGTGAGGGCAGCGGTGGGGAGATGGGTCGGACATGACATAGACAGACAATGTATTGAGGACAACGATTTTGTGATGCCAAACTGAGACAGATGTGCAATCACCAATTAATAATTTTTTTCACGATTATGTTGAATAAGTAATTTAAGTAAATTGAATACTAACCTAATCAGGTTTAAGAAATATTTATTTTAATTTTGGCTTCCACAGTTTTTAAAATGACAATACTTATGGTGTCGGACAACTAACTGGAGGATGTGGCTCCACAAATATCCCCATCCTTAATGATGGGGGGGTTGGGGGGGTGGCGGGGGCGGGGGGGGGGGGGGTGGTGGGGGATGGCGGGTAGCCCAGGCTAGGCATTTGCAACCATTCTCAGCCATATCATCACAGATGTCAGTCTTCTGCCAATTTAATTCACTCCACATGACATCAAGAAACACTAACAGCACAGAATGTTGCAGAGGCTAGGAGAGCTGACAGTATTTCACAATACAAAGAACAAAGAACAAAGAACAGTACAGCACAGGAAACAGGCCCTTCGGCCGTCCAAGCCTGTGCCGCTCTTTGGTCCAACTGGACCAATCGTTTGTATCCCTCCATTTCCAGGCTGCTCATGTGACTATCCAGGTAAGTCTTAAACGATGTCAGCGTGCCTGCCTCCACCACCCTACCTGGCAGCGCATTTCAGGCTCCCACCACCCTCTGTGTAAAAAACATCCCTCTAATATCTGAGTTATACTTCGCCCCTCTCACCTTGAGCCCGTGACCCCTCGTGATCGTCACTTCTGATCTGGGAAAAGGCTTCCCACCGTTCACCCTATCTATCCCCTTCATAATCTTGTACACCTCTATTAGATCTCCCCTCGTTCTCCGTCTTTCCAGGGAGACCAGCCCCAGTGTACCCAATCTCTCCTCATAGCTAAGACTCTCCATACCAGGCAACACCCTGGTAAACCTTCTCTGCACTCTCCCTAACGCCTCCACATCCTTCTGGTAGTGCGGCGACCAGAACTGAAGACTCCAGAACCAGTCACAACCACCCCAGACATTCTCTCCTCCACCTTCTTCCGTCGGGAAAAAGATACAAAAGTCTGAGGTCACATACCAACTGATTCAAAAACAGCTTCTTCCCTGCTGCCATCAGATTTTTGAATGGACTTACCTTGCATTAAGTTGATCTTCCTCTACACCCTAGCTATGACTGTAACTCTACATTCTGCACTCTCTCATTTCCTTCTCTATGAATGGTATGCTTTGTCTGTATAGCTCGCAAGAAACAATATAGAACATAGAACAGTACAGCACAGAACAGGCCCTTCGGCCCACGATGTTGTGCCGAGCTTTATCTGAAACCAAGATCAAGCTATCCCACTCCCTATCATCCTGGTGTGCTCCATGTGCCTGTCCAATAACCGCTTAAATGTTCCTAAAGTGTCTGACTCCACTATCACTGCAGGCAGTCCATTCCACACCCCAACCACTCTCTGTGTAAAGAACCTACCTCTGATATCCTTCCTATATCTCCCACCATGAACCCTATAGTTATGCCCCCTTGTAATAGCTCCATCCACCCGAGGAAATAGTCTTTGAACGTTCACTCTATCTATCCCCTTCATCATTTTATAAACCTCTATTAAGTCTCCCCTCAGCCTCCTCCGCTCCAGAGAGAACAGCCCTAGCTCCCTCAACCTTTCCTCATAAGACCTACCCTCCAAACCAGGCAGCATCCTGGTAAATCTCCTTTTCACTGTATGTTAATACATGTGACAATAATAAATCAAATCAAATCAGAATGATGGAAAGTGTTGTTGAGAATGCAGCAAAGTGATGCTTGCTCAGCAATAACGTGCTCACAGTTGTTGAGTTTGGGTTCTGCCAGGGCCACTCAGCTCCTGACCCTGACCTGGCCTTGGTTGAGAGGTGAGGTGAGACTGACAGCCTTGACACGAAGATAACATTTCTCCAAGTTTGGCATCAAAGAGCCCCATCAAAACTGAAGTAAATGTGAATCGTGGTTAAAGTCTCCACTAGCTGGAATCATGCCTGGCACAAAGGAAAATATTTGTGGTCAATATTCTCAGTTCCAGAACATCACTGCAGATATTCCTTCGGCTGGCAGCCTTCAGCTGCTTCATCAATGACCTTCTCTCCATAAGGTCAGAAGTGGGGATGTTTGCTGATCACTGCGCAATACTCAACACCATTTGCAACTCATCAGATATTGAAGCAGTGTGTGTCCATATGCAGCAGGACGTGGACAACATTCAGATTTTGGCTAATGAGTGGCAAGTAACACTTGTCCCACACGAGTGTTGTTACTCACAATGAGCGGCTGTGGTAGACTCCAGACTGGTCTTTAGGTTCAAGTTGGTTTATTCGTGCTACTAACATGCAAAAGGAATGCCCCCAAAATGTTCCAGCTATTTCTATTTATAGCACAGCCAATGTCACATGTTTAACTCACAATTCCCTGAACAAGGTAATTGCTACGCACTGTAATTGGTAGCATATTGACAAGTGCCAGGCAATGATCATCTCCAACAGGAGAGAATTCAGCCTTGGGCATTCATTGGTACTACCATCATTGAATCTCCCAGTACAAGAGCAAAATAACACTTTTACAGTAAAACCTCTTCATTTTTCCCTCAGGATGGGTTAAATATATATGAGTAAACATTGACATTACTGAACAAACTAATTAAACTTTAACAATCAGTCATGTCGTAAAAAGTGCAAAAATATTGCCCACTTGGGAGCTGTGACTTTTGGAATTGTGACATTTTGTATTATATTAGAAAATTTGATCTAGAACTTATGCCTTTTCAATCCAATCAACTGCACTGCTTGGCACATTCAAGTGTTATTAAATACGCGTATTAATTATACAGGATTCCCTCTGGATGAGATTCTGAATCACTTTAATCATGAAACATTTAACATTTGAAATCACAGTGTTACATTGTCATAAAGTCTGAGGCAACCAATTGATTCATAATTTCTCCAAAATGAACAAAACATCCGAGTTTCAGTTAGGAGAAGATACACTTGGTGAAATGGGTGACTGGAAAGGAATAGCACGGCAGCAATTCAGAGAAAACATGTCAGGATCTTTCTTACCCACAAGGCTAGTTGCACGCCATGCACCAAAATGTGCAGACTATAAACCAATAAAGTGGCCCCACAATCAATGAATGCAGGCAGATGTAACATGGGATTTAAGCATATGGCCTGCACCAAGGTTATAAAGCAAGGTGTGTTTCGTCATCAAAGCTGCATCAACCTTCACGAGAAAAAGTAACTACAAGGAAAAAAATACTTGCAGAGAATTTTCACTCCCAGATTCTCCAGATCTCTGTCCTGTTCGAAACCTCAGCTCCTCAAAACAGCCAAACAGCAGGCTTGTTCAGTTTCCCAGCACTTTCTCTCTCTCCCTGTCTGTCTCTCCCTCCTCTCTCTCTCTCCCTCTCACATGAAGCTTCTCAGACTCATGGATGCTGCCAGTCAATAAGACTAGGTTTCCCATTCCCTTCCTGACTCCATAGCTACCCTCAGGGACTTCAAGCTGCCCTCGGCTCCTGCCACACTGCCACAAGCCCTGGATTAGTCCTTGCTGCTTTCCCCCTCACTACCGCCTCCACCCCTCAGCTTGTCAAAGATCCTGCTCCCTGTAGGGAAGGGCCCACAGTGGCCAACCACTTCCCCTCCCAATAGGGAAAAACAGCTCAGACCAGTATCCTTATTCCCCGGTTTCTACTGCCTTTTCCTTCTGTGCTGCTTGGTGTTCTCCCAAACATCACCACCTGTTGTTGGAAGCCCCACTACACATTTATTCCCCTGCTTGAGAGCTGATGTCCCAGCAACTAGACAGATAACACAGTGACCGATTACTAAGCAATCGTATGATCAGCTGGTTCAGTTGAGCTATGAGGGTTAGCATCTTCAAGTCCACAATCCTTTCATGCATCACCAGTCTGGATATATGGTACAGGTGAAGATGATATCCAGCATTGGCTGGCGATGTCCTTCAAAGCCCCTTTTCCGATCTGCTGCTTTCATTGCTAGTTGAAGCCGCCAGAGGTCCCCTGTCGTGATTGATGGCAAAGTTGAAACTGTACATGGCTCTACCCCTCTGGATTGGGTTTGGTACTCACCCAGCAGAGATATTTTGATGACCCCCTGCCCAGATTCCACAAAGGGTTGGGATGTGAATGCTGCCATTTGCTTGCGGCAAGGCTGTGCCCTCAGCCGTAATATTTAAACTGGAAAAAGTGGGTTGCCTTGCATTTTCAAGTCTTCTGACTGAGGGCCTCAGCATTTCCATTTCTTTTGCTGGATCCGTATCTTCTCTGGTGAGGGACGGAGAACGGAGTTGCGCTGGACATGATCTGTGCTTTCTGTGTTTGTTGAGAGTAGTCTCATTGGAAATTCCCAACTCTGTTACAATTCAAGAACCTCTTTGCATATCCCTTGGATTTTCACTCCCAGATTGGGGGGGAAGGGAAAGTCAAGGAACCAAGAGGTGAAGGAATCAGTGGGAAGCGTAGCTGCTTAGGATTACAAAAAATCACGAAAAGACAGCACTCAGGAGAGGTTACGATAGTCCCCATCTCACAAAATATGACACAGTGTCTGGAAAGGCTCAGTAAACCAAGGTCCACCACACTACAAAAACAAAAAGGGACGGTCAATAGGGAATTAAAGGTGCTATATTTAAATGCCCGCAGTGTCTGGAACAAGATAGATGAGCTTGTGGCCCAGATTGTGACTGGCAGGTATGATGTGGTAGGCATCACAGAGACATGGTTGCAGGGGGTTCAGGACTGGCAGTTAAACATCCAGGGATTCACAACCTATCGAAAAGACAGAGGGGTGGGTAGAGGGGGCGGGGTTGCCTTGTTAATTAGAAATGAAATTAAATCAATAGCACTAAACGACATAGGGTCAGACGATGTGGAGTCTGTGTGGGTAGAGTTGAGGAACCACAAAGGCAAAAAAACCATAATGGGAGTTATGTACAGGCCTCCTGACAGTGGTCAGGACCAGGGGCACAAAATGCACCACGAAATAGAAAGGGCATGTCAGAAAGGCAAGGTCACAGTGATCATGGGGGATTTCAATATGCAGGTGGACTGGGTAAATAATGTTGCCAGTGGACCCAAAGAAAGGGAATTCATTGAATGTTTACAGGACGGCTTTTTGGAACAGCTTGTGATGGAGCCCACGAGGGAACAGGCTATTCTGGACTTAGTGTTATGTAATGAGCCAGACGTGATAAAAGATCTTAAAGTAAGGGAACACTTAGGAAGCAGTGATCATAATATGGTAGAATTCAGTCTGCAATTTGAAAGAAGGAAGGCAGAATCAGATGTGAAGGTTCTACAGTTAAATAAAGGTAATTACAGGCGCATGAGGGAGGAACTGACAAAAATCGACTGGAAGCAGAGCCTAGTGGGAAAGACAGTAGAACAGCAATGGCAGGAGTTTCTGGGAGTAATTGAGGACACAGTGCAGAGGTTCATCCCAAACAAAAGAAAGGTTATCAGAGGGGGGATTAGGCAGCCATGGCTGACAAAGGAAGTCAGGGAATGCATCAAGGCAAAAGAGAGAGCCTATAATGTGGCAAAGAGTAGTGGGAAGTCAGAAGATTGGGAAGGCTATAAAAACAAACAGAGGATAACAAAGAGAGAAATAAGGAAGGAGAGGATCAAATATGAAGGTAGGCTAGCCAGTAACATTAGGAATGATAGTAAAAGTTTCTTTAAATACATTAAAAACAAACGGGAGGCAAAAGTAGACATTGGGCCGCTCCAAAATGACGCTGGTAATCTAGTGATGGGAGACAAGGAAATAGCTGAGGAACTTAATAAGTACTTTGCGTCAGTCTTCACAGTAGAAGACATGAGTAATATCCCAACAATTCAGGAAAGTCAGGGGGCAGAGTTGAATATGGTTGCCATCACAAAGGAGAAAGTGCTAGAGAAACTAAAAGGTCTGAAAATTGATAAATCTCCGGGCCCAGATGGGCTACATCCTAGAGTTCTAAAGGAGATAGCTGAAGAAATAGTGGAGGCGTTAGTTATGATCTTTCAAAAGTCACTGGAGTCAGGGAAAGTCCCAGAGGATTGGAAAATCGCTGTTGTAACCCCACTGTTCAAGAAGGGAACAAGAAAAAAGATGGAAAATTATAGGCCAATTAGCCTAACCTCAGTTGTTGGCAAAATTCTAGAATCCATCGTTAAGGATGAGATTTCTAAATTCTTGGAAGTGCAGGGTCGGATTAAGACAAGTCAGCATGGATTTAGTAAGGGGAGGTCGTGCCTGACAAACCTGTTAGAGTTCTTTGAAGAGATAACAAATAGGTTAGACCAAGGAGAGCCAATGGATGTTATCTATCTTGACTTCCAAAAGGCCTTTGACAAGGTGCCTCACGGGAGACTGCTGAGTAAAATAAGGGCCCATGGTATTCGAGGCAAGGTACTAACATGGATTGACGATTGGCTGTCAGACAGAAGGCAGAGAGTTGGGATAAAAGGTTCTTTCTCAGAATGGCAACCGGTGACAAGTGGTGTCCCGCAGGGTTCAGTGTTGGGGCCACAGCTGTTCTCTTTATATATTAACGATCTAGATGACGGGACTGGGAGCATTCTGGCCAAGTTTGCCGATGATACAAAGATAGGTGGAGGGGCAGGTAGTATTGAGGAGGTGGGGAGGCTGCAGAAAGATTTAGACAGTTTAGGAGAGTGGTCCAAGAAGTGGCTGATGAAATTCAACGTGGGCAAGTGCGAGGTCGTACACTTTGGAAAAAAGAATAGAGGCATGGACTATTTTCTAAACGGTGACAAAATTCATAATGCTAAAGTGCAAAGGGACTTGGGAGTCCTAGTCCAGGATTCTCTAAAGGTAAACTTGCAGGTTGAGTCCGTAATTAGGAAAGCAAATGTAATGTTGTCATTTATCTCAAGAGGCTTGGAATACAAAAGCAGGGATGTACTTCTGAGGCTTTATAAAGCACTGGTTAGGCCCCATTTGGAGTACTGTGAGCAATTTTGGGCCCCACACCTCAGGAAGGACATACTGGCACTGGAGCGGGTCCAGCGGAGATTCACACGGATGATCCCAGGAATGGTAGGCCTGACATACGATGAACGTCTGAGGATCGTGGGATTATATTCATTGGAGTTTAGGAGGTTGAGGGGAGATCTGATAGAAACTTACAAGATAATGAACGGCTTAGATAGGATGGACGTAGGGAAGTTGTTTCCATTAACAGGGGAGACTAGGACGCGGGGGCACAGCCTTAGAATAAAAGGGAGTCACTTTAGAACAGAGATGAGGAGAAATTTCTTCAGCCAGAGAGTGGTGGGTCTGTGGAATTCATTGCCACAGAGGGCTGTGGAGGCCGAGACGTTGAGCGTCTTCAAGACAGAAATTGATAAATTCTTGATTTCTCGAGGAATTAAGGGCTATGGGGAGAGAGCGGGTAAATGGAGTTGAAATCAACCATGATTGAATGGTGGAGTGGACTCGATGGGCCGAATGGCCTTACTTCCGCTCCTATGTCTTATGGTCTTATGGTCTTATGGACATGCTCAGTCACGAGGCTTACTGTAGAGATAGGACCACAAGGATTGGATTTGTGGTTACAGAGCAGCAATCTGTTCAGCCTGTTGAGATCTCCTGCCTTGTCCATGCTGACAGTCACCTTCCTGATAATGGCCTCTTTCCTGGTTTTAGCAGTCCAGGTGTCCCCCATGATTTGACTTCTGTAATTTCACTTGTCAAAGAAGGACTAGGGGCCCGAGTTTACCATTTTCATTCTAAGTGTTGGGTGGACTTGAAACTGGGAATGTTTCAGATCCGACTTTTAGACCAGTTCTGAGGCGCCCCCATACGCACTCTGTCTGAAAAAATAGCAGTGATTCTGAATCGTGCTGCAGAAGCCTGTGGGTGGGGCTTAACACGCCCGAAACCCTGCAGCTTCGATCGGCGCCTCCAACTGCGCATGCACAGAAAAAAAAGAGAGAAATGCTCCCCTGCCACATTGCTCCCAGGCCGGATAATGCCTCCCCCTGGCCCCCATGGGCATTGCCCACCCCACAACGTAACTGACCTTCTTATCCCTCCCACCCCTTCCGCCACCCAGACCGTTCGCGCGCCCCTCCCCCCTCCGCCCCTACCGATGACACGCAGAATGGCAGCGGACCCTCCCCTGCCCCCTGCCCCCTATCCCCTCCACTCCCCTCGTCTGAGTCAAAGAGCCATCTGAACCGTCTCCCTCCCCGCATCTCCCCCCCGCACTCCACCACCACCGATCTGAGTCAGAGAGCCGCCAGAAGCTTGGAACTTACTTCCTCAGAAGCTGGAGCACCCGAATTGGAACTTTGCGGGCCATATCTGTTTTGCGCCGAATCTGTACGTGCGAATGTGGTGGTAAAGGGGGAAGTGCCGGTAAGGTTGGGCGTGCAGCCCATTAAGTCAATTTAAATGGATGCAAATACATTTAAATTGATGTCACGCCTGTTTCGGGCGCGGTCCCGATCGTGGTCATTTTTGGCCTTTGGTAAAAGGGGAACTGGCATGGAGGCGGGCGCTACTGGCCTCTTGCCCGACTTTACCAAGTTTTCACACCCAAAAACGGGCGCAACGTGATGGTAAAATCGGGCCCTATGACTCTATGACAGTAGGGTTTGTCACTATTGAATCTCCTCAACTCCCTTTGGGCACCTTTATCCCTCTCTGCTTCAGCCAGCTGATTTTTTCATCTGCAGGTCCCTGCTTGATCCAAAGGAGAGATCCAGGCGAACAATGAGTTCAACAATGTCAGCAGCTCTAGGGATACAGAGACTACGTTGTGATGATAGTAGTTAGTCTGAATAGGTTTTCCATTCCCATCCTGGCTCCTTAGCTACCCTCATGGGCTTCAAACCCACCCACAAGCCCTGGATTGTTAGCCTTTGCTGCTTTCTCCCTAGCCTCATCGCATATGCTTGTCAAAGACCCTGATCCCTGCAGGAAGGGGCCGACAGGAACTGACCTGTTCCTCCTGTGTCGCAGGAGGCCCTGCTACACAAAGTTCTGTAGCTCCAGTACGTCCAGCTAAGAAAGGTGGTGGACAACCAGGATACCAACAGAAGAAGTTCTTAATCGTCATGTGTACAAGAGGAAAAGTTGTTATATTTACAAACATACAAGGGCCTGATGATTCTAGATTAATTTAGTTTCAAGGCCTCCCATCATTGTAGATACTATCAACTGGCCAATTTGCTTCACTCTCCATTGTGTCAAGAATTGTGTCATTGTGTCTCCCTCAATGTCAACAAAACGAAAGGGATTGTCATCGACTTCAGGAAGTGTAAAGGAGAACATGCCCCTGTCTACATCAACGGAGAAAGTAGAAAGGGTTGAGAGCTTCAGGTTTTTAGATGTCCAGATCACCAACAACCTGTCCTGGTTCCCCCCATGCCGACACTATAGTTAAGAAAACCCACCAACGCCTTTACTTTCTCAGAAGACTAAGGAAATTTGGCATGTCAGCTACGACTCTCACCAACTTTTACAGATGCACCATAGAAAGCATTCTTTCTGGTTGTATCACAGCTTGGTATGGCTCCTGCTCTGTCCGAGACCGCAAGGAACTACAAAAGGTCGTGAATGTAGCCCAATCCATTACGCAAACCAGCCTCCCATCCATTGACTCTTTCTACACTTCCCGCTGCCTCAGCAAAGCAGCCAGCATAATTAAGGACCCCACGCACCCCAGACATTCTCTCTTCCACCTTCTTCCGTCGGGAAAAAGATACAAAAATCTGAGGACACATGCCAACCGACTCAAGAACAGCTTCTTCCCTGCTGCCATCAGACTTTTGAATGGACCTACCTCGCATTAGGTGATCTTTCTCTACACCCTAGCTATGACTGTAACACTACATTCTGCACTCTCTCCTTTCCTTCTCTATGAACGGTATGCTTTGTCTGTATAGCGCACAAGAAACAATACTTTTAACTGTGTACTAATACATGCGACAATATTAAATTCAATCAAATCAAAATCAAAGAAGTGATGGCATGCACTGAACACGACTAAAGCATGTGCCCCGCCAGTAATGCTGAAAACCTTTTGTTACATATTACTTGTCTTATCTGTTGATATCTGTAAATAGCTAGGAGCTACTTGGCTATGAACTAATATCTTATGTGTATGTGCTCTGGGAAATTGTTCGAATTCTGCTCGGATTACCTGGCCACAAACCTCATCATGGCCTTCATTCAGAAAGAAAAGTAACTTGGGTTAATTGCAGGAAACTTGAATTCACTGTGCCATTTGTAAATTAATTAATTGTGTCATTGTGTCTCCCTCAATGTCAACAAAACGAAGGAGATTGTCATCGACTTCAGGAAGTGTAGTGAAGAACATGCCCCTGTCTATATCAGCAGGGACGAAGTAGAAAGGGTCAAGAGCTTCAAGGTTTTAGGTGTCCAGATCACCAACAACCTGTCCTCATCCCCCTATGCCGTCGCTATAGTTAAGAAAGCCCACCAACGCCTCTACTTTCTCAGAAGACTAAGGAACTTAGTTATTAGCAAACAAACATGAAATGGCTCCAAGCGCGAAACATTAAATGGTTCTCCATTTTGCACCCACCCCGCAAGCTTCCTCACGATCTTAGATACATTCCACAATCTTGGTTGTCTCTGTATGGACTGTGTAAAGGAGCAGGCATGATGGCCAAAATAACCTTTACTTCTTCCAGTCTTCCTTCTATTTTTAACAAATTGGCTAATGTGAATTGGTCAAATTCCTCTTTATATTACTTTAAGAAGTTATTATTCTGTGAAATTTTAAAGGTTCAATAAAAAAAAGAGAGCAAATAGGAATTGCGCCCAAACGTGTTAGCCAAGGGATTAAAATAACTAAATGCCGCTCCTTAGCATTACAGGAGAACGTATCCTGGTCTGTGATTGTCTGCTCATTTGTTTCAATGCACAGAAACCCCTGGGCTGAGAGAATGCAATTTTATTACGGGGGCAATTTTCCAACCTCGCCAAGCCTGGCACCGATTGCACCGATCCTGGAAAATAGTGTCCTGGCCCAAAAATTGGTTTGGCGCCCAGCAACAAGCGGTTTGCAATCATCCTGTTCCCTTTCTAATGGTGCCAACTGGAGCATGCCCAGAAAGGCACAAGGCCAATTAACATATTTGAAGTAGCATTTAAATACACATAGCCTATTCGACACTGCATTCTTCCAGTTCCCGGAATCTTCCGACATTAGGACACAGTACAAGATTGGAGAGAGTCACTACTGGTCTCCACTAGCAGAGACCAGGAATGATGGGCCAAGTTGGGGGGACTCGGAGGCCATTGAAGCCCTTGGGTGTCGGGGCCATGCTCGGGCAATGCCCACCTGGCACCCGGCAGTGCTGGTCACTTAGGTTTGATGAGTTTTTATTGGGGAAAATTCCACCCTACATGCTCTATGCAGAGACTAAAGAGAAAGCAGCAGAATCTTTACCCCCATGACATTTACAAAAAAATGTTCATTGGAATATCTGTCCCCTGTTGGCCAATAAGATTCCTTTCAATGAAGTGTCAGTAAATGAAAGAAAGGAAACTGAATAACTCTCAAAGTCATTAACACCTTGCTTGTGTTAGCAGCTGCATCATCAGCTGTGCTCAGTTGAATACACACAATAACTCAAGACTTTTAAACATAAGCTGCCCAGCCACTCAGAAGTCTGCCTTTCAGTGTACCTTTAGTAATAACTCCTTATTAAGTCGATCTTGTGTGTTGGTTGCATTTCTAATTTAGTTATTAACTTGCATCATTCACTTTAGGAAAAAGAGGATAAGAAAAGGTGTCTTTGATTTGATTTGATTTGATTTATTATTGTCACATATATTAGTATACAGTGAAAAGTATTGTTTCTTGCGCGCTACACAGACAAAGCATACCGTTCATAGAGAAGGAAAGGATAGAGTGGAGAATGTAGTGTTACAGTCATAGCTAGGGTGTAAAGAAAGATCAACTTAGTGTGAGGATGGTCGAGTGTTTCAATGTGTAATTCCTCCCTATGGTTTGGGTTAACATAAATGCAGAGCGCAGAAATTGAGGGTTTCTTTGGTCTATTGGCTTGTAGGAACATAAAATTCTCAAAGTCCAAATGTCAGAATTGTCTTATGTAAAACCTAGTTAACATCAATTTGAAAAGCTCCGTCTGAGAAATCACAGGGACAATGGCTGGAAAATCAAAATGTCATGCCCTGTGAGAGCTCTGCACGGGGGCCCTCATTCTTGTTCCAGTCCACAGGGTAGCAGATATGGAGGCTCAGTTGCAATATGGAAAACCTCCCATCTCAGATCATTCATTAAGCCCCCTGATGACCTGTTTACAGAGGTGAGATGAACGATCTAATTGGTGAATTTTGCGAGGTGCTGCTCTCACCGTGGGTTGTTGCTTGATGTATGTGAGTTTGTGAGGTTACTATTGAGCTCCCAATTTTCCCATGATCAAAATTAATTTACCAGGGGCCTCTTCTCTCAAAATTCATACCCATAAACTACAGATTGTTATTGCTACAAACTGGGGAGTAATGAATGATATTTGTCCAAAGGCTGAGCTGCCTAGCTCTCACTAAAGTATAAATATTCAGGATAAATAGACCAAGTACCTGACTGTTCTGCAGAGAAATTTTGAACTTCAACCTCAGCTCAGCATTATCTTTCAACTGGATATAATGACACCAAGGATTATTTGAATGGATGTATTGCTGCCATTTTGTGGCCGTGGGTACTGTGAGTGCAAGTGGCGCTATGGGCGCAACATTTATTTTATTAGTGTCACAAGTAGGCTTACATTAGCACTGCAATGAAGTTACTGTGAAAATCCCCTCGTCGCTGCACTCCAGCGCCTGTTTGGGTACACTGAGGGAGAATTTAGCATGGCCTATTGTGGTGAACCATTGTTGGTTCCCACTGTGGGATTGTTCTAATGTTGTTGTTGGGTTGTTCTAATGTTGTTGTTGGGTTGTTCTAATGTTGTTGTTGGGCTAGGGTGGGATTGATACACCTGTGGTTGTTACTGTTGTGGCACATCCCAGTCGGGCTCCGCCTCCTGGGAGAGGTATAAGACCCCCTGCTCGGGCGGGACCTCTTCAGTCTGGGATAGTGTGTTAAAGTTCTGTTAGTTCCATTGTTAGTTAATAAAAGCCTTCTTTTACCGAAGCTTCGTGCCTCGTGTCCAATTGATGCGCATCACCTATGCATCTAACCAGCATGTCTTTCGGACTGTGGGGGGAAACCGGAGCACCTGGAGGAAATCCACGCAGACACGGGGAGAACATGCAGACTCCACACAGACAGTGACCCGAAGCCAGGAATTGAACCCGGGTCCCTGACGCTGTAGGCAGCAGTGCTAACCACTGTGCCACCATGCCAATTCCCCGAGACATATCACAAGACTTGGAAAATGAGAATCTCACGGCTGCTAACCTCTGCTGTGATCTATGCCCAGGCTGTGGTGGTCAGATAGAGGGTTACCATCCCTGAGAACCAGCGCCTCCTACCCTTTCAGGGCAGCCTGAAGGAGAACCTGCAGGGAAACTTCACTAAACTTTGTCTCCTCTGTGACATACTGACAATGATTTGCAGAATCCATAGAGCCTAGCTTGGAGCAAGAGGATGGCTGACTAGGTGGCCTTTAGATATGGTGCCAGGACCTTGGATCACATGAGGTAATGGTGGGCACAGCAACTTCCTCCTTGCCCCAACAAGAACAGAGAATGCTAGAAAAACTCAGCAAGTCCAGCAACCTCCATAGGGAGAGAAAACAGAGTTAACAGTGAGTCTGTAAGAGGTGGTGGTTAGGGTCAGGGAACTGGAAACTGTGGATATGACGTACGGCTGGAGACTGGACAAGTGGAGAAAGGGTGGAGTCAAGATAAGAAGAAATGAATTCCATGGGGCGGGAACAAGCTGACACAATGCGGTCTCCCCGACACTGGGGAGACTAAACACAGACTGAGTGACCGCTTTGTTGAACATCTTTGCTCAGCCCACAAGCATGATCACAACCTTCCTGTTGCATGCCATTTTGCCTCAGTATATAATCCAACATGTTTTCCCACTCTTCAGCTGTGAAGAAGAGTTTTTCCAGCATTCTGAGTTCTTGGTTCAGATTCTAGCATCTGCAGTATTTTGTCTTTATGTTAGTGGTTAATTTGCTCCCTGCTGAGACCATTGCGGAAGCATGTACAATGAGCAAAATAACGCAAGATTGCATGTGGCCGAGAATCCCCTCTCCCCCAGTGGAAATCACTCTCACTTCCACTCCTGCCGAAAAGCTTAGGCTCCAAAATGGAAGATTCCACCCACTGGGCGCAGATTACAGAGACAATTCAGCAACATTCTCCGAACGTATGGCCTTTCCAAATGAGGAGAGTTATGCTGGCTGACCTCCTTGTGAGATTCTACAGACTGTAGTATCCAGTGATCCTTGAATCTGCTCTATAATATCATAAGAATCCCTACAGTGCGGAAGGAGACCACTTGGCCCATCGAGTCTGCACCGACCACAATCCCACCCAGGCCTTCTCTCCATAACCCTATGCATTTACCCTAGCTAGTCACCCTGACACTAAGGGGCAATTTAGCATGGCCAATCAATCTAACCCGCACACCTTTGGACTGTGGGAGGAAACCCACGCAGACACAGGGAGAACGTGTCAACTCTGCACAGTGAACCTGGTCCCTGGCACTGTGAGGCAGCAGTGTGTCACCGTGGCACCTCGTTAACTCCCCTAATGTATGGATGATGCAAAATCACACAAATACATAAAAACATATTTGACACACAGGGCAAACGGCAGAGTGTTGTTTCTGGCGAGTTAACCAATGTGCTTCTCTCCAATAAATCGGTTGGTTTTCTCTCCAGATTCTATCACATTCTGCCAAACAATATCAAGGGGGTGTGAATCACGCTGTCATAGTGGTGGGCGTGGCCTCGACATACCAGCAAAACCACACTGCCCAGAGATAAGGGTGTCATCTTTAAAGAGCACCCCGATCAAAACTCCAATAAACTCCCCCCCCCACCCCACCACTGAGGCCTTCAGGGCCTAAGTCGGAGCGAGCATTCACTCCACCCGCCCCCCTCCAGGTGAGTCCCCCACTATCGACATCCTGGGGTTACCATTGATAAGAAACTGAACTGGACTAGCCATATAAATACTGCAACTACAAGAGCAGGTCAGAAGCAAAGGAATTCTGCAGCAAGTGTCATGGTGGCACAGTGGTTAGCACTGCTGCTTCACAGTGCCAGGGACTTGGGTTCAATTCCTGACTTGGGTCACTGTCTGTGCGGAGTTTGCACATTCTCCCCGTGTCTGCATGGGTTTCCTCCGGGTGCTCCGGTTTCCTCCCACAGTCTGAAAGACGTGCTGGTTAGGTGCATTGGCCATGCTAAATTCTCCCTCAGTGTACCCGAACAGGTGCCAGAGTGTGGCGACTGGGGGATTTTCACAGTAACTTCACTGCAGTGTTAATGTAAGCCTACATGAATAAGACTTAAAACTTTAAGTAACTCAAAGCCTGTCAGCCATCTGCAAGGCACAGGTCAGGAGTGTGATGGAATACTCTGTTTGCTTGGATGGGTGCAGCTCCAACAGCACTCAAAAGGCTTGACACCAGCCAGAACAAAATAGCACATTTGATTGGCAGCCCATTCACAAATATCCACTCCCTCCATCATTGCCGCACAGTGACATCTAGAAGGTGCTTTGCAGGAACTCATCAAGCTTCCTCCAACAGCACCTTCCAAACCCACAACCAACACTATCAAAAAGGCACGAACAGCAGGCAGATGGGAACAACACCACCCAGAAGTTCCCTTCCAAACCACCCCCCATCCAGACTCGGAAATATATCACCATTCTCCCTTCCACCTTTTTCCGTTGGGAAAAAGATACTGAAGTCTGAGGTCACGTACCAACCGACTCAAGAACAGCTTCTTCCCTGCAGCTGTCAGACTTTTGAATGGACCTACCTCGTATTAAGTTGATCTTTCTCTACACCCTAGCTATGACTGTAACACTACATTCTGCACTCTCTCCTTTCCTTCTCTATGAATGGTATGCTTTGTCTGTATAGCATGCAAGAAACAATACTTTTCACTGTATACTAATACATGTGACAATAATAAATCAAATCAAATCAAATCATTCTTCCATAGTTGCTGGGTCAGAATCCTGGAACTTTCTCTCTAACACCACATGAACTGCAGTGGTTCATGAAGGCAGCTCACCATCACCTTTTAAAGAGCGATTAGAGATGGGCGATAAATGCTGGCCCAGTCGATAACGCTGACATCCTGAGGATGAATTTTAAAAAACCTTCGGAGACCTGGAGATTGACTGGAAAATTCTGAACAGCCATTAACAGATTAGGCACCTCCTGCCAGCAGTAACCTGCTGACTCTGATCCTGCCTCCAGGAAAACAGTCAGTGCAGGGAAACGAACCTACCACCTGGTCGACTGATGTAATTCCAGTCTCACAACACATGTTTGACTCTTATCTGAAATGGCTTCACAAAGCACTCAGTTTACAACATGAGGTTATAGCTGCAATCATGAAGCCATTAATGTTATGTAGGTTATTTTCCATATTTTGCAAGGCTAGATAGAATATGTGGTTGAATTAATTGAAATTGATGGATATAATAAACCTAAATCTTTGAAAGACAGAAAGTGCATAATAGGGAACAAAAGGTCCTTCTTTGGAGGAGTTTTACACAGAAACATAGAAACCAGAATCAGAAGTAGGTGAAAAAATTTCTCTTCACCTCGGTTCTTAAGGTTTACCCTCTTATCCTCAAACTATAACCTCTATTTCTGGACTCCCCCCACCATCGGGAACATTCTTTCTAAATCTACCCCTGCCTAACCCTGTTGGGATTTTATATGTTTCTATGAGATCCCCTCGCACTATTCTAAACCCCAATATAATTCTAACCAACTTAACATCATAACAAACTTAGCAGTGCCAAGAGGCCTAGAATATCCACTCATATTGCTCTATTTTAATCTAAACATGTGTACATAAGTATTATTTGTAGACATGTTCCCATCAGCAATATCATTTCATGTTTATTTTATATATTGTCATTAGGAAACACTTTCTTGCAATAAGCCACCCTGTGAAACAACAATGGGAAACATGACTTTATCAAAAAAAATACAACAAATGGATCAAGAACGGATGTATACTGTTTGCACACAGCCAACAACTGATTTATCCCATGTGCAGAGTACGGAATGGCTGATATACCCCACAGTATTCCAAATAAAAAATGCGCACAGTTTTGAACTTTCGCAGTGCACAGAGGGAAAATTAAGGATTAGTGCATCTAATTTAGCATGTGTCCCCACTTCTCTGGAAGTTTCCCCGTACAAATGTATCATTTTTATTTGACAGTTATCCTTCCAAAAAAGCTATTTTTCACTTGGATTTACCTTTTTGAATATTGCAACTCAGCCCTCGTGAGACTGACTGCGTCAGTAAATCAGATCATAAAAAAGGCAAATGATCTTTGGTATTGTACGCATCGGCACAAACATGGAAAATCCCCAAAAGTCCGAAAGACGTGCTGGTTAGGGTGCATTGGCCGTGCGAAAGTCTCCCTCGGTGTACCCGAACAGGCGCCAGAGTGTGGCGACCAGGGGATTTTCACAGTAACTTCATTGCAATGTTAAGGTAAGCCTACTTGTGACTCTAATAAATAAATAAAGTTTAAATCCTGGGGCCTGATTTTTTAAGTAGTTGCGATTGATCAGTGAAACATGTGATGTAATAATTGCTTCGTGTTTGGTTCTCCTACAACGGAGAAGGAGGTGAATAAGATCTCATGTCTCGCTGTGAAAAGCAAGGATCTCTCAGCTACTTAGCACTGATGCTGTTACACCTTTCAGCTGCTTGATGCGTTGAGTCTGCACTATCACAACTGGCCCTCCAGCATCCTCTAGGATTCCATTGACAGACCTTTCCTGATGGCAACATTGAGTAACACACAAATGCTATCACAATTCATAAGGTGATGCTGAGCACATACTGTAAGGTGCCCTTGGTTTGCTATATTCTTATCTTTGTTTGTCTTCCTGTGTGTTTCTCTGTAGCACTCTCTGTCACTTTAGTAGGCCTTTGGAATGGTAAAATCAACCATCAGTCCTACAATTTGCAAATCTGTTCCAAAGTCTCTCTGCCTGCTGACATTTGCCACATCTTCAAAAGGTCTTCTTAAACTCTTAATTCCTCAACTCCCCTAACTCTTCCTCCGTCTTCTCCTTAACATTCAATTCCTCAACTGAAGCACATATCCATATTAAATGGAGAAATTTACGTAAGATTATCGCTATTTGCACTGTCTGACCAGCACCTTTCATTCCCTTTCTGCTTTTCACTGTTCAATGATGCATCTCTCAGCTACTGTTTTATGTTCACTCAGGTTGCTTTTTTCAGAATGCTTTAAAGTTTATTTATTGTCACAATTTGGCCTACATTAACACTGCAATGAAGTTACTGTGAAAATCCCCGAGTCGCCAGGCTCCGGTGCCTGTTCGGGTAACACTGAGGGAGAATTTAGCATGGCCAATGCACCCTAACCAGCACGTCTTTCGGACCATGGGAGAAAACCGGAGTACATGGAGGAAATCCACGCAGACACAGGGAGAATGTGCAAACTCCACACAGACAGTGACGTAAGCCGAGAATTGAACCCGGATCCCTGACGCTGTAGGGGCGGACCATGGAAAGGTCCATTGAGCTCCGGCAGGATTTTACAGTCTCGGGATGAGCGAGGACATAAAATCCTGCTCAGTGAATTTAAAATCAACAGCAGTTATTGTTGGGTTCTGAAAGAAGCAAGAGTTTCTCTCCGTCTCTGTCTGGAGGTTGCTGCTGGGAATCTGCTACGTGAAGTAGATTTCTCTCACTGTCTGTCTCTCCAGAGGTGTTCTGGAGGCTGGGGGACTGGCAGCCCAAGTACAAGCATGTAAGCCCGTATGTTGTTAACTGATATTGAAGTCGAGTTTAATAAGAGGAAAGCAAAATACTGCGGAGGAACCTGAAACAAAAACAGAAAATGCTGGAAAATCTCAGCAGATCTGACAGCATCTGTGGGAGAGAATAGAGCTGACGTTTCGAGTCTAGATGACCTTTTGTCAGAGACTCGAAATGTAGGCGCGATTCTCTCCCCACAGATGCTGTCAGACCTGCTGAGATTTTCCAGCATTTTCTGTTTTTGTTTAATAAGAGGAATATTGTTTGAATTGGAACTCATAGAAATTGCTTAGCAGTTAAGAATTGTATCTTGTCATGTTTAAGCATTTCAATTGGTAACAGTTAAGCTAATTTATTTGTTATAGTTAAACTATGTTGTTAAATAAAGTTTGTTTTGATAAAGGCTTCCCAGTTTGTCAATAGAATCACACCCGGACTGAAACACCTTATCCTTAATGCCAAAATAGCAAACAGTTTGGGGTCTAATCTAACTTCATAACATATCTTGGGTTTTCTGATCTGTGCCTTAACAGCATGGTTGTCTAGACTGCAAACCTGCACCGAGGAGAATCCTTCTCTTCATTTGTGGCACCCACTGAAGGAATGTGCTCATTGTTGAGTGGTTGTTGTAATCATGTCATTGGATTAGATTTAAAGTTTGGTGGTGAATCAGGGGAGCTCGCTGCTGACTATGAAATAAGTCTTGCTGTCAGATCTAATGAGCTTTGCTGAGAGTGTTTGCAGTAGTGTTGCAACGGAGCACAGCGTTCCTTTACTGGGTCCCGAGCAGCTGTGATGTCATCAGGCTGTCTAAGCAGATCTCGGCAAGAAGTCTAACAACACCAGGTTAAAGTCCAACAGATTTATTTGGTAGCAAACGCCACACAAGCTTTCGGAGCTCCTCTAAAATAAAACGACTTTAAACATTTTTACACGGGGCAAATTAAAGATACGAGACTGGTGAAGATAGAAGCTAAAAATCACTTGAGAAAACATCATTTTATTAAAAGTTATTAAAAACATTTTGGTTAAATATCTGCTAATATCTGTCTGTGTGAAGTTTGCATGTGGATTTCCTCCGGGTGCTCCGGTTTCCTCCACCCTCCAAAGATGTGCGGGTTAGGTGGATTGGCCATGCTAGATTGCCCCTTAGTGTCAGGGGGACTAGCTAGGGCAAATGCATGGGGTTATAGGGACAGGGCTTGGGTGGGATTGTGGTCGGTGCAGACTCGATGGGCCGAATGGCCTCCTTCTGCACTGTAGGATTCTATGATTCTGTAGGATTCTGTAGTTAATTAATTATCCAACAACATTCAGACTAGAAAATTATTTTTCCTGGGGTAGTTCTGCTGTTCAGAATTGATAAATTTTATTCATCATATTGCCATTCAAAATCCCAATGAAGAAGATGTAACTGTTGAAGAGGTTTCAAACAGAGATATGCTGGTGGAAAATTGAAATTCTCGCTGATTTCAGTGATTGTGGTGTAGGCGGTGTTGGAAGTCTGAAAGGTTGGCACACTCACAGTAGAGGGTTGTTGGAGGCTCAATGGTTTGGTTGCTCTGATTGAACCCCAATTCGTTTCCGTTGTTTGCACTCTGAGGAGTGACTGACTGCGATGTGGCATCGGAATCCTACTGTGGTTTAGATCTGCGGCATTTTGCAAAATGGTCCACATTTGTGGCAACATTTACCAAATGCCAAATGCACAGTTCTGTTGTGTGATTGATGGTTGCCGCAGTTGGGGCAGAGTGTGCCCTGTAAAACCAGAAAGTCTTTGCTGCTTCTTTCTGACTGCTCATTCAGCACATAGATGCTGACGGCTGATTGCAACATTAACGGTGAGATTCTCCGGCCTCTCCAGCCGCGTGTCTCCTGCCGGTGGGAGGTGCTGCGTTGTTTGCTAGTGGCGGGATTCTCTGATCCGCCACTGTCAATGGGAATTCCCATTGACCTCACCCCACGCTGGTGGGAAACCCACGGGCGGGGGTGCATTGCCGGCAGGACTGGAGAATCCGGCGGTGAGAATTCCAGCCTAGATCTTTCGCGCGAAGCTGTGGCTTACAGACAACATTACTCTGGATCCTGCACATGATGCAATTTTTCACAAGCCGATCGGTGATGATGCCAAATGCATATTTCTTGCCGAGGATTTTTAGAGCCGCAGTATAGGACTGAATTCATCAAATCTTTACTGACGTGCATATGTGCTGGAACATTGTTAGCAATATCTCGGGGTCCTCCTTCTCTTCCTCCGATTGAAAAACAAAAGATTCAAGTTTCCGATGGCCTTGGGACCCACGAAATTGAATTAAATGTGTGCCTGCAGCTTCCTGGAATTGTCCGATAAGCTGGCACCACAATAGATACGCCACTCCTTTTCAATTTTTGTCCAATCATCACGTTCTTCAAACATGAGTGAGCCGATGTGGCAAAGTCCCATTCTGCCAACCTGACACCATGGGTACTGGGTTACAGTGATTGGTGATCAAGGACTTAGAACAATAAAGGTTTATTGTTGACTCTAAACAGCTCTTACATACTATGTATGTGCCTGCACTCCGGGACGAACACCCATGCTGCTGACATGTGACCCCTTTTGTACCTGTTTCATCCCAGCGTCCACAGGACAATCTGGTCTGTACCCTCCATTCCTGCTATCTATCCATGTCAGTCACAGTGAGAAAACTAATTCTGGCACAGTGGTTAGCACTGCTGCCTCACAGCACTAGGGACCCGCGTTTGATTCCAGGCTTGGGTCACTGTCTGTGTGGAGTCTGCACATTCTCCCCGCATCTGCGAGGGTTTCCTCCGGGTGCTCCGATTTCCTCCCACAGTCTGAAAGACGTGCTGGTTAGGTGTTTTGACCATGCTAAATTCTCTCTCAGTGTACCTGAACAGGTGCCGGAGTGTGGCGACTAGGGGATTTTCACAGTAACTTCATTGTTAATGTAAGCCTACTTGTGACTAATAAATGAACTTAACTTAAACTTAATTCCATACAGTAGTGAAGTAATGGGCATTTTTTGTGTTGTGTGATGAGCCACAGCTCACTGGAAGGCCCTGGCAATTGGGTAGACTTTAAAACCCATAGTTGATGGGAGACATAGCCAAAAGGTCAAAGGGCATTGTCCTAACTCATTGCCACCAAGTCTGCTTTTTATGGAAGATTGAAAAAAATAAACTCAATTTATTTTGTTAATTCAATTGTGTTTTGGCCAGGATAACTTTCCGTTCTCTGTTAGTCCCTTTTGTTAATACATCAAAATGTTTAATTGTTTTAAGTTATGTTTGCTTTCTTACTTTTGAACACGAAGACCAAAATTTGTTTAAATTGTGCAGAATCTTTGGCTCCAAAGGCACTAATATCAACTTGGCCAAAAGCATTCGCAACTGAAGATTGGATAGTTTGCTGTACATGATGAAAACAATCTTTTTCAGTCGCTTCCTTTTACTATTCGGTGAAAATAATCATTTTTATTTTAGTTTGTTTCCTTTTATGATTTACAAATGTTATTTGTAGGATAGGGAAGGATTATTCTCAGCCCCATAAGATAACAATAACATTGCACTTTCATAGAAGTATTTGTCGCCAAAAAATAAATATTAGACATTGTTTAGTCCATATATACACAAAAATAAAATCATCAACTTTGAAAAAGCTTGGGTGGTAGAAATTTCACTGAGTGTTTTTTAAAAGGAAACTGCTTTTAGTGTGAAAATCCTTGACTAATTTGGTTTGAACATGCAATGCAATTACTTGATTCCTGTTAAGAATCATTGGCCGGTATTTTCCGACCTCGCTTGGAGGCCAACAGCGAATTCCATTCTGTGAGCAAGGTGGTAAAATATCGGCCATGTATCAGTATCAGTTTAAGTTTATTTATTAGTGTCACAAGTAGGCTTACATTAACACTGCAATGAAGTAATTGAAAATCATACAGGTAATAGCGTTAGTTATGTACAGAACTTAGGAACGTAAGTTCAGCCCCTCATGCCTGCTCTGCCTGACTATGTTATAAATACAGGTCCCTTTAAGAATAAACCAGGTCTTCCATTAATGTGAATTGAGAGCAGGGTGATGCATACTGAAGCTTGTATTTAAGAACTGGGTTTCGCCCCCAGGGGCAGGGGGGGTTGGGGGGGGGGGGAGGGTTTCCTCTGGCCAGAGAGAGGATTGAGGAGGGAAAAGTGGAAACTAGTATTTGCAGTGACCTCTAATGTCACAATATAACAGTTGTGAATCATCAGAATGTTATTTGCTGCATAATTACATGATCATCCTCAAAACCAGTGCTCCACAAGGCTGTGTCCTCAGCCCCCTACTATACTCCTTATGCACCAATGACTGTGTGGCCAAATTCCCCTCCAACTCAATTTTCAAGTTTGCTGATGACATCACTATAAAGGGATCGGATATCAAACAATGACGAGGCAGAGTACAGGAATGAGATAATCTGGTGAACTGGTGTGACGACAATAATCTCTCCCTCAATGTCAATAAAATGAAGGAGATAATCACAAACTTCAGGAAGCATAGTGGAGGACATGCCCCTGTCTACATCAATGGGGACGGTAGAAATGGCTGAGAGCTTCAAGTTTTTAGGTGTCCAGATCACCAACAACCTGTCCTGGTCTCCCCGTGCCAACATTATAGTTACGAAAGTCCACCAACGCCTCTACTTTCTCAGAAGACTAAGGAAATTTGGTATGTCCGTTACAGCTCTCAAAAACTTTAACAGATGCACCATAGAAAGCATTCTTTCTGGTTGTATCACAGCTTGGTATGGCTCCTGCTCTGCCCAAGACTGCAAGGAACTACAAAGGGTCATGAAAGTAGCCCAGTCCATCACTCAAACCAGCCTCCCATCCATTGACTCTGTCTACACTTCCCGCTGTCTCGGAAAAGCAGCCAGTATAATTAAGGACCCCATGCATCCCGGACATTCTCTCTTCCACCTTCTTCCGTCGGGAAAATGATACAAAAGTCTGAGGACACGTACCAACCGACTCAAGAGCAGCTTCTTCCCATTCTTTTGAATGGACCTACCTCGCATTAAGTTTATCTTTCTCTATACCCTAGATATAACTATAACACTACATTCTGCACTCTCTCCTTTCCTTATCTATGAACAGTATGCTTTGTATAGCGCGCAAGGACCAATACTTTTTACTGTATATTAATTTATGTGACAATAATAAATCAAATCAAAATCTATAAAACAGTCAGTCTAGATAATGTTTAATATGTATCTAAATGTACTTATCTCCATATTTCCTTACCTGGAAAAATATCTAGTGATCTCAGTCTTGGAAATTTTAGTAGTCTCTAAGCATCCACAGTCCTTTAGGATAGAGATTTCTACATTTCTGCTACTGTGTGAAATTAATAGTTCCTGATTTCACACCTTCTCAGCCTAGCTCAATCTTTCCCTTGTATTGGATTGATTAATAATTTCTTTATTTACCCTATCAAATCCTCACATCATTTTAAACATTTTGGTAAAACAGCCCCTCAACTCAAGGGAATGAAAACCAAGTTTCTGCATCCTGTCTTCATAATTTAACTGCTTGAGCCCTGATCACTCACACTAATGCCAAAAAATAAACATTGTTGGAGTCTAGTCTGGCTTCATAATATACTTTGGGGTTTCTTATCTGGTACCATAACACTTCCCAAAGCCTGTCCATCATCCACAAGGCACAAGTCAGAAGTGTGGTGGAATACTCTCCACTTGCTTGGATGAGTGCAGCTCCAACAACACTCAAGAAGCTCAACTTAGGACAAAGCAGCCTGTTTGATTGGTACCCCAACTTGATCCACCACCTTGAACATTCCCTCCACGATCAATGCCTAGCAGCAGCACTGTGTGCCATCCACTAGATTCCTTCAATGGCACCTTCATAACCCATGACCTCTAACACTCAGAAGGACAATGGCAGCAGATACCTGGGAACACCACCTGCATGTTTGTCTCCAAGCCACACACCATCCTGACTTGGAACTATATCTCCATTCCTTTACTGTTGTTGGGTCAAAGTCCTGAAACTCCCTCCCTAACAGCGCTGTGGGTGTACCTGCATCACATGGACTGAAGTGGTTCGAGCAGGCAGCTCACCACCACCTTCTCATGGGCAAATGGAGATAGACAATAAATGCTGGCCAGCCAGCGACGTCCATATTCTGTGAATGAATAAAAAACGATACAAAGTAAAGTTGGACAAATGGAGTTGACACCTGAATCAGCCATGAACTACCTGGATGGCAGAATAGGCTCAGGGGCTCATGTCTTCACTCACCTGTAGATCTGCTTCCCTGTAAAGTTACAATTGTAAACACTCTGGATTGAGCTGAAAATGCTTTGTTTAATTAAAGTTGTTATTTAGGGGTTAAAGTCAAATTTCACAAAAGGAATGGATGAGACTTTGTAGGTACAACAATGTATGCTATTTTTAACCTTGTAATAAAATTATAAGTTACAGTCATTGCTTGAGGGAAAACAAGGCAATAGGTTACATCTGTTTATAGCAGTGTTGAGGAAAACATCAGTTAGATGGAATAATCAACTCCAGATTTTGTCTAATATGGATTGAGGCATTAATTTATTCATCATTTGAAAAATGAAGCAAACTACATTTTGCCATTTACTTTTGGGCATGTATTTTCTGCATTTATGGTTTCTGTCAAATTTAATAATCTGAAAACACGTTTTCAAAGTAAAATGTGCTTAATTCTATGCCTGAGCACGTATCAGTTCACCATTTCTCACTGTTAGGTCGTACAAACCTAACCAGATTGAAGAAAGTATTAATCAATGTGCGGAATGCTTCTGATTATTCTTTGGCACAATATTCCTAATAGGCTTCCTCATCTATCAGCCAGCAGAAGTGGTGTAGGTGCATTCAGGAAAAGGTAACAAGAAGAGTGCCTTTGGTTTGTCTCTCTATCGCCTTCTCACATTCACTCCAAGGCAACAGTAACACACTGCACATCCTGAACGCATCCAGTGATGTTTAGTTTTGCACTATTCTGAGAGAGGCTTTTGTAACCACAATTGCACGGCAATTTGTAGATACCCGTGAAGACTGGATATGAAGGTGACCTATCAGTTGGGAATATACGGCAGCAAGAGGCAGCTACTTGAGGGAGGAATGGAGGAGATTATCAGGCAGAAGGTGCAACTAAATGAAATGAGATGCTGAAGTAATTTAGGTATTACTGATTTTACGATGATATAGAGCCTGAGCTGTGTAATTGCCTGTCCATATATCAAACACTAGTTAATGTGGGAGTTGGGTTGCACTCAGTGAGTTAATGACATTCTTGCAAGTTGCACATAAAGCATTCTTTTGGAACCTAGTTTTAAACATTTCTCACTGACTGAATGAGCCCAAAAGTTAAAAGCGCTGGTTAAATTGGATTCAGAGGATTACCACAGCAAAACTCAAATGGCTTATGGATATTACACTGATGAGCTATTCCTACATGTGTTGCTCCATTTCCACACACATGAGGATGGCCTAAACCAGGATCTTGGGTTTATGTCACACTATCAGTAACCCCCACAGCTTGCCTCCTGGACTTGCAGGCTGTCCTGTCTGGAGACAATACACATCTCTTTAACCTGTGCTTAATGCTCCCTCCACTCACATTGTCTGTATCTTTAAGACCTGGTTGGTTGTAGAGATTCGCATTCTAATCAGTATTCTGTAACTTGATTTTGTGTCTCTATGCCCTGTTTGAGAGCAGATTTCCACTCCATCTGACGAAGGAGCAGTGCTCCGAAAGCTAATGGTATTTGCTACCAAATAAACCTGTTGGACTTTAACCTGGTGTTGTTAAAACTCTTACTGTGTTTGCTCTATTTTACACAGTAGCATCAGTTTTGCTCTGTTCAAAGCACACTTACCACCAAGTTGCTGAGCTGAAGATGTTAAATCGTAGCTAACATCCTAATGCTGTGTTGCTGGAGTATTGGACTATCAAAAATACATATGACATCTTTGGGTCTTTTATATCCTTCTAGCATTAAATTTTTACAGCTTTTCATAAACAAGTTCCAATTCTCTGTGGCTTCAAGATGTGTTACCCACGTATGTTTTTAATACAAACCCAGGATAACAAAGCGGAAAAAATTATTTTTAGCTGTAGGAATCAGTCAATTACCTCCACAGGATCCCACTTCAGTCATTGATAAATAGTGTGGAGCATTATAATGTTAAATGTCCTTTTAAAGTTAAGGGATCGAGTAAATTTCCTGAACAATGGATGAACAAGGAAATAACAGCAATATAATGAAAAATTATTTATTGTGCCAGTTTCTCCTATCTAGTCCCTGAAAGGAAAATAAGAAAAGGCCACAATCCCAAAACTAAATTACTGTCCTTTAGAATTTATTTTTTTGTATGCACAAAGGTTATTTTCTCATTTTTCTCACCCATTGGGAAGCTGAACTAACCTGACTTAATACTTGTTAGTTTCAAACAAATCATCTCAACTAAATCCCATTCACCTCAACTCAGCTTTGTTTATGTTCCTCTCCAAATGTTACGTACTTGAAAAGCAAGATTCAAATATTGCTGCAATCATACTTGTAAATAAACAAATCGTGTGGTATCTATTTGTTTGAATTTTAGTTTGGTTCATTTACTCAAATTGACTTTTCATAACTTGCCCGAACTGTCCTCAACATTTAAATTGATCTCAATGGGGAGATGGAATTTAATTGCTTCTGACTTTTTAACTTCACTGGAATTTGCAACTGGATTTAAGAGGGCAGTCCCCAACTATACTCCTTACAACCTATGACTGTGTGGCCAAATTCCCCTCCAATTCGATTTTCAAGTTTGCTGACGGCACCACCGTAGTGGGTCGGATCTCAAACAATGATGAGACAGAGTACAGGAATGAGATAGAGAATCTGGTGAACTGGTGCGGCAACAATAATCTCTCCCTCAATGCCAACAATACGAAGGAGACTGTCATTGACTTCAGGAAGCGTAAAGGAGAACATGCCCCTGTCTACATCAACGGAGAAAGTAGAAAGGGTCGAGAGCTTCATGTTTTTAGATGTCCAGATCACCAACAAACTGTCTTGGTACCCCCATACCGACACTATAGTTAAGAAAGCCCACCAACGCCTCTACTTTCTCAGGAGACTAAGGAAATTTGGCATGTCAGCTACGACTCTCACCAACTTTTACAGATGCACCATAGAAAGCATTCTTTCTGGTTGTATCACAGCTTGGTATGGCTCCTGCTCTGCCCAAGACCGCAAGGAACTACAAAAGGTTGTGAATGTAGCCCATTCCATCATGTAAACCAGCCTCCAATCCATTGACTCTGTCTACACTTCCCACTACCTCAGCAAAGCAGCCAGCATAATTAAGGACCCCATGCACCCCGGACATTCTCTCTTCCACCTTCTTCCATCGGGAAAAAGATGAGGTCACGTACCAAGAATAGCTTCTTCTCTACTGCTGTCAGACTTTTGAATGGACTTATCTTTCTCTATACCCTAGCTATGACTGTAACATTATATTCTGCACTCTCTCGTTTCCTTCTCTATGAACAGTATGCTTTGTCTGTACAGCGTGCAAGAAACAATACTTTTCACTGTATACTAATACATGTGACAATAATAAATCAAATCAAATCAAATCAAAACTACCAACCCAAAACTAGCCAAAATGCTTCCTTTCTTGTCACAGTGCCATCCTTCAGATGTGACCTCTAAACACAGCCTCAGCTGTTAAGGTGAATGTTAAAGTGGTTATGGCAGTTTTCAAGGAGCAGGAAGTTCTTTTTGCTTCTGACCAGTTTTCCACCTTTAATCCATAAAGCTGAAAATAACTTAATCGTTCACTCATGTAATTGTTGTTCTGGCATTTTGCAGTGTACTGTGTTATTACACAAGAACAATAACTGAACCTCAAAGTCTTTCACCCTAACCTTTACAGCTTGAGGTATCCAAAGGCCGGCCTTTCTTTAAGTTGCCTTTGTTGCACCATCTGCCAGATTGTTCATAAACATCTGCCTTGACAATTTTCAGAGAATAGTGATGGAGCTACCATGTGGACAGGTGGGAGGATATCACAAAGACTCTGTTCATAGTTCTCTGATATCTCATGTTCGGTGACAGGAAGGGCCAATGAAACAGTAGCGTGAAAATGACAGGATGTATAGAATTGATCCTGCCTACTGTGTCCTCTGAAACTGAAAAGGAGATTCTCCAATTTATCAGCAGCCTTTAGGTTTCTTATCGCAACCAAACCTTTTTTAGCCTAAGCTTCTGAGTCATGAATAACTAAAATTGTTTTAACATTGGGAAACAGCATGAGTACAATAGCACGAGGAAATGACCCATTGTGAAATAATGGAAAGGTAGAACTTCTAATGTCTCCCCTCCATTGAGTAATGGTGGTTGGCTGTTACTAAACCTCAACTCTGCTTTTATCTAAATGGATGATGTTAAAATTATGATTTAAAAAATTACACGCACCTTTAAGTAATCTCAATGTTTTCCTAATTGCTTAGCCCAAAAGTAACCTAAAGAAGTTTATTTATTAGTGTAACAAGTGTGCTTATTGCAATGAAGTTACTGTGAAAATCCCCTAGTCGCCACACTCCGGCACCTGTTCGGGTACACTGAGGGAGAATTTAGCATGGTCAATGCACCTAACCAGCATGTCTTTCGGACTGTGGGAGGAAACAGTGGCATCCGGAGGAAACCCACGGGGAGAACATGCAGACTCTGCACAGACAGTGACCCAAGCCAGGAATCGAACCCGGGTCCCTGGTGCTGTGAGGCAGCAGTGCTAACCCACTGTGCCATTTTGCTGCCCTCTTGCCTTTAAATAGCTCAAGTTATTCAATATATGGTGAATGACTTGGAGATACAATTATTGTTCTTTAGTACAATGCAGAGCAAAATGCCTAAACAACAATAAAACTAATGACCAACTTACCTGTTTTCAGCTTTCTGGACTGAAGTTGGAATAATGGTCAGAAGCAGAGAAGAACTTCCTGCTCCTCAAAAATTCCCATAGTCACTCCAATATACAGCTCCAACTGCTCTGTACAAAATAGCACCTGGTTATTCATTCTATCTTTCCAGGCACAAAGAACGCCTTGTGAAGTTACCCCAATTGGAAATATTTTTACAATAATCTTTCATTACTTCAGTTGTATTCCTGGCTTAGGAACCCTGTAAAAATGCCACTGGGGGAGTAATGACGTTATTGAACTTTGATTAGCATTGATTCATGAGTGCATCAGGCACCTCAACAGCTGCCAAAACCAGTGGCATTTAAATTGGAGATTGGCTGGAAATGAAACCACTTTATTTTAGCTGCTTACCCCCTTAATTCCCACTTAAATTCTGATTGTTAATGCTCTTGTGAAGTGCCTTGAGATGCTTTACTACATTAAAGGTGTTGTGTAAATGCAAGCTGTTGTTGTTAAATGGACAAAGCAAATTATTCCCTATATTATGTAAGTTATTGGCATTATCTTTTTGCAGAGTCATATTCGAACGAAAACGTTAACGGTTTCTTTCTTTACAGATGTAACCAGACCTGCTGAGCGGCACCTTCTGTTTTTATTACATTTTATTGCCAGTGCATTACAATTGTCTTCATTCAAAATGTTAAGATTCAAGAGAATAACGTATTGTTGATGCCATTAGCAGTAATAGTGAGAATCTTTGCCGCCTGGTGTAATTTTGGACACAATTAGTTTGAGTCATTTTAAGCCTAATGGACTCTTGCAAGTTTAAACGTTTTTCACATTACTGCAACTTCTCTCCAGACTGTGTACAGAATACACACACAAAACAGTGTGAAAACCTGGAGCAAATCACTTAAGCTGGTTCCTTGTTTCTTTGTTTATACACATCAAAGCACAAAAACTACAGTAAAGCCTGAGCTCATGGCCAGAGCTGGTGTGTGCCCATTCGATGCCACTCCACAGAATGTCTGGGTCCTTTGCCTGCTTCTTTTAGCCAGCCTTACTCTTGTCTAATCCTTTCAACGTTTGTACAGATGGATTGGAATTGTTTTAAAGCAGCTTAATTCCTAATGTAGGGGGAAACTGGGCAATAAATATTTGCACAATGCAGTAACAATTAACATGAGCAGAGAGAGAAAACGAGTTTAATATCTGAGTTAACAGCATTTCTCTCACCTGATCTTCCATATGGAAAAACTGTTAGCATTTCAAAAAAGGCAGAAATTAAGGCTTACTTTGTAAACCTCTTTCCTGACCCTGCTAACTTCCTTAATTCAATATTCCAACACTACAAAGAACAAAGAACGAAGAAAATTACAGCCCAGAAACAAGCCCTTCGGTCCTCCAAGCCTGCACCGACCGTGCTGCCCAACTGAACTAAAACCCCCTACCCTTCCGACGACCTTATCTCTCTATTCCCATCCCATTCATGTATTTGTCCAGACACCCCTTAAAACTCACTATCATATCTACAAATTGAGAATGATTCTTAAGTTTCACACTCCCATGTCTTAGACATTCAAATTGGGACTCACTGACATGAGGAGACTTTTGAAGGGACTTATGGATCTGAAAGATCTCAGCATTTCTGTCAAGCATACTACACATACTGAATACCGTTTCAATAATTTGTTATTTCTGTTACTATGTATTAGTTAAAAAAATGTTTTCTGAACTGCTTTCCTTTGGAACACTGACAGTATTTTGGCCTATCCCACAACTCATTACATTCAAAGAAGGTCAGGAAAGGACATTAAATATTCCTGGGCACAAGATGTTTAAGAGAGACGGGTGTGATGAACCATCGTTGGTTCCCATTGGATAGTGCTGAGCCAGGGGCTGGCCAGTACTACAAGGATGTACATATGTTACATGGGTTGTGCTATTGTTGCTGTTGGGGTTAGGGTGGGGTTGTTACACCTTTGTACTGTAGTGTTGTGGCACATCCCAGTCGGGCTCCGCCTCCTGGGAGAGGTATAAGAGTCCCTGCTCTGGCCGGGACCCCTTCAGTCTGGGATAGTGTATATAAGTTCTGGTAGCTTCGTTACAGTAAATAAAAACCTTTCATTTACTGAGCTTCAAGCCTCGTGTTTGAATAGCGCATCAACGGGAAAGGAAGAAAAGGTAGGGGAGTGGCAGCATTGATTGAATATAGCTTAACAGCACTGAGAATGAGGATGGGTTCTCTCTGGCTAAAGGTAAGAAATCAAAAAGCTGCAATAAAATACGCTCGGTGTGGCAATGTAGACCACCAACTAGAGAACCAAATTTGCAAAGAAATTACAAAGAAGTGGAAGAGTAATAGAGTAATTATAATGGGGGACTTCAATTCTTTATATATAAACGGGATAGGAATAGTATAGAAGGACAAGGAGGGCATGGGTTCCCGGAATGTGTTCAAGATAATCATTTGTGGCAGTATGTTTCTGGTCCAACCAGAGGGCAGATACTGTTAGACCTGGTTCTAGGGAATGGGTTGGCCCAAGTGGATCAAATATCAGTGGGAGAGCAGTTAGGGGACAATGGTTGCTTTATATATGGGTTGTTGTTGTGATACTACATGGCCACTTTAAAGTTGGCAGCACAGTGGCACAGTGGATAGCACTGCTGCCTCACAACGCCAGCGACCTGGGTTCAATTCCGGTCTTGGGTGACTGTCTGTGTGGAGTCTGCAGGTTCTCCCCGTGTCTGTGTGAGTCTCCTCCAGGTGCTCTGGTTTCCTCCCACAGTCCACAAATGTGCAGATTAGGTGGATTGGACATGTTAAATTCCCCTTTAGTGTCCCAAGATGTGTAGATTAGTGGGATTAGTGGAGTAAATATGTGGGTTTATGGGGATAGGGCCTGGGTGGAATGATCTGTTGGAGAGTCAGTGGAGACTGGATGGGCCAAATGGCCTCCTTCTGCACTGTAGGGATTCTATGATCTTCTTAGTCGAGTCAAGTGATAGTCCATGACATCATCAGCTGCTTCTTGGGCTTTTGCCTAGCCTAGACCCAGTCTTTGTACAGTTCCGATCTCTTGAATAATTCTGCTCGTTATCTGCAATCAACCCAAGTGCTGCAGCTTCACAATCTTTTATCCTGTGAGACATAAGTGACCTTTGTATTATAAGATTTAGGTTGGTATGGAAAAGGACAAGGAACAATCCAGAACAGGGATAATTACTTGGTGAAAATCCAACTTCGATGGGATGAGAATGCATCTGAGTGATGTTGTCAAAAAAGACAGTGACTGAACAATAGGCCACCTTCTTATTACAGTCAGTGTTAAGGTACATTCCCTTGATGGGGAAAGGTAGGAGAACTAAATAGAGAGCGCCCTGAATGATGAGAAAGATAGAGGTGAAGGTGAAAAGAAAAAAGTGCGCATAAGATAGATTTTAGGTACAAGATACAATGGAGAATCAGGCTGAATATATAGGACCAATGGGGAAGTGAAAAAACTAATAAGAAAAGCAAAGAGAGAGCATAAATGGAGACTAGCAGCTAATATAAAAAGGAATTCCAATGCCTTCCATAAGCAATAAATAATAAAAGGTAGTTAAAAAAAGAGTAGGGCTAATTAGGGTTAAAAAAAGACCCTTCCACATAGAGGCAGGAGAAATAGCGGAGGTATTAAATGACTACTTTGCATCTGTTTTTATGAAGGAAGATGATGCCACGTGAGCTGAGATAAGAAAGAAGGTAACCGGTACACTAGAAGAATTTAAAATTGAAAGGGAAAGACGTTAGAAGGACTATCTTTACTTAAAATAAAAATGGTACAAAGACTGAGTGAGATACATTCAAGGGCATTGAGGGAAATGACAGTGAAAATTGCAGAGGCACTAGTAATAATCTTCTAGTCTTCCTTAGACACAGGAATAGTGCCAGAGGACTGGAGAATTGTGAATGTTACACGTCATTCAAAAAGGGCTGCAAGGATAAAGACTTGTGGACCAATCAGATTGACTCCAGTGGTGGGGAAACTTCTGGAAACTATATTTCGGGACAAAATCACTACCCACTTAGATAAGTACAGGGTAATTGAGGAAAACCAGTATGGATTCATTCAGGAAAAAATCATGCTTAACTAATTGCTGGGGTTTTTGAGGAGATAACAGAGAAGGTTGATAAGGGCAACACTGTTGATGTGGTATATATGGATTTTCAAATGGCATTTGATACAGTGACACACAACATACTTATGGCAATATTCTAGCTCATGGAATAAAAGGGAAAGTAGACACTTGGCCACGAAACTGGCAGAGTAACAGAAAACAGAGTAGTGAGAAATGATTGTTTTTCAGATTGAAGGAAGGTTTGTAATGGAGTTCCCCAGGGGTTAATGTTGGGACCCTTGATCTTCCTGATTTATATTAATGACCTAGACTGTGGTGTTCAGGACATGATTTCAAAATTTGCAAGAGTACAAGTGTAAGGAGGTAATATTGAACTTGGAGAAGACACTAGTTAGGCTTCAGCCAGAACACTGCATTCAGTTTTTAGCACCATACTTCAAGAAGGATATCATGGCATTGGAGAGAGAATAGAGGAGATGAACAAGAATGAAGTATTTGGCTATGAGGATAAATTTGAAAGGTTTTTATTTTTTTTCCCTTGAAAAAAAGCAGCTGAGGGGAGACTTGATAGAGGCATCCAAGATCTTAAGGAGTATGGACAAGGTAAATAGTGAGAAACTATTCCCACTCAAAGAGCATCAAGAACTAGAGGGCACAGATTCAAAATAATTGGCAAAAGGAATAAAAGTGATGGGAGGGAAAGTTTTTTAACCCAGATGGTGGTTGGAGTCTGGAACAAACTCCCTGAGCGGGTGGTTCAATCAAAGTGCTGAAAAGGGATTTGGATTGTTATCTGAAAAGAGAGAATGTACAAGGTTAAGGGGATAAGCCAGGGGAGTGGGACGAGGTAGAATGCTCCTTCAGAGAACCAGTGCAGACTTGATGGGCTGAATGGCTTCTTCCTGCACTGTAAAGATTCTGTGATGACAGAAATATCAAAATGCCTTTAACACACAGGGCAGGACGACCCAAAACATCAAAACACTTTCCAGTTGCTGGGATTGTGTTGTATCAGGAAATGCATGACAAAAAGGCCGATTAAATAAATGCTACATCAGCCTTTTGTCCCATTTCTAGTCCCTGTCAGCACTGAGCTGCTGCATAGGCTTTGTGTGCAGCCTTTTGACACTCCAGTTTCTGTTGAAAAGCTTGTAATGTTAGCACAATGCTGTGTAAGGAGGTAATATTGCTGTGTCGGAATTCCCACTTTTTTGTTAATGTTTTTTGGAGCATGACAAGGTGTCAAGGAGGCCAAGCTGTACTTCAAACTATATTGCTGTTTTTTTCAACATTGTTGGGTCAAAAATCATAGAATCCTACAGTGCAGAAGAAGGCCATTCAGCCTATCAAGTCTGCACCGACCACAATCCCACCAAGGCCCTACCCCCATAACCCCATGCATTCACCCTAGCTAGTCCCCCTGACACTAAGTGGCAATTTAGCACGGCCAATTCACCGAACCCACACATCTTTGGACTGGGGAAGGAAACCAGAGCACCCGGAGGAAACCCATGCAGAGAATGTGCAAACGGGGAGAATATGCAAACTTCACACAGGCACTGATCTGAGCCAGGAATCGAACCCGGGTCCCTGGCGCTGTGAGGCAGCAGTGCTGACCACTGTGCCACCCTGCTGCACCTAAAAAAAAATCCTGGAACTC
The DNA here is from genome assembly GCF_964213995.1 of Mustelus asterias. Lineage (NCBI taxonomy): Eukaryota > Metazoa > Chordata > Chondrichthyes > Carcharhiniformes > Triakidae > Mustelus > Mustelus asterias. The sequence goes on along the minus strand of NC_135828.1, from coordinate 3,666,997 downwards.
CCTCCCTAACAGCATTGTGGATGTGCCTACAACAAATGGATTGCAGTGGTTCAAGGTGGCCAGCCACCACTTTCTCAAGGACAATAAGGGTCAGGAAATGGATGTTTGTCTTGTCAGCAAAGTTGGAGAATGAATTGAAAAATGAGCAAAGGGGATGAGCAGCCTTTCTCCAGCCCTGCTGAAGCTACAAGAGGGCACCAGGACAAAATACTTGGAAAAGAAAAACATTCTGTAGCTTCACAAGGGTGCAATTTAGACCCCTCCCTCATTCCCGACTCCCTCCAGAATGGAACGGGCTGTATAATCCTGAGGGAAAGTGCCAGGTGAACAGCCTCCCCCAACTCCTACTATAAAGTCAGGGGCAGGAGGTCTTTCAGCCCCTAGGCCAGCTGAGGTCCTGAAGTGGCTAATTAATGACCACATAAGGGCTTCAATTTGCCACTGCTGGCATTCTGCCAGTGGACGTACACCACATGTGATACTCTGGTGCCCTCGCTTCAGGCTGAGGGGTTGTGATCTCCCCTATCAAATTCCCCAAAGGAGAGCAACCCCTCACCAACAACCCCCACCTCCACCAGCAACAACCCCCACCTCCACCAGCAACAACCCCACCCCCACCAGCAACAACCCCACCCCCACCAGCAACAACCCCACCCCCACCAGCAACAACCTCCACCCCCACCAGCAAAACCCCCACCAGCAACAACCCCCACCAGCAACAACCCCCATCCCCACCAGCAACAACCCCCACCCCCACCAGCAACAACCCCCACCAGCAACAACCTCCACCCCCACCAGCAACAACCCCCACCCCCACCAGCAACAACTCCCACCCCCACCAGCAACAACCCCCACCCCCACCAGCAACAACTCCCACCCCCACCAGCAACAACCCCCACCCCCACCAGCAACAACCCCCACCCCCACCAGCATCAAGGCTACTTATGTCTACCAAAAACAATGTTACTTCGTATTATCACAAATGAGGTCATTTGGCCCCAATATTTCTCAAATATTAAGCACATTTTGATTCTTAAATTGTTCATATTACCATTGTCACAATTATTTTAAGTCCCCTTCATTACATGAATCCTGACATGTTAATTTTTAAATCACATCATGGTCAGAATACATTGAACCCAATGTTTGTTCGCAACACATGAAGATGCAATACATGATGATTGGGGCTAAAACTGTAAAAACAAAGATTGAATAGTTTCTTAATGTCACAGCAACCTCAAGGCATAAACTTTGCTCGTCTGGTTATCTTTTGAATGATTACACAACCATTTAAATCAGACCCATTTCTTTGAAAAAAAGTTATTTTTGATTGACCGAATTCCATTTAAAATGCGATTGAAATGGTTATTGAAGACCATGAAGTCATTCGAAAATGTGCATCAAAAGAGAAGGAAAATAAGAACACTACCAGAGGGGAAATAAAGGTTGACCCATAGATTCTGTGTTACAACACTCATCCGATTGAACTGGACAAAGCCTGATGAGACCCGTCAGATACGAGAACAATCGCGGAATAATACTGCACAGGAGAAGGCCATTCAACCCATTGTGCATCTGCCAGCTCTTTGATAGAGCTATCCAGTTAGTTCCTATTTCTTATGTTCTTATGTTCCAATCTTCTTCCCTTTCCCCATAGCCCTACAAAGTTTTCCATTCAAACTTTTATCCTAAAAAGCTGAGATAATCCTCCATTTTAAAATTTTTTCGCTCAGTGGGTATGTGTGTCGCTGGCTAGGCCAGCATTTATTGCCCATCCCTAATTGAGAAGGTGATGGTGTGCTGCCTTCTTGAACCATTGCAGTCCGTGTGGGTGTAAAAACACCCACAGTGCTGTTAGGGAGGGAATTCCAGGATTTTGACCCAGTCACAGTGCAGGAACAGTGATATAGTTCGAAGTCAGAATGATGTGTGGCTTGGAGGGGAACTTCCAGGAGGTGGTGATCCCATGCATCTGCTGCCCCTGTCCTTGTAGGTAGTAGGGATCACGGGTTTGGAAGGTGTTGTCAAAGATGCCTTGGTGTATTGCTGTCGTGCATCTAGTAGATGGTGCACACTGTTGCCACCCAGAAAACTGGCAGAATATAAATATCAGCCTGCGCACTTCCTAAAATTACTTTTGTTTTTGTTTTTCAAAATGGATAATTGCTGGACTGGAACAAAAGGCTCCAGCTGATCACATACTGTTTTCCAGAAGTTTCTGAGCAGTTTGAAAGTGAAGAAATGCTAATACCTCACACCTCCTGGAATGTAACACCACCTGCATCGTATATTCCAGCCAATACAATTGGTTAGCAGTTGGGAAGTTTGCCCTAGCTAGTTATGGACAGCAGTGAGTGACTCCTAAACTCCAATGTGGTACTAATGCACCCCCCCCCCACCCCCCCCCCCCATCACCTGCTCCAAAATACAAAAGGTTTAAACTAGCAGCTTTATTAGCCAAACATTCAACCTGAAACCACCCTGTCACATGACTTAGACTTAAGCTGTATGAATTCCTGTAATTATACAGGTTTTGGATTTTATCTTCAGTCATTGTATGACCTCAGAAGAGAAGCAAAACTCCAGGCAAGCAGTCCGTTGCTGCCTACCATTCACCAGCTAACAGGTAGCAGCAGATAGAGCTCTGTCCAGGTTTAGCATTGCCTGGCCCTCAACAATACTGTGAACAACTGGAACATTGGATCGTCTGTAGCTGTATCTTAAAGACTAATTCAACTCTTATGTGCCTTCTCCCATTGTGGAAATCCTTGCTTCTGATAAGACGGATCACCACCCAACAGTCACCCTGCTACCTTCTGAAGAAATACGCCATTGGAATTTTGATTCTGCACGCATGTGTAACCATAGCTCTTATTTTTATCATGGTCTGGCCCTGTAACACTTTCTTTCCCTTATCCCTCTTTTATTGTATCAGTGCAAAATGGATGGCCATTGCAAAATTCCTGTACTGCAATTTTTGGGTGTATAAAATAGACCAACCCTCTGAGTTGACCTTATTTTGAGTTTGCTATGGAATTTTTAATAAAGAATTGGATCATGTCAAACTGAAGGGTTGGAAAAATATGCCACCATTTATAAAGGGGGAAATCAGAAATCAAAAACAGCTTCCTGTTTACAGATTGGTCATGAGAGGAAATCAGGGCAGTTTAAATTAATCTCCCTCCTGTCTGTAACACCATTATGCATCAGTGGTAGAGGGAGTGAATGTTTATTGTGGTGGATGGGGTGCCAGTCAAGCGGGCTGCTTTGTCTGAGATGTCAAGCTACTTAAGCATTGTTGGAGCTGCACCCATCCAGGCAAGTTGAAAATCCATCACATTCCTGGCAATTCACCAAAGATTCTTGGACAGCATCTTCCAAATCCATGACCACTTCCATCGAGAAAGACAAGGGCATCAGATAAATGGGAATACCACCACCCTGCAAGTTGCCCTCCAAGCCACTCACCGTCTTGACTTGGAAATATATCGCCGTTCCTTTGCCGTCGCTAGGTCAAAATCCTGGAATTCCCTCCCTAACAGCATTGTGGGTCAACCCACAGAACATGGACTGCAGCGATTCAAGAAGGCAGCTCATCACCACCCTCTCAAGGGCAACTAGGGATGGGCAATAAATGCTGGCCAGCCAGCGACGCTCATGTCCCACGAATGAATAAAAAAAACTCCTGCCTTGTGCCATGTAGATGTGGGCTGGTTTTGAGGAGTCAGGAGGTGAGTTCCACTCGGTAGAATTCATAGCCTCTGACCAACTTTTGTAGCCTTGCAATATTAAATTTATTTTATTTCAATATTGTTGTGTTTTGAGGAGATCAACTGGAACAAGCTTGGGCTTTGTCTCCTTCTTTGTGACTTTCCCTCCTGGCAGACCCTGCCACTCACAAGGGCTGCTGAACTGAAGATTATGATTTTCTTGCAACGATGATAGTGTGTTCCTACTGAATAAAGAACAAAAAAAACAGCTGTAACAGAATCTGGAGACTGGAATGACTGTCCCAGTACCTCACTGATGAGTGTTCCTGGATATTGTTGGCAAACAGAATTGAAAAGAAAAATAATATATATTGCACTTTATCCAAATCTGGAATCACAGAATCATGGAATCCCGACAGTGCAGAAAGAAGCCATTCAGCCCATCGAGGCTGCACTGACAACAATCCCACCCAGGCCCCATCCCCGTAACCCCACATATTTACCCTGCCACTCCCCCTGACACTAAGGAGCAATTTATCACTACCAATCAACCTAACCCACACATCTTTGGAGTGTGGGAGGAAACCGGAGCACCCGGAGGAAACCCACACAGACACGGGGGAGAATGTGCAGACTCCACACAGTCACCCGAGGCCAGAAATGAACCCGGGTCCCTGGCGCTGTGAGGCAGCAGTGCTAACCACTGTGTCACCATGCCGCTCAAAAAAAAGAAACTAAAAGAAAAAATCTCACAGAATAAATATGTTAGTTAGCTGAACTGTAAATTTACAAATTCCTAATGATTGTAAGGAGATAGGGAAATGAAAAGTCAGGATGAACTATAATCCAGAAATCAAACGTAAAGGTTCCACGAGAAACAAAGGCTGCTTCTGCCTCCCATAGTGGGCAATGTAATTGCACAGCTTGTATACAACCTTTGATCCCCGTGGATTAACCAGCCACCCATGTCTTTCTATTTTAAATTGCGATCTTGATCCCTACCCAGGATGCTAAATTTGAATCTAGGATCACAGCTGTGTAATGATTTTAAACATTTCTGTGCAGAAAATCTCCAGCAAATATTTGCACACGCTCCCAGCTCCTCCCGTGAATATTGACATGCGTGCCCCAGGGAACTAGCAGATATACCTGCCAATATTGACGCATTTCCTGTCCCATTGTCTGATAGATCATATCAGCCCCCCCAAAGATTTAACATTGCAGATTCTGCTTATACCAATGGAAAGAATTGGATCGCATTTTCTCCACATTGGTGAACGGAGAGACCTATAGCCGTGGTGTAGAGCAGATACAGTAAGAAGTCTCACAACACCAAGTTAAAGTCCAACAGGTTTATTTGGTAGCAAAAGCCACTAGCTTTTGGAGCGCTGCTCCTTCGTCAGGTAAGTGGGAGTTCTGTTCACAAACAGGGCATATAAAGACACAAACTCAATTTACAAAATAATGGTTGGAATGGGAGTCTTTACAAGTAATCAAGTCTTAAAGGTACAGACAGTGTGAGTGGAGAGAGGGTGAAGCACAGGTTAAAGAGATGTGTATTGTCTCCAGCCAGGACAGTTAGTGAGATTTTGCAAGCCGAGGCAAGTCGTGGGGGTTACAGATAGTGTGACATGAACCCAAGATCCCGGTTGAGGCCGTCCTCTCCACATGTAGAGCAGATATCCAGTGGAAGGAATTAAGGGAGCCTGTGCATGGGAATATGATGCAAAGGTTCCGAGCTGCAGGTCCTTTGCTTTTCATCACAAGGCTCTGTAGCTTTTGGCCTCTGCATCATCAGCTGTCCCTATGTGAGTCCAGTAAGATAATGCACAACTGGAAGTGGAAAGGGAGTGACTAGCCAAGGGTGGCCGGGGCGGTGGGGGCGGGGGCGGTGGGGGGGGGGGGGGGGGGGGGGGGGGGAAGGGTGGGGGGGGGGAGGGTGGGGGGGGGGGGAGAGTGGGGGGGGGGGGGAAGGGTGGGGGGGGGAGGGTGGGGGGGGGGAGAGTGGGGGGGAGGAGGGTGGGGGGGGAGGGGGGGGAGGGTGGGGGGGCCGCTGTAATTTGGGGGAAAGAAAGACCTTGCATTAAAAATAGTACCATTCATGAGCTTTGGATGTCCCAATGCATTTTCCAGCCAATGAAGCACTCTTGAAGTGTAATCACTGCTGCAATACAGGAAGCACAGCAGCTAATTCACACAGCTAAGGTGGAATTTAATACTCTCCATGGAGGCAAATTTAGTGGTGGGTGGGCATTTAATCAGCTGGGAGAGTGACAGCTGGGAACCCCGCAGCCTTCCTGCCACTGCCCCTATTCATGTCTATTTAAGAGCCTCATCCCACCACTGTTGATATTCACCCAGTAACAGGTGGGGAACTCACCATGCAAGAAATCCAAAAAGCAAATTCTGTTGGTGCTTCTTACAAGCTTGGGGGGAGTTGGTGGCGGGAGTTGTGGGAGGGGGTGGTATTTGGGCACAGTAACAAAGTTCAAAAGCACCTCGTTCCTGATTTAGACACCCAGAATAAGGAATCCCACAATAACTCGCATGCTGTCTGGGTTCCACGCCAACCCTGGGCATCGGGATAGTGCATTGCCTCTAGGACCCACCGTTCCCATTGCCACAGCCAAGCAATGCACAGCTGCCAACGTCTAGGTGTTGTAAGGTTATTTGGTGTCTCACTAAGAGGTCTGGACGCTTGGATGGTTTGATTTGACTTGATTTATTATTGTCACGTGTATTAGCATACAGTGAAACGTATTGTTTCTTGCGCGCTATACAGACAAAGCATACCGTTCATGGAGAAGGAAAGGAGAGAGTGCAGAATGTAGTGTTTACAGTTACAGCGGTTGAACATAAGCCGTTAATTAACAATCCTTAACAATATACATCTCCAAGGTATAGCCATGCATGGATGCTGTCTCCATGATGGCCTCTGCTAAACTCTCGTGCACACAGTCCACCATTGTTTCACTCTTTGCATCAGGCTGTGGGTAGCACTGTTTCCCCACTCCCACATTAAACCTTGCTTTGCCCAAACATCCTTATACTACACCCCCCCTCCAAGTCCTTACCCAAATAATTTACAATACAATCTCCTTTACTTACATGCTACCCTTTCTCTCTCCGCCCCCCCCCCACCCCACCCCCCCCCCCCCCCCCCCCCCCCACCACCCCCCCCCCCACCCCCCGCCCCTCCAAGTCTCTGACTTTACAAGTTCAGAGGCTTTGGAAGCCTGACAATTCTTCTGGAACTCATCCTTATCACGTTTGGAGGAATGATAGTCTCAGTCATTTTGGGTTGCCTTTGTCGGTTTGGTATTGGAGTTGTACTTCATGTTTCCAGCACTTGGTTCTGTCCATTTTGTTGGCTTTTTCTGCTCCTTTTGTGTTTCTCTTTATCGAAAACCCATCTGTTTTGTTTGAGTTCCTTGGATTGTCACCTGCCACCCAGAGGGAATGTTCCCTCGGTTCATTCCTAATGTAGACTCGGATTTTCTTTTTCCGTGGGGTCTGCCATGGTCTTGTGGAAGTTGACATTTTTAAAATGGAACCTTTATTCCTATTTATTTCACAATTTTAATAAATGATCTGTTTACTCATATTTTCAACTCCTTCAAACTTCTTAATCTTTTCATTCAGCTCAGCAACTGCTCTGCTAGGTTCAGTTGTTTCAGAGTTATTTGCTTTTAAAGTCTTAATTTGCTCTTCCATCCCGCGCATCTCATCTTTTATATTCTTTATATTGGATCAAAGTTCAAGAATTTCATTGCTCTTTTCATGATGAAGTTCCAACATTTCACCAGTTTTGTTAATGTTATATTCAACCAACTGTTCAGGTTCACTAGCAATCTCTTGATTTGATTTGATTTGATTTATTATTGTCACATGTATTAGCATACAGTGAAAAATATTATTTCTTGCGTGGCTGGACAGACAAAGCATACTGTTCATCGAGAAGGAAATGAGAGAGTGCAGAATGTAATGTTTCAGTCATAGCTTTTCCTGTTGCTGACATTTTTCACAATACTTCTGATACTTGGAGTTAATTGCACTTCTGCTAATTGTTTCTGAGACTCTTCATGCTGCTTTCTGAGAAGTTCTGTTTTCTCTTGCAATTGCTCAACTTACCCTGACATTCAAGGTTCTCTACTTTCACGTCAGCTTTGTCAGTTTTCAACAATTCATTGGTTCTCTCTGTATCCTTGAAACTTAGAGGCAAGATGGAACCTCAGTTAAACACCTCATCCAAAAGAAGGCAGGGATTTGAACTCACAACCTTCTGAATCAGAGGTGAGAGTTCTGCCAGCTGAGCCAGAGCTGGGGTATATGAGAGAGAAAGGGGAGCAATGATTATGACGGGTGGGGAAGGCGATGTGTTCTATTGGGAAATTGAGTGGAATGCAATCGGGAAGGGTTTGGTCATGTGATGGAAAGTAACCAGGATCTGGAAATTCAGTTCGGTAATTCAGTAGTCCCTTTTCAACCGCATGACTTTCTACAATTTACCTACCTGAAATGAATAGAATAGAGTAGAATGAATAGAACCCCTACAGTGCAGAAGGAGGCCAGTTGGTCCATCAAGTCTGCACTGACAACAATCCCAACCAGGGATTAGGTGTAACTCCACGTAATTCCCCTGACACTAAGGGGCAATCCCACCCAGACCTGTAACCCCGTAATCCTAAGTATTTACCCCACTGATCTCCCTACGCATCTTGGGACACTAAGGGGCAATTTAGCATGGCCAATCCACCTAACCTGCACATCTTAGGAGTGTATGAGGAAACCGGAGCATCCAGAGGAAACACACGCAGACACGGGGAGAATGTACAAACTCCACACAGACAGTGATCCGAGACTGGAATTGAACCCGGGTCCCTGGCGCTGTGAGGCAGCAGTGCGAACAGCAGTGGTTAAAGACATCAGAACAGCATTCATTGTCATTAGTATTTTTAACCTAGACACTCCAACAGTTTGACAGACTGATGATTAAATCATGATTGTCTTACTAACCTAGGCATCCATTTGACAAAATAAACTCGGATGTCACAGGCATAATGAACTCTTTAATACTGTTTACTGAGCGATTGGAAGCATGCTTCACTGTGTACACGAACAATCATGACCAAAAGCAACAAATCACAAAGGTTATCAAACTCGGAAATCCTTGCTGGGTCAGATTACAGTTTGTACAGGAAACCTGCATCTTCCAAACAGGGCAGGAGAACACCACACTTCAATTCTGCAGTATATTATGGGAATTGGAAGATTATTTCCTGCATCTCTAATTCTATATTTAGGCTTTGCTCCGGGCAGGAGGGTCAGTTGGCCACTCCCTTGATTTCCACCCCCACAAGTCATGACCTGGAATTGTTATTGCTTAAAGATACCAAACGTCTGTGTGGAGTTTGCACATTCTCCCTGTGTCTGCGTGGGTTTCCTCTAGATGCTCTGGTTTCCTCCCACAATCCAGTGATGTGCGGGTTAGATGGATTGGCCATGTTAAATTGTTCCTTAGTGTCCCAAGATGTGTAGGTTAGGGGAATTAGCGGGGTAAATGTGTAGGTTTACGGGGATGGGCTTGGGTGGGATGCTCTGTAGGGGAGTCAGTACAGACTTGATGGACCAAATGGCCTCTTTCTGTACTGTAAGGATTCTATGAAATGTTGTACACTTCATTTTTAAATTCTCACCTGTTTCTCAACATATTTGGTGCTTCCACGATAATCTTTTTATTCCCACAATGTTAAGCTTTCTGCAAGCCAGTGTAGAGGGTTAAAAGTAATTGGACAGCCTACCTTAGCCATCTTCCCATGAAATTGCTTTCAATATTCATTAAGATATAAAAGCATTTTTATTCCACTGTTCAAAATCCGAGCAACCCATAGCTGTTATCTATTTGTGTTGCAAGTCTTGACATCATTACTCGGAAGCTATTTTATGTTCAATAATATGCACATTTTCAATTGAAATAAATAACTTTCCCTCCCATTGCTTTCTTTTGGCTGCTGAGTATGAATTGTGCGGTGGTCAAGGCGAGGAATCTCATTACTAAAGAATATAAAGTACTCAGCACTCAGGTATATTAGCATTTTGATGCAGTGTAAAACTTCCATTATGTTAACTCAAAAACATACCTTTACTCCAGTCTTTTGCAGCCAATATAACGTGTCCATTTCTCATACCATGGGATAGAAATTGGGCTTTGTTCCCATTCTGAATCGACTAGGGCGGCATGGTGGCATAGTGGTTAGCACTGCTGCCTCACAGAGCCAGGGACCCAGGTTCGATTCCCGGCTTGGGTCACTGTCTGTGTGGTGTTTGCACATTCTCCTTGTGTCTGCCTGGGTTTGCTCCGGGTGCTCCGGTTTCCTCCTACAGTCCAAAGCCGTGCTGGTTAGGTGCATTGGCTGTGCTAAATTCTCCCTCAGTGTACCCGAACAGGTGCCGGAGTGTGGCAACTAGGGGATTTTCACAGTAACTTCATTGCAGTGTTAATGTCAGCCTAATTGTGACACTAATAAATAAACTTTGAAAAATTTTAAAACTGGACAAAATAACTTTCTAGGTCTGGATGTTTATGTTGTGAAATAGATAATTAGCCTCCAAGTATAACTGTACACTGAGGGTTTATGCCACGAGCAACTATATTGGTTTAAACTATTTTCAAGTAGCTTTTATTCAGGTTCTACCATCATACAGGTAATTAATGTACCATCATTTGCACATCAGACTGACAGTGTGCTCTATTGGATTGATATGTAATGACATTAGCATGCATTTTCACGGCTTCTGACCTCAGTACTGTGGGTGCTTAAAGAAATCTACAATTTATTACAAGAAAAATCTTTATCTTTTACATTTTACAACAATGTATTTTCTATTTTAGGCTTTTAATGTTTTAAATCAGCAGATAATAGTTTTAAAGTTAGTATATTTGTGGTGTGTATTGCAAAATTTGCAGTACTGTATAGTAACCTTGATACCTTCTGCCAAATGTTGCTGCTTGATGCTTGAAATTCCATCACTATCAAGTACCAAACTTCAAAGCAGTACTTCCTGCGCATGTTGACTTCCTCCCTGAATATATACTTCAGGAATGTTGAACATTGAAGCTGCACAGCCAACAGTTCCATTTATTTTGATAGCCCCGTGCAAGTTCCTAACACAGTAGGAAAACACAGTTGATTCTAGTCTGGTGATTAGTTGCATTAACATGTCCTTTCATAAATCTAAAGAAATATTATTTGTGTTGAAAATGAATAATTTCATTAAAAATAGAACAGGGTTCAGATCAGCAGAAGTGTAAAATTCAACAAGGACATTCTTATCTTTAATCGTTCTTTCATTGTGTTTGCCTATTAAAACTGGCCAACTGAGATGCATGGAAATTGCCATGAACTGTCTTAGATATCAAACAAAATAATTTGATATCTATAAAATTCATCTGCTTTCCCTTTTCAAAGAAGTTAAGCAATTAAAAGCACAGTCAAACAGCATTTCCCTCATTCTTTGATTGTGAGAATGTTTAGATAAAATAGATTTGTATTGGTTAGCTGGGATGTTCCTTGTGAAACTTTCTACATGCAGGTAAGACAGGACAGCAAGAAGCCTGCAAGTTATTTTCAGCTGTACAGTACCACAGATTTGGTACTGTGCAGAGTTAATTTGAAAAGATTTTCCCAACTGCTGAAGGAATTGATGAACTGTGGGTTAGAAATCACAGTCCAGTAGTTTGATATTGTTCTGATGCATTGTATTTTATAATGCATCTTTTTGTTTTAATGCATTCACAGGATCAAGTGTCACTGGTAAGACCTGTGTTAATTGCGCATCCGTACAACTGATTGGCTTGCTAGGCCATTTCAGACGGTTGTTAAGAGTAAACCTCATTGCTGTAGGTCCAGAGTCACACAAAGACCAGATTGGTTAAAGATCCATGTCCATAGAATCCCGATAGTGCAGAAGGAGGCCATTCGGCCTATCAAGTCTGCCCCAACCCTGCGAAAGAGCACTGCACCTAGGCTCACTCCCCCACTCCATCCCCAAATCCCATGCATTGATCACGGCCAATGCATCTAACCTGCACATCTTTGGACTGTGGAAGGAAACTGGAGCATCTGGATGAAACCAACACAAGCACGGGACAACATGCAAACTCCACACAGACAGTGACCCGAGGCTGGAATTGAACCTGGGTCTCTGGCGCTGTGAGGCAGCAGTGTTAACCATTGTACCACTGTGCTGCCCACGGAAATGGCAGATCTCCTTTCCTAAATACAATAACGAATCAAATGGAAATTTTTGACGATCAGGTAGTTGCATGGTCACCCCTGTTACTGATGCTAAATTTTTATAGCAAATTTTATCTAATTCATTGAATTTAAATTCTCCAGCTGTCAAGGTAGGATTTGAATTCATATCCCCAGATCATTAGCCCAGGCCTTGTGACATTTGATAAGCTGTTTTAGCCTATATGTAATAATTCTCCATCTATTTAAAGGGTGTGTGGGAATATAGCAGGAGGCTTTGTTTATATCAGTTGCAGTAAGGAATTGTGACAGTTGCCTTATCACAATTAGGACATGATAGCCTGTCATTTCCTGTACAAGGAGTGGATTGACATAAACCGGTCTCTGCCATTTCCGAGGAGGTCTCTGCCCCTCTCCCTGATGGAAACTCCTCGGGATTTTTATGATCGCAAGAACTTCTGTAAATTATTACTTTGAAATCAATTGAAAGCTTTAAATAAGACAACAAATGGGTCAAGCAATCCGCACATCCAAAACTGATTAAATTTGAGTGTCTTCATTAATACTTATGAAAAAAAGAGAAAGAATGCCTAAATGCATGTTCCCTGTTTATTTAACATTTGCTTTAAGGTCACCAGATAAAAGCAGTGGCAACAGAGGGTCTGACATTTGACATTTTCTCTGAAAGCAGGCTAAATAGCTTTTTAATTAGACATTGTAAACCCATCCTTCTTAACCTCTCACCCAATTTGAGAAGTCCATCTCCAAATCCGATTTCAGTGTTTTCAGTTGCTTGCTATTTGGTGTCAGTACCTGCCATGGTTAATAGCAGTTCAGAAATTTAAAGAAATCAGATGAGGTTTAGGGAGGAAAAGAAATGGATGAAGGTCAAAGGAAGCATTGAATTGAAAATTACTGTGGAATAACAACCAAGCGCATTAGCTGAGGTCATTAGCTCTTATGCTCGACATTAACTAATGACTTAGCTTTACTCTGCTATTTCAGAATCATTATCAGAAGTGAAGTTTGGAGTAGAGTTGTATTATATTATGGAACATAGCTTCTGTTTTATCTAATAGCATTCAGCTACGGGGCGGCATAATGGCACAATGGTTCGCACTGCTGCTTCACAGCACCAAGGACCTGGGTTCAATTCCGGCCTTCGGTCACTGTCTGTGCAGAGTTTGCACATTCTCCTTGTGTCTATATGGGTTTCCTCCGGTTTCCTCCCACACTCCAAAGATGTGCAGGTTAGGTTGATTGGCTATGGTAAATTGCCCCTTAGTGTCAGGGTAAATACGTGTGGTTACAGGGACAGGGCCTGGGTGGGATTGTGATCGGAACAAACACGCCTCCTTCTGCATTGTAAGGATTGTATATTTCCTTGAAATGTGCAACTACATGGCAACTTAAACGAGCTCATTTCTGCATGGCCTGAATTCAAATGCTTGATTTGAGCTGTACAGCCCAGAAGGAACATTGGTGCATATTCTCAGATTCATAATGTGGTTCTAACTGTTATATCAAAAGGTTTATAAATAATTTGTTTAAACACGCCTATAAAGATCAGAATACATCCAGAAAATACTCTTTGAAGAGATTTTAGTGTTATTCCCCCCAGTGAAATGGACTTGAAATTAAATTGATTAGTTCGGCAAAGTAGGAATAACTAGGATGAAATGCTGCTTGTTTGCAGTAAATTAAACATTTGGTCACTTCATTCTCCTCCTCGACTGAAAGTTGGTACAGTTCAGTGGAAGAAGGATATTTTTGGGAAATGGAGGGGAAGAAAGGGACCATTGACTGACTAAAGGCAGTGTTTCTGAATAAAGCATGAAAGGACACAGCTGTAGTCTTGATCTAAACCCCGTACCTCACAGGATACATAATGATGACCCATGGGACATGACTCAAGGGATCTGACTCAATAATTCAGAAGTGGCCTTCTGAATAGGTCTATGGTCAGTATCTGGAGTAGGATTTAAATCATATCCCATGGGTTTTAATACCATACATTAAAACGGACTTTTAAAATAAACGACTATTATTTTGTATTTGACCAGACGTCCTGCATGCATTAATTTCAAAGGTGTGGCTTTCGAACAGATACCTTTTAAAATATTTCCTTTGAATTTGTTTTCAAAGCAACTTAATATAGTAATTAGAATGTAACCTCATCACCATGAGATGGGAAAAGTAATTACTGGAAGTAACACAGTCACCCCTGATACAAACTGAAGATGAACCATGGGCTAATTAATATTCTGCAAATGGGGTGATCTGACAATGGAATGGAGGATGAGAAGCAGTGGAAATGGGACACAGATGCTATTTCAAGACTACTTATTGTCCATTCATTTTCCATCATGTGGTAGATAATTAATTGAAATGGGAAAAATGAGAAAACATTAATGTAACTATTTGAGCATTCTGTGCATTTTACCCGACTCAAAAAATTAAAATAGGTCACATTATATACATCCATACTAAAATATTAGAATATTTCCTCAAATTCATTGCCTGTACTCGTGGTAGAGGGCATATTACATTGGGAGAGAATTGTAGTTAAAGACTTATGTAACTTAATGATGCACACATTGTCTTATTGTTATGTTGACACATTGCTGATTTTTTTCATATTGGCTGCACATATGAAATAAATAAGTGGCTTATTAGATAGAGTGGCATTTTCTTCAAGTACATCTCCCTTTAGTTCTTTCACCTGGAGTTTTAAGCAAAATCTTTGAAGGTAAAAAGAATTCCGAAAAAAAAAATCAACTGGTGTACTTTATTTATCCAAAGGAGGAAGAAAGGTAACAGGAAAACTATTCGCTCAAATCAATATCCTCTTTTTATCCATTTACCATTTTGCACCGGGCACCCTGTAGAACCCTAAACAACAGGTGCTGCGCTCCTTAGCTTTGGCCACCTGCATCTCTTAAATTTCTAATAATGGGTCTGCCATGGAGAGGTGGCAGATCGATGAAAAAGGTCAGCTTCTGTTAATCTGAAGACGAAACAGAACTCATATAACCAGGTGCAGGAGTCAAAATGGAAAGTGCTGGAAATACTCAGCATGTTAGGCTGCATCTTTTCATTGGAAGGAGCAGAATTAGCTGCAAGTTGAGAGATTGCAATGATAAATGAGGTTAATTGGAATCATTATATGCAAGAACCTACCAGCGTCACATAAAGCGTTATGTGAAAATGAACATACCACTATCGTTGCTTAGAATCTAAGTGCAACAGCAAATGGCAGGACAGAATCCTGAACAGCAAAGTTATTGCAAGATGCCACATGCCTCGCATTGAGAGCATGCTCATTAGAGCTCAACTTTGGTCATGGAGGATTCCCACATACCAAAGCCAGTACTCTACAGCCAGCTGGGCACAGGAACAATGTATCATAAGACATCCCAACCTCAGATACAAAGACATTCTGAAAGTGGCTAGTATTTATTTCTATTTTTTAGGCTATTGCAGACATGGTGGACTGAATGGCCTGTTTCTGCACAGTACCTTCTCTATGGTTCTCTGTGAAGTTGTTTGGTTTGTGTTACTCTAGTATGAAACAAAGGTCAACCTTAGCAAGCACAACTGAATAATCATTCTAGGAATGGAATCAATCGATTAAGATTTGAATTGTGTACCATCGGTGTTTATTTTCTTAACAATAATGGTTTTGGGGGAAGAAATGCCATTCATTAACTCATTATTGTTCTTCAGTACACAGATTGGCTAAATGGACAGCATCAGGACCGACTGCTTTCTCAGCGGCTCACCATAAAATTGCAACTGAAAAAATGCCGGGGGGGCATTCTTCCGCCCCATCCACCCGCCACGGGGATCGTAGCCGAAGGGGGGGGGGGGGGGGGGGGGACCACGCAAAGGTCATTGACCTCGGGCGGGATTCTCCGGTTTTGGGGCGAGCACAGCCGGAGAATTTCATCCACTCTAGCTGTTTGTGCTGTGTTTTAATTGGCAGCAGGATAACATCACCCACAATAGGAACCACCATCAAATCAATAGAATTCAAGTACTTGTTAGTCAGTGTGACGTGACAATTCAACTGAAGATGCAAAGTAGCCTTTAGGGATTTATCTGGGGTCCTTGTTTTATTTGTTTTTACTTTATTTCCTATTATTGTTCGATCACAATCATGCATCCTCCATAATCGCAAGCACACTGATTATTGTAATTTCAACACCAATGAATCATAAAATCATAGAATCCCTACAGTGCAGAAGGAGACCATTCGGCCCATTGAGTCTGCACCGACCAAAATCCCATCCAGGCCCTATCCCCATAACCCCATGCATTTACCCTAGTTAGTCCCCCTGACACTAAGGAGCATTGCAAACATGCAAACTCCACACAGACAGTGACTCAAGCTGAGAATCGAACCCAGATCCCTGGCGCTGTGAGGCAGCAGTGCTAACCACTGTGCCACCGTGCTGCCCGCAATGGATTTTCATAGCTCTCAAAACTGGAAGTATGCTTCCCAACAAGGGTGTGAACTACAGAATGTTTATTTTTACTCAATATGGTGTGTATTGACTGTTAATTAGACTGCTTGACCTGTTTGATTCTCACATGCCAGAACTCTCACCACTGGAATTGACATCAGTTGAGTGCAAGGTGTACAGCTCAGCAGGGTCATTTTTGCAAGGCATGCTAAATCTTTGATCCTTTTGATCTTCAGGAGCCATCTGTTTCATGCCACATTTATCCCACTGTCATTGTCATTCAGATAACCTGTTCTGAAGTTACCGGGATGTCGGCTCAACTTTTTAGCGGCTAATATTTGTGCTGGCAGAAAATTGAACGAGCAGACAGAAATTAGGAAGAAAGTAACACGCATGAAAGTTTCAAAGATTTTTCCAAAGGAAACGCCATGTGCCGATGGTAGCCGTTCCTTCAATATAACTGCAGCAACATCCACCTTCCTCCAAAGTTTATCTCCCCAAGTGTGCGCTTCACAAACGATTTGATATTCTGTATGATCAAACACATTGACGTAATCCAGTTAGTGCCTTTCACTCTTAAACAGAATCATACAGGGTAGAAAGTCAGGGGATTCTTCAGCAAATGCATATTTCACTTGGTTCAAAGTCAAGATTAATGTTAAAGAATATAATTTCAAGTTTATTTATTAATCACAAGTAAGGCTTACATTAACACAGCAATGAAGTTACTGTGAAAATCCCCTAGTCGCCATACTCCGGCGCCTGTTCGGGTACACTGAGAGAGAATTTAGCATGGCCAATGCACCTAACCCGCACGTCTTTGGACTGTGGGAGGAAACCGGAGCACCCGAAGGAAACCCATGCAGACACGGGGAGAACTTGCCGACTCCGCACAGACAGTGACCCAAGCTGGGATTCAAACCCGGTTCCCTGGCGCTGTGAGGCAGCAGTGCTAAGCACTGTGCCACCCTGCCGCCCTTGCTTGAGTATGGCAATTTGCACAGTTGTTGCACCTGTCATTGGCTTATCGTGCTGCGAGGTTATGCCTGTGCTTCTTCTAGCAACACATGTTTGTCTGAAATCAGCTGAGAAAGAGTTCTTGAGTTAGTGGTGGCTCAGTGATATGACCGGCATGCCTGCAGCTTCCGATTACTTTGAGCCAAAAGTAAATTATTGGGAGGAAACTTTCCAAATCCAATTAAGGAGATTGAGTATCATTAATGGTACTAAAAATGCTCTTGTGGTAACCCCTCTCTGCATTGAAATTGGGCAGTCTTATTCAAGCTCCTTGCAATTGCTGTGTTATGGCTAAAGTTTCGCATTTAGTGCCTATCACATCCAAAGAGGTTATACAGATATCTGGTGTGGGGGATTGGAGGGGGGTGGTATGACTTCCTTTTGAAATCTGGCTTAAACCACACAGTTAAGATCAACAGCAAGAAGCCCTGTACCTCACTAAATTTATGCTGTATCTTATCTCAGATGTTTGAAGTTGACACACTGTAAATTCTGCAGATTTAAAGACTCAAAAATTCATCTCTCTCCAAAAATAACAAGAATATCAGAAACAATCTAACATGTCTAACCCTGTGTAATTTAAGGAATAAAAAGCAACATTTCCCTTGTCTCCTTTTAAACGGCTGTGCATAATTAATTAGCGGTTAATTCCTGACCTTAACGGTTAAATAATGTTGTGAACTTGCTGGGTAATTTTGATTTTGGGTGATGTTACAAAACGCACAATATTGATTCTGTCATCTCCTGTGTTTCCATTTCCATCAACTTTATTTGAAATAAAAATCACGAGAGAGTTACAACTGCCACTTAAATCAATATCACCATAGCCCCAAGTTAAAATTACATCCCCAGTGTCTATTCTTGAACGACACACAGTCATCGAGGAATAATGTCCAGGGCAAGGGGTAAGAGCAATTAATTATCACTGTCCAGTACTGTAAATAGTGAATTTGTTTCAAGATTTATTTAGATGCAAAACATTACATACAGTAGTTCAGCCTCTACTCGCACATAGTGGTCAAAATAGTTTAAAGTTTATTTATTAGTGTCACAACTAAGTTTACATTAACACTGCAATGAAATTACTGTGAAAATCCCTTAGTCGCCACACTCCAGCACCTGTTCGGGTACACTGAGGGAGAATTTAGCATGGTCAATGCACCCTAACCAGCACGTCTTTCGGACTGTGGGAGGAAACCGGAGCACCGGGAGGAAACCCACGCTGACACGGGAAGAACGTGCAGACTCCACACAGACAGTGAGCCAAGGCCAGGAATCGAACCCGGGTCCTTGGTGCTGTGAGGCAGTGGTGCTAACCAAATTAAATAAGAGATTGTCACTAATAAATCCATAGGAAATTCAAGAGAAACATCTTTACCCTGAGGGTAGTGAGAATCTGGAACTTTCTCTCACAAGGAGTCGTTATAATGATTAGCATAGATGCATTTAAGACTAAGCTCGGTAAGTACATAGGAGAGAAAAGAATAGAAGGATTTGATGATAGGGTGAGATGAAGTGGGGTGGGAGAAACCTCAAATAGAGCAGAGGCATGGACCAGTTGGGCCTAATGGCCTGCTTATGTTCTTTAACATTCTATGTAACTTCATCTTACAGGCTCTTGCCGTGTTCGATTTTGATCTAACCAACTGCCCAGTTGAATCATTATTGATTATCAAGGGTGCATCTAAATTACAGGCTGAAACTGATAAGAAATATTGACATTTACTAAAACCATGATGGACTACATTACTAGAAGCACTGGCTCACTTTGTAACTTACAGGCCCTGGGTGCAGGTGTATCGGGGAAAAGACATTAATTTAAAATCAAATTCAAACATTTTTCTTAAAAACCACGTTGGGTCCGCAATATTAACAATTTGCTTGTAAAGATTACAAAGTTATTTTTCTTGCTCAGAATTCCACATGATTTGTGTTCCTATGTTTGAGATATTTAAGGTCAGAATTTTCCAGTTGCCCTGTGGTGGATTTCCCTGTGGCAGGACTGGTGAGCCATTGAAACCTCCATTCACGTTGGCAGGACTGGAAAATCCCGCTGGCATGAGCAGCTGGAAAGTTCCAGCCTAAGTCACTGGTGTCAACACTCCGGATTGGTGGGCCACCACTATTTTCCTCCCTGTGAGAGTGAATACTCATCAGTTCTCCTCCTTTATCTGATGTAATTTGTTGAGAGAACATCATTTGGCTAGAAACCTGAAACATTCAACTATTTTAATATTCTTTTTGCAAGCTGTCTATGATTTAAAGACCTATTGGGCAGGATTTCATGGCTTCGCTCTGGCGAGACCCGAAATTCCTGCCCGAGGTCAACGGAGATTTCCGATGTCGGACCCTCGCTCGCTCCGATTCCTTGGTGGGCAAGGTGGTAGAGTTCTGGCCATTATTTCCCATTTGAAGACCATTTTGAGAATTAATTGAAATGGATGTTTGCAACCCCGAATTTTATTTCAGAACTAATTAACTGGATTTTAAAAAACTTACAATTAAAAACACATCAGTATTTTGTCACATATTGTATGGAAGGTCTCACTGGCTGTAGTTCAGTTACTTAACTACATTATGAAATAATAATTTCAGGAGCTTTAGCAGATGCACAAAATAAGTTGTAACACGGTGCAACACCAGACTGAGAGCAGGGAGACCAAGTGCTTAACTCTGGGATATTGATCAATGGAGGAATTCAATGTCACACAGGAGGAGGTACTGCCGTCACCTTTTACAGCGTGTGGTCCAGGCTAGGGAGCCCAAAGCATTGAGATCTGAAGCCCGAAAGTATTTATTAGGTGAACAGATAGGTGATTAGAGTGTTGTAGGGTTCTTTCCCTCTAAACTGGAACAGTAATTTAAACTGGTACCGGGAAGATTATTTTATAGTTATTATTATTTAATTATTATTATATTATTTTAACTTTATAATGTAACTAGTTAAATTCCACAACATAAACAATGGATAATCATCGTGTGACGTTTCTAAAGTGGAAACCTAACTGTTAAATAAAACGCCATCAATATGGCAGGTCTGGTGATATGTTGCAGCTGTGGCATGCAACAATGAAGGGATGGTGATATAGTTCCACGCCAGGACGGTGTGTGGCTTGGAGGGGAACTTGCCGGTAATAGTGTTCCCACGCATCTGCTTCCCTTGTTGTTCTAGATGATAGAGTTTTGGAATGAGCCTTGGTGAGTTGATACGGTGCCTCTTATAGTCTTCCATTACACTCCTCAGCTTGTAGATGGTGGACAGATTTTGGAGAACCAGGAAGTGAGTTCCTCACCAGAGAATTCCCAGTTTCTGACTTTGCAGCCACAGCATTTACATGACTGGTCCAGTTCAGTTTCTGGCTATCAGTAACCCCCAGGATCTGTGCAGCAACCACATCTGTAGTGTCTGTGGCTGGAGCAACCTCAGCTTAGTGTTGACGACATGGAGTCTGAGCGTCAGACACTACGATGTGTCAGGGATGAGGAAAGTTACTTGGACATTTGTTCCAAGAGGTAGTCACACCCCATAGGCTAGGTGCTTCAGATTTGGTCTGTGATCAGGGATAATGAGGTGTAAATGTAAGTGAGGCAGGTATCTGGAACCAGAATGTAGCAATGGAATGGCCTGAGCCTTTGCAATTGTCCAGCAGGTTCCATTCCCTTGCAGTTTGTGGGGGTGAAACCCGAGACTACAGGGAGATGAACAAACCATCCACAGCACCCTGCTGCAGGGGGCCATGATATAGATACACTCAGACTACCCTGGATCAGTTTTAGCTTTATTGCAAGCTCAGTTATATCTCATTACAATGACACTCCCATTAAACCACACAAAGTCATCCTGATCTTCTCGGTATAACGAGGCCTACATACATACAGTTATGTCTCCGGGAAGCAGACAGCTGTGAATGTATATTTCGACGAAAGCTATGATAGGAAATCAACACCAGTTTATTTGTGGTGGTCGGAGTCCAGAACGACTGGTGAATCTGTTCGTTCGATTCTGCACCACAACCCCACCATCCCCCACTCTGAGTGCTAACCCCCTCATACCGTACAGCCTGAACAGAGATCAGGAAGCATTACTTCCACCTGGGTGAAATTCAAGTTGACCTACAAAAATAAAAAAGGAAGAGAAATAACAAAATGTAAAGTTGGAGAGGGGTGGTGAATGCGACTATAAGGACAAGTGAACAGAACGGAAATGAGAGCAAACCTGATCAGATAAGGGAAGGATAAGAGTGAACTGAGGTGACACAAATCTCTGTATTGTTCACTGAACCATCACACCTTCAACTGCAGAAACAGTTTCCAATCAATTAGTGTGAATCCAAACTTTTAGAAACCATTTTCAAATTGTTTCACTGTGAGTGTTCCTTGAATTGGTTGATTAATTGTGACGAGGGAACAAAACAATGAAAACAACCAGTGTTTCTGCAGACTAAAATAGATCATTTCCACTTCTTTGCCTCCCAGGAAAATCAGATCATCTATTGAAAGTCTTGAAGTTGCTTTTCAATTTCAATTATTGGGCTAATGTTAAGTTTTACATTTACAGACAGTCTTCGGACTTGTCACACAATTAGTTTTTGAAAATTGTAAGTCAAAATGTCATTAGTCGAAACCAATTGTCTCCATAAGTATGATGTTAAAGATGGGTGATTGGTTTGTGAACACGTTAATGTCCAGTCCTTCAGGTTCTTTTGTTTATCTGCTTTGGTGGTTTCAGGTAATGGTAAGCCACTTGTCTGAAGCTATTTGTCAGCCAACAAATCACTGTGGGAGATTAAACCACACGGATACACCAGGAGAGCCTAGTTTGGTGCTGGCATATTTACTGTACTCTCACCCTCCCAAAAGGGTGTCTGTCTAGACATGAAGACAGATGGCACTGCCACTTCCACTCCACTGCTCCCTGTCCATCTGTCATCCCGCCTCTCTCTGTCTCCATACCTCCATACTGTAAGGCCACATTTTTACCAGGAAATCGGAGAGAAGTTTTCCAGCCTCTACAGGTTTATTCGGGTCAGTGGCCCAAAAATATAAAAGTCGCAGAACGCCGTAAGATAGAAACCCGCGTTGTAAAGCTGAAACTTCATTCAGTGAGAAATGATTGGACGTGTTAAAGGGAAGTAACTCAAAGTACCCAAAAAAGCATGGCATTGAAACTGACTTAATGCTTTTGGCACATTGAAAAGAGACATCTGCTTCTACCACAACATGCTAATTCAGATCTGTTCAGACAGCTGACAACACAAGGCTGGTGCACATATCATCAACTCCACTTATATCGTGTAGAAGGAGTTTAACACGTCTCTCATTCCTTCTCAAAATGAATCATGTGTGAACAATTCTTTGATTCATCTCATCCTTCTGCACACAGAAGAAGAAGATCGTTGCCAGTTTTATACACAATGGACTAGAGTTCGGCTACTTAAATTCATATTGTTTTCTTTTTATTATGATCCCAGTTGGTGTTACAACTGGATAGGAAGATGGCAGAATGGAACTTGTAACTTTTACGTTTTGTTAGAAAACTTGGAGGAACAGAATCACAGGACAGCTAATTAGTTTAAACAACAAGAAAAAATATTAAATATGAAAAGTTTGATGATACAATACTCCTTTTACTCTCCATTTAGCTTCACAAATGTATACACTTTTCAAAGATAACACTCCACTCTGAACCAAATGGCCAATGCCACTCAACCAATCTTCTGGTGATTTCTCTCACAATCCTCCCAGATGATGGTGACTTGAGGGTTTCCAAACTCCACTCCCAAAAGGACGCACTTTAAAATGTTTTGTCAAACAATGCTTTCCATCAGCTGTTTGCATTAAAAATCCATCCAGATTTTCCAACTAGTCTTTCAAACAAAACTTCCACTCAGGTTTTAACAAGAAATCCAGCACCAGGTTCTCCACCTCTCCTGTGGGCTTCCTTTGTCTTCAATGATTTTTCACAAACTCCGAGATCCAGCCATTGATTTCCACAATTATCTCAGCTCATGTTCCACAAGCTACAAAATCTCGCACGCCTTAAAATCACTTCAGATATCTTTCTTCCTTCTCACGAGCCAATTTTGCAGCACTTGTCTATCTTTACTGAACGGTATTTTGTTCTGGTACCCGATTCCTTTGTTCCTTTAACGCGAGACTACAAGAAAACATCTCTTCATTTCTCTAGTTTCCTTAATTAGCTATTCTTTAAATCTCATGCACTTGTTTTCTTAACTGTTACTCCATGGTATGGCTTTTCTTCTAGCAAATGTGAGAGAAATATTTCTTCTCCAGCCTTCTATAACCAACTGCTATGAAAGCAATTGAAAACACTCAAAAAACCTTCCTACCTTAAAGGTATCCCTGATTGCTAAGCAACAATTTTTACTTCCCCCAGCAGGCTTACTTTTCATGCCATAACTCTCTCTGAGTGTAAGCACAATAGGAGCACAGTTTGAGCTGAGCAAGCCCCCACGCATACAAATAACTTTGTCCAGCATGAATCTAACAATACCCTCCCTTACGCAGAAACACTAAATTAAATCCACTTAAATCTACACCTTAATTCAAAAGATTCAACAAATAAATATAAATCTCTTAAAACTACCTGTTTTCCTGACATTTTGCTTTAATATAATTTAATGTTCGTAGCTGATGACAATCAAATATTTAGACAAACATACACGTAATTCACTCTTTAAAAAAACTCTGCTGTATTAAATAATTTGACAGTGTGCAATAAAGCATTGTAATCTGCACTTTACAGAAACTACTAGGAGGTAAAAGTATGGCAACTCTCCTTTAAATAACTTGTGCTACAAAGGATTCTTGGTGCCAGCACCACATGCTAGCTCCTTAAGCTCTGAACTTTGCACATTTACTCTGCGCCACAGAGGCTGCATAGTTTACAATGGCCCATGTACATTGGCTGCTTTATTGTTCTAAATTGTGTTACAGGACTCATGTTACATCAGTCAACTGTCACTGAGCCTCAACACTGTTCTAGCAGATGTACCATTCCCATCATACCTTGGTGACGTTACTGGCGTGATGCGAATGTGACAGTTCCACCTGTTGACGGCCATTGCAACACTGATTTACAAAAATAATTATAGGGCCTGAACCTGAGTCACGCAGACGGTACATGTGATTGGTTGGTGACACATACTCTGCACATATCAATACTGTTGCAAAAGCTGTCAGAACCTTTTGTCCAAACCACAAGCAAGTTCAAATGTAATTAATTCAATTATGTCATCATTTGAAAAAGGGACGGGACGAACAGAATTTATTGAACCAAATAAAAGATGATAAGATAGTATTTTTTATACATATGTGTATAGTTTGTTCCAAGTGTGAAGGTCCTGTAAACAGAAATAGAAGAGATTTTCTTTTGCAAAATGTATCTTTGTTGTTGTTTATGTTTAGACGAGATGCATATTTTAAAGAAAAGGGATTAGACTAGACAAATTAGCTAATCCCAACTACAATTTGAAATATGTGCCTTTCTATATTGCTGCTTATGACTCAGCATCCATAATCTTATTTCAGCAACTTGGGACATTGCGCTGCATCTTAGAATTTAAGTGTCAGCTTATTTCACTCTTGTTCGTGCTTGTTGGAAATGCCTGGGTTCAAAAGCACCTGCAAGTTTTAATTTTAAGGTGCCTTTCACTTTTCCATTTTAAAAATGCATTTCGAGAAAAAGAGATCTAGGAGCACATGTTCATAGCACCTTGAAAGTGGAGTCACAGGTGGACAGAGTGGTGAAGAAGGCATTCGGCATGCTTGGTTTCATTGGTCAGAACATTGAATACAGGAGTTGGGACATCTTGTTGAAGTTGTACAAGACATTGGTAAGGCCCCACTTGGAATACTGTATACAGTTCTAGTCACCCTATTATAGAAAGGATATTATTAAACCAGAAATAGTGCAGAAAAGATTTACTAGGGTGCTAACGGGACTTGATGGTTTGAGTTATAAGGAGAGGCTGGATAGACTGGGACTTTTTTCTCTGGAGCGCAGGAGGCTGAGGGGTGATCTTATAGCGGTCTATAAAATAATGAGGGGCATAGATAAGATAGATAAATCAACATCTTTTCCCAAAGGGGAGTCTATAACTAGAGGGCATAGGTTTAAGATGAGAGGGGGGAGATACAAAAGGGTCCAGAAGGGCAATTCTTTCACACGGGGATGGTGAGTGTCTGGAACAAGCTGCCAGAGGTAGTAGTAGAGGCGGGTACAATTTTATCTTTTAAAAAGCATTTAGACAGTTACATGGGTACGATGGGGATAGAGGGAAATGGGCCAAATGGGACTGGCTTAGTGCTAAAACTGGGCGGCAAGGACAAGTTGGGCCGAAGGGCCTGTTTCCATGCTGTAAACCTCTATGACGTCATCCCAAAGTTTTTCACAGCCAATGAAATGTAGTCCCTGTTGTAAAAATTGGAGAGGTGGCTCCCACAATTATCCTCAGCCTAATAGTAAAAGGAGAAAATTCAGCCATGATTTCTGCTGTTGGTCACTGTCCAGCTTCCCCTGCTGAACAATGCACATGATGTGGAGACGCCGGCGTTGGACTGGGGTAAACACAGTAGGAAGTTTAACAACACCAGGTGTTTAACACCAGACTTTAACCTGGTGTTGTTAAACATCTTACTGTGCGAACAATGCACACCCAGGGGTGAAATGGAATCATCTGCAGAACTTCTCTGTCCTGGCTGATGCGACTGTGCAAGTTAGAGAAGGAAACCTCCAGTTACAGCAAGAGTCATCAGGAAAGGCAGAAAAAGTTGGGATGGGTTAAAATAAATCTGCATATGGAAGGAACCAAACATATTTGAGAAATATCTCTCTGCATGACTAAATTTCTTTGCCATGTCAGTAGGAACAGTACAAATTGTGATAGTCTCCATATGGTTAAAAATATAGCATGCGGCTTTCAATAGCACTCCCTCTGCAACTGGATCCTGAACTTCCTAACCCACAGACCGCAGTCAGTAAGGATAGGCAACAATACCTCCTCCACGATTATCCTCAACACCGGAGCCCCACAAGGCTCTGTCCTCAGCCCCCTACTATACTCCTTACACACCTTTGACTGTGTGGCCAAATTCCCCTCCAACTCGATTTTTCAAGCTTGCTGATCACTCCACCGTAATGAGTCGGATCTCAAACAATGATGAGACGCAGTGCAGGAAAGAGAATCTGGTGAACTGGTGTGACGACAATAATCTCTCCCTCAATGTCAACAAAATAAATGGGATAGTCATTGACTTCACGAAGCGTAGAGGAGAACATGCCCCTGTCTACATCAATGGAGATGAAGTAGAAATGGTCGAGAGCTTCAAGTTTTTAGGTATGCAGATCACCAACAACCTCTCCTGGTCCCTCCATGCATTCACTATAGCCCACCAATGCCTCTACTTTCTCAGTAAACTAAGGAAATTTGGCATGTCCACTACAACTCTCACCAACTTCTACAGATGCACCATAGAAAGCATCCTTTCTGGATCTATCACAGCTTGGTATAGCTCCTGCTCTGTCCAAGACCGCAAAAAACTACAAAGGGTCATGAATGAAGCCCAGTCCATTACTCAAACCAACCTCCCATCCATTGACATTGTCTACACTTCCTGCTGCCTCGGAAAAGCAGCCAGCATAATCAAGGACCCCACGCACCCGGACATACTCTCTTCCACCTTCTTCCGTCGGGAAAAAGATACAAAAGTCTGAAATCACGTAGTAACCAACTCAAGAACAGCTTCTTCCCTGCTGCCATCAGACTTTTGAATGAACCTACCTCGCATTAAGTTGATCTTTCTCTACACCCTAGCTATCACTGTAACACTACATTCTGCACTCTCTCCTTTCCTTCCCTATGTACAGTATGCTTTGTCTGTATAGCGTGCAAGAGACAATACTTTTCACTGTATACTAATATATGTGACAATAATAAATCAAATCAAATGAAGCAGTCCATATTCAAATGCAACAAGGCCTGGGCAATAACCAGGCTTGGGCTGACAAGTGGCAAGTAATATTCGCGCCACACAAATGCCAAGCAATGACCATCATATGAGACACTCTAACCACCGCCCCTTGACATTCAATGGTGTAACTATCACTGAATCCCCCACTGTCAATGTCCTTGGGGTTACCATTGACCAGAAGCTCAACTGGACTCACCCATAAACACTGTGGCTACAAGAGCAGGTCACAGGCTTGGAATACTGCGGCAAGTAACTCACCTCCTGACTCTCCAAAGCCTATCCACCATCTACAAGGCACAAGTCAGGAGTGTGATGGAATACTTCCCACTTGCCTGGATGGGTACAGCTCCAACAACACTCAAGAAGCTTGACACCATCCAGGACAAAGCAGCCCCGCTTGATTGGCACCACATCTACAAATATCCACTCCCTCCACCACCGATGCTCAGTAGCAGCAGTGTGTACTATCTACAAGATGCACTGCAGCAATTCACCAAAGATCCTTAGACAGGACCTTCCAAACCCACGACCGTTTCCATCAAGAAGGACAAAGGCAGCAAATACCTGGGAACACCACCACCTGCAAGTTCCCCTCCAAACAACTCACCATCCTGACTTGGAAATATATCACCGTTTCTTCGCAGTCGCTGGGTCAAAATCCTGGAATTCCCTCCCTAATGGCATTGTGGATCAACCCACAAAACATGGACTGCAGCGATTCAAGAAGGCAGCTCACCACCACCTTCTCAAGGGCAACTAAAGATGGGCAATAAATGCTGGACAGCCAGTGACGCCCATGTCCCACGAATGAATAAAAAAAAATAATACTGATTATCAGCAAAACGTTTGAATGAAAGGGGCTTCTACAAATTGAGCAGCCCCCAGATTATCAGGCGACTGTAGATTGTGCACCTGCAGTGTGCCATATACACAGGTAATTAAGAAGGCACGCATGTGTTAGTCTGATATTCAACCAACTGAGGCCACGTCACTATTCCAAAAAGCTGCAGTGGAGATTTTTCAGCGCTTGATGCACCTGTTCCCTACACTTAACTAAGAAAACTTGTGCCATTTATCAAACTAAGTGGTGTTCGTTTTGACAGTATCAGGATAGATGTGGCAGAACAGTCTTTTAAGATACAGACCCAGTGGCTGCAATTGAACTATGACAGATATTTGCTCAGTATGCATCATGGTATGAAAATAGACCTTAGATCACCTTTGACCTTGCTTATCAAGTGTCTTCAAAATAATTATGTACTGAGAAATGACCAAGTTTAAAAACCTCGGCAGTTGAATGGGACCTTCCTATTTCAATGCAGCAGAAACTGGTGCCTTCTGCCGCGACAAGTCAGTGTCTGCAAAGTGGATTGCACTTGAGGTTTCAGTAATCAGATAGTATTGTTGATGTGTAGCAGTGACAGGTGCATGTGTTACAATTAGAGAGCTTAAAGAATTATGTCATGGCAGGGTTGAGTTCCAAAGCGGTTTCCAAATACAAATCTGGCTGATTCAGGGTTCTCTCAGCGTTTCTGTTTTCTCCCCAAAGTGTTTGCATTTATTCAAATCCAGAAAATGTGCAAGACCCATTTCAAGTTAACTTGGAGATTGTGTTTCTCATTGAATCACAGAATTGTTACAGCATAGAACGAGGTCATTCAGCCCATCGCGTCTATGCCGGCTCTCTGAGGGAGCAAGTGAACTAGTTGGGAAGGAGTGGCCCTCAACATTGATTCCGAACCCGATGAACTCAGGTCAAAAATGGACAAGGAAACAGCCCACTGATTTTTGAGAGAAGCATAATCAGCAATAGTTAATTCTTTTATCTGAATGCTTGCAGGTGATGATTCTATGTTGCCGTATTGCAATGGGCAATAGTTACCCTTTGGCATCGCATCATGAGTGACTATTTATCATGTGCAAATAACTACTAGCTGGTTATTCCACTGGACAGATCATCCCCACCGAGCTCACCCAATGTCCCCACACACACACTTCCACCAGGGCAATAATCAGGTTGCAAAATGTAGTTTTATTTATGTTTTATTCATCCAACTTGTGTTATAAGCTCAGTTACAGTACACTTTGATATTGAAATAATAAGTTTCCAACTTAGTATTGCTTTTTAAAATTTCCCAGTGGAAGAACAGGAAGTGTTTCATATGTAGGGATGGCTCAGTGTGCATGCAGCCAAAGTCTTTATTGAACTGATCTTAAGATGTCTGCCTCCAGAGGAAGCTTCATGGCAGTCACATGACTACAGAAAGCCTGAACTGTCAATCAGATTGGTTACATTTCAAAACCCAATCATCCTACCTTTTATATTGAACTAAAGACACACGTCCCCTTTTTCCTAACAAATTAAAGACAGGTTTGCATGCACAACCATATTATCCACTATTCTCATGCTTTAACAACTGTTTGCTCTACTAGTCAGTCTCTGCACATATATAGCACACATATTGTCTTAATCATGCGCATCTCTTCGTGGAATGTGTGTGCATTGACACAGGCTGTTTGCCTGGATGGTGTTCCTTGTTTGGAGAGTGTTGGTCCCCTGGCCCTTGTTGCCTTGATGACTGTTGTTCCATTGCAGTTGTTGGGAACACATGGGCCTCAGGGATTGATGTAGTTCTGTACTCAATGCAGTTAGTGAGATCCCATCTCCCTGACAATCAATTATGGTGAAGGAGCAGTTTCGTTAGTTGAGCATTTGTGCCTGCCGTTGCACCTGTATATCTTATTGAGTTTTTTCAACTTGTGGGCTGTTCTTTTCTCCTGGTAACTTTGTGCTGCTCCCAAAATTTATTTGTCCCAATCTCTGACAGCTGGGTTCATTGAAGACTTCAGTATATCGTGCAGTTTTAAAGGTATAGACTCAGCTGGGATCTTGCTCTGCAAACCTTCCAGTTCAGCTCTGATGTGTACATTTTCCCATGGAGCTGTTTCATTTACCTTTGGCTCATGCAGTTCATTGCACTGAGGTGGCAGCAACCATCTGGCAGACTCTGGGGTCTTTTCCTGCCCTTTCTCTGGCACATTGAGTGTTGGTGTGGAGATGCCGGCGTTGGATTGGGGTAAGCACAATAAGAAGTCTCACAACACCAGGTTAAAGTCCAACAGGTTTATTTGGTAGCAAAAGCCACTAGCTTTCGGAGCGTTGCTCCTTCATTAGGTGAGTGGGAGTTCTGTTCACAAACAGGGCATATAAAGACACAAACTCAATTTACAAAATAATGGTTGGAATGCGAGTCTTTACAAGTAATCAAGTCTTAAAGGTACAGACAATGTGAGTGGAGAGAGGGTTAAGCACAGGTTAAAGAGATGTGTATTGTCTCCAGCCAGGACAGTTAGTGAGATTTTGCAAGCCCAGGCAAGCCGTGGGGGTTACAGATAGTGTGGCATGAACCCAAGATCCCGTTTGAGGCCGTCCTCATGTGTGCAGAACTTGGCTATCAGTTTCTGCTCGGGTAAGCGTTCTCCAAGGCGGCCTTCATGACACACGACAACGCAGAATTGCTAACTGTCCTGGCTGGAGACAATACACACCTCTTTAACCTGTGCTTAACGCTCTCTCCACTCACATTGTCTGTGCCTTTAAGACTTGATTACCTGTAAAGACTCGCATTCCAACCATTATTTTGTAAATTGAGTTTGTGTCTTTATATGTCCTGTTTGTGAACAGAACTCCCACTCACCTGATGAAGGGGCTGCGCTCCGAAAGCTAGTGGCTTGTGCTACCAAATAAACCTGTTGGACTTGAACCTGGTGTTGTGAGACTTCTTAACTTGAGTGTTACCAGCCCAAGCTTTAGACTTGCTCTGGCTAAGATGAGTGATTGTTGCATGCCATTTATGATCTGGAACTAAAGATCTTCATTATTGCTGTTGCTTTGGGCTCTCAGACTAACGTGTCTTCTTGGTAGGAGGATTGTGCCATCGTATAACCTGAATCTCATGTTCAAGGCTTCATTTTTGGAGCTGAGCCACTCTGTACAGATCTGTGAAAGGCAATGTGTTGCATGACGCACCTGTGTCTATCTGCTGCTACTTGTTGGTTTGGTACTCTCCCTCAGTGGTCATCACGGTAACAGTCACAAACTATTTGTTGTCGATGCTCTGTACACCATGCGTGGGATTTTCCAGACCCCCCAGTGGAGGCGGCCCGGACATTGGCTGGCGGCAAGATCTTCCAGTCCCACTTGTGTCTACGGGGATTTGCGTGGCCTGCACCTTTCTGCTGTTAGGGAGTCTACTATAGTGGGGGAAGAGGTGCTGGAAACTCGCACCAGTGGAGCGGGAAGGACTGGAAAATTTACCCCCATGTTTCATATACCAGGACTGAACCATCGAGTGAAATCTTACCAAAAAATGGCAGAGTGTTGTTTCCGGCGAGAAAACCGGCATGTTTCACTCCAGGTTCTACCACATTTTGCCCTAAAGAAGGGTCTGTGTTTCCTGTCATCATACAGGGGACGGGGCCTCAACACACCAGCAAAACCCAGTTGCTCAGAGATCGGGGCACCACCTTTAAAGGATCAGAACCTGAGTAAAGCTTCCCCGCGGCCTACCATGGAGCTCTCAGGGGACCCCTCACCAATTGCTGGCAGTGCCAGGGTGGCATGGGCATGGTGCCAACCTGGCAGTGCTGGGGGCATTGCCAGGCCACTGCCTTTGATGCCAAAAGGTTTTGGCATTTTGACATCCACAAACTTTGGGTTTGATTAAATGGCCTGTGCCTTGCTCACTCTCACCGCTGTTGTACTTCGGGACTTAACTTTCTTTTTCTTTATTTTGCTTTCTTTTGGAAATCAACCCGACTGCGGAGCAGCCACCCCATTTCCCATACTCCCCAAAAGCTCTGACACTTTGATCATCACTTCTTTAGTTTTTCACTTTCTGCAATTGCCTCCCTAACAGCACTGTGGGTGCACCTACACCACATGGACTGCAGCGGTTCAAGAAGGCAGCTCACCACCACCCTCTCAAGGGAAATTAGGGATGGGCAATCAATACTGACCGAGCCAGTGACGCCTACATCACATGAAAGAATAAAAATGAAATTGAAGAGAAACGCAGTATCCAACAATATTTGGTTTATTAAAAAGTGTTTGACAAACCTTTAGTATGATGACTGAAAGGTATTTTTAACCTGAACATGACAACATTATAGCAAAAAGACAGCTGGTGACTAATGACATAGAATATGTCTGCAAACTAAATCTAATCATGAGGTTAAGACAATCGCAAATAGATCAAGCTTCACTCTCACGGTTTATGATGTTATCTCATCCTGTTCATTACGTTACCACCTTCTAATTCATCTTCACAAATTCATCATCATCAAAAGTGAAACACATACTGTAAAACGGAATATTTTCATATTGATAACACTTCATGGCCCATAACGTCCTAGTTCCCCAGCATCAGATTGGGAGGCGATGCCCGAAAGATGCGCTGGGGAATCCCTCATAGAAGTTCTCAGGTAAGGTTTTACGTGGCAATTATCCAGAAGCTCTAACTTCCCCTGGACAATGGTCCTGCTCTGGGAACCATCCGACAAAGTGATTTAACTCATTAACTCCAGGTGGTTCTGCCGATTTCACACCAATAGTTACACTGAAAGAGTTAGAACAAATAAAACCACTTCTTCTAATTTCAGTGTAACTATTTTAAACACCCCCACACTCTGGACCACCCACACTGACTAATTAACCCCCAGGGCAATCACAACACCAATCTGTCTTCTCCCCACCCCATGGGATTAACCCCCCCCCCCCCCCCCCCCGCCACACACACACACAGTTGCACAGGACTCCCAAACCTGTGGGCCCGATTTTAAGTCCCCACCCTCCCCTGCCAGACCTGACCATCCACCGCCGAGTGGACCCAGACCCTGCTCCCCCCGCCTGCCCCCCCACCCCGCCCTCCAAACAGAGCTGGACCCCCACCATCCCCAAGGGGACACCCTGCTGAGCAGGCCACTGCCCCACCCCTCCCCCTCCGACCCCAAATTCTATGCACTTACCTGGACACTTACCTTCTCTCTGACTTGTCAGGTTCAATGAGCCCTTTAAACTAAACTGCTTTCCAGCAGCCAGTGTGTGAAGAGAAAGGGCCTCCCTAGATTCGCTGGAATTGTGTCATGCTGTGGGTTCCAAGTCAGCAGAGACTTCAACAGGTTTTCCAGCGCAGTTCAATGTGCCTTTCACTGCTGTTAATGCAGCAAGCCATGACTCTACACCACTGGGTGGAACAATTTGAACTGTTTTTGCTTTATTTGTGTAAGTGCATGTTCACAAATACTTGTACTCCCCTACTGCCCAAGTCTCTGGTGTACTGGTGTTCACTAATATATTCTCTTCACAAACAGAACATTTTTGGTTTAGATATACCTTATGCAAAAAGCAATTGTTTGAATGAGAAGATGTCCACTGTTAATTTCCTAAAACTGCTGTTTTTCACAGGAAGTATGCAGCAAATGTACTTATAACAGAGAAGGAGGTGCTGGAAGTCTTAAAGCGCATCAAGATAGATAAATCCCCAGGACCTGATGAAGTGTATCCCAGGACATTGTGGGAGGCTATGGAGGAAATTGCGGGTCCCCTAGGCGAGATATTTGAATCATCGATAGTCACAGGTGAGGCGCCTGAAGATTGGAGAGTGGCAAATGTTGTGCCTTCGTTTAAAAAGGGCTGCAGGGAAAAGCCTGGAAACTACAGGCCGGTCAGCCTCACATCTGTGGTGGGTAAGTTGTTGGAAGGTACTTTGAGAGACAGGATCTACAGGCATTTAGAGATGCAAGGACTGATTAGGGACAGTCAGCATGGCTTTGTGAGTGGAAAATCATGTATCACAAATTTGATTGAGTTTTTTGAAGGGGTAACCAAGAAGGTAGATGAGTGCAGTGCAGTTGATGTTGTCTACATGGACTTTAGCAAGGCCTTTGACAAGGTATCGCATGGTAGGTTGATGCATAAGGTTAAATCTCACAGGATCCAGGGTGAGGTAGCTAAATGGATGCAAAATTGGCTTGATGACAGAAGCCAGAGGGTGGTTGTAGAGGGTTGTTTTTCAAACTGGAGACCTGTGACCAGCAGTGTGCCTCTGGGATCGGTGCTGGGCCCATTGTTATTTGTCATTTATATTAATGATTTGGATGAGAATATAGGAGGCATGGTTAGTAAGTTTGCAGATGACACCAAGATTGGTGGCATAGTGGACAGTGAAGAAGGTTATCTCGGATTGCAACGGGATCTTGATCAATTGGGCTGACGAATGCAGATGGAATTTAATTTAGATAAATGCGAGGTGATGCATTTTGGTAGATTGAACCATTAACTCAGTTAATGGTAGGGCATTGGGGACAGTTACAGAACAAAGAGATCTAGGGGTACAGATTCATAGCTCCTTGAAAGTAGAATCACAGGTGGACAGAATGGCGAAGAAGACATTGAGCATGCTTGGTTTCATTGGTCAAAACATTGAACACAGGAGTTGGGATGTCTTGTTGAAGTTGTACAAGACATTGGTACGGCCACACTTGGAATACTGTGTACAGTTCTGGTCACCCTATTATAGAAAGGATATTATTAAACTAGAAAGAGTGCAGAAGAGATTTACTAGGATGCTACTGGGACTTGATGGTTTGAGTTATAAGGAGAGGCTGGATATACTGGGACATTTATCTTTAGAACATAGAACACAGAACATTACAGCGCAGTACAGGCCCTTCGGCCCTCGATGTTGCGCCGACCAGTGGAAGCAGTCTAAAGCCCCTCTAATCTACACTATTCCAATATCATCCATATGTTTATCCAATAACCACTTGAACGCTCTCAACGTTGACGAGTCCACCACTGCTGCAGGCAGGGCATTCCACGCCCTTACTACTCTCTGAGTAAAGAACCTACCTCTAACATCTGTCCTATATCTATCACCCCTCAATTTAAAGCTATGTCCCCTTGTGCTAGCCAACACCATCCGAGGAAAAAGGCTCTCACTATCCACCCTATCTAATCCTCTGATCATCTTGTATGCCTCTATTAAGTCACCTCTTAACCTTCTTCTCTCTAACGAAAACAACCTCAAGCCCCTCAGCCTTTCCTCATACGATTTTCCCACCATACCAGGCAACATCCTGGTAAATCTCCTCTGCACCCTTTCCAACACTTCCACATCTTTCCTATAATACGGCGACCAGAACTGTACGCAATACTCCAAATGCGGCCGCACCAGAGTTTTGTACAGTTGCAGCATGACCTCCTGGCTCCGAAACTCAATCCCTCTACCAATAAAAGCTAACACACCGTACACCTTCCTAACAACCTTATCAACCTGGGTGTCAACTTTCAGGGATCTATGCACATGGATACCCAGATCCCTCTGTTCATCCACACTACCAAGTATCTTACCATTAGCCCAGTACTCTGTATTCCTGTTACTCCTTCCAAAGTGAATCACCTCACACTTTTCCGCATTAAACTCCATTTGCCACCTCTCAGCCCAGCTCTGCAGCTTATCTATGTCCCTCTGTAACCTGCCACTTCCCTCTGCACTGTCTACAACTCCACCGACTTTAGTGTCATCCGCAAATTTACTAATCCATCCTTCCACGCCCTCATCCAAGTCATTAATAAAAATGACAAACAACAGTGGCCCCAAAACAGATCCTTGCGGTACACCACTAGTAACTGAACTCCAGGATGAATATTTCCCATCAACCACCACCCTTTGTTTTCTTACAGCTAGCCAATTCCTGATCCAAACCACTAAATCACCCTCAATCCAATGTGTCCATATTTTCTGCAAAAGCTTACCATGGGGAACATTATCAAACGCTTTGCTGAAATCCATATACACCACATCAACCGCTTTACCCTCATCCACCTCTTTGGTCACCTTCTCAAAGAACTCAATAAGGTTTGTGAGGCACGACCTACCCTTCACAAAACCGTGCTGACTATCCCTAATCAAATTATTCCTTTCTAGGTGATTATAAATCCTATCTCTTATAATCCTTTCCAATACTTTGCCCACAACAGAAGTAAGGCTCACCGGTCTATAATTACCAGGGTTGTCCCTACTCCCCTTCTTGAACAAGGGGACAACATTTGCTATCCTCCAGTCTTCTGGCACTGTTCCTGTAGACAATGATGACACAAAGATCAAAGCCAAAGGCTCTGCAATCTCCTCTCTAGCCTCCCAGAGAATCCTAGGATAAATCCCATCCGGCCCAGGGGACTTATCTATTTTTACCCTTTCCAGAATTGCTAACACCTCCTCCTTATGAACATCAATCCCATCCAGTGCAACAGCCTGCATCTCAGTACTCCCCTCAACAACACTGTCCCTCTCCAGTGTGAATACCGACGAAAAATATTCATTTAGTGCCTCTCCTATCTCTTCAGACTCCACGCACAACTTCCCACTCCTGTCCTTGACTGGCCCTAATCTTACCCTAGTCATTCTTTTACTCCTGACATACCTATAGAAAGCTTTCGGGCTTTCCTTGATCCTACCTGCCAAAGACTTCTCATGTCCCCTCCTGGCTCTTCTTAACTCTTTCTTTAGGTCCTTCTTGGCTAACTTGTAACTCTCAAGCGCCCTAACTGAGCCTTCACGTCTCATCTTAACATAAGTCTCCTTCTTCCTCTTCACAAGAGATTCAACCTCCTTAGTAAACCACGGTTCCCTCACACGTCTGCTTCCTCCCTGCCTGACAGGTACATATTTATCAAGGACGTGTAGTAGCTGTTCCTTGAACAAGTTCCACATTACAATTGTGCCCATCCCCTGCAGTTTCCTTCCCCAACCTATGCCAGCTAAATCTCGCCTAATCACATCATAATTTCCTTTCCCCCAGCTATAACTCTTGCCCTTTGGTATATACCTATCCTTTTCCATTGCTAAAGTAAACGAAATCGAATTGTGGTCACTGTCACCAAAGTGCTCACCTACCTCCAAATCTAACACCTGGCTTGGTTCATTACCCAGTACCAAATCCAATGTGGCTTTGGAGCGTAGAAGGCTGAGGGGTGATTTTATAGAGGTCTATAAAATAATGAGGGGCACAGATCAGCTAGATAGTCAACATCTTTTCCCAAAGGTAAGGGAGTCTAAAACTAGAGGGCATAGGTTTAAGGTGAGAGGGGAGAGATACAAAAGGGTCCAGAGGGGCAATTTTTTCACACAGAGGGTGGTGAGTGTCTGGAACAGGCTGCCAGAGGTAGTAGTAGAGGCGGATACAATTTTGTCTTTTAAAAAGCATTTAGATAGTTACATGGGTAAGATGGGTATAGAGGGATATGGGCCAAACACAGACAATTGGGACTAGCGTAAGGGTTTTTTAAAAAAGGGCGGCATAGACAAGTTCGGCCTGTTTCCATGCTGTAAACCTCTTTGACTCTATGACTCTAACAGCTGAGCCTCCTCACAATTCACCAAGCGTACAGCCTCTCAGTAACTTTCCAATGATTGGAAACTAAAATCAGTCACAAAGTTTTCAATAATATTTGGACTGAAATTTGTAATAAGAGGAAAGGGTTACACTAATCAATACAAATGCCGAATAGACTATTTATTTATTCATTCACTCATTTATTAGTCACAAGTTGGCTTCCATTAACACTGCAATGAAGTTACTGTGAAAATCCCCTAGTTGTCACATTCTGGCGACTGTCCAGGTACACTGAGGGAGAATTTAGCATGGCCAATGCACCTAACCAGCACATTTTTCAGATTGTGGAGGAAACCGGAGCACCCGGAGGAAACCCACGCAGACACAGGGAGAACGCGCAGACTGCACACAGACAGTGACCGAAGCTGGGAATCGAACCTGGGTTCCTGGCGCTGTGAGGCAGCAGTGCTAACCACTGTGCCACCGTGCCACCTCCATTTGATAAATAAATCAGAACTTCAGCAGAACTTCAGTTATCCAGCACAGCAGATGGTGATGGAAAGCTGCCACCTTCCATTCCCATGACAGACAATGCAAACAGGCAAGAAAAGAGAGAATATTATTTCATGACCTCAGGATATCCCACAATGCTTTACAACCAATGATGTAGTTGGAATTGCAATCGCTGTTGGAATTTAGGGAACGGTGGCAGAGTGGTTATGCTACTGAATTATTGCTCCAAACTCGTTGGGCTAGATGTCAATTAAAGTTGAAGTGTGCCAATCGGCAAAATTTTGTGGGAGGTGCCCAATTAATGAGTGGCCTTCACAATGCCCATAAGGGATGGTGGATGCGAGTGTGAGACATGATCTGGAAGTGCTGAGTCCCATTTAGATGACTTAAAAGTGGATGCAGGCAGAGAGAACTATCACTGAAGGGACAGTACACCAGGTAGGTCAGTCAGCCACGGCAGGCCGGCCCCAAGCTTCTGGAAGATTGACCTCCTTGAAGACGCTGAAGCTGGATGATCCATTCGAATGATACTCGTCGCACCCATTGCTGTGGTGTTTCGGACTGCAGGCGTGCTGGCCGCCTCCAGCTCCGAAATCTGGAGGCAGCCCCGAGCATTCTGCAGGTAATTCCCAACTTCTGCACTCACTTTGTTCTGGACCAGCGTGTTTTCCCGTTGGCATTGCAAAGAATCAAACATGGAGGGGGGATTCCAGTCAGGCCTTCATCTGCATCCTGTTAGTGGGATGCAAATCAGTTCTGTGCCAGCCAGCAGCGGGTTTCCTGACCTGCCATGGCCGGCAACAGCAGGAGATCCCGTGGGAAATCCACGCCAGCCTAAAACAAAGTTTTGGACTCCTGCTGAATTCTCCCCCCAGCCGCCAAGGGAAAATTCTGCCCACAGTTTCTGACTTTGGTAAGGTGTCTGTTCTAAGTAGCAGACAACAACTGTTACTGTGTCTCATCAGAGGCAGGAAAAGAGACAATTACCCGTGATTTTTACAGAATGAGCCAGTTCAAACTTCTGCAGCATCATTCAGTTTGTGTGAACTTCGTGCAGGTAACACCTGCATTTGTTTTTAAAAAGGGCAATTCATTGTACCACAACAGAGCCAGGAAATCAGAAAGAACCTACTCAATTCCAAAGGCTCTGGCTATGACTGACTTTCACCACAGCCGCTGCCCAGCATGAACTCATGTTCACAGCAGGATAGGATTTCATTCTCTGTAAATATCATCTTTTTAGTGCCAGAAGTATTACCACAAATATGGTCACCGACTACCTCTGAAACATGACTCATTCACTTTGACTCTGTCCTATTGGTAGCAGAGCTTCTGAGTCTGGCTTGCTGTGATGGGAAGAAGATTCTGAGTGAGCGTTCAGCATTGTTAATCTGTATTTCTGCAACTTTTCCTTTGTGTTGACTGTTTGCTTTTGCGAAATTCTTTCTCTTCCAGGAAACAGAGTTTGTGGGCAAAAGCGGCTGACACATCAGTGCAAAACGCAAGATATTTGTCCCAAACAGCAACAAAAAAGCCACACTGCTTCTCATCAGTGGATGTAAGAGAGAGGATTACTGTTGACTCTTATATTACTAATTCACCTCTGAGGGGACATTCATCATTCGATCCATCTACATTTCATCCAGGCGATACCTGCATTTTTGTGTGAACACATATCTGTCAAAACACAATGGGCGGGATCTTACGGCCTCACTCGCCCCGAAACCGTAAAATCCCACCCGGCATCAACGGACCTTCCCATGGTCCACCCCTCGCCCACTCCGATTCCCTTGGTGGGCGGGACTCTAAAATTTCAGCCAATGATCTATTTGGAGAGCCATCAGTTGGACCACGACACGCTGAAAGATTCGGATTCCTGGAGTGATACGGCAATTCACTATTACATCCCTTAAAACCTTTGCCACGTGTTTATCACGATACTGTAGTTGTTAATGACAGCATTGGACTCTAAATTTAACCTGTCAAACATCAACAGTGCAAGGGGTTGTGCCATGCTTCTCACGCTGCTCCTGTCACCACTGTTACTTGCCTATCCCAGGCATGGGAAGGCTACCTGACCCAGAGAAGCACGGATGTCACCATCCGGTCAATCGTGTCATTTGAATTGCCAAGCATGCCTTTCACACATTCTGATCACTTAATGGACACTTTTGGAACTTTTCTCAGCCTACTTCACCACCATTTACATTTCCTTTGTCCAATTGCAGCTCCTCCCCCGCCCCCACAGTATAAATCATTCCGCTCTGACAAAGGGTCATCCAGGACTCGAAACGTTGGCTCTATTCTATCTCCACAGAGGTTGTCAGACCCGCTGAGATTTTCCAGCATTTTCTGTTTTTGTTTCAGATTCCAGCATCTGCAGTGTTTTGCCTTTATGTCATTTTAAATGCGTGCTCATATTTTCCAGCCCAACAACAAGCACCGGTAACAAGAATCCAGGCCAATTAGGCTATTCAAACAGATTAATGTTTCGAATCCGTATGACTCATCTTCAGAAACTTTCTCCCTCTGAGTATTTCCAGCATTTTCTGCTTTTTATTTCAGAGAAAGTGGATGCTGGAAAACTAAGTCAATTAAGAGAGTAATTAAATTAAATAACATAATTAACAATGTCAGGGCAGATGTTATGTTGCAGCTGTGGAAAGTGGGAGTATTTGGATGCTAAGGCGATCCAGAACAAACATCTACAGAAACTGTAAGCAGGTATAGGATTTCTGGCTCAGGATTATTAATCTGGAAGCTGAACTGCAGAATCTGCACAACCTGAGTGAGGGTGAGAAATACCTGGATACTTTTTAGAAGACGGTCATGCCTCTAAGAATAGGGTCATCTGTTTTGGCCAGTGGTGAAGGACAGAGGATGTGACCATGAGCGAGGCAGGATAGGGACTGAGCAGACAGACTTTGCAACTGTCAAACAGGTTTGAGGTGCTCACAACTTACTTGGATGAAAGTGAAGTCTGCGGAGTGGATGAGTAGGCTGGCCAAGGAACAAAGATACAGGAAGCCACTTGGGTGGGAGGAGCCAACAGGAATGCAGTGGTAGCGAGGACAGTATAGTGAGGGGAATTTACACTGTTCTGTGTAGTCGAGAGAGGGATAGTCCAGAAGTGTTGCCTGTCCAGTGCCAGGGTTCAGGACATTTGCCCAGAGCCAGAGAGAAACTTACAGTGGATGGGGAAGATCCAGTCATCATGGTCCATGTAGGTCCCAATGACATAGGCATGATGAGGTAAGATGTTCTGCATTAGTCAGTATGAGGAGCTAGGTGAAGAAGCAAAATGTCAAAGGTCATAATCTCTGGATTGTTATCTGAGCCACGTGCAAATTGGCATAGAATGAATCAGGTGAATGCATGGCTCAAAGACTTGTGTGCAATAAGTGGGTACCAGTTCCTGGGGCATTGGTACCAGAACCACGGAAAGTGTACCATCAGGATGGCCTACACCTGGACCATGCTGGGGTGCATGTTCTTGTGAATCACATAATTAAGAAAGTAACGAGGGCTTTAAACTAAACCCTCAAGCTTGATTAGATGTAGTAAATCAAGCAGTAGGAGACCATAATAATAATATGAGAAATGAGGGTCATAGAATAGAGGATGGGATAGAGAGATAAAACCTAAGAAAAGACCAATAGTCCAGATTAGATATTACAAAAATAACAAAAAGACAAAACAAAAGGCTCTGAATGTGCGTAGCATTTATAATAAAGTAGATGAATTGATTGCATAAATTGAAATAAATAAACATGGTCTGATAGCCATTACAGAGACATGGATGACAAAGATTGGATCCTGAATGTTGCGGGGTTTATGACATTCATGAGGAATGGGAAGCTAGGTAAGGGTGGTGGGGTTGCATTGTTAATCAAGATTGCCACTGATAGAACAGCTAGAGATGACCTTTGTTCGGATGTAGAATCGGTTTGGGTGGAGATGAGGAATAGCAGGAGAAAGAAGTCACTGGTGGGAATGGTCTACAGGCCTCCTAACAGCAACCGCAATGTAGGACAAAATATACCAGAAGAAATATTGGGTGTTTGTGATAAAGGGATGGTAATAATCATGGGTGATTTTAAGCTACATTTAAACCGGAAAAATCAGATTGGCAGTGGTAGCCTGGACGAGGAGTTCATAGAATGCTTCCGAGATAGTTTCTTAGAGCAGTACATTCTGGAACCAACCAGAGAGCAGGTCACAATAGACTTGGTATTGTGTAATGTGATGGGATTAATTAATTAATAACCTCTAAAGTAATGGCATCCCTCAATGGCAGGGACCTCAATATGATTGAACTTTACATCCAGTTTGAAAGGGAGAAGAGTGGGTCTAAGACTAGTATTTTAGCTTAAATAAGGACAACTATGTTGGCATGAAAGCAGAGCTAACAGAAGTGAACTGGGACATGAGGCTAGGGGATAGATCAATAGAGAAGCAGTGGCAGATATTTAAGGAGATATTTCAGAATACTCAGAATAAGTATCCTATAGAGGTGGGTGGCATGGTGGCACAGTGGTTAGCATTGCAGCCTCACAACGCCAGGGACATGGGTTCGATTCCCGGCTTGGGTCACTGCCTGTGCGGAGTCTGCACGTTCTCCCTGTGTCTGCATGGGTTTCCTCCGGGTGCTCCAGTTTCCTCCCACAGTCCAAAAGATATGCTAGTTAGGTGCATTGACCATGCTGAATTCTCCCTTAGTGTACCTGAACAGGCGCCGGAGTGCAGCAACTAGGGGATTTTCACAGTAAGTTCACTGCAGCGTTAAGCAAGCCTACTTGTGACACTAATAAATAAACTTCAAACTCCGCAAAGAAAATTCTAACACACCAGCCATAGTTAACCAAAGAAGTTAAGGAAAGCATCACACTTAGACCAAAGAACAAAGACTTAAGGAAAAAGCAAATGACTGT
Organism: Mustelus asterias; assembly: GCF_964213995.1. NCBI lineage: Eukaryota > Metazoa > Chordata > Chondrichthyes > Carcharhiniformes > Triakidae > Mustelus > Mustelus asterias. Next base: position 3,623,714 of record NC_135828.1, on the reverse strand, counting down.
ACAAAAATGGATGGCAGGTCAGATGATTGTTCAGATTATAAAGAGTAGCTAACAATGACTAAAAGGCTAATCAGGAGAAATAAATGAGAGTACGAGAGACATACACCTAGAAATATTCAAAATGGATAGCAAGAGTTTCTACAGGTATTTAAAATGGAAGAGTTAGTAACATTAGTGTTGGTCTGCTAGAGAAGGGGCTCAGAGCCTCGAAAGCTTGTGTGGCTTTTGCTACCAAATAAACCTGTTGGACTTTAACCTGGTGTTGTTAAACTTCTTACTGTGTTTACCCCAGTCCAACGCCGGCATCTCCACATCATGACTGCTAGAGAATGACAGTGGGGCGTTAGTAGCAGATAATAAGGATATGACAGAAGAAAATAATTTTGCTTTTGTCTTCATGCTAAAGGATACAAAAACATTCCATTAAAGATATAAATCAGGAGGTGGAAGGGAGAGGGGAACTTGGTGAAACTACAATCGCGAGGGAAGCTGTGCTGAGCTGATGGAGCTGGAGGGCTGACAAGTTTCTGGGTCATAGAATCATAGAATCCCTACAGTGCCGAAGGAGGCAATTTGACCCATCGAGTCTGCACTGAGCACAATCCCACCAAGGCCCTATCCCCATAACCCCATGCATTTACCCTAGCTAGTACCCCTGACACTAAGGGGCAATTTAGCATGGTCAATCCACCTAATCCGCACGTCTTTGAAGTGTGGGAGGAAACCGGAGCACCCGGAGGAAACTGCTAGAGAATGACAGCGGGGAGTTAGTAGCAGATAATAAGGAAATGACAGAAGAAATGAATGAATGGAGCCAGTGCAGACTCCACGCAGACAGTGACCCAGGTCGGGAATCGAACCCAGGTATCTGGCGCTGTGAGGTAGCAGTGCTAGTCACTGTGCTACCATGCCGCCCTCAGGATCTTAAAAGAGGCGGCTAGCGAGGTAGTCGGTGCGTTGGTGTTATTTTTCAAAATGTGTTAAATTCTGGACAGGTTTCATCAGACTGGAAAGTAGCAAATATTAACCTCTCTATTCAAAAAGTAGCAAATATTAACCTCTCTATTCAAAAAGTAGCAAATATTAACCTCTCTATTCAAAAAGTAGCAAATATTAACCTCTCTATTCAAAAAGTAGCAAATATTAACCTCTCTATTCAAAAAGTAGCAAATATTAACCTCTCTATTCAAAAAGTAGCAAATATTAACCTCTCTATTCAAAAAGTAGCAAATATTAACCTCTCTATTCAAAAAGTAGCAAATATTAACCTCTCTATTCAAAAAGTAGCAAATATTAACCTCTCTATTCAAAAAGTAGCAAATATTAACCTCTCTATTCAAAAAGTAGCAAATATTAACCTCTCTATTCAAAAAGTAGCAAATATTAACCTCTCTATTCAAAAAGTAGCAAATATTAACCTCTCTATTCAAAAAGTAGCAAATATTAACCTCTCTATTCAAAAAGTAGCAAATATTAACCTCTCTATTCAAAAAGTAGCAAATATTAACCTCTCTATTCAAAAAGTAGCAAATATTAACCTCTCTATTCAAAAAGTAGCAAATATTAACCTCTCTATTCAAAAAGTAGCAAATATTAACCTCTCTATTCAAAAAGTAGCAAATATTAACCTCTCTATTCAAAAAGTAGCAAATATTAACCTCTCTATTCAAAAAGTAGCAAATATTAACCTCTCTATTCAAAAAGTAGCAAATATTAACCTCTCTATTCAAAAAGTAGCAAATATTAACCTCTCTATTCAAAAAGTAGCAAATATTAACCTCTCTATTCAAAAAGTAGCAAATATTAACCTCTCTATTCAAAAAGTAGCAAATATTAACCTCTCTATTCAAAAAGTAGCAAATATTAACCTCTCTATTCAAAAAGTAGCAAATATTAACCTCTCTATTCAAAAAGTAGCAAATATTAACCTCTCTATTCAAAAAGTAGCAAATATTAACCTCTCTATTCAAAAAGGAATTGAAGCAGAGACAGGGAACGATTGACCAGTTAGCTTGATGTCTGTTGTGGAGAAGGTTTTAGAAAGAATCATGAAAGAGGTTATAGCTGGAAAGTTAGAGAAATTCAAGGTAATCAGGAAGTGTCAGCATAGTTTTGTGAAAGGGAAATCATGTTTAGCCAATGCACTGGAGTTCTTTGGAGGAGAAACGTGCACTGTGGATAAAGGGGAGCCTGTGGACGTGCTGTAGTTGCATTTCCAGAAGGCATTTGATAAGGTGCTACATAAAAGGTTATTGCAGGAAATAAAAGCTCATGATGTAGGAGATAACATTTATCATGGATAGAAGATTGGTTGCCTGGCAAGAAAACAAAGGGCCAGATTTTACCATTTTCATTGTGCTGAATCTGGGCGCAATTCAGATCCGACTTGGAAACCTGTTCTCAGGCGCCCCCATACGCACTTAGCCCCCGACCAGAGATACATCTTACTCGCCTCACTCCCCCCCACCTCACCCCCCCCCCCCCCCACAACCCCCGAGAATGATCTGGCCTCACTCCCCTCTTCCCCCCCGCCACCCGGAGGATGAACTGGCCTCACTCCGCCGCCCCCCCCACAGAGAATGATCTGACCTCCCTCCCCACCCCTCCCCACAGAATGATCTGGCCTCCCTCCCCAACCCCCCCCCCCCCCCCCCCCCCCCCCCAGAGAATGACCTGGCCCTCATTCCACCCACCCTCCCAGAGGTACGTCTGACCCGCCTCCCCCCCCAACCAGACAACGATCGGCCTTCCCCCCCTCCCCCAACCAGACAACGATCGGACGCTCCCCCCCCCGCAACCAGACAACAATCATCTCCCGCCGCCCCCCCCCCCCCAACCAGACAACGATTGGGCCTCCCTCCTCCCTCCCCACCCTCTCACCAGAGAATGATCTGGCCCGCCTCCCCCTCTCCCCCCACCACCGATGTGAGTCAGAGAGCCGTTTGAAGTACTGAACTTACCTCTTCAGCAGCTGGAGCGCCCAAATCAGACTTATCAGACATTTTGGCGCGATTCCGGATTGGCGAACGTGGTGCTAAAGGGGGAAATGCTGATAACGTTGGGCGGGCAGTTCATTAATTCAATTTAAATGCATGCAAATGCATTTAAATCGCCGTTGCACCCATTTCGGGTGCGAGTCGGATCGCGGCCATTCCCGGGTCTCGTTAAAGTGGCCACCTGCAGCGCGGATCACGTTAATGGCCTCACACCCGACTTTACCATGTTTTCGCCCCCGGAAACGGGCGCGACGCAATGGGAAAATCGGGCCTAGAGTGTGCCTTAATGAGTCTTTTTCTGATTGGCAGAATGTGCTGAGTGGTATCCCGCAGGGGCCTCAACTTTATACAATTCCTATCAGTGACTTCGATGAGGGAAATGAAGGCGTGGTAGCTAAATTCACGGATGGCAAAGATAGGTAGGAAAGCATGTTGTGAAGCGGACACAAGGAGGTTGCAGAAGGGTGTAGATAGGTTGAGTGAGTGGGTAAACACCTGACAGATGGGGCAGGATTCTATGGCCCCACTCACAACGAAACCATAAAATCCTGCCTTCCCATGGTCTGCCTCTCACACGCTCCGCTTCCCGAGGCAGGCAGGGAGGTAAAATTCTGACCATGGAGTATAGTGTCAGCAATCGCAAAGCTGTTCGCTTTGGCAGGAAGAATAAAAAGGCAGAATATTACATAAACTCCAGAATTGCGAGGTGCAGAAGGATCTAGGTGTTCTAGTACATGAGTCACAATAAGTTAGTCTGCAGGTACAGCAAATAATCAAGAAGGCTAATGGGATGATATCCTTTAATGCGAGAGGGATAGAACATAAAAGTAAGATTTTGATTTGATTTATTATTGTCACATATATTAGTGAAAAGTATTGTTTCTTGTGCGCTATACAAAGAAAACATACCGTTCATAGAGAAGGAAATGAGAGGGTGCAGAATGTAGTGTTACAGTCATAGCTAGAGTGTAGAGAAAGATCAACTTAGTGCGAGGTAGGTCCATTCAAAAGTCTGACAGCAGCAGGGAAGAAGCTGTTCTTGAGTCGGTTGGTATGTGACCTCAGACTTTTGTATCTTTTTCCCGAAGGATGAAGGTGGAAGAGAGAATGTCCTTGGTGCGTGGGGTCCTTAATTATGCTGACTGCTTTGCTGAGGCAGCGGGAAGTGTAGACAGAGTCAATGGATGGGAGGCTGGTTTGTTTGATGGATTGGGATACATTCACGACCTTTTGTAGTTCCTTGCCGTCTTGGGCAGAGCAGGAGTCATACCAAGCTGTGATACAACCAGAAAGAATGTTTTCTATGGTGCATCAAGGATGTAATGCTTCAGTTATACGGGGCATTGGTGAGACCACAACTTGAATACTTTGCAGCCTTGGTCTTCTAACTTCAGGAAGGATGTGAATGCGTTGGGTGCAGTTCAGAGGAGATTTCCCAGATTGATATCCAGAATGAGGAAAGGTTAGACAGCCTGGGCTTGTTTTCATCAGAGCTTAGAAGAGTGAACAGTGACTTGAAGTATGTAAGATCCTGAATAATCTTGACAAGCTGGATGTGGAAAATATGTTTCCTCTTGTGGGTCAGACCCGAACTAAGGGCCATAGTTTTAAAATTATGGGTTGCTGTTTTAGGACCGAGATGAGGAGAATTTTTTTTTCTCTGAGGTTGTGTGATTCTGGAACTCTCTGCCTCTGAAGAAGATGGAGGTGAGGTAATTAAATATTTATAAAGCGGAAGTAGATTGATTCCCTTGCAAACAAGAATCGAAGGTTATTAGGGGTAGATGGGAATGTGGAACTTGAAACACAAACAGGTCAGTCATGATCTTATTGAATGGCGAAGCAGGCTCGCGGGGCTGAATGGCCTCTTTCTGCTCTTATTTTGTATTTTTATCTCTACGTAAATCAAGGATATAAATGTTAGCAATTGTACAAGTTAATTTTGGCATTGCTGCAAATCTTTTAGGAACAATTTGGCTGGTAGGACTTTAAGGAATAACTATTCATGGTTGTCATCGAGCAAGTCCAAAGATGTGCGGATTAGGTTGATTGGCCAGGTTAAAAAAAAATTGCCCATTAGAGTCCGGGGATGCGTAGGTTAGAGGGATTAGCGGGTAAAATATGTGGGGGTAGGGCCTGGGTGGGATTGTGGTCGGTGCAGACTCGATGGGCCGAATGGCCTCCTTCTGCACTGTAGGGTTTCTGTGATTTCTGTGAACCTGGAGCTCAAGCAGTTCCTTTCTCTCACACACAGAGTGACGTATTTGTAAGAGGTTGTTGAACCCAGGGCATGCAATGAAGCATTCTGTTAATCTTCCTGGCTACTTCCTGCTGGATGTGCCCTTCTAAGGTGAACACTAAATGGTGTCCACATGATCTATATAAAACTGAGCTTAATGTGATGTGTACACTGGAGATCAACTGTTCCCAAATCAGGTGACTTGTCACTGGCTCGGAGGAACAAGCTGCAGTCACTCTTCTCTTGTATGTCAACAATTTATTGGATCAAATTTTGTTTAATTTTATGATGGAATTATTATTTAATCATTTCAATGTGCTTATATCACACAAACTGACTCAAGATATTTGCTTGCAATGCGTGCAAGTTTTTAACTTCCTAAATGCATAAAAGTACCTGCAATTTTTAATTAAGTGAATGTGTGATCCTTCATATTGGATATGAAAGTTACTTGAAAGGCATCAATTCAAAGACTTGGCACAATCTGTCCCCCTGCATATTTTAATTTTAAGTAATTTTCCATTTGCTTTGATATGCAAGTGGAAACAAACTCGCGTCAATCAACAATGTGACTCTCCCCCTCCAAACAGAGCAGAACTGTTCAGTTAATGACAGCCCGTCAACAGTGGATCTGAGCCTCAGCTTTTCATCAATTGCTGATTATTTCTTTCCTTACTGTTATTTCAAGGAAATCACTCTCCAGATCTTGAATTTGGACTTTCTTCCCTCAGAAATGTGACAGATGCATTGAGAAGTAAAAGAGATGCTGTTAATTCAGTGCAAATTGGACCATAATTGAGTTTCAATATCCACTTCTGAGTAATCTATTATAGAAAAAATATCAGAGCTGTGGAATATGTGTGACAGGCTCGGAATTCATTGTAGAAGGATATGACATACCTTATGACAATTGAAACCAGATTATTCAAGTCACATCATTAAGGTATTCATATTACAGGTTAACTGAGTTATTAGTCACAAAGCGTTGTGAAGAATTTATTAATATCAACACATGCCCGTACTAGTCAAATAATTCAGAGAAATTTATGCAGAAAAAGATTTTTATCAGCCCATCGTGCCCATACTGGTGTTAGTGAGCTCAAGGCAGGAGCTGTTCCAATCCCATGCTTTTACTTTTTAATATTCTTTTATTAGTTTTCATCTAATTCCTACCAAATGCTATGATTAATTCAGGTTCACTTGTGGGAAAGCATTTCACTTCCATCAAAGTCTTTACATTAAAAAAAAATGATTTGCAATATTTATGCCTTCAACACAGTTTTCATTTTAAGTCCTCTGTTCACCAACCAGGGGGGCATATGTTTTCAAAATGACAGATGTAATGTTAACTCAAAGCCCATTTGCTCTCCCAGATGGATAATGTTGAAGGAAGAGCAGGGGAGTTCTTCCCAGAGTCCTGCCTGTAAAGGGTTAACATCAGAAGCATACACGATGCTGATGTAATAATTATGTCAGATCACATGACTGAGAAGTAAGAGGTAATGAAAGACAATATTTGATACAAGTTCTTGTTATTATTAACCCTCTCAAATCCTTTCACAACTTTGAACACTTATTGATGTCCTTCATAATCTTCAGTGCTCCAATGAATACAGCCCTATTTTGTAAGGTGTTACTTAAAGTTTTTATTTATTACTGCCACAAGTAGACTTGCATTAACACTGCAATTAAGTTACTGTGAAAACCCAATAGTTGCCACACTCCGGCACCTGTTTGGAATAATTTAGCATGGCCAATGCACCTAACCAGAATGTCTTCCTTGTGGGAGGAAAAAACCGGAGCGCCCGGAGGAAACCCATGCAGACACACGGAGAAGGTGCAGACTCTGGAGACAGTGACCCAAGCCAGGAATTGAACCCGGGTCCCTGGCGCTTTGAGACAGCAGTGCTAACCACTGTGCCATGTGCTATCCTATTAGAACATTGTCCTCTCATTCCTGGTGTCATACAAGTGCTGAATGAATGAAGTGTGTTTTCTCAAATGCTTGTAGTTTTAAGTCACCTTTTGGTCATGGCGAAAAACAGTTTTCTACATTTCTGCAGCAAAAAACAGCAATGACATGATCGATGTGATGATATGTGCATATTTTATATTGTTTGAGCGTTTTGTATATTCTGTGTAGGTAAAGAAAGCTGTGTCTGTCCAGGATGAAGCAAAGGAGAGATTTTTGGAGTCAAATTGTCTGTGGAGTGTGAGGGATGAAAGAGTAAAGGTGTCACCTCTTTGTATTTATAATGAAGCCTTATGTTGGGATTAAGTTTACAGATAAACAGAGTAGGTTTAAAATTTACTTTTGGGGATAAGTGTTGAAGTTGTTGTGTAATCACTGCTTTTCAAAAGAGATTAAAAGAAAACAAGGAACATTTGCATCTTCCAGGAATCATGAGTAAACAGGGGTAAAGACTTTCATTTTAGTGATTGAAAATAAAGGCAATATAGAAACATGAAAGGTTTTAATATTTGGGAAACCTAAGTTTAAAGGGATTTGTGAAGTCAATGGAAAGCGAAGATGAAAGGGTAAGAAGTATTTATGAGGACAGATTTTCAGCTGGATGTGGAGGGGATTCCCACTGAAGACCAACTTCTTTGTGTCAGAGTTTGCCGATAAACTGTGAAAGTTATGGATTGAGGAAAGCGACAATTTGTTTGAATCTGCTTTTGGAAAACCTGGCAACACTTTGTTTACTCTTCCTTGAATTCTTCTGAATAATACCTTGGTTTCGGCTCTCTTAACTTCAGTCATCTTAAGACACTCTTTCTGTCCCAATTCCCTGGTTATCTGGATTGCAACCGGTTCCCTGGGAACACTGTCTCTTTGCAACTCCCATCTTGCCCAGTCTTCCCCGGGCAGAGTTGAGAGATGTTCACTTCCTGGTGTCTTTCTTCACCAACAATATATCCAGCTAAAACTATAGACTTATAAAACTATACCTTATTTCTAATGTTTACCCACACAAATAAATCGCCTAAAACTTTTCATTCCAAGGATCGTTCTCATGAACCTCCTCTGGACCCTCTCCAAGACCAGCACATCCTTCCTTAGATATGGGGCCAAATTGCTCACAATATTCCAGATGTGGTCTGATCAGAGCCTTATAAAGCCTCAGCAGTACATCCTTGCTTTTGTATTCTAGTCCTCTCAAAATGAATGCTAGCATTGCATTTGCCTTCACCTATTTCATATTGTAAGTACAGCTTTTGTCTCTGTCCCAATTCTCTGGTTAGCTGGAATACAACTTTCTTTTATAATTTGCAAACCAATTTGCAAACAAACTACCTTTGTTTTCCCAACAAGTGGCTCCATGGCTCAACATAAGAACACAAGAACTAGGAGCAGGAGTAGGCCATCTGCCCCTTTGGGCCTGCTCCGCCATTCAATAAGATCATGGCTGACTTTTTTGTGGACTCAGCGCCACTTACCCGCCCGCTCACCATAACCCTTAATTCCTTTACAGTTCAAAAATGTATCTATCCTTGCTTTAAAACATTCAATGAGGTAGCCTCAACTGCTTCACTGGGCAGGGAATTCCACAGGTTCACAGCCCTTTGTGTGAAGAAATTCCTCTTCAACTCAGTCCTAAATCTGCTTCCCCTTATTTTGAGGCCATGCCCCCTAGTTCTAGTTTCACCTGCCAGTGGAAACAACTTCCCTGCTTCTATCTTATCTATTCCCTTCATAACCTGATATGTTTCTATAAGATCTCCCCTCATTCTTCTGAATTCCAATGAGTATAGCCTCAGTCTACTCAGTCTCTCCTCATAAGCCAACCTTCTCAACTCCGGAATCAACCTAGTGAATTTCCTCTGCACCCCCTCCAGTGCCAGTATATCCTTTCTCAAGTAAGGAGACCAAAACTGTACACAGTACTCCAGGTGTGGCCTCACCAGCACCTTATACAGCTGCACCATAACCTCACTGTTTTTAAACTCCATCCCTCCAGCAATGAAGGACAAAGTTCCATTTGCCTTCTTAATTACCTGCTGCACCTGCAAACCAACTCCTTGTGATTCTTGCACAAGGATACCCAGGTCCCTCTGCACAGCAGCATGCTGCAATTTTTTACCATTTAAGTAATCGTTCATTTTGCTGTTATTCCTACCAAAATGGATGACCTCACATTTACCAACATTGTACTCCAGCTGCCAGACCCTCGCCCACTCACTTAGACTATCTATATCCCTTTGCAGACTTTCAGGGTCCTCTGCACACTTTGCTCTGCCACTCATCTTAGTGTCATCTGTGAATTTTGGCACACTACACTTGGTCCCCAACTCCAAATCATCTATGTGGTGGAAGTGGTGTGCTGAAAAGTAGCATTTTAAACTATGAACCGAGAACAGATTTCCAAGATATGACAGACTAAAATCAGTTGAATCCAGACCAGAGACAATTACAGAAACAGTCGCCACAGACTTAGAAGTTGAGGAATCCACCATAGTGAGCAGAAGTCCATTGCAAAACCCCTGAGTGATGCAGAGTAAAGGAATCTGGTCAGATGAGACAGGCGAGAAAAAAATTACAAGACTCTGAATGACGTAGATTTTAAAACTCTGGTCAGTTCACAAGATGGTTTGCAAATTAGAAAACAAAAGCTGCGCTTGCATTATGGAATAGGTGAAGGCAAATGCAATGCTAGCATTCATTTTGAGAGGACGAGAATACAAGACCAGGGATGTACTGCTGAGGCTGTATAAGGCCCTGGTCAGACCACATTTGGAATATTGTGAGTAATTTTGGGCCCCGTTTCGAAGGAAGGATGAGCTGACCTTGGAGAGGGACCAGAGGAGATTCGCAAGAATGATCCCGGAAATGAAAAGCTTGACTTATGAGAAGTGTTTGAGGACTCTGAGTCTGTACTCGATGGAGCTTAGAAGGATGAGGGGGGATCTCATTGAAGCTTACAGAATACTGAAAGGCCTGGATACAGTAGATGTGGGGAAGATGTTTCCATTAGTCAGAGAGACTAGGATCCGAGGGCACAGCCTCAGAATAAAGGGACGACCCTTTAGAACTGAGATGAGGAGGATTTTCTTCAGTCGGAGGGTGGTGAATCTATGGAATTCATTGCCACAGAAGGCTGTGGAGGCCAGGTCATTGAGTGTATTCAAGACAGAGATAGATAGGTTCTTGATTAATAAGGGGATCAAAGGTTATGGGGCAAAGGCAAGAGAATGGGGTTGAGAATCTTATCAGCCATGATTGAAAGGCAGAGCAGACTCGATGGGCCGAATGGCCTAATTCTGCTCCTATATTTTATTGTCCCAGGGGCTGAGAATATTGCAGCAATGTGCACTGAAGTTAAAAACAGAAATTAAACAAAAATCAGCTGGCAGAGTAAAGAGAGAAAACTACAGAACCAGTAAAATATCCTGTGAGTTGAAGAGAAAGTGAATCCTTTGCAGTTGGGCAACATAAAGTTTTCCAGTAAAAGAACTGCTGCTCTCTGGAAAAAAGGCACTGGTGTTCAAATCCTTTTTTAAATCCCCTTCTTGGCAAACAGAGCAAAATGATGAAATCTTTGTTTTAAGAGTACTGGAATCTAAAAGAACGCAATCTTACCGGCCGTTCACACCATGCTCCCGCTGAAGCGGAGAATTTGGTGGGAAAATCCTGCCGGCGTGAACAACCATAATATTCTGGTCAAAGGAAATAGCTTCAAATACTTTCATTTTAAAATAATGATAGCCAAACTTTAAACCCGGCGTGGTGTAATCGAGAACAAAAAGCTGGAACACTCTGTACGTGCACTGATATATTTGTCTGATAGATCTGTTGCAAAACACAAACCATGCAACCCCTTTTTTTAATTAAGGAGACAAAAATCTCCCCAGCAACCAGACTCCAAAAAAAAGAGGGAAGACAACTGTTTCTAACGATTACTGCACTGGATAGCCTTAAAGAGGCAATGACGTTTAAAGCAGTAACTACAGGAAAAGAAATGGACAGAACATTTTAAGAGCCAGACACATTTTGGCTAAGGAGATGAGATGGGTAAACCAGACACAGGAGTGATTCACAGGATTAAATAAGAAATCTGAAGAAGTACAAGTTAATAAGTTTTTATTCATATTTGATTCATTTGCTGGTGACGTACTCAATGTTTCGATCAATACTCAAGAACATTTGCTGAGATATTAAAAGGCTTTGACAGATGCTTTAAACTCCAGGTTGTGCAGAGTGCAGGCCCCAGAAGAATGACTAGCACACCTCTAATGAAATGCCATGGGCAACAAAGAATCCCAAAGAGAGGAAGTCAAAAGACCCCAGAGAGAGGGAGACAACATGCAAGTACAATACAAGGTGGTGCTGACCATGTCAGTGCAATGGAGTTTACAAGCCAAGAAGTTTAGTGCAGAATAAAGAAATGGAATGGACCTACCTCACATTAAACTGATCTTTCTCTACACCCTAGCTATGACTGTGACACTACATTCTGCACTCTCTCATTTCCTTCTCTATGAATGGTATGCTTTGTCTGTATAGCGCGCAAGAAACAATACTTTTCATTGTGTGCTAATGCATGTGAGAATAAATCAAATCAAAAAGGCTTAGAGTTCTATTTTATTTAATTTTTAACTATTCTCTACCTTTTATTTCTTTATTGTCTTTATTTTTCTTCCCCCCACTTTTCCCCCTTTTCTTCTCCCTTTTGCTCAATTTTACCTCTCTCTCCCCATCTCCCCCCTCGTCTGTCACAGTTTACCCTCTGATTTTAGCCTCTCTGTCATAGAAATCATAGAAACCCTACAGTGCAGAAGGAGGCCATTCGGCCCATCTAGTCTGCACCGACCACAATCCCACCCAGGCCCTACCCCCACATATTTACCTGCTAATTCCTCTAACCTACGCATTTTAGGATTCTAAGGGGCAATTTTTAACCTGGCCAATCAACCTAACCTGCACATCTTTGGACTGTGGGAGGAAACCGGAGCACCCGGAGGAAACCCACGCAGACACGAGGAGAACGTGCAAACTCCTGTCGTTTGGCCATTCACACCCTTTATTCTCTCTATGGGCTGCCATTAGAAGCCTTTCCCCTGGTTTCTGTGGCTATGACTCATCTTTCATTCCCTCACCCTGCAGTATAAATATCTGTGGAGATGCCGGCGTTGGACTGGGGTAAACACAGTAAGAAGTTTAACAACACCAGGTTAAAGTCCAACAGGTTTATTTGGTAGCAAAAGCCACACAAGCTTTCGAAGCTCTAAGCCCCTTCTTCAGGTGAGTGGGAATTCTGTTCACAAACAGAGCTTATAAAGACACAGACTCAATTTACATGAATAATGGTTGGAATGCGAATACTTACAACTAATCCAGTCTTTAAGAAACAAAACAATGGGAGTGGAGAGAGCATCAAGACAGGCTAAAAAGATGTGTATTGTCTCCAGACAAGACAGCCAGTGAAACTCTGCAGGTCCACGCAACTGTGGGAGTTACAAATAGTGTGACATGAACCCAATATCCCGGTTGAGGCCGTCCTTGTGTGTGCGGAACTTGGCTATCAGTTTCTGCTCAGCGACTCTGCGCTGTCGTGTGTCGCGAAGGGCGCCTTGGAGAACGCTTACCCGAATATCAGAGGCCGAATGCCTCTGATAGCGGTCATAGGCATTCGGCCTCTGATATTCGGGTAAGCGTTCTCCAAGGCGGCCTTCGCGACACACGACAGCGCAGAGTTGCTGAGCAGAAACTGATAGCCAAGTTCCGCACACACAAGGACGGCCTCAACCGGGATATTGGGTTCATGTCACACTATTTGTAACTCCCACAGTTGCGTGGACCTGCAGAGTTTCACTGGCTGTCTTGTCTGGAGACAATACACATCTTTTTAGCCTGTCTTGATGCTCTCTCCACTCCCATTGTTTTGTTTCTTAAAGACTGGATTAGTTGTAAGTATTCGCATTCCAACCATTATTCATGTAAATTGAGTCTGTGTCTTTATAAGCTCTGTTTGTGAACAGAATTCCCACTCACCTGAAGAAGGGGCTTAGAGCTTCGAAAGCTTGTGTGGCTTTTGCTACCAAATAAACCTGTTGGACTTTAACCTGGTGTTGTTAAACTTCTTACTGTATAAATATCTCCCACCTTCTATAGCTTTTAGCTTTGACAAAGGGTCATCTGGACTCAAAACGTCAATTCTTTTCTCTCCTTACAGATGCTGCCAGACCTGCTGAGATTTTCCAGCATTTTCTCTCTTGGTTTCAGCTTACAGCATCCGCAGTAATTTGCTTTTAAAAATAGAGCTCTTTGAAATAGCAGATAGCAGCCTGGAGTGAGCAGGTGGCTATGAATGAAGGAAAGCTATCTGATGTAACTCAAAAGAAACAACATGTGAAAAAAGTAAATGAAGCTGTTCTACAGGAAAATATTTGCATCGGAGCTGAACTGCAAGTCTTGAAGCACTTGATTCAAGCTGAGTATATACCTTTGAAAACACACAATAAACTGAAGTCTTCAGTGGACGAAACTGCTCAAGATCTGAACATTTCACACTTCGGAGATGACACAAAGATATCAGGAGGATAACTTCAGTTCCAGAGTTGTCAAAACAATGTGAGTTGGGAAAACTCAACCAGATGTGCAGCAAGGCAAATAATCAAGCAGAAAAGACATGCAGGGATGTTGTGATCTTGAAGAATCAATATGTAGCCATGGAGAAACACGAGGAGCTAAAAAGGATATTGAACATTACTCCAGGAAAACATGTTGGAACTATCAGTAGCAATGAAATGATGCACTGAAGTCCAGAGTGAGCTGGCAGGAGGTCACCCAGAAAATAAACAGTTGAAAGAATACCTGATTGTTCTCGAAGATCATATACAATAGAATCCATAAGCATTCAACAACATGGAGAAGTGAATACCATCTTAAACAGCAGAATGGAAGCACACCAGAAGAAACTAGAGAAACATAGAAACATAGAAAACGACAGCACAAAACAGGCCCTTCGGCCCCACAAGTTGTGCCGAACATATCCCTACCTTTTAGGCCTACCTATAACCCGCCATCCTATTAAGCCCCATGTACTCATCCAGGAGTCTCTTAAAAGACCCTATTGAGTTTGCCTCCACCACCACTGACGGCAGCCGATTCCACTCGCCCACCACCCTCTGTGTGAAAAACTTCCCCCTCACATCTCCCCTGTACCTACCCCCCAGCACCTTAAACCTGTGTCCTCTCGTAGCAGACATTTCCACCCTGGGAAAAAGCCTCTGAGAGTCCACCCGATCTATGCCTCTCAACATCTTATATACCTCTATTAGGTCTCCTCTCATCCTACGTCTCTCCAAGGAGAAAAGACCGAGCTCCCTCAGCCTATCCTCATAATGCATGCCACTCAATCCAGGCAACATCCTTGTAAATCGCTTCTGCACCCTTTCAATCTTTTCCACATCCTTCCTGTAATGAGGCGACCAGAACTGAGCACAGTACTCCAACTGGGGTCTGACGAGGGTCTTATATAGCTGCATCATTACCCCCAGACTCCTAAACTCAATCCCTCGATTGATAAAGGCCAACACACCATATGCCTTCTTAACCACCTCCTCCACCTGCGGGGCCGATTTTAGAGTCCTATGGACCCAGACCCCAAGGTCCTGCTGATCCTCCACAGTACTAAGAGTCTTTACTCTTAGTACTCAATTAAAGGCAATCTCAAGATGAAGCAAGCAAGCAAACTTCACAAAGAAAAGGAAAACCTGTTGAGGGATGTGCTACAAGAAGCCCTTGGGTCAAAGTTTGTTTCTCCGGAAAATTACGAAAAAAAGGAAAATGAATTTACATCATTCGAAACAAATTGAAGAACCTGTTGACAGGGAAGACTCAGCAATGTCCCATATTCCTGGAGGAAGCCAAAAGTATAGGCTGGAATCTTAATACCGTTCACACCGGTGGGATTGTCCCATCCCGCGACAGTGAATGGAGATTCGACTGGCCGCCAAGATCCCCAACCTCGCTGCAGCGGGAGTGTGGCGTGAACGGCCGCTTAGATCACACCCAGAAGAAACAGACTGAAGAGCTCAACAGTTGAATGGCAAAGAGGAGGCACTGGAAGGAAAGGTTGTGGAGCTTTCCAAGCTGCGAGTGGATAATGAAGCCATGGGCAGCACAATTACAGATCTGAAACAAGTTAGGACTTCACTGGAGACAGACCTGGCCATCAGTCAAACCAAAATGAAGGACAAGGAAAATGCTCTGATGCAGACAGAGAAAGAAAAAACAGAAATAAGATTTAAAAATGTAAATCCGATGCTGTAACACAAGGAACTAGATTAACAGTAAATGGTTAACGCTTAAATGTACAAGTCTCAAGGTCTATCATTGAGACACCCCACAATGCAGCATAGTGCTTAGTGGAGGCACCATTATACAACAGAGGTATTGACCTTTCTAGATGCAGAATGGTTCTTAACAAATCCTGCACAGGAACTCTTTGCATTCCCCTCTGTTCTGGCTAATCATAGACTCAGGTTTATGCGTCGATTTCTATATAGGGAGGAAGGTTTTTGATATATTTTACTGCAAAGAACTTTGGAACTTTATGTAGAAAGCTGGAAGGAATAATTAAAATCCATGAGGTTTATAAATCACATTAGAATGCCAGAAAACAGAGGTACAATGATGTACTTCTCTTGTCACACGTCTATAAATACTAGTTTTCAAAGACGATTATGGGCACAATTTTCCAGCAATTCAAGCCGGCGGGATGTTTTGGTCCCGCTGCAGTGAACAGAGATTTGACTGAGTGCTAAACTCTCCTTCATTACAACAGTGACTGCACCTCAAAGACTTCATTTACTGGAACATACTTTGTTTCTTTCCCCTTTTGGTCCTCAGAGATTATGCTTCAAACAAGGTACTTAAGAAGAAACTGGGAAATTTCATCAAAAGTAAATTCTTTCTTTCTTGGAAATAATATTGCTTTTTTTTAAAGTGTATAAACATATTTAAATGTGTTTCCATAACCATTGTTTCTTGATCCTTTTCTCTATTTTATCTATTCTGTTTCTGAATCAAACTTAAAGCAAATTCTCCTGAGCTACTATTCCTTTCGATCAACAATAACTTACATTTATATAGCATCCCGAGTCACTTCACAGGAACATTATAAAACAGAATATGCCACTGAGCCACATGACCAAAGGTTTGGTCGAAGAGGTTAGTTTTAAGTGGTGTCTTTAAAGGAGTAACGGGAGAAAGAGGGGCAGAGACGTGTGGGGAGGGTACTCTAGAGCATGAGGCCAAGGGAACTGAACACACTTCCACCAGTGGTTGAGTGATTAAAATTCAGGGATGCACACGAGGTAAGAACTAGAAAAGTTGTAGGGCTGGAGGAGATTACAAAGATAGGAAGAGGCAAGGTCATGGAGGAACTTGAAAACAAGGATGAGAATCTTACAGTCCAAGACATTGTTTGACCGAATGCTAGTGTAGGTTAACAAACATGGGGGTGACAGGTGAACAGGACTTGTTGCAAGTTAAAACATGGGCAGAACGGCTTTGGATGACCTCAGGTTTACAGAGGGAGAATGAGTGTGTAGAATAATTAAATAAGACCCATTAGACATAGGAGCAGAATTAGGCCACTCGGCCCGTCAAATCTGCTCCGCCATTCAATCATGGCTGATATTTTTCTCATCCCCATTCTCCTGCCTTTTCCCTATAACTCTTGATCCCCTTATTAATCAAGAACCTATCTATCTCTGTCTTAAAGACACTCAATGACCTGGCCTCCACAGCCTACTGCAGCAAAGAGTTCCACAGATTCACCACTCTCTGGCTGAAGAAATTCCTCCTCATCTCTGTTGTAAAGGATCGTCCCTTTAGCCTGAGGTTGTGCCCTCTGGTTCCAGTTTTTTCCTACCAGTGGAAACATCCTCTCCACGTCCACTCTATCCAGGCCTCGCAGTATCCTGTAAGTTTCAATAAGATCTCCCCTCATCCTTCTAAACTCCAATCTAGAGTTAACATAGGTATGAATGAGGGTTTCAGTGGCAGATGAGCTGAGACGGGATAAAGTTGCAGAGGTGGAAATAGGAGGCCTGAGTGATGACTCAAATATCAGGAAGCTCGTTTCGGAGTCCAAATGTGGCACCTAACTTGCCATTCGACTGGTTTATCTCAGACTGTTGCCAGGGAATGATGTGGGCCGGGATTCTCCCATCCCGCCCACCACTGGAATTCTAACGGGTGGGGACGCGGACCATGTAAAGGTCCATTGAAGTCTGGGGGCATTCTCCGACTTTCAGGCGAGTGCGGCCGGAGAATCTCACCGGTGGAGTCTGTAGATAACCAGGAGACAATCCTAAAGCAACTAACTTCAAATAGAACTGGCAACAAGTTGCTGTTAGAAAGTCAGAAGTGTTAGAACCACAGAATGCCTAAATTGCAGAGGTGGCCATTTGGCCCATCGACACTCTGACAGAGTATCTTACCCAGGCCCTCTCCCCCACCCTATCCCCATATCCCACACATTTATCCTGACTAATCCATTTAATCTACACATTTTGAGATAGCATGGCCAATCCACCTAACATGCAATCTTATTGAAGGGTGTCATTAAGAGGCTTTGCCATCTTGGTATTATGCTGAAGAGACACTACTCTGTCGATTAGCTTGTGGACATGTCAAGAATATTTATCATTATGACAATGATGAAGCCAACAGATGCAGACTGAGGCTATTGTTTCATTTTGCATTTAATCCAAATTCAGTTGATAGAAATAAAACTGACAAGTTCTACACCAGTGAGTTATTGATTGTATGGTAGCAATCAAAACAGCTTTCAGGGACAATCACTTCATGAATAGAATAGAATAGAATACTTCCAATGCAGAAGGAGGCCATTCGGCCCATCATGCCTGCACAATCCCACCCAGGCCCTATCCACATAATCCCACATATTCATCCTACTAATCCCCCTGACATTCCCCTAATGCTAAGGGGCAATTTAGCATGGTCAATCAATCTAACCCGCACACTTTTGGACTGTGGGAGGAAACCGGAGCACCCGGAGGAAACCATGCAGACACGGGGAGAACATGCAGACTCCACACAGACAGTCACCCAAGCCAGGAATCAAACTTGGGCCCCTGGCGCTGTGAGGCAGCAGTGTTAACCATTGTGCCACCATGCCACCCATGACTAAACCTGACAACATTGCTCCATTAACTATCAATAAAGGCTAAGAGACCACTCACCTATTCTTAAGAAACAATACAAGTTTTGTTTTATTATCTTGAACCACATTTTCGTTGGTTCCTTCCTGTGGGATCAATCTGATTGGAGGACCGAAGGGCCTGTTTCCTGTGCTGTACTGTTCTTTGTTCTTTGATTGCCCTCAGACATCCAGCCAAACGGGGTACATAAGAGGGAGAAGACCTTATTTGGCAAAAAGAGTTCAACACACTTGGAGATCAGGATACTCTTACACAGTTTAATATTCAAAGTAGTCCTGGAAGGTTTATTCTGGGAGAGGTTATTCCAACAGGATGAGCTGAATAATCAAGACAAGACAGTCCGAGCCATCCTCTTTGACCATCTCCTGGAGAGCAACACCAATAGGGGACCAACAGCAGGTCCCGGCGTGGGAATGTGGCCCAGGCAAACATAAAAGGAAGGGAAGAAAATTAAAAACAAACAAAAAAGTAACTGGTCTACTAAGTAGATCTCTGCTCACAGCAGGGTAGGACTGATAGCTGGTATGTGGTGATGATTGTCAGAGAGAAAACAGTCAGCCATTGCAGAGGGAAAGATTTGAAACACCAGAACGGCTCAGCAATGGAATATCAATGTAATCTGTTCTGCATCCACTTTTATTTCCTAACTGCCCCACGGACACCGAGCACAACAGCTGTGAACAGCTGGCCTCTCTCAGCAGGTTTTAGTGCTTCATGAATAATGGAGAGTCTGCTGAGAATGAGATGAGGTGACTGATACGGGCAGATGATCAAAAGGTAACCCCTGCGACAGGTCAGATTGCATGTTTTCCAAGAGTAAAAAAAAGAGGGATTCAACTAAACCACAAAAGGATGAGTATGTATGTTACAGATAAAAAAACTATTTAAACCAACTTACCTGTAAATAATTTTATATCACGACAAACCCTTTATCCTCTCCGCTACCTGCTCTTCACGCCCCTCCCCCCCACCTCCAACACCCCCCCCCCCACCCCACTAATTCCCAACACACAGTGATTCATGCTTTTGATGCATTAACCCACCAGTTCCTGGCCCAAGTGACATTTCCTATCCTCAGACAGTGACTGCTGCCTGGCTTCTTAACCATGGAATAACAGGACATCACGACTCAGACCGTCATCGGAGATGTCCGTGTACATTCCCAGAAGGTTGTGTAAAATAATAATCAGGAACAGGAATTCTGGATGATTTTGCACCCTGAGTAGCCTGAGTGTGCCCAATTGTACTGCCCTAACTAACTCTGGGTAGACCAGCGTGCATCCGTCTCAGGAACCAAACTATTCTTTTTTTAAGAATGCTTATTCACCATGATTCAGATTGATATGTGGTTTTAGGACTTTGGGATGAAGGACTGAATGAATTCCTTTGGGATATTTCCAATAGCAGTTTGCTAGGAGTGTGCTGAGGAACAGTTAATTCATTTCTGATCAATTGAAACACTAGATAATTAAGGGTTTTAGACGATGCAATATATTACAATAGTGAAGCTCAAATGCTTAAACCATGAGGTTTGAGATTCCCCCCCCCCCCCCCCCCCCGCCCCCCTTTACAAGACTTTCTTTTCTGGCATTATTATTGAAAATCTTTGAAGGTGAAGGGGCAGAGATGTAGAACAGACAGAATATCTGCTGCCCATTATAGACACACCTACGTTTGGTTCTCTTGAAGTCAGTGCGTTTAGAATCAGTTACCATTGGATATCACCTGTTCTTCATTTTGCCCATCTCCAATTTCATCCCCTTTGATTTTTGATCATTTCTATTGAAGATTTTCTGGTCAAGTAATTAGTAAATTATTAGTATTTTGTTACCAAGTAATTATATGGCTGGTAGCTGATATGACCCAACCAAAATAATATGACATTTCCATAAACACCCTCCTTCTATTTTTAATGCAAATCCTAGTGCAATTTAATTTCATGTGGAGCTACATGATGGCAATAGGTTTGTTTCACCGTGGTAGAGAGAACCACATGGTATTTAACTGTAAGCTGCAAACAGCCTTGGTTGGTTTCAGTGCATCCAAGTACAGTACATCTTAAAATGCTACAAGATGAAAGATTACATGTCTGGGAGATAAGCTGGTATTGAAACCGTACTAGTCGCTGCTGTCATTTCACCAACTGTACCTGCAATCCAGGCACACTTACCATCCAAAGACCTCGGTTAACTGAAAGAGAAAATGCTGGAAAATCTCAGCAGGTCTGGCAGCATCTGTAAGGAGAGAAAAGAGCTGGCGTTTCAAGTCCAGATGACCCTTTGTCAAAGCTAAAAGGCAGAGGAAGAGTGAACTGCCTGTGGGGCAGTAGGGAGCCAGTTGTCAAAGTTTAACATGTGCGGTTAAACAGTAAAGGAGTAAACATGATTGAAGCTAAAAACATGGCTGCACTGGAGCTCATATGGGGAATATAGAGCAATTTTGTAGAATTACATGGAATTTACAGCAAAAGTTTATTTATTAGTCACATTATTGGGTGGTGAGTCTCTGGAACAAGCTGCCAGAGGTAGTAGTAGAGGCGGGTACAATTTTGTCTTTTAAAAAGCATTTAGACAATTACACGGGTAAGATGGGTATAGAGGGATATGGGCCAAATGCGGGCAATTGGGACTAGCTTCGGGGTTTAAAAAAAGGGCGGCATGGACAAGTTGGGCCAAAGGGCCTGTTTTCATGCTGTAAACCTCTATGACTCTATGACAAGTAAGGCTTACATTAACACTGCAATGAAGTTATTGTAAAATTCCCCTAATCGCCACACTCCGACGCCTGTTAGGGTCAATGCACCCAACTAGCATGTCTTTCCGACTGTGGGAGGAAACCGGATGCCCCCGGAAGTAACCCACACAGAATGGGGAGAACGTGCAAACTCCACACAGACTGTGACCCAAGCCGGGAATCGAACCCAGGTCTCTGGTGCTGTGAAGCAGCACTGCTAACCAGTGTGGTGCCGTGCCACCCCAGAGCAAAGAAGCGGGCCATTCAGCCCCACGCCTTTGTTTATGCTCTATTTGCATAACCTTCTTCCCAGCTTAATTCATTTAACTCAATCACCAACCATCTATTCCTTTCTCCCTCATATTTTCCTGCCCTGCTTCAATGTTGCAGGTTGATATGAGTGTTCTGGACCCATGTTTTAAAAAGGTACCAGGACCATATCATTACCATCCACTAGTCTGCTTCCTCCGATACTCAGTGCAAAATCTTCCATGGCCCCAGAAGTTCATGGACATTGAAGAGAGAAAGCAATCAGGCATCAAAATCCTCTGTCCCTTTTTTCTACTGCTTTGTGTCCAAAGAATAAGCTGTGCCTAGATTCAAAGCAAAGAAAAAATACGCCTTTTGAGTGTCAAGAGATGATCTGTGCATGTCAGAGATTATTACCAATTGGTTGGTTGTGGCTGGTTTTCTGAAACAGATCAATCACTACAACAGGACTTTCACTGTCACCCAACAGAAACTCCGTAAGGAATACTCTCTTTCTCCGGGAACAGGATCAAATCCACAAATTTCGGCTAATTGAAGAAATGTGCGCCTTATTTGCTAATTAAAGTGACCTGAAATTGAGCTGATAAATCTGCTTATGAGAGATTCACTTCCCCCTCAAAGCAGAAGGCATACCTCTGCCCTTGGCAATTGTTGAGGGAGTTCAGTATCCCTGCCTATCGCACAGATAAGCCACCACTTATCTCCAATGAGTGGAGAAGATAAAGTTGTCTCTCTTGCCTTTCTAACAAATTGCACTCGTTCATATGTGATCTCCCTGACAGCAGTTTTAACCAATCCAAAGTAAAGTCAAACCATTGATGTGATTGGAGCCTAATTAGCTGCTCTGTGAATTATTGGCCACTCAGAAATAACTAGGACAACATGGCAATAGAAGTTGACAACAGCTAGGAAGCATTTAAATAGCGTCTTGTCGCACTTCTTAGAAATGTTGCAAAATGTCATTCAGATACATATAACAAGTTCCACTGATTGTTGTCATGTCGACAAACCTGGGAGTAATTTAGCATTCAGTAGAATCCGACAAACATCAATGTCTAGATCATCAGAAGAATTCCCAGCTGGTGTTCCGAGCTGTAGAATGTTGATGTTATCCATATGAGCTTATGGAGCAGGCTTTGGGATAATGGTTCATAAAAAAGATAGCACCTTCGACATTCCAACACTGCGCGACAGTAATAGCCTAGATTGCGCACCAGTATGCTTCCCAGCAATGATTCACTTCCTCATCTATTTCCAGGATTAAACACACTTCCATCCGCAGGTGAAATTGGGAGTATAGATGTAAACTCCATGGATGAAATCAGTTTACACAATATTCGAAGAAATGCAGCAATTTCACCGGGAATTGAAAGGTTAATTTAAATTGCTTTGAATATCAGTTAAACTGTAAGATGGGTATTCTTACTAATATTCTTTTGAATCTATATTCCTTTCCCATATTGTACAGAATATGCTTGCAAGCACAATAACTACCTCATAGAATCCGAAAGTGCAGAAGGAAGCCATTCGGCCCATCGAGTCTGCACTAAACAAAATCCCACCCAGGCCCTATCCCCATAACCCCCTGCATTTACCCTAGCTAGTCCCCTTGACACTAAGGGGCAATTTAACGTGGCCCATCCACCTAACCCGCACATCTTTGGACTGTGGGAGGAAACCAAAGCACCCGGAGGAAACCCATACAGACACGGGGAGAACATGCAAACTCCACACAGACAGTGACCCAAGGCCAGAATCGAACCCGGGTCGCTAGTGCTGTGAGGCAGCAGTGCTAACCACTGTGCCACCGTGCCGCCTCATACTTATGAACGTTATTGACAATTTGCAAGAAAGCAATCTTTAGCATAGCCAGGTATGAGCCCAGATATGAACCCTTGTCCAGGGGAGAATTTTTTAGATAGTCTTTTATTGCTGTGTGATCCCAGGTTCTTGAAATCTTTACCATCCCCCAACCCCATTCAAAATTTGACATTCCACTATTTAAAGTAGATCTTTAAAGTAGAATCTGGTTTCCCAAACTTTTCAAGTCCCTCTAGATCTCCCGGGAATACTGAGGGAATTTAGAAAGGAAACTAGAACTAGAGGGCACAGCCTCAAAATAAAGGGGGGTCAGTTTAGGACTGAGTTGAGGAGGAACTTCTCCTCTCAGAGGGTGGTGAATCTCTGGAATTCTCTGCCCACTGAAGTGGTGGAGGCTACCTCGTTGAATATGTTTAAATCACGGATAGATGGATTCCTGATCGGTAAGGGAATTAGGGGTTATAGGGATCAGGCGGGTAAGTGGAACTGATCCACTTCAGATCAGCCATGATCTTATTGAATGGCGGGGCAGGCTCGAGGACCTAGATGGCCTACTCCTGCTCCTATTTCTTATGTTCTTATGTTCTTATGAACGCTGAGAAAGATTCTTATTGTGTTGAAGAACCAAATCCAACAAAAATTATTGTTCTTGCGCAATAGGTACAACATGCAAAACCTCATTTATAAAAGTATTTTCTATTTATTATATGTATATGCTTACTATAATTAAAAAGTTATCTTACTAAAAAAACAAAATAAGTCTTACCTTTTTGTCATTTTTATTGGGAGGCGTGTTGCTCCTTTTGTTCAGATGGGAAGAGTGCTGCTGGGATGCTGCATTCTCATATTGGGCACACTCACACACACTCACTCTTATCTCTCACACACATACACCCTCATCTCTCTCACACACTCTCACCCACACACACTCTCTCATCTCTCACACACATACACCCTCATCTCTCTCACACACTCTCACCCACACACACTCTCTCATCTCTCACACACATACACCCTCATCTCTCTCACACTCACACACTCACTCACTCTCATCTCTCTCACACACACTCACTCTCATCTCTCTCACACACACTCACTTTCATCTTTCTCACACTCACTCTCATCTCTCTCACACCCTCACTCTCTCATCTCTCTCACAAACACACACTCCCATCTCACTCACACACACTCACCTCTCTCTGAGACCCAACCCCTCCCACGGGCTCGTTGCTCAGGGCCAACTTCCCTTCCTCGCTGGCCCTGCTCTCACCATCGCTCCTTCTCTCTGCCCATTCTGATCAACACAATTTAAGTTTTATGCTGTTTTCGTCTCGTCCAATTGGGCTGAATCCTGGTGTGACAATCCTTTGCGTTTGTAGTCATGTTCCTGTGCAGGATGTTTCTCGCAGTCCCATCCATTTTATCAGAGCCATTCTGCCTACAACTAGTATCCTCTATTGTTGCTGTAGCAGCATAATTGCTTAATCCGAACTAATGCTGTTCTGCTGTTCTTGGTGTTGCCCTGGGATTTTGCAGAGTGGGGTTTGATTGGTATGATTGACAGGTGTGGTCATATGACAGGGAGACTAGGCTTGCACAGAATATTCAAGCTGAGATGCTGCTTTTGAGCTGAGAGAGAGAGCAGTGACTCTCTTCTCCCCGCTCTGAAGTTGGAGACTGGAATCTGCCAGGAGATAAGCCTTTTTCTCAGAGATTCTTCCGTATGACTGGGAGACTGGGAGCTGCTAGCTTTACTTCTCTGAAGTGTGGCTGCTTTGAGGATATTTCCTTTTCTGGAAACTGCTTTCTGGGTCTCTGTCTTTGTGATAAAAAGCTGGAAATCTAGCATCACGTAAGCATCATTGGTTTCTATGCTGACTGGTTCTACAGAAAGGATTTATGTCTATGGGGGGATACTGCTGAATTGGAACAATAGAGATAGCTAGCTGTTGAGAATTATACTTTGTCATGTTTAAGTCTCCTAATTGGTAAAAGTTATGCTAATTATTTTTGATATATTCTAACTGTGTTCTCATTTGGTAAAAGTCTCCTGGTGGGTCACTTGAATCATACCTGGAGGGAACACCTTATGCTCACCCTAATGCCAGAATCAAATGTAAAAGTTAGGGTCTAGGCTAACTGCATGGAGTTTCTGATCCGATCCTTAACACTGTAGAAGGACCAGTCTGAGTTGACGAGCTGGGAACAGCATGAAACTCAAATTTTATGGATCAGCCTGGCTTGTGGTGGAAACCCTGGGAGGCTCGAGATCCACAGAACCCAGCCTGGGAACCCCCTGCAGCTGATGAATCAGCACATTTCATTTTCCATTATATCAGAGGAGCTACATCAATGGTGTCCTTTTGTCTCTGGTTTATAAGGATTTCCACACAGTGTCTGTTTTGAAAGGCTCCCGATTTCTGACATTCTTGGCATTGAAGATGACAGAAGTCACACAGGAAAATAGAGCTGGTTTCCGCTGTAAGATTGCACTCAGTGAAAGCATACAATTGAAATTTTGAAAGGAAATAAAACTTAGTAACAGCAAAGTGACAAATATTAAATTTGACTTGGATATAAATTACAAGCAGCAATTACAGTCTCTGGGGTGATGTAATCATAGAGAGGCAGTTTCTCTGTGTTCCATATGTAGTCTTGAGAGAATGTTATTGTCTCATTTAACTTCCCAACAGCCATGCTTTATAGTCCTAACATGTTACCACCCCATATCCAATCTGGTCCAGCAAATTAGTGCATTTTATTTCGAGTGGAAGTTTCAAAACGATAAAATATCAATTCCAGATGCAAACTTACTTGTTCTAAAATTCTTCTCAGAGTTCTTGCTTTCTTCACGGAGTTTGGTGCGGCAGAATGAATCATTTTGAATATTTGGCACCCAGTCAGGACCAAGGACTCTCAGGTCATATTCAAGTCTGGTTTAGGCGCAGAGTAAAGGTCCCTTTGCAATGTCTGGCCTACCAGACCCAAGCTACATTTCTACTGCACACATAAAGTATTCTTGTGGTCTCACTGTGTAAGATTTTCAGTTTTGTGTCCAATTCTTCAAGTATTATGCTGCAAATTTGATCCTGAGGGATATGATATGGAACTACAAAAGACCGTGAATGTAGCCCAATCCATCACGCAAACCAGCCTCCCATCCATTGGCTCTGTCTACACTTCCCGCTGCCTTGGCAAAGCAGCCAGTATAATTAAGGACCCCATGCACCCCAGACATTCTCTCTTCCACCTTCTTCCATCGGGAAAGAGATACAAAAGTCTGAGGTCATGTACCAACCGACTCAAGAACAGCTTCTTCCCTGCTGCCATTAGACTTTTGAATGCACTAAGTTGATCTTTCTCTACAACCTAGCTATGATTGTAACACTACATTCTGCAGTCTCTTATTTTCTCTATGAATGGTATGCTTTGTCTGTATAGCGCGCAAGAAGCAATATATGTGACAATAATAAATCAAATCAAATGGACAGGATAAATAGTGAGAAACGCAAGAGAATATCAAAGATGTGTGGGTTGGGTGGATTGGCCATGCTAAATTGCCCTTTAGTGTCAGGGGGTTAGCAGAGTAAATGCATTGGGTTATGGGGATAGGGCTTGGTTGGGATTGTGGTTGGTGCAGACCCAATGGGCCAAATGGCCTCCTTCTGCACTGTAGGGATTCTATGATTCTATGATTCTATGAAATGTGCACTAATAACTGGGCTGAGTCAGGCCAAATCCTATTTATTTAGGAGTCAACCCACTTAGTTTTCCCACTTAGACTCCATCTTTACAAAACAAAATTGTTTGCAACTTTTTAATTTGGAGCAAGTACAAGTTTCGCATTCTCTTTATGAGTACATGCTGTACTTTTCTTCACTATTGGTTTTAGTTATTAAATAGAATCGATTCAACTCAGTTTAAAAGGATAAGAACAGAATTGAGGCTGAATTTTCTCACAAATGGAGCGGTTCTCCATTCTGGCGAAAGTAGAGCCAGAAACCCGAATCTCAAAATCCCACCCCCAAACTCAGAAGGGGGGGTGGGAACAGGGGTGGGTGAAGATGCCCACATTTCATAAAGGGAGCTGCACATCTAAAACTGTAGCTGCCTTCAAACAGGCAAGGAGGAGGAAGTAGGAAATACAATTTGTGGACATCAGATCTGGCAGGAGAAGGCCTAAAGTTTAC
This sequence comes from Mustelus asterias, assembly GCF_964213995.1. Classification (NCBI taxonomy): domain Eukaryota; kingdom Metazoa; phylum Chordata; class Chondrichthyes; order Carcharhiniformes; family Triakidae; genus Mustelus; species Mustelus asterias. Next base: position 3,596,268 of record NC_135828.1, on the reverse strand, counting down.
AGAGTTACTTTGCGAAGTAGAGAATCCTTTTGGAAAAGTCCAGGACACCTTTGGAGGAAACAAGTTGCCCTTTGGGATTGTTAAATGTAGATATAATTGTCCACAAAAAGTGGATAAACTCACTGGAATTATAAAACTCATTGGAACCCTCAAGCTGTCAAGGAAACTGCCATGCTGTCAAGGCATTTAAATCTCCTGTTCTTTAAATTAGAATAAAACAGTCTGCAGTTTAAATCAAAATAATACTTGCTATTTTGCTCTGCTTGTTGACAAAAGCCTGAGGCCTACTCTTGTAGGATTAGTTCTGCATGACTGGGTGAGCTGGTATGCAGGGTGTAAGGGAAAAAGGTGATGGATTGGGGGCATAGGTTGACATGAAAGGTATTACAGGCCAAAGGGGTTAGTGGAGCATGAGGAAGCATGGAGGTATGGAGGTTATTACTGGCTATTGGGGTTGCTGGGGCATGAGGTAGCATGGGTTTATATGGATGGGACATGGGAAGTACATGGGAGTGAGGGGGTTAAGGGCTTTTGTGTGTTTGGGATAAAGCACCGGGTCAGGGAGGTTGGCATTTCAGACAGCCCGCCTCTGCACTTGGCAGTCCTTCCTTTTTCTGAAATGTTTCCAGGGACAACAGACACGAATCGCATTATATCGCAGCCCCGCACCCCCCCCCCCCCCCCCTCCCCACCCCCACCCTGCCCCGAGCAAAGATTGGACAATCCAGGCTGCTTTTCAGGAGGTGGGTTCACAATCATTCGTCCCCGACCCAGAAGTGAAAATTCAGACCCTTGCCTCAATCAGCTTAAATTCTATCCTGACTACGTTAGAAGTTGGCAATAGTTGCTGTAAATATTAAAGTGTCCAATTGCTCAGATCTATAATAAAGTCAGAATGTACGTTTGTCAATAAGAGGCGTATAATTGTTAGAAATATACGGCTGTTAAATTTCTGCTTTGATATTGGTCAGTGAAATAATGACCACAGGGTTTTAAGAGAGTATTTTTGCTTTAATCTCAGAGTACAATCTGCCTGATGTAATGCAGCAGCAGAAATCAGTTGCCTCACATACTGCGAATAGGAAGAAAAGATAAATGTAAGTCAGACCAGAGTGACTTTTCCATTCCTATACCTACCGAATGGGGCAGCTGAATATAGCGTTGCAGTAGGTGTGTGTGTGTGTGTGTGTGTGTTTTGGGGGGGGGGGGGGGGGGGAGATTTAAAACAAATGACTACAAATAAGAAAGATTGAGGTATACCGCAGGATTTACAAAGCAATTACTGTGGCATTAAAATTGGTGCTATTTTGGAGTAAGTTATTGTTGTGCCTTTGTTTAAGAAGGGCTGCAGGGAAAAGCCTGGGGACTACAGGCCAGTGAGCCTCACATCTGTAGTGAGTAAGTTGTTAGAAGGTATTTTGAGAGACAGGATCTAAGGCATTTCGAGATGCAAGTACTGATTAGGGACGGTCAGCATGGCTTTGTGAGTGGAAAATCATGTCTCACAAATTAGATTGAGTTTTTTGAAGGGGTAACCAAGAAGATAGATGAGGGCAGCGCAGTTAATGTTATCTACATGGACTTTAGCAAGGCCTTTGACAAGGTATCACATGGCAGATTGTTGCATAAGGTTAAATCTCACGGGATCCAGGGTGAGGTATCTAAATGGATACAAAATTGGCTTCTTGACAGAAGCCAGAGGGTGGTTGTAGAGGATTGTTTTTCAAACTGGAGGCCTGTGACCAGTGGTGTGCCTCAGGGATCGGTTTTGGGTCCACTGTTATTTGTCATTTATATTAATGCTTTGGATGAGAATTTAGTAAGCAGAGTTAGTAAGTTTGCAGATGACACCAAGATTGGTATCATAGTGGACCGTGAAGAAGGTTATCTAGGATTGCAACGGGATCTTGATCAATTGGGCCAGTGGGCTGACGAATGGCAGATGGAGTTTAATTTAGATAAATGCGAGGTGATGCATTTTGGTCGAGCGAGCCAGGGCAGGACTTACTCAGTTAATGGCAGGGCGTTGGGGAGAGTTATAGAACAAAAACATCTAGGGGTACAGGTTCATAGCTCCTTGAAAATGAAGTCACAGCTGGACAGAGTGGTGAAGAAGGCATTCAGCATGCTTGGTTTCATCAGTCAGAACATTGAATACAGGAGTTGGGATGTCTTGTTGAAGTTGTACAAGATATTGGTAAGGCCACACTTGGAATTCTGTGTACAGTTCTGGTCACCCTATTATAGAAAGGATATTATTAAACTACAAAGAATGCAGAAAAGATTTATTAGGATGCTACTGGGACTTGATAGTTTGAATTATAAGGAGAGGCTGGATAGATTGGGACTTTTTTCTCTGGAGCGTAGGAGGCTGAGGGGTGATCTTATAGAGGTCTATAAAATGATGAGGGGCATAGATCAGCTAGATAGTCAACATATTTCCCAAAGGTAGAGGAGACTAAAACTAGAGGGCATAGGTTTAAGGTGAGAGGGAAGAGATACAAAAGTGTCCAGAGGGACAATTTTTTCAGAGGTAGTAGTAGAGGCGGGTACAATTTTGTCTTTTAAAAAGCGTTTAGACAGTTACATAGTTAAGATGGGGCTATAGAGGGATGTGGGCCAAATGCGGGCAATTGGGACTAGTTTAGGAGTTAACAAAAGGGGCAGCATGGACAAGTTGGACCGAAGGGCCTGTTTCCATGTTGTAAACCTCTATGACTCTATGATTCTATAAAAGAAACAGTAAGAAGTCTCACAACACCAGGTTAAAGTCCAACAAGTTTATTTGGAATCATTCCAGCATCCACAGTATTTTGCTTTTCTTTATTTGGAATCATGATGACTGAGAAGAACGGAGCCTTCAACATGTCATTGATGAAGAAGAACATCTCGCCAAGGCTGTCCCCACACCTCCACTACTTGCCTTCAAACAACCACCCAACCTCAAACAGACCATTGTCCGCAGCAAACTACCCAGCCTTCGGGAGAATAGCAACCACCACACCACACAACCCTGCCACAGCAACCCCTGCAAGACATACCGGATCCATCAACACGGATACTACTATCACACATGAGAACACTATCCACCAGGTACACGGTACATACTCACGCAACTCGGCCAACGTTGTCTACCTGATATGCTGCAGGAAAGGATGTCGCGAGGCATGGTACATTGGGGAGACCATGCAGGCGCTACGACAACGGATGAACAGACACCACGTGACAATCACCAGGCAGGAGTGTCCCCTTCCAGTCGGGGAACACTTCAGCAGTCACGGGCATTCAGCCTCTATACACTTGCACTGTCTGTACCTGTAAAGATTTGATTACCTGTAAAGTCTCACATTCCAACCATTCTTCACATTCCAATCTGTAATTATCTTGTAATTGTGTCTCTGTCTATATATGCCATGTTTGTGAACTTACCTCTACTCAGCTGATGAAGGGGCAGCGCTAATGCATTTAAATTGTCGGGCCGCCCAATTCGGGCACGGGCCGGACCCGCGCCCGAATCAGGTGTCAGTAAAGCTGCGATCTGCTCGGAATCGGGTGCAGATCACGGTATAGGCCCGACGCCCAACTTTACCACGATTTCGCACCCGAAAACGGGCGTGAGGTTTTGGTAAAATCGGGTCCATTAGCTGAGTTTCTGGAGTAATGGTCTAGCAATAATACCGCTAGGCCATCGTCTTCCCACAGTTGGCATGAATGCATTAAAAATGGAAAGTGCCGAGTACTCAATGACAAGAGAACAGGAGGGAGTGACAGTTAATCTATCTCTGGAAGTATTGCCATAATCTGAAGCAATAATTCATAGGATGAAAGAATGCTGGCATGTAGTCAGATATGTAAAGCATAAGTCTTAGGGTGTAATATTGATATGATTTTCTATGAGCACTCTGTGCAGCATTGTAGTAAATTAGTTTATAAACAACATGTCACCATTTTACTGCACATAACGCCACAGAGGAAACCTTCACACATAGTACACTACATCAAATTCTAGTTACCATGGCCACAAAAAGGCAGGGAATTGAAAAAGGTTAAAAAATAAAAACTAAGATGTTTCTGGGCTGAGGTCATTGAATAATGAGACAGTTTTAAGACCATGGTTGTTTCACAACAATAAAACATGGGAGGAATGTTTTGTTTTATTAAATGGGAATTGATCAGTTGGATGATAAAATGTTCTTTGTGCAGTTCTGGCGATCCAGACACCGTAATTAACAGCTCGGGACACAACGAGGTAGACAAGAGCCACCAACGATAGTGAAATATGTAAGAAAGAAAAAGGCAATTAGGAAAGGTGGCTCAAGATTTATGGTTTGAGGATGGTACTCTTGAATTCGCGGCGCATTCAGTTTGATGAAACTGGATGGGTCCAATGGCCTTTTTTCCTATTCTCATATTTTTAATCATAATAAATGGAACTTGCATGGTGGCAGAGTGATTGGCACTGCTACCTCGCAGCGCCAGGGACACCGGTTCGTTTCCTGACTTGGGTCACTTATGATGCACTTTTAGAGAGCTGGTGCAGACTCGATGGGCCAAATGGCCTCCTTCTGCACTGCAGGGATTCTATGATTCTCTGACAATGACGCCATCATTTTGTTAATGATTAGTAAGAATATTAAATCAATACATCTTCTATCTTGAATTTAATGTTTATTTGTTAGTGTCACAAGTAGGCTTACATTAACACTGCAATGAAGTTACTGTGAAAATCCCCTAGTCGCCACACTCCGGCGCCTGTTCGGGTACACTGAGGGAGAATTTAGCACGGCCAATGCACCCAACTAGCATGTCTTTTGGACTGTGGGAGGAAACCGGAGCACCCGGAGGAAACCCACGCAGACACGGGAAGAACGTGCAAACTCCACACTCCCAAGGCTGGAATTGAACCCAGGTCCGTGGCGTTGTGAGGCAGCAGTGCTAACCACTGTGCCACCGTGTTGCCCTTATCTTTGTATTAAAACTGAAAATGATTAATTCTTCTGCACATCCTTTATCAGTCAACTCCCATTTTTTACACTTCATCTCAGAACCTTACTTAGCCTTCAGGAGTTGCTGAATTATGTCATCACTGTACCAGGCCAGGTAGCATTGAGAAATTGGATGATAGCTGCATGTTACCTTTAAAGTTTATTTATTAATCACAAGTAAGGCTGACATTAACATTGCAATGAAGTTACTGTGAAATTCCCCTAGTCGCCACAGTCCGGCACCTGTTCGGGTCAATGCACCCAACTGGAGCACCCGGAAGAAACCCACGCAGACATGGGGAGAATGTGCAAATTCCAAACGGACAGTGAACCAAGCCGGGAATCGAACCTGGGTCCTTGGCACTGTGAAGCAGCAGTGCTAACCACTGTGCCACCGTGCTGCCCATTTGAGGCACTGTTAAATGCAAAGACCGCAGTCTGCCCAATTTTTACCACCCATTTAGGAGTAATACAGAAACGGGAGGAACACACACAACAGACTTTGCAATTTATAAAGAATGTGAAAAATAATTTCTTCCCTGTTTCAGTCTAAGTGTGTTAATGTCAGTGCTTATCAGATTCGGGTTCAGGAGAGCTGTCTGCATTTCTCAACTTGAAACATGTAGACTTCATTACATAACAGGCAGAAATCAAAGGAACCAATGGAATGGCAGAAGATAGAACAAAGACTGTGGAATAATATTGCATGTATGACAGCAAAACTATGGGGAGAACATTACAGCTTCCTCCAAAAAGCAAAGAAAAACAACAATTGTTTGACTTAATGCAATAATGCATAACTATTTCCTATTGAAATGTTATACAACCTAAACAATTACTGAGCAAATTCTCATTCCTTTCTCCATATAAAATACCTCTGTCCACAATAAGTGTCGTTGTCCTATTTCATAAGAATATCAGAAATGTTTACGTTGGCTCTGTTTTTCTTTTAAACACACATGCAGCAACTCAGCCAGTTTTCTTTTGTTGATGTAGTGATTTTTACCATGAAAAATGCTTGGTTTCTTTGGCAATTTTTTAAAAAAATGAACAAAGTCTAATAATTGAAATGATTTATCAGGTGACAGAAGCTTTCTTAGCTATTTTAGGCCGTGATAAACTGCAGTTAGAGCTTTAATACAATCCTCCGAAGGTGGAGGAAACATGACAGATAAATAATTTACTGTGGAAAAAATTGGTGTCAAATAAATCTACATAAGCTTGTACGTTTTATAAACATGTGCTGCTCTTCCAATGAATGTTAGAAAGTAAAGTACTCAACATTTTAAATTTCTTATATGCTTTTAGGTGTGTTTTGATTGTAATTTTAGCAATGCTACAGTGATAGTATAACTCCAGCCAGCTACTAACGTTGGGGGTGACATTTGACAGACCAGAAGGACAGATTTTCCTGTCCTCTGCATCTGGGATTATTGGATCACTTGGAGGTCATGAATACGCAGAAACTAGATGGGGATTAGCACATGCTTTCCTGGGACCATATCCCTCTATTTGCATCCTATTCATGTATTTGTCAAGGTGCCCCTTAAAAGTCACCATCATATCTGCTTCTGCAACCTCCCCCGGCAGCGAGTTCCAGGCACCCACCACCCTCTGTGTAAAATACTTGCCTCGAACATCTCCTTTAAACCTTGCCCCTCGCACCTTAAACCTAAGCCCCCTAGTAATTGACTCTTCCACCCTGGGAAGAAGCTTCTGACTATCCAAAGATGTGCAGGTTAGATGGATTAGCCATCGTAAATCTGGGGTTACAGGGATAGGGCGGGGGAAAGACCTGGTAAGATACTGGCCAGAATTGTACTGGCACGCCCGCTCCAGTATCGGGGCAGGCGAGGCTCGCAGAGCAACATTCTCCGTTGGCCTTGGGCAAGATCTTACGAGCCTTGGGTGGGTGAGGCGGTAAAATTCCGGCAACTGTCAGAGAGTTGGTACAGTCTTAATGGACCAAATGGCCTGCTTCTGCACTGTAGGAATTCCATGATTCTGTGAGATATTTGCTGCAAGTTCTGTTTTCAGGTTTTCAATATTCCATTTACTAAGTAATGGAACCCGGAACCAGCATCCTTATAGAAAGGTATGAAAAATAAAGAGTTCTTCAATTTTTCAATTATTTTTCCCATTGACTTCTGTGATGTTTGTACCTGTAAAAAAAAAAGCAATCTCTAAATCCTGGATGACCCCCATGTCTTTATCTGTGAGTGGATCTCTGTTGGAAACAAAAATATTCCCAGTTCAGCATTCAGACACTGACGATCAGAGAATGATATAGCACAGAAGGAGGCCATTCAGCCCATTGTGCCTGTGCCAGCCCGCTGAATACGTTATCCAATTAGTCCCACTCCCTCTTTTTTCCCACAGCCCTGTACCCGTCTCCCCTTTAAATATTTATCCGATTCCTTTCTGAAACTTATTACTGAATTTGCCGACCCTTTCAGGCAGTACATTCTGAATCACGATAACTTGTGTAACAATATGTTTCCTCATGTCACCTCTGGTCCTATGGCCAATCATCCCATGTCTATATCTTTTGGTTATTCACCTTTCAGCCATGGGAAACTATTCCTCTTTATTTACTCTAACAAAATCATCCATGATTTTATGACACACATCCACCAATTCTCCTTTTAACTTTCTCTGCTCAAAGCAGAGCAATCCCATTCATCCAGTGTCTTCACATAACTGAAGTCACACATTCCTGCTACTATTCTGGTAAGTATCTTCCGCACCCTCTTCAAAGGCCTTGACATCCTTCCTAAAGTTTGGTGACTGAACATAATGGCCGGAATTTTACCGCCCCGCCCGCCATTGGAATCGGAGCGGGCGAGGGCGGCCAATGGAAAGGTCCATTGACCTCGGGCGAGATTTTATGGTTTCGTGATGAGCGTGGCTGGAAAATCCCACCTAATATTCCAGCTGAGGCCTATTAGTGTTTTGTAAAAGTTTAGCTTTGTTTTGTTCTCTATCCAAGCATCCCATATCCTTCTTTAACAGCCTTCCCATCTTGTACTCCATCTTCAGAGATTTGTGTTCATATCCACCTCTGTTCTTGCAATCCCCTTAAAGTTATATCATTTAGTTTCTATCGCCACTTCTCACACATCCTACTGAAATGTATCACTTCATATTTCTCTGCGTTCAATTTCACCTGTCATGTATCTGTCCCTTTCACCAGTCAGTCATTGGCCTTTTGAAGAATGTGACTTTCCTTCTCAATGTCGACTACAAGTTCAGTGCCATCTGCAAACTTTAAAATAAAGCACGGCGGCAAATGGGTGGCATGATGGCACAATGGTTAGCACTGCTGCCTCACAGCGCCAGGGACCTGATTTCAATTCCGGCCTCGGGTCACTGTCTGTGTGGTGTTTGCACATTCTCCCCGTGTCTGCGTGGGTTTCCCCCGGGTGCTCCGGTTTCCTCCCACATTCCAAAGATCTGCGGGTTAGGTTGATTGGCCATGCTAAATTGCCCCTTAATGTCGGGGGATTAGCAGGGTAAAGACGTGGGGTTACAGGGATAGGGCCTGGGTGGGATTGTTGACGGTGCAGGCTCGATGGGCCGAATGGTCTCTTTCTGCACTGTAGGGATTCTATTCTGTTCTTTGAAAGCTCTGTGTTCCCATGATCATTAATATCATTCAAAAAGATCCAAATAGGAAAGTTCCCTTATTTTAAAAGTCTCTAGCACTAATATTCTAAACAAGCAGCAATATATGTTTCAATTTGGTGACTACAATACAAAATGACACACACACAAAGAAAAGAACAGTTTACAAGATACCCCGGTGACTGGGAAATTGCTTTTGTGAGTTGCTCTGCATAGGGTCACAAGTTTAAATTCTTTTTAAAGATATTTCTTTTGACAACAATACCAAAAACAATATAAGGGCAGCAGGCAGTCCTCACCGCTTTTATGTTCCTTGTCTTTTGCTTGTTTTTCTATTATAACATGGTCATGTGGCAGGTCACTGAATTGTCTGCTTCTCTGAAGAGAAAACAAGGATGACCACCTCGTATTCAGGAAGCTCCAAGTTCTGTAACCAACTGTAAAAACACATCCAACAAAACTGATTCCCTTTCTCTCCCTCCCTTCAGCCGCTCTTATTAAAAAAGAGTATCAATTTGCAGACACTGAAGTGTGAAACTCTCTCCCACAAAAGGCAATAGAAGCTAATAACCAAAAATCTGAGATCAGTAGGGTCTTTGCTTGATAAGGACATTAAGGGAGGTGGAGGCAAGGCAGATACAGATTAGTCATGATCTCATTGAATGACAGAGCATGCACGCGGGGCTGAATGGCCTCCTCTTGTCCCGATGTTCCGAAAGAATCCCACGGCCCAGATCTTCCAGTCTCCAGATCATCGGGGATCACATGTATCCCACAAGATACAACGGGGGAAATTCTCCCGCCCCACCTGCCAGAGAAATCCTAGCGGGTGGGGACGGGGACGGAGGGGGGGGGGGGGCGGGGGGGGACGGGGGGTTGGGGGGGGGACGGGGGAAACCACACAAAAGTCCATTGACCTCGGGTGGGTTTCTCCAGTTTTGGGGTGAGCGCGGCCGAAGAATTCCATCCAACCAGCTTCGAGCAGCTTTTCCATATGCATGGTGAAGGATCTCTCCACCTTTGCGAAAATCATACGGCACCTGCGTATTGACAACAATGCCATCCATGTGCTTGTTTGATATTGCTAGCCTATTCACCAATTTACCGCACAAGGAAGCCATGGACATTTGCACTGTGTCACTATATGATGGCAACCTGGACACACTGCCATGGTCTGAATCTGTATTTATTGAACTTATGAACTCAGCAACTTGTGCGGTTGAGTTCAAGTTTAGTAACATCACGTGTGCCCAAGTAGATGGTGTTACCATGGGATCCCCTTTAGATCCAGCTCTTGCTAACGTCTTTGTTGGTTTCACAAGAAACATGTTTTTGATGGAATGACACATTACCTTCCACCCCTTGAATATTTCTGATACGTAGATGAAACATTGGTTATATTTGAATTCACAGCTGGATGTACGATTTTCCTTCCACTCCTTAGTGGGCTCCATCCTGTGCTCAAATCCAACTTTGAAGTGAAGCAGTCAAATGAGCTCCCTTTCCTCAATGTGTGAGTTGAAAAGCTCTGCCATGGAGTTCTCTCCGGGGAGGGAGAGAATCTGTCCTTTGGAGGATGCCTGATATGTGGGCAGGACATCCTCCAAAGAACATATCCTCTTTCCTTCCTGCTTTCTAACCAGTCTGATTTAAAAAAATGGTCTATCCACTGCCGCATGCCTGCCCACGCAGCCACATTATCATAGAATCCCTATAGCGCAGAAGAATGCCATTTGGCCCATCGAGTCTGCACCAACAACAATCACATCCAGGCCCTATCCCCTATGGTGTCAGCTGCATAATATTCAAGTCAATTGACTTGTTAACAAGCTCAATTTTCTGTGGATTATCTTTGTAAAGGTGACCAGTGGCTGCTGATTTCAGCATTTGTCCACCTGTAGCTATTGGGGACTGGTCAGGGATTAGCAGGAAGGCAGCGAGTTAGTCACTTGTCATATCTTACATGTTCCCCCACCAATTTATCTCATTCACAATCTCAAACCAAACCAATGATTTGAATAGTCCTGACTCATAAATATCCTTCCAACAATTATGTATTTTCAAATCTTCTTGCTAAATTCAAATGTCGCTGCCAGTCACACACATACTGAGAAATTTGCACATTCTACTTTTGTTTAAATGTGACTTCTGGTTTCTTCCTGTAGCCATGGAAACACTGAACAAATCTTGGCATCATTTATACTGGGTTTGTCTGGGATATCATTTTGAATGCAGCTGGTTTTTAAACGTTTTAGCTATTGTATCTGGTTAAAGGGACCACTACAAAACTAAAACTAGTTTCAAAATTATGGCATTCCCTGTGTATTTTCTTCCACACAAAATAATTACATCGAGCATGAGAAAAAATGGTTTTGGAAGTCGTGCTAAAATGGGTCAACATCTCTGGTAAAGTATCAAATGTGAAATAGTCTCTGAACAAACTCAAAAACAGTCTACAAGAGGACTTAAACTCGCTGAAGATTCTTTGACACATTATTGATTGAATCCTGGTGCAATTATTACACAGTTGGCAAGGAAAGTAATGTGTCAAGTTTTGATCAATCGTACAGATTTTAAATGAACGCATGTAGCGATATTTGCACCTTAGTTATATAACCAGCCCTCCAACACCCAAACTGTACTGAAATAACCCGAGCAAGGTATTTGATAAAGTACACTCCACGTAAATTGTTTTCAGTGGAAAAGAATAGAAGTGGCGGCTGGGGAATCAATTACATTAAATCTGCTGATCGCTGCAACCCTGGATAGACGGGAACAAGTCCTGGATGTTTTATTTGAAAAGTTGGAGAGGGCAATGCTGTAGACTGTCTGGTTTTTACCGAGTCACAGACTATTATGAGAAGCTCAGAAGAATTGACATTTGATGAGCGTGTGACCTTTTTTATTGTATATACTTGAAGTAGAGAATATACAAACTGGTACTACTTGAGAAATAGGTTGAAGGACAAGTAATATATATTTTGTATTATTTAAAACACCATAACTAAACACCTCAACCTTATGTCCTGCCTTTAGGACATGTCAGAATTTTATGATGTATAGCTGCTCGGTTCAGTGCTGGCATGCTGACCCTGCGTTGGAATTGAGTTCTGATTTATGTTAGTAAACAGGTCTGATGGAAGGAAAATTCTTACCAGCCTCATCTCAACTGGCTGGTTTGAGGACCTAATATTACAGCATCTCTGTAGACTCTCTTCCAGATTTCAAAGGACTGAAAATTAAAACAGAGTTATAATAAAGGTCTGGAGACTTAATTGTTTTGAACAGACATTAGTTTAAAGTTTAAGTATTAGTGTCACAAGTAGGCTGACATTAACACTGCAATGAAGTTACTGTGAAAATCCCCTAGTCACCACACTCTGGCGCCTGTTCGGGTACACTGAGGGACAATTTAGCATGGCCAATGCGCCTAACCAGCAAGTCTTTTGGACTGTGGGAGGAAACCAGAGCACCTGGAGGAAACCCACGCAGACATGGGGAGAACGTGTAGACTTCGCACAGTGACCCAAGCCAGGAATCGAACCCGGGTCCCTGGGATATATGCATTGTGAATGGGTGGAGGATTTTAGTGAGAAGTGGTTCAGCACAGGGGAATTCTGTACTCGCAACAGGTTTGAATTTAGTTTTGGTCGCTGTTTAATAGCAGTCTTAAGTTTTGGGAAAGCATGAATTCAGAATAACTTTGTGCATCATAAGTTTGCAAAATGTCAGGTTCAATGTTGTTTACAAGCTTTGGTGGGAAAGCGAAGCGGTTACTGGTACAGTGAGCGAAACCAACTCTTTGTTCTTCATTTCCAAGGGAATATAGGAAGATTATTGAAACCATCTGTATCAGTAAGCTTTACACAAGTAACTCGGCAGAATCAGGAAGGAATCTGGACTTCTCCAACAGAAATGAGAAGCACAGATGGATCAGCAGTGTCTGGTTATAATGGGCAAGACAAATAATGGATATAGGAAGCAGAGTTGACATTTTCTTTCTTCTCGTTTCTTGGGTACTGTTCCCTCTTTCTCAAAACCACCATTATTTCCCCTCTACAAAATCACCCTTTTCAATCCCTCGACCATCCAAGTACAAATTACCGCCCCAACAACTCTGTCCTGTCCAGCATTCCGGAATGTGTAGTTGTCCCCCAAATCTGAGCCCATCTGTCAGATGGTTCCATTTTTGAATCTCCCCAATCAGATTTTTGCCTCTGCCATAAAAGTAACTCAAAGGAGGAGAGAATGGTAGATTCATAGAGCGATGGAGAGATTTAGAGGATGAATTCCAACAGCTCCATCTCCAGGATGTTGAGGGCCTGGGGATCATAGTATCCACTGAGCAGAAGGAGGTCATTCGGCCCATCGAGTCCGCACCGACCACAATCCCACCCAGGCCCTATTCCTGTAACCCCACATTGCTAACCTCCTGACATTAGGGTCAATTTAGCATGGCTATCAACCTAACCCTCACATCTTTGGAGTGTGGGAAGAAGCCAGAGCACCCAGAGGGAACCCACGTAGACAAGGGGAGAATGTGCAAACTCCACACAGAAGTTGAAGAGGCCACAATGGTGCAGAGATTATTGGCTGTGAGTGGAGAGAGCTGGGAGAGAGTGCAACGCAAACCCACTTTCTTTCGCATTCACCAGGTGAAACTGGTAGATTTCTGTCGATGACCCACTTAATATTTCAGCCACAATCATTAATATCACTAATAACCACGACTCCTGCCACAAGCAGCAGAACACATTGGTTTTTTGTGTAGTGTCAGAGAACACATTACAGGACAGGGGAAAATAATGGTTGTCTGGTGGGAGAGAAAAGGGATAACAGAAAGAATAGCGATTGAGCTCTATGCACTTCCAGAGCAACTTTTACAGCAAAACTTTTCACCTTTCATTTTGTTGATGCCTGAAAGGATTAACTGCTGTATCTCAAATAGAATCACAGAATACGACAGTGCAGAAGAGGCCTTTCAGCCCATCGAGTCTGCACTGACGCAGGAAAGGCCCTGACCTGCCCACCCAATCCCACTTCCAACACTTGGCCCATAGCCTTGAATGTTATGATGTGCCAAGTACTCATCCAGGTACTTTTTAAAGGATGTGAGACATCCCACCTCTGCCACCCTCCCAGGCAGCGCATTCCAGACTGTCACCACCCTCCCTGGGTAAAAAAGTCCTCAAATCCCCCCAAACTTTCCCTCCCTTACTTTTAACTTGTGTCCCCTCGTAACTGACCCTTCAACTAAGGGGAACAGCTGCTCCCTATCCACTCTGTCCATGCCCCTCATAATCTTAAACCCCTCAGTCTTCTCTGCTCCAGAGAAAACAACCCAAGCCTATCCAATTTATAATTATTTATAATTTATAATTATTTATAAATTATGGACTTTGTATTACTTTCACTGAGTTACATTTTTAAGCCGACACAAATGTATATTTGGGAGGTGCATAATTACTGCGGATTTCTAACCATCGTTAAAAAGTAACATTTAGAGATAGTTATTGTCATAAGATCACATTTTTCAGCAAAACGATCTCTTTCTGTTAAAGCACCTCATCATAGCTTTAGTCCAAAGGTTAATAGACAACACAGAGATAAAAGCAAATTACTGCGGATGCTGGAATCTGAAACCAAAAGAGAAAACGCTGGAAAATCTCAGCAGGTCTGGCAGCATCTGTAAGGAGAGAAAAGAGCTGATGTTTCGAGTCCAGGTGACCCTTTGTCAAAGCTAAAAGGCAGAGAAAGTAGGAGATATGTATGCTGCAGGATGAGGGAATGAAAGATGAGTCATAGCCACAGAAACCAGGGGAAAGGCTGCTAGTGGCAGCCCATAGAGAGAATAAAGGGTGTGAATGGCCAAACAGCAGAGAAGCTAAAATGTAGATGTGGGAGAGGGGGGGGGGGGGGGGGGTGGAATGGATGGGACAGAGGTAAGATTTAGAAAAAGGGAAGCAAAGGGAGAGAAAAGGTAAGGAAAGGGGGATAAAGTAGAGGGAAAGAGTGGGCAGGGGGAAGAAAAATGAAGACAGACAATAAAGAAATAAAAGATAGAGAACAGTATAAAAATTAAATAAAATAGATTGAAAACAAAGGGGTCGAGGTGGGATAGAGCGAATCATCTGAAGTTGTTGAATTCGATGTTGAGACCGGAAGGCTGTAACGTGCCCAGCCGGAAGATGAGATGCTGTTCCTCCAGTTTGTGTTGAGCTTCACTGGAACATTGCAGCAGGCCAAGGACAGACATGTGGGTATGGGAGCAGGATCGTGTGTTAAAATGGCAGCAACTGGAAGGTCAGCGTCCTGTTGTGCACAGACCACACAGAGAATCTGGTTGGCAAAATGGATCAGGCAGAAGGTAAATTTCCTGACAGTAAAATTCAAATTGGAAAATGCTATAGAGGTAATTAAGGCTAAGCTCTGAAGAATGATGCCAGAGTATATCCAAAGCGTTAAGTTACTATCGAGTTTCCTAAGGATATATGTGCTTCTCTTATGCTTTATGAGATCATCCAGACCACTCTCAAGTTTATTTGTAGCTTTGTAATCCACTTGTTGTCATTGTTTATGTTCAAATGTAAAGGAAAAATGTAAGCGCAGCTGTTGTGAGATTCCAATAGCAGTAACATCATGTGTGCATTTCGGTTGGTGAGTTTGCCCAAGCTCAATCATTCATTAGGGATGAGTGATGTGGAGAAGACAGAGTGGGAAGGCTCAGGTCGGGAAATGAACAGTGGCCCAGAAAGAAAAGTATTTCTGGGTTGGAAATTGGCCCACCACAGTCAAGAACAGCGCCCTCAAAACTGACATGTAAGAGTATCACATCATTAGTCCCCTTCATGTAATCCGTTTGTGTCCCAACACGTGAGGGACATCCGAAGAGGCAGAGCGATCAGGCAGGAAGAAGATGGAGAGCAGTCAATGGGATTCCACCATCATGTTCGCTGCATGTTTGGGTGTGAGGCGGGGGGGAGATGGGTGTGAGGGGGGAGGGGGTGCGAGGGAGGAAGAGGTGTGAGGGGGAGAGATGGGTGTGAGGGAAGGGAGGGGGTGTGAGGGAGGAAGAGGTGCGAGGGGGAGAGATGGGTGTGAGGGAGGGGAGGGGGGTTTGAGGGGGGGAGATGGGTGTGAGGGGGAGGGAGGGGGTGTGAGGGGGAGGAGGGTGTGTGAGGGGGGGAGAGATGGGGTGAGGGGGGAAGGAGGAGATTTTAAGCAGTGGGAAGCAATGGCTATCATTATCCTGCAGTTTTATGTGGAAGCAGGAGGAGAACTCTTGGTTCTTATTCCACGTTCAAGTAAATATAAAAGAATGTAATGCATACAATGTGTAATCTAGTGACGCTCTTCAATGGGTCACATTAATGATCACTGGGTTGATTACTGCTTGCTGAGTGAGATTGACGTTAGCGTGCAAGACCTCGGCCTAAACCTTTACTGATGAGCCGGGAGCACAGAGTTGGTGCGCTGGGGGGGTTGGGGTTCCGGTTGATGGTGGGTGTTAATGAGAGTCAGGCCTCCCACCCTCTGCAGAAGCAGTCACAGGGACAGCAGGCTGTCTGGGACTTTATCCCAGCTATAAAGAAAAGAAAAAACAACCCTCTAGCCCTAACTCTTTCCACTCCCTCAACATACACACACTCCCCAGGCCCAGTCCATAGCAACCCATAGCACCTCATGCTCTCTGCCCACTCCTTGGCCCCTCATACATTCTATGTGAGTCTATGTCTTGCTACCCACCCCATAGCCCTTTATAGTCCCTCGGCCAACTTAGTGAAAGCTCATACCAAACCTTGCTCCCCACCAACCACCCTTCACCCTTACACCCTCCAAGCAAACTCACCGAGTATCCACCGTCGGTAGTCATATGCTGACATAAATAAAATATTGTTTTAAGTGTTTTTGATGATTCAACCATTTTATAATATACACTCATAGATAAAAACCTATTAGTGACACTTAAATTCCTTGAACTACTTAATCCCTTATGAAGAAACCAATTAGTATTCATAGCGCTGTATCAAAGGCATTTTCACAACTTGGAGTTGCCAATGAAACTGAACTGACTGTCCCCCCACTGTGATAATGTTAGGTTGTGGAATCAGGCACGCAGCACAAATTATTTCCCTCGGGCTTATGTCAACAGATAAAGTGAAATATCCAGCAATTTTTTAAACTGCATACCCTTTTTGAATGTAAGTCTGGAGATTGAAATGCCTTGATAGCTCCAACGAGTTTACCCACTTTTCACGCACATTCACGTCTAACTTTAACAATGACAAAGTGCACTTGATCTCTCCCTGGACCTATCCAAAAGGGTACCTTACTTCTCCAAAAGGATACCATATCTCTTGAAAGAACTCCAAGCAAGTTTAGACCTTCACCTGAAAAGTGTAAAGTCCACAAGTAGTATTTGGACATCCCACGAATGAAAATTGAATCTGCTTGAAGGCAGCTGTACATTAACATGTGAATCACAGCTGTGCAAACTGCAAGCTGAGCCTGTCCATCCCCCATGGCAAAAAGAGTGGGTGCTGGATGGGGACAGGTGGGACTCTTGGACTCAGGGCTCTGGAACCAGTTTTGATTAAGCCAGAGACCCTCTCTGCCATTGCAAAAATTCAGGCTTTGTTCTGGAGTCAATCAAGATGCAATGTCGGATAGGGCCTGAGATTGACATTCTACCCTCGATAAACATTCCATCGACTGGGTGTGCCAGCAGTACACTTTGATCTCCACAAGTGAATTAGAGAAATGTCTTGCTATCAATGTATTGCGTTAAACTGTCACAACATAGTAATAATGCCATCTCAAGGGATAACTCTTTAGCTGACATGATAAAGATCTTACATAGGATTCCATAGAATATACAGTGCAGAAACAGGCAATTTGGTGATCCACTCGACTCTCCTCACATCTTTTCTCATAGTAAGAAGTCTCACAACACCAGGTTAAAGTCCAACAGGGTTATTTGGTAGCACGAGCTTTCGGAGCACAGCTCCTTCATCTGGTGAGTGGAGAGTTGGGTTCACAAACAGGGCATATATAGACAAAGACACAATTGCAAGATAATGGTTGAAATGCGAATCTTTACAGGTAATCAAGTCTTTACAATGCGAGTGGAGAGAGGGATAATCACAGGTTAAAGAGATGTGTATTGTCTCAAGCCAGGACAGTTAGTGAGATTTTGCAAGCCCAGGCAGGTCATGGGGGTTACAGATAGTGTGACAAGATTCCGGTTGAGGCCGTCCTCATGTGTGTGGAACTTGGTTATCAGCTTCTGCTCGGCAACTCTGCATTGTCGTGTGTCGTGAAGGCCACCTTGGAGAACGCTTACCCGAAGATCAGAGGCTGAATGCCCATGACTGCTGAAGTGTTCCCTGACAGGAAGAGAACACTCCTGCCTGGTGATTGTCGAGTGGTGTCCATTCATCCGTTGTCGCAGTGTCTGCATGGTCTCGCCACTGTACCATGCCTCGGGACATCCTTTCCTGCAGCATATCAGGTAGACAACGTTGGCCGAGTCGCAAGAGTATGTACTGTGTACCTGGTGGATGGTGTTCTCACGTGAGATGATGGCATCCGTGTAAATGATCTGGCATGTCTTGCAGAGGTTGCTGTGGCAGGGTTGTGTGGTGTCGTGGTCGCTGTTCTCCTGAAGGCTGGGTAGTTTGCTGAGAACAATAGTCTGAGGTTGTGCGGTTGTTTGAAGGCAAGTGATGGGGGTGTGGGGATAGCCTTGGCGAGATGTTCGTCTTCATCAATGACATGTTGAAGGCTCCAAAGAAGATGTTGTAGCTTCTCCGCTACAACAGTACTGAAGTACTGGATGATGAAAGGTACTCTGTCGACCAAATATACCTGTTGAACTTTAAGCTGGTGTTGTGAGACTTCTTACTGTGCCTACCTCAGTCCAATGCCGACATCTCCACATCATCTTTTCTCATCTAAGTCTACCATCATAACCATCTGTTCCCTTCTCCCTCATACACTTGCCTAGTTTCCCCTTAAATGCAGGTACCATATACAGTTTGCTTTAACCACTCCCCGTGGTAGTGCGTTCCACATTCTCACCACTCTTTGGGTAGACTATTCTTCTGAATTTCTGTTAGATTTCTTGGTGGACATTGTATTTATATGTTATTATATCTTATCTCTATTTTATTTTACTAATAAGTTCTGAATGTAATTCATATAGTTTGGCCCAGTTTAATGATTGGACATCATTTAAGAACTAAATATGTTAAATATTGCTTCATTTTGGAGATTTTGAGCGAACCTCTAAAGGGGAGCAGCCCAGATTCTTTGCTCTGAATTTGACCGAGGGTTGTCTATTGGTGGCCCGTTATTCTCTGTGGCTTCTTTCCAAGACCAGCTGCATCATATTAAGATGTTCTTCCATATAAAAATCCTGCTGGAAGCTGTAGATTATAAACTATTCAGAAGATGGGACCAGCAATGTTGCTTGCCAATAACGCGTATAAACTCCTCACGTTGTTGGATGCAAAGTAGATTATCCACTCTCACCAGTGACATGAACGTGTTGTCAATTTTGTTCCTTGCCAACCAAATGTAAACTCACAATTCTACATTTCTACAATCTTCTTTTGGGAATTGCATTTCATAAGCTGGAATAAGGACACTTTGCCTGAATGCACGAAGCATTCGGAACAAGGTAAATGAGTTGATGGTGCAAATCAGCACAAGTGGGTACGATCTAGTGGCCATTACAGAAACGTGGCTGAAAGGTGACCAGGACTGGGAGATGAATATCCAGGGGTATCAGGCGTTTAGGAAGAATAGACAGGAAGGAAAAGGTGGTGGGGTCGCGCTATTAATAAGAGATAATATCAGGGTAGTACTGAGGGATGACATAGGCTCTGAGGAACAAAACGTGGAATCATTATGGGTAGAGATGAGGAATAGTAGAGGGAGAAAGACACTAGTAGGTGTGGTATATAGGCCCCCGAATAATAATGTTGAGGTAGGGAGGGCTATAAACAAGCAGATAAGGGATGCGTGTAAAAACGGAACGGCAATAATCATGGGGGACTTCAACATGCACATTGACTGGCAGACTCAAGTCGGTAAGGGTGGAATGGAGGAAGAGTTCTTAGAATGCTGTCGGGATAGTTTTCTTGAACAGCATGTTACGGAACCGACGAGGGAACGAGCTATTTTGGATCTGGTATTGTGTAACGAGGTAGGTAGAATTAAGGATCTTATTGTGAAGGACCCTCTTGGGTCTAGTGACCACAATATGGTCGAATTTCTGATTCAGATGGAAGAGGAGACAGTTTGGTCCCAAACCAGTGTCCTCTGTTTGAACAGAGGGAAATATGATAGGATGAGGGATGAATTGGCTAAGGTAGACTGGGAGAGCAGGCTGGCAGGTAGGATAGCTGAGGAACAGTGGAGAATTTTTAAGGAGATCCTTTTCAGTTCTCAGCAAAAATATATTCCAGCAAAAAACAAGGATTGTAAGAAAAGGGAGAACCAGCCGTGGATAACGAAGGAAATAAAGGAGAGTATTAAAATAAAAACAGCTGCGTACAGAGTGGCCAAAAATAGTGGAGAAACAAGTGATTGGGAAAAATTTAAGAAACAACAAAGAGAGACTAAGAAAGCGATAAAGAAAGGAAGGATAGACTATGAAGCTAGGCTAGCAATTAATATAAAAAATGATAGTAAAAGTTTTTATAAATATATAAAAAGGAATAGAGTGGCTAGAGTGAATGTTGGACCCTTGGAGGACGAGAGGGGGGAGTTAATAGTGGGAAATGAGGATATGGCTGAGTCTTTAAATAAGTTTTTTGTGTCGGTCTTCACGGTGGAGGACACAAATAGTTTGCCAAATATTAACGATAGAGGGTTGGCAGCAGGAGAAATACTTAATACAATTAATGTTACCAGAGAGGCAGTGCTGGGTAGACTAATGGGACTGAAGGTGGACAAGTCCCCGGGTCCGGATGGAATGCATCCCAGGGTATTGAAAGAAATGTCAGAGGTAATAGTGGATGCGTTAGTGATTATTTATCAAAACTCGTTGCATTCTGGGGTAGTGCCGGTTGATTGGAAAACGGCTAATGTTACGCCGCTGTTTAAAAAAAAAGGAAGGAGACAAAAGGCGGGTAACTATAGGCCGGTCAGCTTAACGTCTGTAGTAGGGAAAATGCTGGAATCCATTATTAAAGAGGAGATAGCAGGGCATCTGGATAGAAATGGTTCGGTCAATTAGACGCAGCATGGAATCATGAGGGGAAAGTCGTGCTTGACGAACATGTTGGATTTTTATGAAGATGTGACTAGGGCGGTTGATGGAGGAGAACCGGTGGATGCGGTGTTTTTGGATTTCCAAAAGGCATTTGATAAGGTGCCCCATAAAAGGCTGCTGAAGAAGATTAGGGCACACGGAGTTGGGGGTAGTGTGTTAAAGTGGATTGGGGACTGGCTATCCGACAGGAAGCAAAGAGTCGGAATAAATGGGTGTTTTTCCGGTTGGAGGAAGGTAACTAGTGGCGTGCCGCAGGGATCGGTACTCGGGCCGCAACTATTTACCATTTATATAGATGATCTGGAGGAGGGGATGGAGTGTAGGGTAACGAAGTTTGCAGACGACACAAAGATAAGTGGAAAAGTGAATCGTGTGGAGGACGGAGAAGATCTGCAGAGAGATTTGGACAGGCTGAGTGAGTGGGCGAGGATATGGCAAATGGAGTATAACGTTGATAAATGCGAGGTTATACACTTTGGAGGAAATAATAACAAATGGGATTACTATCTCAATGGAAACAAATTAAAACATGCTACCGTGCAAAGGGACCTGGGGGTCCTTGTGCATGAGACGCAAAAGCCCAGTCTGCAGGTACAACAGGTGATCAAGAAGGCAAATGGGATGTTGGCCTATCTTGCGAGGGGGATAGAATATAAAAGCAGGGATGTCTTGATGCACCTGTACAGGGCATTGGTGAGGCCGCAGCTGGAATACTGTGTGCAGTATTGGTCCCCTTATATGAGGAAGGATATATTGGCATTGGAGGGAGTGCAGAGAAGGTTCACCAGGTTGATACCGGAGATGAGGGGTTTGGATTATGAGGAGAGGCTGAGGAGATTGGGTTTGTACTCGTTGGAGTTTAGAAGGATGAGGGGGGATCTTATGGAGACTTATAAGATAATGCGGGGGCTGGATAGGGTGGAGGCGGAGAGATTCTTTCCACTTAGTAAGGAAGTTAAAACTAGAGGACACAGCCTCAAAATAAAGGGGGGTCGGTTTAAGACAGAGTTGAGGAGGAACTTCTTCTCCCAGAGGGTGGTGAATCTCTGGAATTCTCTGCCCACTGAGGTGGTGGAGGCTACCTCGCTGAATATGTTTAAAGCGCGGATGGATGGATTCCTGATCGGTAAGGGAATTAAGGGTTATGGGGATCAGGCGGGTAAGTGGTACTGATCCACGTCAGATCAGCCATGATCTTATTGAATGGCGGGGCAGGCTCGAGGGGCTAGATGGCCTACTCCTGCTCCTATTTCTTATGTTCTTATGTTCTTATGAGCCCATAACCCCAGACTGTTAGCTTTTTACCGTCCAATATATGCGTATAAATCCATTGGTCTTGTTCTTGATTTTACTGTAACATTCCAAGCCCATCGAAGGTTCCAATTTCTGAAAACCCAAAGGAAAAGGGATCTGTTCCTTTTTCCCTATTAAATAACTGTACTTATAGAAAGATGGCATTACAGGTAAGGATGCCATCCGGCATATCCCATGCTCATTACCCTGTCATCATCTGTGAACCATCGGGTGTAATTGGATAAACACATGTTCCAAGTGGTCACCGTTTGCGGGCACTTTCTCACAGGCCAGAACAAAGGAAGTGTCTGCAGGAAGTCCTGTCTGCAGTGGATAGCATTTCAAGTATCACTGTAACCTGCTCTTCCCGCCAAGGGAAGAGTAAACTGACTGCAAGTTCGGGAAATAGCTGGTGTGAAAAGAGTGCTCCTGAATTTAAATGCGTTTTGTCACACCTCCCTGACCCTAACCTGCATTTATTACCACTGTATCTTATCAAGTCCTTTGATCGCGACTCCATACCTTTCAAATAAAACGAACACTCCATAAAGCGAGAATTTATGATGATTATAAAAACATGTACCCCGTGAAGTGGATTCAAATATAAAAATGATCCAGCCCTTTCAAAATGACACTTCTCTGAGCAAAATCTGTCTTCGCAAATCATAAATGACCTTTGCAACAAGAAACTCATTCTTTTCATCTAACAAATTCAATTTTGGTTTCGTACAAACATTTGTCTACAAATGGGTTTTATTTTAGCAGGAAGTGTGCAACAAAGGTTTAGATGTAAAAGAAAAAGATAAGTTATAAGAATAGTGAAAGATTAAATTAGGAATTAAGGGACAGGAGTAGGGCATTCTGCCCTTCAAACCTATTCTATCATTCAATTAGATTATGGCTGATCTGTACTAATACTATGGGGCATGCACTTAAGGTGAGAGGGGGAAAGTTCAAAGGAGGTGTGCGGGGCAAGTTTTTTACACAGAGAGTGGTGGGTGTCTGGAACGCACCGCCAGGGGTGGTGTTGGAGGCAGATGCGATAGGGGAGTTTAAGGGCTTTATAGATAAGCACATGAATATGCAAGGAATAGAGGGATATGGAGCAAGGGCAGGCAGAAGGGATTAGTTTAATTTGGCGTCATGTTAGGTCTTGTGGGCTGAAGGGCCTGTTCCTGTGCTGTACTATTCTATGTTTTATGTACCTCAACTCCACTTAACTACCTTTGGGCAGGGAATTTCTGGTCCCAATCTGACCCTTGGTCTATATCCCATACCGAACAGAAACCTTGTAAAGTTGTTGGGTAGTGTAGGAATGATGACAACAGACACAACGTAAATGGGTTACTACAAGATCTGCAGCACCTGCCATACCCTGTAGTCACACTGATTAGAACTCCTGTACCACCAATATGTCACTTCCTGTGTACAGGTCATGGTAATATAGACATGAATACACATTCTACAAATCTTGTGATCTTAATCCTGAAAGCTCCAGTTGTCCCAGCATCCACAGCCCTTTGGGATAGAGAATTCAGATTTTTACTGCTCTTGCTATGAAAAGGTGCTTCCTAATTTCCCTCCAAAATTACCCAGCCGTAATGCTCAGATTGTTCTAGATACTTCACACCAGTGGAAGTAGTCTCTCAGGGCTGAATCTTCCAAGGTTCCTGGAAACAGGGGTGCGCTGATCATTTTCAGCATCTATGAGGGAGATGGTGGGCAGCTGGTCACTAGGAGGCAGGCATAGGCTGGTATTGGGGTAACTCTCCCTCCCTGTGTGGGTAGTGTTTGACTTCCAATGACTAGATAGAATTGGAGACTTGGGGGGGATATTATATGTGATAATCAATCAATATCTCTCTGTTTTATTACCTACAAACTCAAAACCCTCGTGTCAGGTGCTATCCAAATGCTCCTGCACTTGGTCCAATTTCAGAACCAAACCCATTCTCATGGGTTTGTGTGAAGGATCGATACATTGAGATGCAGTTGTCAAGTAAGTGTAAAAAGCAACAGCGGAGAAAACTGAAGTGATGGAGAAGACAGGAAGTGGATCAATGTTTATCCCTGTACACTAGCCAGGTTCACCACACCACCTGGCACTGGCAGGAAGGCTGACTGATATTAATGGCCAGGCCTCCTTATGGGACAGTGCTCAACATGACCCTGTAGCCAGATCACTGTTTGCAAGGACAGGAAATCTGTCGGAGCAGCAAATCACCATGGGGCTGCAGCAGGATTTCTAATGGGAGAGTTGGAAGTATGGGGAGTAAAAAGAACCTTCAACAGCAGAGACATTTCTGTAGGATCCAGAGCAGCAGAGATAATGGAATCCCCAAGTGCCCCAAGAGACTGCTGATAAAGTAAGTGCAGCTTTCCTTGACTAAGAACATGGATAGCGCCCTCCAGACTTGTACTCTGCATAACTTCTGCTGGATGTGGGTGAAGACAAAAAAGGCATTGGAGTTTCTGATAGAGTCAAGAGATTTCATTTGCAGATATTTATTGGACAGGAAGAAAATTTGTTGCTGGTTTTAGGTGGGATCTTGAAATTGAAGACTGCCTGAAATTTGAATAGGCAATGCCCAAGAGAAAGCTGGCATTTTGTTTTCTTCCAAGGTGGAGAGACAGACAAGCGTTAGATCAGTGTTACCTGAAAGGAAACTGCTATCAATTTGAGGGAAATGCGGAGCTTCCTCCTACTCTACACGGGGGGTGCCATTTGTTCAGAAAATAGAGAGCTGAAAATTCTTCTGTCTGATATTTCAGCGGTCGAAAGCGGAAGGCATTGGGAATACTGTTGGCTGCATGGATACCTTCTCCACGATTATCCTCAACACCGGTGCTCAGCAAGGCTGTGTCCTCAGCCCCTTACTATACTCCTTATGCACCTGTGACTGTGTGGTCAAATTCCCCTCCAACTTGATTTTCGAGTTTGCTGACGACACCACCGTAGTGGGTCAGATCTCAAACAATGACGAGACAGAATACAGGAATGAGATAGAGAATCTGGTGAACTGGTGCGGCGACAATAATCTCTCCCTCAATGTTAGTAAAACGAAGGATATAGTCATCGACTTCAGGAAGTGTAGTGGAGAACATGCCCCTGTCTGCATCAACGGGGATGAAGTAGAAATGGTCGAGAGCTTCAAGTTTCTAGGTGTCCAGATCACCAACAACCTGTCCTGGTCCCTCCACGTTGATGCTATAGTTAAGAAAGCCACCACTGCCTCTACTTTCTCAGGAGGCTAAGGAAATTTGGCATGTCCACTACAACTCTCACCAATTTTTACAGGTGCACCATGGAAAGCATCATTTCTGGTTGTAACATCACAGCTTGGTATGGCTCCTGCTCTGCCCAAGACCGCAAGAAACTACAAAGGGTCGTGAATGTAGCCCAGTCCATCACGCAAACCAGCCTCTCATCCATTGACTCTGTCTACACTTCCCGCTGCCTCGGCAAAGCAGCCAGCATAATCAAGGACCCCACGCACCCCGGACATTCTCTCTCCCACCTTCTTCTGTCGGAAAAAAGATACAAAAGTCTGAGATCATGTAACAACCGACTCAAAAACAGCTTCTTCCCTGCTGTCATCAGACTTTTGAATGTACCTACCATATATTAAGTTGATCTTTCTCTACACCCAAGTTATGACTGTAACACTACATTCTGCACCCTCTCCTTTCCTTGTCGCCTATGTACTCTATGAACGATATGCTTTGTCTGGATAGCGCGCAAGAAACTATACTTTTCACTGTATCCCAATACACGTGACAATAATAAATCAAATCAAATCAAATCAAATCAGTTCAATTGTTTCATCAGTGGCTTCCAGTGCAATTGCTCAGCACTGTCAAACATGGGGCAGCGCGGTGGCACAGTGGTTGGCACTGCTGCCTCACAGCGCCAGGGATCCGGGTTCGATTCCAGCCTCGGGTCACTGTCTGCGTGGAGTTTGTACGTTCTCCCCGTGTCCGTGTGGGTTTCCTCCGGGTGCTCTGGTTTCCTCCCACAGTCCAAAGATGTGTGGATTAGCTTGATTGGCCATGCTAAATTACCCCTTAGTGTCAGGGATTAGCAGGGTAAATATGTGGGGTTACGGGAATAGGGCCAGTGTGGGATTGTGGTCGGTGCAGACTCGATGGGCCGAATGGCCTTTTTCTGCACTGTAGAGATTCTAAGATTCTAAGACGTGTATTTCTGTTTCAAGGTAATGGTGCAGAATATTCCACTCTTGCCAATCTTATTGCTTTGTGGAAATGGAGACAGGCCAAAGTTACGATGTTGTAATGAAGCTGGACATAAATCATGCCTTGACCGGAATCAAAGGTGTCTTCACCATACGCCAGCCATTCACAAGTTGAAGCACCAGCATCCACCTTATTGTTGCAAAGGTTTGGGCGAGTGCTGGAAAATGGAATCAGTGCCGCTTTAGTGGTACTTGCTGTCGGTGCAGACTCGAAGGGCCGAAGGGCCTTTTCTGCACAGTATGACTCTACGGGCACAATCTTACTTGATATTCACGCCACGCTCCCGCTGCAGCGAGGTCGGGGAATTTGGCGCCCAGCCAAATATCTGTTCACTACAGCAGGGTGGGAAAATCCTGCCGTCGTGAACGGTGGAACATTCCAGCCAGTGACTCCGCAATCCTGACCTGGCGAATTCAGCATTCTGGAGACAATAAACCACTTCCTTACAAAGCTTCACTACATGATTAATTTGATCCTGGCTTTTCCACTTGCAGGGTTTATCAGGTTAAATGATTATCTTCCTGCATTTAACATGCTACCTTGCAATGTTCAAACAAGATGAAACATCGAGAGTGGACAAAGAAAGTCATGGCTTAATGATGTGATGGAAAGGGCAGGTGTAACATCAGGGACTGATAAAATCTACATGTGTGGATAAAATATGGAGTGCAGGAGTTGCCAACTTCCAATATACATTTGGTGAACAGGAAGACAACTTGCTCTCGTACTGGGGGGGGGCAGGTGGATTTTACTTCAGTATGTTGCACGACAGAGTAACAGTTAACTTTTATACATGCATCATTCTTTCATTAGCTATAGCTTAGGATCGCAGGTATTGGGTCCGATACCTGCCCAGAGACAGGTCATCATCGAGGCTCAGAAGCACTTTCATTGGCAAAACTTGAAATGGTTTTTTTAAAACCGAAAAGTCATATGGGCCCAATATCCTAAAATGTTCTTTTTGAAGTGATTTCTGAGGAGAGAGAAAAAAAAGTATTTTATTGCTTCCAGAACCATGAAATCTAAATCCATTGGATCCTTTGATATAACTGGAGTGGAAATATATAGATCAATGTGAAGGGCATCAGTCAATATCTAGATGGCAAAGCGGAGTGGAAACTAATCGTAGAGAGAAGGAGATTGTCTGAAATGCCAATTGCCAATTCAGCCATTCCTTTGACAATCACAAACCTCGAATGGAGGCTTCAAGTGGCTCTCTGGAACTCAGTGGAAATGGGGTGAAATGAGTCAAAGGAAAGGGTCATCGACCCAAAACATTAATTCAGTTTCTGTCTCCACCTGACCAACCAACATTTTCTGCTTTTATTTCAGGTTAAATGAAATGTTGTCATCACACGCAAATGTACTTTGCAGCCAATTAAGAATTTTCTGAAGTTTAGATAGAATGATAGAACCCCTACAGTGCAGAAGGAGGCCATTCGGCCCATCGAGTCTGCACTGACACAATCCCACCCAGGCCCCTATCCCCATAACCCTATGCATTTACCCTAGATAGTCCCCCTGACACTAAGGGGCAATTTAACATGGCCGATCCACCTTTTGGACTGTGGGAGGAAACCGGAGCACCCGGAGGAAACCCACGCAGACACAGGGAGAACGTGCAGACTCCACACAGACAGTGGCCCGAGCCGGGAATCGAACCCGGGTCCCTGGTGCTGTGAGGCAGACGGTGCTAACCACTATGTCACCGTGTCGCCCCTGAACCATTGCGATGTAGGAAACGCAATAGTCAATCTGCACACAGTGAATTCCCAGAAACAGTAGAGCAATAACAAGCAAAGACATCGCATATCTCTTTACAAAGCTAATGATTGGGGTGCGAGCATTTTATCAGGATGGCAGTACGGACTACATCCTTCCCTCAGCTGGGAATGAAAAGCTTGACATATGAGGAGCGTTTGAGGACTCTGGATCTGTAATCAATGGAGTTTAGAAGGATGAGGGGGACCTCATTGAAATTTACAGATTCAGAAAGAGCTGGGTAGAGTGGGGAAGAGATTTCCATTAGTAGGAGAGGCTAGGATCCAAGGGCACTGCCTCAGAGTAAAGGGACGGCCCTTTAAAACTATATCTAGAGAAGAATGTGCTGGCCTTGGAAGGTGTCCAGAGGAGGTTCACAAGAATGATCCCAGGAATGAAGGGTTTGTCATATGAGAAATGGTTGAGGATTCAGCGTTTATACTCGATGGAGTTTAGAAGGATGTGGGGGTTTAATTGAGGCTTACAGCATAGTGCGAGGCCTGGATACAGTGGATGTGGAGAGGATGTTTTCAATGGCAGGAGAGACTAGAACTCAAGGGCACAACCTCAGAGTGAAGGGACGCTCCTTTAAAACTGAGATGAGGAGGAATTTCTTCAGCCAGAGGGTGGTGAATCTGTGGAACTCTTTGCCACAGAAGGCTGTGGAGGCCAAGTCATTGAGTGTATTTAAGACAGAGATAGATAGGTTCTTGATTGGTAAGGAGATCCAAGGTTACAGGGAAAAGGCGGGAGAATGGGTTTGCAAAACTTATCAGCCA
This sequence comes from Mustelus asterias, assembly GCF_964213995.1. Taxonomy (NCBI): domain Eukaryota; kingdom Metazoa; phylum Chordata; class Chondrichthyes; order Carcharhiniformes; family Triakidae; genus Mustelus; species Mustelus asterias. The sequence continues at coordinate 3,567,292 of NC_135828.1, read as the reverse complement.
TGATTGAATGGTGGAGCAGACCCGATGGACTGAATGGCCTAATTCTGCTCCTATATCTTAAGGTTTTTCAAAAACCACTGTGTTGTCTAACTTCTTAGTTTCTTTCCATGTTCAGAGAAAGTTCCTCCAATGTGACACAGGTTTGCACTGCATGAAGAGTTATCAAATTCAAAATGTTTCTCTCTGATCTATGGGAGGATTTTAAAATTCTTTCATGGAATGTGGATGTTGCCGGCTGGGCCAGCATGGGATGCCCATCCCTAGTTGCCCTTGAACTGAGTGTCTCGCTCGGCCATTTCAGAGGGGCAGTTAGGGGACATTGCTGTGCGTCTGGAGTCACATGTATGTCAGAGCAGGTAAAGATAACAGATTTCCTTCCCCAAAGGGCGTATATGAACCAGATGGGTTTTTACAACAATCAACAATACTTTCATGGTCACCGTTCCTGAGACTAGCTTCTTAAATTCCAGATTATTGATTGAATTTAAATTCCACCACCTGCGAGTGGGATTTGAACCCAGGTCCCCAGGGCATTAGCCTGGGCCTCTGGATTACTAGTCCAGTGACGTTACTACTACCCCACCGTCTCCCCATTCAAAAACTTAAATCCATTAGTTTTTCAGGAACATTGATCTGAGTGTTAAAAAACAATGCTTCAGACCAGTCTCGCTCTGAAGGACTCCATTTGCTTTCCAAGTCCACCATCTGAGTTTTATACATTGTAAAGTTGTCTATTCCTGCCTTGGTTGTTGTTTTAGCAATAATTTATGGAAAAATGATGATAGAATGAAAATCAATTGAAAAGCGAAACAGATGCAACTGTTTATTATGCACCAAATAAATAATATTCTGCAGGCCCAAAAAAAGATTAATGCCATTAATAACTAAGAAATACTTTGGTCAATTTGGAGAACTTTGGAGAAAAGTAAACAACAATTTTTACTAAAGAAAGCTTGCTATTTAATAACAGATGTTGTGGTTAGTAAAGCCTCACATTCCTAAGGGAAAAAACCAGAAGTGGTTATTGTTATTAGGGTAACAGATACTGCAGCACAACATTTCAAGACCACACAGATGCATTCTACTTGTACAATTGGAATGAATGTTTTGGTGAGTTAATGTATCGTGGTGATTCTTCCTGAAACCTCAAAGGGTAAGTACTGAGATGACACTGTGCCACCCTGGTTAAGGGGTATCCCAAGTTTGAATTCTGCTCTGTACTGACCTAGCTGATCTCAACTATTACAAATATGAGATACCAGCTGTGATATCTCATGTTCTAGGGCTAGAATCTTTCATTTTTAATTCATTCTCGCAATGTGGATGTCGCTGGCACGCTCAGCCAGTGGGATGGTCGAGGGCGTCAAACTTTTAGGTATCCAGATCACCAACAACCTGTCCTGGTCCTCCCATGCCCTCCCCTACCCCCCCCCCGCCCCCCCCCCCCGCCCCCCCGGCCCCACCCCCTCCCGATGCGATAGTTAAGAAAGCCCCACCAAAGCCTCTACTTTCTCAGAAGACTAAAGAAATTTGGCATGTCAGCTACTCTCAGCAATTTTTACAGATGCACCATAGAAAGCATTCTTTCCGGTTGCTTGGTATGTCTCCTGCTCTGCCCATGACCGCAAGAAACTACAAAGGGTCATGAATGTAGCCCAATCCATCACGCAAACCAGCCTCCCATCCATTGACTCTGTCTACACTTCCCGCTGCCTCAGCAAAGCAGCCAGTATAATTAAGGACCCCTCGCACCCTGGACATTCTCTCTCCCACCTTCTTCCGTCGGGAAAAAGATACAAAAGTCTGAGGACACATACCAACCAATTCAAGAATAGCTTCTTCCCTGCTGCTGTCAGACCTTTGAATGATCCTACCTCACACTAAGTTGATCTTTCTCTACACTCTAACTATGACTGTAACACTACATTCTGCACTCTCTTGTTTCCTTCTCTATGAATGGTATGCTTTGTCTGTATAGCGCGCAAGAAACAATACTTTTCACTGTATGTTAACACATGTGACAATAATAAATCAAATCAAATCAAATCAAAGCAGCCCTAGTCAATCTAGCAAGGCGGTGAGGCGCCTTCTTGAAGTGCTGTAGTCCGTGTGATAACGGTGCTCCTACAGTTTGTTACCTATAGAGTTACAGGATATTGATGCTAAAGAAATGTTAGTATCTGTCCATTCGAGGAGGTGCTGTTGAAAAAGCATTGTCTGCTGCAGTACATCCTGTGGGTAGGACACACTGCAGCAACTTGGCAGGGCTTTCTTAACAGTATCCTCCAATCCCAGGATCTCCACGACTTACAAGAGCAAGGGCAGTGGACACAGAGGAACACCAACATCTTAAGCTTCCATTCCAAGTCTCACACCGTTCCAACATGACCACTGAGTCAAAATCAAGGAATACCCTGCTGACGGGCATTATCTGTATCATTGGTGGAAAGTAGTCAGAACACTGAATACAGGAGTTGGGACATCTTGTTGAAGTTGTACAAGACATTGGTAAGGCCACACTTGGAATACTGTATGCAATTCTGATCACCCTATTATAGAAAGGATATTATTAAACTAGAAAGAGTGTAGAAAAGATTTACTAGGATGCTACCGGGACTTGATGGATTGAGTTATAAAGAGAGGCTGGATAGACTGGGACTTTTTTCTCTGGAGCGTAGAAGGCTGAGGGGTGACCTTATAGAGGTCTATAAAATAATGAGGGGCATAGATCAGCGAGATAGTCAATATCTTTTCCCAAAGATGGGGGAGTCTAAAATTAGAGGGCATAGGTTTAAGATGAGAGGGGAGGGATACAAAAGTGTCCAGAGGGGCAGTTTTTTCACACAGAGGGTGGTGAGTGTCTGGAACAAGCTGCCAGAGGTTGTAGTAGAGGCGGGTACAATTTTGTCTTTTAAAAAGCGTTTACACAGCTACATGGGTACGATGGGTATAGAGGGATATGGGCCAAATGCGGGCAATTGGGATTAGTTTAGGGGTTTGAAAAAAAGGGCGGCGTGGACAAGTTGGAGCCGAAGGGCCTGTTTCCATGCTGTAAACCTCTATGATTCTATGACTCTAGTCATTGCTAGAAGTTTCATGTGTTTAACAGCTGTCTGAAAAAGAAAATCACAGATTGATGTTTGGATCTGATCTTCATCAGACAGCAGTTTTGTTCTGAGGGTTTTTTCTTTAATATGTTGAACATGAGATGAAGAGCAGGTTGAGGTTAACAGTGATGTTCTTCTGTGGTCCAATAATCTGCCTGTATTTCTTGTTCAGGTTTAGGCATGAGCGAGGATAGGAAGGCTGTTGGGAATCGGCAGAAACCCGATCATCTGCAGTAAGCTGACAACTCGCAAACAATTCCCGAACTCTGGTAGTACGACACACGAAGGTAAGGAAGTGGATGCAAGTGCAGAGGATCACAGGTTTGTCACAGCTGAATCTGCAGATATACAGATTTGCTGACCGACTGTGGGGTGAAATCCTAAAACACATAAAAACACAGTTTACATGAATTGTGAATTTAGCATTTACTGAGGGAGATGAGCGATGAAGGAATGAAGCCCTGGATGATGAGGGCGGCACGGTGGCACAGTGGTTAGCACTGCTGCCTCACAGTGCCAGGGACCCAGGTTCAATTCCTGGCTTGGGTTACTGTCTGTGTGGAGTCTGCACATTCTCCCCGTGTCTGCATGGGTTTCCTCCGGGTGCTCCAATTTCCTCCCACTGTCTGAAAACCGCAGGATTTTGCAGGAACAACATGGCTTGAATGTTACATAGGGGAATAAAAATGCACTAAGAATGCGAACGACTTGTCATTGGATGGTTAAATGTAACAATTGCACACATTTTTGTTGTACAGCCTGTCAAAATAACACATTTTTAGAATTGAAAATATCACCATGCGAATCTATTACACTGTGCCAAATCTTTTGGAAGTTAAAGCCCCCGATCTGGAATGAAATCAATGTTATCGGTGCCAGGGACCCGGGTTCGATTCCTGGCTTGGGTCAGTCTGCATGTTCTCCCCGTGTCTGTGTGGGTTTCCTTTGGGTGCTCCAGTTTCCTCCCACATTCTGAAAGGCGTACTGGTTAGGTGCATTGGCCATGCTAAATTCTCCCTCAGTGTACCGGCACCGGAGTGTGACGACTAGGGGATTTTCACAGTAACTTCATTGCAGTGTTAATGTAGGCCTACTTGCGACACTAAATAAATAAACTTAAAAAGGATGGGGGCTGGGGCAGGTTGGACGTGTTGAATGGGTTATTATTTATTCCAACTGGGAACATCCCCTTTCTCCACTGACCCCCACTCCTGTAAAATTATTTTTAACATCTTGGCTGGTGTTTCCGAACAATTTGTAGCCTTTGATAATTTTGGCCTTTCTAGAAAATAGTAATTTCTCCTAAAGGGGTAAAAATAACTTAAGTATGAAATTGGAGTTGGACAGAATTCAATACAACTTTGCAGTATTTAGTTAATGGAATTGAGAGTTTAACTGCAAATGCTTCACGCTAGTCTGCGAAGTGAAACATTTTGATTATTTAAACCTACAGTCTCAACCAAACACGGTGCCTTCACTCAGAAGACAAATTTGGCTGAGTATCACATCTATCCCTGTGCTGGACCTCAAATCAGCAGGGAAACAGGCGGCGGGGGACGGAATTGAATGAATTGCGGATTCGCTGATTTAACTATTTTAAATGAAAAAGTTTTATTTTTGAGTAGCCTCAGGGGGGATAAAATCGGGTCAAAATCTTCAAAACAAAACTGACTTCTGATGAAGGGTCACATCCAAACATTAATCTGTCCTTTCTTTTTTTAGATTGCTGTCCAACCTGCTGTGAACTTCAAACAGTTTCTGCTTTTAGAACCATAAAATACACAAGGCTCCAAAACATTGTTGGAGAGTAACGTACAGTTCATTCATAGAACAATTCTCTCCTAGTTTAATGGAAATATCAATACCACCATTACAGAAGTGGACAGGGCATGCCGTGTAAATGCATTAAGCTTTCAGCTGCGATCATTTCCATCAATAATTTTTAGCATATTATTGCTCTTCTGAATGAATAAACCGAACGACTTTTTAAAAATCCCATTTTCCTGCTCTTTCCCCATAGCCTTGCAATTGTTTTTTCCTTCTCAGGTATTCTCTCAGTTCCCTTTTGAAAGTTATTATTGGCTTTGTTTCCACCAACCTTTCAACCGGTACATTCCAGCTCATAAAACTGAGAAAAAAATTCTACTCGTCTCACCTCTGGTTCTTTGCCAATTGTCTCAACTCTGTGTCCTCTAGTTACTGATCCTGCTGTCTAGAGAATCGGTTTCTCTCTGTTTAATCCATTAAGGCCTCTCGTATTTACAAGTTTTCTTTTTGCCCTGAAATTGACCTGTGGTTTTTCTACCATGTTTTCGGCTATCTGTCCCCGGGAGATTCTGTGCTAGTAGTTGGGGGAGGTGGGGGGGGGGGGAGTACTAGGGTTTGAAGATGATGGTGTGTAGAAGTCACACCCTGCCTTACCTCATTCTGTTTTCTGTTCTTCCATCTATCGGTCTTTCTGTTTCTGTACATTTTAAAACATCAGCTCATCAATAAATCATTCATAAAATTGAGTGTTGTGAGTCTTGCAACTGTTCAAAATAAAGGCATTCTATAGTCTAGGGATGGGCAATAAATGTTGGCCAGCCAGCGACACCCATGTCCCACAATTGAATTTAAAAAAACTCCCAGTATCTCGCTACTCAACAGCGGGACCAGATACAAAAAATAGAACTCTTTTACTCAAAGAGAAACTTATTTCTAAAAGAGCTTTTTGGCAGATAAAGGGTTCCGTTCTAAAGAAAAAGGTTATATCTGCATAGAGAGCACAAACTCAGGCTAAAGGGACGATCCTTTAAAACAGCGATGAGGGGGAGTTTCTTCAGCCAGAGAGTGGTGAATCTGTGGAACTCTTTGCCGCAGAAGGCTGTGGAGGCCAGGTCACTAAGTGTCTTTAAGACAGAGATAGATAGGTTCTTGATTAATAAGGGGATCGGGGGTTATGGGGAAAAGGCGGACTCAGTGGGCCGAGTGGCCTAATTCTGCTCCTATGTCTTATCGTCTTATGGTCTTATGCATTGTTACCCCAACACATTTTCGGTGGGATATGGAGGAAAATGGGAAATGGGATTAATCCCACTTTCTGGATTTTCAACTGAGATGCGATTGATTTATAAAAGGTGGAGCAACGCAGTGGGATTTCTGCAGGTATAAGTTCACATCATTGACGCTGCCAGGATTAGCAGTGTCCATTAGTTGTGTTGGGCTCTCCCATACACACCAGTATACTTGCACAAACATTCTTACACGACTCAAGTTTCATAGACCAGAAATCACCGGCACTCTCTCTCGCACACCCTCAGGTTTCAGACACCAGCGCTTTCCTGAACTGTAGTCTGATCGCTCGTTGGCTGCTTGCCACTTGAGAGTCTCCACAGTATTTACAGTATTTTTATGAGTGTCTCAGAGCTTTAGGTTTTTAGTGCTCACAGCATTTATAACAGGACTTCCAACTGTGATTCTGTCACACATAAATAGCTGCCAATGCAGGGCTTGGTGGAAGAAATTGCCAGACACCCGTAAGACCATTTCAGTTTTGTTTGCAAGTATGCAGATGGGCGGAAGGACGATAACAGCTTTGGGGTTGGTATAACTGTGAGACGTTATCAACATTATTTATAGTACTTTCTACTTTCAGGGCACTGGGAAACTGGTTCATGCCCTTTTGCCTCCGTGATTTGCAGGAACAATATGGTCTGAATGTGACATAGGATAATAAAAATGCACCAAGAATGCGAAGGAATCGTGACTGGATGGTTAAATGTAACAATTGCACACATTTTTGTTGTACAGCCTGTCAAAATAACACATTTTTAGAATTGAAAATATCACCATGCGAATCTATTACACTGTGTCAAATGTTTTGAAAGTTAAATCCCCCGATCTGGAATGAAATCAATGTTATCAGTGCCTGGGACCTGGGTTCCATTCCCGGCTTGGGTCACTGTCTGTGCGGAGTCTGCACATTGTCCCCGTATCTGCGTGGGTTTCCTCCGGGTGCTCTGGTTTCCTCCCACAGTCCGAAAGACATGCTGGTTAGGTGCATTGTCCGTGCTAAATTCTCCCTCAGTGTACCCGAACAGGCACCGGAGTGTAGCGACTAGGGGGTTTTCACAGTAACTTCATTACGCTCGGGAACTCCGCCTCTTTCCACTGTATAAAATCCAGCCTCTCGAAAACACAGCAGCCCTTTTGTCTACCAAAGGTTTCCACAAACAGCAATCTGATAATGATTTGCCTTTGGTGTTGATCGAGGGATAAATATTGGCCGGCAAACTGGACATAACACCGCTGCACTACATAGAATCCCTACAGTGCAGAAAGAGGCCATTCGGCCCATTGAGTCTGCACCAACAACAATTCCACCCCAGGCCCTATTCCCACAACCCCACACATTTACCCCGCTAATCCCTCTAACCTACACATCCCGGGACACTAAGGGGCAATTTAGCATGACCAATCAACCTAACCTGCACATCTTTGGAGCGTGGGAGGAAACTGGAGCACCCGGAGGAAACCCACGCAGACACGGGGAGAATGTGCAAACTCCACACAGACAGTGACCCGAGCCGGGAATCGAACCTGGGTCCCTGGCGCTGTGAGACAGCAGTGCTAACCATCGTGCCACCGTGCCAGTCCTTTGGAACAGTACCACAGGATCTTTTATGCTTACTTGAGATGGCAGACAGGACCCTGGTTCAACACTTCACCCAAAAGACAGCAAGTCCAATAGTCCAGCACTCCCTTGGTACTGTACTGGACTGTTACTCTTGACCTTTGCTTTCCAGCAGTGAGACCCATCATCTGCTATCTCACAGAGGAGAGAGCCGCCGACTGGCCTACAGCTGACAAGCTATAGAAAGAGAAAATGCGGTGGGAGGGGAGTCTGGGATTGAATACTCATACATGAGTTCTGAATAGAATGGGTCTGATGGGCTGAACGGTCACTTGGATTTTCTTTATATTCTAGTGTAGGTATATGATACTTTGCAAGTTTTAAATGTTGTATTGCTCCTGTCTGTGCGATATGTCACTATGAATCCAAAGAAAAATCATCTGTCCTACAAGAAAAATGCTGAATTAGCACAATTCATCAAAGTTAGCTAGCTTCAATGTGATGATTAGCACAAGATATTCTGTGTAGATGCCCTCTAAGATCTTTTCTGTACATTATAAAAAGTTAAAACATTGTTTTAAAATAGGCAAAAAACTTGATTCACTAAAGGAGAATTTTTTTAGGCCTGACAGGAATTGATAAATAATGACACAAATGACTTTTGTTGATCTACGCTTTCCATTACAATTTCAGGAGAAATACATTAAAATGTGCTGTCTGATGGAACATGTGGGGGGGATATTTTGTTTATAAACTTGTTATTGTGAAGATTGTCCTGAGAAACTAGTGTTTGACAGAAACATGACTCAATCATCAGCTGCCCGTTTTTGAGGATTAGAGAATAATTTCTCCCAGCTGTGAGCCTGTCTTCTTGGGGACAATGTGCCGCATGTTGAGAAAGCGATTGATTTGGGATGGAGTAAATGTTCCTCAGAATTTGGTCTTGACATGACATTGAACCAATGTTTTAATTAATGTTGGTTTAAACCAAGGTTTATTATGTTTTGTGCTCACATGAGATTTTTTAAATTAATTCACAGGGTGTATCACCAATGGGAGGCAATGGTTAGACTATTAATCTAGAAACTCAGCTAATGTTCTGGGGACCTGGGTTCGAATCCCATCACAGCATGTAAAATGGAGCAATTTGAATTCAATAAAAAAATACCTAGAATGAAGAATCGACAGATGACCATGAAACCATTGTCAGAAAAACCCATCTGGTTCACTATTGTCCTTCAGGGGAGGAAATCTGCCATCCTTTCCCGATCTGGCCTACATGTGACTCCAGAGCCACAGCAATGTGGTTGACTCTCAATTGCCCTCAGGCAGCTAGGGATGGGCAATAAATGCTGGCCAGCCAGCCACGCCCATAGTCTACAAATGAATTTTTAAAAAACCAGTAAAGTCAGCATAGCCTTAATTGCCCTTTATTTTTTAATTTCTTTACTCCATCCTTAAAGTTACAAAGCCAATGCTCAGAGTGGACGGGGCAAACCCGAATCCATTACTTGCTTGCTCCAGAACCCAAATTCAAATTCGAATTGAATCCAATTGATGGTGCCCTCGAGAGAGACAAACAAGATCCATGCTGACAGGACAAGGCACTGCACCCCATCTTGGGCTCGATGTGACGCTTTGGGCGCCATCTTACTGGCTGTTCACGCCACGCTTCCGCTGCAGTGAGGTTGGAGAATTTGGTGCCCAGCCAATTCTCCGTTCGGTCCAGTGGGATGGGAAAATCCCGCCGGCATGAAATTGGTAACATTCCAGCCTTTATCTTAGCCAAAAAGGATCCCTAATTGCCCTTAAGGAAGTGTTGGTGAGCTGCCTTCCTGAATGCAACCGCAATTATAACAATCCAACAGTTTCAGCATCATCATCACTGACACTACTAGTTTTTCGTTCCAGATTTTTACTTAATTTAAGGATAGCACAGCGGCACAGTGGTTAGCACTGCTGCCTCACAGCGCCAGGGACCCAGATTCAATTCTGGCCTTGGGTCACTGTCTGTGTGGAGTTTGCACATTCTCCCCGTGTCTGCGTGGGTTTCCTCCGGGTGCTCCGGTTTCCTCCCACAGTCCAAAGATGGGCGGGTTAGGTGGATTGGCCGTGGTAAATTGCCTCTTACTTTTAGGGGGACAAGCTAGGGTAGATGCATGTGGTTATGGGGATAGGGCATGGGTGGGATTGTGGTTGGTGCAGACTCGATGGGCCGAATGGCCTTCTTCTGCACTGTCGGATTCTGTGATTCTATGAACTCATTGAATTTAAATTCCCCAGTTGCCAGGTGGCATTTGAACTTGTGTTATTTCAGGTCTCTGGATCGCTAGAGTATACCCATTCTATATCCTCTCACAAACATGACCATGGGCGGCACAGTGGCACAGTGGCTAGCACTGCTGCCTCACAGCGCCAGGGACCTGGGTTCGATTCCAGCCTTGGGGTCACTGTCTGTGTGGAGTCTGCACGTTCTCCCCGTGTCTGCGTGGGTTTCCTCTGGGAGCTCTGGTTTCCTCCCACAGTCCAAAGAAGTACAGATTAGGTAGATTGGCCGTGCTAAATTGCCCTTCAGTGTCAGGGGGAGTAGCAGGGTAAATACATGGGGTTACGGGGATAGGGCCTGGGTGGAATTGTTGTCGATGCAGGCTCGATGGGCCAAATGGCCTCCACCTGCACTGTCAGATTCTGTGATTCATACAAACATTATAGGATTTGGAATCACCTGGGTGCTCAAGCAATCAAGCAGAGTTGCCTCTGATCTAGTTTTCGGCTGTAAACAGCTCAACTGGAATTTTTGAACAGTAACGTGAATTGTTTTAAAATGGATTGAAATACAGAAATGAACGTGATTTCAGCAGTGAGGCAACCTGACTTCAACATTTGAAATTGAACCAATTCCAGTCTTATCGCACTGTGCAAGCAGCTGCTGTGAAGCTTGCTGTTGAAGTGTTATTTTTTAGTCAGATGTTTGGTTTGTCCGAGTTCATTTTGAACGCCGGAGGATTTTTGTAACTCTTTCGCGCGGACCTGCGTTTGCAAAACGTTTTCCTTTATAGTGGAGGCTGTTTTTGCATTTGTTGGATTCACACTTTTTTTCAGCTAACCAATCAAGCACAGGGTATAAATTACACTCCAGCAATACACCAGGGCCAATCAGAGGCGAAATGTGTCAAATGTTTGCATCTGTGCAAGAAATATAAGTGAGAAATGAATTGGTGAAACCAGAACCCCCAACTTGTGTTTTTAAAATGGACAGTTAGCCTGCATTTCAGATGTCAAATTTGATGTTTTATGCCCTGTGTCTGTACGCGTTAGTAAGAATCAGCAGGGATTTAAATGTCCCCTGTTGCACTGAACTCACGTTCTGAGCCAATGCAACTCAGTTTTAGTACTTCCATCCACTCCTGACCCCTGGCTGATGTTTCTGATGTCAAGGATCGAACACTGCAGGCAAAAGAAAATCAACTGGAAATGTAATCACATGAAAGCAGTCTTTCTTCCTGCATTAAATTATAATAACTTTTATTGATATTTGGGAATTCCTGATCTTGGCCCGGAATTTGCTGCAGTGGTGAATCTCGCTGCGAGTCCTGTTATAGAATGTTCCCTTCAGCACAAAGATTTCTTTCCCTCTAACTTGCTTGAAAGTGTGAGTTGATAACGATGTGGCAAGGGGAATGAGGCACCTAAGACCTTAGTGAAGAACAGAACTGATGGTTCTCCTCCTTAATGAGTGTGATTTATGAATTGAGAATGAGTCAGAAGAACTACTGGAAAGAAAATGATGGGAATTTGAGTCAAAATTGAGTCAGAAAGAGGGAATGAAATTTTGAAGGAGAGGAAAAGATATTCCGAGCTTTTCTTTGCCTCTGGTGTTCTTTCTGTGTTGCACTGGCTGTGACACCATTGGAGTTTCCTGGCTGGCAGTGGTGGGCTCCCTCTTGACTCAATGGTTAACTTTGACATGCCTGGAGTTGGGCTTGGGAAGAGTGGGAAGTACAACTCTGTGCAAACTCTTCCCCAAAGAGGCAGATCCAGCCTTCACGTGTTTAGGAGCATGACGCAGATGGTAAACAAATTCAGAGATTAAATAACCATGGAAACTGCTCCAGCTTTGCTCCTCGCATTGAAATCACCAAACAAAATCCCCTTCAGCATGGCGGCTTTTCAACCAGAACCTGTTGATGTTTCTTCCACTTAGCTGAGAAATTTCAGTGGATGAAGTTTCTCAATCGGTTGGCAATCAAGTGGTGTGTTGTTAGCTACCTGTCCCATGGTTAGGGGGCTAACACCATCTGATATTGCAGCTTCATTTACATGATGAGAGTGAGCTCCTTGGCAATAGCACAGTAAGAAGTCTCACAACACCAGGTTAAAATCCAATAGGTTTATTTGGTAGCACAAGCCTACGGAGCGCTGCTCCTTCATCAGATGAGTGATGAAGGAGCAGTGCTCCAAAAGCTTGTGCTACCAAATAAACCTGTTGGACTTTAGCCTGGTGTTGTGAGACTTCTTACTGTGCCCACCCCAGTCCAATGCCGGCAACTCCACATCATGGCAATAGCATGTAATGGGGTGAGGTGGGGGGGGGGGGGGGGGGTACTTTGAGAATTGCACCAGCAAGACTTAAAGATAAAGATAATATTAACTGATCCATATCTTAAAGGCAAGTGTTCCAACTTCCCCTTTAAGGCTTCAGTTAAAATGCCGTTGGGTTCCAAAAATATTTCACACTTTTGCATTACATTCTTTGCCCCAATATTTTGACAGAGTCGCTAATCCCAGTGGGTTCATGCCTCCTGCAAAACAGCGGAAAGGGGAATTCGATCCCAAACCATTAAGCATTCATAACTTGTCTCACACAGAAATTTCCAGATGTGTGGAACATGGAAAAGCTTCTTACTAATATTGCCTGTTGAAATAGCAAACTCGATCCTCAACGTACACGCATGTACGTGCTTAATTTCTTTCCCGCATTGATGAATCTTTACTGCTCAGAAAGCTTGTATAAACAAGTGGTGTCAGTCTCCATCAGTGACAGCATGTGGTCAAGGTGCAGCATATGTTTTCCGGGCCTGTCCATTTGGACTCTTGGGTCATAGGCTACACTGTAGATCCTGTACCTTTCAGCACTTACCAATGCTGTCTCCTCACTCGGTAAGGGCTGCTTTTTTAAGCAAATATCAGGTTGACTGGGGGAGAGAGAGAGAGAGACCTGTCCCAAAGCTCTCACTGCTGAGTTCAGAAACCTCAGCTCTAAGTAGTTTGTCTCTGAGACAGTATTGGATATAGTCCCGGAACTGCAAGACATCTATCCCTGTGTGGACTCTCACTCAATGGGGGCACACACTAGCCAACAGGGCACAAGGTTAACACATCCAAATCTCTCCCAACAGTCCACAAAGCAGCATCTTACTGTTTGCTCCATCACTGAAACATTGGCCACACCTCACTGTTAGGCATCACTGGAGTACTGTTCATTCTTCACCCCTAGGCATACAGCAGTATGAAGACAATCTTAATAACTGATTGACTGTCATTTACTTAGGCACCAGTAAATAGTAGAATCATAGAAGCCCTACAGCGCAGAAGGAGACCATTCAGCCCATCGAGTCTGCACCATGTAACCCCATGTTTTTACCTGGCTAATCCACTTTACACTGAGGGGCAATTTAGCATGGTCAATCAACCTGACCCACACATCTTTGGAGCGTCGGTGGAAACCGGAGCACCTGGAGGAAACTCATGCAGGCACAGGGAGAACGTGCAGACTCCATACAGACAGTGACCCAAGGCTGGAATTGAACCCAGGACCTTGGCGCTTTGAGGCAGCAGCGCTAACCACTGTGCCACCTTGCCGCCCACGGTCATGGTTTCTGAGAGGAGATGGGAACGTGCCAACTCCACACAGTCACCCAAGGCTGGAATTGAACCCAGGACCCTGGCGCTGTGAGGCAGCAGCACTAACCACTGTGCCACCGTGCCACCCAAATAGGTTTATGAAACACTATCATTTTCCAGTTCTTTTGTCAGATTTGAAAGCTGCTTTCAACTGTTGAGAGCTTCTCTATGTAAGCTACTCCAAATGCACTCCTGTGGGTAATAGCCTCAGTAGAAATACTGCCGGTTCCTTGCACAATAACTGATGGTACAACAATGAAGCCAATCTCCTGAGATGGTGAATAGATTAAGGCAGAGGCGCACATTGACTGTGCTGGAGTTTGGGTCACATATAAGTATCTCTTTAGTTAGTATGGTTTAGTTTATTTATTAGTGTCACAAGTAGGCTCACATTAACACTGCAATGAAGTTACTGTGAAAAATCCGGCGCCTGTTCGGGTACACTGAGGGAGAATTTAGCATGGCCAATCCACCTGACCAGCAGTATTGCTGAGATCAATAAAAGGCTTTTAAGTTTTGATTTTTTTTAAAAATACATGAAGGGAACAGAAGATTAACCCTCGACACATTAGGGTTGCCAACTCTCCAGGATTAGCCTGGAGTCTCCAGGAATCGAAGATTAATTTCCAGGACACCCCTGTGCGGAGGAAAAAAATCATTGGGACATTAAGAAAAATGTTTTTGTCATTTTCTTTGAACATTTCTCTTCACCAGATATAAAAATATTGAAAATGGGGGAAAAGGCTGTTTGGCCGGCAGTCAATTATCAGCCAATTGGGTTTTGTATCTTCTTGCATTCCGATTGTTGTAGGAAGGCAATTGATCACAATTGATAGATTCAGAAAGAATGTTCCCGATGGTGGGGGGAGTCCAGAACTAGGGGTCATAGTTTGAGGATAAGGGGTGAACCTTTTAGAACTGAGGTGAGGAGAAATTTCTTCACCCAGAGGGTGGTGAATGTGTGGAATTCACCCCCACAGAATGTAGCTGAGGCCAAAACGTTGTGTGATTTCGAGAAGGAATGCAATGTAGCTCTTGGGATTAAAGGGATCAAGGGATATGGGGGGAAGGGGGTGATCAGGATATTGAATTTGATGATCAGCCATGATCAAGATGAATGGTGGAGCAGGCTCGAGGGGCCGAATGGCCTCCTCCTGCTTCTAGTTACTATGTAATTGATGTGTTGGCTGATTAATGATTAAAACATGGGCGAAAGTCATGTGATGAAACCTCCAGGAATATATTCAATCATGGCCGGCAAGCCTCAGATACACGGAGAATTATTTTTTTCCTCTTGCTGCTACAATCTAGCAATATATATATGACCCCGCCCCCACTCAATTAAAACATTCCGACAGTACTTGGACTGCTCCAGTGAGAAGCCTACATGACTGATTCTGAAATGAATCCTTCTGGAAGCTTGCCGGTGAGAATATATTTTATCAGAAATGTGATGCATTATATTTTTAGCAGTGGTTCTCTGGTTCTAAATTAAATGTGTCACCCACACAATAAAACATTACAGGACTGAGTACTTCCTGTTCCCCTTGGTTTTCATTGTTCTCTCTGTACCATTCATCACGGGCATGTTCACACAGTCAGAATAGAAGAATAGAATCGCTACAGTGCAGAAGGAGGCCATTTGACCTACCGAGTTCTGCACCGACTCTTACTCCCTATCCCCAGAACCCTATATCCCCTGTAAACCACACATATTTTATCCTGCTGATCCCCTTAACCTGCATACATCTTGGGGGTAATTTAGCACGGCCAATCCACCTAACTGGCACATCTTTGGAGGAAACTGGAACACCCAAAGGAAACCCACACAGACACAGAGAGAACGTGCAAACTCCACACGGACAGTCACTCGATGCCGGAATTGAACCCGGCTCCCTGGTGCTGCGAGGCAACAGTGCTAACCACTGTGCCACCCAGACAGACCCCAAAAACTGAGAAGCATCTAACCCACAGTATGAAGCAAAATGGTGTATTCTATCCAAGCTTGGCTTGATTTGATTTGATTTATTATTGTCACATGTATTAATATACAGTGAAAAGTATTGTTTCTTGCGCGCTATACAGACAAAGCATACCGTTCATAGAGACGGAAAGGAGAGAGTGCACAATGTAATTTTCCAGTCATAGCTAAGGTGTAGAGAAAGATCAACTTAGTGCGAGGTAGGTCCATTCAAAAGTCTGACAGCAGCAGGGAAGAAGCTGTTCTTGAGTCGGTAGGCACATGATGTCAGACTTTTGTATCTTTTTCCCGACGGAAGAAGGTGAAAGAGAGAATGTCCGGGGTGATGAGAAATGCTTTAATTTCTTATAAACCTACTTCACTGCATCAATACAATTCTGGAAGATTTCTGACAGGAACATAGCTAGGAACAGGAGGAGGCCATTTAGCCCCTCCATCCTGTTACTCCCACCATTCAATGAGATCATGGATGACCTGTACCTCAGCTCCAGTGACCCACTTTTGATCTATTTTTGATTGCCTTACCTAATGAAAATTGGTCAATTTTTAGGTTTGAAAACTCCGATTGTCCCAGAATCCACAAGCTTTTGGAATAGAGAATTCCAGATCTCCACTTTGTGTGAAAAGAGGAACCTCTATTTCCCTCCTAAATGGGGGCATGAGGGGCAACTGGAGGTTATTTAGGGGTCTTAGCTAGGTGTGGGGACATAAAATGGAATTTTTTTTTGGAGGGCACACCTTGTCATGGAGACGTGAGGGATCATAGGGGTTGCTTGGGGGCTCAAAGCCTGGCTTTGAGGGGACATGAGGAAACCGTTTTTAACTTACCTTTCAAAAGATCCCCTCATGTAGGCTATAGTTCGTAACAACTTAGATTCCGTGAACCACGACTCTTTGAATAATTGACCCAATTCATAGAAACATAGAAGATAGGAGCAGGAGGAGGCCATTCGGCCCTTCGAGCCTGCTCCGCCATTCATCACGATCATGGCTGATCGTCCAACTCAACAGCCTAATCCTGCTTTCTCCCCTTAACCTTGGATCCCGTTTGCCCCAAGTGCTCTATCCAGCCGCCTCTTGAATACATTCAATGTTTTGGCATCAGCTACTTCCTGTGGTAATGAATTCCACAGGCTCACCAGTCTTTGGGTGAAGAAATGTCTCCTCATCTCCGTCCTAAATGATCTAACCTGAATCCTCAGACTGTGACCCCTGGACTCCCCCCGACCATCGGGAATATCCTCCCTGCATCTATCCTGTCTAGTCCTGTTAGAATTTTATAAGTCTCTATGAGATCCCCCCTCATTCATCTGAGCTCCAGCGAAAACAATCCTAACCTAGTCAATCCCTCCTCATACATCAGTCCCGCCATCCCCGGAATCAGCCTGGTAAACCTTCGCTGCACTCCCTCGAGAGCAAGAACATCCTTCCTCAGAAAAGGAGACACATATTCTAGGTGTGGCCTCACCAAGGCCCTGTATAACTGCAACAACACATCCCTGTTCCTGTACTCGAAACCTCTCGCAATGAAGGCCAACATACCATTTGCCTTCTTTACCGCCTGCTGCACCTGCATGCTTACCTTCAGCGACTGGTGCACAAGGACACCGAGGTCCCGCTGCACACTCCCCTCTCCCAATTTACAGCCATTCAGGCAGTAACCTGCCGCCTTGTTTTTCCTTCCAAAGTGAATAACCTCACACATATCCAAATTATACAGCGTCTGCCATTGATTTGCCATTCTATGACAATTGCAGGGAACTAGGACATGCCTATCAAGGCTATGGGCCAAGTGCTGGTAGATAGGATTCAGTAAGAGTTCAGGTGTTTCAAATGTAGCAGTGCAGGCTCGATGGGCCAAAGGGCCTCTTCTGCACTGTATGATTCTTTCCCACCCACCCCCGCTGGAGCCAGCCAGGTCAGGAGTGCAGGCTTTTGACCGGAACTAGTCTGCACCCTTAAAAACCTCTCCTGAAAATCGAAACCACAGGAATGGAGTTAGGAACCCCAGAAGCAGGACCTTCCCGACACGTTTAAAGGGCTCCCAAGTCATCCCGATCCAGTCAAACTTCAGCCACTTCATTTGTCCAAAATTATCCGACCAGCAGAAAAGAGTTTGCTTATCTATCTGATCAATTCCTAACAAAATCCTAAAAGCTCAATCAAATCATTCCCTAACCTCTTACTCTCCAGAGTGTACAAGCCTAGCCTATGGAATATTTTCTTATAATCTAACCCTTGAAACTCTGCTGACATTCTGGTGAAACTGTATTGCATTCTTTCCAAGGTCAATAGAGAGCATTTCTATCGCAGGTCTAGGAACGAATTATATAATAAGGACACCCAAAATGCACCCTGGGGCTATCTGCAGGCCACAAACACAAGCCGTTCCATTAGTTCCAAGGACCTGGGTGGTCTCTTGATTCCTAAGACCATCGCTTTAGATAAGGGACAAAATTGCAGGTTTTGTGCGGCATTTTGTTTGTGTAGCTTTAGCTCACTGTACCCCAAAGGGGTAACCACAGTTACACAGAGTGCGTAGTTATTGTGCAAAGACTTCAAGAATAGTGAAAATCAGAAGTTAAAACATCTCTTGTATTTACACAGCGCCACTCGTAATCTCAGGACATCCCAAATTGCTTACCAATCAATTAAGTACTTTCCGAAGTGTAGTCACTGTAGGTAATGTAGGAGACTTTAATAAGAGGTCACTTTGGAGGGTGAACCGCAGGGATGTTAGTTAGCAAGTTGGAATGCAGGAATGTTGGAATTGTGGTGAATTTCTTCGTACATTATAATAGAATTGAAAATAAAAATGGTCTTCTTAGTGCAAAAATGCTATTGTGATCCACAGACAGGTAAATCCTACCCACTTGCAGGGTTCAGGGAACTCAGCAAGGAATCCGAGAGGAGGCAAAATGGTAAACAATTAATCTCAGAGCCTATTTAGGAAAGCAAGTGGAAATCTTTACCAGTACAGTGCAGTACAGTATGACAGAGTAATTAAAGTGCACTCAAAATGTTGTTTCTGCTACACTACAGCTTGGTATGGCTCCTGCTCTGCCCAGCACCGCAAGGAACTAGAAAAGATCGTGAATGTAGCCCAATCCATCACGCAAACCAGCCTCCCATCTAGTGACTCTGTCTACACTTCCCGCTGCCTCGGCAAAGCAGCCAGCATAATTAAGGACCCCACGCACCCCGGACATTCTCTCTTCCACCTTCTTCCGTCGGGAAAAAGATACAAAAGTCTGAGGTCACGTACCAACCGACTCAAGAACAGCTTCTTCTCTGCTGCTGCCAGACTTTTGAATGGACCTACCTCGCATTAAGTTGATCTTTCTCTACACCCTAGCTATGACTGTAACACGACATTCTGCACTCTCTCCTTTCCTTCTCTATGAACAGTATGTTTTGTCTGTATAGCGCGCAATACTTTTCACTGTATGTTAATACATGTGACAATAATAAATCAAATCAAATCAAATAATGCCATTGCTTTGTCCCATCATTTCAATTTCACACAGGAGTGATTCTGTGTAAATGTGTAATAATGTGTAGTAAAGATGCAGTTGGGTGTTTGAAAAATCAATTCACTTTTACACATTTAGGGTTGATTTATTAATGTATAGAAATTAAATGACAAGTTCAGGTCATTTTATAAACTGCAAGAGCCAAGTTGAACTCGCTTCCAGGCAACATCTGGTTGGGAAACTCAACTGCAAATCCTTGCTAGCTGTCTACATTTAAGCAACTGAACTTAGTGTAAAGAAACAGGGTAAAAATTACACACGGACAACAACTGTGAGAGTGTGAGACAACAGGGAGTGAAGACAGTATCCCCAAGATGTGTCCACTGATTGTCTCTCCTGGCTCTGGTTGGCATCATGCAGTTAGGAACTGAGCTTACGTGACTCAGAGATACAAACCGGTGCATCGCTGTCCAGTGTGTGGGCTTTCAGTGTAAGTCACTATTCCTTTATTTATTCTTTCATGGGATGTGGGTATCACTGACAAGGCCCTTTGTTGGCCCATTACTAATTACCCTTGCAAAGGCGGCAGCGAGTTGCCTTCTTGAATTGCTGCAGTCCATGTGGTTTCACTGCACCTTATAAACTGTCATTTATTTCAGTCGGAAAGCTAATAGACATCCTGTCTCATCAACACACAAAATGGTGTTTCCCGGAGGATGAAGGTAAGTGATTAAGTCTGTTGAGCAAACGAAGTTTTTCTTGGAAATAAGTCGCACACTTAAACTAAAGACCAAGCGAGAGCAGTAATAACATCTAATGAGCTACGAATTCAGTATTTTTACTTATTCTGCTACCCTTGACCTGCTTCTTGACCTCAGATGTGTAAATATTCAGACCTACAACAGGCAGGAGACTTGAGGGAATAACATTCTGACAGGAAGAAATGAAAGGAAAGGACCAGAAGAGACAGAAACCACCCAGCTTTCTGGTTAGATTTCTGCTCCGGCCTTCTTTCCTTCCCTAAGCAACATCCTACTGCCAAATTGCCACTGTATTGCTGTCAGTCACTCGCTAACTGCACTCAGCTGCGAAACTGACAGCTGAAGCCCAAGATCTGAGATTTGAGGCAAGCTTCAAAAGCAATTTGGAAAACAGCACCGTTTCATAATTGCCTCATTAAAAAAGGTTATTTGTCAGGCCAGTAATCTGGTACCACTGTGCTGCCCACTGATAGACCTCAGAATCTTCTTGTTCTTGAATCTATCTTCCCAATCCGTGCCCAGTAACGGACATCCTTCTACTTGGAAAGAGAGGAAAACCGAGGTTTGAGTTAACCTGGCCACTTCCTGGCAGTCAGTTACAAAGATAATCATTAAAAAATGAAATAACTTCTTATTTCCTCAGCATAAGTCTATAAAATTATGAGAGGCATAGATAGGGTTGGCTTTTTCCCAGAGTTGAAATCATAGAGTCATAGAGGTTTACAATATGGAAACAGGCCCTTCGGCCCAAATGTCTAAAGTTTATTTATTTGTGTCACAAGTAGGCTTACATTAACACTGCAATGAAGTTACTGTGAAATTCCCCCAGTCGCCACACTCTGGCGCCTGTTTGGGTACACTGAGGGAGAATTTAGCATGGCCAATGCACCTAACCAGCACGCCTTTCGGACTGAGGAAGGAAACCGGAGCACCCGGAGGAAACCCACGCAGACACGGGGAGAACATGCAAACTCGCACAGGCAGTCACCCAAGCCGGGAATCGAACTGCTGTGAGGCAGCAGTGCTAACCACTGGGCCACTGTGCCCCCCCAGGGAGTATGCACTTAAGGTGAGACGGGGAAAGTTGAAAGGAAATGTGTGGGGCAAGTGTTTTTACACAGAGAGTGGTAGGTGCCTGGAGCGCACTGTCAGGGGTGGTGGTGGAGGCAGATACGATAGGGGCGTCTCAGCTTTTCAATAAGCACATGAGTATGCAAGGAATAGGGGGACATGGACCAAGGGCAGGCAGAAGGGATTAGTTCAATTTGGCGTCATGTTTGGCACAACATGGTGGGCTAAAGGGCCTGTTCCGGTGCTGTGCTGTTCTATGTTCTACACGAAAGTATTGATAACTTCAAGTGAGAAGTATATTAATCATAGAATCATAGAATACTACAGTGCAGAAGGAGGCCATTCGGCCCATCGAGTCTGCCCGACCACAATCCCAACCAGGCCCTATCCCCATAACCCCATGCATTTCCCTAGCTAGTCCCCCTGACACTAAGTGGCAATTTAGCACGGCCAATCCACCTAACCCACACATCTTTGGACTGTGGGAGGAAACCGCAGCACCCGGAGGATACCCACACAGACACGGGGAGAATGTGCAAACTCCACACAGACAGTGACCCAAGTCGGGAATCAAACCTGGCTCCCTGGCACTGTGAGGCAGCAGTGCTAACCACTGTGCCACCGTGCCATCCCATAAATAATAAATCTTCTTATTAAACATAAGAAGATTTGCCAGGAATTTCCTTGAGGCAACATGAATCATGTATCTAAAGCCTTTGTGCAACACATAGGCAAATATAACCCTGATTTCAGCCAGTTTGATGCTGCTCTGTAATTTCACGGGACTTTTTGTGTGAACTCCCACCAAAACCCTAATGAAGATCACAGACCTAAAACATTAGCCCTCCCCTTCTTCCAATTTCCCGATCTGGGATGCAGAGTTATGAGTGAATTACAAAGTCAGTTATTCTTTCACTAAGCGATGAAAGACAAACACAGAAAGAAAAACACACTTTTATGTCATCAGATGCAACCATAAAACAATGTCACATGTCCTGGTATTTCCTTGAATCATAGAATTCAGCTGGCATCTCTTACGTAACATAAAAGCAAAATGCAGTGATTTTATAAGGATTCATTACTTAATTTGTTTTAATGGTTACATTTAAGAAGGAGTGGCATGGTAGCACAGTAGTTAGCACTGTTGCTTCACAGCGCCAGGGACCCGGGTTCGATTCCCGGCTTGGGTCACTGTCTTTGTGGAGTTTGCACATTCTCTCTGTGCCTGTGTGGGTTTCCTCCGGGTGCTCCGATTTCCCCCCACACTCCGAAAGATGTGCTGGTTAGATGCATTGACCCGAACAGGCACCGAAATGTGGTGACAAGGGGAATTTCACAGTAACTTCATTGCAGTGTTAACGTAAGACATAGGAGCAGAATTAGGCCACTCAGCCCATCGAGTCTGCTCCGCCATTCAATCATGGATGATATTTTATCATCCCCATTCTCCTGCCTTTTCCCCATAACCCCTGATCCCCTTATTAATCAAGAACCTATCTATCTCTGTCTTAAAGACACTCAATGACCTGGTCTCCACAGCCTTCTGCGGCAAAGAGTTCCACGGATTCACCACTCTCTGGCTGAAGAAATTCCTCCTAATCTCTGTTTTAAAGGATCGTCCCTTTAGCTTGAGGTTGTGCCCTCTGGTTCTAGCTTTTCCTACTAGTGGAAATGTCCTCTCCACGCCCACTCTATCCAAAGTACAAATTCTGTGATTTTGCATTGAGCTGAAAAACTCAAACTGTGGATTTGGATCTACCAATTTGCAAATCATTTTCTTCTTAAAAGCAAGCCTTACTGTTAGAATTGAACGGATGGATATAGTTAATTTTAAACTCCTTTCCGTTTGTGCTGATGTTACTTGAACTTCCTTCGCACTGTCAATCTGACAGAATCCGTCAAGTCCAACCGTATCATTCTCATTGTTTTAGCAAAGAAAAATCAAAACTTAAAGGAAATTCGTAGGAAACCACAAAATGATAAAAATAATAATTCTGTCGGCAGGGTCGTCCTACGAAAGGGTCACCACTCGTTATTTCATCAAAGGTATTTGTCAAGAGATCTAAAAATAAGCATGGTGATAAGATTGGCTGTTGAATGAAATGGAGGCTCCTTGGGTTTTGGAGATAGGAGAATGATATATGTAGAAGGATGAGCAATGGGGTTAGATTAAATAATGGTCGGAAGGGAGTGTGTGTGGAGTCTGAACACAAGCATAGGCTGGTTGGACCAAATGGTTTCTGTTCTATAAATACTATGTAATAAAGAACAAAGGACAGTACAGGAACAGGCCCTTCGGCCCGCCAAGCCCATGCTGATCATGATACCCTAACTAAATTTTAAAAAAACCTCTGCTCTTACTCAGTCCGTATCCCTCTATTCCCTCCCTATTCGTGTACCCATCCAGATGCCTCTTAAATGTTGCTAATGTGCCTGCTTCCGCCACCTCCTCTGGCAGCCACCACTCTCTGCGTGAAAAACTTCCCCCACACATCTCCCTTAAACCTTCCCCCTCTCACCTTGAACCTGTGCCTCCTTGCAACTGACACTTCCCACCCTGGGAAAAAGCCTCTGACTATCCACCCTGTCTTTGCCTCTTGTAATTTAGTAGACCTCTATCAGGTCTCCCTGATAAATTAAAACAAAACCTGTTCACATTCTAAACCAAGACCTGGGCAATGGAATGGTTTGAGATCAATTCAGTGGCCTCAGTGCAATGTTCTTGTCCTTTTGTGGTGAAACTTCCATGGTGTTTTTGGCTACTGTCATTTTAACAATCCATCTAATCTGCAAACTCTTTTCACGAAAGGTTGCCCATCTGGATTTTACGAATTAAATCTGATTCAAGTGATCTGTGCAGCACAGCGACTTGTTCTGGGTTTCTGGACCTTTGCCAGCGTTTTACATCAGCAACTCTCCTCTCTCCAATGTCACAGAAACTTAATAAAGTGATCCGGAATCTTCAGTCCAGCTTGCAATTTTTGACTTGAAAGAGTATTAGATTTTTTATGGCAAAAGAAAATCTATTCTGCAGTAATGCCATACCCGTTCAAAGCGGAGATTAAAATTCTGCCCTGGTACAAACAATAATCTTTATTACGGGGCTGAGGTTCCCTTTATCTCAGTGTGAATCATTTTGGAGGGAGGATCTGAAGAAACAAGCAGTTCTTGCTGTTTGAATGTGTATCCAATTTAGCATATAAAAAGCAAGAAATACAAATGGAAGCAATAAGTTTGAACAAAGTTAAATAATTCTGTTCACTTGTCAAAGAGCAGATGTGCAATGTGAAATTCTCCACTGAAAGCCACCAGATGTGGAAGAGTGGCTTATGGGAAATGGGTGGAGCGTTTTAATATTCAGGCCTGTCAGCACCAGACAGTTCTATCATCCCTTTCTGGCGGTATTTGACAATTGATTTCATTTTCATAAACTATGGGCCTGTTTTTATTTAAAATATCATCAGTCCGGAGTCTATTTTACATCCATTACAATGTGTCCAGGCTCATAACAGTTGTTAAAGACAGATCGATTACTGATGTGTTTTCGCTGCAGTTTGTACGGGGTGTTGGGGCTGAATATTTTGATGCTTAATACCTCAAGAACTTGGGTCATATTTCTTCAGCTGTTGCCAGAGTTGTTGTTGCGCCTACTGAATCCAGTTTGTTTGTTTTTCTGTGGCTGCACAGATCCGGCGTCGTACCGTCAAGTCAGTTCTGGACCTGAAGGAAAATTTATCAAAAGGAAATCTGATTGGGTGTGACATTGCTACTGAGGGAAGCAGCACGTGGACGTTCCGTCTGGTACATCGTGGCAAAAGCTGCCATTTAGAAGCAGCTCACTGATGTAACGGATTCTCAGGAGGTTGCGTTTCAGGTACACAGCTCGCTGCAATGGCGAGTCCTTGCACCGTATCATCTGCTTGCCGCTGCATCAATTACGCACACACGGGATACACGCCAGATCGCGGGCGAGCAGCCTCTGATTTACCCGCCCCGCTGTGAGTTCACCAATTCCTCAGCACGGGCACTATATTTAACCACCACCCGCGCGCAGCTTTGTTACTGTCTGTAGCCCAGGACTAACCCACGGAAGACGTTCCTCCCAAAGCGAAGAAACATGCTGCTCCGAAATTCAGACATCTCCCTGAAACACCTGTTAGAATGTAACCCATGATAACACTGGATCTGTTATAGTGTGACCAATGATAACACGTTGTAAGGGTCAGCTGACCCAGTAAACTGTGTAACCAATGGCAAAATGATGTGGTGGTCAGCTGACCAGATGGATGAACGACGCCTGCTGAATACAGCTGAGGCCTGCCACAATGTCCTCTACCCCTGCCATGGGAAAGAGGGTGTTGAGTTGGAAAAAGCTGAGGCTTCAGGAGAAGAGGCCATAGCCTGGGCCAAACAAAGTGGGTGTGCGCATGAAGCCCTCATTGCCAGCAGTTTCCATGTGGAGGATGATGCGTTTCAGTGAGTACCCTTTTGGAGAAATGCCCTCCTTAATGGGCCAACATGAACACCAGCATTGCTACTCGACTCGTTCCACTCACACACTTCAATATGAGAGTGAATATTACACATCAGGCTCACGTTTTCCCAATCCAGCTTGTCCAATTGCTGTGGGGATTGATGTGGAGATGCCGGCATTGGACTGGGGTGGGCACAGTAAGAAGTCTCACAACACCAGGTTAAAGTCCAACAAGGTTATTTGGAATCACAAGCTTTCGGAGCGCTGCTCCTTCATCAAGTGAGTGGAGAGGTAGATCTTACAAACACGGCTTGCATAGACACTCCACTCACCTGATGAAGGAGCAGTACTCTGGAAGCTCGAGATTCCAATAAACCGGTTGGACTTTAACCTGGTGTTTTGAGACTTCTTACTGTGCCCTGGAGATTGTTATCATGGTGTGAGTGTGGAAAGCCCTCATCACTCACAGACATCTCTCATCCTTCTTCCCCGTACTCCTTGATCACATCGTGTTTGTAGTGGATATCTCTTTGTTAGCCAGTGAGATGGATGTGCCTAGGCCCTATCTGGACCTCTCCTCTCCCCATCCTGGGGGATTTTCACAGTAACTTCATTGCAGTGTAATGTAAGCCTACTTGTGACACTAATAAATAAACTTAGTTAGAACGCAGTTTTACCAATTTTTTGAAAATGAGGATAATAAAATGAGGATATAAATTAAACAAAAGCAAAGTTTTGAGTAACTTCATGAGGTGTTGCAATCTGAATGAGAAAAGTTAAAAGAAGGACAATCACTTTAACACTGTCTGTCTACAATCAAAATTAATTAGATTTAAACCATAATTTTAATCTTATTTTAAGGAAGGTATTTTTTTATCCATGGTGAAATCTATGGTGGTAGATGGCAGGGTTATTGATGTAGCTCTGTATTGTCACCCTTAAAAATATAGAATTAAACTGGGTTTTGGTTTACTACAATTACAAGATAGTCTTTTGTCTAGCTTTTAAAAAAAATACACTGAATAACCTCACGTGTCTGACCTTTCCAACCACAGTCAGAGCACAAGCTGCCAACTGGAAACTCTCAGGCCCGAGGCGCTCTCACTCATGTGTGTCTGCGTCCTCAATGTGGCATTGATCCGTCCATTCCACACTCCATCATTAAAGGTATTGGCCCAAGTGTTTTATGGGCCAGTGAAAGAAGGCCACGTCCCACCTTCCAATTTCCGGATTCAAGACGGGGAGTTATGAGTGAATTACAAAGTCAAGTTATTCTTTCACTAAGCGATGAAAGACAAACGCAAAAAAAAGCAGACTTTTATGTCATCAGATGCAATCATAAAGCTGTGTCGCATTATTCAGAGCCTGAATTAAGTCATCGAATTGGCACGGTCTGCTATTTCACTCCCTGAACGTTCATCTGCTGTGCAATCATACACAGCGGGTTTTGCAGGCCAATGCTCAACATCCTCAGAGCAGTCACGATGCTTTCGTTCTGTGGCAGACCTCTGGGATGCCATGGCAGAGCAGAGCGTTGCCCCTGGGAGGCGTGAGTCATTCTGGAATAACATGGTTCATGGCTTTGGGGCACAACCCAGGCACTTGTGGACAGCTTTCATAGAATGAAAGTCATGCTGCCACACACAGTGTGATAGAGCAAACTGTTAGGATGCTTCAACAATACTCCCACTGCCCGGGCTGATCTGAAGCCAGCATTTAGTTGGCAGGTTGCAAGGCAAGAGTTATTGTGCTCCACTGCATGCTGCACAGCCTTATCGTTCTGAGGGCACGGACTTTGCCATCAGCTATATGGCAACCAGCTTAGGAGGAGAAGGAGGGAGTGATCAAGAAGGCAAATGGGATGTTGGCCTATATCGCAAGGGGGATAGAATATAAAAGCAGAGATGTCTTGCTGCATCTGTACAGGGCATTGGTGAGGCCGCAGCTGGAATACTGTGTGCAGTATTGGTCCCCTTATTTGCGGAAGGATATATTGGCCTTGGAGGGAGTGCAGAGAAGGTTCACCAGGTTGATACCAGAGATGAAGGGTGTTGATTATGAGGAGAGACTGAGCAGATTGGGTTTGTATTCGTTGGAATTTAGAAGGCTGAGGGGGGAATCTTATAGAGACCTATAAGATAATGAAGGGGCTGGATAGGGTAGAGATGGAGAGATTCTTTCCACTTAGAAAGGAAACTAGAACAAGAGGGCACAGCCTCAAAATAAAGGGGGGTCAGTTTAGGACAGAGTTGAGGAGGAACTTCTTCTCTCAGAGGGTGGTGAATCTCTGGAATTCTCTGCCCACTGAAGTGGTGGAGGCTACCTCGTTGAATATGTTTAAATCACGGATAGATGGATTCCTGATTGGTAAGGGAATTAGGGGTTATAGGGATCAGGCGGGTAAGTGGAACTGATCCACTTCAGATCAACCATGATCTTATTGAATGGCGGGGCAGGCTCGAGGGGCTAGATGGCCTACTCCTGCTCCTATTTCTTATGTTCTTATGATGGCACAGTGTTCAACACTGCTGCCTCACAGCGCCAGGGACCCGAGTTCAATTCCGGCTTTGGGTGACTGTGTGGAGTTTGCACATTCTCCCCAGGTCTGCGTGGGTTTCCTCCGGGTACCCTGGTTTCCTCCCGCACTCCAAAGATGTGCAGGTTAGGTGGATTGGCCATGCTAAATTGCCCCTTTGTGACCAAAGATGTGTGGGTTAGGTGGATTGGCCATGCTAAATTGCCCCTTAGTGTCCAAAGATGTGTATATTAGATGGATTATCCATGGGAAATGTGTGGGGTTACAGGCATAGGGCAGGGGAGAGGGCCTAGATAAGATGCCCTTTCGACAAGTTGGTGTAGACTTGATGGGCCAAATGACCTCTTCTGCACTCTAGGGATTCTATGAAGGGAGGAGACAGCCAGCATAGCCCTTTCTGGCAGTAAGGTTACTCAGTTTGTTTGGATACAGAGTTGCTTTTGGAAATAGCTGCTTAACTCAATTAAGTTGGTATTTTCGTTTCCCACCTCACTAAAGTAATTGAAGCAAAGCCACCTCGGGCAAGTAGGTTCATATTAGTTCAGTGCAATATAACTCCAGACATGCACACTGTGCAATTAAACCACAGAACAGCAAAGGCAGCAATAATAAAGCCATGAATTTACACAGAGGGTGGGATTGAAACAGGTAACACATTGGTCAGAGATGTCTTTGTCTATTTTAGTGAAGGCATTAACTCATTTAATATAATCTGCTTAGTACCTCTGCTAAAATAGCAGACAGGAATTTCACTGACTGCGTGCTAAGCATTCATTATCCTCATCCCATGGCTTCATTTCAAAGGTAATTGTCAAAGGAACTCAAGGCGAGATGAGGAGAATCTTTTTTACTCAGTGATATGTTATGTTCCTGGAATGCACTGCCGAAATGAGCACAGGAGGAGGCCATTTGGCCCATTGGGTCCATACTGATCCTCCACAGAGTAATCCAGACAATCCCACTCTATCCCTGCAGCTTTGTAAATCTACCTCTGTCAAGCCCTTACTCACCTTCCCCACAAAATCATTGAAATCTGTTTCTCACCACTCTGGGGCAAAACAACTTGCTGATTTTGTTCCTCATATCCCACCTGCACCTTTTGTCCAAAATCTTCAATCTGTGTCGACCCGTCTTTATTTTACACTCAGCGAATGGGAACAAATGTTCTTTATCTACCTTATCCAAATCTTTTTTATGATCAGCTGAGGACGGGGGCCCTCCCTTTTCCCTCCATCATTTGACCACAACAGGATTTTTAAAAAAAATATACTCGCCAATTTTGTGAATGTTTAATCATTTACGTGCTGTGACCAGAAAAGACAGAGATTGTCTTCATTTTTAAAAGGAAAAGGGGTAATATTTATTGCACTGAATGTGGTCTATGGAAAATATTTTAAAAAACACTCCGGATTTTACACACACGCGCACAAACGCACTTTAAGGTTCACACACAACTAGATGACAGAGTGGGGAGGATGGATTAAGCAAGTTAGAATCGAGTCACATGAAAGGGGTAAAACACTCCTGAAGGTTGGTGACTTGGCTGGCAAGGGACTGAACTCGATTGTTCAGAGAACAGTACAGCACAGGAACAGGCCCTTCGGCCCACCAAGTCTGTGCCGACACAGATGCCTCTCTAATATTTTCTTGCCTCTATGTGGTCCATATCCCTCTATTCGCTGCCTATTCATAAGACCATAAGACCATAAGACATAGGAGCGGAAGTAAGGCCATTCGGCCCATCGAGTCCACTCCACCATTCAATCATGGTTGATTTCAACTCCATTTACCCGCTCTCTCCCCATAGCCCTTAATTCCTCGAGAAATCAAGAATTTATCAATTTCTGTCTTGAAGACGCTCAACGTCTCGGCCTCCACAGCCCTCTGTGGCAATGAATTCCACAGACCCACCACTCTCTGGCTGAAGAAATTTCTCCTCATCTCTGTTCTAAAGTGACTCCCTTTTATTCTAAGGCTGTGCCCCCGCGTCCTAGTCTCCCCTGTTAATGGAAACAACTTCCCTACGTCCATCCTATCTAAGCCGTTCATTATCTTGTAAGTTTCTATCAGATCTCCCCTCAACCTCCTAAACTCCAATGAATATAATCCCACGATCCTCAGACGTTCATCGTATGTCAGGCCTACCATTCCTGGGAATTCCTGGGAATTCATGTATCTATCCAGATGCCTCTTGAACGTTGTTATAGAATCTGCTTCCACCACCTCCTCCGGCAGCGTGATCCAGACATTCACCACCCTCTGTGTGAAAAACTTGCCCCTTACATCACTTTTAAACTTTCCCCCTCTCTCTCTTTCAACCTATACCCCCAAATAATTGACCCTTTGACCCTGGGAAAAAGACTCGGACTATCCACTCTATCTAAGCCTGTCATAATCTTGCAAACCTCTATCAGGTCCCCCCTCATCCTCCGACGTTCCAATGAAAACAATCCAAGTTTGTTCAACCTTTCTTCATAGTCCATTATCCTCTAAACCAGGCAACATCCTGGTAAATCTCTTCTGCACCCTTTCCAATGCATTAACATCCTTCCAGTGGTGTGGTGATCGGAATTGTACTAGAAATGCAGCCTAACCAAAGTCTTATACAGCTGCAACAAGATCTCCCAATTCCTATACTCAACGCCCCAACCAATGAAGGCCAGCATGCTATACGCCTTCTTGATCACCTCGTCCACCTGAGTTGCCACCTTCAGGGAACTGTGGATCTGCATGCCTAGATCCCTCTGTATGCTAATATTTCTAAGGTCTCTACCATTTACTGTATACTTTCCTTCTGCAGTAGACCTTCCAAATCGCATCGCCTCACATTTGTCCGGATTAAATTCCATCTGCTATCTTTCGGCCCAGGTCTCCAGCCGATTTATATCTGCTGTATCCTCTGACAATCCTCCTCACTATCCACTACTTACCCGATTTTTGTATCATCTGCAAATTTACTAAACAGACCATCTACATTTTCCTCCAAATCATTTATATATATATTACAAACAACAGAGGCCCCAGCACTGATCCTTGTGAAACACCACTTGTCACAGATCTCCAGTTAGAAAAGTACCCTTCCCCTGCTACTCTCTGCTTTCTATGCCCAAGCCAGTTCCGTATCCATCTTACAGCTCACCTCAGATCCCATATGACTTCACCTTCTGTATCAGCCTGCCATGGGGAACTTTATCGGAAGCTTTACTAAAGTCCATGTATACAACATCCACTGCCCTGCCCTGGTCAATTTTTCTTGTCACTTCCTCAAAGAACTCAATCAAGTTTGTAAGACACAACCTCCGCTTCACAAAACCATGCTGCCTATCGCTAATGAGCCTATTCTCTTCCAAAGACTGTTTTCACGCAGCGTTGAGGTGGTTTAGATGGACAATTCAACTGTTCTTAGAAGATAACTGTGCTGGATTTGTTGAGTTATTTTTAAACTCTGTCAGTGGGTAGTCAAGATCAGCAGACAAGGTTCAAATGTGCAAAGTGGATGGAGAGAGTGAGAAAGAGAGGGAAGGAACCCACTTGGGTTCTTATTCCCAGCGTCTCAACTGCTTTATCTTCACAGAGAGAGCAGATGCTTAAACACACAAAGATCGGAATTTTCTATACAAGCCAAAACAGAGGTGGCCCAGCATTGGCCGGTGGTGGGATCTTCTGGTTCCACAGTTGTCCACGGTGTTTCCTTTGAATGCACCCCTCACCACTGGGAAACCTGCGGTGAGAGTACGCCATCAGTGAGATCAGAAGATCCCACTGGCATGAACGGCCAGAATGATCCCCCCTCCCCCAATGAATTGACTTGCTACTTGATGTTCACTCTCCAACTTCCCATTGCCCAAAGTATGGTCATGGCTCATGTAATCTGGTTGTAACTTGATTAGATTATAGTTGTAAATTCCTCGCTTAGTTCCATTGACCAAGTGATTGTGTCTAATGGACTGGCTCCACCCAGCTGTGTGCTAGTTGATTATCTGAATGCTTTGCTAATGGGATCGGAGATGGTTCCCATTTATCTCTTCTAAGGCATTTGTTCCTGGTGAAGCTTTTCAGATAGATTGTCTTCATTCCAATGATTTTGGGATGCAGGCGGTACAGTGATGCAAATTTGCAACCATCTTTGACCGTGAGTCCAAGTCACAGGCTTGCGGCTTTCATCTTTTCTTAAAAATCAACTAGGGATTTCCAACAAATATATTCAAAAATCATGTTTTGATATGAAGCATGGCTTCATAACATCTCATACACTTTTATCAAATCTCACCTCAACTTCCTTTGCTCCAAGACAGGGTGGCATGGTGACGCAGTGGTTAGCACTGTTGCCTCACAGCTCCAGGGACCCGGGTTCGATTCCCGACTTGGGTGACTGTCTGTGTGGAATTTGGACATTCTCCCCGTGTTTGCGTGGGTTTCCTCCAGGGGCTCCGGTTTCCTCCCACACTCCAAAGATGTGTGGGTTAGGTTGATTGGTCATGCTAAATTGCCTCTTAGTGTCCCGGGATATGTAAGTTAGAGAGCTTAGCGAGGTAAATGTGTGGGGTTGTGGGGATAGGGCCTGGGGTGGGATTATTGTCGGTGCAGACTCGATGTACCGAATGGCCTCTTTCTGTACTGTAGGGTTTCTATGATTTCTAAGAAGAACAAAATTGACCACCCTAACCCAACCATGCTGGTAAAATTCCCATCCCTGGAATTATTTCTGCACCTTCTCATACACCCTGACATCCACCCCATAATCAAAACTGGCAGCATTACTCCAGCTGTGAGCCAACCAGGATCAATAGTAACATTAAAAAAGGAATCGGATAAATATTTGTAGAGGAAAAGTTTGCGGGGCTCTGGAGATGGAACAGGGGAGTGGGATTCATTGGGTAGATCTTCCAAAGAGCTGGTACCAGCAAGGTGGGCCAGGTGGCTTTGTTTTGTGTTTAATCCTGTGTAAGACTTAACACTAACATAACTCAGCAGGTCTTAATTTTGTGTGGGCTGGTAACATCAAGATGGTACAATTTTGAGAGCTTATTTCTTTGTCGCTCTTCCTAAAGAACAAGCAAAAAATCTTTGAAAAAAGTTGTTGGTCCTGAGAATCTCGGCGATTGTGAGAAACAGGACTCAGTATCTCGCCATGAAATATGGTTTTCATTTCCTCTCGGGGGACTTGGCTGAATCTTGTGCAATTTTGTTACTAATGAGTTGCCCAGTCAAACGTTGCTTGCAATATAAAAAAAAAATTGGATTTCGTGAGAAGGATTGAAATGTCATTACTGGACTCTGCTTTTGTGTGTGTCTGACTGGACTCTGACATTCTCCTTCAGTTTTTAGCAATCAGCAAATTTTGAACTCACTCAAGTGGAACTAATGATTTTCTCATTGTTATCTGTCGATGTGTAACGGTGTATTTGTCATAGGAATGCTTTGGCAGTTATAACAAAACCTACTGGATGGGGAATTGTGTGAGCCGAGATTCTCAGTACCTGTTCCTGCCTCTCAATCTCTTGTGCCTGCTAGCTATCTTGGAGAATTTATCCCAGAATCCATGAGGCTACCATCAAGGGAAGGGAACAGCCTAATGATGTTATCGCTAGACTATTAATCCAGAAACTCTGCTAATGTTTCGGGGACCTGGGTTCGAATCCCAGCATGGCAGGTGGTGGAATTTGAATTCAATTTTTAAAAAAATCTGGAATTAAGGATCTACTGATGACCATGAAACCATTGTCGATTGTCGGAAAAACCCATCAGGTTCACTAATGTCCCTTAGGGAAGGAAATCTGCTGTCCTTACCTGGTCTGGCCTACATGTGACTTGAGAGCCACAGCAATGCGGTTGATCTCAACTGCCCTCCAAGGGCAACTAGGGATGGGCAATAAATGCTGGCCCAGCCAGTGACGCCCATGTCCCACAAATGAATTTTTAAAAATCCTACATGAAGCATCCATGGCAGGTTGACAGACTGGGTTATGCTACTTGCTACACATAGCACGTAGATACCGAAGGAAAACATTGTACCTCTCGCAACAGTTAAAATAAACCACAAAATTTTCAAAGTCCAATGGACTGTTTGGGAACTTTGCTTTGCATCCAACTGTGGCTGCCATAAGAGGAAAGGTTAGACAGGCTAGGCTTGTATCCACTGGAGTTTAGAAGAGAAAGAGGCAACTTGATTGAAACATAGAAAATCCTGAGGGGTCTTGACAGGGTGGATGTGGAGGGGATGTTTCCTCTTGTGGGAGAATCTGGAACCACATGTCAAGGAATGGCCTAGCAGCAACAGACTTTAAAAAGGCCTTAAAGCCAGAAATCTGCCTCGCAACAGGAGGAGTCAGTATTTCCAGAGACAGAGAAGCCTCTAAAAGTGATCAGGGCATTCCAAAGACAGGAGATCAGCTCAAGATGATCAGATGTGAATTGCTCCGAGAAACAGATTACTTAGAACTGCCACAGAATTTGTTTTAGTTCTATCCAAACAAAGCCTCAACCAGAGAGACATTCCAGATCCAAGCTGACAAGACAGGCTGCCATCGTCCTGTCTTGGACTCGATCTACATGATCCAAGCTGATAGGAGCAGGCATCGCATCCCCTCCAGTGCTTGATCTCATTTGCATCTTAACCAAAGCCCAAGATGCGGTTTTAAAAAATGACTTTAAATGAAGCCTCAGTGTAAACTCATTGACTTCCAGCAAGCGCAGGATCCAAAACTACACTTGATTTTAGCCAAAAGGCCGAGAAGCGATAGAAATGTTACGTTCCACAAGCAGAAACAATTTACCCAAATGACTGGGTGGTTCAGGGTTATAGAAATGCTAAGCTCCACAAAAGGAAAGAATGAGACATGTGGACAGCCCACCTTCAAGTTTGAAATAACAAAAGTGGAAACAGTATAACCTGCTGCTTTCCTCTCTCACAGCACCCCCCCCCCAACACACACATACTGCCCCCCCCTCCCCCCCAACACACACATACTGCCCCCCCCCCGACACACACATACTTCCGCCCCCCCCCCCCCCACCCCCGGACTCAAAAGAAGCAGACAGGCCAGGCCACATCTCACAATCAGGAGGCTAGGACCCATTTCACACCAAGGGCTCCTGGAACATCTTTTACAGTAAGAAGTCTCACAACACCAGCTTCAAGTCCAACAGGTTTATTTGGTAGCACAAGCTTTCGGAGTGTCACTCCTCCTTCAGGTGAGTGAGGAGTTCTGTTCACAAACAGGGCATATATAAAGACACAAACTCAATTTACAAGATAATGGTTGGAATGCGAGTCTTTACAGATAATCAAGTCTTAAAGGTACAGACAATGTGAGTGGAGAGAGGGTTAAGCACAGGTTAAAGAGGTGTGTATTGTCTCTAGACGGGACAGTTAGTGAGATTTTGCAAGCCCAGACAAGTCGTGGGGGTTACGGACGGTGTGACATGAACCTATCTTTTACTTCTCAGAGATGCTACAGTGCTGCATCTACGTCTTAGGGGCATTGCAGGAAATCTTAGTAAAGTCAGTTTAAATATCTTCACTTGACCAGGAAAAGACTTGATCATCAGCCCTGTATTGTGTGGTAACTATAAGCTGGATTTGACGGATAGAGCTGTTTAATTTGGATGTTGTTTGGGAAAGGGAATTCTTGGTGAGTTCAGGGATTGTAGATATATTTTGGAACAAGAGGTACTTTCTACATAAACTGTGTGTGAATCATAGAAACCCTACAGTACAGAAAGAGGCCATTCGGCCCATCAAGTCAGCACTGACCACAATCCTACCCAGGCCCTACCCCACATATCCCTACATATTTTACCCACTAATCCCTCTAACCTACGCATCTCAGGACACTAAGGGCAATTTTCTTTTAGCATGGCCAATCAACCTAACCCGCACAGTTTTGGACTATGTGTGCGTTTCATTATTCATGTACTTAAGTGTCTTGGAGCATTGTAGTCCTTTTCATTGTGCATTTTCTTTTCTTTTAAGTTAATAAATATTCTTTAATTGTTCATGACAATTGGACTGGTTCCTCACTGGAGTTTTACATGATACCTCACAATATTGCGAGAAAAACTACGCCACCACAAACTGGTGTTTCAAGTTGGGACACCCTTGCCGGTAACATCAGCTTGGTTCATAACACTAGAGGGGCCACTGTTTAAAAATAAGGGTTTAAAATGAGGATGAGGTGTAATTTATTCAGTTAGAGGGTCATGAATCTCTGGAACTCCTTTCCTAAAAAGGCAGTGGAAGCAGAGTCTTTGAATGTTTTTAAGGCAGAGAAGGATTCTTGGCATGCAAGTAGATTGATAGGTTATTGGGGGTAGGCAGGATGCAGATTTGAGGTTACTATCAAATCAGCCATCGTGTTATTAAATGGCTGAGTGAACAGGCTTGAGAAGCTGAATGGCCTACTCCTGCTCTTTGTTCATATGTTCGTTTATGTGGTGCTAAACCCAATCAGTAAGCAAAGATGATTCCCATATGGTGGCACAGTGGTTAGCACTACTGCCTCACAGCACCAGGGACCTGGGTTCGATTCCCGGCTTGGGCCACTGTCTGTGTGGAGTCTGCACATTCTCCCCGTGCCTGCGTGGGTTTCCTCCGGGTGCTCCAGTTTCCTCCCAGAGTCCAAAGATGTGTGGGTTAGATGGATGGTCGTGCTAAATTGCCCCTTAGTGCCTGGGGGACTAGCTGGGTAAATGCATGGGGATAGGGCCTGGGTGGGATTGTGGTCGGTGCAGACTTGATGGGTCGAAAAGTCTCCTACTGCCCTGCAGGATTCTATACCTCCCCACTTTAGTACACTCAGGAGTCAGATCAATAAGCAGATTGCAGAGCCATATCCTGCATCATGTTGCTACATATCCCAAACCACATGGAGTCAAATCAAACACTGCAGTTTGATAGCAGCTTTAGTGTTACAAACTATTTTATCAGATCAGTTTTTTTTAAAGAGATGGATGGTCTGTTAACTTTGGACTGACTGATATAAATCCATTAGTTCTTGCTGGAGTGTATTTTCCTGTAATGAGCACTCATGTTTGTTGTGCCAAGTCATAATCACTACACTCTGTCTTCAGGAAACAAGCCTTGGGAGTTTCCATTGTTACAGGAATTCCACACCCATCGTTTAATAGTCCTGCGCAGAAAATACTGGGAATAAAGGAAGTGTCCCAAAGTCACGGCCTGTACTATGAAAGATAAAAGATGTGGGTTATCAGTGCTGGCTGGATTATAAACTGTGGCAGTCAGAGAAGGTTAACATTTGTGAAATTATAGTAAAACTCTGTTAGATGCACCAATTCAGGGTTGACGCCAAACTAAAGGTACATGAGCATAAAGTGTCAGTACCCCAGTAAAAGATTGAGATTTGTAAAGTGTTCATTTCAAAACTGGACGTTATGTACTCCAGCGTGAATGTGGTTTTCACATCGTCCTTGGTAGCAGCCCCTAACGTTTATAAACTGCAAGGACTACCATTCCATCAATGTACATCTGCTGTGTGATCATTAGAAGTACATACGGCACATTTGTGCATGGTATCCTGGGTGTTGCCACAACTCCAGGAGCCTGTGTGTCTGCAGGGATGGTTGCTTGGTAATAAGGTGCAGCCACTGAAACATGACTGATGACTCCAGTGCGCTGCCCTCAGAGTCATTCCAAGGAGAGGTACAACACCGCTCACAGTTCCACATGCTCCCTTGTATAAAAAAATTCTCCTCATCCACACTTGGAATACTGTGTACAGTTCTGGTCACCCTATTATAAAAAGGATATTATTAAATTAGAAAGAGTGCAGAAAAGATTTACTAGGATGCTACTGGGGACTTGATGGTTTGAGTTATAAGGAGAGGCTGGATAGACTGGGACTTTTTTCTCTGGAGCGTAGGAGGCTGAGGTCTATAAAATAATGAGGGGCATAGATCCGCTAGATAGTCAATATCTTTTCCCAAAGGTAGGGGAGACTAAAACTAGACTGCGTAGGTTTAAGGTGGGAGGGGAGAGATACAAAAGTGTCCAGAGGGGCAATTTTTTCACACAGAGGGTGGTGAGTGTCTGGAATAAGCTGCCAGAGGTAGTAGTAGAGGCGGGTACAATTTTGTTTTTTAAAAAGCATTTAAATGGGTAAGATGGGTATAGAGGGATATGGGCCAAATGTGGGCAATTGGGATTAGTTTAGGGGTTTAAAAAAAAAGGGCGGCATGGACAAGTTGGGCCGAAGGGCCTGTTTCCATGCTGTAAACCTCTACGACTCTGACTCTATTTTTGTCTTAAATGAGCAGCCTCTTATTTTTAAAAATGACCCCCTGGATTCTCCCACAAGAGGTAACATCCCCTCCACATTCACCCTGTTAAGACCCCTCAGGATCTTATGTTTCAATTAAGTCACTTCCTACTCTTCTGAAGTCTAGCGGATACACAATTAACCTCTCCAACATTTCATCATAAGGTAACCCTGCCATTCCAGGTATTGGTCTGGTGAACCTTTCCTGAACTGTTTCTAATGCCTATACATCTCCCATTAAATAATGAGACCAACACTG
The DNA here is from genome assembly GCF_964213995.1 of Mustelus asterias. NCBI lineage: Eukaryota > Metazoa > Chordata > Chondrichthyes > Carcharhiniformes > Triakidae > Mustelus > Mustelus asterias. The sequence goes on along the minus strand of NC_135828.1, from coordinate 3,528,834 downwards.
TACACGGTATTCCAGATCGTGGTCTCACCAATGGCCTGTACAACTGAAGCAAAACCTCCCTACCTTTATAACCAATTCCCCTCACAATAAATGATAACATTCTATTAATTTTCCTAATACTTCAGTTCCTGAATTCTAGCCTTTTCTGATTCCTTCACTAGGACACCCAGATCCCTCGGAATATCAGAGCTCAGTAATCGCTCGCCATTTAGATAATAAGCTTTTTATTCTTCCTGCCAAAATGGACAATTTCACATTTGCCCACATTACACTCCATTTGCCAGATTTTTGCCCACTCACTTAACCTGTTCCTTTGTAGCCTTCTTACAACTCTTCACAATTTACTTTACTATCTATTTTGTGTCAGCGGCAAATTTTGCAACCATACCTTTGGTCCCTTCATCTAAGTCATTTATAAACACTGTAATAAGTTGATTCATAGATTCGTGGATGTTTACAGCACAGAAGGAGGCCATTCAGCCCATCATGTCTACACTGGTCAAAGATCTGACTACGATAATCCCATTTTCCAACACTTGGCCCATAGCCCTGGAAGGTATGGCAGCACAAGTGAATATCTAAATACTACTTAAATGTTACGAGGGTCTCTGCCTCCAGCACCCTTTCAGGCAGTGAGTTCCAGACTCCCACCATCCTCTGAGTGAAAATGTTCCTTCTTAACTCGCCTCTTAGCTTTCTACTCTCTTATCCTAAATCTCTGCCCCCTGGTTATTGTCCCGGCTTCCATTGGAGCAAGTGCCTTCCTCTCTGCCCTATCCATGCCCCTCAATCTTATACACCTCTATCAGGTCCCCTCTCCACCTTTGCTTCTCAAAGGAAAACAGCTCCAGCCTCAGACTGCAGATCCTCCAGCCCAAGCAGCATCTAGTAAATCTCTGCACCCTCTCCAGTGCAATCACATCTTTCCCATAGCGTGGTAACCAGAACTTCACGCAGTACTCCAGATGTGGCCGAACCAGCATTTTATACAATTCCAGTATGACTTTCCTGCTCTCGTATTCTATGCCTCCGGCTAATAAAGGTAAGTAGCCCATATGCCTTCTTCACCAACCTGCCCTGCTATTCAGGGATCAGTGGATATGCACTCCAATGTTCCTCTGATTTTAAGCACTATCCAACATCCTACAATTGATAGTAGAATCCTTTGCCTTGTTAGTCCTCCCCAAATGCACTTTCCCAGCTTGAATTCCATTCATCTCTGTTCTGTCCACCTGACCATTCCATTGATATTCTCGTGCTGTCTATGCTTATCCTCCTCAATATTTACCTCCCTACCAATTATTGTCCGTGAACATCTCAATCATGCCCCTACATTTAAGTCCAAATCATTAATGTACACCAAATAGCAAGTCCCAAGCATCGAGCCCTGCGGAACTTCACTGGTCGATTCCTGGCTTGGGTCACTGTCTGTGTGGAGTTCATTGTCTGTACCTTTAAGATTTGATTACCTGTAAAGACTCGCTTTCCAACCATTATCTTGTAAATTGAGTTTGTCTTTATATGCCCTGTTTGTGAACAGAACTCCCACTCACCTGATGAAGGAGCAGCGCTCTGAATGCTTGTGGCTTGAGCTACCAAATAAACTTGTTGGACTTTAACTTGGTGTTGTGAGACTTCTTGCTGTGCTTATCCCAGTCCAACGCCGGCACCTCCACATCATGAACTCCACTGGTAACAGACTTCCAGTCGTAGACACATCACCCTACCATCACCTTGTGCTTCCTGTCTCTCAGCAAATTTTGGATCCAATGTGCCCCTTCTTCCTTGACCAGTCTGTCATGAGGAACCTTATCAAAAGCTGTGCTAAAGTCCATGTAGACCACATCAAATGCTTTACCCTCATCAACACTCCAGGTTACCTCCCCAAAACATTTGACTCAGTTTGTTAAACACAAGCTTCCCTTGACAAGGAAAGGCCCCAGCAGTGATCCCCGTGTCACATCCAGTCAACAACTTCAAAGGTTCACGAGGTAAAAGGAAAAGAACAATAGAAATCTTGAACGATGATGTTCTCGTAAGAAACATGACACTCCAATACCACATTCCTGTCTGCGATTTCACAGCAAGAGCTTACCACTTTGAAGCAGCATGATTCTGCACAAGCCCATACAAGAACAAAGGCAATTTCCACTCTATTGTGTCATGTGTACATGTGAACACTGCACACAAAGATAGACTCCCAGATGAAGGGTACAGTATAGTGGAATCCGGAGGGTCTGGAGTCTACTCCAGAAGATCAGCACTGATCCCATAGAATCATAGAAATCCTACAGCGCAGAAGGAGGCCATTCAGCCCATCAAGCCTGCACTGACAACAATCTCACCCAGGCCCTATTTCCATAACTCCACATATTTACCACCTATTACCCTGATACTAAGGGAATTTAGCATGGCCAATCAATCTAACCTGCACATCTTTGGACCGTAGGAGGGAACCGGAGCACCCGGAGGAAACCCACACAGACACAGGGAGAACATACAAACTCCACACAGACACGGGTTCCTGGTGCTGTGAGGCAGCAGTGCTAACCATTGTGTCACCGTGTCACCCCAATAACTGGCACTTCAGTGGAAAAGAGTAAATATAAGTGTTCTACACAGAAGCATCTGTCTGCCTGGTTCTTGATTAATTGGATGTAAAAACAATTAGTTAAAGTTTATTTATTAGTGTCACAAGTAAGCTTACATTAACACTGCAATGAAGTTACTGTGAAAATCCCCTAGTCACCATCTACCGGCTCCTGTTCGGGTACACTGAGGGAGAATTTAGCATGGCCAATCCACCTAACCAGCTCGTCTTTCTGACTGTGGGTGGAAACCGGAGCACCCGGAGGAAACCTACACAGACACGGGGAGAACGTGCAGACTCCACACAGACAGTGACCCAAGCCGGGAATCAAACCCGGGTCCCTGGTGCTGTGAGGCAGTGGTGCCAACCCACTGTGCCACCGTGCCAGCCTCAGAAGAGTGGTCCAGATGCATTGTGAGGAATGTGGAGAGGGAGGGGGCAGGGAGAGGAGGGGGGGAATGAAGACCACCTTATTTCATTCGACTATAAGTCCTATCAGTCTAGGAGAAAAAGAGAATGGGTGCACTGTGGAGTTAATGTGCCAGGAAAATAAACATAATTTACAATGCTTCATGAGAATAAACTAACTCTGATCTTTTCTTCTATTATGAACACTCTCGGAAACATAAGTCAAGTCTGACTGATCTTCCTTTAACTACACTGTTAATGTGTGGATTTATCTCCACCTCTGGCATACATTTTGAATGTTCTCAGCGAAATGAAAGGTTTAATCTCGAAGGAGAATGGCTGTTGCATATCTGGAATTTGGAAGATTGACATTTTGGTGGCTGGTCAGGTCCTGGGAGGGTACATGGTTGAATGAGATAAATATAAAACACAACATGTGGAAATGATGGAAATAATGCAAGACAGGGAACAGGGGAGCAGTGTCACATGGAGGGAACAACTTTGCTCTTTTCATCAAAACTGACACAAGTCATATTGAGTTGAGTTTGTCTTTTTTATCCATGCAGCCACCCCCCAGGTGGGTGCAGTGACTGGAGACAGGGAGACAGGGAGCTGTGCTTTCTGCAATGAAATGGGCTGAAAAAGATTTGCAAATTTCCTGGTAGAATATCTCAGTTTTGAAACTAAAGCTGATGACAACCAATAAAAAAACCCGGTGTAAATGTTTAATAACTGATCATTGGAAGAGATGAAACAGTCACAGGACCAAGGAGCTTTGGGAACATCAAAGTGTTCCTGTGAGTGAGTGTCAGGCATACTCACTGCAGGTAGGGAAATCTAATTTTTATGAACTACATTTAATGACCATACGGTGCAAACATGATGGGCCGAATGGTCTTTCTGTGCCATAGCTTTTCTATGATTCTATATTCCATGACTGTAAGAGTCTGAGATGCCAAAGGAAATCATGGCCATTTTGAAAACACAACAGAATGTTTAAAATATATTCTTGTCTTCATGTTTTCTATCCTCTGCCAGATTCCCACATCAGTTCTTGGCTGTTGGCCAATGACCATCCCTCTGATATTTGTCACAGCAACTGGGCATAAGGTGTGGATGCAAAAGATCACACTTGTGCTCACTGACCTGTACTGGCTCCTGGTCCGGCAATGCGTTGAATGAAAATTCTCATCCTGGTTTTCAAAACCCTCAAGCCTCGCGCCCCCCTCCCCCCCATAACTCTCTAACCTTCCACCACCCTCCACGCATTCCATGCACCTCCACTTCTGGCCTCTTGCATGTTTTCATCAATCCATCACCTGATGGCTGGGCCGTTGAAGCCTAGGTTCTTAAACTGTGGAATTCCTTCCCTAAACTTCTCCACCTCTCTCTCTCTCTTGCTCCTTCAAACCCAAACTTTGAGAAAGCTTCAGCCTTCGTTATGTCCGTCAGGGACCCGGGTTCGATTCCCGGCTTGGGTCACTGTCTGTGTGGAGTTTTCATGTTCTCCCCGTGTCTGCGTGGGTTTCCTCCGGGTGCTCCGGTTTCCTTCCACAGTCCAAAAGACGTGCTGGTTAGGTGCATTGGCCATGCTAAATTCTCCGTTAGTGTACCCGAACAGGCGCTGGAGTGTGGCGACTAGGGGATTTTCACATTAACTTCATTGCGGTGTTAATATAAGCTTATTTGTGACACTAATAAATAAACTTTTACATTTACATTTTTTAATGTGTTCATCTTAACGTAGGACCTGACACTGCCCTGTTTTGCTAGTTCAGGCACTAACAGTGATTTGCTGTGCCCAATAAAAGTAAACTGGGTTTTGATGAAATGATGCTATTTTTTCAAGATAGGTTTTAAATTCAGATTATCTTTAATGACGCTATGGTCAACCTTCTCTTTACCTTCAGTAACACATTGGAGCTATTGATGTCCCTGTGTTTCTGCCAGGTAAGAGTTTTAACAACACCAGGTTAAAGTCCAACAGGTTTATTTGGTAGCAAACACCATTAGCTTTCGGAGAGCTGCTCCTTCGTCAGATGGAGTGGAAATGTGCTCTCAAACAGGGCACAGAGACACAGAAATCAAGTTACAGAATACTGATTAGAATGCGAATCCCTACAGCCAGCCAGATCTTAAAGATACAGACAATGTGGGTGGAGGAAGCATGAAGCACCTGTGATTTTGTGTCTCTGTGCCCTGTTTGAGAGCACATTTCCACTCCATCTGACGAAGGAGCAGCGCTCCAAAAGCTAATGGTGTTTGCTACCAAATAAACCTGTTGGACTTTAACCTGGTGTTGTTAAAACTCTTACCGTGTTCACCCCAGTCCAACGCCGGCATCTCCACATCATTTCTGCCAGGTTCCAGAGTGTTTCAACAGGCCTTTCCACTACCTCTTCTGATTAAAGTTCTCTTTGTTTTCATCCATCCTGACTTCTGCAAGCTCAAATTATCCAGAAAAACTGGCTGAACAAAATGCCAAGGCAGGTTCACAGTCTAAATACAACCAGTCCCAATGATGGGGGCAGCATGGTGGCACAGTGGTTAGCAATGTTGCCTCAGTGCTAGGGACCTGGCTTCAATTCTGGCCTTGGATGTCTGTCTGTGTGGAGTTTGCATGTTCTCCCTGCATCTGCCTGGGTTTCCTCTGGGTGCTCTAGTTTCCTCCCACACTCCGAAGGTGTTCAGGTTAGTTGGATTGGCCATGCTAAATTGCCCCTTAGTGTCCCAAGGTGTGTAGGTTAGATGGATTGGCCATGGGAAATGTGTGGGTTTATAGGGATAAGGAGGGGAGAGGGCGTGGGTAAGATACTCTGTCAGAGTCAGTGCAGACATGATGGACCAAATGGCCTCTTCTGCACTGAAGGGATTCTATTATTCTATTCTGATTCTATATCCCTGTGCAATTATATTCTGATGTGGAGATGCCGGCGTTGGACTGGGGTAAACACAGTAAGAGTTTTATCCATTTGCTACCAAATAAACCTGTTGGACTTTAACCTGGTGTTGTTAAAACTCTTACTGCAATTATATTCTGTCCATAGCAGTGCAATCCACAGTGTGAATTGTGAATGTTATGATCTTCAGAGCATAAGGCAATGTAAAACTAGAACAGATATTTTCCCTATTGAACCCACGTGGTGGTGTGAGGAACTCTTCCCATTTCACTTAATCACCCAAAGGAGTTGAAAACCATTGGAAAACCCTAATATTCTGTCAGATTTCCCCTGACCCCCTAAAGATCTGAGAACTCTTAGTCCTGTTCCCACCTGATAGTTTCAACCAGCATTTTATTTCAAACTAAGCAGATTACAGATTGAAGACTGTCAAACATTTAACAATTAATGGTCCACGTATAAACATTATGCTATTTGAGATTTTCCTATTCTTTGCCCAAATTATATCCTGGATTTCACACTGATTGGTACCTTGTCCTTGATATGGAATTCTTTGTTTCCAAAGGCTGTGCCCATCTACTGACGAGGCAGAGGTTGGCACACCATGTAGAAATGTCAGATGTGAATCAGCCCCAGAAGTCAATCCAAAAGGAGGCGCAGTAAGAACTCTCACAACACCAGGTTAAAGTCCAACAGATTTATTTGGAATCACGAGCTTTCGGAGCGCCGTTCCTTCATCAGGTGAATGGACACCTGGTGTTGTGAGACTTCTGACTGTGCCCACCCCAGTCCAAGACCGGCATCTCCACATCAAAGGGAGGTGAACATCTTAGTTTTTAAAAATTGGATTCTTGATAACATCTGTGGTTAATCCAGAGCCTTATTGCCTACTTATGTCGGAAATGTGAAGATAACTGATTGAAATCTCCTTTCAGTGAGATGCATTACCTGCTCTATCCGGCAATCTAATCAATTGCTTGCTTTGAGTACTCTTCATTTTGACTTTCATGTTTGCTGGGGCAAAGACTCTTCCTTCTATTTCCCCCCCACCCCCCATTCCCATTCCATCCCTTTCCCCCTCCACAGTTTCTGCTTCTGTCAATGTCTGGAAGCTACTTGAACTCATGCACATGAAGCAAATGTGTCTTCAGTGTTGTGACTGCTTACCATCAGAGCATCCTGCTGACATCTCTTAATGCAAACAAAGCAAGGCCACTAGAACTGGAGATGGTGCACACATGCTTAATAATAAATCAGATTTGAGCAGCACTTATAATGTGTTATATCCCCAAAGCAAAGTTATAATTCTGTTCTGGATGATTGAGGAACTAGTGGGAGAGGTGAACAGCTAATTACTTCAAGCTGTGAATGATTTTCCGCTGTAGCGAACCTACATCACACGACAAACTTTAGCTTTGCTTTGTAACTACCTCATTTTCTCACTTTGTTGAGTTCCATAACCATCCGTTTAGTTATTGGAACATGTAGATGCGACTAACTGCTGGAGTGGAAATGGATAAAAATCAAATCCCTCAACACTTATCTATTATTTTTAAGAATATCCTGGATATAAAATACAGTATAACCTTATTAAACCCTTTAGAATCATAGAAACATATTAAATAGAAGCAGGAATTGGCTATTTGGCCCTTCGAGCCTGCTCTGCCGTTCAACATGACCGTGGCTGATCCTCTATCTCAATGCCATACTCCTGCACTTTCCCCATATCCCTTCACAAGTCCAGAAATCTATCTATTTCCTCCTTCAATATATTCAGTGATGTGGCCTTGACACCTTTCTGTGGTAGAGAATTCCATAGGATCACCACCCTCTGAGTGAAGAAATTTCTCCTCATCTCGATCCTAAATGACAAACCCTGTATCCTGGGACTATGGCCCCCCTCCTCCCCCCCCCGCCCCGACCCCCCACCCAGCCAAAGGAAATAGCATGCCTGCATTCAGCTTGTCAAGTTCTGTCCTGTCAGAATTTAGTATGTTTCAACGTGTCTCATTTTTCTAAATTCCAGTGAGTACAAGCCCAGTTGACCCAATCTCTCCTCATATGACAATCCCACCATCCCAGGAATCAGTTTGGTGAACCTTGGCTAGTCTCCCTCAATGTCAAGTCTACCCTTTCATAAGAGACCAAAACTGCACATAACCCTCCAGGTATGATCTCATCAACGCCCTGTATAGCTGCAGCAATATCTCCTTGCCCCTGTACTCAAGTCCTCTTGCAATGAAGGTCAACATACTATTTGTCTTCCTAGCTTTCTGCACCTACATGCTTGTCCTCAGTGACTGGTGTAGTAGGATACCCAGTCTCTTTATCTTTCAGTATTTCCCACTCTATTACCATTTAAATAATACCCTGTTTCTCTGTCTGAAGTGGATAACTTCACATTTATCCACAATATACTGCATGTGCCATGTATTTGTCCAGTCACTCAACTTTTCTAAGTCACCTTGAAGCCACACTGTTTGTGTGGAGTTTGCACATTCTCCCCGTGTCTGTGTGGGTTTCCTCTGGGTGCTCCAGTTTCCTCTCACGGTCCAAAGATGTGCAAGTTAGGTGGATTGGCCATGCTAAATTGCCCCTTAGTGTCAGGGGGATTAGCTGGGTAAATGCATGGGTTATAGAGATAGGGCCTGGATGGGATTGTGGTTGGTGCAGACTCGATGGGCCAAATGGCCCCCTGTAGGATTCTATGATAATGTGCCTAACTGATTCTAACCCCAACAAAATAAGCTTCGCACAACCCATTAAAATATACTTGCATCTGGAAACATTTAAAGAAATTCTGACTACTGATCAGATTATTTGCGTAATTTATGTAAACTTTTAACAGTGGAACGCACAAAGCTACATGAATTTCCATCCATCTCGGGTGTACATCAGAATGGGGGAGTAAGGTAAACGAAGACAGAGGGGAAATCTGAGTGGTAGAAAAGGTTGCGACAAGCTTTCGTAAGAGAGACTAGAATCCAAGGGCACAGCCTCAGAGTAAAGAACGAGATGGGGAGCAATTTCATCAGCCAGAGGGTGGTGAATCTATGGAATTGGTTGCCACGGAAGGCTGAGGAAGCCAGGTCATTGAGTGTATTTAAGACAGAGATAGATAGGTTCTTGATTAGGTCAAAGGTTACAGGAAAAGGCAGGAGAATAGGGTTGAGAAACTTATCAGCCATGATTGAATGGTGGAGCAGACGCGATGGGCCGAATGGCCTAATCCTGCTCCTATATCTTACGGTCTAAGCTCACCTGCTTTAAGATGGGAAGTAAAGTTAAACCAACAACTGTTCTCAACCTTGGGTTCACTCCTGGTTCAAATCCACCATGAACTGGCAAGAAGAAAGTAATTGTCCAACCTTAAGATTTGAAGGCTAGAATTATATCAGAATAGAGGTTTGTTTAAGGTTAAATTGAGTCAAGGCTCTGCTTATCTTATCAAACTACACCTTAAGCCAAACCAAATGCAAACTTTTGAAAGTCCTCAGTACCCATTTCACATCACTCCAAACTGCTCGAGTAAAATTTATCAAAGACATTAGCAGCCCAAGTATTAAATAATGAAATGACCCCTGAATAATTGATAATCTACCATGCAAGAATACATTCAAAGAGAGATTGGATATCATGCAATCTCTGTGACAATGTATATAGACTTTTTATTGAAAAAATGGAAACATGCGACTTAAAGTTGAGTGAACAGGAATGAAGGGCAGAATTTTCCAGACTGTTCACACCCTGTTGCCGCTGCAAGAGAATTTGGCACTCAGCTAAATCTCCGTTCACTGCAGCGGGACCAGAGAATCCTGCCGGTGTAAATGGCCAGAGAATCCTGGCAATAATTAGGATGAAGGCACTGGTCAACAACAACTACAACCTGTATCTCAATAGCACTTTTAACCTCATAGAACATCCCAAGGCACTTCACAGGAGCATTCTAGGACATGAGTCATATAAGGAGAGGTCAGAGGGCCAAAAGTTTGTTCAGAGAGATAGATTTTAAGGAGTGTTTAAAAGGATGAAAGCAAGATAAAGAGTTAGAGAAGTTTAGGAGATACAGTTGTATTTGTGGCCACCAGACTCCAAGCAATAATAGTGCTGACAACAAACATCACAGTTGTATTATCAAACAAAATTTGACACCAAGTTATACGAAAGGATATTAAGTAAGCTGAGTAAAAGCTTGGTCAAGGAGGTATGTTTTAGGGAGTGCTGTAAGGAATGGCTTAAGGAGGGAATTCCAGAGCTTAGGAAGCATGCGGCTGAAGCCAATAGTGGAACAATGAAAATCGGGGATGCGCAGGAAGTTAGAATTGCAGGAGTACTGAAATCTCCGAGGATTGGAGGAGGATACGGAGATGGGGAGGGGCAGGATGATGGAAAGATCCTGACCTCTTTGGGAAAACAGCTGCTCAGGAATCCCTTCCAGCAGCAGCCAGTACGTCAGATTACGCAATAGGGAACTTTGGAAAGAATGCCGCATCGATAAAGTTACGAAGGATAGATATTTACCTGTTGCACACATGCTCTGCTTTCTTTTAATGGAGACTGTGTTGTCTCAAATTGCTCCCAAATTTACAGTGTTTTGGAATATCTGAAGCTTGATTCAATCTGGACAGATTCTGATTTCTGCTGGTTTCAGACTGTGGGCAGAATTTTCCATTTCTCCACCACCTCCCCCCCTCTCCTCCACCCACCGTTGATCCTCCAGAGGGAACTCTTCCATTGTAGGCAATAAAATAAAACAAAACTTACTCCAACTTATAAATCAAAGAAAAAGGTTTAATAAAGAAACTTCATTACTCCAACACTCGAGGCCTCACCCTGGGCCATTCCAAGCTCTCCCCAATTCCCAACAGATTCTTATTTATACTGAGTCAGCTGTTGAGAGAGTGCTGCACTGTTGGAGGTGCTGTTGTTTGAATGAGCCTTAAACTAAGGACCTGCCTTGATGAATCAGTTGGACATAAAAGATTCCGTGCAGACTCGAAGGGCCGAATGGCCTCCTTCTGCACTGTTACGATTCTATTCTATTCTAACTTGTTCAAAATTCTTATGTTTTTTGTGTTTGTCCGTGTGGTGCTGGCTCATGCTTCAATTGTACTGCATAAAATGTGGTGAATGAAAGTGAGGATCTTGGATATACCTGGACTGCAGTAGCAGTAAGGATAGTGACAACGAGAATGACAGATCAAGTATCAGCTTTTTGTTGCTTTGAATCATGTTAAAGTTGAGTTGTTTCGGCCCAGGTTGCCTGTTTGTTAGTGGCCTCTGGCCAAATACCAGCCAATTTCCGAGCACACTCACGCAGTGCACCGGAGATGATGTGGATGGGGATTGGCAGTCTGGAATGCCAGAGTTAAAGTAACTGCACAACTGTCAACAAGCTCAATTGTTTTCTGTAAGGTTGCAGTCCGTGCTAGTCCATTTGCAGCTCTCTGGCGTTTGAAGTATTGGAGTCTCGATCTTGATGAAAGGCTCTGTACATGAATAGAGACTCTTGTGGATGTATTGAATCCACATGGACCATGTTCAGACTTTAAAAGAAAGAGAGAATTACTTTTTACATCTCTGACTTTACAAATGTTTCATGTCAGGTGGGTCTGAAAACAATTTTATGTAGCCCAGTCTCCTGATCAAAAAAAAAAGTCCTTCTTGAGTGATGGAGCCACTAGATCGCTCTGTACACAGCGATTACTGAAGTGATTGGAGAACAGCATTATTTCTAGTCTTGAATTATTGCACATGATCTCCAGAGCTCAGATACAATAGGTTTTGTCCTGGATAGTTGATGGTGCCATGCCTGTTCATAGAATCCCCACAGTGCAAAAGGAGGCCACTCGGCCCATTGAGTACACACCGACCATAATCCCACCCAGGCTCTATTCCCGTAACCCCACGTGTTTACCTTGCTAATCCCCCTGACACTAGGGTCAATTTAGCCAATCAACATAACCCACACATCTTTGGACTGTGGGAGGAAACCCACGCAGACACAGGGAGAACATGCAAACTCCACACAGACAGTGACCTGAAGCCGGAATCGAACCCGGATCCCTGGCGCTGTGAGGCAGCAGTGCTAACCACTGTGCCACTGTGCTGCCCTAAATTTTAGCCAGGGGCTCTAGTAAGAAATGAACTCGTGACCCCTGGTTTACAAGACCAGTGCTCTAACCATTAAGCTATAGAGCCAATATTCTGGAAACTGGCACCTAACCCTCTAGCGTAGTGGGCAGGAGACACACACTCATTATGAGTCAAAGTATTTTGCCCACCAGAACAGCACTATTTCTAGTCTTGAATTATTGCACGTGATCTCCAGAGCTCAGATACAATGGCCGGATGTTTATCAGTGTGGGCAAGGCTCGCAGAACGGAATTCTCTGTTGACCTCGGGCGGGACTTTACGAGCATCACCCGAGCAAGGTCGTAAAATCCCAGCCAATAGGTTTTGTCCTAGAAATTTGATGGTGCCCTGCCTATTCTTCCAGGACCAAACTGGCACCTAAACTCTAGTGTAGTGGGCAGGAGACACACACTCATTATGAGCCAAGGTATTTTGCCCACCAGATTGGTGTGGGCAAGAAAATTAACCTCTGGCTGACAAAGGAACCATGGGTGACACAAGGAAACATGTTGTTACTCAGTGAGGTGTTGTTATCTGGGATAAGCAGTGACCGAAAGGGCAGTGGAAGCAAATTCAATGGTAAATTTCCAAAGACCATTTTCAAATTTTCAAATTTCCAAGGTCAATGGTTAAAGGACAATGGGGAAAGAGCAATGGTGTGGGATTAATTGGATAGCGCAGGCAATATAGACCGAATGGCCTCTTTCTGTGCTGTATCATTCTATAATTGTGTCAATGTAGAGCTGGGAGAAGCAGGAGTCATGCCATCAACAAAACTGTGGCTGCTACCATTTTCCAACCAATCCACCCAAACTCAGCCTCCCACTAACCCCCCCCCCACCCCCATCCCCAAACCCCCCTGCAGTCATCCATCCCCAAACTATGTCTTCCATCAAACTCCACTCCAGACTCTACCCACACCCGCTCCCAATCACCATCCCACTCCAACCCCCTCCACTACACCCTGCCACTGCTCACAACCCCTTTAACCACCACCTCATGCCAACCCCTGTCCAGCCAGCATTCACACCCCTTCCCTTTCCCAACTGCCGACTCATGCTTCCTCTTGATTGCCGCGTTGAACCTCTATCCTGATGTCCTGCTCCGTTGGTCTGTCTCTCCCAGTTGCACTCCTTGCTCATCCCTTTCTTTCAGCTCCCAATCAGCCCTCCTTTCTCAGTCATCCTCCTCCCAATCCCTTTCCATTTCAGCACTTACCTGCAGCCCAAAATGCGAAACCACTTCACGAATGAGCTGCCTGCAGGCTAGCCCAGCAGGTGTCTGCAGCTCAGTTAAATGAAAACTGACGGGCAGTGTTGGATGTTCCTTGGCTCTTACCGTTATGTTGAAATCAGCTTTCTAGGTGATCAAAGTTTCAAGTAATGGGAAAGGTATGTGCTAAACTGAATGGAAAGCAGTTTAGGAATGAGGTAGATAATCTGGTGAACTGGTGCGGCAACAATAATCTCTTCTTCAATGTCAACAAAACGAAGGAGATTGTCATCGGCCTCAGGAAGCGTAAAGGAGAACATGCCCCTGTCTACATCAACGGGGATGAAATAGAAAGGGTCGAGAGCTTCAAGTTTTTAGGTGTCCAGATCACCAACAACCTGTCTTGGTCCTCCCATGCCGACATTATAGTTAAGAAAGCCCACCAATGACTCTCAATAACTTTTACAGATGCACCATAGAAAGTATTCTTTCTGGTTGTATCACAGCTTGGTACGACTCCTGTTCTGCCCAAGACTGCAAGAAACTACAAAAGGTTGTGAATATAGCCCAATCCATCACACAAACCAGCCTCCCATCCATTGACTCTGTCTACACTTCCTGCTGCCTTGGCAAAGCAGGCATAAGGACTCCACGCACCCCGGACATTCTCTCTTCCACTTTTTTCCGTCAGGAAAAGGTACAAAAGTCTGAGGTCACGTACCAACCAACACAAGAACAGCTTCTTCCCTGCTGCTGTCAGACTTTTGAATGGACCTACCTCACACTAAGTTGATCTTTGATCTTTCTCTACACCTTAGCTATGACTGTAACACTACATTCTGCACCCTCTCCTTTCCTTCTCTTTGAACGGTATGCTTTGTCTGTATAGCGCACAAGAAACAATACTTTTCACTGCATACTAACACGTGACAATAATAAATCAAATTAAATCCAAATCAACAGCCAGATGGAACTTTCCTGAACTATCCATCCATAATTAGCCAGAGTCTACAAGGGGTTGTAGGCATTTTTCTTCATTCATTGTCATTGCTCCCTGTGCCCAGTGTCTGATGTTGTCCATCCAGTCCTCTCTGGACTGGTCTGTTCTTTCATGCTTTTGACCTTCAATTATCACCAACACTAGACTCTGCCTTTTCCAGTGGTTGCCCTTTCTCAATTTCCTATTTTATTCTCCTTCAATTCAGCTAAAATCCCAACTCCCAGCAAGAAGTGTGGGTTAGGTGGATTGGCCATGCTAAATTGCCCCATAATGTCAGGGGGATTAGCCGGGTAAATACATGGTGTTATGGGGATAAGGCCTGGGTGGGATTGTTGTTGGTGCAGACTCGATGGCCTCCTTCAGTACTGTAGGGATTCTATGATATGATTCTTTTCTATTATTCTATCTTTCTGATGGAGAATCCCAACCTTAGCAAGACTGAGGAACTTGTTGCAATTAAATTGTCTCCTTGCAATAATGCAAATAAATAATGCAAACTGATACATGACACGGAGGTTAACTCTGAATTCCAAATACACTTTATAAATTACAAGAAGGGTAGAACCTGAGGATGTACAAACTGTTGATGCAACACTGGGTGGAACAATTAGAAGCAGATTGAAATTGCCGGTGCCTATCTAGAATGTAGCAATTACATCTGAAGCATACAAGTTTTTTTTACTCATTTGTGGGACATGGGCGTCGCTGGCTGGCCAGCATTTATTGTCCATCCCTAGTTGCCTGAGGGCAGTTGAGAGTCAACCACATTGCTGTGGCTCTGGAGTCACATGTAGCCCAGACCAGGTAAGGACAGCAGATTTCCTTCCCTAAAGAACATTAGTGAACAGATGTGTTTTTCTGACAATTGACAATGGTTTCATGATCATCAGTAGATTCTTAATTCCAGATTTTTTTACCTAATTCAAATTCCACCATCTGCCGTGGTGGGATTCGAACCCAGGTCCCCAGAACATTAGCTGAGTTTTTGGATTAATAGTCCAGTGACAATACCACAAGGCCATCACCTTCCCAATAAGTCCAGTGAAGAGGAATAAATGGGATGACACATCAGAGGATCGTTCTTGAACTGAAACACAAGTCTCCTTGTTTGGGATGTCACAATCGGAAGCCTAGTCTTTGACAAAGAATTGTGCATAAACTGTAGGCTCAGATCTAAAGTCATCGGCCGGAACTTTCCAGCTGTTCATGCCAGTGGGATCTTTTGGTCCTGCCAATGGCGTACCCCGCCATGGGTTTCTCGGAGGCATGGAGTGGAGGCAATGGGAAATCCCATTAACAGCGATGGGGCCAGAAGATGCCACTGCCAGCCAACGGTGCGTCACCTTCCGCCATGAGAAACATGCCGTGGGGAGGCCAAAGAATTATCTTTTAGGATCAAGGAATTTAATGATATGAAATAAGGTTCGGCTAAGCATCACATACCATCACTTTGACCAGGAGACGCTCAGCTGGCCCAACCCGGGAAAGGCATTCTAAATTAATAATGCCCATCGGCTCACATCCAAAAAGAAGGACAGTCTTCACAGAGATTTCTCCTGACTCAGTCAGGCAATAAACATAACCTGACCTGTCCTGAACTTGCAGCAGTCTCTGTTTTGATTTCCAGCATCTTTGCAGATTGGGCCACTTTCCATAACATGTGGATCGTGACATTAGATCCCGGCTGGCATCAAATCACAGGGTATTCTGCCGCATGATGCAGATCAAAAGATTAAGCAAACAGCCTGTCACAGAGTCTCACGCATCATCCACAGGCATCCAAGAAAACAATGAAGCAGATCAAGGTCTAATTAGATTCTGGTTTACAATAGAAAGAGAGAGTTCTTGCAGAAAGCAGCATGTACGATGAGGAGGGGGAGATCACTGCAAAATACAATACAGGCAGAAAGGAAAATTCGACAGCATTGTAACTAAACTGAGACAAGGGCAGAATCTTTCCACAAAAATAGCCAAGTGTCAGGTGCTGGCTGCAAACCCAGAGACCGGGTGGTTTCCTCTCCACATCTGTTACACTGGCCTCTGCGCCCCCTGTGTGGTCATCTCAACTGCAATGTGGAAATGCTGGTGTTGGACTGGGGTGGGGCACAGTAAGAAGTCTCACAACACCAGGTTAAAGTCCAACAGGTTTATTTGGTAGCACAAGCCACAAGCATTCGGAGCGCTGCTCCTTCATCAGGTGAGTGGGAGTTCTGTTCACAAACAGGGCATATAATGACACAAACTCAATTTACAAAATAATTTTGTAAATTGAGTTTGTGTCTTTATATCTCAACTGCTGCAGAGAATTAGTGATTCCCTCTGGCGTTTAGTTACACCGACCTTCCTGGAAGGTACAGCGCTAAGCCACTTAATCAGATGTTAATTAATTTAAATTCATTCAAATCAGCTTCATCCCCTCTCTGGGTGTAAATCTGATTGCATCACCGGCGAGGGATCTCTTATTCTGAGATTTCCCCGGCACTAATCCCGTTACGGCCCTCTCGTGAGACCCGGCCCCAACATTATAAATTCAACTTCTAATCACAAAATGCCTACAAGGGCAGAAGGAGGCCATTTGGCCCATCGAGTCTGTGATGACTCTCCTCCGACAGAGCGCCTTTACTCAGGCCCTTTTCCGTAACCTCATGTATTTACCCCGCTAATCCCCCTAACCGGCACATCTTGAGACACTAAGGGGCAATTTATCATGGCCAATCCACCAAACCCACACATCTTTGGACCGTGGGAGGAAACCGGAGCACCCGGAGAAACCCACAGACACGGGGAGCACGTGCAGACAGTGACCCGAGGTTGGAATTGAACCCGGGTCCCTGGCGCTGTGAGGCAGCAGTGCTAACCACTGTGCCACCGATGAGTAATCGCGTGATGAGTCATCTAGAAAGCTCATTAGAACAAAGAACTCATGTTTTATCTTAATAATGAGTAGAGATTACAACAGTGGTTGCAAGTACCGGAGCAATTCTGAGATTGCCAATATTGAACAAATGAATCTAGTTCTAGCTCGGGAAAAGGATGGAGATTTGTTTTTGCCAACTCACTGTCACCTCCCTGTGATACAGCAGGAGGTGAATTCTCTGGAAAAGTATGTGAGTCACTTTATAAATGCTGGAACCTCAGTCCACCTCATTTGCAGAGAGTCACCCCTCAGGCTGCAGAGCCTGATGCTATAGGTGGCAGGTCTTGCCATTGCCTCCACAGTAAAGCACACTCTTGTGCACCTCTCTCTCTATATTACTTGTATGTTTGATAGGGGCATCCAGTGTCAGTTGGCATCCATCCTCCTTTACATCCTGACTGACTTTCCTTTGCTTCTACTCTTCTATGCTCCTGACATACAGGGTGTTCCCATTGGGAATGACACACCAGCTCCTGACACGCCCTTATCCAGAGTTGGGATGGGTGCTGAATATCTCCAAGTGATCTCATATTGTCAGAAGCAGTAAGAAGTGAATCCAGGGCAGAAAGGCAACGAAATCGCTGCGATAGTCATTCCCTAGAATCAAGAATTGTGCCCAAAGTTCCCCAATCCCTTCAGGCTCAAAAACACTTCACGTCTGACAGTCTTGACTCATGATGTGGAGATGCTGGCATTAGACTGGGGTAAGTACAGTAAGAAGTCTCACAACACCAGGTTAAAGTCCAATAGGTTTAATTGGTAGCACAAGCTTTTGGAGTCTCGCTCTTTCTTCAGGTGAGTGAAGAATTGTGTTCCACAAACAGGGCATACATAGACACAGGCTGAATTTACAAGATAATGGTTGGAATGTGAGTCTTTACAGGTAATCAAGTCTTAAAGGTACAGACAATGTGAGTGGAGAGAGGGTTAAGCACAGGTTAAAGAGATGTGTATTGTCTCCAGCCGGGACAGTTAGTGAGATTTTGCAAACCCAGGCAAGTCCATGGGGGTTACAGATAGTGTGACATGACATGACACGTGACATAGTCTTGACTCATCTCAGGAACAGCTCCACTCCATCATTCTCCATCCAGTTTATTCCGAGTGTAAAGCAGGAACCCGCAAGAGTTTGGGGCATCACTTGCTGATTGACTTCCTTTAAAAAAATAAATTATAACAAAGAAAAGAATGGCTGGCATTGTCCAATGTCAAGTTTACTACTCCACTGGATCACGGTATACCATAGTGATGTGTGAGAATTAAAGAACTCTTCCAGAGTGTGCTGTGGGTCTGAACAGAGACATGAGATATTAAAAATTGAAATGACACAATTCCATTTGATCATATTTCAATCAAAATAATTGAACTGTACCCACAACATCCCTTTATTAAGCAAATCAGATGACAGATGACTGCATTGGGGACAAAGTAGAAAGGGTCAAGAGCTTCAAGTTTTTAGGTTTCCAGATCACCAACAACCTGCTCTGGTCCCCCCATGCCGACACTATAGTTAAGAAAGCCCATCAATGCCTTTACTTTCTCAGAAGACCAAGGACATTTGGCATGTCAGCTACGACTCTCACCAACTTTTACAGATGCACCATAGAAAACATTCTTTCTGGTTGTATCACAGCTTGGTATGGCTCCTGCTCCGCCCAAGACCGCAAGGAACTACAAAAGGTCTTGAATGTAGCCCAATCCATCACGCAAACCAGCCTCCCATCCATTGACTCTGTCTACACTTCCCGCTGCCTCGACAAAGCAGCCAGCTTAATTAAAGACCCCATGCACCCCGGACATTCTCTCTTCCACCTTCTTCCGTCGGGAAAAAAATACAAAAGTCTGAGGTCACGTACCAACCGACTCAAGAACAGCTTCTTCCCTGCGGCCGTCAGACTTTTGAATGGACTTACCTTGCATTATGTTGATCTTTCTCTATACCCTAGCTATGACTGTAACACTACATTCTGCACTCTCTCGTTTCCTTCTCTATGAACGGTATGCTTTGTCTGTATAGCGCGCAAGAAACAATATTTTTCACTGCATGTTAATACATGTGACAATAATAAATCAAATCAAATCAAAAGTCTGACCATGCTATTTAGCTCTTGGAGTTTTTGTTATTTGAGCTCTATAAATTCTGTAATGTTTTATTGTGTCAATAAGTCACATTGCAAATGGTAATCTGGTGGTCACAACTACTGATTTCTATTCTCAGAAACTGACATGTCAAAAAAGCAAGACCATAACCTTCAACCATGAACACCAGGCCAGGTACGACAATATATTCTCACCCCAACTTGTCATCATTGTGACAGGACTCAACAATTAGGTTTTCTTGGTATTAGGATCAGCTTTGAAAAGGGTTTATAAAACTGCCTGCACACACAGCCCACATTGCACCAGCAGACTGAACTGTCATTAGCTTTCTCATCACAATGGTTCCCTTTTCTATTGCCGCCTGCAATGGACACTAACAGAGGCTGTGGCTAATTTTTATCAGCAATGAAAAACGTACTCATTTTTCAGCTGGTAAATGCTGTTATTTCTGAATATGAAAAATGGGTCTCAGTGTTTCCCCCCCAATCAAAAAATAAATAAATTAGACTTCCGACGCCTCCACATTAATTGTTATGCTGAAATCTCGAGTGCCTCTTTCTCACCGGATTTAGTTGGAGCTTCGGTTCCCTCACTCCCTACAAGCTGCTCATTGAAGCTTGTCCACCCGCAGCTGTGACTCTCCATAAGTTAGTCAGAAGTGACAGGTTTCACACTGCACTGTGAAACACAGCTCCATTGTACTGACCTTCAAATCAAAGACTTCTGTGGGGTGGGAGCAGGTTAAAGACTTCCATACAACACATGAAAGCTGAGGACTTTAAAGTGTGAGGTAACCTCTTCCAAATTGCCAACAAAAGAATTCACGGGTCTTTATGAGTTAGTTATTAGACCGGGACAATTTAGAGAAACCATTCTGTCTCATGGTCAGTTGTGCTGATCAAACAGTGCCTTATATAAAAATGTTTTAATGTTACCACAGAAAATATAATAGAAGAATTATTTCTTTTACAATTATTACAGAAAAATTAGAGCACAATTTTGCAAGGGACCCACAGGATAAAAACGACCAGTTTCTAATCCAATGTTGGATAATACTGTGTGGAAAATGCCATCACACAATTAATCCCACAGGATTGGAGACAAACTATCGAGAATCCTCCAGCACTTTGTTCTGGGCTTGCTGTACTGAATAAAGCATTCAAGATTCGATGAAATGCTTTGCATTTATCTAGAGCCTTTCATGACAACCAGACGTCTCAAAGCACTTTGGAACCAATGATATACTTTTGGACTGACACTGTTGTACTGAAGGAAATGTGTCAGCCAATTTGCACACGGCAGGCTCCAATGTGGTGATGACCAATTAGATAAGAGTTTGGTGTACTTTACACACACACGCACACACACGACACACAAGACACACACACACACAAGACAGGAATGGGTGAACAGTTCCATGTAACAGTTCCCTGCCCAGTGAAGCAGTTGAGGCTACCTCATTGAATGTTTTTAAGGCAAGGATAGATCAATTTTTGAACAGTAAAGGAATTAAGGGTTATGATGAGTGGGTAGGTAAGTGGAGCTGAATCCATAAAAGGATCAGCCATGATCTTATTGAATGGCGGAGCAGGCTCGAGGGGCCAGATGGCCTACTCCTGCTCCGAGTTCTTATGTTCTTATGTAATTTTCATGCTGTGTTATAGTTTTTCTTGGAATAAGTATGAGACTATTGATTTGTGGGACACGTTATGGTCTGCAGCTTCAAGTTTACCTTTATACCACAAAAATGTGCTTCTGTCTTGTAACAGAATGCATTTATGCAATAATCTTTTCTATTCAGCAATGTGCTGCATGCGAATGTAATTTGTGTCACAAAATGTCTTTGTGGCCTCACTCCTCTACATCTCTGTAACCTCCTCCAGCCCTTCAACCCGTTGAGATGTCTGTTCCTCCAATTCTTGCACATGGCTGATTTTCATTGCTCTGCTTTTGGTGGCTGCACCTTCAGCTGTGCCTTGGTCTAAGCTCTGGAATTTCTTCCCTCACCCTAACCTCTCGATCTCTGCTTCCTCCTTATATGTGCTTCTGAGAAAATCCACCTCATTGATTAAGCCTTTGATCATCTCTCCTATATCTCCTC
Organism: Mustelus asterias; assembly: GCF_964213995.1. NCBI lineage: Eukaryota > Metazoa > Chordata > Chondrichthyes > Carcharhiniformes > Triakidae > Mustelus > Mustelus asterias. The sequence goes on along the minus strand of NC_135828.1, from coordinate 3,507,471 downwards.
ATGTGGGGTGATGCCTAATTTTGTTTGACAAAGTTTCAGAGAAGTGCCTTGGAACGGTTTTTACTGGGGGCAATTTTCCAACCCTGTTACACCCAGTGCAAATCCCATTATGGTCGGAAACACTCGGAGGAAGGCCATAACAGGGTTCGTGCCAGCGTGAACCCAGAACCTAGCGTTCCTGGGGTCTCCCAGCAGATAACGCCAGGATCATACCCAGCGAGTGAGTGAACCTGATTACCATGGATTTGAATACATTTAAATATGCAAATCTGGCTTCACATTGATTCTTCTGGGAACACCATGTATTCCCGCCCGCCGGAGTGATGTAAAGCCAGTAGAAATTACTATTGGTCTCCACAAATGGAGAGTGGACATGATGGCCAAGCCAAGGAGGTCAGAGGCCACTGCAGCCCCTGGCACTGACACCTGAGGACATGGCACCGTGGCAGTGCCAACCTAGTGGGCGGGCCCTGAAGAGGTGGTGCCTGAAAGGGGCGGGGTCTGAAGGGAAACCCAATGGGAGGGTCTGGATGTCCTGAATCTGGACACATATTGAAGGAGGATCGGCGGGAGGAGGTCATTGGGGGTGGGGGGGAACATGGGAGATTTGGGAGTCAAGTTTAATACATGAGAATGTATTAGATTATTATTATGGGATTGTGGTCGGTTCAGACTTGATGGGCCAAATGGCCTCCGTCTGTAGTGTAGAGATTCTATGATGTATGAGAATGCTTGAAGACTGAAGGTGGACATTCTCATTCTGTCGCTCAACAATTGATTTGTGCTGTGTGTCTGTGAAAAGTAAAATTACTCTGTGGGACTCACTACCATAGGGATTGGTCAAGACAAATAAGGTAGATGGATGCATTTAATGGGAAGCTAGATAAACACAAGGGGAAAAGGGATTCTGTAGAGGGCCATGCTGATTAGTAAGAAGAAGGGACACATTTTAAGAATGAAATTCCAGATTTTAGGGCCAAGGCAGCTGAAGTCCGAGCTCACAGCTGTTGCCTGTCCACATTTCCCCAGTTCCGCACACACGAGGACGGCCTCAACCGGGATCTTGGGTTCATGTCACACTACGTGCAACCCCCACCATTTGGCCTGGCCTTGCAAAATCCTACTAATTGACCTGGCTTGAGACAATTCACACCTCTTTAACCTGTGATTATCCCTCTCTCCACTCGCACTGTCTGTACCTGTAAGGACTTGATTACCTGTAAAGACTCGCATTCCTACCATTATCTTGCAATCGTGTCTTTGTCTATGAATCATACAATGAATCATATGAATCATACAATCCCTCCAGTGCAGAAGGAGGCCATTCAGCCCATCGAGTCTGCACCGACCACAATCCCACCCAGGCCCTACCCTCACATATTTACCCGCTAATCCCTCTAACCTACGCATTTTAGGATTCTAAGGGGCAATTTATAACCTGGCCAATCAACCTAACCCGCACATCTTTGGACTGTGGGAGGAAACCGGAGCACCCGGAGGAAACCCACGCAGACACGAGGAGAACGTGCAAACTCCACACAGACTGTGACCCGAGCCGGGAATCGAACCCGGGACCCTGGAGCTGTGAAGCAGCAGTGCTAACCACTGCGCTACCGTGCCGCCCGCATTCTATATATTCTGTGTTTGTGAAACCTACCTCTCCACTCATCTGGTGAAAGAGCAGCGCTCTGAAAGCTCATGATTCCAAATAAACCTGTTGGACTTTAACATGGTATTGTGAGACTTCTTACTGTGCCCACCCCAGTCCAACGCCAGCGTCGACAGATCATGCTGATTAGGTGAAAGTAGGCTCATGTGGAGCATACGTACCGCCAGAGACCAGTTGGGCTGAATGGCTGTGCTTTTTGCAGACATCCTCTAGAATTCTACGCCATTGCTTATTTCACCAGTGCAACCATGATGTGTTCATGTTCGCCGTTAGTGTTCACACAATGTTCCATATCCTTCCCTCCGCAATGTTGCTTGCATTTTATTCTTTGCCTTGTTTCCACTCGCGGATAGGTGAGCAGGAACCCTTTCATCTTCAACTCCCTCGGTTTTAGACTTGACCCCGAGTGACCTTTGTCCCTGTGGCTGTATGTTCACAATTTTGTGATCCGGAACCAATTTGCAAGCATAACTGGTGTAGCATTCTGAGGCTAATCACAATGGGGGGCGGGTGGAGGGGGAGGGGGGAGAGGGGGAATAAATCAACCTCAATGAGTATGTAATGGAGTTGGGGAGGTTTTGAAACTGTATTAATTGTGTTGTGATGTACAACCACTCTGATACGTGGTAAAATCAGAAGTTGTTGATATTTGTAATGAGAAATGTACATCAAAAAAGTTGCCAAGGCACTTTAGGGAGGGAAGTGACTAGTTTTTAATGTATTTTTGCTGTGAGATTTTGTTACCCAGTCACTCAAACCTGGATTTGCGAAACCACTCACCGGCCTCACAAGCTGAATCCAGATTTCAAATATCCGTTCCTTCCTGTTGATTCTATGGAATAGTGTGGAATGGAAGCAGGGAAATTCCTTCCGCCAGCAATTTACAGGGAAAATGTCAGTGAGCATATATAGGATTCCGTTTTCACACCAGCATGTGTATTGTTCCTGATAGAAGTTTATAAAATTATGACGGGTATGGATAGGGTGAACAGTTGGAAGCTTTTTCCCAGGGCAGAAATGACAATTACAAAGGGGGCACAAGTTCAAGATAATAGCTAATGTGGTCCCGTTATTTAAGAAGGGTAGGATAGCTAATGTGGTCCCGTTATTTAAGAAGGGTAGGAAGGATAACCCGGGTAATTATAGGCCGGTGAGCTTGACGTCCGTGGTGGGGAAGTTGTTGGAGAAGATTCTTAGAGATAGGATGTATGCGCATTTAGAAAGGAATAAACTCATTTATAGTCAGCATGGTTTTGTGAGAGGGAGGTCATGCCTCACTAACCTGGTGGTGTTTTTTGAAGAAGTGACCAGAATGGTTGACGAAGGAAGGGCCGTGGATGTTGTCTATATGGACTTTAGTAAAGCGTTTGACAAAGTCCCTCATGGTAGGCTAGTGAAAAAGGTTGGATCCCATGGGATAAAGGGGGAGGTGGCTAGATGGGTGGAGAACTGGCTTGGTCATAGAAGACAGAGGGTGGTAGTGGAAGGGTCTTTTTCCGGCTGGAGGCCTGTGACTAGTGGTGTACCGCAGGGCTCTGTATTGGGACCTCTGCTGTTTGTGATTTATATAAATGATCTGGAAGAAGGAGTAACTGGGGTGATCAGTAAGTTTGCGGACGACACAAAACTGGCAGGACTTGCAGATAGCGAGGAACATTGTCAGAGGCTACAGAAGGATATAGATAGGCTGGAAATTTGGGCAAAGAAATGGCAGATGGAGTTCAATCCTGATAAATGCGAAGTGATGCAGTTTGGTGGGAATAATGTAGGGAGGAGCTACACAATAAATGGAAGAACCATAAAGGGTGTAGAGACGCAGAGGGACCTGGGTGTGCAAGTCCACAGATCTTTGAAGGTGACGTCACAGGTGGAGAAGGTGGTGAAGAAGGCATATGGCATGCTTGCCTTTATAGGACGGGGCATAGAGTATAAAAGTTGGGGTCAGATGTTGCAGATGTATAGAACGTTGGTTCGGCCGCATTTGGAATACTGCGTCCAGTTCTGGTCGCCACACTACCAGAAGGACGTGGAGGCTTTGGAGAGAGTACAGAGGAGGTTTACCAGGATGTTGCCTGGTATGGAGGGGCTTGGTTATGAGGAGAGATTGGGGAAACTGGGGTTGTTCTCCTTGGAAAGACGGAGGATGAGGGGAGACTTAATAGAGGTGTATAAAATTATGAAAGGCATAGATAGGGTGAACGGTGGGAAGCTTTTCCCCGGGTCGGTGGTGACGTTCACGAGGGGTCATAGGTTCAAAGTGAAGGGGGGGAGGTTTAACACAGATATCAGAAGGACATATTTTACACAGAGGGTCGTGGGGGCCTGGAATGTGTTGCCGGGCAAGGTGGTGGAGGCGGACACACTGGGAACGTTTAAGACTTATCTAGACAGCTATATGAACGGAGTGGGAATGGAGGGATACAAAAGAGTGGTCTAGTTTGGACCAGGGAGCGGCGCGGGCTAATTGTTCTTTGTTTCTCGTTTCAAGGCTTCATTCTATGATCATCATCACAGAGCGAGACTGCGGATAGTTGGGAACCTGTCTCGGGGGCAGGGAATTCAGATGGTGTTCGTAAAGCAGAAGTGGAAATGAATAGGGTTGGGAAGCATTTTCTGATCAGGGCCAGTGTGATCTCCTGGACTCGTTTCGATCGCCTCAGGGGGTCGGAGAGGAATTTCCCAGATTTTATTTCCCCCATATTGGCCCTGGGGTTTTCACTCTGGGTTTTCGCCTCTCCCTGGAGATCACATGGTCTGGAATGGGGGGGTGGGGGTGAGTTAATAGCTTGTGATGAACAAAGCATCGTAGCTGTGAGGGACAGCTCGGTGGATAGGATATTAGGATGTAGATAGGCTGGAAAATTGGGCGGGGATCCTGGATTCAGGATTCAATCCTGGACCGGGGAGCGGCGCGGGCTTGGAGGGCCGAAGGGCCTGTTCCTGTGCTGTATTGTTCTTTGTTCTTGTTCTATAAGGGGGGAAAGGTTCAGTGGAGATGTGCGGGGGAAGTTTTTTACACAGAGGGTGGTGGGGGCCTGGAATGCGCTGCCAAGTGAGGTGGTTGAGGCAGAGAGGGTTAACGACATTTAAGACTTATCTGGATAGACACATGAACAGATGGGGGGGAAGAGAGGGATACAGGCGGTTGGCCTAGATAGTACAACGTCATTGGCGCAGGCTTGGTGGGCCGAAAGGCCTGTTCCTGTGCTGTACTGTGCTTTGTTTCTATTGGTAAAATTGCCAACCGGTGAAATTTCACTCCTGAGCTTTCACAGAGGCACGTTAGAGGCTGCGGAGTGTTTTGTTTTGGGGGGGGGAGGGTGTGTCGGGGTGAGGGAGAGGAATAAGGCACACTATTCTATGCGTTGATTATTGCCAACTCAAGGACATGTGGTTGGACAGCTGCTTATCTTCCTGCACCTTTCACCAGGAGCTTGTTACTAATTACCTCTACTGGGGATTTACTGAAAATGAATTTCCACGATTTAACAGAAACTTTATTTATCATGATTAATATAATATATATTATAAAGGGAAGTCATTTTGATGAACACTGGGTAATCTTTAAGGGAAGTGTGGCAGACTACACACATACAGCATTACCAGTTCACTTGCTTTTTGTGATGCTAGTTGAGATAAACTTTGGTCAAAACATGGAACTGTGGCACGGTGGTTAGCACTGCTGCCTCAGCGCCAGGGACCTGGGTTCGATTCCGGCCTTGGTGATGTGGTAAACCACTGTTAGCTTATTACCTGTATATGTGACATGCCTGGACCCATCCCCGCCGGCCCTACCCAAGACTCCTCCCCCCCCCCCGGTCCAGGTATAAAGGCAACTGCTCCCCACCCCCCTGCCTCAGTCTGGACCAGTTCATCAGCATGGGTGTGCTCCAAGTCCTTTGCTAATAAAAGCCTATTTGTTCTTGCATACAAACTAGTCTTTGCTCGATTGATGGTGCATCAGGTGACTTTCTGTGTGGAGTTTGTATGTTCTCCCCGTGTCTGCGTGGGTTTCCACCGGGTGCTCTGGTTTCCTTCCACAATCTAAAAATGTGTAGCTTAGGTGGGTTGGCCATGTTAAATTGCCCCTTAGTGTCAGGGGGATTAGCAGAGTAAATACATGGGGTTACGGGGTTGGGGCCTGGGTGCAATTGTTGTCGGTGCAGACTCGATGGGCCAAATGGACTCCTCTGCACTGCAGGGTTTCGATGAACTCCCCTTTTGCTTTTTCGAATAGTGTCATGGAATCTTTTATGTCCAACTGCTTAGTCAAGACAGGTTCTTAGTTTAAGGTTCATTCAAACAACAGCACCTCCAACAGTGCAGCACTCTCTCAATATTGCATCAGGGCCTTGAGCTGGATTGTGTGCTCAGGCAGGGTTTCAGACACGAAATGACACAGATATCTTTGTATTTCAATGGCATTGTAGAAATATCGATTCCTTCGATCCTGAAAGCTACTTTTCTTGAAGAAATTAAACTCTCTCATTATAATCCTGGGTAGCAACATTAATCCCAAACCACATGCAGCCTCACTTCCAATTTATTTTTGTAAAAACTGATTTGGTCTGTAACTCAAACAGATATCATAGTATTTTATCATACTGTCATTGTCCAATGGGTACTTTCAAGATATTTGAAGAGGACACCAGGATAGATTGAGATCTGAAAGGATTAAAGAGGTTATTATATTCCATTGTCCCAGTGAAAGTGTAAAACCGTTTGGGATCTGGGCAGACTACCTTTGATTCTTTTTTGCAATATGGATGTCTTTTTACTGTGGTCTACTGCCTGGAGGGAGCAATATCTCCACAGAGCAAAACCTTTAACCTAACAAAATGTTTACATATCAGTCATGTGGCAACGGAATCCATGTCTACATCAGGAGTGAATTATCCACACATTCCAAACTAAGACCATCATTTCAGATTACCTGAGATGTGCAGTCTAGTCTTGTTCATTTGCATGATTTCTGCTGGACTCTAGTCGTCAATCATCTGTATATCAGTCTCATAATACTTACCAGGTTTAATGTTACTTACCTTACTGGGCTGCATCTCTAACCAGTGCTTATGTAACATTTCTATGCGTTTGTGTCTTTATTCTTGCTAGTCTGCCATACTCCCAAGATGAGAAGGAAAGATGACAGGGCTCCGTCTGCCATCCATTTACTCTCTCGGACCAGATGGGCAAATGTGTACCTATCATTTATCAATATTTTTTCAAAGTAACTTTTTAGACCTGGAAGACAGAAAGATCCCACCAATTATCCTGCCCCTAAACCTCCCTAATAAGAAGATCAGCAAAAAATTGATACAGCAACAAAGTAATACGATGATAGATTGGAAATATAGTGCAAACTGCAAGTTGGAAAATGTGTTTCAAAAGAACTCTGCAGAATAACTGTTGGATGTATTAATGATGCACTTCTGTCTATACAGTTCATCACTGTACACTCGTACAATTATGTACACAGTCAGTTTGTAGTTAGAGTGTATTACTTAATACATCGGACAGCCCAGCTGCTTAGTGACAGAGATGGATCACGTTGTGCACACGCCTCGAAACAATGTCTAAACTCGGCATTGGGTAGTTTTAAACCTGGAATAAAAGGCATGGAGATATTCTGACAGATGTTATTTCTGACTGGCTGATGGCAGCATTGAACTCTCAAACTCTCCACAAGATGCTGTCTGATCTGTTGAGTATTTCCAGCATTTTCCAGATTTATTCATATTAAGTTTCCCTCTGTCTTTTTCAATTAAGATGTTAACCCATTTACAATAGGCAGGTTATAATATGCTTTTAAGTGACAAATGAAGACTTTTCATAAGCATTAACATTCATCTGGGCACTCAAGATCGGGACAGATTATTCTGTGGTGTGTTTTGAGTAACCACAATTTCATAGAATCCTACAGTGCAGAAGGAGGCCATTCAGCTCATCAAGTCTGCACTGCCCACAATCCCACCCAGGACGTATCCCATGACCCCATGTATTTACCCTAGCTAGTCCCCCTGACACTACGGGGTAATTTAGCATGGCCAATCCACCTAAGCTGCACATCTTTGGAGCGTGGGAGGAAACCGGAGCACCCGGAGGAAACCCACGCAGACACTGGGAGAATGTGCAAACTCCGCACAGACAGTGACCCAAGTTAGGAATTGAACCCGGGTCCCTGGCGCTGTGAAACAGCAGCGCTAACCACTGGTGAGGATTATCTAGTCCATGATATGGGGAAAGTTGAGTTATATTGATTGGGAGATGTAAATTAAGAAGTGACTTTCTCATTTGCATCAATCCTAATTCCTATATGGACACGAGTAATTGTTTCCAACTTTGTAAAAGATTGAGTGATTTTATTCTGAGGCAGGGAGAAGCTAAAACTTTTCTTGCTCCCTCTTGTTAGGCAGCAGTTACTGGATCATGTGTCAAAGGACGATGGGTGGGATTTTTGGCCCTCTCCCCCAGGATCCTCTGGCCCTGCCAAGGTCAATCCCCTGTGGCACTTTCCCCGGCAATGAGGCAGACGAGACAGGCGAAAGACTCTGGTGAGATCAGAAGATCCTGTCACCAGCAAATTGCTCGCCACATTCGGTGCGGGAAAACCCGCTGCTGCCCTCACTGTTGGTGAGCTTGGAGATGGGATGGCCATGTACTGAAATGGGATGGCGGCATACCCCAAGCCTGCTGCCATCCCGCTCTGCTGGCAAGCAAGACTGTTAAATGGCCAATGAAGGATTACTGAAGGGACTCATTCCCCCCTTACTGACATGAACTAAGCTTCCAGAGGCCCACTGGCACCTCATCATGTTCACTATGCTCCATGCAAGCAGCTGCGACCCTACGGGCAACTTGGCACTCAAAGCCTGATCGAGGAACTGGATATGGGGTGGGAGTGGGGAGTGGCCACTGAGAGCCACACCCCTACCCTTGCTTCTGAACCTTCAGCACCCCGATCTCTGTGATCCCAACCCCGATCCCCCACGCCTCCATTTCCACTTGTTTTGCAATTTCAGCCAAATATTTAAACTCTCCTATTTTCCAATTTTTTATGAGCTTGTTGATCTTTCCATTCTGCTCAGTGACTATTCTCAGTTCAGTTGTCTTTGTTTCAGAGTTATCTGTGGAATCCTTATCCAAGCTTAACAACTTCACCTGGGTGCTCAGTTCCTTATGGAATCTTTCTTCCATTCGTCACGAACGCTCCTTAGACTTGTTCAATTCACTCGTTAGACCCTTAATAAGTTTCTTACAATTTTCCTTTTCTACTTTTAACTCTGGATTTAGCCTTCCATATTGCACATCTCACCTTTCATGTTCTTCAGCTGTTTTTTTAACTGTTTATTTCCTTGTTTAGCTCTTGCCATATCACTCTGTACTTCAGTGCATTGCTTTATCACTATTGATAGCTCCAATGCAGGTTTTATTCAGCATCTTTTTTAACTCATGTTTTTCCAGGGGCACATATTGATTCTTCAAAGAGTCTTTCAGGGCAGTGACTTGTTTGAGTACCTTTTCTGCTTGCTGTTGTCCTTGGCTGTGTAATTCTGGTTGAGAGTTCCACTTTGATTTGCCAGCCTCCTAAATCTGTTTGTTCAGATTTTGAACAGCTTGGCTCATTGAAGATTTGAGTTTATTGTGCATTTTCAAGGATACATACTCTTCTTGAATCTTATGTTTCAAGTCTTCCAATTCAGTTCTGATACAAACATTTCCAACTTATTTCATTTTCCTTTTGCAGGGTTTGTTTATTGTGGGTTCCATCAGAAAGCTTTCCTTTATTCACTGCCAAGTGCTCACTCCATACTATCACCTGCTGTTGCAGTTCATATAATAGACAGCGCATTCCAAACCCACGACCACTTCCATCCAGATGGACACGGGCAGCAGATACATGGGGACACCACCATCTGCAAGTTCCCCTCCAAGCCACTCACCATCTTGACTTGGAAATATATTGCCGTTCCTTCACAGTCGCTGGGTCAAAATCCTGGAATTCCCTCCCTAACGGCATTGTGGATCAACCCACAACACGTGGACTGCAGCGATTCAAGAAGGCAGCTCACCACCACCTTCTCAAGGGCAACTAGGGATGGGTAATAAATGCTGGCCAACCAGCGATGGCCACGTCCCACGAATGAATAAAAAAAATGGCTTGGGATTTCCAGAAAGATAGATTTTTAAGCCTTTCAAGCTGCTTCTCAGCCTCTACTTTATTCGGCACTAAACCCTTCAGCTCATGCACTACATTGTGTTGACATGCAAGCATCTTACAATTTGCTTAGGTATTGTCTTTTTCCATTTCATAGCTTTACTGTGGATTTTCTATCCCTCTTTTTAAAGGTCGGTGTTCTCCACCACTTGGAGATTTAAGTATTTGTCATAGGCTTTTAACATCTCAGCAAAGCTGGTTGAGGATTCCTCAATGGCTTGCATTAGTATTACTTCATCAACACATAAACCAAACAACTATAACAGAATTTCGCAGAGTTATTCTGGCGCAGAAGGAGGCCATTTGGCCCATTGTGTCTGCACCAGCTCTCCAAACGAGCAACATAGCTTAGTGCACAGAATCACAGAATTGTTAAAAGTGTATTAACTTGGACTTCTTCTAATTTCTTGCTTAATCATAGAGTCATAGAGGTTTACTGCATGGAAACAGGCCCTTCGGCCCAACTTGTTCATGCCGCCCTTTTCTTTAAACCCCTAAGCTAGTCCCATTTGCCCATATCCCTCTATACCCATCTTACCCATGTAACTATCTAAACGTTTTTTAAAAGACAAAATTGTATCCACCTCTACTACTACCTCTGGCAGCTTGTTCCAGACACTCACCACCCTTTGTGTGAAAGAATTGCCCCTCTGGATCCTTTTGTATCTCTCCCCTCTCACCTTAAACCTATGCCCTCTAGTTTTAGACTCTCCCACTTTTGGGAAAAGATATTGACTATCTAGCTGATCTATGTCCCTCATTATTTTATAGACCTCTATACCTCTATAAGATCACCCCTCAAACTCCAACGCTCCAGAGAAAAAAGTCCCAGTCTATCCAACCTCTCCTTATAATGTAAAACCATCAAGTCGCGGTAGCATCCTCGTAAAACTTTTCTGCACTCTTTCTAGTTTAATAATATCCTTTCTATAATAGACCAGAACTGTACACAGTATTCCAAGTGTGGCCTTACCAATGTCTTGTACAACTCCAACTCCTGTATTCAATGTTCTGACCAATGAAACCAAGCATGCTGAATGCCTTCTTCATCACTCTGTCCACCTGATATACTCCTGTAGTCTAAGGATTTTTTTCCTCCATGACGCTCAGTGTTGGGTCTGGTTTGCCTCCTGCCTTAGCCTACGTTGGTCCGATAATGTCATTTTGCTAATCAGGGCTGTTTTTGCACACAGGGAGTATAGCTTTAAATGTTGTTGCCCTTGTAAAAGTCCCTGTCCAGCTATTTTATTTTCTTAGTTCTTCCCGCACAGGTCAGTTTAGTGGGATCCCATTGCTCTGATGGAGGCATCTTCCTAATCTTCTCCCTGCAGGAAAGTTCCAAAGCAGGAAGTGACCATCCAGTGAACTGTTAAATCAGAGGAAATGTCCTGGGAGGTGATTTTTCAGCTCTGTCTTCTGTCCTTAAAGCATTTTTCATTCATTTGAGCTTGGCCACCATGTAGGACAGTACCTGCCGTGAATCCGATGCTGCAGCTTTCATCCAGCTGCACCCTGGACGTGGATCAGAATCACAGAATCCCTACTGTGCAGAAGGAAACCCAGGCAGACACGGGGAGAACATGCAAACTCCACACAGACAGTGACCCAAGCCGGGAATCAAACCCAGGTCCCTGGTGCTGTGAGGCAGCAGCGCTAACCACTGTGCCACCGTGCCACCCCCAATAATTTGACATCATTAATTTTGACTTGAGGATGGCACGGTGGCGCAGTGGTTAGCACTGCTGTCTCACATCGTCAGGGACCTGGGTTCAAACCCAGCCTAGGGTGACTGAGTGTGTGGAGTTTGCACATTCTCCCCATTCTGCGTGGGTTTCCCCCGGGTGCTCCAGTTTCCTCCCACAGCCCAAAGATGTGTGGGTTAGGTTGGTTGGCCATGCTAAATTGCCACTTAGTGTCAAGGGACCAGCAGGGGAGGAAACCGGAGCACCTGGAGGAAATCCACGCAGACACAGGGAGAAGGTGCAAACTCCACACAAACAGTAACCCAAGGCCGGAATCGAACCTGGGTCCCCGACACTGTGAGGCAGCAGTGCTAACCACTGTGCCGTTGTGCTTGTGTTAATGCTGATTGCTGTCTGTTTTAAAGGTTAACGTCTGCCTTTGAGCTGTATTTTATTCACCCTTTCTGTGATCTGTCCCTTGACTTTGCATTCACTCGGTTTTCTTCTTTCCATCTGCACAGTAGATCATTCTGCTGCTTTCAGCCTTTTTCTCTTTGATAATCTTTGCTCAGCTCTCTTACGTTCTGTCAATCGAACTTTGATAGGCAATCTCCATCTCATTCTTCAATTCAGATGCCCGTCTCACTGGTCAGATTGCCGTTTCTTTACTTACTTGTACTTTTAGGGTCCATTCGTCGCTGCCACCATGTTGTAAGGGCTACGTGGTGTCTGACTAAGAGGTCTGGAGGCTTGTAAAGTTGAACATTAAATGTTTATTAACAACTCATAACCAAAGACATCTGTAAATGCAGCCCTGTCTGGGAGCCGGCTCCATGCTGCCTTCTACCAGACTCTACACTCACTCTGCTATTACCTGACTCTCTACATCATACCATGGGCAGTACTGTTTCCCCAGTCCATCACTAACCCTCGCTCTGCCCCAACACCCTTATACTACAAAGCAGATAGGGAAGACCGATAACCTATGTTCTCACAGTGACTCTTTCTTAACTGAAACAGCTCTTTCTAAATCAGCCTCCAGCTCCCAACATAAGTTAAGGATGATATAGTTTGTCCATCAAAATCCCCTCAACTATTGGTTCTTGATGTAGTGGGAACGCATAACTATGCTGATATATGCTGGCTGAGGGGCCAGTCCTCTCCTTCCTCCCCCTCGACCGCTTTCCCCTCAATCATAAACAAAGTTCAAATTTAACCAGCTGGAGAATTGTGGGCATTGTTGAATTGATCTTTTTAATTCTTAATATGTTAAAATGTAAAAATGTTAGTGCACACTGTTACAACACAGAGGTTAATCCCCTTTACCTTGCGTCAAAATCTGCTACAATTATTTGGGAAGGTGTTACCTGTTCTTAATTAATGGTTAGAGGTTCATTCATACAGAGGACTGACACTCACTTTAAGAGAATAATTAACAAGTTATTTTATTTTAATAACCAGGAATTTTAACTAAACAAGTAACACTAAGGTATGTTCCGACTGAAATGCTGTTCAAATAATATGAGGAATATTCATTACGAAAACACTATCAAATTCAAATTTGATCGGCTCTTAATAGTTGAGTGTTTTCTTTAAACTTGTAGGCTAACTCAAACGCAAAAACCTGCAGAGCCTGTTACCAAGGCAACCCTGATGCACGGTCCTTTTGAAACAAATGTTGCAACCTGGAGTCTGTGTATGTTTTGCATTTTAGCACAGAACTCAAAAACAGCTTTTAAAGGGACCACACACAGTTTTCTTTCCCTCTAACATTTTTTTTTAACAATTCTTTTATATCTTTATAAACATTCTTTATATCTTTACAAACTCAACTTCACAACAACTCCAGTTCTGTCCATGTCACGAGAATTTCCAATATTGATCACATTTAAGGACATTAAAAATTAACACATTTTTGCTGTATACTTAACCATTCCTAAGCAGCCAGACAGCTAAACTCGCACTTGGAATATAGTCTTCAATTCTGGTCGCCACACTACCAGAGAGATGTGGAGGCTTTGGAGAGGGTGCAGAAAAGATTTACCAGGATGTTGTCTGGTATGGAGGGCATTAGCTATGAGGAGAGGTTGGAGAAACCTGGTTTGTTCTCACTGGAACAACAGAGGTTGAGGGGCGACCTGATAGAAGTCTCCAAGATTATGAGAGGCATGGACAGAGTGATAGTCAGAAGCTTTTTTCCAGGGTGGAAGACTCAATTCCCATGGGGCATAGGTTTAAGGTGTGAGGGTCAGGGTTTAAAGGAGATGCACAAGGCAAGTTTTTTACACAGAGGGTGGTGGAACTCGCTGCCAGGGGAGGTAGTGGAAGCAGATACGATAGTGAGTTTTAAGGGGCGTCTTGACAAAAATGACAGAAAGATCCCGGGGCTGAAAATTCCCCCCACCCCATGGGAGTCCCTGTCCTGTGACTGACTGAAATGGGAAAGGTTCATTCAGGAAGGCACCAAACACAACAAGAAACTGTGTCAGTGACATGTAGCAACAGAGTCAAAGGGCAGAATGTTCCCGTCCCACCCGCCACGGGAATTGTAGCAGCCGGGACATGGGCCAGGCAAAGGTCTGTTGGCCTTGGGTGGGATCTTCCAGTCTTGGGGCGAGTGCAGCTGGAAAATCCCACCCAAAATGTCAGAGAGAGTGCAGAAACTTCTGAACAGCTTGTCTGCCCAACCCTTCAAACACCACCTGCCCTGCTTACGGGAGATTGGGAATCAGTCTTGTCAGCCATTTCAGAACCCACTGAAACACGTTGGAGGAAAGTCACCTTCCATCCCGAGAGACTACCGCTGAAGAAAACAATTTCCTCCCAATTCATGTTACCAGAGAGGCAGTGCTGGGTAGACTAATGGGACTGAAGGTGGACAAGTCCCCGGGTCCGGATGGAATGCATCCCAGGGTATTGAAAGAAATGTCAGAGGTAATAGTGGATGCGTTAGTGATTATTTATCAAAACTCGTTGCATTCTGGGGTAGTGCCGGTTGATTGGAAAACGGCTAATGTTACGCCGCTGTTTAAAAAAGGAAGGAGACAAAAGGCGGGTAACTATAGGCCGGTCAGCTTAACGTCTGTAGTAGGGAAAATGCTGGAATCCATTATTAAAGAGGAGATAGCAGGGCATCTGGATAGAAATGGTTCGATCAATCAGACGCAGCATGGATTCATGAGGGGAAAGTCGTGCTTGACGAACATGTTGGATTTTTATGAAGATGTGACTAGGGCGGTTGATGGAGGAGAACCGGTGGATGCGGTGTTTTTGGATTTCCAAAAGGCGTTTGATAAGGTGCCCCATAAAAGGCTGCTGAAGAAGATTAGGGCACACGGAGTTGGGGGTAGTGTGTTAAAGTGGATTGGGGACTGGCTATCCGACAGGAAGCAAAGAGTCGGAATAAATGGGTGTTTTTCCGGTTGGAGGAAGGTAACTAGTGGCGTGCCGCAGGGATCGGTACTCGGGCCGCAACTGTTTACCATTTATATAGATGATCTGGAGGAGGGGACGGAGTGTAGGGTAACGAAGTTTGCAGACGACACAAAGATAAGTGGAAAAGTGAATCGTGTGGAGGACGGAGAAGATCTGCAGAGAGATTTGGACAGGCTGAGTGAGTGGGCGAGGATATGGCAAATGGAGTATAACGTTGATAAATGCGAGGTTATACACTTTGGAGGAAATAATAACAAATGGGATTACTATCTCAATGGAAACAAATTAAAACATGCTACCGTGCAAAGGGACCTGGGGGTCCTTGTGCATGAGACGCAAAAGCCCAGTCTGCAGGTACAACAGGTGATCAAGAAGGCAAATGGGATGTTGGCCTATATTGCGAGGGGGATAGAATATAAAAGCAGGGATGTCTTGATGCACCTGTACAGGGCATTGGTGAGGCCGCAGCTGGAATACTGTGTGCAGTATTGGTCCCCTTATATGAGGAAGGATATATTGGCATTGGAGGGAGTGCAGAGAAGGTTCACCAGGTTGATACCGGAGATGAGGGGTTTGGATTATGAGGAGAGGCTGAGGAGATTGGGTTTGTACTGGTTGGAGTTTAGAAGGATGAGGGGGGATCTTATGGAGACTTATAAGATAATGCGGGGGCTGGATAGGGTGGAGGCGGAGAGATTCTTTCCACTTAGTAAGGAAGTTAAAACTAGAGGACACAGCCTCAAAATAAAGGGGGGTCGGTTTAAGACAGAGTTGAGGAGGAACTTCTTCTCCCAGAGGGTGGTGAATCTCTGGAATTCTCTGCCCACTGAGGTGGTGGAGGCTACCTCGCTGAATATGTTTAAAGCGCGGATGGATGGATTCCTGATCGGTAAGGGAATTAAGGGTTATGGGGATCAGGCGGGTAAGTGGTACTGATCCACGTCAGATCAGCCATGATCTTATTGAATGGCGGGGCAGGCTCGAGGGGCTAGATGGCCTACTCCTGCTCCTATTTCTTATGTTCTTATGTTCTTAATTCATATCATTTTTAAAAAATATTATTGTGGTGCAAACTAATACAACAAGGAAGCTTTAAATCGCAATAGTGATTTACGGAATAAGAGTTATAACGATTGTTATGGGTCAGGGTAGAAACTTCGAAGTATTTTATGAAGCTCGTCTGAACCATAAGTTTTTTACATTGAATTTGGCTAGGATAAGCATGATACGTTCCACTTGAGGTATGTTTCAAATGACCCACTAGGGAGCTTTAATCAAACAAAATCTATTTAAGAATATAGTCAACATGTATAGTAAGAAAATTAGCAAGAACTTTTATCAATTATAAGCGAAAACAAAACAACCACAATAATCTATAACCGTTAACCATTATATATATATATATGCATATACATCAGATGTTCCAATCAAAACCAACATCCAATAAACAAAACCCTTTAAACAGATTTATCACTGCACAGGCTAAAGCTCACATGATGCTGGAATCTAGTTCCCTGGGTTCAATGCTGATGTCAAATGATCTTGAAAACTCAGAGCAGTTTGCAGTCTTCAGCTCCCCAAAACACCAAAACACAGATTTCTTTTACTGCAGGATGGGAAGCAAGATACGTTTTCAGCTAACTGGCAAAACTTCCAAATAAAAACAGAGAGAGAGACTTCTTTCAGCCATGCTTCTAACACTGCAACCAAAAACAAAACTAAAAGCTGCAAAAACTTATGTCACCTGACCTGCCCAGAGGTTTTCTCCTCCCACAGTGACATCACCTAAGACTTTGCTACAGAGAGCATGTTTTATTAAAACAAACTCTTAAAGGTACACTAACATCACACTATATACAGACAAGCTCAGCACACATACAGGTCTATTCCCACCCACTCTTTGGCTCACACTGCAGGTTCCACCTACCAGGATCCACGCCCTAACACTCAATAGGCTGAGGTTCACGTGCTCCGTTCCCTGGGGGATCATGTGACCCACAAAAAATGGCCCCTTAAAGAGACCACAGTGTTACATCTACCAACAGATCCCTCCTGCCATTTTTCACTATAAATCAAACACTGGCTGTTTCATGGCAATGCGAGCAGGTGAATCCAAATGTCTTATTCTCTTTCTAAGATAGAAATGCATTTATGTTGCACTCCATTTTTAAGGTTGCAAAGTCAATCAAATGTTACCGAGTGTTGGTGAAGGCTATTTGCAGATCGGTTGGTGCTTCTAAACTCTTAGCTCTGGCTCAGAAGGACATTGCTACTGCATTTCTTTTCTCAAAAGTGTGTTTTGACACTTTAGAGTATGATATCTGAACTGTGACTGGACACAAAATATTTTGTGACTGGACACAAAATATTTTGTGCTGGACACAAAATATTTCTACACAGGTATATTTATCAGGCAGCTGTAGTGATTGATTCAAGACCATTAATCTTATCTGTAACCGTCTTACACCACCTTTCTTATAGCACCAATTCGGGCCTCTTCTGCATTTGTGATTTTAATTGTATTATCATTGCTAGCCAACCCTCTAGTTGCCTCAGCCAATAGACTTTAGAATTCCCTCCCTAAACCTTTCTACATCTTTCTCTCTTCACCTTTAAGACGTTCCCCAAGACTTATTTGGTCACTTAGTCTCATATCTCCAATGTCAACCTTTGTTTCATAATTGGCTCTATGAATAGTCTTGTTAAGTTTTACCCCTTTTAAAGATGCCATATAAATACAACTTATTGTTACATTTAGCACATGGTAATATTCATGCAGTCTGATGTTTACTACTGTGTTAGAGAGAGTGTTTCACAAAACTTTTCCAAATCTTTCACAGTGAAACTCAGCAAACAAATGATTGTCCCAAAAGTATCAAAGAGTCATAGAAACCCTACAGTGCAGAAGGAGGTCATTTGGCCCATCGAGCCTGCACTGACAACAATCCCACCCATGCCCTATCCCCGTAACCCCACATATTTACCCTGCTAATCCCTCTAACTTACGCATACCAGGACACTAAGGAGAAATTGAGCTTGGCCAATCCACCTAACCCGCACATCTTTGGACTGTGGGAGGAAACCGGAGCCACCCGGAGGAAACCCACGCAGGAGAATGTGCAAACTCCACACAGGCTATTACCCAAGCTGGGAATCGAACCCGGGCCCCTGGCGCTGTGAGGCAGTAATGCTAACCACTGTGCCACCGTGCCAAGAATTCTTCTCCATTGCTTCAGCACTTGCTCAAAGGCAGATTTAACTAAAGGTGTTCTTGTGGCCCCCACCTCTCCTTCACCTGCCCCTCAGATACTAAATGACGTTGCCCCTTTAAGGGAAATCCCTGCAATGTTAGCATGAACTTACTGGAGTTTAGGATTGGCCCATTCCATGAGTAATTTTGCTTCACAGATCTGACCAACTCAGGTCAAAGTATACTTTTTAAAAAATGGTTATTTTAGCTGTAATTACACACAGGTTTGAAAGGGAACCGTCACCATCCTTGGGAAGAAGAATGGAACACATTTCCAAGATGTTTGTACGCAGCGACCTCGCTGTTGTTCACCATGTTGCAATGATAAAAAAAAACGTACAGTTGGATAATGACGCTTTCGCGTGTGTGGCTTTCTAGGCTGCATGGAGAACTGTTATAAACAAGTTAGTGAAGAATGCGGTTACAATTTCACTGTGCAGAACAGAAAAGGAATCTTGCCCCCACATTGCTTCCATGTGGTATCGTTGCGATGAATCTGACAGCTTTTCTGTTTTCTCTCTCTCTCTCCCAGAAGGGAAATGACCTCCATTTATTTTACAGTAAATGGCATCAGAGCTGGAGATGACAGGTGTTATTCTTACCGAGAACAAGAGTTTGTCAGATCAGCAGAAAAATAGATTTAAAATTTATAAACAATTATGAATGCACGTGCTGTCGATGAGGACAGTCTGACTGACCCACACACCGTTAATAGGTGCTCTTGGACTCATCTGCAACACATTAATGGAGATTCAGCATGTTAATGTGAGACATATGCTATCTGTTAATGCAGACTGCAACCTGTTAGCGGGACCATTTAAGCACACACCTGTAACATGTTAATGGAAAACTTCAACACAGAAAGGACTATGCGAGGGAATAAAGGTGGTATTTATTATTCACTGTTCATATCGAATTATGTTTCTCAATTTTTCTATCAACTTCCAGGGGGACCCAAATTGTTCTTGTGTATTATTGGGAAGCAAACTGTGTTTCAATTTTCATCATTGTGACAAAAATAAACCATCTCCGGCTTGCACCATCCCTGAGTGCGGCTTGCCACTGTGAATGCCAAATCAATCACATACTGTTATTTGTGTGAACAATATCAGGGTAAAATTCAACTTTGACCGTGGCTGCAAACATGCAAGTCGGGGAATGACTGCACACTGGACTGGTATGGCCGGTACGATGGCACAGTGGTTAGCACTGCTACCTCACAGCGCCAGGGACCCGGTTCAATTCCCCGCTTGGGTCACTATCTGTGTGGAGTTTGCACTTTCTCCCCGTGTCTGCATGGGTTTCCTTCAGGTGTTCCAGTTTCCTCCCACAGTCCAAAAGGCGTGCTGGTTGGGTGCATTGACCCGAATAGGCGCCGGACTCTGGCGACTAGGGGAATTTCACAATAACTTCATTGCAGTGTTAATGTCAGCCTTATTTGTGACTAATAAATAAGCTTTAACTTTTAACTTGGACTTGAAATCATCAGAATGGAAAACAATTGTTTTGGGAAAGCACCCTTTTTGCACCCCCGATACCAAGTCGAATTGCACCCCATTGCAACTGTGACATGTGCCTTGTGAATGAAGCATGCACAACACCTACCCTTTTCTGTCTAATCGCAGAATGATGGATAACTAAGATTAGTTTTCTCTGGAGGGCCAGTGAAAACTGAGAACTGAATCATTAATTATAAAAGAGAAGGACTAAAAACTGTTAAACATCAAAGTGACTTAGAGACCTTCAGCATTTTCGAGTGGGAAGATTAACTTTTATATATAATAGTCCTCTGCGGATCTTACAAAATATTTCCATGGGAGCGAATTGGCCATCAATCACTTGAATAATAAAGTGGGTGGATGGATCCAGGTGTGGAACGCATACTGACCATGGATGGATGGACAAGATCCTGTGCGCTAAAGCGGATGAATTGAGCGCAGTAATGAAAGAAACTGTGCATGATTGCTTCCAGGAACCGAGAGCACTGCCATCACTGAGTTAAAGGACAACCCGATACATTTACTGGTAAAGATTTGACAATGTGATAGACACGGGGGGAGGGTGGGGGGGGGGGGGGGGGGGGGGGGGAGGGGTGGTTCGGGGAACGATTCTCCGAGCCCGCTAGCCCCCAGCGGGAATCACATTCACCCAGAGAATCCAGTATCGGGCCAAAACGGGTTTTGCGCTGGTGGTGAACCCGTCACCTTTCACCCAGCCCGCCCTGCCGGCCTGGATCAGTGTCCCACCAGGACCCCATTGATGGGAACCTACTGATTATGCAAAGCTGCCGATTTGAATGTAATTAGTGGGCTTGCAGCTCAATCCAAAGCCCTCCCGCCGTTCACCCACCTCCCCAGCGGGATCTGCACCAGGCGAGCTTTGGTACTGGTTATGGGCATCGTAGACTTGGCGCACGGGGGGGGCCACGGAGGTAAGTGCAGGGCCCATGTGCCCCTCTGCCACTGATGAGCTCCAGAGGAAGGGTTCCCTAAGGCTCCTGAGAGTTGGGTGGCCTTGAACTGGAGCAAGGGGTTGACCACGGCACTCTCCCCCACGTTGGGGATTGCGTGGGTAGCCTGCCCATTCTAGCTTTGGGAAACCTGAACATTATGGGTGGCATGGTGGCACAGTGGTTAGCACTGCTGCCTCACAGCACCAGGGACCCGGGTTCGATTCCGGCCTTGGGTGACTGTTTGAGCAGAGTCTGCACGTTCTTCCCGAGTCTGTGTGGGTTTCCTCCGGGTGCTCCGGTTTCCTCCCACAGTCCAAAGATGGGCAGGTTAGGTGGATTGGCCATGTTAAATTGCCCCTTGGTGTCCGAAGATGTGTAGGTTAGGTGGATCGGCCATGGTAAGTGTGTGGGGTTATGGGGTTGGGAGTGGGAGGGGAGGGGGAGTCATGAGGAGGGTCATGAGAAGGGGCCCTGAGGAGGGTGTCTCTCTTGTGGCGGGGGAGGGGGGTAGGCTGGGCGGGGCGGGGGGGGATGGAGGTGGTGGTGTTGAGGCCTCTGGCTGGGGAGGGTTTGGGCTCAGGTCACCCTCATGCCTGCATGGAGAGGGAGCAATAAACAATCTATGCAACAAAGCTCATAGCACTTATAGGGGAAAGCTCTTTAGAAACAGCCAGCGAAGAACATTCTGTCGTCTCTCACTTGTCAGCAGTTACTCAATGTTAAGCTTCAATGAAATTCGCACTAAGCGGCCGGCAAATACACTCCAGTGCACATCTTGTGATGGTTGCTGCTGCCTCTCATTCTCTCCTGCTCATTTAGTTTCCTGGTTCCTCCTCATCTAGAATCTAATGATACATTTAAGACTCTTTGTGCGGTAAATGTTTCTCTTCAATCTGGATGAATAAAAGAGAAAGCATTTCACAATGTACTGACCTCTCACTCTAAAATACCCATGAGTTCAGTTTGCTTTTGCTCGGGTACATCAGTGTATTGAAGTGATAATGTGCGCTCTACGACTGTTAGATGTTAGAAAGCAGAGGGCAAAAGTCTTCAGTGCCGTTATTATACTTGGATAATGAATAAAGCGTTGGGTAATAAATATAAGCTGGACAAGTAGGCTGCAAAACAGTCACATAATTGAAACGTTCAACTGATGTGGTTACATTCTCACCAATATCAGGGTAATATAGACATATAAAGCAACACAGATTCTGCTCAAACCATTTAACCACAGATACAGATAATGTATCTCAATGTATAAGATTACAGGCTGCTTGAAGTCAGGGATTACAAATTGGATTCTCTCTGGTTTAGCTGTTCCCAGCATTGAGTGCAGTTTGAGGCAATTAACAGGCAACTTCCAAAAAGGAAAACTCAAACAGTCACCTCTCAGATTAAAAACTATAATTTAGCAGTGACGGATATTTTACCAAGACATTTATTTTACTGGAACACTTCCATTCATATCTCTGTTGGATTTCAAACCAATCAGATAACCACACAGGCAGACTATCTGTTGGGGAAAGCTTATTCTCCAATTATCTCCGGTTTGTGGTTTGACATTTATATCAAATCCATCCATTTGGTTTTGCATGTCATCCCTGATGCCTCACTGCAGAGCGCTCCCTGGCACTGCTGATTTACAGTATCTGGCAATGTAAAGGGGTGTGCTCGGAACAGCGCTGAGCCAAAAAAACAGGAGGGGGAGTGGTTGACGAATCTGAAAAGATCAAAGATAGAAACAGAGAGAATAAAGCGGCTACGGTATAGATAAAAATGGAAGGAGCATCATCTTAAATCTGAGGCATGTACATCCCCCCTTGTACACAGGCACAGAATTCTCAAACTTATCTTTTCATCTGGCCTTATTCTCCAGGGTTCACTTGTATTATCTTCATCTGCAACACTAAAGACATAAAAGAAAGTCACCCAACAATTCCATAATTTCTTTCAGTTGTGTTCTCTGATTGGTTACGTGGCAAATGTGGTTTGCCACATGTAGACTGGGGCTATACTCACTGGAATTCAGAAGAATGAGGGGAGATCTTATAGAAACATATAAGATTATGAAGGGAATAGATAAGGTGGAAGCAGGGAAGTTGTTTCCACTGGCGGGTGAAACTAGAACTAGGGGGCATAGCCTCAAAATAAGGGGGAAGCAGATTTAGGACTGAGTTGAGGAGGAACTTCTTCACACAAAGGGCTGTGAATCTGTGGAATTCCCTGCCCAGTGAAGCAGTTGAGGCCACCTCATTGAATGTTTTTAAGGCAAGGATAGATAGATTTTTGAACAGTAAAGGAATTAAGGGTTATGGCGAGGGGGCAGGTAAGTGGAGCTGAGTCCACGAAAAGATCAGCCATGATCTTATTGAATGGCGGAGCAGGCTCGAGGGGCCAGATGGCCTACTCCTGCTCCTAGTTCTTATGTTCTTATGTTTTAATTGTCAATTATTATTGCAGCCATTTTAAACAGAAGTACTAAAGCCATTGATGCAATCACCAAATACATGATTGTGTTTTTTTTATGTAGAATCAGTACAGATTAAGATACAAATCTGCAGCCAGAGACGGAGTTAAGATTGTATGGTGCAGGCTGATTGCTGCTTTGAAACAATACAATTCTATCAACTCGCTATCTTCTTTAAGAGTCTTTTAATCATATTTTTAGGAGCTGATGTTCCCATATATTTTATCAAACCATTTTGGTGAGATTAGGACAACTACAATCATGTATCTTGTCATGGTTGTATTTGAACTTGAAGCAATGTGGGTTTTAACGGTTGAAGCAATTAAGTTTGTCCACTTCTTTTTCCTCCTTAACATCCACAAGATTTTGGTCACCTTCCGAATATCCATTTATGTCTGATTACACCTCTGTGAAGCACATTGAAGGCATTATGCCAGTGACTTGTCTTGCCATTGTCATGACTTGTCATTGCTCTTAGGAACTCATTACGGTTAAGTCACGAGTGCGATGGACTACTCCCCACTTGCCTGGATGGGTGCAGCTCCAACAACACTCAAGAAGCTTGACACCATCCAGGACAAAGCTGCCCGCTTGATTGGCACCACATCCACAAACATTCAATCTCTCCACCACCGACGCTCAGTAGCAGCAGTGTGTACTCTCTACACGATGAACTGCAGCAATTCACCAAAGACCCTTAGACAGCACCTTCCAAACCCACGACCACTTCCATCTAGAAGGACAAGGGCAGCAGATACATGGGAACACCACCAGCTGCAAGTTCCTCTCCAAGCCACTCACCATCCTGACTTGGAAAGATATCTCCGTTCCTTCGCAGTCGCTGGGTCAAAATCCTGGAATTCCCTCCCTAATGGCATTGTGGGTCAACCCACAGCACATGCAACGATTCAAGAAGGCAGCTCACCACCACCTTCTCAAGGGAAACTAGGGATAGGTAATAAATGCTGGCCAGCCAGCGACGCCCAGGCCCCACGAATGAATAAGAAAAAAGAAACTAGCACGGATGCACCCTGCCTGTTTAGAGGCCTCTGGTTTGAACTTGCTCCCCTTGGCGAGAGGTGATTGCTGATCCATTTCTTGCTCCTGGTGAAGGAGTGGAGTTTGAGGTGAGGAATCTTATGCCAAGTGAACCTTCACACTGAGCTTCTGACTTCATGGAATTTCTGAAGCCACATTCAGAGGCCTTAGACCATTTACTGAGATAGAGCATTTCAATATGATCTTGGAACCCAATACCTGGTATCCCAGGTGGCATTTGGGATCTGCAGCAATTGCGAACATCAAATTCTCATTTCCACTGGTGGCTCCCGTCAACCAATCATTTTGCGTCACGGGCAGCACAGTGGCACAGTGGTTAGCACTGCTGCCTCACAGCGCCAGGGACCCGGGTTCGATTCCGGCCTTGGGTCACTGTCTGTGTGGAATTTGCCCGTTCTCTCCGTATCTGTGTGGGTTTCCTCCGGGTGCTCCAGTTTCCTCCCATGGTCCAAAGATGTGCAGGTTAGATGGATTGGCCATGCTAAATTGACCCTTAGTGTCTCAAGATGTGTAGGTCAGGGGGATTAGTGGGATAAATGCATGGGGTTATGGGGACAGGGTGTGGGGGTGGGCCTGGGTAAGATGCTCTTTTGGAGAGCCAGTACAGACTCAATAGGTGAAATAGCCTCCTTCTGCACTGTAAGTTAAAAAGACTATGAACATCTTGTGAACATCTTATGAACAATATGTAGGAATATGGGGGTAGGGCCTGGGTGGGATTGTGGTCGGTGCAGTCTCGATGGGCTGAATGGCCTCTTTCTGTACTGTAGGGTTTCTATGATTCTATGATCTTCAGTTACAGATGTTCCTCAGTCCACACAGTCAGAGCAGTCAATTCATTACAGCTGTGCAGTTGATTACTATTAGCTGAGTGTGGATTTGGATTTGGAATGACCAGACTATGTTTAGTACTTTCTAAATATGCAATATAAATAAAGGTTAATACAGTATGAACATTGGAAGCTCGCTCCCTGACTCTCCTCACCACAAGTAGAGACTGCCAAGGACTCAGTTACATTTACATTCCAGATAGGAACCGTGCAAGCAGTTTCATCACTAAACTCTGGTGAAAGTTATACATCTTTTAAACCACTAAAGGAAAAACAAACTTTGGGAGTCTTTTATGTTGCTTTAAACACGCAGATCTCAATCTCCGACCCATCATTTTGTGTATGAGTTGTGTTTTTAAAAAGCTGTAGAGCGGCTGTGAAAAGCAAACTCAGACACGGTCTGATCGCAGCTGCATTGTTAAGACTCCACCTTCAGCCATAGTTGTGTCGGCTTTGGCTCGGTTGGTAGCACTATAACCTCTAAATCAGAGGTTCAGAGTTCAAACCCTACTCCAGAGAACTTCAGATGACACTTCCATACAACCCTTAGAGAGAGCCCTACTCTCCAAGATGTCTTTCAGATAAAACATTAAACTCTCTTGGATGGATGTAAAAGATCCCATGGTGATATGTGAGGATGAGCAGGGCTGTTCTCTGGGTATCCTGGCCAACATTTATCCTTCAAACATCAGTAAGACAGTGTACCTACACATTTACCTCATTGCTGTTCGTAGGAACTTATTGGTCGGAGTTTTACCGACCATCCTGCCTTGAGAATCAGAGCAAGAGAGGGTCGGAAAATGGGAAGGTCCATTGACCTTGGACAGGATTTTACAGTTTTGGGATGAGGGAGGTCTTAAAATTCAGCCCATTATGTAAAAATTGACTGTTGCATTTCCTTGCTTTTGACAAGTATTTGATAGGCTGCAGAGCAATCTGGATGCCTTGGGGCTATGAACGATGCTGAATCGTGCAAATACCTTCTTTTCAATTCAAATTCAACAGCGAACAGCGAAACATTATAATAATTTTAAAATGTTAAATAATATGGATTAGATCAGAATGGATGGCACGGTGGCACAACACTGCTGCCTCACAGCACCAGGGGTCAGGGTTCGATTCCCGGCTTGGGTCACTGTCTGTGTGGAGTCTGCACATTCTCCCTGTGTCTGCGTGGATTTCCTCCGGGTGCTCCGGGTTCCTCCCACAGTCCGAAAGACGTGCTGGTTAGGGTGCATTGGCCGTGCTAAATTCTCCCTCAGTGTACCCGAACAGGGGCTCAAGTGTGGCGACTTGGAGATTTTCACAGTAACTTCATTGCAGTGTTAATGTAAGCCTTTTTGTGCCACTAAATAAATAAACCTTAAAAGAATGGTCCTCTACCCGCCAGAGTAAGATCAGAAATGAAAACCTTGTTGCATGTGTCTGTTGAATGACAGTCTGCGTGTTTAACCTGTATTACTGCAGTCATCAACTTCTGTATAATACAATATTGTTCTTTCATTGTTTTGAACTCTTTCTTCAGAGCGTACACTTTACTGATATATGGCTACATGATGTAATGGGGCAACAGGAAGTCAGAAAAACCACAGCATTATCTGGCAGCAAATTATTGAATAACAAAGAAGTGTGCCTTTATTCAAAAAATTCTCACAATTGAATGTCTTCACACAAAAAAGCCACAAAATAAAGTTGCCACCAACTGGTGTGTGTAAACTCTTGATACACATCCACCTTTCAGCTTTTTGATTTGTTGCTTCCTGAGACTGAAACCAGCGAAAAGACCATAAGATATCGGAGCAGAATGAGGTCACTTGGCCCATCGAGTCTGCTCCACTATTCAATCCTGGCTGATAAGTTTCTCAGCCCCATTCTTCCGTTTTTTCACCTTTGGTCCCCTTACTATGTACTCAGTTTAGGACTTTGTTGTAGAATACTATACCCGCCCCCCCGACCCCCTCCCCCCTCCCTCACACCCACTCACCCCACAGTCAAGACACATAAAACGTCTGTCTCTTTGCAACCGTCTGGTGTTATTCCTGAGACAACGGTGCGACTATCAAACGTTCCTGCCATTTCCAACTTCCCGTTATCACAGAGAACAGAGAAAATGATTTCCAGGGTGCGCATGTTTCACTTTCCATCATGGGACACTTGGGACGGGATGTTCTGGCCTTCCTCATCCCGAAACCATAAAATCCTGCCCAAGCTCTTTCCCATGTTCACAGAACCCCTACAGTGCAGAAGGAGGCCATTTGGCCCATCCAGTCTGCAGTGACCACAATCCCACCCAGACCCTATCCCCATAATCCCATGCATTTACCCTAGCTAGTACCCCTGACACTAAGGGGTAATTTAGCATGGCCAATCCACCTAATCTGCACATCTTTGGATTGTGAGAGGAAACTGGAAAACCCGGAGGAAACCCACGCAGACACGGGGAGAATGTGCAAACTCCGCACAGACAATGACCCGAGGCCGGAATCGAACCCGGCTCCCTAGCGCAGTGAGGCAGCAGTGCTAACCACTGTGCCACCATGCACCCCTCACCCGCTTTGATTCCCGTGGTGGGTGGGATGGTAAAATTCTGGCCTTGATTTCTCTTTTATGGTTTAGAAATGAACGAGGGACAGCCTGTAAATTGGAGTGCAAGCTGAGGCGAAACTGCCACAAATCCATGGTTGTTTAAAGACTTAAGCAGAAGCTGTTCCTTAACTGGGCCAAAGTCTTATACACTTGCCTTGAAGTTCCACACCCAAAGGAGGACCAAAAACAGATCACAGACAAGTTCATTCAAATTATTCCAGAAATACCCATGTGGAACCAAATATTTTTGACATAAATCATGCCTTTGATTTTTAACATTCTACCTGGCATTGGTTCAAAGAGCTAACTTGCGTTGCATGGACCTCTCAAACACTCCAGTTACTACGCATGATGCTTTGTGATTTTGCCCTCTGGTTGTACAAGTGCCAGGCTAAGCAGTGATACAGCTCAAAGAAAATCCATCTAGAAATGCTTAAGTGGTTACAGCATTTTGCTACATAGCGCAGGAATACAGATGAGCTCAGTTGGTAGTGGCCAATGTTATTTTCCCCGGAATAGCACTTTGACAGTGAATATTGTCAATCTGATGATGCTCAGTTTTGTTCCTTTGCAGGGCGTAAATATTTTTCTTGTTATCTGTTCACCCAACAACTGGCATTTACATCACTTCTTTAGTGGAGGAAATTAACCCAAGATTTTTTATCGGAATGTTATCAAACAAATTTAATACTGAGTCAAGTGAGGAAAATTGACCAAAAGTTTATCCAAGGGGGTGGATTAGAAGGAGAATCTTTATGAAGGGAAGGGAGATACAGAGGCAGAGGGGCTTCTAGAGGGAATGGTAGAGTTTAGGGCCTAGGCAGCTGGAGGTACAACTGCCAGCCATGAAGTAATTAAAATTGTGTGTTGTTCTTGTGTTAAAATCAGTGGAGGTCCTTCACAGACTATCATTGTAAGTAGTCTCACAACACCAGGTTAAAGTCCGACAGGTATATTTGATAGCACGAGCTTTCGGAGCATTGCTCCTTCATCAGGTGAGTGCCCTGATGAAGGGACAATGCTCCGAAAGCTCGTGCTACCAAGTAAACCTGTTGGACTTTAACCTGGTGTTGTGAGACTACTTACTGGGCCTACCCCAGTCCAACGCCGGCATCTCCACATCAAGACTATTATTGGGGAAGCAAAAATGCCTTCACCTGTCTCAGTCTGTCATAGATTATCAATTGTACACCTTTTCAAGAAAAATAACTTTTTTTACATGATGCCTTTCACAAGATGTCCCAAAACACTTCAGAGTCAATGAATTACTTTTTGAGGTGAAGACTCTGTTACTGCAGCAGACTATTGGCACACAGCAAGATCTGAAAGACAACAGTCAGATTGGCATTGGGTTAATCTGTTGTTAAAATTCTTTTCACCCATCTAAAGAGACAGACGAGAGCGAGCTCAGTTTAAAATCTCATTGGAAACATGGTGCAGCTGCCAATGCAGAGCTTTCTTCTCCATGGGGCTAACATGCCAGCAGAGATTGTGTGCCTGAGTACAGAAAGCTGGGGATAATCTAACTCCGGTGTTTCAAATGTAAAAAGGTTTCTTGATGCTAGATACAGAGCAGATATTTCCCATGGTGCGGGGAATCAAGATAAACGGCCAAAATGTCAAACGTAGAGGCAGGCGTGAAATCTGGAGGCAATCTTTCACGTACAGGGTAGTAGAAATATGGGCCTGAATTTTATGCTCCTGATTTTGAGTCAGTGGGAGAGTGTGAAATTGCATGGAGGGGTTTCCCTCTGGTATCCCACCCACCCCAACCCAGACATGATTTTACGGTGGGGCATGTAGGGCTTTGGATGGGAATCTCACCCTTGACCTTCCTAATGGCCACTTAAGGGCCTTTTCCCACCCCGGGACCCCTGCCACTTACTTTACACTGGCTCCTTGCGTTTATGTCATATTCCAGTATCACCTCCAGCCACTGCAGTGCTGTGCCTGGATGGGCTGGAGAGCTGTCAGTCAATCTGATTGGCCAGTAACAGTCCAAGGCAGAGCTTCCTTGGACAGAAGCCCTGCCTGTTGCTGAGTGTAAACTGGCAGCAAGCTTGGCGGAGTTAGTGGGCTTTTCCCACTAACTCTCCGGACTGCAGGGTCATGCCCTGCCAATTAAAAAACTCAGGCCGTGGAAGTATGTTCCCCAAGAGGCCGTGGATGCTGAGACAATTGGACTTCCAACACTGCAATAGATTAATGTAGATAAACATATCAAGGTTTATGGAGAACATACTGGTAAATGGAGTTGAAGTACAGATCTACCAGTAGTGAATTTGATAGCAGAACAACTGAGGGGCTGAATGGTTCCACCTCTATCTAATGTTCCTAACTTTCTAGAGTAAAGTATGAACCTACAATCATCTAACCTAAGGGCCAAAGAGTTACTCTCGAGCCAATCTGATATTTTAATTCTCAGATTTGGGACTTCCAAAAACACCACAGAATCAATGTTTGACAAATAATGAGCCAGTTATTTCAGAAGGAGAGTTGTAGTTACAGTTACAATTCTACTCGTATAACACAATAAGACCATAAGATATGGGAGCAGAATTGGGCCATTCGGCCCATCGAGTCTGCTCCACCATTCAATCATGGCTGATATTTTTCTCATCCCCATTCTCCTGCCTTTTCCCTATAACCCCTGATCCCCTTATTAATCAAGAACCTATCTATCTCTGTCTTAAAGGCACTCAATGACCTGGCCTCCACAGCCTTCTGCGGCAAAGAGTTCCACAGATTCACCACTCTCCGGCTGAAGAAATTCCTCCTCATCTCAGTTTTAAAGGAGCGCCCCTTCACTCTGAGGTTGTGCCCTCGAGTTCTAGTCTCTCCCACTAGTGGAAACATACTCTCCACGTCCACTCTATCCAGGCCTCTCAGTATTCTGTAAGTTTCAACTAGATCCTCCCTCATCCTTCTAAACTCCATCGAGTACAGACCCCGAGTCCTCAACTGTTCCTCATACGGCAAACCCTTCATTCCTGGAATCATGTTTGTGAACCTCCTCTGGACCCCCTCCAAGGCCAGCACATCCTTCCTTAGGTATGGGGCCCAAAACTGCCCACAATATTCCAAATGCGGTCTGACCAGAGTCTTATACAGCCTCAGTAGTACATCCCTAGTCTTGTATTCTAGCCCTCTAGAAATGAATGCTAACATTGCATTTGCCTTCCTAATTGCCATCTGAACCTGCACGTTAACCTTAAGAGAATCTTGAACAATGACTCCCAAGTCCCTTTGTGTTTCAGATTTCCGAAGCCTTTCACCATTTAGAAAATAGTCTACGCGAGGCATGTGATATAAATTAAGACATTGGCGCTTTAATCATGGCTCACTGTTAATATTCTTGCTACTGTTGAAAACATCTTGGGTTCAAGCCCCAGGTGTTGCTTAATGACCAACAAATGTGGTTTCTTTCATTCTTCAATTACTGGCCTGCGTTTCCCATTGAGAATAATGGTCAGGATGCCAACACTCACAGAAGTAACTCCGCGGCAAGGTCCAATGACCTCTTATGTGCAGTTAAGCACAACAATTAGGAATTTGCCATCTGAGTTAACCTGTTCCTCCAGAAAGTGCACTCTAACAGTATCTTAACAAGAAATGCAACATTGAAATGTATGGAAATGCTGAAGTTGCAGAATGATCCAAATATAAACTGTTATAGTTCATGTCGGAAACTCCAAAGAAGTTTAAGGAGCCCACCGGGATTATAAGTTTTGCCTCTTGAATTTGTCTAGGATAAGCATGATATGTTTCACTTCAGGTATGATTCAAATGACCCACTAGGGAGCTTTTATCAAATCAAGTTTATTTAAGAATATAGTTAACATGTATAGTAAGAAAATTAGCAAGAACTTTTATCAATTACAAACAAGAATTACAAATTATAATGTATAACCCTTAATGAATATGTCTAATGTGTTCCAATCAATCCAATCCCGTAGACAAAAGACCCGTTTCACAGGTTTAACACAGCAAAGACTAATATTCACGTGATACTGGACTTGAGTCCTGTGGATGAAATCTGCAGTTCTCTGGATAGACTCAGAACAGTTTGAAGTCAGCTTCCCAAAACACCAGGGACTCTCGGCAAGCCACCAACAGCAATTCCTCCTTTCAGAAAGGCAAGACATTTCAGCTAACCAGCAGAATTTCCAAAGCCAGGGAGAGAGAGACTTCTTTTCTGCTTGCTGTCCCTTCTAAAACTCAACTCTAACTGCAGCCAAATAGAAAATGAAAGAACCCCCTGTCACCTGACTTGCCAAAAAAAACTCTTCCTCCTAACAATGCAGGGTCATAAAAGATCCCAAAGTAAAAACAAACAACCCTCATCCAAGCCACTTAAGGAGCAATAAAAAAAAACATCTGGTAGACTGCTTGGTACCAAACTGTAAAAACAACAAGCCAAAAAGGCCTCCTTACAACAGCAGAAAACATGTTTTAGAAAAAAACATCTCTTAAAGGTACACTAAAGTCACAGCGCCAATATAACACATCGGCGAAAGCCAGGGCTTCTCAATTCAAATATAGGTGAGTTTTTAACAAATTTGCAAACCTTATTATTGCTAAACAACCCCTCTAACCTTGAAAAAATTACTTTTGCAAGTATGGAGTCCCATTCCTTCGGGTTTCAATTGTTCTTTTTGTCTCTTTCATCGCTCTCTCCTAATTCTATCTTTCTTTCTGTCTCTTCATTTTGTTTTCGTAGATGATCCTAAAATGAAGGAAACAGTCTTGTTTGCACCTCCTGGTTTAGACTCCAGAGGCTGGATTTTCATCTGTAGTTCCTGATCCCACTGTCTGGGCCCAAAGAGCAATTTTTGAGGAGGTGGTTAATTAAGGGCAGGGCAGGTTCCCAAGGCCCTATAGCACTGAGAGATCAGCAGTATCACAACCTGAGGGGATCCCTCCACTGTACGACCATAAGCTACGACATTGCACCTGGGGTTATGGCAAGTGTGGGAAATGGGTGGTTTACTAGCTAGATAGAATGATGTTCCCTCCTTAGTGCACTGCCAGTAGATCACCTAGGTGATGGCATATCGCTAGCCTATTAATCCAGAAACTCAGCTAATGTTCTGGGGACCCGGGTTCGAATCCCGCCACGGCAGATGGGGGAATTTGAATTCAATAAAAAATCTCTGGAATTAAGAATCTACTGATGACCCATTGTCGATTGTTGGAAAAACCCATCTGATTCACTTAGGCCCTTTAGGGAAGGAAATCTGCCGTCCTTACCTGGTCTGGCCTACATATGACTTCAGAGCCACAGCAATGTGGTTGACTCTCAACTGCCCTCGGGCAACTAGGGATGGGCAATAAATGCTGGCCAGCCAGCGACGCCCATGTCCCACGAATTAATTTTTAAAAATTTCCACTGGCTATGTTTTAGCCTCAGCGGGGGGGGGGGTCTGCATATCGATGCGCGCAGAGTGGCCTTAATAGCTCCATTAATTGGCCTAATTGGCTACCTGCCCCTTGTGGTGAGTAGCCATCAAAATCCAACCCCCGCACCTTGACCATGCCCTCATGGAAATCTCCAGGGAGGCAGGACTGCGACGGGAGGCTGTCGATGGTGGGAGATGATGGGCCCACATACCTCGGATCCCTGCAGCCAAACGACAATCCAGCACTGTGTGTCTCAGGCAAGATTCTTCAGTCAGATTGGTTCAGGAGATAAGCTATTCTTTATCCAGTTTCCAGAGGTCCCAGGTCTTCTGTAGGGGCTGACATGCTGTTTTTAACACAGCATCTTCCAATGCAGAATTCCGCAGGAAGCCTGTGGGTGAGTGAATAGTGCGCGCCATTTGTTCACTCCGATAGAAACATCTCAGCCACTGAGAGTTCCTTCAGCAACCTCCATTTTCTGAATGAGGAAATACATCGATTTGCAAGGACTCTGATCCTATCAATTGCCAGCGTTCTTTGTTGGCAAAGTTGGGTTATCTGTCGTGAAAACACACCCACAGATTATGCCCGAGGGAAGATGTTGAAACCAATTGTCCTGGATAATTAGGATCAAAGGTAACTCGCTGGGTAAATTTGGGCCTTGAAAGATGATTAGTCCATTCGATTC
Source organism: Mustelus asterias (assembly GCF_964213995.1). Lineage (NCBI taxonomy): Eukaryota > Metazoa > Chordata > Chondrichthyes > Carcharhiniformes > Triakidae > Mustelus > Mustelus asterias. The sequence continues at coordinate 3,473,738 of NC_135828.1, read as the reverse complement.
TCTTCAAGCAGAGTACCGATTATGTTGTCTTCCCATTTCAACATCTAGCAGTTTCTTAAATGAGGCCAATATCCTGGCCTCAATCATACCCCTGGCAAGGACTCAAAGATTTATCTAAAAATAAGCCTTTGTACTGGAAGGATTGTTTTTAAACTGAGTTTTCATTAAACAAAACAATTGCGTGATCTTCACATCAATTTCAAAATAAAGTTGTACCAGTTCATCCGTTGCTGCTGTGAGTCGTTCCAGTCCAATTTCAAAACATCTGGAGGTAACATTCAGTCTTCCAGCAACATTGTCACAAATGGTAAGATCGCATCCCATTTCCCTGAGGCCTTTCTGTAATACTTTACCCAAATATAGCTCAGTTTGGCATACAAGCCTCAAAGCCTTCCTCAGGAGAGGATCCCGAAGGCATCTCCCAAAGTACCGAATCCCCAACGTCTTCCAGCCCAGATCTGGATGAAGAGCTGCTTCTCGCTGCAGCTTTCAGGCTGTACAGCTGAGGTAAACAAAATAATCCAACTGAGCAGAATTCACTTTCTACATGCACCCCTTTGCTTCAACCTTCCTTTTCTCTTTCAGATAAAAATCAAAGCAAAATATTGTGGGTGCTGGGCATCTGAAATAAAAACAGAACCTGCTGGAGAAAGGTCTGGCAACATCCGTGGAGGGAGCGACAGGGTTACCTTCTTGAGTCCAGTATGACTCTTCTTTGGAACAGATGCGCTTCAGATACTGGACAGTCTTTTTGCTTTTTATGTTCACAATCCAGCTTTAACTCCTACTCTGCCATTCGGAGGAGATGATAACAGAATTGTTTGCACATGCATCACTTACCCTATCGCTATCTGTCGAATTTAAACCATACAATCAGTGAATCTCCACAGTGAAGAAGAGGCCATTCGGCCCATCAAGTCTACACCGGCTCTCTGACAGAGTATCTTATCCAGACCCTCTCCCCCTTGTAACCCCACACATTAACCATGGTTAGTCCATCTAACCCACACATCTTTGGACACCAATGCTGGAATTTTACCGGCTCACAGAACGGCATTCTCCGTTGGCCTCGGGCGGGATCTCACAAGCCTCGGGCGGGCAAGGCGGTAAAACTCCGGCATAAGGGGCAATTTATCATGGCCAATCAACCTAACTTGCACATCTTTGGAGTGCGGGAGGAAACCGGAGCACACGGAGGAAACCCACGCAGACATGGGGAAAACATGCAGACTCCACACAGACAGTCACCCAAGGCCGGAATTGAACTCGGGCCCCTGGCGCTGTGAGGCAGTAGAGCTAACCCCTGTGCCACACTTGTCTAGATGTCTCGGTTACAAGTTCTGCAATTGTGTTTCTTATTTTATGTAGCATTTGAAAGGATACCAACTTACCCTGTTCTACAATGCATAGGTTTACCTCTATAATTCAATTATATGTTAGCGCATCTTGTGTGTATGTTGTCAAACACATGGACAGAAAGAGGAGGAAAATACTTTGATGTCACCCCATGACACAGAAGTCAGGTTGATTCATTGGTGAAAGCAAACCAAGCAAAACATTAAGATGTAGAATGTGTTTTCTTTTCACTAAAATGTCTTTTCTCCCACTAAATTAACCACATGCAAACTATTATCAAATTTGTTCCAGTCCATCAGTAATATGAGCTCAGACAGAATTTCTGCCAAAGTCATTGAGTAACCTAAGGCCTTGTGAAAAGCATTTAAAGATGGTTCCATTTATATTTGTTCTTATTTTTTGTTTGTTTTACTTCTGCAGAAATAAAGGTAACTCTTCGGTTCCTCTGCAGCCTCTAGATGCTGTTTCCAAACTTCTTCCACGCCAACCTCTTTTTGGAGAGGCAAAGAATTAGCATAGGCTAAACATTTATCAGCTTGACTCGCTTTGTTCCACCGCCCCCAACTGATGAGAGCTTCCCCTTTGCTTCACAATCATTTTTAATCTGTTGTGTCACTTTCTCATTTCTAACCTTTGGTCTAAATAATTGCCGTGTGCGGTCAGTGTGTAGAGGAACAAGTATCAAGTGAGATGAGACCATTCAGATCCTGAGGGGTATTGACAGGGTGGATGTGGAGAGGATGTTTCCATCTGTGGGAAAATCGAGAAGTCGGGGTCACTGTTTAATAATAAAGGGTCGCCCATTTAAGATGCCAATAAGGAGATCTTTTCCCTCAGAAGGTGGCGAGTTCTCTGGAACTCTCTTCCTCAAAAGGAAGTGGAAGCAGAATCTTTGAATTTTTTTTTAAGGCAGAGGTAAATAGATCCTTGATTAACAAGGGGGTGAAAGGTTATTGGGGATAGACAGGAATGTGGGGTTGAGGTTACAATTAGATCAGCCATGATCTTATTGAATGGGGCAGCAGGCTCCAGGGGCTGAGTGGCCTACTCTGCTCCTCATGCCCATGTTCAGATGATAATCCACCCGACCTTCTCCATTGATAATGCGATCTACCCCTGTCCTTGGCATTATACAAGCCATTTAACAGTTTGATGGAAATTAGAAGATCTTGCCAATCACAATTAAAATGGGTAGCTGTGATGGCAGTGCCATTGGAACTTAGGAAGAGAAGAACATTCAACCCCTCAACCCTGTTTCAACATTTCATTTGATTTTCGCTCATCTATATATTAACAACCCACCCTTAATGCCCTCACCTGACATTATTCTATTCCAATAATGAACTTTTCAATTGACTTAGCCTCTTGAGGAGAGAGTTCCAGATTTCCACTACCTGTTGTGTGTGTGAAAAGGTGCCTCCTGATATTACCTTTGAATTTGAACACTCACCTGATGAAGGAGCAGCGCTCCGAAAGCTCGTGATTCCAAATAAACCTGTTGGACTTTAACCTGGTGTTGTGAGACATCTTACTGTGCCCACCCCAGTCCAACGCCAGCATCTCCACATAATGGCTACCTTTGAATTGCCTAGCTTTCATTTTAAGGATATGTCCTTTTCTCTGGACTCTCCCACCAGGGGAAACACATTCTTTTAATTTACCCTATCAATTCCTTGGATCACCTTAAATGCTTCAGTTAGACCAAACCTTAATTGTTTAAATTCAACAAGGCCCTTGTAAACTTTAACCTTTTCAGCCCTGGTATCAGTCGGTAAGAATATGATATAAACCCCATTATGCTCATACCACAAGATCTGGAGTGCGCTCTGCTGGATTAAAGGAGGAAAAGAGGAAAGTAAATTCAGGCGGTGGCTCTCCCATACCTCCATTCATGTAGCGTTCGGATCTCCGCATTCAACAGCGGAACCTCTGTACCAGGCAGCTGACTCTGAGTAAATGGGGAGACTGGTGCCTGACGCCATTCCCCCCGAGACAGGAACAGTAAACACAGGCTGTGCTTTTAGCTGCTTTCTCAGCAGGTCAAAACTGGTTCAGTAAGCGCCTCCCAGACCTATGACTAAAATAAAACTGCAGGGGATCACTCATAAAGCTGTGTGTGTAATATGTAAATTTACTATTTTGTTGTTGTTTTGACCAGATGCTTGGGCCAGATGTTTTGACCAGATCCCTCTATTGATGTGAGTCAGGTTGAAAAGACATTGCCAATCAAACCTCACGATGAAATAGTCACCAGTCTAGGATTGAACCTTTGATAATCTGACCCATTGCACCAGACATGTATGTCTGCATGATAAAGAAACCTATTCATAATAACTTGAATGCTGTGCTATAATTCATCTGGACATGCAAGGCAAGAGGTTCATGTTTGGACTGTGTTTTGCTTTGAATGAGATTGGTATTGCCTGCATGCAATCAGAAAGGATTGGTTTCTCTGGAAGTGGACAAGGCATCAGCCTGTGTGTATGCATATGGGAGAGGTTGTGGAGGCGATTTGGAGCCAATCTCTCCGTCTACAGGAGTGGCGCCGCGCACTCGCAATCCGGGAAGCAAGATTCGCACCAGCAGCTTTCTGAGTTCTGATCTTACCAGCCCCTCGTTCCTGGAGTGGCGTACAACATGCCGTGGGTCCGCAGAAAGCTCACTTTAATACATTAACATGTCACTAGTGAGCACTCTCTCCAGGACACCCCCTTCCTCACCGTGTACTCAACGGGTGACAGCGTGACATCGCGCCGACGCCATTTACCACAGGTTCACCCAGATGTGAACCGGCCATGGGGGTGTCGCCAGGGGTGTAAAGGTGAGTATAGCACCCAGGGAGAGGGACGTGAACAAAAGCAGTGGCCTGGCAATGCCCCCCCGGACACTGCCCCTTTGGACCAGCTTGGCACTGCCGGATTGGCAGTGGAAGGGGGGATGTGGCCAATAATTGGGAGGGGAAGGTGGGTGGAGAGAAGTGCCGACTCTGATTGGAGGTGGAGAGGAGATCCCCAGAGACCTCCGCGGAGGGCTGAGGAGGGAGGATTATTCTTTAAAGATGGCACCCCAGCTGGGTTTTGCTGGCATGTTCAGGCCCCATTCCCCTGCATGACGGTGTGAAACACGCCCCCTTGATATTTTTAGGCAGAGTGTGGTGACGTCTGGAGAGAAACACGCCGGTGTTCTCACTGGAAACAACACTGCTATTTTTTGGTAAGATTTCGCCCTGTATGTATGTTTTGTGCAATTTGTGAATGTCTGTATGTAGGTTGCTGTGTATATGTATGTATGTGTGTGTGTGTATGCCTGTGTGCAATATGTGTGTGTTTATGTAGGTGTTTATGTGTGTGGGGGTTGTGTGTGGTTTGTGTGTGTTGTATCCGTGTGTGTTTGTGGTGTGTGGTATCTTACATGTTGGTTTCTGTATCAGCCCAATAGGAACATACCGAGAATCAGATAAGCATCTTTGTGTTAATTGTTGAGTCTGCTTGAGGAAATCTCATGCAATCTCATAGTGCCATTCATGCATTAATCTTGAACCGTTGCCAACATCCTTATCAATCATGTGGCCCCCAAGCCTCTGCTTTGCCAATTCCTAACTGCATGTAAATATTCTAGATACCAGGAAATGACATGAAATTTTATACAAAAGGTCTGAGAACGATCCACAGGGAAGAAGGCAGCATTTATATTCAGACATCTTCCCTCTCTCTTCTAAGATTCTTGAGAATGGATCCTTTCCACCTCCCTCGAACTGATAAAATCTTCCATAAAAATACAATGTCTTACAGTGATGATATGGCGGTTGACCAGATTTCACCCCGGCCAAATCAGTTAAAACAATGTTTGCTTAACGCCTTTCATAGCTCAGCCTCATGTCCTGTAACATATTATATATCCACAAACCACAGCATCAGGACGGCAGTCAGGGTGGTCACGTATGTCGAATCAATGCTCAGATTGTGATTGCCAAAATGATTCCATATGGATGAATGTTTCTAATTTCTTTTGTTTGATAACTCTTTCCGCTGATCTCCCCGAAAAGTGATTCTTTTGCTCATCTTCTATTTTCATCTGACCTGGCGTTTCCTCGAGTGGCGAGATGTCTTATTGTGCTGAGCATAAAGAGGCTGCAGATTTCTATCTTAATTGTCTCATAATAAGACAGGGATTACAATGATTAGATTTGATTTATTATTGTCACATGTGTAGGGTTACTGTGAAAAGTATTGTTTCTTGCGCACTATACAGACAAAGCATACCGTTCATAGAGTACAAAGGGGAGAAGGAAAGGAGAAGGTGCAGAATGTAGTGTTGCCATTACAGATAGGTTGGAATGATGTGGGGTTGCCGGCGTTGGACTGAGGTGGGCACACAGTAGAAGTCTCACAACACCAGCTTCAAGTCCAACAGGTCCAATAGGTTGTAGAGAAAGATCAACTTAATATATGGTAGGTCACTCAAAACTCTGATGGCAGCAGGGAAGAAGTTGTTCTTGAGATGGTTGGTACGTACTCTCAGACTTTTGTATCTTTTTCCTGGCAGAAGAAGGTGGAAGAGAGAATGTCCGGGGTGCGTCGGGTCCTTGATTATGCTGACTGCTTTTCCGAGGCAGCGGGAAGTGTAGACAGAGTCAATGGATGGGAGGCTGGTTTGCCTGATGGACTGGATGATGCTTTCAATTATCCACAACTCCCTAGATTTGGGGAAGGTCCCATTTGATTGGAAAATAGGGAGTGTAACTCCTTTATCTTGAACAGTAAAGGAATTAAGGGTTATAATGAATACGTGGAGCTGAGTCAAAAAGATCAGCCATGATTTTATTGAATGGCAGAGCAAGCTCAAGGGGCCAGAAGGCCTACTCCTGCTCCGAGTTCTTATGTTCTTCTTATATTCTTACTTAAAAAGAGAGGAAGGCAGAAAGCAGGAAACTACAGGTCAGTTAGCTTAACATCTCTCATAGGGAAAATTTTGGAAGCCATTATTAAAGGTGTTACAGCAGGACACTTAGATAACTTCAAGGCAATCAGTCAACATGGACTTGTGAAAGGGAAATCATGTTTAATCAATTTATTGGAGTTCTTTGAAGAAGTAACATGTGCAGTGGATAAGGGGGAACCGGTGGATGTACAGTGCTTGGATTTCTAGAAGGCATTTGAGAAGGTGCCACGTCAAATGTTGCTGCAGAAAATTAAAACTTATGGTGTAGAGGATAACATATGGATGTGGGTGGAAGATTGGCTAGATAACAGGAAATAGAGAGTAGACATAAATGGGTCTTTTTCTGGTTGGCAGGATGTGGCGAGAGGTGTGTCACAGGGATCAGTGCCGGGGCCTCCACTTTTTATATTTTATATCAATGACTTGATTGAAGGGACCGAAGGTATGGTTGCTAAATTTGATAATGTCACAAAGGTGGTGAGAAAAGTAAATTGTGAAGAGGATATAAGGAGGTTACAAAGGGACATAGATAAAGTGAATGGGCAAAATCCTGGCAAATGGATTATAAAGTAGGAAAATGTGAAATTGTCCATTTCAGCATAAAGAAACTTAGTTTCTAAATGGTGGGAGATTGCAGGGCGCTGAGATGCAGAGGGATGTAGGTGGCACAATGAATCACAAAGGCCTCGTATGCAGTTTCAGCGAGTAATGAGGAAAGCTAATAGAATGATATCACTTATTGTGAGGAGAATTGAGCACGAAAGGGGAGGAAAGGGCAAACACAGGTGGGACAGCTGAGGAAGCCGGCTGGTGCGATGTAAGCATGAAGTCTCGCAAGGGTCTTTGTTTGAGGCATTTCGAGAGGGGACCGGGGGCGGTGCAAGGGGCGTGGGGGCAGCAGGTAACATCTGTGTAGAGGGCAGCAAGGATAGTGTGTGTGTGTGTGGGGGGGGGGGGGGGGGGGGGGCGGGGGGGGTGGTTAGAGGTTAATGTAGGGGGAGGGGCACCAATAGGCCACAGAAGAAACCCAGCAGACCTCCATCGCATGCAACTATAAACATATTTGCAAGTGTGAAGCAGCAATGATAGAGCAACTGTGCAGCTGGAGTGCAAGGTTAGTGAGCACTTGACATCCACATGTTGCCAATCTTCACCAACAAACCATTGGCAACTATGTGCCACATGAATGGTACACTGCTGCTAGTCTCCAAGAATATTTCAGTGACCACCTCCCCCCCCCAACCCCCGCCCCCCAGAGCAGCGAGCACCAGCAGCTGGGAGAAGAAGGACAACAGAGGCATGGCCGCAGCAGTAGCGTCCGCACGCCCTACATGCCAACATCCCTCACCACCCACAAAACTTCAGCCCTCAGTGGGGCTGGGTCAGTGACCACAATTTCCTCCCTGCGGACTGTATGGATTGCAGTGGGGCAGTGAGGCAGCACCCAGCACCTTGCAAACAGCTTCAATGCATGGGTAGCACTGAAGGTGGCCTTGCCATTGAGGTCCGGGTCTCCGTTTCCATTCAGTGAGGTGAGTATGGGAGTACTTATCCTGGCAATGTAGATTAGGTTATTCATCCTTTCCCTGCACTGCAGGGTGGCCCTCCTGTGGGTAGAGTTGGCACTCACCTCCCTGGTAACTGCCTCCCACGCAGGGGTGGTGAGATGGGTGAGCTTTCTCCTCTCATCCCTTGGGTAAAGGGCGCTGCTACTGTCCTCCACCAAATTTAAAAGTGTGCCCAGTGAAATTTCTCTGAACCTTGGGGTTTGTGCTGGTTGAATCCTGCCTGCCAAGATCTGTCACAAAGTCTAATGTGCAATCAATTAATCACTGTCCAGGCACCTTTTAAATATGATATCCAGATACGACAGTGTGGCACGGGACTTCAAAGGACTGCACTATGAAATTGAAAGCGATCAAAGGTTTTCAGTGGAATAGAAGGGATTCCAAAGGTTTTCAACTTTCTAGGAAGGCTCAGAGACTTCAATTAAAAGCTATGTGAATAGAATGGGGCTGAATGAACAGCTGTGGAGAAGGGAATCCCTCCTCCCTCCATGAATGTGACATCTCCTGTCTGTCAGAGGACTTCAAAGGGGTCTATTCGCACCTGCAGCTTCTGAGAGAGAGAAAGGGAAATCCTGATGCAGAATGGAGTACTGCTGTGATTTAAAAGCCTACCAGGTGTCCAAGGGTCATGCAGATTAAAGTGACCAGGCCACTTCAAAGTCCTCACAGATGTAAGGCAGGAATGGGGATGTTGAGCAGAGAGCTGCCTGAAATCACCATGCCAGGAGGTGGAAGGGTCTACCAGGGCTAGAAGGGACAGTCCAGCCACGGGACCCCCATCCCAGGTGTTGAGATCAGCTCCTTGACCCCAGCCCGAGCCCACCAAACCCCGAGCACCCTGTTTGGGTACACTGAGGGAGAATTTAGCATGGCCAATGCGCCCTAACCTGCACGTCTTTCAGACTGTGGGAGGCGCTCTCCCTCTGCAGCCTGGCACTGGCAGAAGGGCAAATGGTCACTGGACCTATCTCCTTGATCCCCCATTTTGGGGTCCAACGTGCCACGTCCACGATGGTCACTACCAGCACCAAAGCCCGCCCAGAGTATTTCCTGTTGGGGAGGCAGGTACATGGCGGGAGGGCACAGAATGGGCAGGTTTGCATAATGAGCTGATTTATGTAACTTTCGGGTTCCTAAACTTAAGGAGGAGATAGACAGGTTTGTAATTAGGAAAGGGTTAAAGGGTTATGGTGAACGGACAGGAAATTGGAGTTGAAGTGAAGCAAGGTCAGCCATGATTGTACAGAATGGCGGAGCAGCCTTGGGGGCTGAATTACCTACTCCTGCTCCGAGTACTTATGTTCTTATCTCCTGGATCTGGCAGAGTTTGAGAGGAATATCCTCATGTTTTGAGCAGCTGTCATGTCCAAGTGTCTGTGGACATTTGTTTTCTCCTTTGATGAATAAAATGCATTCATGGAATCCATAGAATCCTCCAGTGCAGAAGGAGGCCATTTGGCCCATCGAATCTGCCCGAACACAATCCCACCCAGATCCTATCCCCATAACCCCATGCATTTACCCTCGCTAGTCCCCCTGACACTAAGGGGCAATTTAGCATGGCCAATCCACCTAAGCCGCACATCTTTGGAGTGTGGCCGGAAACCGGAGCACCCAGAGGAAACTCACGCAGACACGGGGAGAACGCGCAAACTCCACACAGACAGTGACCCGAGGCTGGAATTGAACCTGGGTTCCTAGCGCTGTGAGGCAGCAGCGCTAACTACTGTGCCACCCCCGTTAAATCATTCTGATCACCAGAGCGTCATCGTACCACCTCAATTCAGGGGATATTTGTTTCACATTGCTGTTACTATACAAGGAAAATCACTGTCCACATGATAGATGAGGATATATCAAATCCTCTTTACTGCCCTTTAACGGAACACTTCACCTCACAAGAGAGATAATGCCTGTCCTTTGGGAGAGACAGTAAGAAGTTTAACAACACCAGGTTAAAGTCCAACAGGTTTATTTGGTAGCAAAAGCCACACAAGCTTTCGGAGCTCCAAGCCCCTTCTTCAGGTGAATGAAGAATGTCCCTGAAGAAGGGGCTTGGAGCTCCGAAAGCTTGTGTGGCTTTTGCTACCAAATAAACCTGTTGGACTTTAACCTGGTGTTGTTAAACTTCTTACTGTGTTTACCCCAGTCCAACGCCGGCATCTCCACATCATGGCTTTGGGAGAGAGCCAGAATTTGATCCCAACCCTTGTTCCTCACACAGCTCCCAAAGTTCAGAAATCAACTCTGTGCTTGGGAAACATGTATTCCCACCCCACTCCGGAGCAGGAATGTGTGTAGGTGATATGGGAATACTGACAAGGGCAGAAGGGAATATGGCAGAATGAATAGATTTGCCTGATAATCAGAATCTATACCCATTCAGCTGCACTTGCTGACTGGTTGAATGTATACTCATCCCCCATGGAGAAATCCCAAATCCACACAATCAGAGACCCGTACACAGACCTTATTATACACATTTCAGTCTGAGGCTGTGCCTAATCCACACACCTTCAGGAGGATATATTGACCATGGAAGGAGTGCAATATAGATTTGCCAGAATGATCTGGGTAAAGTAACAAGAAGGGATGACACAAACTAATGTCCCATTTCCAAAGATGCAGGTTAGGTGGGTTGGCTATGCTAAATTTCCCTTTTGTGTCTCAAGATGAGCAGGTTAGGGGGATTAGCAAGGCAAAGATGTGTGACTATGGGCTTCGGGCCTGGGTGGGATACTCTCGGAGAGTCGGTGCAGACTCGATGGGCCGAATGGGCTCCTTGTGCACTGTAGGGATTCTATGATTTCTGTGATTGGGAAGATTTAAGGGGTGATTTGATCAAAGTTTTTAAGATGTTAAGGGGAATCGATGGGACAAAGGAGTGAAACTATTTCCACTGATTGGAAAGGACTGAGGAACAGAATCTAAAAATTAGAGACAGGGGTTTAAGGGGTGAACCATTCTAATCTGCAATCGGAGGTACAAGTTTGCAGTTTTCTTTCCCAAACAGCAGTTGATGTCAGGCCAATTGTTAATTTAAAATCTAAGACTGATCAATTTTTTACTAAGCCAAGGTATTAAGAGATATGAGGGGGAGGGAAGTGGATATATGGAGTTCATTTGTTTACTTTTATTTATTATTCACAAGTATTCTTACATTAACACTGCAATGAAGTTATTGTGAAAATCCCCTCATCGCCACAGTCCGGTGCCTGTTCGGGTACACTAAGGGAGAATTCAGCATGGCCAATGCGCCTAAGCAGCACATCTTTCAGACTGTGGGTGGAAACTGGAGCACCCGGAGGAAACCCACACAGACGTGGGGAGAACGTGCAAACTCCACACAGGCAGTGACCCGAGGCTGGAATCGAACCGGGGTCCCTGGCACTGTGAGGCAGCAGTGCTAACCACTGTGCCACCATGCCGCCCCTCGCATTGTGATCTCACTGAATGTCTTATGGTTTCCTCCTGTTTCCATGTTTGTATTTGGTTCCTTTTTAAATGTTTGTTTTGTGAACAACATGCTTGGTTTTGCCTTGCCAGTTGTGCAAAAGGCTTCTCTTTGTATCCTGTAGTAACAAAAGCAATGGGCAAATTGTTGTCAAATCTATCAAACAACATTCAATATTACAACTCCTTGTAAATTGAAAATACCTACGTTAGTATGAGGAGGCCCATATTTCTACTGGGGATGTTTGCTTCATGGAATCACTGAGATACTTTGTAGTGTGCACTTGTATAGCAAACATTGCTGTTTATGTTGATTTAAGCCTGGCATCGTGCCGATAATCTCTGTATACACTGTAGATAAAAACAATGGACAACATTGTTTAAATGAGAAGTTTTTGTTTTATTTATAAAAAGACTGGATGAGCCAATACTGTTCAAGTTCATGCCAAGCATATAATTTTTTATTTTAGTGATTACATGTTGCATGAGAAGCTTTTAACTTTATATTTTCAAATCGTTACAAGTGCAGTGGAGGGACAGGCGGCACGGTGGCACAGTGGTTAGCACTGCTGCCTCTCAGTGCCAGGGACCTGGGTTCAATTCCGGCCTTGGGTCACTGTCTGTGCAGAGCCTGCACGTTCTCCCCGTGTCTGTGTGGGTTTCCTCCGGGTGCTCCGGTTTCCTCCCACAGTCCAAAAGATGTGCTGGTTAGGTGCATTGGCCGTGCTAAATTCTCCCTCAGTGTATCCGAACAGGCGCCGGAGTGTGGCGACTAGGGCATTTTCACAGTAACTTCATTGCAGTGTTAATGTAAGTCTGTAATGTAAATACAGAATTTAATGTGAAATATATAAGGAAAAATGCCTGTAAGATAACATCGGATTTATGGGTAAATGAATTCCATGGTTGCCAATACACCTCTTGATAATGAATGCAGGTATCGGCCAGGGAAGGAATATGGCCATAATCCAACACTACCTCACCATTGGGCTATATTTTCCTTCTAACTGCTCGATAGCAGAATGTTACAGTTTATAAACTTATTTGATTTAACCCCTACTTCCAAAAATATGGAACTTTTGCAACAAACTCAAATGGGTTCGTGTATCCTTATTTAAAAATCACTTTTGCACTTTGATTAAAACCTCTTCCTACACACTCACAATTTACTGAGTACAAAACCATTTGTCGTCCCTTATACTGTGGGCCGATGGAAGCTATCACGTCAAGTCTTGTCAATCGGAAGGTTTAGACTAGCTGGAGAAGAATTAGTGCTCTGTTTAATCCCCAGGCAAACTAATCAATTAGTTAAACAGTTGTGGTCGGTGACCAACCCAGACAAAATAAGAATCTAAAAAACAGGCAGCATGTCTGTATGTGATGTGGATTTGGCCGTCAGGGAAATCTTTGCAAAAAGAACTCCATTCTCAGGATAACTAAAAGTGAATCTGTCAATGAAGAGGTTCAGGGATTGACTGTTTTGTCAGCTGGAATTTCAAATGTAAAATTAATTTATTTAGTGTTCAGATTAATTTATTTAGACTGGATCCATCCCTCACTGCAATGTAAGTAATAGATGTTTTGCTAAATCAGCAAGGATATTATCACAGTCCAGTGTAATATAGAACAAATCTGATAGCTTCATAACTAGCCTATGAATACTACCACATGCCCATGCCCTGAAGTTTTAAATTTATTTATTAGTGTCACAATTAGGCTTACATTAATATTGCAATGAAGTTACAGTGAAAGTCCCCTAGTCGCCACACTCAGGCGCCTGTTCGGGTACACTGAGGGAGAATTTAGTATGACCAATGCACCTAACCAGCACATCTTTCGGACTGTGGGAGGAAACCGGAGCACCCGGAGGAAACCCACGCAGACACGGGGAGAACGTGCAGACTCCGCACAGTGACCCAAGGCCAGAATTGAACCCGAGTCCCTGGCACTGTGAAGCAGCAGCACTAACCACTGTGCCACCGTGCCTCCCACTGTGCCAGCCATATTATATAATATATTATACTCTATTATAGATTAGTTATTTTATTTATGAGTCACAAATAGGTTTACATTAACACTGCAATGAAGTTACTGTGAAAATCCCCTAGTCGCCACATTCCGGCGCCTGTTCGGGTACACTGAGGGAGAATTTAGCACGGCCAATGCACCTAACCAGCACGTCTTTCAGACTGTGGGAGGAAACCGGAGCACCCGGAGGAAACCCATGCAGACACGGGGAGAACGTGCAGACTCTGCACAGACAGTGACCCAAGCTGAGAATTGAACCCGGGTCCCTGGCGCTGTGAGGCAGCAGTGCTAACCACTGTGCCACCCTGCCACCCCATATTACATATGATATTATATATTACACTGCTGTACTTTGCTTATTAGCTGCTGTGGGAAATTGATTTGGTTCGAGGCCCTTTTTACCAGCAATATCTAATTCATTTGAAACTGCAATAAAAGTGTTGTCTTTGCACGGAGCCACAGAATTCTCTGTTATAACGATGAAAAACAAATGTGTTTTGGGCTGCAACATTGCTCTGAATATATTCCTCCTATTAATGCTGGCCAGTGCCAGCTGGAGACACAACGTGGAGTGAAATGATCCTCTTTAAATTGCAATAAAATGAAAACTAAATGACGTGCACATGACGGAAAGGATTGTTACAGTTGTGTTAAAGTGAGTCACCTGATGGTCACCCAATGGCTCAATGGGGAAGAAATTGGACCTCATTGAGCTCATCATGATGATTTAAAAGGCCAACGTCACAGGGCTATGCCATAGGGCTGACTGATCGACATCCACCCCATATGGAGAAGGAGACCTTTAGGGTGAGCCTGCCACTCCTGCTTCCTGCTATTGGCTCTCTTCCATAAACTACTGAGAGGGTCGGCACCTGTTTCTACAACCCATCCCCTGGCCCAAACAGCTACTTGTGATTGCAGCTGGTGTATATTGGGACCCTGTCCAATCTATCCCACTCACAGTTCCCCCCCTTCCGCAGTACTTTCCTGTGACCATGGCTGGTCTCTGCCCCTTCCCTCCCTCCCCTCCACCTCCCCTGCTGGCCAGGTGGGCAGTTCAACTCGGGTCTATCAACAGGGATGGTTGACAGTAATGCCCCGATTATTCAAAGCAAGCCTCAGTCCGACCTGCTTGGGGATTCACCCATTGGTGCAGCAAAGCAAGAGGGATACAAAAGAGTCGGAGGAGGAGCAGAGAGTTCAGGGAGGGGCTGGGCAGGAAGAGAGGATGGGAATGATATCCTGAAGAGATTGAAACACAACAATGAGAATGTTGTATCTGAGGCACTGGGGAGCTGGGAGCGACCGTAGGGCAGCACAGACGGGTGAATTGGACTTGGTGCCGGATAATATTCAGGAAGTTTTGGATAATTGAAACTTTATGTGGGTGGAGAATGGGAGGACTGCCAAGATTGGAGGTGATAGATGCAAGAATAAGGGTTTCAGCAGCAGAGACGGGAGCTGAGGTGGGTAATATTAGGGAGTTATGAGTAGGTTGTCTTTTTGATGGAGAGGTGGGAAGCTCAGTGTTAATCGAATGGCAGATTATTCACAATCCTATTTGATCAGTCCCAGGTTATTGGGGTCAGATAAACTGGATGTTTCCATTATGAATCAATTAATTTCAATAATTACTGAGGTGCATTTGTCTTGCAAATGGGAATGAATGAGGAGCTGAAGGCTACTCCCACAGGATGTGAAGCCAGTCAGTGTTATTTCAATCAGCAGTGATGAATTCTTACACAAACCTGCACTAAAAGCACATTTAGTAGAATAAGATACAAGCCAAACAGAATGACACAGGAAGGACCGACTAATTTCTGTAGCAGATTCTGGCAAGAAAAGCAGGCCAGAACTATACTGAAGTAAAGGGATAATGAGAGAGAGACGCTCGGAATATTCTAACGCTATTCAGTTTCACCCACCCACAACACTGCTCAGATATCCTGCTGTAAACAACACACACTCAGCCACTGCTCGATGGTTATTACTGGGCTGTTGAAATCGTTACAAAACAACCAACCTGTGTGTTTTCCCAAAGCATCACAGTAGCTGTGCCAGGACAAAAACGCTACAAGGAAATAAATGACTGAGAATGATGTGGGATTCATTCAGAACCGCTCGCAGCCGACATGTCCTGGCTGTTTATCACAGGCCTCCATCTCAGCCTTTGTGCAAAGACAGAGGTTGATTCAGGCAGCAATCAGAAATGTTTACACAAACTAAATCCAAGAACCTTTCTGTGTTGTCAGGAGTTGGGTAGTGATTATACACCCACCTTCCCCTTGTCAATGGGGATAGCTCACTGCCCAATCCTGTCAGTTGCAGCGTGCTAGTATGCTGCTGGCAAGAACTTTGACATGAATTTCACGAGCAGTACGTAGCAGTTCCTTAGCTGACTCTTTCAACCCAGTGTCCCAGAAACAAGAGCATTCACATGAGAACCATTGGTGTTGCCTGCAACACAGGTTGGGGCGTACGACTGTTCACTGAACAGAGAGTAATGTACTTAAAATAATTCCATTATTTAGGGTACATTCATTATTCCTGCAGTCCCAACAGCAAGGTAGCACCTGAGGGATGCATGGGTCAGGAGTACAGCAATAACACTGCTGGCCTGATGTTTCTTCAGTATCCCCCCTGCACATCCCATTGGATTATCTGCAGGGAATGTGCCTGTAATGTGCTAGTCTCATTAAGGCCCCGGAAACAATCGCAGTGAAGTACTGAGCTATAACACAGTGTGTGTCTGAGCAGTGCTCCAGCTGCTGCAGGGGAAGGAGACACAGAGACCAGGTCGGTTCCTCTCTCACTGACAGTGGGCTCCTATTTTTTTGCGGTTGTTTCCTGTGCCCTATTCTACTTTCAGTGTTTCTGTGCTGCCAGGTCTGAGCTTACTCAAGGTCAATGGCTCCCCAATCCTGAGAATATTTGCTTTGTGTTGTACTGGAGCTTTGAGGTTTGATTAACTCAGCTTGCTGTGTCCCAACAATGTAGCAGAGGCCACAGGGGGGAGGTGGCACAGTGGTCAGCACAGCTGCCTCACAGCGCCAGGGACCCAGGTTCGATTCCCAGCTTGGGTCACTGTCTGTGCGGATCTCTCCCCGTGTCTGCGTGGATTTCCTCCGGGTGCTCCAGTTTCCTCCCACAGTCTGAAAGACGTGCTGGTTAGGTGCATTGGCCATGCTAAATTCTCCCTCAGTGTACTTGGACAGGCACCAGTGTGGCAACTAGGGGATTTTCACAGTAAGTTCATTGCAGTGTTAATGTAAACCTACTTGTGACACTAATCAAAGAATTTAAGCTGTTTTTTAAACTTTTACCGTTAATTTTGATTCACTGAGCTGTGGGAGGGAACGCTCCACGGGAGAGCTGGGTTGCCCATCATAATACACAGCGTGCTCATTTCCAGCTATAGTGATGGTGGATTTGAACTTTAACTTTGCACATGGACTTCCCGAGCTCTCTGGTACCTGCCAGTGAAATCAGGTGAAAGGATTGAGGGATTTGAGGCTGTTGAACAAATGCCAGGCAAATCGTACTCAGACATCACACTTACTTTCTTGTCTACCATAGAATCTATGGCACGGAGACAGGCCCTTTGGCCCAAACTGGCCCCAGTCGCCCAAAAAGCCCATCTAAGCTAACTCTATTTGCCTGCATTTGGCCCATATCCCTCTAAACCTTTCCTATCCATGTATCTGTCCAAATGCCTTTTAAATGTTGTCAATGTCCCTGCCTCAACCACTTCCCCCGGCAGCTCATTCCACACACGTACCACCCTCTGTGTAAAAATGTTTCTCCCCAGGTTCCCATTAATTCTTTCCCTTCTAGTTCTCGATTCCCCAATCCTGGGAAAATGACTGAGTGCATTTACCCTATCCATGCCTCTCATGATCTTAACACCTCTATAAGATCACCCCTCAGTCTCCTACGCTCCAAAGAAAAAGGTCCTAGCCCGTCCAATCTCTCCCTATAACTCAGTCCCTTGAGTCCTGGTAACTTCCTTGAAAGTGAAAGGTTTTTCCTCACAGCTCCTGAGAGGATGCTTTCACTGCTTTGAAAGTCATTTCCAATACTTTCAAGATCATTTCTGCTACTTTGGAATTCAATGCACCGGATCTACTTTCCCCATTTGTCACAATCAGTGTACATGAATGCAGTTTTACCCTGAATCTCAGATGTGGAGTGCAGTTAGCAGAAACAGCAGCTTGGGCAGGAGTAGCTACTTTCTTCATGGGAATGAGGAGATGAGGGCAAAGCCCCGGGTCACATGGTAGCCCCAAAACGGGGTTTACCGACAGGGGACCAGCCTCCTGTCCGTGTCCCAGCACCGGTGCCTCAGCAGCCTCAGGGTATCATGTCAGGTGGTTTCGAACTCTGTAGCCTCTTGGACGGAGACCGTCCCCGCCAACTGGACTAGCTGAGCATGCATCGCCAGTGGTCGCTAAAGTCATCATGGCCCTTAATTTCTTCACGTCTGCCTCTTTCCAGGGATTAGCAGGAGATATTTACAGAATTTTACAATCCGCTGGCCCACAAATGCATCTGACAGGTGGCTGGTGGCCGGTGTGCCAGGGTGGGACTGATGTGCACCATCGAGACCGGTCAGAATGAGCAGGCCCTTGGCTTTTGGATTCTGGCTGGCTTCCCACAAGTCCAGGAAGACATTGACTGCATGCATGGCGTCCCCATATCATCCCGGAGTCTACACCAATCACAAGGGCTTCCGGTCCATCCACTTGCAGCTTATGGGCAACCACAAAATGTTTCTCATTCTCGTTTGTGCAATATCTCCAGCAAGCTGCCGTGATGAGTTTGTTGTGCACCAGCCCAACCTCCCTGAGGTCTACACAACTCAAAGCAGATTTAACAGATGTCTCCTTGGAAAAGTGATGGCACCAATTCACAGATCCAACAATGAAGCCCAAGAATGAGAGTTATAATCAAGGTCACCTGACCATGCAAACTGTCATAGAGCAAGCATTAGGGTTGCTAAGGATGTCCTTTAGGTGCCCGGACAGATCTGGGAAGCAACATTCAGTGGACACTTTCTGGTGATTGTCCCTTTAAGGGCAACACAGCAGAGTAAGGGTCATCTGGTCTGGGTGACCAATCAGGACTCAGAGTGTGGAATCACCACATGGTGAGAGAGGCCCCTAGGCAGAGGCATTTTGGGAGCTAGCTACAGCCATGAGGCTGTGCGCTATTCTTATTAATAAATAAACCTTTTGTGTTCACCCCGTTTGATTGGCACCACATCTACAAATATCCACTCCCTCCGCCACCGATGCTCAGTAGCAGCAGTGTGCACTATCTACAAGATGCACTGCAGCAATTCACCAAAGATCCTTAGACAGCACCTTTCAAACCCACAACCATTTCCAGCTAGAAGAACGAGGGCAGCAGATACATGGGAACACCACCACTTGCAACTTCCCCTCCAAGCCACTCACTGTCCAGACTTGGAAATATGACGCCGTTCCTTTGCAGTCGCTGGGTCAAAATCCTGGAATTCCCTCCCTATCGGCATTGTGGGTCAACCCACAGAACATGGACTGCAGCGATTCAAGAAGGCAGCTCACCACCACCTTCTCAAGGGCAACTAGGGATGGGCAATAAATGCTGGCCAGCCAGCGATGCCCATGTCCCACGAATGAATGAAATACCAGTGAAATCTGTGAAAGTGCATTTTTACACATCTGGACAAAGTTTCAACTTTCTTCCTTTAAATATTTCAGCTGAATTTGACTCAATTGTCCTCACGTCACTTTGTGCTCATTGATTGGAAAACCAGGAAGACAGATGCAAATACAGTAACTGCATGAAGGAATCAGTGATTAATGCGATTCTGAAACGTTCAGGTTCCCCAAGTACTCACAGCCTCCTCTGCCACTGCTTCTGCTAGTGATGCATCTCCTTTGTTCTTCCTGTTTTCTCTCGTTATCTTACTCTTGCTTTCTGTGTTTCTTTTTCAGTCCATGTATGTGCGACTGCTCAGTGATCAGGTGCAGACTTATGTACATGAATAGCCTCTGCCCTGACTAAGCTAACCGCTGTGTTGTAATGTGTGGTCAGCTCACTTTGCACATACATTGGCTTCCCTCTGTGCTCGGGTCACATTATTCCCCTGTGTCTTTGAAGGAGTGGGTTCTTTGATTATTCGGAATTGAAGTGTGTGGTCAGAAATTCACTGCTGCGGTCTCTCTCCAACTGCTGAACAAATGGAAAAAAACTGCCTGTAGTATCTTAAATTTACTTTGCGGAAATTGAAACGGAATCTGCTTCAACATCATGGAGCACATTCAACAATATTTTCCTTCCCTGTAACACGTTAAACTTAGTAAAACATTGCAAAGCACACCACAACAGCAGAATCAGATGGCAGTTCCCATTGAGGCAAAAGACATTAGAAAGAATGTTCCCGATGGTGGGTGAGTCCAGAATTGGGGGTTCATAGCTTGAGGATAAGGGCTTCCTCAGATGCACCAAATGGCAGGAACATAACTCAGACGCTAGGTAGAAAATTAAATCAGAACCTGCAAGACTTGTGCCAGAAGAAAAAACTTCCTTGAAATCAAAGCAAAATCTCATGTGACATTAGCTGAAAGGTGCTTTACAGCCAATCAAATATTTCTAAAGAGTGTTCACTGTATGAAACCTGCCGGCAAGCCATGAGATGATGAGACATTTCTTCACCCAGAGGGTGGTGAATGTGTGAAATTCGCAGAAAGTAGATAAGACAAAAATGTTGTGTGATTTCAAGAAGAAATTAGATATAGCTCTTGGGGCTAAAGGGATCGAGGGATATGGGGGGAAGGGGGGATCAGGATATTGAATTTGATGATCAAAATGAATGGCAGAGCAGGCTCGAAGGGCCGAATGGCCTCCTCCTGCTTCTAGTTTCTATATTTCTATATCCGGACAAATATTTGAACAAAGAAGTGGGTTGTAAGCCAAGTCTTCAAGGAATTGAAAGAAATGGAGAAGGAAATAGCTTCAGGGAGGTAATTTCAGACTTTAGGGCTCAGATAGGGGGAGATGTGGCAGAGCGGTTAATGTCGCTACACCAGCGATCCAGACACCGAGGCTAATTCTCTTGGACATGGTTTCAAATCCTACCATAGCAGTTGTTGGAGTTTTAATTCCATGAATAGAATCTAGACTTGAAAATCTAGTGTCAGTAACAGTGACCATAAAACTATCACCAATTGTCATAAAAACCCATCTGGTTCACTAATGCCCTTTAGGGAAGGAAATCTGCCATCCTTACCCGGTCTGGCCTACATGTGACTCCAGAGCCACAGCAATGTGGTTGACCTTAAATGCCCTCTGAAAAGGGCGAATAAACCAATCAGTTCAAGGGCAATTAGGGATGGGCAACACATGCCGCCCACACCCCATGAAAGAATGAAAAGAAGACAACTGGAGGCACAATGAGGGAGTGAACATAGATGAACATAGAACAGTACAGCACAGTACAGGCCCTTCGGCCCTCGATGTTGTGTCGAGCGTGGTCCGAAACCAAGATCAAGCTATCCCACTCCCTATCATTCTGGTGTGCCCCATGTGCCTATCCAATAATCGCTTGAAAGTTCCTAAAGTGTCCGACTCCACTATCACAGCAGGCAGTCCATTCCACACCCCAACCACTCTGAGTAAAGAACCTACCTCGGACATCCCTCCTATATCTCCCACCATGAACCTTATAGTTATGCCCCCTAGTAACAGCTACATCCACCCGAGGAAATAGTCTCTGAACGTCCACTCTATCTATCCCCCTCATCATCTTATAAACTTCTATTAAGTCGCCCGTCATCCTCCTCCGCTCTAAAGAGAAAAGCCCCTCAACCTTTCCTCATAAGACCTACCCTCCAAACCAGGCAGCATCCTCGTAAATCTCCTCTGCACTCTCTCCAATGCTTCCACATCCTTCTTATAGTGAGGTGACCAGAACTGCACACAATATTCCAAATGTGGTCTCACCAAGGTCCTGTACAGTTGCAGCATAACCCCATGGCTCATAAACTCAAACCCCCTGTTAATAAACGCTAACACACTATAGGCCTTCTTCACGGCTCTATCCACTTGAGCGGCAACCTTCAGAGATCTGTGGATATGAACCCCAAGATCTCTCTGTTCCTCCACATTCCTCAGAACCCTACCGTTGACCCTGTAATCCGCCTTCAGATTTGTCCTACCAAAATGAATCACCTCGCACTTATCAGGGTTAAACTTCATCTGCCATTTTTCGGCCCAGCTTTGCATCCTATCAATGTCTCTTTGCAGCCTACAACAGCCCTCCATCTCATCCACTACTCCACCAATCTTGGTGTCATCAGCAAATTTACTGACCCACCCTTCAGCCCTCTCCTCCAAGTCATTGATAAAAGTCACAAATAGCAGAGGGCCCAGCACTGATCCCTGTGGTACACCGCTGGTAACTGGCCTCCAGTCAGAAAATTTTCCATCCACCACCACCCTCTGTCTTCTATGAGATAGCCAGTTACTTATCCAATCGGCCAAATTTCCCTCTATCCCACACCTCCTTACTTTCTTCATGAGCCGACCATGGGGAACCATATCAAACGCCTTACTAAAATCCATGTATACGACATCAACTGCTCTACCTTCATCTACACACTGAGTTACCTCCTCAAAGAATTCAATCAAATTTGTGAGGCAAGACTTACCCTTCACAAATCCATGTTGACTATCCCAGATTAAGCTCCATCTGTCCAAATGATCATAAATCCTATCCCTCAGGACCTTTTTCATTAACTTACCGACCACCGAAGTAAGACTAACCGGCCTATAATCACCAGGGTCATTCCTATTTCCTTTCTTGAACAGAGGAACAACATGCGCCACTCTCCAGTCCTCTGGCACTATCCCCGTGGACAGTGAGGACCCAAAGATCAAAGCCAAAAGCTCTGCAATCTCATCCCTTGCCTCCCAAAGAATCCTAGGATATATCCCATCTGGCCCAGGGGACTTATCGACCCTCAGGTTTTTCAAAATTGCTAATACATCTTCCCTCAGAACATCTACCTCCTCCAGCCTATCAGTCTGTATCTCACTCTCATCCTCAAAAACATGGCACCTCTCCTTGGTGAACACTGAAGAAAAGTATTCATTCATCGCCTCTCTTATCTCTTCTGACTCCATGCACAAGTTCCACTACTATCCTTGACCGGCCCTAACCTCACCCTGGTCATTCTTTTATTTCTCACATAAGAGTAAAAAGCCTTGGGGTTTTCCTTGATCCGACCCGCCAAGGACTTCTCATGCCCCCTCCTAGCTCTCCTAAGCCTTTTTTTTCAGCTCATTCCTTGCTACCTTGTAACCCTCAAGCCACCCAACTGAACCTTGTTTTCTCATCCTTACATACGCTTCCTTTTTCCTCTTGACAAGACATTCAACCTCTTTTGTGAACCATGGTTCCCTCACTCGGCCATTTCCTCCCTGCCTGACAGGGACATACCTATCAAGGACACACAGTATTTGTTCCTTGAACAAGCTCCACTTTTCATTTGTGCCTTTCCCTGACAGTTTCTGTTCCCATCTTATGCTCCCTAACTCTTGCCTAATCGCATCATAATTACCCCTCCCCAGGAAGGAAGCGTAAGAAGCCAGAATAGGAGAAAAGCAGAAATCTCAAAGAGTTGTAGGGATGGAGTAGGTTATAGACATAGAGAAGGGCAAGGTGTTGGAGGGATTTGATGGGGATTTTAAAATGGAGCCAGTGGATGTCAGTGAGCACAGTTGTGATAGGTGTATGAGGACTTGGTGCAAATTAAAAATATGAGAAGCAAAGTTTTGGATGATTCTTGTACGATGCTGCAACTGTGAAGGAAAAATTATGTGGAAGGGAGTCATACATGCCACGAGGAGAGGTAGTGAGAGATCTAAGCTATTTTCATGCACTGAGTTGTTTCAGTTTGGTAAAAGGTCATTAACGAAGGGTAGTCGCGGCCTTTAGGCTAAGATCAAGCGTAGGATTAAGCCTGCGATTGGGTGCAATGCTTTTCCTTACATAGAAACATAGAAGATAGGAAGAGGAGAAGGTCATTTGGCCCTTCGAGTCTGCTCCGTCATTCATCACAATCATGGCTGATTGTCCAACTCAGTAGCCTAATCCTGCCTTTTCCCCATAGCCTTTGATCCCATTCACCCCAAGTGCTATATCCAGCCGCCTCTTGAATAAATTCAATGTTTTGGCAGGCTGGATCTAGTATGTCTCTTTTGTGGGGACAATGAATTGGATTTAATTTGAATTTGAATTTGGTTTTGGAACAGGCAAGATGGATTAAATCTTTCCCTGTCCACACTGCATATTGGCTTTGTACCTCTGAGAAAGGGAAAAATAAAGTTTAAAAAAAAGAAAAAGGTGCAAAATATGTCAAGATAAATAAATAGATCAGGTTCGAGAGGAACCATTTTCTGCTAAGATCCTGTTTCAAAAAATCTGCAACATCCATAAATCTAATCAGCCGAGTTATTCATTCAATCAGCAAACGTTCCACCCTGTCAAATATAGTCATGGAAAGTCCTGTTGTCATCGCTATGAACTGCCATCTGTAGATACGCCAGAGTGTGCGTGAGAAGTTGTCACGTTGTGTATCGGAGGGCAATGATAAAATTGTCTGAAGTCTGTGGACTTAGGATTTCCGCTGCTTCCTCAGATAGTGCCGCTATCAGCCTTTCTTTTACACACGTCAGTGTTCAGTTAGTGCGGTTATGTGCAAACTCTCTCAAGGCCTGTAGAATATCTAGCATTACCTCATGAATCACGCGAATGAATTAACACTGTTGATGCCCTGAGATGATGTGGAGATGCCGGCGTTGGACTGGGGTAAGCACAGTAGGAAGTCTCACAACACCAGGTTAAAGTCCAACAGGTTTATTTGGTAGCAAATACCATAAGCTTTCGGAGCACTGCTCCTTCATCAGATGGAGTGGTCTCTGAGTCCACTCCATCTGACGAAGGAGCAGCAAGCTCCGAAAGCTTATGGTATTTGCTACCAAATAAACCTGTTGGACTTTAACCTGGTGTTGTGAGACTTCTTATAATGCCCTGAGATGACAGTTTTATGTTTGGAACCAATGTTATATGTGAGTGAACAAAGTTCAACAGAAATCATTCTTTTCCCACTGTTAAATAATTTTACACATTCTCTTCCAAGCGAAAATATTTCAAGTGTTCAACAACAACAACTTATATATATCACTTGTACAGCCCAAGCCAGTTCGCAGGAGTATTATCAAAGCAAATCTGACACCAAGGCACACATGAAGATTTTCAGTCAGAGATAGGTTTGAAATGGTGCTTTACAAGAGGAAAGCAAGATGGAGAGGTGGGCAGTTGTAGAGAGGATATTTCAAAGCCTAGGCAACTGAAGGTGGGTCACCAATGGCATGAGTGATTAAACCTGGGGGGGTGTAATACGTCCACGGAGGTGAAAGTCCCATTGCCAAAAGTTCCTTTATTTACAAGATCTCACTATAACATCAGAGTGCTCCAAGTGTGCTCCCTGCAGCCAGGCAGAGAGACTGACACCCCTCTTTAAATATAGAACATGAGGCTCCCTGATTGGGCCATCAATTAGGACTCAATCAGGGATTTCTTTTGTTTCTACAAATATGTTATTACAAAACAATTACAAATATTCAAAGAACAAATATGAAAGATACATTACCAATGGCGAACGCCATCCATTTATCAATAACCTACAATTACTACCTTCTATTTAGGAAGGGTTCATTGTCGGTTATAGTTTTCCAGGGCATTGCCCAGGACTCAATCAGGGAGCTCATACTCTAGCAAGCCAACCTCAATTGCCTGATTGAAGTAATCACAGGGAGATACTTGCAAGACTAGAAAACTGAGCACAGATGTCTCAGAGGACTGTGGGGCTAAGAGATTACAGAGATAGGGAGGAATGAGGTTAAGGAGGGACTTGAAAAGAAGAATGAGTCTTAAAATCAAGACCTTGTTTGACCAGGAGGTAATGTAGGTCAGAGAGCACAGAGCAATAAGTGAACGGGGCCTGTTGCGAGGTGAGACATGAGCAACACAGTTTTGGAAGGTCTCAGAGTGGCAGTGAGGTAATTGTCAGCATGCAACTGAGAACAAATTCAGTGCTTTTGGATAAATGTTGCCAAGGACAGTGTGCAGTTGAGAAATAGGAAGGAGCAAAAGATAGATCCATGGGGGGGCATTAGAGAAAACGGCAAGGGAGCAGGAAGAGAAGCCATTGCAAGTGATATTCTGGCTACTGTTAGATAGATAAGAATGGAACCACACTAGAGCAGTAGCACCCAGCTTCATGACAGGAGGAGTTCTCAATGATGCCTTTTATATGTAAAGACTTGACTACCTGTAAACACTTGCATTCCAACCATTCTTCACATTCTAATCTGTAACTATCTTGCAATTGTGTCTTTGCCTATATATGCCCTGTTTGTGAACTAACCTCCACTCACCTGATGAAGGAGCAGCGCTCCGAAAGCACGTGATTCCATGTTGAACTTTAACCTGGTGTTGTGAGACTTCTTAATGTGCCCACCCCAGTCCAATGCCGGCATCTCCACATCGTGGCCTTTTTATATGTTCCTATGAGTTGAAATCTCAATCACAAAGTGGCTATAAGGAAATGGATATCTTGCAATCATATTAAACTGAGTACTGATAACAATTACAGGTGAATTTAGAGCACATCTATCTTTCCTGGAACACTACGTTGCATAATATTGTGTGAAAACTCTGAAGGCAGTTTATATTCTCCTCCACATTTTCCTTCTTAGTTACTACTGTTCCATTGCTTTCCAATTCTTGTCCAAATGGTTATTCTTGATCATAGAAATCATAGAAATCATAGAAATGTAAAGGTTAAAACACTGGATGTTGGTACATTGATCAATCATTAAAGGCAGCAAAGTTATTGAATTTACTTCGCTCACTCTCACATTGTCTTTATAAAATCTCCCACAGCAAGGGCCTTGTTTCTCAATCATCAGCTGTCTGTTATTAGGAATACATAAGCAATTAGTATTGTGTTACAGCTGAAGTGTGGAATGTCATGTGAAGAACCCGTGTACCAAAATGTGGAGAGATTACTTTTAAAAATATTGTTTTACACTTCTCAATGACCCAACTATTCAAATACAACGTAACCTCAAGAGGTCCTTTGTTTCATTGTCTAAAGTTAATATTAGTCTATACTGATACCATTGGCGAAATATAAGACGTCAGCAATTTTATCTAAAATCTTTGTAGTTTCCTTCCTCTTGAAAATATGTCATTCTATAAACAGTAAACTTCATGTCCTCTCTTCTGAGTGTTATGATATGGGAATAATGTCAAATGCATTACCCTTTGCCTCAGTCCAACTGCATTTGGGCAGCGGTATATTTTAATTATTAATCCGTGTTGTTCAGACATGTAGAATCAATAAACTCTTTTCCTCAATAATAAATATCGGATATTTGGGCCTATATTCTCCAGAATACAGAAGAATAAGAGGTGACCTCATTGAAATGTATGCAAGTGAGGAGTGTATGATCTTTCGGCTAGAATTAAAAATCTCAATTTAAGGGGTTGACCAGAAACACTCTAGTTGTATCACAGCTTGGTATGGTTCCTGCTCTGACCAAGCCCACAATAAACTACAAAGAGTCATGAACGTAGCCCAGTCCATCACGTAAACCAGCCTCTCATCCATTGACTCTACCTACATTTCCCACTGCCTAAGCAAAGCAGGCAGCATAATCAAGGGCCCCACGCACCCCGGACATTCTCTCTTCCACCTTCTTCCATTGGGAAGAAGATACAAAAGTCTGAGGACACACACTAACCGACACAAGAACAGCTTCTTCCCTGCTACCATCAGACTTTTGAATGGACCTACCTCGCAGTAAATTGATCTTTCTCTACACCCTAGCTATGACTGTAACACGACATTCTGCACTCTCTCCTTTCCTTCTCAAACTCTGTGTGGAGTTTGCACGCTCTCCCTGTATCTGCATGGGTTTCCTCTGGGTGCTCCTCCCACAGTCCAATAATGTGCGGGTTAAGTTATATTGGACATGCTAAATTGCTCCTTAGTGTCACGGGGATTTGCTGGGTAAATACATGGGGTTATAGGGAAAGGGCCTGGGTGGGATTGTTGACAGCGCAGACTCGATGGGCCGAATGGCCTCTTTCTGCTCTGTAGGGATTCTATGCTTGATTCTATGAATGGTATGCTTTGTCTGTACAGCACGCAAGAAACAATACTTTTCACTGTGTACCATTACATGGAACAATAATAAATCAAATGAAATTTAGGACTTAGATAAGAAGAAATGTCTTCACTCAGGGAGTTGTGAATCCTTGGAATTCTCTACCAGAGAAAGCTACAGCTACTTAACTCTGAGGATTGAGACCGATATTATTTTGGACACCAGGGGAATCAAGAGATACAGGGTATGAGAGGAAAGTGGAGTAGAAAATCTTATTGAAGGAACAGGTTTGAGCAGCTGCCTAGTTCACTCCTACTCCTAAATTGTGAGTTCTTATGATAATCCGTGGAATTATAAAAATCTTTGTGTCCATCAAGGGCCTGAACAGATCCAGTGATGAGCTTATCATTGCCGTGCATTAATCTAAACTTTATTAAGGAGTCTCAAACTGAATCTTTGCATGGACAACCTTGATCATATTCAAAAATGTTCAACTCATTTTCCTGATATGAGATATAAAAGCAGGCAAAGACAACCAAACAACGATATGATGCATGGAACTGAAACGCAGGAAGTTGAAACTTGTTAGATGTGAAGTTTGGACGTATTGCAGGAAATTTACTTTCTGCTCCATATTCTTTCAAAGATATGTCAGATTTCTTGTCCAGCGATGGGTTACACTGCAGTTAACCCCAATAAAATTCCTCCCACCCTTCTCCTTCCAACATTGAAGACATTCACCACTTTGTTGGACTAGTGCATTCTTCAACTACCAAAACAAAAGTAAATCAAAGCATATACTCGGCCATACTCACCTTCACTGCACCACAGGTCAATAAATCTACTGTTGGTTTCAGTAAAAACCCAAAGCAATCATTGCAGTAAGCTTGGCTACATTCTTACAGTTGTAAAGCAATACCGTGTGCATAAACAATGTCCGTCCAGACTAAACATAACACAGTTAATGGCGAACACCACTTTTGGTGTCAATCTGTTAATTAAATTCTGCTTACAACAGACTAAAAAAAGGGTAAAGTTGCCATAGCCCCAGATGACCACAGGCTGGTCTGCCCTTTGAGGGGGAGAGCTGTCTGGTGGTGATTTAATCCAAGGATCACCACACCTCAGGCGAGGGGCAAGGTTGATAATTGTGTGATCATAAACTACCCTGCGATTGGAGACCTCTCTGAGCTGAGTGGTGCGGTGATAGAAACATATTTCTAACTCACTTTGATCCAAGTTTATGTGCTTTTCTGTTTAGCTGCACATACGGATGATGTGGACTAGTTTGATTGAGTTATTTGACACTTGGGGGCAAACTTTACTGTCCCGCTCGCCACGGGACTCAGAGTGGGTGAGGGACAGACCATGGAAAGGTCTGTTGACCTCAGGCGGGATTTTCCGGTTTGGGGAGAATGTGACCGGAAAATCCTGCCCTTGAATTGATCTCTGCTTAGAAGCTTTAAATTCTGCTCCCGCTATAGTACGCTTTGCAGAGGCAGCCCACCATTGGCCAGCAATGGGACTTTTTGGTTGCTGTCAGGGGGACTGGAAGACCCCTCCAGTGGAAAGGGCTAGAACACCCTGCCCACAATTTATTAACATATTAAGCCAAATTAGACAAAATAATTCATGTATTGTTTCATTCCGAATTTTTATTATTTTCACTGGGTAGCACAATGTTTTATCACCCGTGTAGAGTTATAGAAGTAACACTGCGGTGAAGGGAAATACAGGGGCAATATTTTCTTCACTGACTTAAATGCACCTGGATGATAATTCTCACCATTTGGAGCACTCCTCCTAGAGGTATCGCGCTTAAAGGCAAATGACAAAGAGAGAGAGAAGAAACAAAATTCTCATTAAGGACTTGTTAACAGCTGTTGAAGTCAGATGGAGGCAAATTTGTTCAACAACCCTCAAGGGAGAATGAAAGCAGAAAGATGAATACATGTTTCTAGTTGGATCTGGCATTCATTTCCAAATGGAGGACAAGCAGGCTAAGTGTCAATATAGCGCTACTGGAAGCACCGCTGGCCGTGTGAATGTGGTGTGAGGACAAACTGAGATTCTCCTCCTACTCTAAACACCTGTCATACCCACATCAGATTGGCCTTCAATTTATGTCAATAATTTGACATTATTAATTTAGACTTGAGGGCGGCACGGTGGCACAGTGGTTAACATCGCTGCCTCACAGTGTCAGGGACCCGGGTTCGATTCCAGTCTTGGGTGACTGTCTATGTGGAGTCTGCACGTTCTCCTCGTGTCTTTCCTCCGGGTGCTCCGGTTTCCTCTCACAGTCCAAAGATGTGTGGGTTAGGTGGATTGGCCATGCTAAATTGCCACTTAGTGTCAGGGGACTAGCCAGGGTAAATACATGGGGTTACGGGGATAGGGGCTGGGTGCAATTGCGGTCGGTGCAGACTTGATGGGCCGAATGGCCTCCTTCTGCACTGTAGGGATTCTGTGGTTCTATGACTTGAATTTAAGTCAAAATATTCAACTTGGGAGTAACTTAAGTGAGCATTTCATTGATAACATTAAATAATTGATCCATTTTAAGTTCAAGTGAACGTATTCTCAAAATGGCAATATTATTACAGCATGGAACAAAGGAAGGAAACAGCTCTCCCAGTGACAATGTTACATTGTCGTAATAATTGAAAATCATGTTGGAGCTGTTTGCATGTTAGAAATCTCATCACATGAATTTTCTGTACTTAATGAGTTAACAGTAACACATTGGCACAGCTAAGGAAATGATTACCAAGAGGAAAGTAATCTAGATACGTTCTTGTGAAAGGTCTTCAAGCTGTATATTATTTAATCCCTGCTCTGCCACATGTTACCCTCTCCACATCATGAACAGGATAATCAATGGGCAATTCATTGCTGCAAGCTGCCAGATATCTGTAACATCCTGGCGTTACTCAGCAAGTAGCTATCATCAGCATCAATATAAGGTATAATCCTGAAACAGAATATGACAAATGTGCTTGTCAGTGAAATGAGTTGCTTAGAAATAGCTGTTGAATTTACTGTTTCTGTGTGAAGATCGTCTGGAAGATTATCTCAGGCTTCTTGCCAACTGACTGGTATCGTGAAAGGTGGAATGCACTGGGTTGGGGAAAAAAAGTTGTGGTCCATCTATCTATCCAGTCCCATTATCAAGGAAATATCATATCCCATGATACCTTTCATATCCAGCTACTAAATGTTTTCCAAGAGTTTATCCAACTCCTTTATGAATGAGTTAATACAATCCACTCCCATTGTCTCTCCACTGACTCATTCCATACATTGACCCATTGATCTCAATCTAAACTGTCTGTTCATCCTCCCTTTGTTAAATTGAAGGCTGTACCCTCTTGTTTTGGAATCTGTGACTTTTGAAACATTGGCATTTATCTTATCTATGGATCTTGAATGCATCCCAATTAAATGGGTAGTTGTTTCCTTAGGTCAAGGGATGTCTGAAAATCCAATCTTTCTGCTGGGATTTTCTAACCTGTACAAGCTTTTAAATGGGTAAAATGTGGAAGCAGAGTATTCATTCTCAGATCCTCTCACCATGCTCTTGTGAGGCCAATCACAGAGCATAGTTGTTGATAATTCTACAGAAACTTGGCATGGGTCGGATCACAAACAATGACGGAGTCGGAGTATAGGATAGAGATAGAGAATCTGGTGAACTGGTGCGATGACAATGATCTCTCCCTCAATGCCAGTAAAACGAAGGAGATAGTCATCGACTTCAGGAAGCATATTGGAGGAGATGCCCCTATTCCACATCAATGGTGATGAAGTGGAAATGGTTGAAAGCTTTAGATTTCTAGGTGTTCAGATCACCAACAACCTGTCCTGGTTCCTCCATGCTGACTCTATAGTCAAGGTAGCCCACCAATGCCTCTACTTTCTCAGAAGACTAAGGAAATTCAGCATGTCCACTATGACTCTCATCAATTTTTACAGATGCACCACAGAAAGCATTCCTTCTGGTTGTATCACAGCTTGGTATGGCTCCTGCTCTGCTCAAGGCCGCAAGGAACTATAAAAGGTCATGAAAGTAGCCCAATCCATCATGCAAACCAGCCTCCCATCCATTACACATCCCACTGTCTTGGAAAAGCAGCCAGCATAATCAAGGACCGCACGCACCCTAGACATTCTCTCTTTCGCCTTCTTCTGTCGGGAAAAAGATGCAAATGTCTGGGGTCATGTAACAACCGACTCAAGAACAGCTTCTTCCCTGCTGCCATCAGAATTCTGAATGGACCTACCTTATATTAAGTTCATCTTTCTCTGCACCCTGGCTATGATTGTAACACTGCACCCTCTCCTTTCCTTCTCCCCTATGTATTCTATGAACGGTATATTTTGTCTGCATAGCGCTCCAAGAAACAATACTTTTCACTGTATCCCAACACATGTGACAATAATAAATCAAATCAAATCAAAGTCCCTAGTCCTACTTCAAGACTTTGAGTTGCCCTTCAGGGGAAAATCAGAATGGAATAAAATTAAGATTTTTGAAGATTTTAATACAATATATTTGTGTGTACTGTACTCGAGTTTCAGGAGTTAAAATAAAACCAGACTTCACCACGCTTTGAATCACATGGTACAGTAAAACTTGATTATACAAGCTTGTTCTTTGCTATGATACTGATGGCCTGTTCTCAATTTTCTACAATCCTGTAGACCAAAGAAAATCACAATAACGTCAAGAATTCCATTCTATTGGGAAACTACATCAGCTGCTTCTTGTTGCCGCTGTGCCCTTAGACAACAGCTATGATGCTGTGATGGTATTGCACTACTGTAAATAAAGACCAAAAGTATGTTAATTGCGGCAGTGTATCCATTTTGTCTGCGGTGGGATGGAGCAACATTGTTCAGAGACTTTGCAGCGCAGTAATGGAGTAAAATGTTCATGATCTATTTGTGAGTCTCCAAATAGAATTAGGGCGATTGTCTCTGGAATGAGTGTTAATTGGAAAAGGGAGCACAAGTCTGACTGATGTTGTACTCATGTATTTTTATCACCCATGCTCTTTCGCCATATCATATTATGATAAGCAGGCGATGGAGTTGCATTGCTGGTTAAAGAGGAAATTCATGCAATAGTGAGGAAGGATGTTAACTCCGACAATGTGGAATCTGTATGGGTGGGATTGAGAAACACTAAAGGACAAAAAAGCGTTAGTGGGAGTTGTATATGGACTCCTAAACTGTAGTGGTGATGTTGGTAATGGCATTAAACAGAAAATTAGAGGCGGATGCAATAAAGGGACACATAGGCGGCACGGTAGCACAGTGGTTAGCACTGCTGCTTCACAGCTCCAGAGACCTGGGTTCGATTCCCGGCTTGGGTCACTGCCTGTGTGGAGTTTGCACATTCTCCTCGTGTCTGCGTGGGTTTCCTCCAGGTGCTCCGGTTTCCTCCCACAGTCCAAAGATGTGCGGGTTAGGTTGATTGGCCATGCTAAAATTGCCCCTTAGTGTCCTGAGATGTGTAGGTTAGAGGGATTAGCGGATAGATATGTAGGGATATGGGTGTAGGGCCTGGGTGGGATTGTGGTCAGTGCAGACTCGATGGGCCAAATGGCCTCTTTCTGCACTGTAGGGTTTCTATGATTCTATGATTCTATAGATTGGACAAATCAAATTAGTCACAATACTGTAGAGGAGGATTTCCTGGAGTGTATATGGAATGGTATTCTGGACCGATACTTCTAGGAACCAATTAGAGAACATGTCATCCGGAACTAGATATTGTGTAATAAGAAAGCAATAATTGGCAATCTAGTTGTGGGAGACCCCTTGGGGATGAGTGACCATAATATGATTGAATCTTTCACCAAGATGGAGAGTGATGTAGTTGATTCAGAAACAAGGGTCCTGAATCTTAATAAAGGAAGCTACGATGATATGAGGTACGAGTTGGCAATGATAGATTGGGAAATGTTACTTAAAGGGATGATAGTGGATATGCGATAGTGGATAAGCAATGGCAAACATTCAAAGAATGCATGGGTGAACTGCAAGTAAAAGGGGATAGGTGGTCTAGCCATGGCTTGCAAGGGAAATTGGAGATAGCATTAGATTCAAGGAAGAGGCATACAAATTGGCTAAAAAAACAACAAATCTGAGGTTTGGGAGCAATTTAAAATTCAGCAAAGGAGGACCAAGGGATTGATTAAGAAAAGGAAAATAGAGTACAAGAGTAAGCTTGCGGGTAACATAAAAACTCACTGTAAATATAGGTCCCTTACACTCAGAAACAGGGGAATAATAATATAATAATAATATAATGGGGAATAAAGAAATGGCTGACCAGCTAAATCCACACTTTGGTTCTGTCTTCACAAAGGAGAACACAAATAAGATACCAGAAATGTTGGGGAACACAGGGTTTGGTGAGAGGGAGGAATTGAAGGAGATCAATATTAGTACGGAAATGGTGTTGGGGAAACTGATGGGATTGAAGGCTGATAAATTGCCAGTGCCTGATAATCTATATCCCAGAGTACTTAAGCAGGTGGCCCTAGAAATAATGGATGCATTGGTGGTCACCTTACAAGATCCTGTAGACCCTGGAACAGATTGGAGGATAGCTAATATAACCCCACTATTTAAAAAGGGAGAAAGAGAGAAAATAGGGAATTATAGACCAGTAAGCTTGACATCAGTAGTGGGGAAAATTCTGGAGTCTATTATCAAAGATGTAACAGTAGAGTATTTGGAAAACAGTGGTTGAATCAGTTAAAGTCAGCATGGATTTACGTAAGGGAAGTCATGCTTCACAGATCTACTGGAATTCTTTCAGGATGTAACTAGTAGAGTTGATGAGGGGGTAAGGAGGAACCAGTGGATGTGGCTTATTTGGACGTATTAAATCAATGAGTGACATTTCTAATTAGCAATATTCTTTCCAAGAAGAACTACTTGGCACATATTTTCTTCTCCCTGCGCAGAATGTTCCACTTACTGAGAAGAAAGCAATATCAGAGGATGATCGAGTGATAAATGTGACAGCCCTGTTCAACAAAGGGGGGGGGGGGCTGAATCAGAAAGTTATAGGTCTTTTGTAGCTCAGTTCTTGGTTAACATCCAGGAGCCTATTCTGCAGGATAAAATTTGGTCAAACAAAAGTTGATCAGGGCCAGTCAGCATGGATTTCTGAATGTTGCACTTCCCCAACCTTTCAGATTGAAGAACTGACATGGAGGATAGATCAAGGAACCTTGGTAAATATGATTTATTTTGATTGTCAAAAAAGCTAAAGTACCACGCAGAAGCTTTGGGCAAAGGTGATGGCACATGTAACTAAAGCGAATGCGGGCATAGACAGAGGAATATCATTGAAGGAAAGAAAGGAAAGATTAGAATAAGACAAAACTGTATAGATTGAAAAGATGTCCTGAGTGGCGTGTCAGAGAATCCTGTGCTGAGATCCATTCATTCAACTGAAAGACCTTGTGCTTAGAAGTAGCAGAAAAGGATTGATACTTAGGAAGGAGGGGTGAATGAATCTCAACTAAGGTTGTGAAGAACGGTAGGAGGGCATAAAGGAAGACTACAGTTCAGAAAAATGGAAACTATATTTCCCTATTTCAATGTACACTGCACAAAAAATTGGAAGTAAGAATGTGAAAGTACAGCACAAGTGGTGAGGTTTTAAATGGAGCTGGGCAGAAGAAGAATATTCTGGAATACAGATTGTTACCAGTGGTAACGCCAATAGTTAAGGCCATAAAAGAAAACAGAGTCCTCAGTTTTGTAACGGTAGGTGTTGAATACAAAAGCAGCAAATAGGGGACAGAAATTTTAAATAAACACAAAAGCTATTAAATGACTATTAAAAGAGTCGGGGGCGAAAATTCCTCACATGAAGGTTGGCTGTAATTTTTCACCAAAATCCTTTCCGGATGTATCACAGCTTGGTATGGCTCCTGCTTTGTACAAGACCGCAAGAAACTACAAAGGATTGTGAACGTAGCCCAGTCTATTAACGCAAACCAGCCTCCCATCCATTGACTCTGTCTACACTCCCCGCTGCCTCGGCAAAGCAGCCACGCATCCCGGACATTCTCTCTTCCACCTTCTTCTGTCAGGAAAAAGATACAAAAGTCTGAGGTCATGTACCAACTGACTCAAGAACAGCTTCTTCCCTGCTGCCATCAGACTTTTGAATGGACTTACTTTGCATTAAGTTGATCTTTCTCTACACCCTAGCTATGACTGTAACACTACATTCTGCACCCTCTCCTTTCCTTCTCTATGAACGGTATGCTTTGTCTGTATAGCGCGCAAGAAACAATACTTTTCACTGTATACTAATACGTGTGACAATAATAAATCAAATCAAATCAAAATCCATTGTTGAAGCAGACTCTGTAATTGTAATAGGGAATAAGTCAGTGGCCTAAAAAGGGAATATTAAAGAGCACAAGGACCATGTGGGAGAGTGGGATTTAATAAGATGACT
This sequence comes from Mustelus asterias, assembly GCF_964213995.1. Taxonomy (NCBI): domain Eukaryota; kingdom Metazoa; phylum Chordata; class Chondrichthyes; order Carcharhiniformes; family Triakidae; genus Mustelus; species Mustelus asterias. The sequence continues at coordinate 3,437,675 of NC_135828.1, read as the reverse complement.
CATGGAGAATAACGATGTGGACACTGGGAAGAAGTTGAACTCGGTGGGGGTGGGGGGGTGGGGGACGGGGTGGTGGTTTGTAAATGGCAGAAACATTTGTAATGTTCTTGGATGGGAATGTTCCCAGGTGGCCCAATGGAATAGCTCCGAGCTCATTTGCTGATATCAGTCTCACATTTCTTACCTCTGGAGCTTGAGGTAACTTCACTGCCCGAAACACCGCAGGACAGACCATCGTGATTTAACAAACTAATCCGGATTTATCGTTTAGTCGGTCAGTGAGTAGGAAGCTCTCAGGAGCTGATGTCTGTCGTAAGTACACACAGGATACTGACAGGTAAATTACAAATCAGTACAGTGCATGTTTCAGTGCTGAGATCCAAGCAATGCCAACTGGGCATCCACCCCTGCCAAATGCCTTCCAAGTACAATCATAGAATCATAGAATCACACAATGCAGAAGAAGATCTTTGGCCCAAAGAATCTGCACTGACACGCGAATGTACTGCATCAATGAATTTTTTCATGTTTATGCTTTCAATTACAGAGTGTTAGAGCACAGCAACAGGCCATTCAGCCCATTTGTTCTATATTGGTGTTTATGCTCCACACAGGTCAGCAGTTAGCACTGCTGCCTCAGAGCGCCAGGGACCCAGGTTCGATTCCCAACTCGGTCACTGTCTGTGTGGAGTTTGCACGTTCTCCCTGTGTCTGCTTGGGTTTCCTCCGGGTGCTCCGGTTTCCTCCCACAGTTCAAAGATGTGTGGCTTAGGTTGATACACCATGATAAATTGCCCCTAAGTGTCAGGAGGACTAGCAGGGTAAATATGTGGGGTTACAGGGATAGGGTGGGATTGTTGTCGGTGCAGGCTCGATGGGCTGAATGGCCTCCTCCTGCACTGTGGGGATTCTATGATTCTCGGTCTCCTCTCACCCTATTTCACATCATTCCATCAGCAATCTCCTCTCTGCTCCCTCTCGTATTTCTCTGTAGCTTCTCCTGAAATGCATCTATGCTATTTACCCCAACCATTCCAAGTGGTGGGTGGTCTTGTGGCACAGTGGGTTAGTGTCCCTGCCTCTGAGCCAGAAGCTCTGGGTTCGCGCCCCATCCTAGGAGCTGATGGTCAAAGAAGGTGCATTCATAACGTGGCCAAACAGGGTGAGTGTGCCAACTTGCACAATCCTTCCAAACACGCCAGCGGCAGTCAGTGAGAGTTGGAGAGACTCCTGGATGTGGAGTGGCACACCTCAAGCTATAAGCCTCTGGAGGCAGACTAGTGACCTGTTCCGGGAAAGACTCCCTATGGGAACAGATAAAAGCCTTGTGCCCCATTGGCTGCAGGAGGAGCAGAAAGAGCAATTCCATGTGATACTGAGTTACACATAGAATCATAGAAACTCTACAATGCAGAGGGAGACCATTCAGCCCACCGAGTCCGCACTAACACCAATCTCACCCAGGCCCTATTCCCGTAACCCGACATATTTACCCTGCTAATCCCTCTAACCTATGCATCCCGGGACACTAAGGGGCAATTTAGCATGACCAATGCACCTAACCCGCACACCTTTGGACATCCTAACCACTGTCTGGGTGAAGGAATTCACTGTTGGATTTACTCATCACTTATCTTCATCTACTCTAATTGTGGACACCAGTGTAAGTGGAAACATCTCAGCCCCCCAGTATTTTAAAGACCTCTCTGGATCACCTCTGAACCCTTTTCTGGAGAATCTTTTATTTCTGATAGCTGAGAGATTTCCTCTGGATGGTCCATTAAAGCAGCCACTCTCCAGTAAACCATTCGGGTGGCTGTCAAAGCGAAGGCAGAACGAGTGGGCTCAAAAAAACAACACTTTCAGTCTGAAAGACATGTGGGTTAGGTGCATTGGCCGTGCTAAATTCTCCCTCACTGCACCCGAACAGGTGCCGGAGTGTGGCCACTAGGCGATTTTCACAGTAACTTCATTGCAGTGTTAATGTAAGCCTACTTGTGACACTAATAAATAAACTTTAACTGCAAATACATCGGAGCTGAATAAAAGCAGCAACACACACGGGCAGTTGTGTGAATGAGGGGGGGGGGGGGTGGATCCCCGGGGGGGGGGGGTGGATCCCCCACAGAATGAATGTGGGGCACTTACAGGCGAAATGTCAGGAAACACAGTAATGTGGAAACTGGGATCCAGTGACCAAAAGAGAAAACGCTGGAAAATCTCAGCAGGTCTGGCAGCATCGGTAAGGAGAGAAAAGAGCTGACGTTTCGAGTCCAGACGACCCTTTGTCAAAGCTAAAAGGCATAGAAAGTGGGAGATATTTATACTTCAGGGTGAGGGCATGAAAGGTGAGTCATAGCCACAAAACCCAGGGGAAAAAAGCTGCTAATGGCTGTCCACGGAGAGAATGGTATGAATGGCCAGTCATGATGTGGAGATGCCGGCGTTGGACTGGGGTAAACACAGTAAGAAGTCTCGCAACACCAGGTTAAAGCCCAACAGGTTTATTTGGTAGCAAAAGCCACTTTTGGACTTTAACCTGGTGTTGTGAGACTTCTTACTATGAATGGCCAGGGCCGCTGTGCTAGGTGAAGATGTTGAGGGATCCAGTGAGACTGGGAGGGAGGGGGTGATTATTTCTGATTTTGAGGGCAACTAAATGAGTTGGTGCCATGCCTGTGTGGTGTAGGTGCGGGGCGAAGCTTTGATTTCAGCTGGCAGAGTGGAGTTGTGGCAGTGTTGCATTGTCTCACTTTATCTCTCCAACCCGGGAGTATAACGGTTCCCTTTGACCAGTAGGCTGCAGTGCTCAGGAACATGTGAACTTTCTGTGTGTGTGTTGGCCCTTTAAAGAGAAACCTCTCGCAGCAGTTTAAAAATAATCGGATATGTTGCGGGGGGGGGGGGGGGGGGGAGGGAGGCAGGGGGGAGGCGTCACTCATGATCAAAGTGGCGATTCCGACCTGAAACCCGCCCTGTCACGTTGACGAATAAATAAATGATGTTAAACAGGCGTGTGGCTGGAAATAGCGTTGATAAAGTGAAGCAGCGCGGGGCTGCCCGTGGTCTCAGTGTGGCTGTTCCCAGAATTGGCAGTGTGTGCAGACTGAAACTTCACTCTGAACCCGAGTAAAGCAGCCAGAACCACCCGGAATCCAGCAGCGACTGCTCTTTATCTCTAACACTTGCTTGGGGAGATATTTCTGCGGCCAGTTCTCCCTCTCTCTCTCCCCTGGATGGGTTTCTGATGAGTTAAGGATTGTGTGTGTGTGTGTGATCACTGCGGCTCCGGACTCCTCTGCAAGGTTGGGCTGTGACTATGGAAGTTAATCCGGGGTCCAGCCGGGAGGTTTTGAGAAGGGGTTGTAAGGTTCACACATCCCAGCAGAGCTGGCCCCACTGCTCGCACCTCCCCGGCCTCCTGTGCTGCCTGCTCTCCCTCCTGTCTCTCGGCTTCTGCCTCCTGATACATTACAGGACCTCAGACCTGCAAACCCGTCTCTCGCACTTGGAGGCGGAAAGGCAACTTTTCTCCACCTGGTTCTCGATGGACAGAATGGAACCGGCTATTTTCAACAGAGTAGACCAACTTCTGGACGAGGTTAGTGCGATGCCTGCCTGCACCAAGGCTAAGATTCCCCCCGAAAACCTCCCAAATATCCCGTGCAACCTCTCGTTTTATCATTGTATCGCAGTTAGTGCGATTGTAGATTTAATTACCGCTCCTAAATCAAGGTAATCTTTCCCACCAAACCCCCTGAAGCGAAATTAAACAAATAATTCGGTCTCCAGCCACTTTTTTTCCCCAAAGCACATGCTCGACTGTTTGTTGGAGATAAGCATGGGGCAGAATTGCCTGGACTTCTATTGTATAGCGATTGGCACAAGCTTAAAGAATAGCTCACTTCAGTCTTTCCACATTCCGCCTGAAACATTTTCCCACCCCCTCCAGAAGAAAATTCCAGGTTGAATACAGTGAAAGCCCAATTTCTGGGATTTTCAAGATCTGCTTATTTACAACAACGAGGAAGTGCTGGCAGTATGATAATGGTTCAGTAACTGTTGTGTGTAACTGCTACTGGGGTGATTTATTTGGGTGTGTGTTTGGGGGGGGAGAGGGGGCTGTTATTTGTTATAAACCAGTGCAAGTGCAAAGCCCCCACTAGTGTCTGTCATTCCATTTTCCTTCCTCAGAAACTCAAGGCACGTTTGCCCAAGATTCGAGTGGTCCGCAGTGTTCCTGGCGACTGCTTGTGTCCCCCAGGTAAGTGTTGGCCAAGGCAATCCCCACCCCCCCCCCCCCTCCCCTCCCCAATTCCAACCTCCTCCGCAGCCAAACACTCAGACTGAGAGAGGAACCGTTTATCAGTAGCAAAGGGGGGTCTCCTGCAAAGAAACTGGATAAGAGTTATTGAGAAGTTGCACAATGTTGTGTCAGTGACACGTTTATTACAATGAGGGAGACAGTACAGGCCACTGTTGGAACTCCCATTAAAGGACTTGGTGGTGAACTTTCGGGAACTGGACTTTGAAATCTCCAATACAATGCTTACACATCTCCCCAATGCCATCTCATTCTGATAGATGGGGGGATAACCATTTCACCCGGGTGCGGTCATTATATATTGCCAAAGAAAGTTGGGATAGATCCTTAATTGAATAACCAGCCTTGAATACAAGTCTACAGATAACTGGCAAATGAAAATACGAGAATATCTCGAATCAGTGGCGAAAGGGTTAACATTTGATGTGGTGTAGGGTGTCCCGAGTTGGATTTAAGATTATAGTTGCGGAAAAGATTAAAGCTTCGGTTGCTGGCACCGTTAGAAATGCTATTCTAGTTCTCTTGCTACAGCGATCTCTGAAATCTACCGCCGAAGCTATCTGTTACCTTACAGTAATTATCATAATCACCATCCGCCTGCCTCTCACACAAATACTACCATTCCGGCTTCTCCTAGCACCATACCCTCATCAACTCCTTTATAATGTACAACACGATGGATTGTTTTATAAGAGTCCACATCACCAGAGGTAGAAAGTAAACCTGCATCAAATGCAGAGGTGAGGATTGCATTCACCGCTCTCACCTCTTGTTAATGTGTTAATTTGCAATGAAAATCTCCACTATCCGTTTCCCAGAGAATATTTTGCGCCCATAACCAGATTCACATTGCTGTAAATTCTGCATTCTATCTAAAGAAACAGCTTGTGTGCGGCAGGCTTGGGTTAAGCTTTGGCATCAGTGTTTGTGTTCTTAGAGACTGCTGCTAACCACGGGGACTGCTGCCGCTGCCTTCCTCAGCCAGTCCTCCACATGTTGTCGCTCCCGTCCTAAAGCCTGGCTTTCTTGTTCCTGGATGGGAACCCCCAGGTGGTTCTCTCTGCTGCGGCCTCCTGGGACCCGGTGAGTCAAACAGAGTAGGACGGGGATCCTTCCAGAGTGTAAAGCAAGTCTCCTTCCCACTTCCCAGAGAACCTCACATATTGGATTGCTGTGCGGTGTAGCACTTTCGAAGTAGGTAAACTTCAAGAGTACCCAGTTACCAATTAAACACCTCCACTCCCACGCATTAAAATAGCGACTACACTTAGAAAAGTCTTCATTAACTGTCAAACACGCTAGAATATTCCGTGGTCATGAAAGGTGCTATAGAAATGCAGGGCTTTTTTCAGTACTAGTTTGAACTTTTCTATTTTAATAGGATGGGTGGCACAGTGGTTAGCACTGCTGCCTCACAGCACCAGGAACCCGGGTTCGATTCCCACTTGGGTCACTGTCTGTGTGGAGTTTGCACGTTCTCCCCGTATCTATGTGGGTTTCCTCCGGGTGCTCCGGTTTCCTCCCACAGTCTCAAGATGTGCGGGTTAGGTGGATTGGCCATGCTAAATTGCCCCTTAGTATCAGGGGGACTAGCTAGGGTAAATATGTGGGGTTATGGGGATAGGGCCTGGGTGGGATCGTTGTTGGTGCAGACTTGATGGGCTGAATGTATTATAATATATCAGATATAGCATCTGTGAGTATGAGCTGGCATTAATAAATCCAAAATGAAATTGAGGAAAAATTTCCATTATCCAAAGAGTGATGATAATGTGATTGGGGCAAGTTCATAGAATCCTACAGTGCAGAAGGAGGCCATTCAGCCCATCAAGTCTGCACTGACCACAATCCCACCCAGACCTTAGCCCATAACACCATGCATTTACCCGAGCTAGGTCCCCTGACACAAAGGGGCAATTTAGTGTGGCCAATCCACCTAACCAACACATCTTTGTACTGTGGGAGAAAACCGGAGCACCCGGAGGAAACCTGCACAGACACGGTGAGAACGTGCAAACTCCACACAGACAGTGACCCGAGGCTGGAATCAAACCCGGGTCCCTGGCGCTGTGAAACAGCAGTGCTAACCCACTGTGCCGCGCCCCTAGTGGCATAAATGCCTTGTAAGAAAGCTGGATAAGTACATGAGGGAGAAAGGAATTGAAGGTTATGTAGATGGGATTATGGGAGGAGGCTCCGGAGCCCAGTGATCTGTCTTTGCCCTGTAAAAATGGTTGTATTTAAGATAAAGATGAGGAATTGCAGTCAATCAGAAAGGAAAACATTTCCAGTGGCTGTGGAGAAGTGGTTGTTCTGATGACGTATTACTGGATCATTAATTCTTTCCTGGAACAGTTCCCAATCGGGTCAGGATTAGAATCATTAAAAAGCCTCCTGAGTGCTGGTATAAAATGGTCCAATATTGGTCGGATTCATGTCAGATACAGTCGGAAAAGAAGGAATCTAGGTGAACTGGACATGGGACCCGCTTCTCAGAGAAAGTTGCTGAGTCTGTTAATAACATAAAAAATAAGGAGTAGACCACATGGTCCATCGAGCCTGCTCCAATCATGACTAATCTTGGGCTTCACAACTCTTTGAGTGAAGCAAATTCTCCTCATCTCTGTCCTAAATCATCGTCCCCTCATTTTGAGACTGTGTTCCCATGTTTTAGATTCCCCGACCATTGGAAACAATCCCTCAACATTCACCCAATCGAACCCCCTCACAATTTTATATGTTTGAATTGGATCATCTCTCATTCTTCTAAATGCAACGAACACAAGTCCCATTCACCCAGCCTCTCATCATAGGACACCCCCCTCATCCCAGGAGCCAATCTAATGGACATTCGCTGTACCCCCTCCAATGTCAGTATATCCTTTCCTCAAGGTGGAGACTAAAACTGTAAACAGTACTCCAGATATGGCCTCACCAAGCCCCGTACAATTGTAGCAAGACTTCTTTATTCCTGTACTCCAACCCCCTTTCAATAAAAGCCATTTGCCTTCCTAATTCTTGCTGCACCTCCATGCTACTTTCAGCATTCCTTGTACCAGTACACCCAGGTCTCTCTAAACATCAACACTTACAAATTTCTCACCTTTTTAAAACTTATTATTATGATCAAAGTGAATAACTCAACACCGCCCTACATAATACTCCATCTGCCGTCTTGTTGCCCACTCATTTAGCCTGTCTATATCTCTTTGCAACCTCTCTGTATCCTCCCCGCAGCTTACCTTTTCACCTAGTTCTGTATCATCAGCAAATTTAGACATGTTATTCTCTGTCCCTTCACCGAATCATTAATGTAGATTGTAAATAGCTGATGTCGTCGCACTGATCCTTTAGAACCGAGATGAGTAGGAATTTCTTCCGCCAGAGGGTGGTGAATCTGTGGAACTCATTGCCACAGAGGGCTCTGGAGGCCGGGTCATTGAGTGTATTTAAGACAGAGATGGACAGGTTCTTGATTGGTCAGGGGATCAAGCGTTATGGGGAAGAAGTGGGTGAATGGGGTTGAGAAACTTATCAGCCATGATTGAATGGTGGAGTAGACTCGATGGGCTGAATGGCCTAATTCTGCTCCTATATCTTATGGTGCTGTGGTCTCTTCTGCTTTTATATTTTGGCCTTGTATTTTTCATCTCAACAGTACTATTTTAAAAATGAAAATAACTTGAGAAGCATAGAGACAAAGTTGACTTATTGGCTGCGCATCTTTGAGATTTTGCATTTCTACATTGAAAGATAAAGTTATAAATTTACTTACATTTTGCCTGACAAGAACATGCTGACTGTGCTGATAAGGACTTCAACAATAATTTTGTTTTGATACTGTTTATACAGTCCATTAGGTACACATCTGGATTTTATTTTAATTTTTTCCACTCACATTTGGATCTTGTGGAAGTAGGTATCATTGAAATTACTTTAAACCCAGACCACATGACCACAGCCACTGATTGAATGAATGCATCGGTGACCCAAGCAGCGGTGGCTTGTGTTCACCCACAAGAAGTGAATTGGGAAGCAGTAGTTGCATTCTAAATCTCCAGTGACTGATAAAGCTGGCTTCTTGGGCAAGGGAAATTGGAACACCGGTAAAATTGGCTTGTCTCGAGATTCGCTAGCTGAAACCTGATGTGTGTCTGGATTGTGATGGGGCGGTTTGGCAATGAACTGATTGGAACTTAGTTAAATATTTATACCATCGTCGAAATCTGGTTAACTTTAATAGGAAGAAGTTATTTTACTCTTCACCAGACCTGTATGCAAATGTTCAAACTTATAAAATTAAAATCAATTACAATGTACCCTATAGCATTAATAAAGTTTATTTATTAGTCACAAGTAAGGCTTACATTAACACTGCAATGAAGTTACTGTGAAATTCCCCGAATCGCCACAGTCCGGCGCCTGTTCGGGTCAATGTAACCTAACCTAATATGCAGGAAATATGAATTATTTTAAGTCCCTTCCTAACATATTACACATTTTGACATTTTAATTTCTCTAAAGTTTTACCCCTTGGAAAAATCTGATTTCCTGTAATGGATCTGGCAGAGTAAAGACTGTAAATAATTCTCCTGTCAACAGACAACCCACTTTGGTTTATTCAATGAAGCTTGGTTCTGTCAGATAATGAAGGTTGCTCGTTTACCTTCTTTGAGGTCATAGATTTCAGCATTGTTTTCATCCCGGTGCCACAGTGGAGGGCCACACGGTGGCACAGTGGTTAGCACGGCTGCCTCACAGCGCTGGGGACCCTGGTTCGATTCCCGGCTTGGGTCACTGTCTGTGTGGAGTTTACAAGCTCCCGCCATGTGCTCCGCTCCGGGTGCTCCGGTTTCCATCCACAGTCCAAAGATGTGCAGGTTAGGTTGATTGGCCGTGCTAAAATTGACCCTAGTGTCAGGGGATTAGCAGGATAAATATGTGGGGTTACGGGGATGGGGCTTGGGTGGGATTGTGGTTGATGCAGAGTCAATGGGCCGAACGGCCTCCTTCTGCACTGCAGGGATTCTATGATCAAAGCAGTCCCGATGATGGTGATAGTCCATCCCAGTTGCCTGTGCACAGGAGGCTGATACAGCTGACTTTATTGGATCCTACTGTTCAGGAATTGAGCTGGATATGGGAAGGTCTTCCAGGTTGGTCGGTCAGCAGCATTTGGAATTCCCCTGGATTGTTCCACTCCTCCCTGACTGCGATGCTGCTTTGCTGGATCTGCACAACTTCACACTGAAAGCCAACAAAACTAGTCAGGACAAAGTACTGTGGATTCTGGAAAATGCAGGAAAAGCTCAGCATCCATGTATAGAGAGAGCCAGAGTGAATGTTTCACGCCACTGAATCCAGTGTTTGGACAAAGGGCCACATGTGTTATCTCTGTTTCTCTCTCCATGGACACTGCCACACCTGCTGAGAACTTCCAGAATGTATTTTTCTAAACCACGGGGAGGTTGAATTACCCTCACAGTATTGGACCTATCTCACATTAAGCTGATCTTTCTCTACATCCTAGCTGTGACCGTAACACTACATTCTGCACTCTCTCCTTTCCTTCCCTACGTACTGTATGCTTTGTCTGTATAGTGTGCAAGAAACAGTACTTTCCACTGTATACTAATACATGTGACAATAATAAGTCAAATCAAATAGTGTCAAGCAATCCTACAATACGATTCATCTTTAAGAATAACCAAGATAATATTCCCAGTCATACGTACTTGTCAGAATTTTCAGAGGCAATGTCTTACGCAAGTACTTGCCCCACTTGAAATTTATTTAGTTGTTTGTACTTCAACTTATGTTGGCATTGTCTTCATTCAAAGCCTACACTCTTGCTGCATCATATCCGTGAAACTGGAATGTGGGGATTCATGGCTATTTCCAGTCCTCCTTTATACTGGACAGTGAAGGTGCCGCTGCGTGAGATCTACCTTGGATTCATTGCACTGATCTCTAATGAGAACAGCACTGGTAGGGAAGGTGCTGTCAAAGTGAATTATTGAACACTAAAGACATCCTCCCACGTGGTTAAAATTAAAAACTGCCGTAAAGTCAGTCGATGCTTGGCCCTAACATTGGAACAGGAGTAGGCCATTTTGCCCATCGAGCCTGTTCCGCCATTTTGCCCATCGAGCCTGTTCCGCCATTTTGCCCATCGAGCCTGTTCCGCCATTTTGCCCATCGAGCCTGTTCCGCCATTTTGCCCATCGAGCCTGTTCCGCCATTTTGCCCATCGAGCCTGTTCCGCCATTTTGCCCATCGAGCCTGTTCCGCCATTTTGCCCATCGAGCCTGTTCCGCCATTTTGCCCATCGAGCCTGTTCCGCCATTTTGCCCATCGAGCCTGTTCCGCCATTTTGCCCATCGAGCCTGTTCCGCCATTTTGCCCATCGAGCCTATTCCGCCATTTTGCCCATCGAGCCTGTTCCGCCATTTTGCCCATCGAGCCTGTTCCGCCATTTTGCCCATCGAGCCTGTTCCGCCATTTTGCCCATCGAGCCTGTTCCGCCATTTTGCCCATCGAGCCTGTTCCGCCATTTTGCCCATCGAGCCTGTTCCGCCATTTTGCCCATCGAGCCTGTTCCGCCATTTTGCCCATCGAGCCTGTTCCGCCATTTTGCCCATCGAGCCTGTTCCGCCATTTTGCCCATCGAGCCTGTTCCGCCATTCATCCCATAGAGCTTGCTCCACCATTCTGTCCATCGAGCCTGCTTCACCAATCAATCCAATCATGGCTGATCAGACACTTCAATGCTTTTGACACCCAATATCCCCATAACCCTTGCTGTTATTGTCAATCAGAACTCTTATCAATCTCTACCTTAAACATAGCCAATGTGACAGATTCTCTGACCTCACCTACAATGAGGATTCTCCAGTCCCGCTGCAGTGAACGGAGATTAGTCTGAACACCAAATTCTCTGTCCTCTTGCCAGTGATGATGGGGCGTGCGAGACTGGTGAATTCTCGCCAATGACTGAGCCTCCACATCCCTCTAGGATAGAGAATTCCAAACAGGATTTATGGACAGATTTTACTGATGGATGGATTTTTTTATGGATGGATTTTACTTGCTTATCATCAGGAAGAGAGAATCTATTTAATTTCTAATTGGCTGAGGAATGTTTTAAGGATGACACTGTCATGGTAGGAATGTATTAGATACAGTGGGTGAGGTTTAGTTGAAAAGGCAATGAATACTCTCCTCTTTATTTTCAAATTAAAATGATCAATGTTAAATATTTCTAATTGATTACATTATGATTAACTTGAGGATATTTTGGAATTGGGTATTAAAGTAACATTTATTTATTAGTTACAAGTAGGCTTACATTAACACTGCAATGAAGTTACTGTAAAATTCCCTGAGTGGCCACACTCCGGCGCCTGTTTGGGACGATGCATGTCTTTCAGATTGTGGGAGGAAACCAGAGCACCCGGAGGAAGCCCACACAGACACTGGGAGAATGCGCAAACTCCACACAGACAGTGACCCGAGGCCAGAATTAAACCTGGGTCCCTGGCACCGTGAGGCAGCAGTGCTAACCACTGTGCCACCATGCCGCCGATATTGTTGCATAAAATCAGAATTCTAGAACTGTGGGCACGGTGGCACAGTAGTTAGCACTGTTGCCTCCCAGCACCAGGGACCTGGGTTCGATTCCCGGCTTGGGCCACTGTCTGTGTGGAGTCTGCACATTCTCCCCGTGTCTGCATGGGTTTCCTCCGGGTGCTCTAGTTTCCTCTTACAGTCTGAAAGACGTGCTGGTTAGGCATTGGCCATGCTAAATTCTCCCTCCGTGTACCCGAACAGGCGCCGGAGTGTGGCGACTAGGGGAATTTCACAGTAACTTCATTGCAGTGTTAATGTAAGCCTACTTGTGACTAATACATAAATAAACTTTTTTAAAACTGTTTTAAGATGTTTATGTATATCTAAGAATTAATCCAGGCAGTCCTGCTTTGAAAGATTCAGAAATATCTGCTTACACTATTTCAACAGTTCAGAGTATTGAGAATTTCTGGTAGCACTCTGAGAACACAGGTCACGAGTCTCTTGTAAGTTCTTAAGTTACCAGAAGCTGTTATCCAATTTTATCAGATTGTACACATGAAGCAAAGTCTTCCATATTGGTTTCAAATGCATTGAGAATTCCACAGTGACTGAAAAAATGGCTAGTATGAATGGATATCAGAATTAGCCTTTGCAAAAAAAAACATCTTATGAAGGTTTGTGTTCCCTGGCCTCAGGGGTACTGTGGCAGTTGGGTGTAAAGTGACTTTAGTTGCGGCCATTTTTCTTAGGCACTCAGTATTTGTACGGAATGAGTCCTGTTACCATGCGAGTAGCATACATCTCAGTAAACAGTGAATTACTTTGCAATGCTTGAATGATTGGTTGAGCTAACAAGCTTAGAGAAATTAACTGCAGAAGTTATACTGCGAGTCAGATGTTACGGATTTAAGACCTACTACTCCAGGGTCCTGAGCGCATAGTCTAATCGGAAACTTCAGTGCAATAAAGAGGAAGGATGTGGGGTTAAACTAAAGCCCCGTCTATGTTTTCGGGTAGCTGTAAAAAATCCCCCGGCATTACTTGAAGAAGAGCAAGGGAGTCTCCTTTTGTCTGATCAGCATTCATTCCTCAAGCAGTGTAATAATTAATTGGCTGCAAAGCACTTGGAGATGTTCAGAAGCAACTATATCGATGTGAATTGAATGAACAATGAACAAGATCTTCTAATAACTTGCATTACAAGGGTTGTGGACCTTAAGAATCTGGAACTGATTAAATTTGGACAGAAGTGGACCCAGTCCAATTATGTTGTGTTATTAAAATATAACAAATAACTTATTTACTTTCAATGCTTCTCCTCACCCCGGAACTGCTCTTTTCTCCAACATATTCTCCTCTTTTTTTTCCAAAGTTTTTCTGCATTGCTTGTGTCTGCCCAAATGGTTCTTGTCTCTGTTCTGTCTTTCCTTTCTGTATTCATCCCTAAATCACTGCTTGCTGCGACTTTCGATTTTAGCCACAACACCTGAATGCCAGAAAGATGCAAGAAAGCAGACACTCTGCTTACATCTGAATGCACCAGCTGGGCACTGAGGATTTTGCCTTGGATGCTTGCAACTAATGAGAGGAGAGCAGTTGGATGCAAAATGCAGGGAAGAGTATTAGCAGCTGAATAAATGATCAGATCAAGATGGGAAGAGATTAGATACTGGTGTCCCACAGAAACAATTGCATTGCACGTGTTCTTGACTGTAATCTAGGCCATCTGTTAGTAGTATGTTTCACCAAAATATGCACACATGAAAATATGCCCAAGAATTTTCCGGCCCCCCCACCCCCGCTAGTCGGATCTTCCAGTCCTGCCTTGATTATTCTCAGCCCATTTCACACCCCTGTCACCCACCCAATTGCCAAGCTCTTCCCTCCTGGCTCTGCGCTAAGACAAATCTGTGACTGTTGGGGTCTGCCGCAAAGACCCCTTGCAGTATCTTTTTGATACGTCCACTTTAGATGAGGTCCAGACGGGTCAACGTTTGTGAGTTTCTGCCTGCCTTTTTGGTGGGTTAAAGGGATTGTTATGTTTCAAACATCTGTCCCAGCTAAAGGAACACAATGTAGGAAAATGGCCAGATGTTTCAGTGATTACTAATAACAAAAACAATTAGAACAAACTTATCGATAAACTGACTACAGTGAAAACAGCCAAGTCTGCGTGGGTTTCCTCCGGGTGCTCCGGTTTCCTCCCAGAGTCCGAGAGACGTGCTGGTTAGGTGCATTGGCCGTGCTAAATTCTCCCTCGGTGTACCCGAACAGGCGCCAGAGTGTGGCGACTGGGGGATTTTCACAGTAACTTCACTGCAGTGTTAATGTAAGCCTGCTTGTGACACTAATAAATAAACTTTAAACTGAACCAGAGTAACTATTAACTTTTTTTTAAGATTTCAAAAATTAAGGTTCTTTTTGAAATTCATTTCAAAATCATTTTGATAGTTTTATTGCAGCTAGATTTGATCATATTAAAGCTTATAACTCAAACATTACTTGGCAAAAACCGCTATAAAGACTTAAGTGCAGAAATTAGTTGGCATGTTAACACATGGACACTCAGCTTATTAGTATGTCTGCTATTTTCAATGGATGTGAATACCTCTGTTAAAATAGCAAATACAAGTATCATATGGACATGTGAAGCATTCGGATCCTATTTATGGCAAATAGTCATTTCTAAGCTTTTAATACACTATTTAAAAGCTTTTTCTTAAGAATAATTGTATTTCTTTGCAGTATTTTCTCAAATTGACATTTATCTCCCAACTTGGCTTGATTCCGGACTCGGGAGAAAACTCAAAACATATGATCTGCAGTCTGCTTTTGAAATCCAGGGATCTCAGTCCCCACGTACTGGTGTCATGATAAATATATTCAAGTCTAAATATTGAGAAAATAGATGAACTGCCGCTAAACCTTGATTCTTTTCAAACAGTGTTGTAGTATGACCTGTTTGCTACATGATCTAAACAGATTGATATAATGCAAGTGAAGATGCGAGAATATTACATTTTCCTCGGAAATTGATGCTTCAGGGCGCAGTTTCAGGAACTCATTGTCCTCTGCTGTGTGTGCCAATCCTTTTGCTGTGATTGGCAGGGATTCGGGGCAGGAGCAGAGGTTAGTGGTGTTTGTAAATAAGCTCTGTACTTTCTACGGCAATAGTACTCAGGAGAAAGTCTTCCTTAAAACGGTTGAATCCTCTTCCACTGCATTCTAGAGAGTAAAAGATTATTTTTGAATACAATGCCCTCTTGGGAAACACAGAAATGAGGGAGGAATCTCATGGGACTGGGTGAACAGGGA
Source organism: Mustelus asterias (assembly GCF_964213995.1). NCBI lineage: Eukaryota > Metazoa > Chordata > Chondrichthyes > Carcharhiniformes > Triakidae > Mustelus > Mustelus asterias. The sequence continues at coordinate 3,422,464 of NC_135828.1, read as the reverse complement.
TTCTTTCAAACGGAAAAAACAGAGACATCGTCTCAACTCATTTGAGTAACTGCAAGGAGAGAATGACTAGGGGTGTGGGAGCGAAGAGAGTATGACCCTATATAAGCAATGTGGAAAAGAGATGAAATAGCAGTGGAAAGATAGTATCATTAGGGAACACCCTGTTAAAATAGGAGAGAGAGAAAAACCCAGGAGCTCTAAGGAGAGACAAAAGAGATGCCTTTTTTTTTGTTGGAAGGGTGAGGGCCATCTCAGATTCTGCCAGCAACATTGGGGTGTAGCAGACTCCTAATTTAAAGCAGTGTATTTTCTGGCTCACTGGAAGATAATTCCTCTGTGTACTACATGTTGTAAAATTATAATAAAATTAAAATACTGCCAATGCAAAAATTTCCACAAAAGCGCGGTGGCACAGTGGTTAGCACAATCGAGGGATTGAGTTTAGGAGTCGGGAGATAATGCTGCAGCTTTATAGGACCCTGGTTAGACCCCACTTGGAGTACTGCGCGCAGTTCTGGTCACCTCATTACAGGAAAGATGTTGAAGCCATTGAAAGGGTGCAGAGGAGATTTACAAGGATGTTGCCTGGATTGGGGGGCATGCCTTATGAGGATAGGTTGAGGGAGCTTGGTCTCTTCTCCCTGGAGAGACGAAGGATGAGAGGTGACCTGATAGAGGTTTACAAGATGTTGAGAGGTCTGGATAGGGTAGACTCTCAGAGGCTATTTCCAAGGGCTGAAATGGTTGCTAGGAGAGGACACAGGTTTAAGGTGCTGGGGGGTAGGTACAGAGGAGATGTCAGGGGTAAGTTTTTCACTCAGAGGGTGGTGGGTGAGTGGAATCGGCTGACGTCGGTGGTGGTGGAGGCAAACTCGTTGGGGTCTTTTAAGAGACTTCTGGATGAGTACATGGGATTTAATGGGATTGAGGGCTATAGATAGGCCTAGAGGTGGGGATGTGATCGGCGCAACCTGTGGGCCGAAGGGCCTGTTTGTGCTGTGGCTTTCTATGTTCTATGTTCTATGCCTCACAGCACCAGGGACCCGGGTTCAATTCCAGCCTCAGGTCTCTGTCAGTTTGGAGTCTTCACGTTCTCCCTGTGGGTGGCACGGTAGCACAGAGGTTAGGGACCTGGGTTCGAATCCCGGCTTGGGTCACTGTCTGTGTGAAGTTTGCACGTTCTCCCCGTGTCTGCGTGAGTTTCCTCTGGGTTCTCCGGTTTTCTCCCACAGTCCAAAGATGTGCGGATTAGGTGGATTGGCATGCTAAATTGCCCCTTAGTGTCAGGGGGACTAGCTAGGGTAAATATGAGAGGTTACAGGGATAGGGCCTGGGTGGGATTGTTGTCGGTGCAGAATCGATGGGTCAAATGGCTTCCTTCTGTACTGTAGGGATTCTATGAGCAGAAAGTGCTGGGAAGACTCTACCAGTCTAGCAGTATCTGTGGAGAGAGAAACAGTGACAATGTTTTGAGTCGGGTATAAAATCCATCACATTTCTTAGTTCTGAAGAAGAGTCAAATGGACTCAAAACGTTGGACGGAATTGTCCGTCTGTTTGCGCCGGCGGGATTCTCCAGTCCCGCTACAGTGAGCGCCAAACACTCCATTCTCGCTGGCAGCAATGATAGGGCGAACAAGACCAGAGAATTCTGCTCTAATCCTGTGTTGTCCTCAGGAGGTTACGGCTTGGCATCAATGACGATTATCACAGGTGGTGTTCTATCTGCTGTAGGTGTTCCCACCTGTATACATTGCCATTGGCAGTTAAACTTACAAAACCAAAGGTAAAGCGATGACAAAAAATTAGTTGCAGATACTATTGGTCACTCAAAGTAATCCCTGTAATGCAAGGGACAGTGGCTTGATGATGCCGATTCTGTTGCATTTTTTGGCTTTTGATTAGAACGTGCTTTGAGCTTCATGTATTGGCCATCTTTCTACATCCTTGGTGGAATTTTCCCGTCCCGCCCGCCACGGGAATCGTAGTAGACGGGACACAGACTGTGCAAAGGTCCGTTGACCTTGGGCGGGATTTTCCAATTTTGGGGTGAGCACGGCCAGAAAATCCTGTCCCCTACATTTGTGAATGAGGGGGCGATAGTGAACTAATTTTGTCCCTGTTGGTCACTCCTGAAGCTGTTGCAGGGCATAATTCAGATAATAAATAACTGCATGGACTGATCCACCTGTTTTTAGTAATCTGTCGAGTGTGCAGTATCCTTTCAACAAGGAACCTGTCAGTGACATGCCACCAATACCACCCAGTACCAGTCATATGTATTGATGGTGATTGAATGAAGAAGCTATCAATATTCCAGGCACCTGTTAGTCATCACTCACCTAACAGGTGCCATTAGAATTATTGCCATTCTTTTTGGTTTTTTCAGTGCTTCAGGCCGTGTAATGCCACAGCAGGAAGTAAAATGTTGTGTTTGTCTTCACAGGACAAAATAGCTACGTTAACCATTTGGTCTTTAAACAGATCTCCAAAGTAAGGCAAACCAATGGCAAGAATCAATCAATAACCAAAAGTGTTGTTTTGTTCTGAGTTTCCTTTTCTCGAACCAGCCGTACAGATTGTTGCGGTCGTCTAGTTTTACATCAGACGCACAGAGATATAGAATCACAGAAGACCATTCAGCCCATTGAGCCTGCAGCAGCACCAATCCCTCCCCGGCTCTATCCCCGAAACTCCATGTATTTACCCTGCGAGTTCCCCTGATACTAAGGGACAATTTAGCATCACCAATCAACTTACCCCCCCCCCAACATCTTTCGGACTGTGGGAGGAAACCGGAGCACCCGGAGGAAACCCACGTAGACACGGGGAGAATGTGCTGACTCCGCACAGACAGTGACCCAAGGCCAGAATTGAACCTGGGTCCCTGGCACTGAGAGGCAGAACATAGAACAGTACAGCACAGAACAGGCCCTTTGGCACACGATGTTGTGCCGAACCTTTTCCGAAACCAAGATCAAGCTATCCCACTCCCTATCATTCTAGTGTGCTCCATGTGCCTATCCAATAACCGCTTGAAAGTCCCTAAAGTGTCCGACTCCACTATCACAGCAGGCAGTCCATTCCACACCCCAACCACTCTAGCAGTAGTGCAAACCACCGTACCGCCCGATAACATCTTTGGTTAAGCGCGCTGGTAACTCATTGACTCCCGCTAGAATGGGCAAGTTGATTGTGGCACAATGCTGCAAAGGTGATTGTGCAGCCCAAGGGTTATTGTTTGGCCTAACTCTGCAGTGCAAGGAAAGAAAAAGAAGCCAATCCCACACCCCAGATTTCAGTATCTCGTGGGACGTCCTGTCCCATATTCCCTGAAATCTGCAGGTCGAGAATCGGCCTGTTCAGTCACATGAAGACCTCTGACAGAATCTCACAATCCAGACCAGATATCATCTTTGAATCAAAGAACAGCCAACGACATCGGTGCAGGGGTGCAAGACCTCTGGTGGGGGTTAGAGTCTTAAGATGCTTTGAACGGGATTCACCGGCTGCGCGCACCCCAAGATCGGAAATTCCACCCCCCACCCCCCCCCACCCCACCCCCCCCCCCCCCCCCCCCCCCCCCACCCCCTTCACCCCGAGGTCAACGGACCTTTAAATGGTCTGCCAAACTTTCTGTCCCACCCACTACAATTCCCCTGGTAGACGGGATGGGAAAATCCCCACGCTTTGTCTTGACACTGCATTGCGTATAATTCCCAGTGTAATGTCAAGCTAAGTGGCTTAACATTCAGCCCATTCTTACACTCCATACATTTAAAGATGCCTTACTAAAACATCCTGGCAAAGCGCTGCTCAAAGACACATTTTGAATTTCATGTCTGGGGACTGGATGCCTCTGAAAGTGCTTTTTTACACAGCTGCTATCTGGCTGGCTGAGTCAGATTTTCAGTTCAATGTATAGATCAGGTTGAGGGTTAACAGGGTAGTTATCAATTTAGCTTTGAAGTTGCATACATTTATGTTGTTGCATCATCCCAGTAATTCAATCTGCCGCCTTCCGTCTCAGTCCATTACTCTTATTTTAGAAACATAGAAAACATAGGGCAGCACAGTGCCACAGTGGTTAGCACTGCTGCCTCACAGCGCCAGGGACCTGGGTTCGATTCCCGACTTAGGTCACTGTCTGTGTGGAGTTTGTACATTCTCCCCGTGTCTGCCTGGGTTTCCTCCGGGTGCTCCGGTTTCCTCCCACACTCCAAAGATGTGCAGGTTTGGTGGATTGGCCATGCTAAATTGCCCCTTAGTGTCAGGGGGACTAGCTAGGGTAAATGTGAGGGGGACTAGCTAGGGCATCACAGTGGTCAACACTGCTGCCTCACAGCGCCAGGGACCCGGATTTGATTCCCGGCTCGGGTCACTGTCTGTGTGGATTTTGTACATTCTCCCCATGTCTGCGTGGGTTCCCTCCGGGTGCTCCGGTTTCCTCCCACATTCTGAAAGACGTGCTGGTTAGGGTGCACTGACCCGAACAGGCGCCGGACCGTGGCGACTGGGGAATTTCACAGTAACTTCACTGCAGTTAATGTAAGCCTTACTTGTGATTAATAAATAAACTTCAAATGCGTGGGGTTGTGGGGATGGGGCCCTGGGTGGGATTGTGACTGGAGCAGACTCAGTGGGCCAGGTGGCCTCTTTCTGCACTGTGGGATTCTATGAAAAACATAGGAAATAGAAGCAGGAGGAGGCCATTCGGCCCTTCGAGCCTGCTCCTCCATTCATTTTGATCATGGCTGATCATCAGATTCAATATCCTCAGCCCGTTTTCCCCCCCATATCCCTCGACCCCTTTAGCCCCAAGAGCTAGAGAAACATTTTCACACTTTCACCTATCGGTGTCTTGTATCTGATGTGAAGATTTCTTGTAAGAAGCTGACTGGCTCATAGAGCTTCCCATTCCCCGACTTTAACTGTGTTCAAGAAAGACCTTGTAGGATAAATTTGCATACTTTGTTTTATTTAATTGCATGATTAATATTTAGATGCTCATATAAAATGTCAGGAAGATGTTCCTTGATTTTTATTCGAACCATCAAATGTGTCGGCAGGAGGTCCAAAAGCAACAGAACATAAATATCTTTTGTAATTTAATATGTGTTGTATATTTGCTTGAGAAACAGAAGATTGGGACATCTTTGAACTTCCCAGGAAAGGCAGGGTGGGGTGCTGCCACTGCTGTATTGCTGGGGGACACATAATATCAATGGGCACCCATTCAAATATTTTACCTAAAAATCTGTAATTAGCCCGATTTATTTGTTTGACAATATCACAGCTAGCCATGCTTAAGCTTTTTAAGCCTGGTGAACTTTCTTCTGAAATGATTCCTACTTTGCAATACAAATATTCTCTTGGTGGTTCTATTAAACAGAGTATCTCCTACTCTAATTGTACTGCTATGTTATAAAGTTTTATTGATTTCAGAAAGTTCTGTTTTCAGATGTATGCTTGCATCTTTAATTTTCTTAATGTCTTGTGTGCGGAGTTTAGTAAAATGAAGCAATAGATCACTTAAATTCACCTGGTTGAAGGTAACAGATTTGAATAAAGTACATTTAAAAAATTCATTTGTGGGATATGGGCGTCGCTGGCTGGCCAGCATTTATTGCCCATCCGTAGTTGCCCTTGAGGTGGTGGTGGTGAGCTGCCTTCTTGAATCACTGCAGTCCACGTGCTGTGGGTTGGCCCACAATGCAGTTAGGGAGGGAATTCCAGAATTTTGACCCAGTGATGGTGAAGGAACAGTGATATATTTCCAAGTCAGGACGGTGAGTGGCTTGGAGGGGAACTTGCAGGTGGTCGTGTTCCCATGGATTTGCTGCCCTTGTCCTTCTAGATAGAAGTGGTCATAGATTTGGAACTTGCTGTCCAAGGATCTTTGGTGAATTGCTACAGTGCATCTTGTCGATAGTACACACTGCTGCTACTGAGCGTCGGTGGTGGAGGGAGTGGATGTTTGTGGATGGGGTGCCAATCAAGCGGGGCTGATTTGTCTTGGATGGTGTTGAGCTTCTTGAGTGTTGTTGGAGCTGCACCCATCCAGGCAAGTGGGGAGTATTCCATCACACTCCTGACTTGTGCCTTGTAGATAGTGGATAAGCTTTGGGGAGTCAGTAGATGAGTTACTTGCCGCAGTATTCCGAGCCTCTGACCTGCTCTTGTAGCCACTGTGTTTATGTGGGGAGTCCAGTTGAGTTTCTGGTCAATGGTAACCCCAAGGATGTTGACTGTGAGGGATTCGGTGATGATAACACCATGGAATGTGAAGGGGCACTGGTTAGAGTGTCTCCTATTGGTGATGGTCATATATCAATATATCAAGGACACTGAACACCTGCAAAGGGATATAGATAGTCTAAGTGAGTGGGCAAGGGTCTGGCAGCTGGAGTACAATGTTGGTAAATGTGAGGTCATCCATTTTGGTAGGAATAACAGCAAAATGGACTATTATTTAAATGGTAAAAAATTGCAGCATGCTGCTGTGCAGAGGGACCTGGCTGTCCTTGTGCAAGAATCACAAAAAGTTGGTTTGCAGGTGCAGCAGGTAATTAAGAAGGCAAATGGAATTTTATCCTTCATTGCTAGAGAGATGGAGGAAAGCACCCATCCTGCCACAGGATTGGTCAGGTTCCTCGCTGATGCTTCATTAATGAGCTGAAAGTGAAAGATTGCGTGCGTTCAGCTGCCCCCCGCCCAACCCACCCAGCAGGAATGATGCCGAGGTCTCCCCACCCCACCCATCCAACAGGGATGGTGCTGACCCCCCTCACCCAGCAGAAATGGTACTGACCCCCCACCCGGCAAGAATGGTACTGACCTCCCTCCCCCACCTCCCCACCCGGCAGGAATGGTGCTGACTCCCCTCTTTCCCCCCCCCCCCCCCCCCCCCCCCCCGCACCCAGCCTCAGCTCCAGAATGGAAAATTCCACTCCATGTCTCAGTAGATTCTTCACTTTGATTGGTTAAATAAATGCACCATTCTTTATCTTGTCCACACCTATCTCTGTAGAGGGCCCGTTGCAGTTTTAGAAACTAGAAGCAGGAGGAGGCCATTCGAGCCTGCTCCGCCATTCATTTTAATCATGGCTGGTCATCAAATCCCTTATCTGATCCCCGCGCCCCCCCTCCATATCCCTTGATCTCTTTAGCTTCAAGAGCGATATCTAATTTCTTCTTGAAATTAGACAATGTTTTAGCCTCCACTACATTCTGTAAATTCCACACATTCACCATCCTCTGGGTGAAGAAATTTCTCCTCACCTCAGTTCTAAAAGGTTTACCCCTTATCCTCAAACAATGGCCCCTAGTTCTGGACTCCCCCACCATCGGGAACATTCTTTCTGAATCTACCCTGTCTAACCCTGTTAGAATTTTATAAGTTTCTATGAGATCCCCTCTCACTCTTCTAACTCCAGTGAATATAATCCTAACTGACTTAGTCTCTCCTCATATGACAGACCTGCCATCCCAGGAATCAGCCTGGTAAACCTTCGCTGCGCTCCCTCTGTAGCAAAGACATCCTTCCTCAGATAAGGACACCAAAACTGCACACAATACTCCAGGTGTGGCCTCACCAACGCCCCATGCAATTGCAGCAAAACATCCCTATCCCTATACTCAAATCCTCTCGCTATGAAGGCCAATATACGATTTGCCTTCTTTACTGCCTGCTGTACCTGTGCACTTACTTTCAGCGACTGATACATGAGGACTCCAAGGTCTCATTGAGTATCCACCTCTCTCAATTTACACCCATTCAAGTTCTAATCTGTCTTCCTATTATTGCTACCGAAGTGGATAACCTCATATTTATCCACATTATACTGCATCTGCAATGCAGTCAGATGCCCACACACTCAGCCTGTCCAAATCTCGCTGAAACATCTCTGCATCCTCCTCGCAGCTCACCCTCCCACCCTACTTTGTATCATCTGCAAATTTGAAGATAATACATTCAGTTCCCTCTTCCAAATCATTAACATATAATGTGAACAGTTGGGGTCACAGCACAGATCCCAGCAGAACCCCACTGGTCACTGACTGCCAATCAGACCCATTTATGCCAATTCTTTGCTTCCTATCTGCTAGCTAGCAAATCCATGTGCTTTTAACTTTACATAGTACTCTGTCAAATGAGACCTTGTCAAAAGCCTCCTGAAAGTCTAAATAAACCACATCCACTGGTTCTCATTGGTCAACTCTACTCGTTACATCCTCAAAAAATTCCAATAGATTTGTCAAACATGATTTACCTTTTGTAAATCCACGCTGACTTTGTCTGATTATACCACTGCCTTCCAAATGCCGAATTATGAAATCCTTGATAATGGACTCTAGCAACTTCCCCAGTACCGACGTTAGGCTCACTGGTCTATAGTTCCCTGTTTTCTCTCTGCTTCCCTTTTGGTCCTTTCGTCACAGCAGGTTCCAGTGTAAACCTCACAGGGTGCAAGCAAGTGTAATTTGAATGAACAGCAAGTGCCATTTGTCCACCATCGATGACAAAATATAGTTAAAGTTTATTTATTAGTGTCACAAGTCGGCTTACATTAAATTACTGTGAAAATCCCCTAGTCACCACACTCCGGCGTCTGTTCGGGTACATAGAGAATTTAACATGGCCAACGCGCCTAACCCGCACATCTTTCTGACTGTGGGAGGAAACCGGAGCATAGAATCAGAGAATCCTACGTGCAGAAGGAGGCCATTCGGCCCTTCGAGTCTACACCGACCACAATCCCACCCAGCCCCAATCCCCATAACCCCATGCATTTACCCTAGCTGGTCCCCCTGACACTAAGGGGCAATTTAGCATGGCCGACCCACCTAACCCGCACATCTTTGGACTGTGGGAGGAAACTGTGGGGGTAGGGCCTAGGTGGGATTGTGGTCGGTGCAGACTCGATGGGCCGAATGGCCTCCTTCTGCACTGTAGGGTTTCTATGATTTCTATGATTTCTATGAAACCTACGCAGACATGGGGCGAACGTGCTGACTCCACACAGACAGTGGCCCAAGCTGGGAATCGAATCCAGGTCTCTGGCACCATGAGGCAGCAGTGCTAACCACTGTACCACACCGGCCAGGGCCATTGTGTTGATGTAACCTGAATCTGAGGACTGACCTGACCTGAGAGCACAATGAAGTGGATTGAGACTCCTGGGAGGACAGGATTTCACTCCATTTTGCTTTGCGATTAACCTCTGACTTACACTGTGCAGGTTCAGTACAGTACTCGTATAAAAACCAGAACTGACCCTTGTCAGCACTAAATTAGCAGCATAGTAAACTAGTGTGTGCCCTTACCTCTGCCTGTGGGTCTTTGTGCAAACATGTGTATGTATTTGTATAAAATGAATTTGGAATTGCATTAATCTACCCAGAGATTTAAAAGGTCATTAAATTGCGTCATTGTACTTTGTATTAGTCTTGCCAACAGCATTGTCAAAAACAATTGGATTATGTGCGGTGTCGTCCAATTGTCAAGAGATCACAAAACATGATAGCGAGACGACCCTGATTTGAAGGAAGGCACAAATATTTCCATATCACACTTGGCAAAAAATTAAATTCGCAGCGGGGAGTTTTCAGAGAATCGTGGACTAAGATTAGTCTCTTGTTGTTGTTACAACATTTTGAGGTTGTAGAAATGGGCAGACGTGGTGAATTTCTCAATGAGGCTTTGTCTATGCTGCGGTAACCTGAAGCTTTATTATCTAAAAGTCTGAGGACATTACGAGAACTTGCAAAGTATAAGATCAAACTTTTTATTTTTGGTTATAAATCCACTTCCAGTCAGGTTACATTGATTTTTGAAATGAACAACAGAAAGATCAAAGAAAGTTCTGGAGGCTATTAGCAACTTTTAAACAACTTATAGAATACAAACTGTACACACTGTTTAAATTCAGCTTGTTTGAGTGCGCCTGTGGGTTAGGTGTGGGAAATTCGAATGCTTTAATGAAAGTTGGTGTCCTCTGTACTTTTTAATGAGAATTTTCCTTCTGTATAATTTTCTTCACGGTCTAGTTCATCATTGTGCTTTTGATTCGGGGGGGGGCGCGGCGACCTTACCGGCCGCTCACGCCTCGTTCTCACAGCAGCGAGGTCGGAGAATTTGGCACCCAGCCAAATCTCCATGGGATAGGAAAATCCTGCCGGCGTGAACGGTGGTAAGATTCCGGCCTAGGTGTCTGCAGGAACAAAAGGAGGCCATTCAGCCCCTTGACCAGATTCTGCCATTCCAAACCTCAATCCCATCCGCCTGCCCATTAGGGTTGCCTCTCCCTTAGTACTCGGGACTAACTAATATAATCTATTTGAATTTTGAACTTTGACCTCCAACTTCAGCAGCTTTTCTGGCACCAACAGCTCTGTGCCGATTTCTGGCCGAATATACGCAGCAGCTCATTGTGATATAATTTAAATAGCAATAGCAGGCCTGGGACTGAAATCTCCGGGCTCATTAGCCTCTTGCACCTCGCCCCCTGTCCCCCTGCCAGGAGTTTTTCACTCCAGCGGGGTTTAGTATAGCTCCCCACTTGCAGGGAGTTTGTGGCCCGATCTTGCTGGAGTGAGGGGAAGGGGGGGGGGGCGGCAATCGAGGCCCCCCCAGAGAGTTGGGCACTGGGGGGGTATCCCCTGGGCATTGCCACCTTGGCAGTGCCAGCCTGGGCCCCTGGCACTGCCCAATGGACAAAGTGGCAATGCTCAGGGGGCACCTTGGCACTGCCCACTGGGCATCGGGCAGTGCCAAGGGGGTGGGGCCTATTGGGGTGAGGCCTCTTGGGGAGGGGGGTGATCTGTAGGGGTTGGGGGTTCCCGCTGCGATTCTGCAGTCAGGATCATTGGGGGAGGGAGAGAGGGAGGCCAGCGATCGGGGTTGACCATCAGCATGGGACGGTTGGGGCTGCAGTTGGAGGGGTGGAAGGGGGGGTGCCGGCACTGTGGGGGCAGGGGTATTTGGGACTGCCGATGGAGTAAAGTGGATTGGGGAGAGGGGGAAGAGATTGAGGTGGGCTGGCGGAGGGGGGGGGGGCGGTGGTGGGGGCCATGGGTGGGGGGGGGGGGAGCTGGGGAGGTCGAGGCTGGTCTGGACATGGCTGGCAGAGGGGGGGGGGGCATGGTGGGGGCCATGGGGAGGGGGGTGGGGTTGGCTGGGGAGGTCGAGGCTGGTCCGGACATGGCTGGCGGAGGGGGGAGGGGCATGGTGGGGGCCATGGGGGGGGGGGGGCATGGTGGGGGCCATGGGGGGGGGGGTGGGGTGGCTGGGGAGGTCGAGGCTGGTCCGGACATGTCCGGGAGGCCAGCGATCAGCATAGGGCCGTGCGGGGTTGGTAAGGCAGCGACGCGGGGGCTGTGGGGCTGACCAGCGATTGCGAGGCCAGCAGACAGGAGTCGCTGCGCATGCCCTGATCTCGGCGCTGACAGATGGGCGCATGCTCAGTGACCCGCTCAGCGCTGTGCTGCCGTCCTCTCTAGCGGGAATTATTTCTGGAGTGAATCACGCTTGGGCACTCTCCAATGCAGAGTGTGGGAGATTCATTTTAAACCTCCCGCTGAAAAAACCAGCATGATTTACTCCAGTTTTCACGCGAATTCGACACTTAGAATTTTTTTGAGAGCATCCCACCCTTTGATTAGATCAACCTTTCAATCATATAAACTCTAAGAGAATACAAGCCAAGAATATGTAGCTAGCTCCCAGTACACTTCTAATGTACCAACTTTTATGCCCATATATCTTTCCAGGGTTTGGTTCCCAAATGGTGGCATTGTTGTTGGCACTGCTGCCTCACGGCTCCAGGGACCTGGGTTAAATTCCGGCCTTGGGTGACTGTGTGTGGAGTTTGCACGTTCTCCCCGTGTCTGCATGGGTTTTCTCCACAGTGTGGTTTCCACCCACAGTCCAAAGATATGCAGGTTAGGTGGATTGGCCATGCTAAATTGCCCCTAAGTGTCCCAAGATGTGTAGGTTAGGTGGATTAGCGAGGTAAATATGAGGGGTTACGGTGATTGGGCGTGGGTAAGATACTCTGTCAGACAGTCAGTGCAGACTCGATGGGCAGAATGGCCTCCTTCTGCACTGTAGGGATTCTATGGGAATAATAAATGTAGTGCAGATGGGGTCTGACATAGATCTGGACAGCTGAAGTATTTCTTCACTTTTGAATTCCAGTTCTGTTGAGATAATGGCCAACATTCCATAAGTCTTTTTAATTACTTTTTTTTAACCTGTCAGCGAGCTTTTAGTGATTTCTATTCTTGGACACCAAAATCCCTTTGTTCTTGTACAGTTCCTAGTTGCCAGCCAGTAAGAAAATATTCAGATTTTCCTTCTCGGGTCAGTGACCTCACACCTTGAACTCCATCTGCTGTTGTTTGCCCACTTGGAATCCCTACAATCATAGAATCCCTACAATGCAGAAGGAGGCCACCAAGTCTGCACCGACTCTCCAAAAGACGATCCTACCTGGGCCTTATCCCTGTAACTCTACCTATTTACCCTGCTAACCTACACATCCCTAGGACACTAAGGGGCAATTTAGCACGGCCAATCCACCTAACCTGCTCACTTGTGGGTTGTGGGAGGAAACCCGAGCACCCAGAGGAAACCCACACAGACATCGGGGAGAAAGTGCAAACTCCAAACAGACAGCGACCCAGACAGCCCAGTCCCTGACGCTGTGAGGCAGCAGTGATAACCACTGTGCCGCCACTTGCTTATTTTATCTCTGTCCATTTGTAACTTGCTGCTCCCATCAACTGCAATATTCTAAACAAATGAACATTTTGAGGAAATGATAAGAAATAATATGTTTGAAAAGCACTGCCATTGAAGATACATTGCCAGCACTAAAAAGCATTTCATAGTTTCCATGTTTTTAAAACATCCCATCAGGACAACACGATTAAAGCATGTTATTATATTACATATGCATACCATTATTGTCTCAGATAATGCATGGCTGTCTTAGTCATTCTTACTCTGAAAGCACAAAGAAAATGTCTTTTTAAATTAGATACCAGATTGAAATTCAAAACAACAGCCACATTTCTACTCCTGAGATTTAATGCAAACACTGCCTGCCCTACAATAGCACACCATCTGACTCTCATCCCGTATCAATGGAAATGCAAAAAGTCCAGGGAGTATCAGAGCAGAGATGTCAGTTTATCTTCCACAGATGTGCATACGAAATGCAGCTTCCGAAGGTTAATTGGATTTTCAGTCTTCAGTTTCAGTGCTGAATAACTGGGGCTAATTCATAGGCAAATGTAAATTACAGACGTGGCAGTGAGAATTGGATTTCCAAATATGGTCACGGATGGAGGCAAGCTGCAGGTTTTTCATCTCCCGTCCCTCAAGTTAGTTTTGTGTTTTTCACAAAATGAGGAATTTTGATACAAAAAGGTCACTTTTTGTTATTCGTTAAAGAAAACTCTCTTTCCCACCTGTAGGTCAGCATTTCTTAAGCGTTAACCAAGTTTTAATGGATTTGGCAGCCAAAACACGACTTCCAGAAACAAAAGTATTAACCACGGGAGGAAATCTATTGTTCTAAATATATAGAATCCCTACAGTGCAGAAGGAGGCCATTCGGCCCATCGGGTCTGCACCGACCACAATCCCATCCAGGCCCTATCCCCGTAATTCCACATATTTATTCCACTAATCCCTCTAACCTACACATCCTGGGACACTAAGGGACAATTTAGCATGGCCAATGCACCTAACCTGCACATCCTTCACTGTGTGGGAGGAAACCGGAGCACCCGGAGGAAACCCACACAGACACAAGGAGAATGTGCAAACTCCACACAGGCAGTGACCCAAACCGGGAATCGAACCCAGGTCCCTGGAGCTTTGCATGTAAATACGTGGCATCCAGGTCAAATCTTTTCTTTGTTTTCCTTTATAAAATACCAGTGCACAGCTAAAAGCTGTCTATAACATCAAATATTTGCATTTCTGTAGCGCCAGTCAGTGGGTGGTGAATCTTTGGAATTCTCTGTGGGGGCTCAGTCATTGAGAACTTTCAGGATTGAGATCCATGGATTTCTACACGTTAGAAACATCAAGGAAAATGTGGGTAGTGCAGGAAAATGGGGTTGAAGTAGTCATGGTCTCATTGCTGGAACCCTTGGGAAGGCGACGTCCCAGTGGTATTATTGCTAGATTATTAATCCAGAAACTCAGCTAATGTTCTGGGGGCCCGGGTTCGAATCCCACCACAGCAGATGGTGGAATTTGAATTCAATTTTTTTTAAAAACTGGAATTAAAAATCTACTAATGACCATGAAAACAGTGAGTGAACCATATCTGGTTCACTCACTAATGTGCTTTAGGGAAGGAAATCTGCTGTCCTTACCTGGTCTGGCCTACATGTGATTCCAGATCCACAGCAATGTGGTTGACTCTCAACTGCCCTCCAAGAGATGGACGATAAATGCTGGCCAGCCAGCGATGCCCATGTCCCACAAATGAATAATACAAAAGGCTTGAAGGACTGAACAGCTTACTCCTGCTCTTATTTCTTATGGTAAGAAGTTTAACAACACCAGGTTAAAGTCCAACAGGTTTATTTGGTAGCAAACGCCACTAGCTTTCGGAGCGCTGCTCCTTCGTCAGATGGAGTGGAAATCTGCTCTCAAACCTTATTTCTTATGACGCGCTGTGCCACACATTTCCGCATGCACAGTTTTTTTGGCTCCTTGTGTGCTGTTAGCTCTTGGTTTCTGTGTCACGCCCATGTAGTAAGTAGTAATCTCTTTAAAAAGAAATGAGCAGCTCTGAATAGCAGTCAGGCTTCTTGACACTGGAATCAATGGTGTGTGAGGAGAGGAAATACAACTTGTCAGTTTACCTGGAGTCAGGCCGATGGGAACTGGCGCACATTCTCTGTAACAGGATCCTGCCGGCCACCCTGCGTTGCATATCTGTCATAGCGATGGCCCGGCTAGTTTATGACATCTGCATGTGGGAGACTGGGTGGGAGGGAGGGGAGGAGGGTGTGGAATGCCTTTCAGGCAACCAATGTTAACCTTGACATCTCTGATGACAGGAAAAGAGTTGGCTTCTGTCCTTCCTTTGCGATTAGTTTTCGTGGCAGGTGCCAGATGGTTGCCTGACTGAGGATGTTCCGTGGATGTTGGGGAAACGGCCTGGACTGAAGCTGGGGATTTGCAGACCACAGCATATGCTAAAGGCATCACCATTTCATAACTAAAGGCCTTGCTCATTCCACTTGATAAGGATCACTTTTTCTGATGCATATCCAAAGCTGTGTTAGCAGCCCACACTTGTTAATGTTTACTTTACAGCCTGTTAGCAGCCACGTTCATTCAATGCCATGGCAGCTTACGCGCTTTCAAAATCGCAGTGAATTAACAAATATGGAACTTCAATGGCTTTGCTTTGATTTGATTTATTATTAACACGTATTAGTATGCAGTGAAAAGTATTGTTTCTTGCGCACGATACAGACAAAGCATACCGTTCATAGAAGGAAAGGAGAGAGTGCAGAATGTAGTGTTACAGTCATAGCTAGGGTGTAGAGAAAGGTCAACTTAATGCAAGGTAAGTCCATTCCAAAGTCTGATGGCAGCAGTGAAGAAGCCGTTCTTGAGTCGGTTGGTACGTGACCTCAGACTTCTGTATCTTTTTCCCGACGGAAGAAGGTGGAAGAGAGAATGTGCGGGGGGTCCTTAATTATGCCGGCTGCTTTTGATTTGATTTGAGTTTATTCAATTTATTACTGTCACATGTACTAACATTCAGTGAAAAGTATTGTTTCTTGCGCGCTATACAGACAAAACATACTGTTCATAGAGAAGGAAAGGAGAGAGTGCAGAATGTGGTGTTACAATTATAGCTTTGCCGAGGCAGCAGGAAGAGTCGACAGAGTCAGTGGATGGGAGGCTGGTTTGCGTGATGGATTGGGCTACATTCACGACCTTTTGTAGTTCCTTGCGGTCTTGGGCAGAGCAGGAGCCATACCAAGCTGTGATACAACCAGAAAGAATGCTTTCTATGGTGCATCTGTAAAAGTTGGTGAGAGTCGTAGCTGACATGCCAAATTTCCTTCGTCTTCTGAGAAAGTGGAGGCGTTGGTGGGCTTTCTTAACTATAGTGTTGGCTTGGGGGGACCAGGACAGGTCGTTGGTGATCTGGATCCCTAAAAAAAAAAATCCAACAAGAGACTTTACAGCATTTTCACTTTATTTATAAGATTTGGCGCACAATGACAAGTGCCTCCACGTGGATGCATCTTAAGTTTATTCCCATTTGATTTGTAAGTTTAGTATGCTGGGAAAAATAAAGTACAGGGATCCACTGGGCGGGGGGAGAGGGAGAGAGAGCTTTTGGCACATCATCAATGGTGTTTGCAAAATAAACAGCAATCATAAGTACACAGCATCCTCACTCCAAAGCTTTTTCTGTGTGAAACCCTATAGCCTTTTTACCTAACAGAGGGGATCGATTGAAAAATAACAAACACGTGGCAAAATAAATGTATCCTGCACTGGTGGGAATTTGATATGCTCTTGAAAGAACTGGAGATTTGATTTGATTTATTATTGTCACATGTATTAATATACAGTGAAAAATATTGTTTCTTGCGTGCTATACAAAGCATACCGTTCATAGAGAAGGAAAGGAAAGAGTGCAGAATGTAGTGTTACAATCATAGCTCGGGTGTAGAGAAAGATCAACTTAATGCAAGGTAGGTCCATTAAAAAGTCTGACGGCAGCAGGGAAGAAGCTGTTCTTGAGTCGGTTGGTACGTGACATCAGATTTTTGTATCTTTTTCCCGACAGAAGAAGGTGGAAGAGAGAATGTCCGGGATGCGTGAGGTCCTTAATTATGCTGGCTGCTTGTCTGAGGCAGCGGGAAGTGTAGACAGAGTCAATGGATGGGAAGCTGGTTTGCATGATGGATTGGGCTACATTCACAACCTTTTGTACAAGTCAATGCCACTCTTGAACTTCTTAATTAAGTGACAGATTTTGATTTTTGTTAGAATGCTAAGTGATTATAAATGTGAAAAAGTATTCTCGCCCTGATCTCCAGATGGGACCTGGTTGTTATCTTAAAGATCACCTTCTTAAAAAGGACGGACATGCTCCAATGGATGGTGCTGATAATAACTTGTCAAATGTTCTTATGAATGTAAGAATGTACCTTGTAATAAATGATCCCACTTTGGTTCTCCAATTGTTGGCATTTTCTCTTGCTAGGCAAATGAAGGAGGGATTGAGTCACTGTTATAATTAAGACTTTAATATAATTTTATATCTGATCCCAGTGAGTCCTGTAGTGAGAAATTTTGGTAACCAAAATTCCAATAGTTTTAGAATTGTTAGTTTGGCATTTTTATAGACTGAGATTATTCTTTTTGCACAATAATGATAATTCCCAAACATTGGCCCACAAATAATGGAACTTGAAGTAACTTCCATTGACCGCGTACTTTCAATAAAGATACAACTGGGGTAATCTCTCAGTGAGTGAAATAAGCAGCATTGAGAAGCTCCCAAAACCGTGATTTAAGCACCAGAGTCAATGCGCCCCCATTTTAACTGGGATATGTTCTTTGTCTGTATGGGTTTCCTCCGGGTGCTCCAGTTTCCTCCTACACTACAAAGATGTGTGGGTTAAGTGGATTGGCCATGCTAAATTGCCCCTCAGCGTCAGGGGACCTAGCAGGGTAAATAAGTGGATAGAGACTGGGTGGAATTGTTGTCGGTGCAGGCTCAATGGGCTGAATGGCCTCCTCCTGCACTGTAGGGATTCTATGATTCTAAATGGTCTTACAAAAGTAACTGAAACAATCTGTAATATACAATCAATCTTTTAACACTAGCCAATGTTTATCGAATAAACGAAATTACTAACTTAGTAATCTTACCTCATTTCTACTGGTGAGTTTGTGCCAGGGTGAATGCAAAATGTGAAAGGGTGGCACAGTGGTTAGCACTGCTGCCTCACAGCGCCAGGACCTGGGTTCAATTCCAGCCTTGGGTCACTGTCTGTGTGGAGTTTGCACATTCTCCCTGTGTCTGCATGGGTTTCCTCCGGGTGCTCCGGTTTCCTCCCACAGTCCAAAGATGTGCAGGTCAGGTGGATTGGCCATGTTAAATTGACCCTTGGTGTCAGGGGGATTAGCGGAGTAAATATGTGGGGTTATGGGGATAGGGCCTGGGTGGGATTGTGATCAGTGCAGACTCAATGGACCGAATGGCCTCCTTCTGCACTGTAGGATTCTATGAATATGGACTCCACTCTGGAGTGACATTCAGTGTGTTACATTCTCACAACTCTCCTCATTGTCTTCCTAATGTAGTATTTACTGACTCAAATGTGTTCCCTATTATTATATAACACTGGACTCATGGCAGGGTAAACACTGTCCTGGTCTGACAACATAAGAAGCATTTGATCTGTGCACAATTCTTAAAGCGTCAAGGGATGCCATATTTTAGTTTATTCATCTTCCCGTGTGTAGACAGAGAGACTGAGATTAGGGATAAATACAACTGGCCATGTGTCGGCATGTGCAGATGTGAGTGTCTGTAACTGACACTGATCCACGTGATAACAGCGATCCCAAGCTCCTGGTCAGATAAAGGAAGTGTGTTATAGGGCAGCTTTATAGCTAATTGATGTTTTGTCAATCACGTTTCCGCAAAAGGATTTTTGAAAAAGTTGTTCTATAATCTGGAATTTCTTGAGAACTAGTGTATGCGCTAAACTATAATATCTGATACTCTGTTTAATTACGGAACTTGCTTGATTTTTCCGGCCCCCTTCTAACACAAGCAACTATTTCAGTCCAGTTGTAATGATATGAAATTGTTGACCAGTTTTGAATGAGGGAAGTGCCCCTATTCCTGCTTTTCCTGTAGACCGCACCGAGGTTTTCTTGTGTCCCGGCTCCCTGTCCCCCTCCTGCTGTGAATAAAGGACACCAGTTAAGTACAAAAATAGTGAAAATTGATTGGCTTCTGCAGGGAAAGATTTCATCTGTTCACTATTTATAGCAAAATGGCAACTGTGAGAAGAATGTGTTTATGATTTTGTTACAATTATCTATGAGAGAACCTTTCCCAATCTGTGCTGCTTTGTTCTGTGCACATTTAATCCCTGACTATATTGTGAAAACCGAGGAGCGTCTGTTTCTTGTGGTAGAGGGGATATTGGCCAAGGACAATTCACCAGGTTGAGAGAAAATCATTTTTTCTCAATAGCCTTTTTAATCTTCGTAACGCCCTGCAGTTGTACAGCTCCACCCCTGAATCCTCCATTTCTCTGACTCTGGCCTCTAGTTCATTCCCCTCTGGGTTCACCTCTTGTTGGTGACTGTGCCTTTTCCTTTCTTCTTTCACTTCCTGTTTGTTCATTTTGACAATGTCGCTTTGTCCCATTTTCTCCCTGCCTCCCCCCCGCCCCCCCCTCCCCCCTCCTTCCTCTAAGGTGTAGTCAGCCAACTGGGCACAAATTGGGACGGCATGGTGGCACACTGGGTTAAGACTGCTGCCTCACAGCGCTAGGGATCTTGGATCACTGTCTGTGCGGAATCTGCACGTTCTCCCCGTGTCTGTGTGGGTTTCCTCCGGGTGCTCCGGTTTCCTCCCGCAGTCCAAAGATGTGCGGGTTAGGTGGATTGGCCATGCTAAATTGCTTCTTCGTGTCGGGGGTGATGCGCAATTAATTCACTCGGGAGGCTAGATCGTACCCGGGAATAAAGGCTTTTATTCGCAACAAGAATAGAGCATCCTGCTTAACAATACAATCCCAGACTAAAGGGTCACTAGGAAGTGCAGTGACCTTTATACTCCTATAGGAAGGCGGAGCCAACTGGAGTGTACCACAGAACAATGCTAACAGGTGGAACACCCCAACCCTAACCCAACAGTAACAAGAGTAACATATGTACAAGTACCCATAGTGATAACCATCTGTGGTTCAGTACCCATAGTGGTAACCATCTATGGTTCACCACAGGGGGGACTAGCTAGGGTAAATGCTTAGTGTTATGGGGATAGGGCCTGGGTGGGATTGTGGTCGGTGCAGACTCTATGGGCCAAATGGCCTCCTTCTGCACTGTAGGATTCTATGATAAATTGGAGGTCATATCTGGGATTTTCCTACACTCCTCGTTTAAAATGCTTATTGTATTTGGCAGATGAATCACCAGGGACTTTTCAGGAAGCATTTTCCTGAAAACTGCTTAAAGATACTTAGTTTTTTGAACAAAGGGAAGATTTCTATTGCACCTTTCACAACTTCGCATCACCAAAAAACTCGCTACAGATAACAAAGTACTTATGAAGTGTAATCTTTGTTGTAACATAGGAGGTGTGACAGCCAGTTGTGTGCAGGGTGGCACAGTGGTTAGCACTGCTGTCTCACAGCGCCAGGAACCTGGGTTCAATTCCCAGCTTGGGTCACTGTCTGTGTGGAGTCTGCACGTTCTCCCCGTGTCTGCGTGGGTTTCCTCCGGATGCTCCGGTTTCCCCCCACAGTCTGAAAGAGGTGCTGGTTAGGGTGCATTGACCTGAACAGGCGCCGGAGTGAGGCGACTAGGGGAATTTCACAGTAACTTCATTGCAGTGTTAATGTAAGCCTTACTTGTGACTGATAAATAAACTTTACTTTTACTTTACTCCAAAATCCCACAAAGCAGCAATGGGATAATGGCCAGATCATTTTTCTTAGTAAGTTGGTTGAGTGATAGATATTACGGTGGACACCAGGGAGAGTTCTCTATCTCTCATTATTAAAATAGCACCCTGGGGGCGTTTGCATCATGTGAGAGGGCAAACAACATGCCACCCAAAAGATGGCATCTCTGACAGTGCCACACTCCCTCAGTACCACATTCTGTCGGATTTGTGGATTCCATGCAGAAGATTGTTGAGGGATTTATCAGTTCAGCTTGGCCAAACCTTTTCTGATAGGATAAAAGCAAATTACTGCGGATGCTGGAATCTGAAACCAAAAGAGAAAATGCTGGAAAATCTCAGCGGGTCTGGCAGCATCTGTAAGGAGAGAAAAGAGCTGACGTTTCGAGTCCAGATGACCCCTTGTCAAAGTTAAAAGGCAAAGAAAGTGGGAGATATTTATACTGCAGGGGGAGGGAATGAAAGATGAGTCATAGCCACAAAAACCAGGGGGAAAGGCTGCTAATGGCAGCCCATAGAGAGAATAAAGGTTGTGAATGGCCAAATGGCAGAGAAGTTGAAATCAGAGGGTAAACTGTGACAGATGAAGAGGTGGGGGGGGGGGGTAGATGGGTGGAAGAGAGGTAAAATTTGAGAAAAAGGAAGGAAGGGGGATGAAATGGGGGAAAGAGTGAAGGGGAGAAAAATAGAGAAAGACAATAAAGAAATAAAAGATAAAGAACAGTTAAAAATTAAATAAAATGAAAACAAAGGGGTTGAGGTCGGGTAGAGCAAATCATCTGAAGTTGTTGAATTCGATGTTGAGACCGGAAGGCTGTAACGTGCCCAGCCGGAAAATGAGATGCTGTTCCTCCGGTTTGCGTTGAGCTTCACTGGAACATTGCAGCAAGCCAAGGACAGACATGTGGGCATGGGAGCAGGATCGTGTGTTAAAATGGCAGCAACCAGAAGGTCAGGGTCCTGATTGCGCACAGACCGAAGGTGCTCAGCAAAGCAATCACCCAGTTTACGCTTGGTCTCTCCGATATAGAGGAAACTAACCCTAACCCTTTTCTGATAGGGTTTGACTAATGCATGGTCCATGTCATTATTCAATGATTGCTAATACTGAGGGAAGGGCTGGGGGATGGAATATTTCCTGAGAAATCCTCGCAACGACTCCAGAGCATCATTTAGAGAGTGAGAGGAGGATAACACACAGGAAGCTTCTCTAGCCGTAAGGATCAGGTGTTTGTGTTTGGTTAAAGTGTTCTGTGCAAGTTGCTGATTAGTCCGAGCAGCAAGTGGGAGGGGAGTTTTCAGTTTACAGACCTTCTCTCATTACTGCTCATTTGACAGTGTTTGTACTATGTTTTCAGCCTGTAATTTTATTGCCTTTGAGGTCGGTAAGGATGAATCTTTCCTTGGCTCTTTAAACAAAGGATTGTTAGCAGGTTTCATCTTTCCAGTATGGGGTGGCACAGTGGTTAGCACTGCTGCCTCACAGCGCCAGGGACCTGGATTCGATTCTCAGCTTGGGTCACTGTCTGTGTGGAGTTTGCACATTCCCCCCGTATCTGCGTGGGTTTCCTCTGGGTGCTCTGGTTTCCTCCGGGTGCTCCAGCTTCCTCCAAAAGACGTGCTGGTTTGGTGCATTGGCCATGCTAAGTTCTCCCTCAGTGTACCCGAACAGGTGCCGGAGTGTGGCAACTAGGGGATTTCACAGTGACTTCACTGCAGTGTAAATATAAGCCTACTTGTGACACTAATAAATAAACTAAAAAGGTTGTCAAAGCTTACTCCTAAAGCAAAATAGATTTATCTCCAAGCGTAATGGTAGAAATTTCACATTTCAGTTCAACGCGAGTTCATTTGTGCACATGAACTGCTCAAGTTTGCAGGTCAGAGTGTGCAATCTGTAGTCCTTACAGATGCTGCCAGACCTGCTGAGATTTTCCAGCATTTTCTCCTTTGTGTAGTCTGTAGACTCGCATCGTGACAATATAAAACCTCACCTAAAAAAAACCTCATACGGGCTTTGTTCAGTGAGAAGTCTTGATGAAGGAGCGGCGCTCCGAAAGCTTGTGATTCCAATAAACCTGTTGGACTTTAACCTGGTGTTGTGAGACTTCTTACTGTGCCCACCCCAGTCCAACACCACATCATGGCTTTGCTCAGGGTTAAAATGGTGAGGAGCCTGATTGTAGCTCCCCACATTTCCCATGTTAGCACAGCGGGGTGCCAGTTGCCATTCGTTTTCTCACAAACTGCGAACGAATCTAAAAGGAGAAAATACCTTTGGTAACAGTAATGGATAGTGTCGCACAGGGCAAAGGGTTGGCTGCAGAATGAGGTGGTGGGGGATGGGACGGGGTGGATACATTGCCTCTCCTAAATTGAAGTTGATATTTTTGATTTTTTAAGACATCGTTGTCAGCACGAGTGATCAGAAAACATGTGAATAGGGCTGGTTATCTCTCTGAGCATATTCTAATACCTGGAGAAATATTAATGGCCTGGTTTAGTCAGTGGTGGGAATGGAAATGCTTCTTCTGTTTTACTCCCAGACTAAATCAGTTGCTAACACTGAGGTGGGACCCTCTCCTCATTGGAAAGTCGCTGCTGTTTTACCATGCCTGGTTTCAAGTTTTGCTTGTGACAATTAATTAATTATTTCCTGCTCCACGTGAATTTAAATTAGACAATAACACCCTGCTTTTAATCGTTTGCCTCCTTCCCAAGTTTGTTATCATCTAATCACAGTCATCCTGGAAGTGCAAGTTCTAAATTGCCCTCATTCAAAGACGTGTGAACAACTGGTTCTGAGCAACATTCTGCTCAATGCAACAAGCTCCTGCTCTTTCATTCTACTTTTATTCAAACCCAGCTGGTTCTTTACTATCGACAAAACAGAGTTGTTCAGCGAATTCTCAGTGTTGTTTAGTTTGCATTAGAAGAGTGTGTGTGTCCCTGTGTGTGTTTGTGTATGTGGATGTCTCTGTCTCTGTATATTCCTGTGTATATCTGATTCTGTGTATATTCCCGTGGGTGTGTGTCTGTGTATGTCTCTGTCTCTGTGTATATTCCTGTGTGTGTGTCTGTGCATGTCTCTGTCTCTGTGTATATTCCTGTGTGTGTGTGTCCATGTGGATATCTGTGTCTCTCTCGCTGTATCTTTGTGTGTATATATGTTTCTATAGATGTGTGTGCGTGTCTGTGTAGCTCAATTTATGACAGAAAAACAGAACATGCTGGAAAATCTCAGCAGGTCTGACAGCATCTGCAGAGAGAGCCAACGTTTCGGGTCTGGATGACCCTTCATCAGAGCACCAGGCCATCCAGACTCGAAACATTGGTTCTAATCTCTCCCCACAGATGCTGTTCGACCTGCTGAGATTTTCCAGCATTTTCTGTTTTTGTTTCAGATTTCAGCATCCGCAGTATTTTGCTTTTGTCTCAATGTATGTCTATGTTTGTGTGTGTTTCTGTGTTTGTTTCTGTGAACGGGGTTTTCCAGCCTCACTCATCCCGAAACCGTAAACTCCCGCCCGAGCGCACACGGACCTTTCCATGGTCCGCCCCTCGCCCCGATTCCCGAGGTGGGTGGGGGATGGGACGGGGTGGATACATTGCCCTTCCTAAATTGAAGTTGATAGTTTTGATTTTTTTTAAGGCATTGTTGTCAGCACGAGTGATCAGTAAACGTGTGAATAGGGCTGGTTATCTCTCTCAGCTTAAGCCAATACCTGGAGAAATACTAATGTCCTGATTTAGTCAGTGGTGGAAATGGAAATGCTTCTTCTGTTTTACTCCCAGACTAAATCAGTTGCTAACACTGAGGTGGGACCCTCTCCTTATTGGTCCGCCCCTAGCTCCGATTCCCATGGTGGGCGGGATGGTAAAATTCTGGCCGGTGTGTCTCTGCGTCTGTGTGTGTCTCTGCGTCTGTGTGTGTCTCTGCGTCTGTGTGTGTCTCTGCGTCTGTGTGTGTCTCTGCGTCTGTGTGTGTCTCTGCGTCTGTGTGTGTCTCTGCGTCTGTGTGTGTCTCTGCGTATGTCTGTGTGTATGTCTTGTCTTTGTGTGTTTCTGTGTGTGAGTGTGTGTGTGTGTGAGTGTGTGTGTGTCTTTGTGTGGATGCTTATGGATGTGTGTCTGTGTGCCAGTGTAGCTGTTGCTTTTAGAGGTGAACTTGTTGAGTATGCAGGTTAGCAAGATCCCAGTTTCTGAGATGTAACATGAACGTTGTGGGTGGTATTCTGCCATCTGGGACTCAATCCCGAGGCAGGGTGGGAATGGAGAGTGTTTCCCACCGTGGAGGCTGACTCGGAACCATGCCTTAGGCCCCAACTTCATTCATTACGCATCTGGAGGTATAGCGCCATATTCTGCGGCTGGGCAGGCTTGAGGGTACACATCCCATCATCACATCTGGGTGCCATGTTTAAAAGGCCCCAACATCACTGACCGACCCATTATTGAAGAAAGAAGCTGGATCTTCAGGAACACCCTGAGGCTGGAAGATGGATTTCCAGGAACACTCTGAGGCTGGAAGATAGATCTCCGCAATGACACCGAATCTGGAAGATCAACCTGAGAGATGCTTCCCCAGCCACTGCTGTGGGGTTTTGGGGTCTAGGTTTGCTGCTGGCCCCCATTCCAAACTCCAGAGGCAGTCCCAGACAATGTTCAGGTAATTACTGATTTCTGCACGCCACGTTTCCGCAGATGTGTTCTGGACTGGCGTGTTCTCCCACTGCCGTCACGGAGAATCGGGCATGGCCGGGGGGGGGGGGGGGGGGGGGGGGGCGGTAGTGGGGCCTTCATCTGCAAACCCCCCCCGGCCTCCCCAACTGCTATGGAACCCACCCGAGTGGGTATTGGAGAACTCCGCCCAATATCTTTGGACTCGGGATAGAAAAGTCATGCATTTAGTCAACTGTACGGCAATTCCACCTGGAAGAATATACATTGGGAAAGGATTGGATTGGGCTCCCCAGCCAGCAGGAATCATGCATTGCCCAAGAGAATAATGAAAGGGTTAGCTGCTTAAGATTTACCTATTTTTCCATCGAGCTTAAGTTTATTTCTGTGTAAGTTTATTACAATCATAAAAGAAACTCAGCCAATGTTATATTGCATTGGAACCTCATCCTCCAGCACTTTCTTTCCAAACGCTATGCTGAGAATAATTAGGCCTACATTTCCTGCACTGTTTACACTTGTTGCATGCAACTGCCACTTTATACCCTTAATTGTGTGAACTTATTCATGAGTTACTCTAACATGTGTTCCTTTTAGAATTGTTTCGTTCAGCTTGTCTAAACACTGGCCCCTGGCTGGGTATTGTTTAGGCTGGTATGGGATTAGGTTAAATACACAAGGATTCAACTATTTTCAGAGTAGCGCTATGCTCCCAGAGATTCTGTGCACTGAAAGGTGATCTTGCCTACATCCAACTGTGCAGCACTAGCAAGAATTTCAATTGTGGATCCGTTCATCTGCAGCCTGGCTTTTTGTGGTCTTGATTTCTTATGATCAGTCTGTGAAAGTCAGAAAGACCTGTGTTTTGTGATTGGTTGGGTAGAGGCAGCAATATTTCATGTACAGCCTACTTTCTGAAGCAGGCCGGTCTCAGTTGCATCCATGGTAATTGTGCAACTAGAAGCATATCTGAGTTGGGAAGCTGTGTCCTGTTACATACAATTATATAGAATGCACAGCATAGAAACAGGCCGCCAGAACCAACTGGTCCTGCTGATGTTTAAGCTTCATGCAGTCTCTTTTTCTTATCCTGTCAGACCACCTTCCCCATCTTTTCTCCCTCAGGTGGAGGCGATGGCCTAGTGGTATTATCACTAGACTATTAATCCAGAAACTCAGCTAATGTTCTGGGGATCCGGGTTCGAATCCCGCCACGGCAGGTGGTGGAATTTGAATTCAATAAAAAAAATCTGGAATTAAGAATCTACCATGAAACCATTGTCAATTGTCGGAAAAACCCATCTGGTTTACTAATGTCCTTTAGGGAAGGAAATCTGCCGTCCTTACCTGGTCTGACCTACATGTGACTCCAGAGACACAGCAATGTGGTTGATTCTCAACTGGACTAGGGATGGGAAATAAATGCCATGGTGTGGAGATGCTGGTGTTGGACTGGGGTAAACACTGGGGTAAAGACTGGGTAAGAAGTCTCACAACACCAGGTTAAAGTCCAACAGGTTTATTTGGTAGCAAAAGCCACTAGCTTTCGGAGCGCTGCTCCTTCGTCAGGTAAGTGGGAATTCTGTTCACAAACAGGGCATATAAAGACACAAACTCAATTTACAAAATAATGGTTGGAATGCGAGTCTTTACAGGTAATCAAGTCTTAAAAGTACAGACCATGTGAGTGGAGGGAGTGTGAGAGAGCGTTAAGCACAGGTTAAAGAGATGTGTATTGTCTCCAGACAGGACAGTTAGTGAGATTTTGCAAGTCGTGGGGGTTACAGATAGTGTGACATGAACCCAAGATCCCGGTTGAGGCCGTCCTCATGTGTGTGGAACTTGGCTATCAGACTCTGCTATGAACTACGGACAGTGAAAAACCACGCCAACTTCCTCAGAAGACAAACACGGGACACAGTGGACAGAGTACCCTTCGTCGTCCAGTACTTCCCCGGAGCGGAGAAGCTACGACATCTTCTCCGGAGCCTTTAACATGTCATTGATGAAGACCAACATCTCGCCAAGGCCATCCCCCACCCCCCACTTCTTGCCTTCAAACAACCACACAACCTCAAACAGACCATTGTCCGCAGCCTTCAGGAGAACAGTGACCACGACACCACACAACCCTGCCACAGCAACCTCTGCAAGACGTGCCGGATCATTGACATGGATGCCATCATCTCACGTGAGAACACCATCCACCAGGTACACAGTACATACTCTTGCAACTCGGCCGACGTTGTCTACCTGATACGCTGCAGGAAAGGATGTCCCGAGGCATGGTACATTGGGGAGACCATGCAGACGCTACGACAACGGATGAATGAACACTGCTCGACAATCACCAGGCAAGACTATTCTCTTCCTGTGGGGGAGCACTTCAGCAGTCACAGGCATTCAGCCTCTGATCTTTGGGTAAGCGTTCTCCAAGGCAGCCTTCACGACACACGACAGCGCAGAGTCGCTGAGCAGAGACTGGTAGCCAAGTTCCGCACACATGAGGACGGCCTCAACCGGGATCTTGGGTTCATGTCACACTATCTGTAACCCCCACGACTTGCCTGGGCTTGCAAAATCTCACTAACTGTCCTGGCTGGAGACAATACACATCTCTTTAACCTGTGCTTAACCCTCTCTCCGCTCACATTGTCTGTACCTTTTAACACTTCATTACCTGTAAAGACTCGCATTCCAGCTATTATTTTGTAAATTGAGTTTGTGTCTTTATATGCCCTGTTTGTGAACAGAACTCCCACTTACCTGACGAAGGAGCAGCGCTCCGAAAGCTAGTGGCTTTTGCTACCAAATAAACCTGTTGGACTTTAACCTGGTGTTGTGAAATAAATGCCAACCAGCCAGCGACGCCCATGCCCCACGAATGAATAAAAGAAGTGTGGTAATCTGGCTTGCTCTTAACATGTTATTTGCTTCAACTACTCCTGGTAGCAGTGAGCTCCACATTCTAACCACTCCCTGGGTAGACAAGCCTCTCCTGAACTTCCTTTTGGATTTGTTACTGAGCAGGACTTGTGTAGATATGGTTATCGCATGCAGCAAGTACAGTTAATGTGATAGAAAAAGGTTCACAGTAAATGTTGAGGGGAGGCTAGATTTAGATACAACCTTTGAAACAATTATTGAAATAGAAGCCTCGAACATTAGAATTTCAGTGCACCTGGAAGTAGGATTATTTATTTTACAATTTACTTTTTGGCTGTCGGCATTATTTACTCATAGAACATCTAATTTATATCCAGTGGAAGACATTTGTTTGGTCTTTGGCACCATGAAAGGGAAATTCATTTCCTGATTGCGACAGGCTGAATGTGAACTTTTATATTACAATACATTTCAAAAACCGTCCCTGCAACATTTTGGCATTGTGAAGTAAATAGAGATCCGGGCCCAATTCAGCTTAACTTTCTCAAACTATCAACTCACTGGGTTTTAATTTGCCAATGAGGAGTTGATCTTTTGTACCTTAGGTTACAGGCTCCTTCTGATCAGCAAGATTACTTTTTTCTGAGCCCAGTTATATGGGCTACACAAACTTGACTCCATTTATGGTATAATCAATGAATTATCCCCCCCTGCCCCTCACCCTCCGCCTATTTTAAAAACAACAGACATTCTGGCTGAATTCTCCAGCCGCACTGGTCTAAAAGCCGGAAATTCCCGCCTGACTTTCAATGGGATTTCATATTGTCCGCAACCCGCCCGCTAAAATTCCAGTGGTGCGTGGGATGGGAGGATTCTAGCCATTGTGTGGGCTTCTATTTTTAACATTTAAAAAAAAGAGAGAACCTTGAGGTGGGGAAAACGCTACATTTTTTAAAAAAGTGTCGGTGCCAGTAACAATTGTGCATCATTTCATTCCAAAGGAAATCCTTCTATTTAATGTGTTTGAGGGATAAAGACCACCAGGCGCTTGAGGCTCTGAGCCATCACTGGTCCCTACACAGCAGCATCTGCAGACAGAGGTAACCATATCCCATTTTGAGGTATCTACTGTAGACGGGAATTCCTTTTCCCAAAACAAGATACAAGATGTGAATGCCTCAC
Organism: Mustelus asterias; assembly: GCF_964213995.1. Classification (NCBI taxonomy): domain Eukaryota; kingdom Metazoa; phylum Chordata; class Chondrichthyes; order Carcharhiniformes; family Triakidae; genus Mustelus; species Mustelus asterias. Next base: position 3,393,006 of record NC_135828.1, on the reverse strand, counting down.
TAACCACGATGGCGAACATTTCCTCAGTGGCTACCCAGTCATATACGTTTTCAGTGGTACGCCAAGCACCCTATTGCCTATCTGACAATGACTGTTGCAAACCACCTTCACAGGATACACAGATACAGAGCTGTTTCATCTGCTACTGGGCGACTTGTATTTACCAGGCTTACACAGCCCATGCCAGCACTGTCCTGCTGTAACGCCTCTCCTGCCTTCACCTCCATGAGGCATGCTGGGATGCCCATACACACTGCTGCTCTCCTCATGACCATCACATACTGCCCCAGCTCCAAACTGTCTCTGAGCCAGTCGCCATGTGTTAGGCTGCACTGAATGTCACCAGCAGACTCATTGGCCGGAACTCTACTACCTTCCCGCCACGGAATGAGCACAGGCGAGAGTCCGACAACAAAAATCTCCATTGACCTCGGATGGGAATTTCCGGTTTCGCCCGAGTGAGGCCGTAGAATCCTGCCCAATATTATTTTTGACCTCTCCTTCATTTTTGCCACGCAGATCCTTAGTCCATTCCTCTCTCAAGCTGGGTTGTTAATTTCCAATGTTTTGTCATCCGGGCCTTCTGCCTCCCACCTCTTTACATTCACTTACTCAATAATTTCCCACCCCTCCATCATTGTTCCCGTCCATGTCTATATCTGATGAATTGACCTTTTGAAAGTGTGTGCTCTGCCAGCTCACTTATCATAGAATCCCTACAGTGCAGAAAGAAGGCCATTCGGCCCATCAAATCTGCACCGACCACAGTCCCACCCAGGCTCTATCCCCATAACCCCAAGCATTTACCCTAGCTAGTCCCCCTGACACTAAGGGGCAATTTAGCAGGGCCAATCCACCTAACCTGCACATCTTTGGACCATGGGAGGAAACCGGAGCACCTGGAGGAAACCCACACAGACATGAGGAGAATGTGCAAACTTCACATAGACAGTGACCCAAGCCGGGAATTGAACCCGGGTCCCTGACGCTGTGAGACAGCAGTGCTAACCACTGTGCCACCGTGCCGCCCACTTTAACCATTTGGGCTTACACTGCACTCCTACTGAAAGCTCTCGACTACAGTGTCAAGATACCGTCAGCTGCAGCCTGTCTTTGACCACCAAAGTGGCTAAGAACCTTCGGGTTACCAATGGAGGTCTGAGCATCAATCGCCACGGAAACCAGTTGTGACCTTTGTGTGTTAAAAGTAATGTTTGGTACTTCAATATTGCTGTACCAATTTATATTCGACCCTTTAGCTTTATTTGCACGCCAATTTTCTTTGAGATTTTATGTCCCTCGGAGGCTTTTTTCAATTAAAATTAAATCTGTTTCAAATTCTGCTGCCCTTAAATTTAGGAGCCTTTCACATCTGATGTCCAGATTTTTTTGTGGGAATAAATATGCTGATTTGCCTTTTTTCTGGTGCCAGATGCCTCCCTATTGAAAGCAAATTCATTTTTGTCTGTGAGCTTGCGTTTAGTGAGGCGTTGGAGCCTTTATTACTTTGCAACACCTAGTGAATAGAACACAACGCCCCCAATGAGAGAGTGGTAGGATTCCCGACTCTGTTGGATGTTTTTCTGACTTCCCGTCTCCAACTGCTTTGCCTGGTTTTCCATCCCCCCCCTTCCCCTCATCTCCAATATTTTAGAACTAATGAACAAAAGTGTTCAAAGAAAATGGGGAAAAAAACACCCATTTTTTTCTTAATGCCTCTCTGCTTTTTCTCCTGGGCTGTTCGCAGCAGTGGCCTGGAGATTAATCTTTCATTTTTGGAGACTCCAGAAGAATTGGCAACTCTACATTTTGGAGCCACTCCAAGAATACAGTTTTTTGTGCTTTCGTGTGCTGCAGAATTTTGCTGGATTTTGGATGGTCACTGACTTGTCATTGTGGCGATGTGAAGCGTCAACCTTTTGTAACAACATCAATTGTACTGTCACAGATAACCAATCAGAAAGCTGCAGAATAAAGATTGGCATTCTGTCTACGTGGAGTTTGCACGTTCTCCCCGTGTCTGCGTGGGTTTCCTCCGGGTGCTCTGGTTTCCTCCCACAGTCCCAAGATTGTAGGTTGAGTGGATTGGCAGTGCTAAATTGCCCCTTCGTGTCCAAAGATGTGTAGGTTAGATGGATTAGCCATGGGAAATGCATGGAGTTACAGGGCAGGGGAGAGGGCTAGGGAAGATATTCTTTCAGAGAGTTGGTGCACACTCGATGGGCCGAATGGCCTCCTTCTGCACCGTAGGGATTCTATGATTCGATGAGGTCATCCAAACTTCTGTGCTAACTCTCAGCCCCTGGTTCTCACTGATGTACGTTAGTCCCCGGTCTAACAATGACTCTATTTTAATATTCTCATCCCTACTTTCACCATCTTGCCCCAACAAATTGTGGCAGCCGTGGATCAGCTGATGGCAGCCTGGGCTCTGAGTCACAAGCTTTCGAGGCTCCAGTCCCACTCCAGGGCTTGAGCATAAAAATCCAAGCTGACAGCCCAGTGGAGTACTGAGGGTGTGCTGCACTGCCGGAGGTGTAGACCGGAATTTTACCACCCTGCCCGCCATGGGAATCGGAGTGGGCGAGGGGAGGACTATGGAATGTTCTGCTAACCTCGGGCAGGATTTTACAGTTTCGGGATGAGTGAAGCTGTAAAGTCCCCCCACGCACCCCGCTGACTTTCGGATGAGACATTTCGTTGAAGTTCCAGTCTGCCTGGAGCTATTCAGTGTCCTGGCCAATATTTATCCCTCAATCAACATCAACAAAAGCAGATTATCAGGTCAATATCACATTGCTGTTTGTGGGAGCTTGCTGTGCACAAATTGGCTGCTGAGTTTCCTGTATTACAACAATGTGTGTCATTGGCACATTGGGACATCCAGTGATTTGTGAGAAACACTATTTAAATGCAAATTCTATTTTTGCCGCCTTCCAGTCCAAGAACCCTTTGAAATCTCTGCATTCTTCCAATTCTTGCGTACCTTAGAAACTTAGAAACCCTACAGCACAGAAAGAGGCCATTCGGCCCATCGAGTCTGCACCGACCACAATCCCACCCAGGCCCTACCCCCATATCCCTACATATTTATCCACTAATCCCTCTAACCTACGCATCCCAGGACACTAAGGGCAATTTTAGCATGGCCAATCAACCTAACCCGCACATCTTTGGACTGTGGGAGGAAACCGGAGCACCCGGAGGAAACCCACGCAGACACGAGGAGAATGTGCAAACTCCACACAGACAGTGACCCAAGCCGGGAATCGAACCCAGGTCCCTGGAGCTGTGAAGCAGCAGTGCTAACCACTGTGCTACCGTGCTGCCCCTTCACTGTTAATTGTTCCACCATTGATGGCTGTGCCTTCAGTTGCCAAGGCCCTCCATGCTTTAAAACAAACTTCTTTGACCAAGCTTTTGTCTTTCTGGTATCTCCTAGAACGCTGCTGTGGGGCAACTTGATATAGTTTCCCATGTTAAAGGTGATATATGTAAATGCGGGGTTTTTAAAAATTGTTATTCGACACAAAGAAAATTAGAAAAAAGTCACTTTTTCCAATGGAAAACCAATCAATTTTGGGTGGAATTTGAGAGGTAGGATAAATTAGACAGGTCGGGAATAAAAGATTCATCCTTTACATTATCTCACACACACGCTTACTGGAGAGAAATTTCCCAAATTAGTCTCCTGTAAGACTGTGACAACACTGTATACCATTGCAAGACTTGCCAGTGTACTTTTCAAACAATGAAGTACTTTAGAAGTGTAGTCATTGTTGCAGTGTAGCTTCATAACTCCTTGTGAGACAGTTGTGATAAAAGGAAAATGTGATGTCCCGTTGAACCCTAACTTGTTTTAAATTTTAATGCAGATTCCATTCTCTCTTTTTATATAACTAACAATCAAACCAGCCAGCGACTCACTGATAAGTCAAACTTCCTTTGATATAAGTGTGAATTACAGTGTGTACTTCAAATTGCTTTAGCCAGCTAATTTGATACATCCTGTCATTTGCGACTGGGTTAGGTGGCATAGCCGCAGGTGTTTGCGCCCCTGGGCTGCAGTCAGAAAGGTTTTTGGTCAGGTAAGGTTTTCGATAATGTGCAATTACTGACTCATTAGCACTTAATGAGGCATTTTGCCCAATAACTGGATCAAAAATGCCGGTATTTCCAATGTGTGAATAAGTAAATTTTATTCCTGTGAAAGCAGTGCTACAGAAACATTGAATGACAGATGTGTTTAACACAAGCGAGAGAAAAGATAGAATCCTACAGTGCAGAAGGGGGCCATTCAGCCCATCGAGTCTGCACCGACCACAATCCCACCCAGGTCCTATCCCCATAATCCCATGCATTTAACCTAGCTGGTCCCCCTTACAATTTAACATGGCCAATCCACCTCACCTGCACATCTTAAGTTTAAGTATATTTATTAGTCACAAGTAGGCTTACATTAACACTGCAATGACGTTACTGTGAAATTCCCCTAGTCGCCACACTCCGGCGCTTGTTCGGGTCAATGCACCCTAACCAGCACGTCTTTCAGACTGCGGGAGGAAACCGGAGCACCCGGAGGAAACCCCATGCTGACACGGGGAGAACGTGCAGACTCCACGCAGACAGTGACCCAAGTCAGGAATAGAACCCGGGTCCCTGGCACTCTGAGGCAGCAGTGCTAACCACTGTGCCACCGTGCCACCCGTATGATGATAGAGTTGGATGAAGAGGGCGGGGGAGGAGGCTGGAGTGGAGGATAAACACTAGGGAGCAACTGGGTCAAATGGCCTATTTCTGTGTTGTCGACTCAATGTAAATATTAAGCTAATTCATCGGATGGAAACCTCATGGGATCAGGGTGGAACACTGGTTTTGGACCCCCATCACCCCCCACTTACCCCAAATATTATTTCCCCTTGACTTCAATGGAGAGAGACAGCAGGCAAGGTACAAGAACAGCATTGCTCGCGAGCTAAGTTGCCCCGAGTTTAGAAACGTGTCTCATAGCAGAACGGAAATATTGCTTTGATTGCAATTGGTCAAGTTTTTTCCTTCAAAGGGAAATTTGGCTTAGTAAAGTGGAACTTTATGTTGCCAGCAAAAGCTTCAGAGGCGGAGGGAATATGAAAGGTTCCAAGCTTAAATATAAGATTCCAATGAGGATGTAAGTGCATTTAAGAGGAACTTCTTTTGTAAGTGACACGGGACTAAATACTTCCCAGAACAATCACCAGAACAGGGTCATGCTAACCCCTCACTGCTCTCTAAAAGGTGCAACGGCAACTTACTCCCTAACTGGTCATTTTAACTGTCTGCATTGTGGAACATTGACTGACTGGTTTAGTTGCTTTTGGAAGTTGTAAGTCTGACCTGCAATCCTCCCACGTTCAAACTGATAGAGAAATGGCCCGCGATATGGGCAAAGTGTTGTGTACGATAGCTCTCTTCGTACAACAGATGGATAGCAGCTCCACATAGCCCACAAAGCTGAGCACAGATAGCAATGTGGTGAAGTAACATGACCAGGCTGGTATCCCATATTGTTTAAATACTTGGCCACTTTTGAAAGTAGGATTCTGGAGAGATTCCAAAGCACTGCTCCTGCAGACAACTGGGTTTGACAGTCTCTCCATTTCCTTTGCTGAGAAAGCGACGCACCAATACATTTCAGATTAAATCTGGGCCAGAATTGTAAACACTAGGAATGTGCTTCTGTAGAGTTTCTCTGTGCAGTTCCCACTAATAAATCAGCAGCAGGTCAAGAAATCTGTGTGCTGTAATCTATCAATCTCTTTAATATCATGTTCAAATATGGAAGGTCAGAAACGTCCTCATTCTGACCTCAGTGTTTACAAAATCAGGTTTGTAGATGGTGTTGAACTTGAATGAAAGCTTATTCAATGTTGAGTCTTGTTGAAGTTGTACAAGACATTGGTAAGGCCACACTTGGAATACTGTGTACAGTTCTGGTCACCCTATTATAGAAAATATATTATTAAACTAGAAAGAGTGCAGAAAAGATTTACTAGGATGCTACCGGGACTTGATGGATTGAGTTATAAGGAGAGGCTGGATAGACTGGGACTTTTTTCTCTGGAGCATAGGAGACTTAGGGGTGATCTTATAGAGGTCTATAAAATAATGAGGGGCATAGATCAGCTAGATAGTCAATATCTTTTCCCAAAGGTAAGGGAGTCTAAAACTAGAGGGCATAGGTTTAAGGTGAGGGGAGAGATACAAAAGGGTCCAGAGGGACAATTTTTTCACAGAGGGTGGTGAGTGTCTGGAACAAGCTGCCAGAGGCAGTAGTAGAGGCGGGTACAATTCTGTCTTTTAAAAAGCATTCAGACAGTTTCATGGGTAAGATGGGCATAGAGGGATATGGGCCAGATGCGGGAAACTGGGACTAGCTTAGGGGTTTAAAAAAAAAAGGGCGGCATGGACAAGTTGGGTCGAAGGGCCTGTTTCCATGCTGTAAACCTCTGACTCTATTCAGTTTTCATTGTGCAGTTGGGTTCCATATTTTGTGAAGTTGCTTTGCAATTACTAGGGGGCATGGGTTTAAGGTGCGAGGAGCAAGGTTTAAAGGAGATGTACGAGGCAAGTTTTTACAGAGGGTGGTGGGTGCCTGGAACTCACTGCCGGGGGAGGTAGTGGAAGCAGATACGATAGTGTGTTTTAAGGGATGTCTTGACAAATACATGAATAGGATGGGAATGGAGGGGTTTTAGTTCAGTCGGGCAGCATGGTTGGTGCAGGCTTGGAGAGCCGAAGGGCCTGTTCCTGTGCTGTAATTTTCTTTGTTCTTTGGGTGCTGCACTGGTGTGAATCATGAAGGATAATTACTGCCAAATATTTGTCACGGTTCTATATTTGATGGAGGATCATTTTGTGAAGGTAATTTTTCATTGCTTTGGCCATACACCAGTTTACAATTTGTGTGAAGCTCCACTTTTAGCTGCAGCTTTTCAAGTTTGAAAAGATTGCAGGTGGTCTTTTGGAGTGCCTTTAGCGATCGAATGTGGCAGCAATGTCACCAGGAACAATGGTGTAGGTGCATGGCAGCTTCCCAATACCCCAGAGTGGAGAGCAGGAAGCAACATCAGTACAAAAATAAGCCTTGTGTATAATGTTGCACTTGCATTGATATATTGTTGTGTGGTGAGTAATCAGTTTGATAACATTTGGAATGAGGTGTTTGGCTCAATATTCAGAGCTCCATAGTCCCCAGAGCTTCTTGGTTGGTTTAGACTTGCGTGTTGTGGCAAGGGAGGGGCAACATCTAAGTATTCCTGAATTTCTAGGCCTATTTACGTGCACTGCTGAACATCGTGTATCTCTCATAGTGAAGCTGAACGCAAACTGGAGGAACAGCATCTCTTCTTCCGGCTGGGCACATTACAACCTTCCAGTCTCAACATCGAATTCAACAACTTCAGATGATTCGCTCTACCCCACCTCAACCACTTTATTTTCATTTTATTTCATTTTTTACTGTTCTCTACCTTTTTTATTTCTTGTCTTTCTCTATTTTTCTTTCCCCCTCCACTCTTTCCCCCTATTTTATCCCCCTTTCCTTGCCCTTTCGCCCTCTTTGCTTCCCCTTTCCCCTTTTTTCTTAATTTTACTTCTCCCCCACCCATCTTCCCCCTCCCCTCACATCTTCATCTGTCACAGTTTACCCTCTGATTTCAGCTTCTCTGCCGTTTGGCCATTCACACCCTTTATTCTCTCTATGGGCTGCCATTAGCAGCCTTTCCCCTGGTTTCTGTGGCTATGACTCATCTTTCATTCCCTCCCCCAGCAGTATAAATATCTCCCACTTTCTATGCCTTTTAGCTTTGACAAAGGGTCACCTGGACTCGAAACGTCAGCTCTTTTCTCTCCTTACAGATGCTGTAGTAAGAAGTTTCACAACAGGTTAAAGTCCAACAGGGTTTATTTGGTAGCACAAGCTTTTGGAGCGCTGCTCCTTCACCAGGTGAGTCTCAAACTCACCTGATGAAGGAGCAGCGTCCCGAAAGCTTGTGCTACCAAATAAACCTGTTGGACTTTAACCTGGTTTTGTGAAACTTCTTATTGTGCCCACCCCAGTCCATGCCAGCATCTCCACATCATTACAGATGCTGCCAGACCTGCAGAGATTTTCCAGCATTTTCTCTTTTGGTTTCAGATTCCAGCATCTGCAGTAATTTGCTTTTTGTCTTGTATCCCGTTTCCGTTCTGTGAATATAGCGAGCTGAGACCATTCACAACACCAGTTACAAATCTTCCGTGTTTTGATGATTCTGCGTAACTCTTATAGTATTTTGACACAGGTTGATCTGATTTATTTGCAATCATTGACTTGGTTCCACTTATTATTTATGTAATAAGCAGCTGTAGATCTTCAATATTGTAGGTTACTGTGACCGAGAAAATATAATAGCAGTTTGAGTGCAAAATCGTGAGCCGAATACAACTTGCATCATTCATTCCTTTCCATGTTAAACTGGGACCTACGTCTCCATACAGAAAATGCATCTTCCATTCAAGGAGAAAGTAAGATTTAAAGGAGCACTTGGTGTACAGAATACCAAACCATCCTTAAATATGGCTTTGTACATTTAAGCAATGCTCTGACCTTCACACGCTTCTGGACAATGTGCTGGGAAGATGGCACAGTGTTCCAGTGTTACTTGAGCCTCATTTACCCATCAGGGCTGGTTAATGTGCCCACTGAGCCAAGAACTCTCTACCTGCAGTTTTTACAACAGTAATTGTAATCTTTTTTGCAGACTTGCCACCATAAATGTGGATCCCCTGCTTTTCATCACCCTTATCTGTGTGGGTTCCCTCCAGTTTCCTCCCATAGTCCAAAGATTTGTAGGTTAGGTGGATTGGCCATGCTGAATTGTTCCTTGGCGTGGGATTTTCCAGTTGCGTTCACCCCAAGACTGGAAAATCCTGCCCAAGGTCAACGGACCGTTGCATGATCCGTGTCCTGCCTGCTACGATTCCCGTGGTGGACGGGATGGGAAAATTCTGCCCTTAGCGTCCAAACATGTGTAGGTTAGGTGGATTGGCCATGGTAAGTTGCCCCTTAGTGTCCCATGATGTGTGAGTTAGGTGGATTGGCCATGCTAAATTTGTGGGGCTACGGTGGTGGGGTGGAGGAGTGGGCCTGGATGGGATGCTGAATCGATGCGGACACGATGGGCCAAATGACCACTTCCTGCACTATAGGGATTCTGTGGATGTTGTATTTTTCCTTTGAAGCTATCTTCTTGTGTCAGAATTTCATAAAGCGAGAAAAGGAAAAGTTTCTGCATTACATCAGAAATTCAAAAAGCCTTGTTCTTTGGTGGAAAGGAGCGTTCTATCTGATTTTCTGCTGTGTACAGGATGCTGCTGCACATTGAGTAATGTACACAGTGTGTCAGATTTCTGCTTATTTCACATGGCGCTGACTTGATTTTTTAAATGGACTGAGGTGACGGGTGAAGGAGGTGGTGTCAGATGAAAAGGAGAGATGGCAATGTTTACTTTTTCCTTCCCCAGGATGAATAGGCTTTCCATTTTGCTGTATACACATCTGAATACTATAATTTTTCTTTTGTGTGCCTGTCACCATTGGTGGAAGTACATGGTTGTCTGCAGGACTGGGGAGTGACAGCAAAACAATACAGGAGGTCAGTTCACTAAAAGCACAGATCACCGGGCCACAAGCTAATTTTGTCGTCACCACTGGAAACACATCCTCCAACAGTTAAATATTCTTTTTGTTTCCCAGTGATTCTGGTGTGCTGGTAAACGTTTGTGTGGAAGATGAAGTCAGTTGCGTATTCCAGGATTGGAGTGTAACCAATTAGAAAAGTTTGGAACATTTCAGCAATCAGTTTGTGGTGAATACACGCGAGATTGCAGTTTAGGAACAGTTAGACAAAATGGTGAAGCAACTAACATTTGGTGTGAACAAATTAAGTTCTTTTTACCATTGTTTGAAGCATTGAATTTATTGTTTTGGTCTGAGGGATTAGCTGGATAGATCTCATTGATAGCTGTCAACAAACTAATCATTGAAGCTTGAGAGACCTAAAATTGCTGACACCTAAGCCAGTAATCTAAAAAAGAAACTGTAAAAAGGCCTTTTTCCTTTTTCTTCTTGGAAATCTGACCAGCAAATACATTTTTTGAGCCGGTAAATCGTTCCACATTCCAACAGTGATACAAACTAGTATACATTTATATAGAAACATGGAAGATAGAACATGAGAACATAAGAAATAGGAGCAGGAGTAGGCCATCTGGCCCCTCGAGCCTGCTCCGCCATTCAATAAGATCATAGCTGATCTGATAGTGGTTTAGTTCCACTTACCCGCCCGCTCCCCATAACCCTTAATTCCCTTAATGGTTAAAAATCTATCTATCTGTGACTTAAACACATTTAACGAGGTAGCCTCTACTGCTTCATTGGGCAGAGAATTCCAAAGATTCACTACCCTCTGGGAGAAGAAGTTCCTCCTCAACTCTGTTCTAAATGGACTCCCCCGTATTTTGAGGCTATGCCCCCTAGTTCTTGTTTCCATTGTAAGTGGAAATAACCTCGCTGCTTCTACCCTGTCTAGCCCCTTCATTATCTTATATGTCTCTATAAGATCTCCCCTCAACCTTCTAAACTCCAATGAGCACAGGCCCAGTCTACTCAATGTCCCCTCATAAGCTAATCCCCTCATCTCCGGAATCAACCTGGTGAACCTTCTCTGTACCCCCTCCAAAGCTAATATATCCTTTCTTAAATAAGGGGACCAAAACTGTACACAGTACTCTAGGTGCGGCCTCACCAGTACCCTGTACAGTTGCAGTATGACCTCCCTGCTTTTATACTCCATCCTCTCGCGATAAAGGCCAACATTCCATTTGCCTTCTTGATTATCTGCTGCACCTGCAAACTGAGTTTTTGTGATTCATGCACAAGGACCCCCAGGTCCCTCTGCACAGTAGCATGTTGTAATTTTTCACCGTTTAAATAATAATCCATTTTACTATTATTCCTTCCAAAGTGGATAACCTCACACTCACAAACGTTATACTCCATCTGCCAGATCCTTGCCCACTCACTTAGCCTATCCAAATCTCTCTGCAGACTCTGTGTCCTCCACGCAATTTGCTTTCCCACTCCTCTTTGTGTCATCCGCAAACTTTAGGAGCAGGAGGAGGCCATTCGGCCCTTCGAGCCTGCTCCACCATTCATTACAATCATGGCTGATCATCCAGCTCTAATCCTAATCCTGCTTTCTCCCCATAACCTCTGATCTCATTCACCCCAAGTGCTATATCCAGCCGCCTCTTGATGCCAAAACATTGAATGTATTCAACTACTTCCTGTGGTAATGAATTCCACAGACTCACCACTCTTTGGGTGAAGAAATGTCTCCTCACTTCCGTCCTAAATGGTCTACCCTGAATCCTCAGACCGTGACCCCTGGTTCTGGACTCCCCCCACCATCAGGAACATCCTTCCTATTTGCTGCTGCAGACAGTTGGTTCTCATTTTCTGATGGGGAGCATGGCTTTTCACTAGCAACTTGCCGCAGCAGAGTTTTGTACAGAAACTCAACACAAGGGGGGGGAATTTTCCCATCCCATCCACCGCGGGAATCGTAGGGGGGGGGGGGGGGCGGGGGAGGTGGGAGGTGGGGGGGGGAGGTGGTGCGGACCATGGTGGGGGAAGGTGGTGCGGACCATGCAAAGGTCTGATGGCCTCGGGTGGGATTTTCCAGTTTTGGGGCGAGCGCGGCTGGAAAATCCCACCCCAGGACTTTCCTCCCAACTTTCAGTCGATGGCGACTGGAGTCCCACTTCACCCCCTCGCCAAATCCAACAGCCGCGAGACACAACAACAACTCGACAGGTTAAAAACTAAACCAAGTAAAGTTTTTATTTATTAGTCACAAGTAGGTTTACATTAACACTGCAATGAAGTTACTGTGAAAACCCCCTTGTCGCCACACTCCGGCGCCTGTTCGGGTACACTGAGGGAGAATTTAGCACGGCCAATCCACCTGACCAAGTAATTAATTGTGAGACAGACAATATAAAAGCAGGATGATGAGTGCGGCTTTACTCTGCAACTCCCAGGCTCCAGCTGAGGGACAGACTGCTCCTGGACCCGCGCTCTTCAATGTGCCCAGGTTCCTGCACTCCGCTGCAATAGGCACACTGGACCACATGACCTGCGATTGCTCACTCCTTAAAGGGGCCACGCTACCACAGCACCTTTTGCATAATACAAGGCTGACACCAAGCCATAGAAAGAACTTGCATTTATATGGACCTTTGCCCGACCTCGTGACATAAACAGCCTACAGCCTGTGGAGTACATTTTAAAGTAATTACTGTTGTCATGTGGGAAAGAAGGAAACATTAGGACATGTGACCAAAAACTTGATTTGAGAGATAGGTTTGAAGCAGCAATTAAAAGGAGAGGGGAGGGAATTACACAATATAGGCTCCAGATAACCCTAATCATATGCAATGTGCACTGCATTACAGTATAACGTGCAATATAGTAAAAAATGTGTCTTGCTACATGATGCACGCTGGCCGGAATGTTACCGGCATGCCCTCCCCGATTCCGGGGGTGGGCGAGGCTCGGAGAACGGCATTCTCCGTTGGCCTCGGGCAGGATGGTACAAACCTCGGGTGGATGTGCCGGTAAAATTCCGCCCTGTTACTTCATAACACATTGCTATGCAATAAATTATAAGTGCTAAACAGACTACATGATTCTTACAAGTCAGTTGTTGCTTTTGATCAGTAACACTATTAGAAACTGGGCTTAGAACTACATGTTTTGCAAGCATCTGGCTCCCATTTGGTTAGTCCCAGACCTTTGTTGAACCCCTGGCTGTGTGTACTGCAGTGGGAGATGGGAATGGGGGTAGGGAAGGGGATATCCAACCCATAGCTCCAGTGTCACTGTGACCCTTGAACTTTAGTAACCTGGGCCATCCAACATCTGGGAAAGCCGGTCCTATTGGAATGAATTGAGCATTGTGGTTTGGAAAGGACAGACTTTAGTGCAGTTGTTGGTTCTCCCCATGCTGGCTTTGAATGCATAATCTAAAGACCTGATTGTATTTGCAATGCGAAATCTGCACGCCCCAGTTAGACATTGGCTGTGATTCTCCCGAATTGGGACTAGTTTCCACGCCAGGGGGAAACCTGGACAGTTTGCAGGGTCTAATAAATGCTAATTTATTCATAGCGGACAACCCGCCAGTCAGTCCCACTGTCCCGAGACTTGGTTGCCTTTTCTAAATGGTGACCGGATCTCCATGCTCAGAGACAGGCCCTCCCCCCAACAAAAACAGAAATGGTGTCCCCCCCCCCCCTTCACCCCCACTGGCTAGGGGAGCACCACCACCCCCTCACCAAAGATGGCATCCTCCCCACCCACCCACAAAAAAATGGTAACCCCTTCTGGCACATCATGCAGGCATGAGGGTGACCCGACTCATCCTCCCACTCAACCTCCCCTTCCCCATCAGATCCCTCACTCGGAGGCTGAGTGGGGGACTCGAGGGAAAGGGGGGGGTTGAGTGGAGGTTTGGGTTGGATAAACCTCATGCCTGCGTTGGTGTAGGGTTGGGGGGGTGCAAATGCCTCTCATTGCTATGGGGCTGGTGGTGCTTCCTTGACTCTCGGGGTCAAACACATCACGGACCTGTACCAAAGGGAGATCCCGCTGGGGCAGTGGGTGAATTGTGAGGGCCATTCGACTTGAGCTGCAAGCTCACTAATTATACTGAAATGTGTGGTTTTGAATATGCCACGGGTTCCTGTTCGCTATGAGTGGGAAGCCAATCGGGGCTGGCAGCCTGGCCTGGGAGGGTCACAGTGGGTATGGCACGAAACCCGCTTTCCCACTGACTCCCGATCCTCCGGGTCATCGCGATTCGTGATTGGAGCTAGTGGGCCTGGAGAATCCCCCCGTAATTGGACATCTTTACCGTATCTCAGTGGTTCGGTGTTTCTTAAAATGTATTGGGAATCTGAGAATTGGGAGGCAGTTAAGTCTCACTTGGGATTTCTCTATATGATAATGTTTTGCAGATTGTGATGTGCAATATTTACTGAGAAGCTAACTACAGACAACAGGCACAGTGGTTAGCACTGGTTAGGGAGCCGGGTTTGATCCGCGGCTTGGGTCACTGTGCAGAGTTTGCATGTTCTCCCCGTGTCTGCGTGGGTTTCCTCCGGGTGCTCTGGTTTCCTCCCACAGTAAGAAGTTTAACAACACCAGGTTAAAGTCCAACAGGTTTATTTGGTAGCAAAAGCCACACAAGCTTTCGGAGCTGCAAGCCCCTTCTTCAGGTGAGTGGGAATTCTGTTCACAAACAGAGCATATAAAGACACAAAATCAATTTACATGAATAATGGTTGGAATGCGAATACTTACAACTAATCAAGTCTTTAAGAAACAAAACAACATGAGTGGAGAGAGCATCAAGACAGGCTAAAAAGATGTGTATTGTCTCCAGACAAGACAGCCAGTGAAACTCTGTGGGGGTTACAAATAGTGGGACATGAACCCAATATCCCGGTTGAGGCCGTCCTCGTGTGTGCGGAACTTGGCTATCAGTTTCTGCTCAGCGACTCTGCGCTGTCGTGTGTCGTGAAGGCCGCCTTGGAGAACGCTTACCCGAATATCAGAGGCCGAATGCCCGTGACCGCTGAAGTGCTCCCCAACAGGAAGAGAACAGTCTTGCCTGGTGATTGTCGAGCGGTGTTCATTCATCCGTTGTCGCAGCGTCTGCATAGTTTCCCCATGTAAATTGAGTCTGTGTCTTTATATGCTCTGTCTGTGAACAGAATTCCCACTCACCTGAAGAACGGGCTTGCAGCTCCGAAAGCTTGTGTGGCTTTTGCTACCAAATAAACCTGTTGGACTTTAACCTGGTGTTGTTAAACTTCTTACTGTGTTTACCCCAGTCCAACGCCGGCATTGCCACATCATTCCTCCCACAATCCAAAGATGTGTGGATTAGGTGCATTGGCCGTGCTAAATTGGCCTGAGTGTCCCGGGATACGTAGGTTAGGAATTAGCGGGGTAAATGTGGTGTTACAGGGATAGGGCCTGGATGGGATTGTTGTCGGTGCAGACTCGAAGGGCTGAATGGCCTCCTTCTGCACTGTAGGGTTTCTATGATTCTACGGACAGATACTGAGGCTGTAGAATAGTCTACCCTGATTCTAGTTGGCCAGCTGGAGGGAACTTGTTGACTTCTGAAAGAGGGAAGAACTGAGAAAGTTTCACATGTGAAGCCCTGGAGGCACCACATCGGAGCATCGGGGAGGGGAAGAGGAACATTGGCTTCTAGAGTTGTACTGTACTTCAAAACAAAGCCAGTAAACAAACCTCACACAGAAACCAAACTCTTCCTCAGACAGAGGAGGAGGATCGCTTTCTGAGTTGTATTAGTTGACAACATGAAGTACTTTACATCATGAGAGAGAGAATGAAATATTAAACACAATGGAAGGACTCCTCAGTGATGTCTTGGTCTTTTCTATAACACCATGAAGCCTTAACGAAGGAGGGAGCGCCTTGGAGAAAAGATGAACTTTGTGGCCTTTCCTCTTTCGTTTCTGTTTCGAAGAGGAGTTGTGGAAAAGCTGGGCTGTTCCCGTTCCAGAACTGGCTCTGGGAGGGTCAAAGAGAATTGCAGCTGCGTGTCCTCGCCCACCTGCGGCCAGATGTAGTTTCCAGGGGCTTGTATTTGCCACGAGTGCTGTCTCACAGCCAGTGTGGAAGGAGCCAGCTATGACTGCATCTGGGATGGTTAAAACTTAGTGCTTTTAATTAGAACTGTTTTGATTTCAAGGTACTGTTTCAAGAGCAATTGGAATCATTTGGCAGAAGTATATTTAAGTTTGAGTTTATTTATTAATGTCACAAGTAGGCTTACATTAAATGAGGTTACTGTGAAAATCCCCTATTTGCTTCAAACTCATCAAACTATGTGAGTTTCTGCTCCTTGGAAACAATGACTGAGAAATTTGAATTGCTCTCAAAACATCTACAAAGATAGCAGGGGTGACTGGTTCTGTCTGCAAACCTGTGCCAGACTGAGGCCTGAGGCATGTTCAGCTTTAGTTAAATACCACTCGCAAAGAGTGAGGGCCAGATGGGTGAGTAACTCCTTAGCTCATTGGTGCTGGGGGAAGGTCTGAGCAGGCACCTTTAATGAGCACTCGGTCAGGTTGCAGAGTATCTGCTGTGACCTGTCAGAATGAGTGTGGTGCAAGCTCTGCCCATTTGTGGCTGAACTTCATAGAATCCCTACAGTGCAGAAGGAGGCCATTCAGCCCATCAAGTCTGTACCGACCACAATCCCACCCAGGCCCTATTCCCAGAACCCCATGCATTTACCCCGCCAATCCTCCGACACAAGGGGCAATTTAGCATGGCCAATCAACCTAATTCGCACATCTTTAGACTATGGGAAGAAACTGGAGCACCCGGAGGAAACCCACGCAGACACGGGGAGAACGTGCAAACTCCACACAGTGACCTGAGGCCAGAATTGAATCTGGGACCCTGCCATTTGAGGCAGTAGTGCTAAGCACTGTGACACCATGCCGCCCATTCATTTTCAGGTCCTACAACTGGAATATTTGCAATCTGGAATATTAAGAAACTCTGGGGCTGCTTATTGGACCAAAATCCCCTGACTGACGATGGGGTTGAATGGCACACAGATTGCAATGCAACATTCGGAAGACTCAGCACAATTCTATTCCTGAAAAATGATGGTTTTTAGTTGAATTTTTCCTCTAATAATTATATTAAATTCCCAGATCTTTGTTCTAAGCTGTATCTAAACTAAAAATATGCACTGCTCAGTTACAACATGGGGAAACTTCCACATGATTTTTTGAATCAATATTAATTCCATATTCAAGTCTAAAATAGAAGTGAGTTTTTTACTTTCTTCTCTCAGTCCCTCTTTCCCGCACCTTCTACTCTTTGTACAGCTTGGTCAGTGACTGATTTAACGCAGACTACTTTCAATCTCCAAAAGGTATCCTTTACCAAAACTTCTTAAGGCACCAGGGAGTTTAAACCTCCTTCAAATTGAATGTATTCCAGATTCTGTGTTATTTCAGTAACATTGTTTTAAAACTTTCTGGATTCCAACCAATAGTTAAATTATTTAAGACCTAAAGTTGTGCCCCAGTTCCGTTTGAGTTATTGGGTATGTTGCGATTCCGAAACGACAAGTGCTTAATGGAGCTTTCAGTCTTGCTGATGGAAACTTTAGAAACCTTATTTGAGTGAGAGTGGAAAGCAGTCTTGTGCGGCACTGTAAGTGGCTTTGTCATGTCCTCCAGTCACGTGCTGTGAACTGACAGAATGGGCTTTAATTCTTCAGTGAGCACTTGGATGGAAGAATGTATCACAAGGGAGACCTATCACTGAATCACACAGCGTAGATCAAATTGTGCTTTGTCGTCCCTTGATCAGAATGAAAATGTGCATCATCCTTTTGGTCACAATCGAGTGAAAAGTAATTGTGAAAGGTTCTTTTACAAATTGCTCTCTCCTTTTGCAGTGTGGGTAACTTGCTATATGTTGGAGTGGATTTGAACATTTGAAGTTATCAGGCTTAACGTGGGGTGGGTAGGTAGTCCACAGGCAAACACTTCACAACTTCCTTAGCTATCCCCAGCAGGGGAGCCTTTAGCGGAACTCCCAGGCCCTTTTTTTCCGCAAGTTTCCCAGGCCCTTTTTTTCCGTGTAATCAGCCCCCATGGCGGAAATCGGTGCGGGACCATATGGAAATCTACCACCCCGGGCCCGTTAGTGTCTCCCCCACCCGCCGGGAGAGGTTCCTACCAGCGGGATTTACAACTGTTGCCCACTAACGGGGAACAGGCGTGCTCACCCCTGCTGGTGGGGTCAGAGGCCATTGAGGGGCCCCTGGGAGGTCGGAGGCAGAGAGGATGCCCCTTGGGCAGTGCCCAGTGGACAGGATGCCTGCTGGGCACCCTGGCACTGCCCACTGGGCACCCTGGCACTGCCGTTGAGGGCGCAGGGAGATGCACAATGATGAACAAAATCACAGCTGCTCACATCTTCCAAAATGTTGAGGCCTTTGCAGTAGATTTGATGCTTGAGGTGGACAACATTCCGGGACATTGGTGATGGTTGGTTGGCCATCCGGGTTTATTGATGGATATTGCAGAGATTACAGGCTAGGATTCTTCCGGTTTGATCACTCTGTGAGCTAGTGTAAGTGGTAAGCAGGCAGCTTACTGGCTAGTGGTCTTTGCTGATGAGCTGCACAGTTTTACTTCCCAGGTTCCAATAGTATTCCAGCAAACACTTTGGAGAAGATCGGGGGTTGTGGTGGGGGGGCTTCCTGAGATTTCACCTTGTGTCAAAACCATATCTTCTAGTTGGCCTCTTCCTTCCCTCTCTGTAAATTTTTGAGTTTCTCTGAGACTCTGCCCATTCACCCGTCCACCCCGTGCTTGCTGCCCATTCACCCGTCCACCCTGTGCTCACTGACCCACATCAGCTCACATTCCAGCAACATCTGGATTCCAAAATTCCCACCCTTGCTTTCAAATCCCTCCATGGTCTCAGTCTACTTAATCTCTGTAATCTCCTCTAGCCCCGCAACCCTCTGAGATCTCTGCACTCCTCCAATTCTGTCCATTCCCCAATCGCTGCATTATTGGCTGCCCTGCCTTCAGCTGCCTGGGCCCTAAGCTCTGAAATTCCTTCCCTAAGCCTCTCTGCCTCTCTCTCCTTTTCTTAGATACTCCTTGAAATGTATATCTTGGGAGCAAGCTTTTGGTCCTTCATGTTAATATTTCCTTACGTAGCTCAGGATTAAATTTTTTAAAAGTTTACTTATTAGTCACAAGTAGGCTTACATTAACACTGCAGTGAAGTTACTGTGAAAATTTGTTTGAGAATCATAGATTCCTACGGTGCAGAAGGAGGCCATTCGGCCCATCGAGTCTGCACCGACCACAATCCCACCCAGGCCAAATCCCCATAACTCTATGCATTTATCCTAGCTAGTCCCCCTGACACTAAGGGGCAATTTACCATGACCAATCCACCTAACCCGCACACCTTTGGACTGTGAGAGGAAACCAGAGCACCCGGAGGAAACCCACGCAGACACGGGGAGAATGTGCAAACTCCACACAGACAGTGACCAAAGCCGGGAATTGAACCCGGGTCCCTGGCGCTGTGAGGCTGCAGTGCTAACCACTGCGCCACCGTGTCGCCCAATGAGAAGTGCTCCTTCAAAGCACCTTGGGGCATTTTACTCGATTTAAAGGTGCTATATAAGTGAAATTGTTGTTGACTCTATTTTAGTTTTGCTCATTTGAATTATTGCTGTCCTCATTATTTGCACTATTGATCTGATCCCCTGAAAATATCCCCCGAGGAACCCCCAGCACGATCAGCGTCTGCCACCCAAAGGAAACCAATTTGTTGACTTAGCCCACTGCATATTGTGTTGT
This sequence comes from Mustelus asterias, assembly GCF_964213995.1. Classification (NCBI taxonomy): domain Eukaryota; kingdom Metazoa; phylum Chordata; class Chondrichthyes; order Carcharhiniformes; family Triakidae; genus Mustelus; species Mustelus asterias. The sequence continues at coordinate 3,373,470 of NC_135828.1, read as the reverse complement.
GTACACTTAAATCAACAAATACAGGAAAATACAGATAGGCAGAAACTCAATGACCTCGCAAACCTCCTCAGAATCCGTCAGCAGAGTCCACAGGGTTGAGGCACCCCAGTTAGAAGAACACAGCCCTGTCACAGAGTCAGAGAGGTTTACAGCATGGAAGGAGGCCCTTTGGCCCAACTTGTCCATGCCGCCCCTTTTTTTAAATCAGTAAGCTAGTGTGTGCACTCCACATCAGGGAACTGGAACTCCTGTTTATATTGAATTGTCAATTGTTTTAACTTAATCAGCGATGGGTTTCTGCCAGGTAACTGATTGAAAAAAGCAAGTAACTCTTACTTATTAAAACATACAGAGGGAACCTGTTGGTCTATCATGCTTCTTTGTAAGAGCTATCCAATAACTCTACACATTTCTTTTTTTCAAGATCCAATTCTCCATTGAATGTTGTGAGTGAACTTGCTCCCACGTCTCCATTAGGCATAACTTCCCAGAACGCAACTTGCTACGTGAAAAAAATCCACTTTCAAAACAAATTGGGGGATATTTTACCTGAGATACCTGTCTGGAACTGGGCGAGTGAGCAACTAAAACCACCCAGGATAAGGCTGAATAATACAGGGGAGCTCCAAGAAAATATGTTGGCCATATCATTTCTAAATCTATTATAATGTTGTTTTTGAATGTATTAATCATTTGAGTCCCCAAAAGTCAGTGGAACAGTGCTTTTTAAATGAAAAATATTAGTGTCTCCACCACCGACAACCTCTTACTCACTGCTTCCTCCGGGAACCTTCCGTGCCCCCAACTCCCCCACTCTCCTGCCCCATCATTCCCAACAACACTCCCCTCCCCCCAGCACACTCCTCCCTCCTCCATGCCCCAATCCAATTGGCTGCCAGCTTCCATCAGTCTTGGCAGCAGCAAGAGCGCCTTGGTGGCAGCTGCCAGGATTGCAGGCGGAGGGTCTATGGCTCCCTGGGGCAGATCAATTCACAGTCTTGGGCAGGGAGGATTTTGGAAGGTCAGGGAGGGAGGAAGAGTTGGTGGGGGAGGGTGTGGGTTTAAGAATGTAGGTGGATTTGACGGGAGGGGGGGGGGGGGGCGGGGGGGAAGAGAAGATGCGTTGGGGGGGGTGGCGGCAGCTGTGTGTTGGGGGGGTGTGGGGGGGAGGGGGGGTTGTTCGATATTGGGTTCCATTTTAATTCACTCACCAGCAAAGATTTCCAGACTTAAAATCCAGACCGTAGTTTCAGGTTGGACATGCCAGGGAGAAAGAGAGAAGCTGAGTGGCACGGTGGCACAGTGGTTAGCACTGCTGCCTCACAGTGCCAGGGACCTGGGTTCAATTCCAGCCTTGGGTCACTGTCTGTGTGGAGTTTGTACTTTCTCCCTGTGCCTGCGTGGGTTTCCTCCGGGTGCTCCGGTTTCTGCCCAAAGATGTGCAGGTTAGGTTGATTGGCCGTGCTAAATTGCCCTTAGTGTCAGGGGGATTAGCAGGGTAAATAAGTGGGTTTATGAGAATAGGGCTTGGGTGGGATTGTGGTTGGTACAGACTCGATGGACTGAATGGCCTCCTCCTGCACTGTAGGATTCTATGATTCTAACTGAGTTCTCTGATGATGTGGAGTTTCTTTAAAATATCTTTAACTCTTATCTGCTTTGTTTTCTAAATTGTACATGAAGATTCCTCTGGCCCACACACACCAAAGTTAATTTGTTGCTGCAGTCCTCGGATACAGCTCCCGTGCACTGAATGTTTCACCCAGTTTTGACCCACTGAAATGTGTTAACCATCAGGCTGGACAAAAGAGGGTCTGTGAGCTTGCAAATGTCCTCTGGCCTGTGTGCTGGATACCTGCAACATGTCTGTTAGCATTGACACTAAAACAGGGATTTGGTTTCCAGTAATGAGGTCTCAGATGGATCTTTTCAAAGAATCTCTCGGCATGGTCATTTAAATGGTCAGTAATCAAGCTGCAATAGACACAATTGTGAAAAAGACTGTTGTGATCGCTGGTTGCTCTGAGTGTATTACAACCTTTGGTGCAGATTACCAGTTTGTGCTTTGGAGGTAAGTACTTACGTAGACTATCCTACCAGTCACTGCACACACTGCTGCTAATTCAATGTGTTGATTGCGCTAAAAAAAAGGAAAAGTAATAATTTGTATTAAATAATGTAATAGGCACAACAGTGAGAATTTAGCACTGAGCTTGAATGATTAGATCGTTTGAATTAAATAGCTTTGAATGAAGAGAACTGGATTGTACAGTGAAGAGTGACTTCGCTAATGCTAATCATAGAATCCCTACAGTGCAGAAGGAGGCCATTCGGCCCATCGAGTCTGCACTGGCAACAATCCCAGTAAGAAGTTTAACAACACCAGGTTAAAGTCCAACAGGTTTATTTGGTAGCAAAAGCCACACAAGCTTTCGAGGCTCTGAGCCCCTTCTTCAGGTGAGTGGGAATTCTGTTCACAAACAGAACTTATAAGACACAGACTCAATTTACATGAATAATGGTTGGAATGCGAATACTTACAACTAATCCAGTCTTTAAGAAACAAAACAATGGGAGTGGAGAGAGCATCAAGACAGGTTAAAAAGATGTGTATTGTCTCCAGACAAGACAGCCAGTGAAACTCTGCAGGTCCACGCAACTGTGGGAGTTACAAATAGTGTGACATAAATTCTGATTCTAGGATCGCATGATAAAGACTCAGGAGGAAAAAAGCAGAAATATTTATGTGAAATAGTGTGACATAAACCCAATATCCCGGTTGAGGCCGTCCTTGTGTGTGCGGAACCTGGCTATCAGTTTCTGCTCCGCGACTCTGCGCTGTCGTGTGTCGCGAAGGCCGCCTTGGAGAACGCTTACCCGAATATCAGAGGCCGAATGCCCGTGACCGCTGAAGTGCTCCCCAACAGGAAGAGAACAGTCTTGCCTGGTGATTGTCGAGCGGTGTTCATTCATCCGTTGTCGCAGCGTCTGCATAGTTTCCCCAATGTACCATGCCTCGGGACATCCTTTCTTGCAGCGTATCAGGTAGACAACGTTGGCCGAGTTGCAAGAGTATGTACCGTGTACCTGGTGGATGGTGTTCTCACGTGAGATTATGGCATCTGTGTCGATGATCCGGCACGTCTTGCAGAGGTTGCTGTGGCAGGGTTGTGTGGTGTCTTGGTCACTGTTCTCCTGAAGGCTGGGTAGTTTGCTGCGGACAATGGTCTGTTTGAGGTTGTGCGGTTGTTTGAAGGCAAGAAGTGGGGGTGTGGGGATGGCCTTGGCGAGATGTTCGTCTTCATCAATGACATGTTGAAGGCTCCGGAGGAGATGCCGTAGCTTCTCCGCTCCGGGGAAGTACTGGACAACGAAGGGTACTCTGTCCACTGTGTCCCGTGTTTGTCTTCTGAGGAGGTCGGTGCGGTTTTTCGCTGTGGCGCGTTGGAACTGTTGATCAATGAGTCTAGCGCCATATCCTGTTCTTATGAGGGCATCTTTCAGCGTCTGGAGGTGTCTGTTGCGATCCTCCTCATCCGAGCAGATCCTGTGTATACGGAGGGCTTGTCCGTAGGGGATGGCTTCTTTAACGTGTTTAGGGTGGAAGCTGGAGAAGTGGAGCATCGTGAGGTTATCCGTGGGCTTGCGGTACAGTGAGGTGCTGAGGTGACCGTCCTTAATGGAGATGCGCGTGTCCAAGAATGCAACCGATTCCGGAGAGTAGTCTATGGTGAGCCTGATGGTGGGATGGAACTTGTTGATGTCATCATAGAGTTGTTTCAGTGATTGTTCACCATGAGTCCAAAGGAAGAAAATGTCATCGATGTATCTAGTGTATAGCACCGGTTGAAGGTCCCGTGCGGTGAAGAAGTCTTGTTCGAACCTGTGCATGAAGATGTTGGCATATTGAGGTGCACATTTGGTCCCCATGGCTGTTCCGTGTGTCTGGATGAAGAACTGGTTGTTGAAGGTGAAGATATTGTGGTCCAGGATGAAGCGGATGAGATGTAAAATTGCATCTGGAAACTGGCAGTTGTTGGCGCTGAGCACTGAGGCCGTTGCAGCAATGCCATCGTCATGGGGGATGCTGGTGTAGAGTGCTGAGACATCCATTGTGACGAGGAGCGCTCCTGGTTCAACTGCTCCATGTGTGCCGAGTTTCTGTAGGAAGTCCGTCGTGTCGCGACAAAAGCTGGGGGTTCTTTGTACAATGGGTTTCAGGATGCCCTCGACATAGCCGGAGAGGTTCTCGCACAGGGTCCCATTGCCCGATACAATCCCACCCAGGCCCTTTCCCTGTAACCCCATGTATTTACCCTGCTAATCCCCTCGACACTACGGGGCAATTTAGCATGGCCAATCCACCCAACCCGCACATCTTTGCACTGTGGGAGGAAACCGGAGCAGACACGGGGAGAACGTGCAAACGTGCAAACTCCACACAGTCACCCAAGGCTGGAATTGAACTTGGCCTCTGGCGCTGTGAGAAAGTAGTGCTTGCCACTGTGCCATCCTTAACACAATACGAAGTCTCTCAACACCAGGTTAAAGTCCAACAGGTTTATTTGGTAGCACAAGCCACAAGTGGCTTGTGCTACCAAATAAACCTGTTGGACTTTAACCTGGTGTTGTGAGACTTCTCACTGTGCCCAAGCCAGTCCAACGCCGGCATCTCCACATCCGTCCTTAACATGCAGTTAATATTAGACTGCAGTTATGCTGCAACTTTGACATTGCTCTGAGTTAGATTTCACTTGGGCAGTGGTAAAAGTGTTGGTATAACCTGAAGTTATGGCACATAGAGCAATTAAACATTTTAAAGTGAAGCGTATGGGTTACAGTTTTAGATTGATTTACAGATGGATAACTCCATGGCAAAGTGTTTATTGAATGTAATTTGCCTTGTCAGGATAATGCCATAGCTCTGGAACCTCTGCAAATACAATCCTAAAGTAACAGCTCTTATTTCCTCACACCTCAGCAGTCTAGAAACTCCAGAATCTCAAAGCTGAATACAGCAGACAGTATAACTCCAGTCCGACTACCACAGAGAATTGAAGATGATTCACTCTGTCAATGCAGGACCACCACACCCTGACTTTAAGAGAATGATAGTTGGTCAGTATTATGAGCTCAAAAAGCAGAGTTTCATTTAGTGTCTTCCTGAAAAACATCTTTATTTTGCGCAAAGATCAAACCTTTGGCTTCTCAAACCTTGGTGTCTAATTAAATATCACATTCTGTTTTTAATATTTCCCTAATTTGGAACAGGTTGTTGGGGTTACTGCGTGTAGAGAACCCACTGACTGTACGGTCCAGAACCCATTCAACCGAATGGGAAGGGTACAATGACATTGTTGGAGATTTGAGTTGGGGGGGGGGAGGACTGAGTGACAGCAAAGTGGGTGATTGTCAATCCACAGCCCGGTAACAAAACCCCAGTGACGGTTACACGTCTCTTTGCCTCTTCATTTAAGAGTGATAAAAGCATTGTAAACTTTTGCTGTTATGATTTGATTTGAATTATTTCTTGTCACATGGATTGGTATACAGTGAAAAGTATTGTTTCTTGCGCACTATACAGACAAAGCATACCGTTCATAGAGTAAATAGGGGAGAAGAAAAGGAGAGGGTGCAGAATATTGTGTTAGTCATAGCTAGGGTGCAGTGAAAGGTCAACTTAATATGAAGTGGGTCCATTTCAGAAGTCTGACGGCAGCAGGGAAGAAGCTGTTCTTGAGTCGGTTGCTACGTGACATCAGACTTTTGAATCTTTTTCCCGACGGAAGAAGGTGGAAGAGAGAATGTCCAGGGTGCATGGGGTCCTTGATTATGCTGGCTGCTTTTCCGAGGCCGTGGGAAGTGTAGACAGAGTCAATGGATGGGAGGCTGGTTTGTGTGATGGACTGGGCTTTGTTCATGGCCTTTGTAGTTCCTTGCAGCCTTGGGCAGAGCAGGAGCCATACCAAGCTGTGATACAATCAGAAAGAATGCTTTCTATGGTGCATCTGTAAAAGTTGGTGAGAGTCGTAGCGGACATGCCAAATTTCCTTAGCTTCCTGAGAATGTAGAGGCGTTGAGGAACATGATGCAGAATTTTCCAGGTGATAGACCTACCACAACATTGCTCCCCAGGTCTGTGGAAACACCTGAAGTTATTCCATCTTCCGGTGATTTTTTTTTTTATTTCCTCACTGTTGACAGCTTTGTTTTAAAAAAAAAAAGCCAATTATTCCAGAATATAGATATTGACATAACAAGACTTCTGTTCTTAATATCAAGGTCTATTCAGTGGGAACATCAGCGATCAATTGAATGAAGTAAATTTTGTGTGCGTACTTAAAGTGGGCATTTTCTAAGAGTTTTATGACAGATATATCGCCTTGGATAAATATTTGTGGTCTAGATGTTTGTGCAGCTTGTCAAGCTGGAGAAAGCTTTTGCAGTAAAATGCTTATCAGCGTTACATTTACAGGTTAAATAGGAGGGTTGTTAACAGTGCTACTGTTTGCGTTTTGAAGATTTGGTTATCATTGGAATTGCAATTTACAATATTTATGTATAATTTACTTATCTCCTCTTTTTAAGGCAGTGTGTGCTTTTTTTCCCCATAATATTGGTTGGGGAATGGATTGAAAGTTCCTGACAAGGAAGCCACGTCTCACTGTTTTGTGGCTAATGTTACGACAGCTTGTGAGTTGCACTGAAGTTAAAATAGATGTCTGGAGATAATTAACAAGCTTGTAATAGAATGCTAAAAGATGCAAGCATAAGAAATAGGAGCATATGTAGGCCATACAGACCTGCTCCTCCATTCAGTAAGATCACGGCTAATCTTCTGCCTCATTGTTCCAGTTTATCTCCATTTCCCTCAAAACCCTTAAAACTCAGAAACCTTTCAGTCTCAATCTTGAATGAACTCAGCGTTGAACATCCACACTTCCCTGGACTTCTCAAACCTCCTGAGAGAAGACATTTCTCCTTGTCTCAGTCCTAAGTGGCTGATCCGATATCCTGAGATCACGCCCTCGATTTCTAAACTCTCCAGCCAGTGAGAGGAGGACCTTTCAAACCTGTCGGTGCTGCCCAGAACAAAGAGTCGTCACTGCGACGGCGGGGAAACTGTGGTCTCCAGTTGACTGTGTGCTGCTGTTTGTGCTGGGGAATTCACGTCACAGAGTAAGCCAGCTGGCTTCCAGAGCACACAAAACAAACCGTGCCGATCTGTACCATGTAAATATGGTGTAAAGTGAAGAGGTCAGCCGGCTGGATTCAGATCCTGTCAAACATTCCAGGATATTGGTAACATGATGTGTGTGCTTGTAAATGTGAAGAGGGGCGTTATTTGTTTTGCTTTTTAACAGGCATATTTTTGTCACAGCTGCAGACCCAACGCGTTTACCATTTCTTCCCCTCTCTTTATCCCCCTTGGGCCTTTCTTCTCTATTCCTCACCTACCCCTCTTGCTCAGTTGTCTCATTTCACATTCCTATTTCGGACAGTTTGCACACCCAAAAAAAATGGCAGCAACCAATTCCTATTCCTCTGCCTTTCTGCCCTCTTTCTGCCATGCTGGACTGAATTCCTCTCGAATAGAGACCCCCATGATCATAGAAACCCTTCAGTGCAGAAGGAGGCCATTCGGCCCATCGAGTCTGCACCAACCACAATCCCACCCAGGCCCTACCCCCACATATTTACCCACTAATCCCTCTAACCTACACATTTTAGGATTCTAAGGGGCAATTTTTAACCTGGCCAATCAACCTAACCCGCACATCTTTGGACTGTGGGAGGAAACCGGAGCACCCGGAGGAAACCCACGCAGACACGAGGAGAATGTGCAAACTCCACACAGACAGTGACCCGAGCCGGGAATCGAACCAGGGACCCTGGAGCTGTGAAGCAGCAGTGCTAACCACTGCGCTACCGTGCTGGACCCATTAAAAGAGTCCACACTGCCCCCTTGGAAGCTCTGTTCGCAATTACCTCATCTTCCCCTCGTGCTGACCTTGCCTTCCAGCTCTGACGAAGAGTTATCCAAACTTTGTTCTCTCTCCACAGACGCTGTCAGACCTGCTGGAATTTTCCAGCATTTTCTGTTTTTGTTTCAGATTCCAGCGTCCACATTTTGCTTTTCCATCCAGCTCGGGTTCTGAGGACGAGCCTCAGAAGCCCCTTCCCACATACCTCACCCCACCCACCATTTCCCCCTCGACTCTGCCAGCAGATCAATCACTCTCCCTCGGAATTTGCCTTTCGAGATCCCCTTCGTTCCTGACCAAAGCCCCAACAGCTGTCACCCGCTTGTGGATGATTGCATTGACATTGTGGTTTTGTGGGGAAGTTGACAACACATTGCCCATGAGCCCACAACCAGCCCCCGCCCCCAAACCAGCTCCAGCCCCCACTCCCTAAACCAGCCCCCACCCCCTAAACCAGCAGCGCACCCCCCCCCTCCCAACCAGCCTGCCAACCCCCACCCCCTAAACCAGCAGTGCACCCCTGCCCCCTCCCAACCAGCCTGCCAAACCTAGCTGGGTTTTCCTCCACCTGCCCCCACCAAAACTGCGAGATTATGTTCTAGCCCATAGCACCAAGTCACACTCCAGTCCCTTCGCCTACTCTTCCAGCTCATTCCCCCTTTTGAACATCTTGTCGTGTTTCACCCTCCTGATCTATCTGTCAAAATTCTCACTGTCCACTATCCCATCAAGCTCTATCTCCACTGAAAAATCCTCTCTCCTTTTCCTGCCTCAATCTTTGTACTGAGTGACTTTGTACTCAGTGATTGTAGTCTTCATTTCAACTCTCCGCCCCCCCCCCCTTCCCCCATCCCCCTCGCCCACCCTCCCCCTCTCCTCTGAATTCACTGCCTTCCTCTCGTCCCTAATCGTCTGTCAGGATTTTTGGGGGAAGGTGGAGTTCTCAGTATGTTGATTGGGTCTGAAATCTTGTTCTGATTACTGCTTTGTTTCCTGGTCTTGAGCAATCATTACCATGAACTGTACTGTGGGACATTGTGTGAACTCAGCGTTACGCTGGAGCCAACAGGGCAGAAGCTTGTAGCTTGAATTCAGTGAGCCAACATTTGGAATTTTCTGTTACATTTACAATGATGCCGGCAGGAGGCTAACAGGCACAGAAGCAGATTGTTGAGGAGTGAATATTCAGATACTGGTGCAAGGACAGAGGAACAGCAGTCATTAACCCCATCTGGTTTCACAGTGAGACTCGATGAGATCTCTACTTATCTGTGAAGAACTCGGGCAATCCCTCACCTTTGAACTTGCTGTCTGACTATTGGCCTCTATTTGAGCTGAAATCTCATCATGGAGTGCAGAAGGAGGCCTTTTGGCTGTTTGTGCTGATGCTTTGAATGATTTGATTTGATTTATTATTGTCACATGTATTCGTATACGGTGAAAAGTATTGTTTCTTGCGCACTATACAGACAAAGCATACCGTTCATAGAGAAGGAGAGAGTGCAGAGTGTAGTGTTACAGTCATAGCTAGGGGTGTAGAGAAAGATCAACGTAATGAGAGGTAGATCCATTCAAGTCTGACGGCAGCAGGGAAGAAGCTGTTCTTGAGTCGGTTGTTACGCGACCTCAGACTTTTGTATCTTTTTCCCGACAGAAGAAGGTGGAAGAGAGAATGTCTGGGGTGCGTGGGGTCCTTGATTATGCTGGCTGCTTTTCCAAGGCAGTGGGAAGTGTAGACAGTCAATGGATGGGAGGCTGAAATGAGTAATTCAATGAGTCCCCACTGCACTGCTCCTTCACACAGCCCTGTACTTTCTTCATATTGAAGTATACAGATCCAATTCCCTTTCGAAATTAATGGTGTTTTTTTTTGAAGTGTCAAAGAAAGTTGGATCTGGGTCAGGTTTTAATTTCCTCATGGATCTGGGGGTGGAAAAGCTTTTTAACAGTTTGACATTGGTCCAACTCTGATGGAAAACCCATTTTTCCTCTTTAGTTTTAGATTGACTCTTGTCCCTTGAGCTGTTCAGCTTGCTGTATTCAGCAACTGGACGATCAGATACAAGGGAATGGCCATGCATAATTTGATTAAGTTTCTTTTCCTGAGAGATGCATGTGACCTTGGGTCCGTACTCATGGGGCCCGATTTTACCAAAATTTTGTGCCCGAAAATCGTGGTAAAGTTGGGTGTTGGGCCTAAAACGCGATCTGCACCCGACTCATGGCGCGCGCCCGAATCGGCCGCCGCGATGATTTAAATGCATTTGCATGCATTTAAATCGACTTAATGAAGCTCGCGCCCAACTCTACCGACGAATCCGACTTTACCAGGTTGCGGCCCATTTCGCGTCCGCGCATTAAACGGCCTGCTAAATAAAAGTCCGAATGGGACTCCAATTCAGCAGGGGAACCGCCGAAGCCAATCCCCCCCGACCATCCTTCACGGACCCCCCCCCCCGGGATCAGACCCCTTGGGAGGCACACCCCCGACCTAGCTTGATCGCTGGTCTCCCTTCACCATCCTTCCGATCTGCAGTCCGTCGACAGCCTCCTGTACGTTCCTGGCCTTGATCTGCCTTTCCCTGGGTGGGGGGGGGGGATGGAGAAGGGGAGTGACGTGCCTGCTCCTGGGGGTGTGGGGGGGAGGGGGGGTGGCGCTGCCAGTCTGCAGCCGATTTTTCCCCCCCCCCCCTCCCCACCAGAGGAGGGATATCTCCCCTCCCCCCCAGGGGTAGACACGTCACTCCCCTTCTCCATCCCCCCTCACCTCACGTGAGAACACCATCCACCAGGTACACGGTACATACTCTTGCAACTCGGCCAACGTTGTCTACCTGATACGCTGCAGGAAAGGATGTCCCGAGGCATGGTACATTGGGGAAACCATTCAGACGCTACAACAACGGATGAATGAACACCGCTCGACAATCACCAGGCAAGACTGTTCTCTTCCTGTTGGGGAACACTTCAGCGGTCACGGACATTCAGCCTCTGATATTCGGGTAAGTATTTTCCAAGGCGGCCTTCACAACAAATGACAGTGCAGAGTCGCTGAGCAGAGACTGATAGCCAGGTTCCGCACACATGAGGACGGCCTCAACCGGGATCTTGGGTTCATGTCACACTATCTGTAACTCCCACAACTTGCCTGGACTTGCAAAGTCTCACTGGCTGTCCTGTCTGGAGACAATGCGCATTTCTTTAACCTGTGCTAATGCTCTCTCCACTCACATTGTCTGTCCCTTTAAGACTTGATTAGCTGTAAAGACTTGCATTCCAATCATTATTCATTATTCTGTAAATTGAGTTTGTGTCTTTATATGCCCTGTTTGCTGTTTATGAGCAGATCTCCCACTCATCTGATGAAGAGGCAGCGCTCCGAAAGCTAGTGGCGTTTGCTACCAAATAAACATGTTGGACTTTAACCTGGTGTTGTTAGACTCCTTACTATAATTGGGGAGAACAGTCCATTTTCAGATAAAGCCATGGTGTATTTTCTGTCCATCTGAGAGGGCAGATACAGCTTCAGTTTGATGTCTCATCTGAAACATGGGACCTCTAACAGTGCAGCACTCCCTCCATACTGCAGTGGAGGATGGAATCTTCTGTTTGTGGCAAGTGTCTCACTCGCTGCCTGAAGCGTAAGACACCCACGCGGGAAGGAAAACCCACCGTAACCTCTGCCCATCAGGCACTTAAGTGGACAGCCACAGGCCCTTCCAACTGAGGACCCCAGCTCGGCCATCCTGCCAGCCCATCAAACACCGACCATGGGGGAAACCATAGCTGTCACTCAAACAACACAGTTGATCTTCCAGCCCAGAACTGACCACAGGCTGAGGCAGGAAAGCATTTGTTATTGTTGATCCTCCAGAGGGAATCCTTCAGTTGTAGGCAATAAAATAAAACAAAATTTACTCCAACTTATAAATCAAAGAAAAAGGTTTAATAAAGAAACTTCATTACTCCAACACTTGAGGCCTCACCCTGGGCCATTCCAAACTCTCCCCAATTCCTAACAGATTCTTATTTATACCGAGTCAGCTGGTCCACCACATCATTTTGTCATTGGTTGCACAGTTTATTGGGTCAGCTGACCCTTACAGCTTGTTACCATTGGTCACCTTACAACAGATCCAATGTTATCATTGATTACATGCCAACAAATATAGGTCCCGCCGCCAACCCTAATTTTCCAGCATTTGCACCTCATTCCTTGCCTCCTAAGTGGGCAGAAGATTCCGATGGAATGTCAGTGGGATTTTTGTGCTCCGTTTTCTGGAGTGGGATTTGAACCTACGATCTTCTGATTCCAGGGTGAGAGTGCTTCTTCAGATTCATCCCCTTCCAAGTTCTCCTTGCCTGGGCAGATGTTCGTCTCCTCCATGTCTCCCTGTGGCACCAATTCCCTCTTTACAGGATGCAGCAAATGATGGTGATGTGGGATGTTCTCCGTGGCGAGTATTGGAGAGTCTTGCCTAATCAGTACAAACATTTGAAGCACATCTTTAAGAGTCCAAGAGCCTGCTCTACTAGGAACCTTTTGACTTGACAGTCCTGCAATTCTTCTTAACCCCTTCTTCCCCCATTTCACACTGATAGCCATCTTCACCAATTCTTCCTCTACCCATGGTGCTGCACCATTTTACTTTGAAGAGCAGCAGTTCGAAGTAAAGGGTAAAGATGGAATTGGGGGCGATTCTGATTTTCTTCCATAAGCAGGCAGGAGATGGGACTGTATGGGATTTGCAAAGTCGTATTTGTTCTTCAGACTGAAAGATGTCGTGATGCATCACATGACAAACTGATGTACACCATTTATTTAAATGCTGCTCACTTAAGAACATAAGAACATAAGAAATAGGAGCAGGAGTAGGCCATCCAGCCCCTCGAGCCTGCCCCGCCATTCAATAAGATCATGGCTGATCTGAAGTGGATCAGTTCCACTTACCCGCCTGATCCCTATAACCCCTAATTCCCTTACCGATCAGGAATCCATCTATCCGTGATTTAAACATATTCAACGAGGTAGCCTCCACCACTTCAGTGGGCAGAGAATTCCAGAGATTCACCACCCTCTGAGAGAAGAAGTTCCTCCTCAACTCTGTCCTAAACTGACCCCCTTTATTTTGAGGCTGTGCCCTCTAGTTCTAGTTTCCTTTCTAAGTGGAAAGAATCTCTACCTCCCTCTCTACCCTATCCAGCCCCTTCATTATCTTATAGGTCTCTATAAGATCCCTCCTCAGCCTTCTAAATTCCAACGAATACAAACCCAATCTGCTCAGTCTCTCCTCATAATCAACACCCCTCATCTCTGGTATCAACCTGGTGAACCTTCTCTGCACTCCCTCCAAGGCCAATATATCCTTCCGCAAATAAGGGGACCAATACTGCACACAGTATTCCAGCTGCGGCCTCACCAATGCCCTGTACAGATGCAGCAAGACATCTCTGCTTTTATATTCTATCCCCCTTGCGATATAGGCCAACATCCCATTTGCCTTCTTGATCACCTGTTGCACCTGCAGACTGGGCTTTTGCGTCTCATGCACAAGGACCCCCAGGTCCCTCTGCACAGCAGTATGTTGTAATTTCTTTCCATTTAGATAATCCAATTTGCTATTATTTCTTCCAAAGTGAATAACCTCGCATTTGTTAACGTTATACTCCATCTGCCAGATCCTCGCCCACTCACTCAGCCTGTCCAAATCTCTCTGCAGACCTTCTACGCCCTCCACACAATTCACTTTTCCACTTATCTTTGTGTCGTCTGCAAACTTTGTTACCCTACACCCACTCCCCTCCTCCAGATCGTCTATATAAATGGTAAATAGTTGAGGCCCCAGTACCGAACCCTGCGGCACGCCACTAGTTACCATCTGCCAACCAGAAAAGCACCCATTTATTCCGACTCTCTGCTTCCTGTCGGATAGCCAATCCCCAATCCACGCTAACACCCTACCCCCAACTCCGTGTGACCCAATCTTCTTCAGCAACCTTTTGTGAGGCACCTTATCAAACGCCTTTTGGAAATCCAAAAACACCGCATCCACCGGTTCCCCTCCGTCAACCGCACTAGTCACATCTTCATAAAAATCCAACAAGTTCCAACAATTCCAACTTGTTGGAATTAGTTATCGTATCATTTTATTAATGGACATAAAACCTACATGAGTACATTATTAGAGGCCTAGAGATATACAGCATGGAAACTGGCCCTTCGTCCCAACTCGTCCATGCCGATCAAGGTTTCCTAAACTGAACTTGTTCCATTTTCCTGCGTGGGGCCCATATCCCTCCAAACCGTTCCCATCCATGTACCTGTCCAAATGTCTTTTAAATGTTGTAATTGTACCCACCTCTACCACCTCCTCTGGCAGCTCATTCCACACGCATCACCCTCTGTGTGGAAAAGTTGCCCCTCAGGTCCCTTTTAAATTATTCTGATAACATTTCTTTGTTCCTTCTTGCTTTTATAGAAAGGCTGTCTACATATCTTGCAACGGGATCTTGAGCAATTGGGCTGATGAATGGCAGATGGAGTTTAATGTCAATAAATGCGAAGTGATGCATTTTGGTAGATCGAACCAGGGCAGGACTTACTCAGTTAATGGTAGGGCGTTGGGGAGAGTTACAGAACAAAGAGATCTAGGGGTACAGGTTCATAGCTCCTTGAAAGTGGAGTCACAGGTGGACAGGGTGGTGAAGAAGGCATTTGGCTGCTTGGTTTCATTGGTCAGAACATTGAATACAGAAGGTGGGACGTCTTGTTGAAGTTGTACAAAACATTGGTAAGGCCACAATTGGAATACTGTGTATAGTTCTGGTCACCCTGTTGTAGAGAGGATATTATTAAGCTAGAAAGAGTGCAAAAAAGATTTAGTAGGATGCTACCGGGACTTGATGGTTTGAGTTATAAGGAGAGGCTGGATAGACTGGGACCTTTTTCCCTGGAGCATAGGAGGCTTAGGTGTGATCTTATAGAGGTCTATAAAATAATGGGGGGCATCGATACGGTATAGTCAATATCTTTTCCCAAAGGTAGGGGAGTCTAAAACTAGAGGGCATAAGTTTAAGATGAGAGAGGAGAGATATAAGAGTCCAGAGTGGCAATTTTTTCAGAGGGTGGTGAGTGTCTGGAACAAGCTGCCAGAGGCAGTAGTAGAGGTGGGTACAATTTTGTCTTTTAAAAAGCATTTAGACAGTCACATGGGTAAGATGGGTATTGAGGGATATGGGCCAAACGCACGCAATTGGGACTAACTAGGTGGTTAAATAAAAAGGGTGGCATGGACAAGTTGGGCCGAAGGGCCTGTTTGCATGCTGTAAACCTCTATGACTCTAAAGCACCTCTTGTTCAATCAGTTTGGAAAGGCACAAACCACATTTTAAAAAAAATTGATTTGTTGAAAACTTCTTTGGAAGTTTTGATTTTTCAGTCAATTGAATGATTAGTTTTAGGGTTTTGACTGGCAGAGGGACAGATTAAACTTCCAGCCTACTTTTCTTTTGTCATTCTGGGCCGTGCAAACCACAAGACATGGTGGAAGTTGGAGGATCTACTGAAGTGGGTTATTTTAGTAATGTTCGGGGGAGGGGTGCAGCGAGAGGGATTAACATACGGAGACGGAGTCACAATGCCAAGGCTGAGTCAGCAGATGTTGGCTAAGCTGCTTTTGCACTGTCAACCTCAGTAACACTCGCTATCAGCACTTACTGATTAAAGAGCAGGGTGTTGGAAGTTGGAAGGGGACAAACCAGAAGGAGACAAATGTTGATTAGAGTTCTTTCTAACTTTTGGGTTTGCCATGGCTCTTGATTTATTAAAAGATCTCTTCTAATTGGCTCTGGAAATCCAACTAATTCTGTTCGTTACCCCCAATCTCTAAAAGCTGGAGCATTTCTTTGTCAGTCAATTCAACACAGGCGCTTGTTTAAATTCATAGAATCCCTACAGTGCTGAAGAGGCCATTCAGCCCATCTAGTCTGCACATACTCTCTGACAGAGTATTTTACCCAGGTCCTGTCCCTAGAAACCCATGATGTGGAGATGCCGGCGTTGGACTGGGGTAAGCACAGTAAGAAGTCTCACAACACCAGGTTAAAGTCCAACAGGTTTATTTGGTAGCAAATACCATAAGCTTTCGGAGCACTGCTCCTTCGTCAGTTGGAGTGGATATCTGCTCTCAAACAGTGCACAGACACAGAAATCAAGTTACAGAATACTAATTAGAATGTGAATCTCTACAACCAGCCAGGTCTTAAAGGTACAGACAATGTGGGTGGAGGGAGCATTAGCAGGATGCTACCGGGACTTGATGAGCAAACTACCCAGCCTTCAGGAGAACAGTGACCACGACACCACACAACCCTGCCACAGCAACCTCTGCAAGACGTGCCGGATCATCGACACGGATGCCAGCATCTCACGTGAGAACACCATCTACCAGGTACACGGTACCTACTCTTGCAACTCGGCCAACGTTGTCTACCTGATACGCTGCAGGAAAGGATGTCCCGAGGCATGGTACATTGGGGAAACCATGCAGACGCTGCGACAACGGATGAATGAACACCGCTCAACAATCACCAGGCAAGACTGTTCTCTTCCTGTGGGGGAGCACTTCAGCAGTCACGGGCATTCAGCCTTGGATCTTCAGGTAAGCATTCTCCAAGGTGGCCTTCACGACACATGACAGCGCAGAGTCGCTGAGCAGAAACTGATAGCCAAGTTCTGCACACATGAGGATGGCCTAAACCGGGATGTTGGATTTATGTCACATTATCAGTAACCCCCACAGCTTGCCTCCTGGACTTGTAGAATCTCACTAGCTGTTCTGTCTGGAGACAATACACATCTCTTTAACCTGTGTTGAATGCTCCCTCCACCCACATTGTCTGTACCTTTAAGACCTGGCTGGTTGTAGAGATTCACATTCTAATTAGTATTCTGTTACTTGATTTCTGTGTCTGTGCACTGTTTGAGAGCAGGTTTCCACTCCATCTGACGAAGGAGCAGTGCTCCGAAAGCTTATGGTATTTGCTACCAAATAAACCTGTTGGACTTTAACCTGGTGTTGTGAGACTTCTTACTTAGAAACCCACACATTTTCCATGGCTAATCCATCTAAACTACACATATTGGGACACTAAGGGGCAATTTAGCATGGCCAGTCCAACTAACCGGCTCATCTTTCGGACTGTGGGAGAAAACTAGAGCACCCGGAGGAAATCCAAGCAGACACAGGGGAGAACGTGCAGACTGCACGCAGACAGTGACCCAAGGCAGGAATTGAACCCAGGTCCCTGGCGCAGTGAGGCAGCAGCGCTAACCACTGTGCCACCGTGCTGCCGGGTTAGTGCTTCTGCTCACAGATACACTGAACAGTGCGTTCCCAGCTCTCCTGTTATATTGCCAACAGTAATTTCAAAGTTTATAACTCTTCTTGAAATGTGACGACAGACTGAAAGATTGGTCCTCAAGTGAAATGATTTGATTAGTAAGCTGACAGCAGCTCTGTCTCGCTGCTGAGGAGATCATCAGAGGTTTTGGCTGTATTTCTGAAATGTGTCCTATTTATCAATTTACATATAAACAGAGCTTCTTTAGAAGCTTGTCTGCTAGGGAATATGGCAGAAATAACTGTGTAAATACCACTTGCAAGTCAGCTTCTGTAAGCTTTAGAAGGCTCTTTTTTGCAATTTTAAAAGAAGAAATAGCAATTGAATTTTGTTTCTTTGCCAAAAGTCTCGTATGATAGATCCGCTTACATTGTTTCCAAGTTGCTGCGGCTCATCTGGCAAGCTACGATTGACGGGTTAGTGAATTTCATTGGCAACTCATTCCCATGATCCAGCCGAATACTTCAGTGCGGTACCGGAGCAGCTCTGCATTGCCAGAAATGCTGCGTTTTAGAAGCAACATGAAACCATGGCCCTGTCTGCCTGTGGTTAGCACCGCTGCCTCACAGCGCCAGGGACCTGGGTTCGATTCCCGGCTCGGGTCACACTCTGTGTGGAGTTTGCACGTTCTCCCCGTATCTGCGTGGGTTTCCTCCGGGTGCTCCGGTTTCCTCTCGCTGTCCAAAAGACGTGGTGGTAAGGTGCCTTGGCCATGCTAAATTCTCCCTCAGTGTACCCGAACAGGCGCCGGAGTGTGGCGACTGGGGGATTTTCACAGTAACTTCATTGCAGTGTTAATGTAAGCCTACTTGTGACAGTAATAAATTAGCTTTAAAGAAATGTAACATATCCTACAAGCATTGTTTGAAGAGCAAGGTTTGGCCTGGCAAAACGTCCTCAATCCACATCACCAACACATCAATTATTTGGTTATTGAATTATAGAATCCTACAGTGCAGAAAGAGGCCATTTGACCCATCAAGTCTGCTTCAACCACAATCCCACTCAGGCCCCATCCCAATAACCCCATGTATTTACCCTAGCTAGTTCCCCTGACACTAAGAAGCAATTTAACATGGCCAATCCACCTAACCCGCACATCTTTGGACTGTGGGAGGAAACAGGAGCACCCGGAGGAAACCCACGCAGACACGGGGAGAAGGTGCAGACTCTGCACAGACAGTGACCCCCCAAGTCTGGAATCGAACCCGGGTCCCAGGCGCTGTGAGGTAGCAGTGCTAACCACTGTGCCATTGTGCTGCCCATGTTATGCGCTTTGTCAGATGCTATCTTGTGCCGTTGGCTACCCTGTCCGGCAATATCCCTTCAACCTTCAAAAGTAATTCAGTGATTGTAACTAACTCTCTTTCCTGACGAGATGTATTTTAATGGGGGTGAGCAAAAGGGACCAAAGCAAAATTCACAGAGCTGTTTTTACTTATGCATGTGCATTATAGACAAGCTAGCTTAAAAAGATGTTGAAACTCAGTCAGTGGAAAAATAACAAAAACGATATTCCTCAAAGACCCCAGTGGGTTTTAGACTGACTTTATTTGGAACTTTAACTCAGTGCTTCTGAGCATAATTTTGCATTAATCTTGGAGGGAGACCTTAGAGTCTTTTCAGCATTCATTGGTCAACTGTCTGGATATATTAATGCCTGTCTCCCATTTCCTTTTTTTGCGATGTGAGAACACTTTAGGGACACTTTGCTTCATGTGTTGCAACAAGGCTGCAGCCTGAGGGTCAGAGGAATGTTTAAAAGTTATTTTTGTTAGCCTGGTCACGCCAGATACATTTTTCATTGGAGGCAGTGAGTACTTGAACCAGGCTGAACTACAAGTTTAAACATCTCTGGTGGCAGAGGTAGTTTTCATGTAAAGACGTGAACTTCTACATCTGTATGCATAGGCTGCAGAGGAAAGTGGGCGAAAAAGTGTGATGTGGCTGACTAGGTGACGAACAAATGTGCACCACTCTGAAAGTTTAGTAACACTCTCGGCTTCCAGCAAGGGCTTGAGTTAAATTAGGTGAGAGTTCACAAACTGAAGAAGCTTCAATATAGAGACTGGTAAATGGTGTAGAGCAGGTATGTGCTGTCAGGACTCTATATTCGCAAGAGATTGCTTTAGAGTCTTGCCACTAGAACCTCATTCAACACTCGAAGAATTGTATCTTTTTTTTATTGGTACAGATTTGGAAGGATTGTTACATTTTGAAAGTGATTAATCTGAATTAAAAGTCGCTGCTGAATTCCCATTTGATGATGGTGAAATTGTCTTTTGGGCTCAATAATAGTTTTAAGCCGTTACTCCATGATGCCGTTACACACTGAATACTGGGGCAAAAAAAAAAGCCACCAGAGTGATTGGATAAGATTAACTACATTTGCTGCTAATTGTAATCCTTTGCAATTGTTCAGACTATAAAAGGAGTTTTGCCAAAGAGATTTTCTTTAATTTCATAACTTATACATTATAGTGCAAGATATTTAACCAAAGACATGGAGACAAGTTTTGTGAGAATTTATTCCCATTCATTTGGATCACAACTGTGTTACTTTCAATTTAATTAAATTTAAATCCCCAAACCCCATTTCCCATTATCCAGGCTGGCATTTCAGTGACTTACTGAGGGAGTGCTGCACTGTCGGAGGTGCTGTTGTTTGGATAAAACTTTAAATCTGGGCTCTGTTGCCAACTTGGATAGATATAAAATATATAATATTAATATTGTATAAAATATATAATATTATCTAGTCAAAGAACAGGCGAATGCTCCCAATGTTCCGCCAAAATACGATTAAAACAGATTATTTGGTGATTTATCTTATTCCTGTTTGTAGTATTTTGCTGGGCAAAGATTCACTTCTGTATTTAAGTAAAGTTTATTTATTAGTCACAAGTAGGCTTACATTAACGCTGCAATAAGTTACTGTGAAAATCCCCTAGTCACCACACTCCAGCGCCTATTCTGGTACACTGAGGGCCAGTGCACCCTAACCAGCGTGTCTTTCGGACTGTGGGAGGAAATCGGAGCAGCCAGAGGAAACCCACACAGACAGACAACGTGCAGATTCCATACAGACAGTGACCCAAGCCAGGAATTGAACCCGGGTCCCTGGCGCTGTGAGGCAGCAGTGCTAACCACTGTGGCACTGAGCTGCCCCGGGTCCCTGGCGCTGTGAGGCAGCAGTGCTAACCTCCGCGCTGCCCCCGCGCTGCTCCATCTAAATTACAGTCGTGACGAAATGTTAAAAATGCTAATTAACTGTAAAGCAATTTGTGCTTCCTTGAAGAAATCAAAGGCTCTACATAAAGCAGCTTCTTTATTTCGACTCGGTCTGTTCTATCGTGTTTTATATACAACCTACACAGTCTTTGCTAAAACGTACCGATTAGCCCTTCCTAAATTGGAGACCCCCTAGAAACGGCATCCATTGTAGTGGTAATCTTTGTTCTTTGATTTAGAAAGTATGAGCTAACTCTTCACTGAATGAAAATAACAGGTGTAGGGAGGATAAAAATGTATCTGAGTTTTATTATTATCCATTCAATTGTGAGGTTGAAGTGTGGAGTTGATTAATCTCACCCTGAGACTCGGGTGATACCTTTTCATTCCCTTCCGGTTACGTTAATCGTGTGCATAAGCGGATGGGGGTAATTGTGTGTTAAGTATGTTATAAACCCTTGTAATGGGATCAGACTTCTTGGTGAGACCATCACTAGAGATCTTTGACTCTGGAGCCCGGTTTCATAACCAACTGAGGTTGTAGAGAGCAATTTTACATCGATCTTATTGAAGTCTGGGTAATGAAGCAGGAAAAGTAAATGACACGAACATAAAGTGGACCGTAATCAATTGGAGCCACATTGGAAACAGAGAAAGTAAAAAGATGAGTTCAAGATAAAGGATTGGAAAGGAGCCAATTTCAGGAGGATGAAAGGGAAGCTAGCACACATTAATTGGCTTGGAAAAAGCAGATGAAACAGCAGACATGTATTTAAATGCAAGATGGGTAAGCAACAGTCCAATCCATTCCCACTCAGTAACTGGGATTTGCTAAATACAGATGTGCCACAACTAGAGGTTAGAGTAAAAATGATGCTGAAAAATAAGCATTATTTCCAGTTGTTGTTCGTAGAATCGTACAGCTCAGAAGAGGCCCATCAGGTCTGCACCGACACATTAGAAACACCTGAACTCCCACCTAATCCCATCTGCCAGCACTTGGCCCATAGCCCTGAATGTTATGATGTGCCAAGTGCTCAGCCAGGTACTTTGTAAAGGATGTGAAGCATCCCACCTCCACCACCCTCCCAGGCAGCACATTCCAGACCATCACCACCCTCGGGATAAAAAAGTTTTTCCTCACATCCCCCCCCAAACCTCCTGCCCCTCATCTTGAACCTGTGTCCCCTCATGGCTAACCCTTCAACTCAGGGGAACAGCTGCTCCTTATCCACCCTGTCCTTGTCCCTCATAATCTTGTACACCTCGATCAGGTCGCCCCCTCAGTCTTCTCTGCTCCAACAAAAACAACCCAAGCCTATCCAACCTCTCTTCATAACTTAAATGCTCCATCCCAGGCAGCCTCCTGGTGAATTTCCCTCCAATGCAATCACATCCCTCCTATAATGTGGTGACCAGAACTGTACACAGTGCTCCAGCTGTGGTCTCACCAAAATTCTATACAACTCCAACATGACTTTCCTGCTTTTGTAATCCATGCATTGATTGATAAAGGCAAGTGTCCCATATGCCTTTTTCACCACCATACTAACATGCCCTTCTGCCTTCAGAGATCTGTGGACAAACACACCAAGGTCCCTTTGTTCCACAGAACTTCCCAGTGTCCTACCATTCATTGAGTACTTTCTTGTCAAATTACTCCTCCAAGGTGTATCACCTCACACTTTTCAGGGTCAAATTTCATCTGCCACTTATCTGCCCATTTGACCATTCCGTCTATATCTTCTTGTAGATCAGGATACTCTGCCTCACTGTTAACCACCCGTCCAATCTTTGTGCCATTGTTGAATTGGTACCAAAGAGGCACAAACTCAAATTATCAGCAGAATGAAAGGTACAACTTGGATTATGTCACAGAGGATCCTTCAAACATGGAATAACATGAGGGAGGCGATGGCCTGGTGGTATCATCGCTAGATTATTAATCCAGAAACTCAGCTAATGTCCTGGGGTCCTGGGTTCGAATCCCGCCACGGCAGGTGGTGGAATTTGAATTCAATAAAAAATATCTGGAATTCAGAATCTACTGATGACCATGAAACCATTGTCGATTGTGGGGAAAAGCCCATCTGGTTCACTGATGTCCTTTTAGGGAAGGACATCTGCCGTCCTTACCTGGCCTGGCCTACATGTGACTCCAGAGCCACAGCAATGTGGTTGACTCTCAACTGCCCTCGGGCAATTAGGGATGGGCAATAAATGCTGGCCAGTCAGTGACGCCCATGTCCCACGACTGAATAAAAAAAACGCCACAAGCAGTTGTTGAGGTAGACATTTTATAGTCTACCTTTTCCGAATAAAGTGATAGCACAGGGAAATGGGCCAAATGACCTTGCACAGACCTTGATATTTTCTGGATTCTTGTAATTTTGAAGCAGCCTAGACCTGCGCTGTTGGGTCTCCCAGCTGGGCGACAGGCCGTGTGTGACAACTCAGTCCACTGGGGCAGCTGTCTTTGTTTTGAGTGGGAATTATCAACTTGGAATGAGGAAGATGCCATTCCTTCCTCAAACAGACTCCCTGCCCACTGTGTGCCCATCACAGATATTTGCAGAAATGTGTGACCAACCAAGAAGTTACCCTATTCATTCACATGGTAGAATTTCCCTCCCAAAGCGAGGAAAATCTGAAAGCAAATATTTGCAGCACTCCTCTTGGATTATTTTCCTTGATAGTGAGAGAACATGCATTGATAAAATATTAATTGGAAGATTCGCAGGTTAGGTTGATTGGCCATGCTAAATTGCCCCTTAGTGTCAGGGAGATTAGCAGGGTAAATACGTGGCATTATGGGGAGAGGGCCTGACTGGGCTTGTTGTTGGTGCAGGCTTGATGGGCTGAATGGCCTCCTTCTGCACTGTAGGGATTCTATGATTCCAGGACATCTCAAAACACCTCACACTGGATCACTGGCTCCTATAGTGCAATAATTGTTGTTATCTGGGAAAACACAGCAGCTAATTCCAGAACAGTAAATGGGATGAATACCAGTTGGTTGAGGAAATAATGTTGGCTGGCTCACCCTTATCCATGTTGAGTAGATGGATTGCTGTTCACCCTCGGACACAGATCCTCAGTTTAATGGCTGCTCACATGTGTGGCACTTTTGAAGGTTGGGTGGTGATTTAGAAACTGGAGGCAGGAGTGGGACTTTGGAAAGAATTGATAGGATAAATGGGGGAAACCTTTTCTGCTGGTGGGGGAATTGAATGTAGTAAGAAGTTTAACAACACCAGGTTAAAGTCCAACAGGTTTATTTGGTAGCAAATGCCACTAGCTTTCAGAGCGCTGCTCCTTCGTCAGGTGGAGTGGAGAAATGCTCACAAACAAGGCATACAGAGACACAAACTCAATTTACAGAATAATGATTGGAATGCAGTTTTTACAGATAATCAAGTCTTAAAGGTACAAACAATGTGAGTGGAGAGAGCATTAAGCACAGGTTAGAGAGATGTGTATTGTCTCCAGACAGGACAGCCAGTGAGATTCTGCAAGTCCAGGCAAGCTGTGGGGGTTACAGATAGTGTGACATGAACCCAAGATCCCGGTTGAGGTGGTCCTCATGTGTGCGGAACTTGGCTATCAGTTTCTGCTCAGCGACTCTGCACTGTTGTATGTCGTGAAGGCCGCCTTGGAGAACGCTTACCCGAAGATCAGAGGCTGAATGCCCGTGACCGCTGAAGTGCTCCCCAACAGGAAGAGAACAGTCTTGCCTGGTGATTGTCGAGCGGTGTTCATTCATCCGTTATCGTAGCGTCTGCATAGTTTCCCCAATGTGCCATGCCTCGGGACATCCTTTCCTGCAATGTATCAGGTAGACAACGTTGGCCGAGTTGCAAGAGTAGGTACCGTGTACCTGGTGGAGGGTGTTCTCACGTGAGATGAAGGCATCTGTGTCGATGATCCGGCACGTCTTGAAGAGGTTGCTGTGGCAGGGTTGCGTGGTGTCATGGTCACTGTACTCCTGAAGGTTGGGTAGTTTGCTGCGGACAATGGTCTGTTTGAGGTTGTGCAGTTGTTTGAAGGCAAGAAATGGGGGTGTGGAGATGGCCTTGGCAAGATGTTTGTCTTCATCAATGACATGTTGAAGGCTCTGAAGGAGATGTCATAGCTTCTCCGCTCCGGGGAAGTACTGGACGATGAAGGGCATTCTGTCCACCGTGTCCCGTGTTTGTCTTCTGAGAAGGTCGGTGCGGTTTTTCACTGGCGCGTCGGAACTGTCGATCAATGAGTCGAGCACCATATCCTGTTTTTATGAGGGCATCTTTCAGCGTCTGGAGGGGTCTGTTGCAATCCTCCTCATCGGAGCAGATCGTGTGTAGACGGAGGGCTTGTCCGTAGGGGATGGCTTCTTTAACGTGTTTAGGGTGGAAGCTGGAGAAGTGGAGCATCGTGAGGCTATCCGTGGGCTTGCGGTACAGTGAGGTGCTGAGGTGACCGTCCTTAATGGAGATGCGTGTGTCCAAGAATGCAACCGATTCTGGAGAGTAGTCCATGGTGAGTCTGATGGTGGGATGGAACTTGTTGATGTCATCATATAGTTGTTTCAGTGATTGTTCACCATGAGTCCAAAGGAAGAAAATGTCATCGATGTATCTAGTGTATAGCATCGGTTGAAGGTCCTGTGCGGTGAAGAAGTCTTGTTTGAACGTGTGCATGAAGATGTTGGCATATTGAGGTGCGAATTTGGTCCCCATGGCTGTTCCGTGTGTTTGGATGAAGAACTGGTTGTTGAAGGTGAAGACATTGTGGTCCAGGATGAAGCAGATGAGTTGTAAAATTGCATCTGGAAACTGGCAGTTGTCGGCGTTGAATACTGAGGCCGTTGCAGCAATGCCATCATTGTGGGGGATGCTGGTGTAGAGTGCCGAGATATCCATTGTGACCAGGAGTGCTCCTGGTTCAACTGCTCCATGTGTGCCGAGTTTCTGTAGGAAGTCCGTAGTGTCGCGACAAAAGCTGGGGGTTCTTTGTACAATGGGTTTCAAGATGCCCTCGACATAGCCGGAGAGGTTCTCGCACAGGGTCCCATTGCCCGATGCGATGGGACGGCCGGGTGTGTTTGCCTTGTGTATCTTCTGGAGGCAGTAGATTGGGAAACTGAAGACAAGGGTGCCCAAGCTCAAAAACAGGGCCAGGCCAGTCAGGTGGAAAGCTGAGAAACATTTCTTTATGCAATTGGGGTTGAAGTGTAGAACTCTCTTTAAAAAAAAAAGCAATAGATGTTAGCTCAAATAATCATTTTGTACGTGGGGTTGATAGATGTTTACAAGGCCAAGGGTGTTTAAGGGTATGAAGCCAAGGCAGATGAAACCATGGCAGGAGGTGGCATGCCATTTGCCAGTGGTGGGATCTTCCAGTCCCGCTGCTGTCAATGGAATTTCCCATCGACTGCACCCAGCTCCACCAGAAAACCCAAGGCGGGAGTGCGCCATCAGCATGACCAGAAGATCCCACTGGCATGAACAGCCGAAAAATTCCGTCCGGAGTCTTTCCTACTGTGGAGGCTGGCAGGAAAACATACCAACACTTTCGGCTCCAAACTCCTTAATTAGGCACCCTGGTGATTTGCATCGTATTCCATAGTGGGGCAGGACGAGTCCTGATGGCACGTCGGCCACTGGCCGATCTGGGGCCATGTTGAAAAGACGCCCAACGTCACAGATCCGCCACTGAAGAAAGCAGGTGGCTCTCCAGAAAATGAAGCTGGATCTCCAGGAGCATTCTGGGCCTGGCAGTTGGACCCACCCCAGGACACCTAATCTGGAAGGTCCACCAATAGATGCTCCCCCCACCCACTGCTGTGGCGTTCCAGGGTCCAAGGTCTTGGCAGTCTCCAGCCTGAACTCCGGAGGCAGCCCCATGCTTTGTTCAAGTTAGCCCTGACATCTGCACGCTATGTTCTTCCAGATGTTGTCTTTCTGGTGTGTGGTCCTGCTGGCTCAGCAGGGGACTGGGCGTGGGGAGTCAGGCCTTCCTCTGCATCCCATTAGCAGCATGCAAATGAGTTTCACACCGGCCTCCAGCGGGTTTCCCGTTCCGCCATGGGGGGTGCCACTGGAAGATTCCACTGTCAACGCACGCAGCATAAAACCCCCTCCCCATCTCTGACCCCCTCCCCAAATCTGACCCCCTCCACATCCCAGATCACTTCCTGTTCCAGCACCCTTCGCATCCGCTCCAGATAAAATCCTCTGTCCTCCCCAGCCCTGTATCCCAGCCCTGTATCCCAGACCTTGATCCCAGTACACTGTTGCCAAACACTGCTGGAATCGTGCCTGGATTGGAACACTCACAAAGTTCAGCTCCAATTTCTTTTAAATCCACATTCAATTCCTTTATAGATGATATAATTTTTTACCCAAAGTTGCTTCTTCAGAATTAAACAGATAACTGATCCATTTGCTAATTCTTGTTTGTTGTTATTTTCGAGGAGATGAGGGTTGCAATTCCAGCTGTAAACCCTGCACATCCCAACTTGTTCTAACATCTGTCCCCATGCTGTTTACATTTGAGAAGCAGGCTGAATAGGTTTGGTGTTTGAAGCTGTTATCAATGAGGACTATTTTATCTGATATCTATCGTTGCCATTTATACCCCCTGGTAATGCTTTTGTTTCTTTTAGCCCTTCAAGTCCTCAGTAAATCCAAACATATAATTTACTTCCCACCTTTACACCTGTGCATTTGAAGGATTCAGACTGAATGTTTTTCTTTACAATTGTGCGACACTTGTGTTTAATTAAATATTGCATTAACCTGTAACAGCTAATTATCTTTTTAATAATTAAAATTTGGGCCACAGTTCTCTGAGATGGCAGGGATTGCAAAACTATAGTTTAAAAAAACCTTTGGTAAGTAATATTTCCTCAGGATATGGGCAATGAGATGCTGGCCAGGTTACCGTTACTGTCCGTCCATTGTTAGGGCACTTTGGAGAAGGAATTGACAAGTGGACCGTGCAGTGTGTGGGCTTGGAGTCGCTCTGAGAGACAGACGTGGGAGCGGTGACAAGGTTCTTTTTGCAAAGGATATGAGAGAACCAGTTGTCTTTCACAGTAAGCCAGCAGTTTTCATGGTGGTTTATTTTTCCCTAGTCCCAGACTATTAATTACCAGATTTGTCAAATTCAATTTCACAGCAGTAACATTTGAACTCTCAACCTCGGAATAGTGAGTCCAGTCGTATAATCACTGTGCTACTGTACTGCACTTGAAGAGCAATATACTTAAGGATTTGTACTTGACACTTGACTTAAAAATAAAGCCCAACGTGTGCTGGCCTTGACAATTGGTGTTTATTTTGGAGCCCAGTGTTGCACTCAGAGATCGTGGCCCTGTGCTGAAATATCTTGAATTTTAATTTTAAAAGTTTGCAACATGTGAATGTTTAGATTATACTTTTAAAGGCAGCTATCGCAATGGAGAAAATACAGGTTAATATCATGGCATCAAACCAGGTCTGGGGTAAAATATTTTCCCAAACTACCAACCTGTCCTTTCCCACTTTAGAAGCTTAGAAACCGGCTTTGTATTCGTAGCATCGTGTGTTTTTAGTTCAGATTTTTAGCAGAGTTTACTGGAAAATCTCTAGCTTTCTTCTCTAAGTAAGAAGTCTCACAACACCAGGTTAAAGTCCAACTGGTTTATTTGGAATCGCGAGCTTTCAGAGCGCTGCGCCTTCATCAGGTGATTGCAGCCAGCATAATTAAGGACCTCACGCACCCCGGACATCCTCTCTCCCACCTTCTTCCATCGGGAAAAAGATACAAAAGTCTGAGGTCACGTACCAACCAACTCAAGAACAGCTTCTTCCCTGTTGCCATCAGACTTTTGAATGGATCTACCTTGCATTGAGTTGATCTTTCTTTACACCCTAGCTATGACTGTAACACTACATTCTGCACTCTCTCCTTTCCTTCTCTATGAATGGTATGCTCTGTCTGTATAGCACGCAAGAAACAATACTTTTCACTGTATGCTAATACATGTGACAATAATAAATCAAATCAAATGAAGGCGCAGCGCTCTGAAAGCTCGTGATTCCAAATGCACCTGTTGGACTTTAACCTGGTGTTGTGAGACTTCTTACTGTGCATGACAATCCAGCGCTGGCATCTCCACATCTTTTCTTTGTTAACTAACAATTATGCAGTTCCATAGTAGGATTCATAAGTTTGATTTGTGTGCAAAGAAGCAATTTTAGAAATCGAGTTCTTCTGCAATCCATTCAGATTCTTTACCTGATCATTGGCTGTGATCCCGGAAGAAAGCTCCATCTTTCCATAACGTACAGTGGCATCTGTACAGCGATGGATCTCCCTGGCCATTGTGACATCATTTACACTGTTCATCTGGAATTCTGATACTCATTCAATCACTGCACTGCATTCAGCCCATTGAGTCTGCACCGACTGCAATCCCACCCAGGCCCTATCCCTATAATCCCACATATTTTATCCCGCTAATCCTGCTAACCTACACAACCCGAGATACGAAGGGGCAATTTAACATGGCCAATGTACCGAACCTGCATGTCTTTGGGCTGTGGATGGAAACCGGAGCACGCGGGGGAAACCCACGCAGACACGGGGAGAACGTGCAAACTCCATGTAGACAGTGACCCAAGCCAGGAATCGAACCCTGGTTCCTGATACTGTGAGGCAGCAGTGCTAACCACTGTGCCACCGTGCTGACCAGTCTAGGAGAGAATGTTAAAACTTCTGCAGTTACATTTACAGTGTGTGGATGGGATTCATTCTCAAGGTTGAAATGGATTTGAAATAGGTATAAGCAGTATCTGGTGTGGGGTAGGTGCATGGTATCAATGATCCTGTTGGCCAATTGGCTTAACGTCACTTTGGATGGTTTTAACACAAGGCAGTGAGAGATTACCGAGAGTTCATACCGTTCCTCTGCTGCCTCATGTTTTGCCGGATTGAACCAGGCTGAGATTTTCTAGCCCTGTCCTGGTGGGACCCGGTGCAGGAGATTTGATGGCCCAGCCCAGCTGTAAGGCCTTCGGCAGAACCATGCAATCTTGGCAATGGGTGGGACCCAGAAAAACCCACCCACTCTTTCAGCAGATACACCCAGGGATCATTTGTGGTCCTGACTTGTACAAAACCCTCTTCAGCCTCCAGGTGAACCAGAGCGTCTCTGGCAAGGCCAGTATTGGTTGCCCATCCCTACTTGCCCTTGAGAAGGTGGTGATGGGTTGCAGTCCATGTGTAGGAGGTACAGTGCTGTAATGGAGGGAGTTCCAGGATTTTGACCCAGAGATGAAGAGTTTCATAATGGGCCATTTACATGACGCAAGCTCAACATAAAAACGAGAATTGTGTTAATTCTGAAATGTATTTGGCAATTCTGATGAACCTTGTAATTTTATCGCTAAGTCCTTGCTTGTTCCAGAGGTGGTGAATCCGATGGAGGTGTTAGTCATGCAGTGTGAGTCTGCAGAATGTCTGGTGTGTCACAGAGGGCTGGTGTATTTTGGGGAATTTCCAGTAACCTATTACTCAGTCTGGGCTTGACCACGGACATGTTACTGATGCTTCAACTGGAAACTTGTCTTCCATAAGCAAAACAATGTGGAAATCTGAATTAGAAACAGAAAATGATTGAAATGCTCAGTCAGGCAGCATCTGTGGAGAGAGAAGTGGGGGGTGGTGAAATTTATGGGTGGAGAGAGTGTATTTTTTGCCCCGCCCCAGTAGACAAATTGGTCTTGAACTGACTGACTTTAAACAGGCTGCTACGCAGAAATAAGATGCTAGGGATGGCCTTAACAAACTGAGAGAGCCACTCAGGGAAAGGAAGTCACAACTCAGCTGTGGCTGCTGCTGGGAGAACAAGGAACCCAGCTAAGGAAGAATGGGTGCCGGGCTCACAAGTGGGTGTGGGGTGCTTGGGAGAGATCGAGAGACCTTGAGGAGGGAAGTGGAGCCTTTGGTTCTGGAGGCCATGGGGGGAAGCACAGGAGGGGGCAGGGGGGGGGAACCATCACTGGGCACGGGGAACCTCCCAAAGATGGTGCTCCCTTTCTTCCTGCCTCTTAGCCCGAGTCCTTAAAGAAACAGGTTGTCTTCCTTTGTTCCACTTTCCCTGCCCACCATGTTATGGCGGGTGGAGGAGGAATGAGGCATTTAGCAGCCCATTAGTTGGCCAGTTGAGAGCCTCAATAGACTGAAGAGCTGGCAGGCTGGCTAGTTCATTCCTTGCCCGCCTGTTGTATTATAGGGTCAGCCCCAGGGTGGGCGGGAGACGGTGGGTTGGACACCTGTTGTATTTTACGTGCCCGACCTGCAAAAACACTCGTGGAGGGGGGGATTGGGGGAAGGGGGGGATTGGGAGGAGTGGGAGTTTGGGGGTTATAAAAGCCCCTCCAAGTTAGCATTTCAGATCAGTGTTCGGCTGAAAGAGGATCAATCTGAAATGTGAATTTTGTTTCTGTTTTCACAGGTGCTGCCTTACTCGCTGAGTATTTCCAGCATTTTCTGTTCTTACTCGCCAATCTTTGCATTCTGCTGTTTTGCAATTGCTCAGCATGATAGCCAGAGCTGCCCTTTAATCAGCGGCTGGTCTCCTGTGAATTCCTGCAGTCTCTCACTAACGCCTGTCCTCAGAGCTACTCACGAAATTATCTCCATGTTGGAGGCAGACTTAAGCAAAGTGGTTGCTGTTGTTGTTCTGTGATATTAAGTCCATGCATATGTATTCATCCCTGTGTGACACATGAACATGCTTTGCTGGGGGTGGGGGTGTCAGGGTGGGTTGGGGAGAGATGCTGTGATTGCGAAACTGATCTGGGCAGGGATGCAACACAAGTAGAATCCCATTTGCTGACTCTAATTTGACATGGTGGCA
The DNA here is from genome assembly GCF_964213995.1 of Mustelus asterias. Classification (NCBI taxonomy): domain Eukaryota; kingdom Metazoa; phylum Chordata; class Chondrichthyes; order Carcharhiniformes; family Triakidae; genus Mustelus; species Mustelus asterias. The sequence goes on along the minus strand of NC_135828.1, from coordinate 3,341,964 downwards.
CGGTGGGCAGCACATAAGAACATAAGAACTAGGATCAGGAGTAGGCCATCTGGCCCCTCGAGCCTGCTCCGCCATTCAATAAGATCATAGCTGATCTTTTCATGGACTCAGCTCCACTTACCCGCCCGCTCACCATAACCCTTAATTCCTTTACTGTTCAAAGATTTAGCTATCGTTGCCTTAAAAACATTCAATGAGGTAGCCTCAACTGCTTCACTGGGCAGGGAATTCCACAGATTCACAACCCTTTGTGTGAAGAAGTTCCTCCTCAACTCAGTCCTAAATCTGCTTCCCCTTATTTTGAGGCTATGCCCCCTAGTTCTAGTTTCACCCACCAATGGAAACAACTTCCCTGCTTCTATCTTATCTATTCCCTTCATAATCTTATATGTTTCTATAAGATCTCCCCTCATTCTTCTGAATTCCAGTGAGTATAGCCCCAGTCTACTCAGTCTTGCCTCATAAGCCAGCCCTCTCAACTCCGGAATCAACCTAGTGAATCTCCTCTGCACCTGCTCCAGTGCCAGTATATTCTTTCTCAAGTAAGGAGACCAAAACTGTACACAGTACTCGAGGTGTGGCCTCACCAGCACCTTATACAGCTGCAACATAATCTCACTGTTTTTAAACTCCATCCCTCTAGCAATGAAGGACAAAATTCCATTTGCCTTCTTAATTACCTGCTGCACCTGCAAACCAACTCCTTGAGATTCCTGCACAAGGACACCCAGATCCCTCTGCACAGCAGCATGCTGCAATTTTTTACCATTTAAATAATAATCCATTTTGTTGTTATTCCTACCAAAATGGATGACCTCACATTTACCAACATTGTACTCCATCTGCCAGACCCTCGCCCACTCACTTAGACTATCTATATCCCTTTGCAGACTTTCAGCGTCCTCTGCACATTTTGCTCTGCCACCCATCTTAGTGTCATCTGCGAATTTTGACACACTACACTTGGTCCCCAACTCCAAATCATCTATGTAAATCGTAAACAATTGCGGTCCCAACACTGATCCCTGAGGCACACCACTGGTCACTGATCACCAACCAGAAAAACACCCATTTACCCCCACTCTTTGCTTTCTGTTAGTTAACCAATCCTCTATCCATGCTAATACATTACCCGTAACACTGTGCACCTTTATCTTATGTAGCAGTCTTTGGTGCGGCACCTTGTCAAATGCCTTCTGGAAATCCAGATACACCACATCCACAGGTTCTCCATTGTCCACTGTACATGTAATGTTCTCAAAGAATTCCGCCAAATTAGTTGAACATGACCTGCCCTTCATGAACCCATGCTGCGTCTTCCCAATGGGACAATTTATATCCAGATGTCTTGCTATTTCTTCCTTGATAGATTCAAGCATTTTCCCTACTACAGGAGTGAAGCTAACCGGCCTATAGTTACCCGCCTTTTGTCTACCTCCTTTTTTAAACAGTGGCGTCACATTTGCTGTTTTCCAATCTGCGGGAACCACCCCAGATTCCAGCAAATTTTGGTAAATTGCCACTAGTGCATTTGCTATTTCTCCCGCCATCTCTTTTAGTACCCTGGGATGCATTCCATCAGGACCAGGAGACTTGTCTACCTTTCGCCCCATTAACTTGCCCAACACTACCTCTTTCGTGATAATAGTTTCTAGGTTCTCACCTGCCACAGCTTTCCTGTCATTAATGTTTGGCATGTTATTTGTGTCTCCCACTGTGAAGACCGACACAAAATACCTGTTCAATGCCTCAGCCATTTTCTCATTTCCAGTTATTATATCCCCCTTCTCGTCCTCTAAAGGACCAATGTTTCCTTTCGCCACTCTTTTTCGGTTTATATATTTGTGGAAACTTTTGCTATCTGTTTTTATATTCTGAGCTAGTTTGCTCTCATAATCCATCTTGCTTTTCTTTATAGCTTTTTTCGTGGCTTTCTGCTGACCTTCAAAGATTTCCCAATCCACTAATCTTTGCCATTTTGTATGCATTTTCTTTCAATTTGATACCCTCCTTTATTTCCTTAGATATCCATGGCTGATTATCTCTTTTTCTACAATCCTTCCTTATCACTGGTATATACTTTTGCTGAGCACTGTGAAAGATTGCTTTGAAAGTCCTCCACTGTTCCTCAATAGTCCCACCATAAAGTTTTTGCTCCCAGTCTATCTTAGCCAACTCCTCCCTCATCCCATTGTAATCTCCTTTGTTTAAGCACAAGACACTGGTATTGGATTTTACCTTCTCATGCTCTATCTGTATTTTAAATTCAACCATACTGTGATCGCTTCTTCCAAGAGGATCCCTAACTGTAAGATCATTAATTATTCCTGTCTCATTACACGGGACCAGATCTAGAGTAGCTTGCTCCCTTGTCGGTTCCATTACATACTGTTCAAGGAAGCTATCGCGGATACATTCTATGAACTCCTCCTCAAGGCTGCCTTGACCGACCTGCTTTGACCAATTGATATGTAGATTAAAGTCCGCAATGATAATTGCTGTACCATTTTTACATGCATCAGTTATTGCACGGCGGGGGGCACGGTGGCGTGGCACAGTGGTTAGCACTGCTGTCTCTCAGCGCCAGGGACCCAGGTTCAATTCCAGCCTTGGGTCACTGCCTGTGTGGAGTTTACACGTTTTCCCCGTGCCTGCGTGGGCTTCCTCCGGGTGCTCCGGTTTCCGCCCACACTCCAAAGATGTGTAGGTTAAGTGGATTGGCTGTGCTAAATTGCCCCTTAGTGTCCCAGGCTGTGAATGTTAGATGAATTGGCTATGCTAGATTGTCCCTTTTGTGTCCAAAGATGTGTAGGTTCGTGGGATTAGCCATGGGATATGTGTGGGGTTGCGGGGATAGGGCAGGGGAGAGGCCCTGGGTAGGATAGTCTGTCAGAGAGTCCATGCAAACTCGATGGGCCAAATGGCCTCTTCTGCGCTGTAGGGATTCTATAATATCCAGCTTTCCAGTTGTGTTGAAGTCAGTGGCTGATGGGGTCCTTAAATTTAACACTCCAACCCATGTCGAATTTAAGCCACAGCATCTTCATGTTAAGGTTGATTTGATTCCATCTCCTTCTTCCATTATAAATAATGGAAGTGCAAGGAAATATTCACATTATTCTGCATGAGTCAGGATGTTTTAGATATTGACATATACACAAGTGGAATTGTCGACAGATACAGATGTGTGAGATCTGTCACACGCTGGTGCAACAGCAGATGCTGTTTGATGATAAAAGCATGTTGTGACAGTGAGCAAAGTGACAGTACATCTAAGGTGTGCCGTCACCAGCCTTACAAGATGTGTCCCGGTTACAAAGAAGAACATTCCATTGTCTCAGTGCTGGTTTGGTGCGTCCAATAACACAAAGGAAGAGGTGTTCCCGGTTGCCTTATTAAAAGTTCAAAGTGAGGTAATAAATTAAAACTGTATGGCACTGTAACTATTGCTGCAATGATCTGCTTGTAATAGTCCCCTGTGACACCACTCATTTCTTTGCACTTTTTATTGGCCCAGTGAGAGGTTCTCACTTTGTTTAGTGCTAAGTGTGCATGTTCCACATACCATGTTGTCTCACACATCTCTTGTCTGCTTTATCCAGCGTGCTTCTTCATGACCTTGTTCTAAATTTAAAGTGTCTGGTTCAAGGTAACTAGGTTGGCTGAAATGTTCCCGTTCCCATCTGGAGCCTGAGGTATGAGCAGTCCACGTTGGACAGTCCGACCAATGCCAAATACCAAACAATAATTGATCATTTTTTTGCACTGCTTTTAATCAGAGCCCAGCACAATGTTGCCCGTTATAAACAGTTAGTTAACTTTTCAATCACATTTATAATTTCTCCAAATGACCATCATTATAAAAGTTTTCACTCTGCATGCTTCTTAGAAATATGTCTGGCTTCACATCTAGATAGGTTGTCCACAAAAGCACACGAGCGGTCGATAAAGAACATTAGATGAAATGTCCTAGTCAATGTCAAAATCAGGAGAAACTGTAATTTTCAGAAAGTGCAGACTATTAACAACCTGGAATATGTGATTCAACACTGACCCATCATTTTGGACCATTTAGGTTGTCTAATTCCTTATATTCTATTCCTAATTAAGGATAATGTGCTCAGTTGCCAGGACTTGTCCTGAAGGTATTTTAGTTTGCAAGATTTAAATATGTGCTTCCTAAAATAGCTTTTAAAGGGTTAATACGACTGCTGTGATTTTGCTTCTGCGTTTCACTGTGAGAGTGTAAGATCAAGGGTCTCACCAGCGAGACCCAACCCCGCCCCCTCCCGGCGATCTAACTAGGCTCCCATCTAGAAAGGTCGGGAACCTCATTTAGATAAATTATAATGTAATTAAAGGGCTCCCTCGCTGTGTGTTTTCCCCCACATTGGGAATGCCTCCTCATGAGGTTTACAATAAGGTTTTAAAAATGGGAGCCAGGCGGCGATAACCCTCCCAGGGGTGGACAGATAAGTGTAGTCCTCAGAGGTAGAGGGACATGGCTGGGCAGTACCTTGGTACTGCCTCCTGGCACCATGACACTTCCCCTGGCACTGCAACTGGCACCATGACATAGCCCCCAGCACTGCCCCCTGGCATCCTGCACTGCCCCTTGACACCACCCCAGGACTGACCCCGGCATGATGATACTTCCCCTGGCACTGTGACACTGCTCCTCAAACCATAGCACTGCCCCTTGGCACTGGATCGTCCAGTACTTCCCTGGAGCAGAGAAGCTACGACACCTTCTCCGGAGCTTTCAACATGTCATTGATGAAGATGAACATCTCACCAAGGCCATCCCCACATCCCCATTTCTTGCCTTCAAACACACCTCAAACAGACCATTGCCGGAGCAAACTACCAGCCTTCAGGAGAACAGTGACCACGACACCACACAACCCTGCCACAGCAACCTCTGCAAGATGTGCTGGATCATCGACACAGATGCCATCATCTCACGTGAGAACACCATCCACCAGGTACACGGTACATACTCTTGCAACTCGGCCAACGTTGTCTACCTGATACGCTACAGGAAAGGATGTCCTGAGGCATGGTACATTGGGGAAACCATGCAGACGCTACGACAATGGATGAATGAATACCGCTCGACAATCACCAGGCAAGAGTGTTCTCTTCTTGTTGGGGAACACTTCAGCGGCCACGGGCATTCGGCCTCTGATCTTCAGGTAAGCCTTCTCCAAGGCGGCCTTCATGACACACGACAGCGCAGAATCGCTCAACCGGGATCTTGGGTTCATGTCACACTATCTGTAATCCCCACGACTTGCCTGGGCTTGCAAAATCTCACTAACTGTCCTGGCTGGAGACAATACACATCTCTTTAACCCGTGCTTAACCCTCTCTACACTCACATTGTCTGTACCTTTAAGACTTGATTACCTGTAAAGACTCGCATTCCAACCATTATTTTGTAAATTGAGTTTGTGTCTTTATATGCCCTGTTTGTGAACTGAAATCCCACTCACCTGATGAAGGAGCAGCGCTCTGAAAGCTAGTGGCTTGTGCTACCAAATAAACCTGATGTTGTGAGACTTCTTACTGTGTTTACGCCAGTCCAACGCCGGCATCCCCACATCACTGGATCAGAATCCACGGATTCCTGTCCTAACAGCACTGTGGGTGTACATGTCCAGATGAACTGCAGCGATTCAACAAGGTGGCCACACCTTCTCAAGGGTAATTACAAATGGGTGACAAATGTTTTCCTTGCCAGTGACATCTACATTCCATGAAAGTATTTTAAAAAAAAACAAGGATTAAATTTTTAATCCGTGACAAATACTGTGCTTGGGGACTCCCCAGAAGTCCTTGCGCAAGGACTGCACGAGCAATTCCCGGGAAGTTTGAACTCCGATGGGTAATTACTCTGCACCAGGACCTATCCAATACATTGCTTTAAATCAGAAACTTGAATAATTAAGTCTCTCTTTGCAAATTGTCACTCAGGAAAGAAGAGAAGAATTAAAACCACTTCTAACTCCTGGGTAACTATGGGCGGAATTGTGGTTAACCTTCCCCCCCCCCCCCCCCCCCCCCCCCCCCCCCTCCCCCCTCCAGTGGCGGGGGCAGCCTGTCATTGGCTGGTGGCGGGATCTTCCAGTCCCACCGCGTGTTGACAGGTTTTCCTGTTGTTTGCACCCTCTACCACTGCAACACCCCGGGCAGGGAGGGCGGCCATTGGCAGGACCACAAGATCCCGGCTGGAAAATTTCGACCCACTTTTAGGAATACTGAGTGCCTTCTCCTCCCTAAGGAAAAAAATTCAGCAATTCCTTTAAAACCATCAATCCCCCTCTCAGCACCAGGGCCCAGTTTAGGTATCAGTCGATCTTGAGGCAACTACATTTTCTGTAAGTCTATCCCATGTGGCTACAATCCTATCGGGAATTCTTGACCAATGCTCAAGGCTTTCGAAGTTTGCACTCATGTTCTTTATTCAACATTGTCTCAAATTAAATCGCTTGCTTGTTTTGGTGTCACCTACACCTTTCTGGATGCTGTTGAATTTTGCGTATTTCTATTAGAGTCGCAGTGGGTGCAGTCAAGGTAAGGGCAATCTGTAATTTATAAGGTGAAAAAGAAACCTAAATTAAAAGCAGCTGATTCTTAATCATTACTCAAGAGGAAGTCTGACAATGGAGATCAGAAAAGTGTAATGTTGGCTTTTCAAACTTTACCCATTTCGTCAATCTCTATCTGACCCATTCCCACCCAATAGGGTTTTCAGGTTTAAAGTTGTGGTTTTAAAGTATCTTATTTTCATGTTGTGTTATATTAAGTACAGTTTTGGTTTTTCATAATTAAAGGTTTCTTGAAGAGGTGCATTACCCATGTTCCAAGCTGCATAACACATTGAACCCTCGAGGGATTACAAAGCTCTTGTGTACATAATATGGCAGGGATCAAAATTCATTTTGACTTTTGGAGGTTTTTTTATTGAAACTGTAGAGTAACAATTTATGTGCAGTATGGTTTGGCAATGAAACGGTTCTGGCATTGCATTAATTCTACCAAAGCACTTCGAATCATAGAATACCTACAATGCAGAAGGAGGCCATTCAGCCCATCGTGTCTGCACTGACCACAATCACACCCAGGCCCTATCCCCGTAACCACACTCTCTTACCCTGCTCGTGTCCCTGACAGTAAGAGGCAATTTAGCATGGCCAATACACGTAACTCACACATCTTTGGACTGTGGGAGGAAACTGGAAACCCACGCAGACACGGGGAGAAGATGCAAAATCTACACAGACAGTGACCCAAGCCAGGAATCGAACCCGGGTCCCTGGTGCTGTGAGTTCATGTTCATTGCAAATACTTTCATGTGTCGGCACTGTGGCACAGTGGTTAGCACTGCTGCCTCACAGCGTCAGGGACTCAAGTTCAATTCCCAGCTTGGGTCACTGTCTGTGCAGAGTTTGCACGTTCTCCCCATGTCTGCGTGGGTTTCCTCTGAGTGCTCTGGTTTCCTCCCACAGTCCAAAGATGTTTTATTTATTAGTCACAAGTAAGGCTTACATTAACACTGCAATGAAGTTACTGTGAAATTCCCTAGTTGCCACACTCCGGTGCTTGTTAGCACTGTTGCCTCAATGCGCCAGGGACGAGGGTTCAATTCCCAGCTTGGGGGTCACTGTGCGGAGTCTGCATGTTCTCCCCGTGTCAGCTCTTATGAGGGCATCTTTCAGCGTCTGGAGGTGTCTGTTGCGATTCTCCTCACCCGAGCAGAGAACCTCATAAGAACCTAACCAGCACATCTTTCAGATTGTGGGAGGAAATCAGAACACCTGGAGGAAACCCACACAGACACAGGGAGAACATGTAAACTCTATACAGACAGTGGCCCAAGCCAGGAATTGAACCCGGGTCCCTGTGCAGGTTAGGTGGATTGGCCATGCTAAATTGCCCCTTAGTGTCAGGGGGGACTAGCTAGGGTGAATGCATGGGGTTATGGGGATAGGGCCTGGGTGAGATTGTGGTTGATGCAGACTCGATGGGCCGAATGGACTCCTTCTGCACTGTAGGGATTCTATTAGAATAAGAGCATATGATTAAGCAATAGTGTATTCTTGGGATCCCTGCTGGCCCAGTTAGATGCCCTGAGTAAACTAATGGATGGATTGTGCTCGGGATAATCTGATGAAGTAATTGTTTCTTACACAGAATTCCAGGCTGGAATTCTCCAATTTCCTATTCCCCGCCATTGCTGCCAGCAAGAATGGAGAATCTACCACTCAGCCAAAACTCCATTCACTGCAGCGGGACTGGAGAATTCTGGCCAGAGTTCAGAATTCATGGGGCGGAATATTCTGAATGCATGGCAAAGTGTCAGGTTCTGAGTGAAAACCTCCCCATTTCTTCCCCGGAGAAGCACCGGATTTTCTCCCAGATCTTCTGAGACTTTGTCAAAAAATAGTAGAGGGTGGGGTATGCTTTGTGCCCTCATTGTCAAATTAAAGTTAAAGACCACCTTCCCCAACAACCCCCGCATGACATCGAAACCTCTAGCAGATTGGGGGTGCATGCCCAACACTCGACCACAGAGGAGCAACCTTCCCCCAACACTTAATGAATGGGTCACCCCTCTAACCACCCCCTCCCCCCCCCATCGTGGTAGACATTGGGGCATCAAAGTCCCCATTCTCATTGAGACCTCCCTGGTACAAATCTCGTTATGGCCCTCTCAGGAGAGTTTCTGACCGAACAGGATCTGCGCCCATAGTGAACAAACCCGGAAAATTGTCCTCATGTTATAGGAGCCAATAAACAGTCATGCAGTTTCTAAGGTCAAAGATGGGAGTGCAAGTGCGAGCTGGTATTTAACATCCGATTTGTTTTTGGGATACTTTGACCAGTGTGCTTTGATGGATTGTAATGCATGTATTGATAATGATTCACTTACCTGTCCACCAGTACCGTAAGTTTCAAATCCTGACAAACTCTCCATTTAGAAGACTTTTACCACTCCTAAGCCTCAGCAGGTAGCAGTGTTCTCAAGGTGGGTGTTCTCTCCCCCTCCCCTCCAGTTGCTGCACAAGCCAAGTATCTGAATGCAGTGTTTTCCTTTGGTCGTTTTGATGTCACTGAACCATTCTCTGACATCCTGTTGGGTTCTCTCATTATGAGCGATCTCGGGTGACCTCACAGAAACTTCCATTGTGCTCTTTTCTCTGGGGCTTGGGGATTGTGGTGGTCCTGGAAATAGAGGGCCACCTTTCCAGACTCCCTCTGCGATCAGATTGACTTTCGCTGCAGGAAATGTCCCCTTTCTGTTGATGGGCAGTAAATTATGGGCATTCTCGGTTCACTGCTGGACTAGCACGATTGTTACAATCATTAAAAAGTATAACTACTGCAAATGGAACATACGTGCCTTAAATATGTGCAGACTTGCCCCCTTCCTTCATCCCAGCATCAGATCTATTTATCTTAGTGAAACCTTTATCCAATTATAGAGTTAATTTTGGAATTTTATCTATTTTCTGTAGGTGATTCTTTCAGAAAATTTACATTTTGACTTCTGAATTGATCCAAGCTCTTAATTAGATTCGCTATTTATAAATGGATCACTGTTAAAATCACCCAATTTCATGCTGTTAGAAGTATTTTGCTGATAGGAGTGCCATGGTGGCCCAGTGGTTAGCACTGCTGCCTCACAGCGCCAGGGACCCGGGTTCAATTCCAGCCTCAGGTCACTGTCTGTCTGTGTGGAGTTTGCACGTTCTCCCCGTGTCTGCGTGGGTTTCCTCCGGTTTCCTCCCACAGTCCAAAGGTGTGCGGGTTAGGTTGATTGGCCATGCTAAATTGTCCCTTAGTGTCAGAGGGACTAGCAGGGTAAATATTTGGGAGGGTTACACCGATAGGGCCTGGGTGGGATTGTGGTCGGTGCAGACTAGATGGGCCGAATGGCCTCCTTCTGCAGTGTAGGAATTCTGTGATTCTATGAAGAATAAGTGTCTTTAGATTTAAAAAATACAGTTCTGTTGATCAGCCCAAATGGGAACCAAGATCCCAAGGAATTGTTCTGAAATTCCCTGAAAGAATCATCCACCACGCTCCAAATCCCTGTCCTCATCCCCTTTAAATGTGTTTTATTCCTTTATGATTCACAGGAATATCCTCTTATTTGCAGAGTTGTTGAAATGTTGTACTGTGGGCATAGCCAGCAATGCAGTACCTACATTCTGCGCTCACTGTAGTACAGTACTGAAGGTGTGCTGCTGAGTTAGAGGAGCACACCCAGTCTGTCCTCTCAGGTGGACGTTAAAGATACCTTCTGATATTTCCTCCCCGTGGCCCTGATTTTACCGGCACGCCCACCCTGGGCTCGCAGAACGGCATTCCCTATTGGCCTCGGGCGCGATCTTGCGAGCCTTGGGCGGGCGCACCGGTTAAATTCCGGCCAATGTCTTGAATGCCTTCGATCTATAACTGGCCACTTCAAAGTAGTAGAAATGCTCTTTTCCATAAGACCATAAAACCATAAGACATAGGAGCAGAATAAGGCCAGTCGGCCCATCGAGTCTGCTCCACCATTCAATCATGGCTGAAGTGATTCGCATCCCCATTCTCCTGCCTTTTCCCCTGACCCCCTTATTATTCAAGAACCTATCTATCTCTGCCTTAAAGACACTCAATGACCTGGCCTCCACAGCCTTCTGTGGCAAAGAGTTCCACAGATTCACCACCCTCTGGCTGAAGAAATTCCTCCTCATCTCTGTTTTAAAAGGATCGTCCCTTTAGCCTGAGGTTGTGCCCTCTGGTTCTAGGTTTTCCTACCAGTGGAAACATCCTCTCCACGTCCGCTCTATCCAGGCTTCGCAGTCTCCTGTAAGTTTCAATAAGACCCCCCCTCATCCTTCTAAACAAACATTTATGTAAAGGTGACCTTGCATTATATATACGTGCTGCAGTCTACGTGCCACTCTGTTAGTGTTTGTGCTTTGTGATAGTTATGTTCAAGTCAATGTTCTTTTGCTCTCGATGACTGAGGGTCATCCATTCCATTATTGCTAAAATAACATCAGCAGTGGAACTGGCAGCTTTTTATTAATAGGCACCGGGTACCATCACTGTGACACATTTTCCATTAATAGAGCCTGAAATTGAAATCTACTCAAACACGCTGACAGGAGACCCTCGTTTAACGATGTTTATGCTGAAAGTGAGCTTTCTCCAACCCTCCTTTACCTCCTACTATCAGCACAGCTGCCTATTCATTTCTCTCCGTCTTGTGTTTGTATAGTTTCCCCTTTATCAGTGTTGTTTGTCTCAATTACTGCACCTGGTAGTGAGGTACACATTCTCACCACTCTCCGATCCCATCGTCCTGGTCTCCTCCACAAGTGGAAACACCTTCCTTACATTTACCCTTCGAACCTCTTCCTAATTTTAATGACCCGTATTCGATGACTCCTCATACCCCTTTTCGAGTGAAAGGAGCTTTACCCTCATAGGGTCACAGAATCATAAAGCAGAGAAACAGGCCCTTCAGCCCATGTCTATGCTGACCATCAAATACAGTGGAACCCCGATTTTACGTGCCCCGATTTAGTGCGAATTCGGATATAACGCGATGAATCATTGGACCCTTTTTTTTCCCGCTCATGATTGGCAAATCTCGCTCACCCCACTGTTCCCACCATGCTCCACCAGTCAGCTCGTCACGTGGAGAGAAATGCTGGGGCCAGCCTTTTCATCACGCCAATCCACCATGGAAGATGATGACGAGCCAGATTTGTACGGCTTCACAGAGGAAGATGTGCGTGAGGCAGAGAAGCTGTCTGAATGCAGCAAAGAAGAGCTACACCAGTGGCACTCTGCCGATGACACATGCCCAACATATGAGTATCTGACGGACGCCGAGATTGTCCGTAATGTAACTATAGCACCAGCAGAGGCAAATGTACCGGCTCTGGAGACCCAGGAGGTGGACCACATAAAAATCCTCCAACTCAGAAGCATTCTAGATTTTGCTCGCAGCCAGCGAAATGCTACGTTCAAGCAAGGAACACTCGATCACTTTTTTCAGAAATAAACTGTTGTTTTGTTTTGTTTATTAAAAACCTTTACTAAAAATTAATTTGTGTTTTAATTTCTACTGTAACAACAATTTATTCATGGAATTCTTTAATTAAAAGGTAATTTACTTGCCAGATGGTAAACGTGCAAAAAACGGGTCAAATAGGGTGATAATAGGGGTGTTTTAGGATGTTAGGTCAACATTGGGTAAGTTTGAACGCTGATTTTCTTGAACCCCGATTTAGCGCGACCCCGCTTTTTTCACGATAACATTTCATGGACCCCAACCATCGCATTATAACGGAGCCGCACTGTACCAATCTTTACTAATCCCATTTACCAGCATTGGACCAGAGCCTACTATGCCTTGGCGATTTAAGTGCATATCCGATGCTTCTTAAACGTTGTGAGAGTACCTGCCTCCACCGCCCTCTCAGACAGCATGTTCCATATTTCCATCACCCGCTGGGTGAAAAACAAATTCTCAGACCTCCTCTAAACCACTTACTCCTCGGCTTCGGCCCTCTGGTCTTAGACACCTCTGCCATGGGGAAAATATTCTTACAATCTACCCCTCTCATAATTTTGTATGCCTCTATCAGATCCCTCCCTCAGCCTCCTCTGCTCTAGGGAAAACAAACCCAGCCTACCCAGTCTCTTCTCATAGCTGAAACTTTCCATCCCAGGCAACATCCTGGTGAACCTCCCCTGCGGCCTCTCCAGTTTAATCTTTCCTGATAGCTATAGCCCCTCAGTCCTTATAAATCTCTTTGCATTTTCTCCATCTGTTGTTATGGGTTTTTGAAGGATTTCTTGGTTTCTTACTCTAGAAGCGATCATGCTGGAGGCAATCTTTATTCAAAATACCTTTATTTATATCCTTCACTATTTCAAAAGGTTACAGAATATCAGGAGATAGTTCCAGTTCCTCTGTGAGAAGCTTCGCTGGCATCTTGTCTGTGTGAGTGAATTCATTGTGACAGAGCTCCTTACACACATGCTCAGTAGCGATTATTTGAGTTAACCCTTTGCTCCACACTCTAGTTCCTCAATATCATTTTCATGGGAGATAGTTTGCTGAGTGAATGTTCTTTGGCCTGTTGCTGTTACTGTCCTGGCTTGATGGTTCAATACCCTTTGGGTGGGATTTGAATTCAATAAAAAATATCTGGAATTAAGAATCTACTGATGACCATGAAACCATTGTCAGGAAAATCCATCTGGTTCACTAATGCCCTTTAGGGGAGGAAATCTGCCATTCTTACCTGGTCTGGCCTACATATGACTCCAGAGCCATAGCAATGTGGTTGACTCTCAACTGCCCTCGGGCGACTAGGGATGGGCAATAAATGCTGGCCCAGCCAGGGACGCCCCAGTCCCACAAATGGAAAAAAAAGTCTTGCTCGTCGCAAAACTGTAAAATTCCGTCCAAGGTCAACGGACCTTCCCGTTGTCCGCCCCTCGCCCGCTCTGATTCCTGTGGCAGGCGGGACGGTAAAATTCTGGCATAAGTGCTTCTGTTACATGTTCAACTGTTTGAGGAGATTATATCCAGTAAGAAGTTTAACAACACCAGGTTAAAGCCCAACAGGTTTATTTGGTAGCAAAAGCCACACAAGCTTTCGGAGCCCCAAGCCCCTTCTTCAGGTGAGTGGGAATTCTGTTCACAAACAGGGTATATAAAGACATAGACTCAATTTACATGAATAATGGTTGGAATGCGAATACTTACAGCTAATCAAGTCTTTAAGATACAAACAATGTGAGTGGAGAGAGCATCAAGACAGGCTCAAGAGATGTGTATTGTCTCCAGACAGGACAGCCAGTGAAACTCTGCAGGTCCAGGCAGGCTGTGGGAGTTACAAATAGTGTGACATGAACCCAATATCCCGGTTGAGGCCGTCCTCGTGTGTGCGGAACTTGGCTATCAGTTTCTGCTCAGCGACTCTGCGCCATCGTGTGTCGTGAAGGCCGCCTTGGAGAACGCTTACCCGAAGATCAGAGGCTGAATACCCGTGACCGAATGTTGTTAAACTTCTTACTGTGTTTACCCCAGTCCAACGCCGGCATCTCCACATCGAAAACCTACCCCTGCCTTTTTGGGACCGGTTCCAATTCTTTCTCACCACCTGACAAAAGTATCCTGCATAACCATGGGCACTTTGGATATTTCCACCATTTGGTACTGTAGTTGTTATCTTCCAGTGGCTTTGTTTCCCACAAGGTGAGGTAAAGGGTTAAGTTCCTCAGCTCCTGTTTGTTCAGGTGCTAACCTGGAATTACTGTTTTTGGCAAGGTTGAAGTGAATGCACTTGAAGCTGTGGAGATGCTTCAAGTATCGTAATCTTTGCCAATTTGAAAATAGCCTCCTATATTACTGAACAAATTTTATATCATAACCCTTCGCTGCCTCATTCACCAGATTCACTTTTTTGATATAGAAAATCCTTTTCAGTTATAACCAGTATCATTTTCAGTGAGGGATGTGAAAGCTATCTGAGGTAGTGTAGGATGTTCTCGATGTATGCAGCATGCATAGAAAAGCTGGGAACTTCATTTTATAAAGAATGCACTTCCAATTTTGCCACGCATAGTATGGAGAGGAAATCCTCTCTATTGTAAAAACAGAATGAAGTTACACATGTGCTATTTGTTTCAACAGAATCTTTCATGCAATTTTGTACCCTGGGTATTGAGGAATTTTCCGTGACTCTGCCGGTGATTGCAAAGACAGCTCCTGGTACTTATCACAGTTGTTATAACCCACTGAAGTGTTTGACCACCTTGACTTATAGAACTAGTCGACGCGATATTCCTGAAAAAGCCAGCAGAGATGTTGGGAGGTGATGATTTCCTTTGAGCAGCATTGTCTGATACATGGCCCAGGACTAACTTTGGCCCATTTTATCCGGCCATTGTAGCTACCAATCCTTCTGTTGGTGGCACCGTCACTTCTGAGCCACAGGGTTCTGGGTTCAAGTCAAACTCCAGAGTTTCAGCAAGTATGCATTGCTCCAGTGTTGGAGACATACTACGTTGTCTTTTGGATGAGATGTTGTGTGGAATGTTCTGTTCCTGCCGCCAGTGGGAATCGTGGCGGGCAGGGGCACTTAATTTGGCATTTTAATTGAGTGAACGTGTGTCCAGGTGCCCTGTAAATATGGCGTCAGGTCTTTTGACCCCCATAAAGTAACAGCAGGCGGGCAACTTCCTGCCTGCTCCCACCACGAGATTCACTGAGCTTCTCACAGATGCAGAATGAATGAGATGAAAAAGCAGAAGGTCGCACAGTTTACCCGCCCAGTGGAGTCACACTGAATTTCCTGTCTGTCTCTGGACTTAGTCTTCAGGATGGGAAACTCTGCCTGTTAAACCGAGGCCCCACCTGCCTGCCCAGTTGGATGTAAAAGATCTGATGGCAATGTGTTGAAGAAGAGGAGAATTATCTCTGATGTCTTGGCAAATATTTATCAACATCACAAAAGCAGATTACTTGTGTTATTTTCACATTGCTGGCTGTGGGAGCTTGCTGTGCACATACCGGCAGCACCATTTCCTACATTACAACAGTGACCGTACTTCAGAAAGTACTTCAGTGGTTGTAAGGTGCCTTGCGATGGCTGGTGGTCAGGAAAAGGGCGATTATAAGCGCAAATCTTTCTTTCCTTTTCTCCATTTTTGGGGTGCTTGTGCACCGTGCCGATTTAGACTTCAATGCAACTTCAGTCCCTTCAAGGCCCTGGGTCTGGAGGACTGGAAGAAGCCGTTCCTGTTTGCAGATTTAGACTAATTAGTGAGCAGTTGCTTTTTCATCAGTCAGATTTCAATCTTTACCCAGTTTTCCAGATCCAAGATGTTTAAAGAGTTAAGCCTGAAATGACCTAGTTAGAGGGGAAGGAAGGAAGACATGAATATTTATTACATAGGTTAGGGATTGGAATGCGCATGGGCCTCCGCTATTTAGCCTGCAGTGTTTGATATTGTCTATGGAGGGGTTTTGATGTTTTTATAGGTAGCGGGCTGGGATGGTTTTTGCATATGGAGTCTCAGACATTTGTATTGTGGAATACAGCGTTTGTATGGTTCATGTACAAGATTTGTTTTTGGGGCGGGAGGAGGCTGTATTTTTGTATAAGGTGGGTGTTTAGAATTTGTGCATTTTTCTGTATCACGTTTCTGTGTAAATATCTACAGCCCACTTTCTATTTGCGACGCGTTTATGGGGCTGACAGCTCACATCATGTTGGGACAATCGTGCTTTGAAGGGACAGTGGGGGTAAAATTGAACATCGTTGGGAAGGAAGGTTGGGCAGATCCACTGTCGCTCATTATGCCTCCCTGCCAATGCCGAATTTCCCCCTTGGCCTTAGTGAAAGTTTTTGGCAGTTATTTTCTTTACGGAGGGAGTACTCTGATGCATTCTTTACAGGACACTGATATCACAGGATAGATTTCCATCTTTACGGCCTTTACTAAGCATTGACTGACTGGAGTATAGGGAGGAAAACTTGATGGGAGAAGGATCACATAACATGAAGGGAGAAGAATGAAGAATGTTCTTGTCTTTCCTGAAATCAAAGCACACCAATCACCAGGCCTTTAACATTTTCCTTCCTATTTATCGAATGGAAAATTAATCCACTATACTGGAAAAATATCCTTTAGAGTATAGGATTAGACCTAAACCATTAGCTGAAATGGCAGGAGTATCTTAAAATGTTATTGTTCCATTATTTCACTGTTCCAAATATTTAAATCTTATCCAGGCGAAGAGTTTGCCGTTCAGTTTTCATATACAATACTAATCTAGAGAAAACTGTTCAGCTCCAGTTATTTATCCCTAATAATGAAATCGTATTAATTCCTGTTGCGGACAATTGCGATATATTCCGTTTGACACCCGCCGCGTAATGATGGTGGAATTTCTGGAGACGCCTTGTAAAAATATTTGTATCCAACACTTGAGCCTTGTGAAAACACTTCTGCTGCACTTTGGAAAGGGACAGATCAGTGTATCAATTGTTACATTCCAGCGGTGAGTCCAGACTGATTGAACTATTACACGCCCTGAAAACCATGAATGAACTGTTCATTATGTAGCCAAGTCATGGTTCATTGAACATGCAATTCATACTTGGGTCATGTCAGGATGTGACCGCATTAAAATTGCTAACGTTTAGCTGAAACGCAAAGGAATGTTTTATTGCCGTAGATACCTAACACTGAACGGTGATTTATTTCATAGGATTAATAGAAGTGTTTAAAATAAATCGCACTTCCACTCTTCCTGAATCAACATTTGCTATCCACCTCCAATTTAGTATTGCTGACAATGTTCTCTGAATGATAACACAGTTACACAATCTGGGCGATGGTCAGTTTTGTTTCTGAAAGGTTGAGGATCCCAGAGAGTCCCATCACAGGTTTCTGGAACAATAAATGCATGTGATTCATTTATGAGAGTGTTTGTGTATTTAGGAAAGCGCTTCCATCTTTGTTTCAAGTCCTAAAAGTTGAGATCATTTGCACCCAATTTAAAAGGCTGGAAGGTATTCTGTTAATTACTATTTGATGTACTTGTTTTGTATGCACCCTCGGAGAATGTGCGCTTTAAAGATCCAAGATAGCTTGGAAATGTGGATTACTCGTTTCAATTTCAAAATCTTAATTATTTTTGAAGCTTATAATTTTAAATTCTATTTATCTCAGAATAGATCCAAACCCCCAAGGAAACATAGGCACACCAAATGGAAAGGTGAAAGATGTTTGTTGGCATTAAGAGTTCTTGGGCTAGCAGCTTTAGGAGAAGCACATGTATCTGCATTTAAACTTGAGTTAGATCAGCCTTAAAGTGTAGTGTTCCTTACCAAGTGACAAGAAGATCTTTTAATGCAGCTGATTCTTAACTAAACTTAGATTGTTTAAATTTTTGACTTCAGTTTGTGTTTTAAGCATCAGATTAA
This sequence comes from Mustelus asterias, assembly GCF_964213995.1. Lineage (NCBI taxonomy): Eukaryota > Metazoa > Chordata > Chondrichthyes > Carcharhiniformes > Triakidae > Mustelus > Mustelus asterias. The sequence continues at coordinate 3,323,947 of NC_135828.1, read as the reverse complement.
TAATTACAGTGCAGTACATGCGTGCGCAGATAAACCTATTCACATTCCCAATTTGCTAACAGTTGCACTAACTCTGCTTACTACTTTCACATTAGGACCACCAGGAGAAAAAGGAAGACATGGTCGCAGAGGTATTCCAGGTAGGTGACACACAAAATCTGAGGTATATCCTTAAAATGGTGAGCATGCTGGTCTTACTTTCTCGGTTATAGAAAGGGAACCAAGAAACAAGTGAATTGTGGCGAAGCTATCCTCGTTTACTTGGTGTCAGGTTTTTCTGTCCGTGCAGGAAAAATGTCTATTTGAGATATGTTATTTACACGGCCTACTTATTAAGGAATAGTGATTATGAAGCAATAGAGTTGTATCTATTTTCTGTAATAGATTGTTGCATTAAAGACCTATCGGAAGCAACGATAAATATTGCTGTGTGGTTATTTGAAGTCCCAGTCAAAGAATCATAGAATCCCTACAGTACAGAACAAGACCATTCAGCCGATCGAGTCTGTACTGACTACAATCCCACCCAGACCCTTTTCTTGGAACCCTCATTTACCCTGCTAATCCCCCTGACACTAGCGTCAATTTAGCATCCACCTAACCCACACATCTTTGGACTTCCAGTGTTCCATTATAAATGAAGTCAAAAACTTGCTTCTTGAACATAAAATAGGATTTCCAAAGGTGCTATTTGTGCTTTTTAGTGTCAATTCAGTTCATCTGCTGCTTCAGGTAGGAGGTTGGGGAAATCGGCACAGGAGTTGCTGACCTGAATCTGTTAGCAATTACATTCTATTAAGTTACTGAAGTGTGATTTATTTCCTTTGCAAGGTGTGAACTAGTTGCTGAAATCGCACAAATGGTGCATAATTTGGATGTCTATTTCCAGGGATAAATGATTAGAACCCCCCGCCCCCACCCTCGCCGCCCTTCACGTAGTCCAAGGACAGCTAACTCCCTCTGTGGGTCTGTGTGAATACTGGACACCGCACTCTATTCACTCAGTCTGGAGGGGATTTCCAGTTAAATTTATTAAACCAAATGTTTTTTGATTTGTTTTGTTTATACAGCCGTTTTCCCGATTTGACTTCCCACTGCATGTTTGAGGGATCAGTAGCAACTTCCTTGCTTTTTTCACCTCGTGATCTTTGTGGGTCTCAGTCTGCGCCACTGTCATTTCAGGACAAAATCACCTGTAAAACTTTCATTTAGCTCGCTTAGTTAGTAATGTTTTAGCAGCAAGAGAGACAGTCTGTCTTAAGTCACGGTGTGTTACTGCTTGTTAGAAAACCACATGGTCTGGATTGTTTGCTCCATATTTGAAGGATCTAGATCTAAGAGATTGAAATAAGAACTGATGGTGGTGATTTGGATTGTTATTGATGTCCAGGTTTCTGCTGCAAATAACAGTACAAAGTGCGAGTACTTTATAGCACGCTGTTACTAGATGCGATTAATTATGGGTCTCATGGCGGCACAGTGGTTAGCACTGCTACCTCACAGCTCCAGGGACCTGGGTTCGATTCTGGCCTTGGGTCACTGTCTGTGTGGAGTTTGCACATTCTCCCCGTGTCTGCGTGGGTTTCCTCCGGGTGCTCCGGTTTCCTCCCACAGTCCAAAAATGCGCAGGTTAGGTTGATTGGCCATGCTAAATTGCCCTCCTATATATGTATATTTGGGGATTAGTGGGGTAAATACATAGGGTTACGCAGTAAGCCTGGGTATGAGTTGGTGCAGACTCAATGGGCCAAATGATGTCTTTCTGCACCGTTGGGATTCTATGGGCGGAATTTTCCTGTCCCGCTCACCATTGGAATCATAGCGGGTGGCGACAGACTATGCAAAGGTCTGTTGACCTCAGGCAGGAATTTCCGGCCTTGGGGCGAGTGTGGCTGGAAAATCCTGCCCTATGATTCTATTCTATGACTCCAGGGTGGCCATTGGAAAATTTCAATGTGAAAAGCTTTGAAGGTCAACTTTGTGAACCTTTGCATATTTATCCAGGTGAGGTTATCTGAGGATACAGATTGATATTAGTTTTAGCAGGTGTCAATCCAGTACTGGGTGCATGGGACTCTGCAGCTAATAAACTATCTCACCCCCATTAGGGATCAATAAGACCAATGTACCAACCACCTTGGAGAGAGGGAGAGTCATGCAGTTGGTTTGAAGCCCCCACAGTATGTTGGATGTTGGACTGGCTTACTGGCTGAATATTATAGGGTAAATGCAGGCTGGATCTCAAACCAACAGAGTAAGATTATCAGCTTTGATAACAGGAACAGAGGTGCAGAATATTTTTGAAACAGTGAGAGATTGGGAAGTGTTTAATGTCCAGCGGGAGCTGGATGGTCTTGTTCATGAATCATTGAAAGCTAACGTGAAGGTGTAGCAAACAATTAGGAAGACAAATTGTATGTTGGCCTTTATCACAAGAGGATTTGAGTACAGGAATAAAGATATCTTGCTTCAATTGTATAGAATCTTAGTTATATCACACCTGGAGTATTGTGTACAGTTTTGGTCCCATATACTTGCCATAAAGGTGATGTAGCAAACGTCCACCAGACTAATTTCTGGGATGGCAGGACTGTCCTATGAGGAGAGATTGAGGAGCTTGGGCCTGTACACTCTGGAGTTTAGTAGAATGAGGGTTTATCTCATTGAAACTTACAAAATTCTCAAGGGATTAGACAGAGTAGATGGAGAACGGCGTTGGACTGGGGTAAACACAGTAAGAAGTTTAACAACACCAAGTTAAAGTCCAAGAAGGAGCTTAAGGCTCCGAAAGCTTGTGGCTTTTGCTACCAACTAAACCTGTTGGATTTTAACCTGGTGTTAAACTTCTTATGGCAGTCTGGAATCAGGGGATACATTCTCAGAATAAAGGGGGAGGCAATTTAGGACTGGGCTGTGGAGGAATTTATCCAGTCAGAGGTGGTGAATCTTTGGGCTTCTCAACCCCAGAGGGCAATGGAAGCTCAATCATTGATTACGTTCCGGACACAGATTGATAGGTTTCAGTGACACTAAAGGATATGAGGTTAGTGCAGGAGAATGAAGATGAGATGAATGATCAGCCATGATCTAGTTGAGTGGTGGCACGGGCTCGAGGGGCTGAATGGCCTACTCCTGTTCCTGTGATTCTGTGCTCAAAATGAAGAGGTGTGCACTGCATCCTAAGATGCTGGTGTTGGACTGGGGTGGACACAGTAAGAAGGCTTGTTCAGGAGCAGCACTCCGAAAGCTCATGATTCCAAATAAACTTGTTGGACTTTAACCTGGCGTTGTGAAACTTCTTATTGTCCTAAATGCTGGCCGTGTTGCAAAGTTGACCTCAGTCCTGTCTCCCACTTTTGTACAAACATAAACAGTTTGCTCGGCACAATCATCCGTTTGAATTGTAATACAATTCATTTCTAAGACATGTAATTTGTTCATGGAAAAGTGAATTAGAACTTGTATTAATTTTATAAAGAACATTGCAGCGGTATAACGTGTCTCTCCTCTCTCCTCTTCTGTTCACAGGGCCAGCTGTAAGTACAAGAATGACTAATATTGCCTATGGGAACAGGTTGGGTCAAATAAAAACTGTTACTATCACTAAAATTCTACGTAGTGTATTGCACTGTAGATAATTAACTAGTTTCTGCTAAATCTTTCCAGTATCATCATAACTTTTCCTTAGTCCTTGTGGAATTTACATTTAATATTATTCTTATAAATTATTTTGATAAATACCTATAATAATGCATCTTAGTGTATGTTTTAACATCATTCTTTCTTAAACAAAAGAGTAATAAACTTGGCTTTATTCCTTTGGCTTATGGTGCTATGTACGTAATATGTTCATTACTTTCCCTCTTTGCTACTGATTTTTGTTCTTTTCAGGGACCTCCAGGAAGAGATGGCTTTCCGGTAATTAGTCTTTAACTGCACCGCTCTCCTGTCCTATCTTCAAGCTGTGTTTGCACTCCTTTGCCTTGTTTTAATATTCGTTCTCCCATTCCCTGCTACGTTTGTGACGCTAGCCTCTTATTAACTTTCTATCCACTCCCACTTTGGTCTCATTCATTTACTGCTTTTAACAAGAAGAACAAAATAAAGGCCATTCTTTGGAGGAACAATCTCAAGGATGACCTCCCAGACCTCAAAACAGAGCTAATGGCCACCACCTTTGTCATTCTAATCAACTATTTCACCCACACTGCTCCCCAAAAGTATTACCTTGGCTCTCGCTACATTTGTTTTCAGGCTGTGGATGGAAACTTATTTAACTGGTGTTTTTAGCATTCAGGCATCATACTTCCGGCTTTGTTTTGGGATTAAGTGCTTTTTTTCTCCTGAGAGTTAACTCTCGGCCTAGCAGTCTGGTAGTTTGGTGTGTAAAGTACTAAATAGCAGCATCTAATGGGAAGCCTTCATGCTTTTACAAATAAGCATTAAATTCTGGAACGCTTGCTCTGTGATCTGGGGGCAAACGACTTGCTGGATGTGCGGCTGAACATCTTTTTGGGTGAAATCGCAGAAACTCTTCCTTCCCAGTTCTGACTGTACATTGATTATTAGGGAAACAAAGGATCGATGGGCCTGCCAGGAAGAAGGGTAAGTTTCCTTATTGCATCTCATTTTAGCCTTGTGGTTACATAAACCTGATGCCTGGTGTTGCTTCGAAGGCACAATAAATGATCATTTCAGCTGCTCTTGAATGAACTGACAAAGCAAATAATCTTAAAGCTGCAACATCCTTCCTTACGCCTCACCCACCCTTTTTTCTGGACACAACACAACTAAAGTTGAGTTGAATTGAATCGAATCGCAATATTTTATCTGGATTAAACACACGCAGAATTAGTTTGTGTATGTAACCTTTGGGGGAAAAAAAAATTGGACCATTTTTAGAAGTGTCATGTTCTCCCCGAAGAATCATTGTATAAACATTTATCAAAGGTCAGAACAACATCTGGCTTGCGGAGATGGATGTTTTTGGTTAAAGTGACATTGTGCAGCTTTCTTTAAAAAAAAATGTATTTTGGATTCCAGGATGATGCAGCTTTTACCTGTTTATTTGACAGCGCAGCACTTTAACTGCACCTTTTGTTGAGTGCATTTTGCACTTTCCTCTGGCTCCAGCTTACAACATGTAATGGACCAACCCCGGCAGGGCTACAACCCGAAATGTATCTGCTTCTATGCATTTTGAGATGAATGTCAGGTTGACTTCATGTGAGGTTCTTGTCTGGGTGAGGTTTCTGTAAAATATGCAAGGTTTTCTTGCTGTGGTGCTTGGCAACTCTGATTTGTAATTGATTTTAAGACACTCCACCTATCCTGAATTGCAACATCTGCCTGTACAGGCTGGGTCAATTAAATGGGCTGTTTGGTGAACGTTGTTGCCCTCCTTAGCAACACTGGATAAATGCATCAGCATCTCAGCGAGAATTGCAGCTAATTTGGAAGGCATGGACAGTGGAATAAAGTACATTTTATGGAGACCTTGCATTCTAATGGTTGTAAGCAATGAAAGTCCTTGGGGTCTGCGAACTTCCTGAATGTCACCAAACAACTTCTCTGCGTCTCATTAATTTTATAATAAACCAAAAACGGAAAATGCTGGAAACTCTCAGCAGGTCTGGCTGCATCTGTGGAGAGAAAATCTGAGTTAACGTTCTGATTCCATATACCTTTTATACCTTCTTAAAACTAAAGGCTTATAAAATAGTTTCCAATATTCATTTATAAATTCAAGGGGTAAAGTACATTTGTAAAAACATGTCATTTTATCTATTACTCTGACTAACATTACAGAATTATTGGGAAAATTGTTAATTAATAATTATTAATAAAAATTATTGGGCAGCACGGTGGTTAGCACTGCTGCCTCACAATGCCAGGGATCTGGGTTCGATTCCCGGCTTGGGTCACCGTCTTGTGTGGAGTCTGCACGTTCTCCCCGTGTCTGCGTGGGTTTCCCCCCGGGTGCTCCGGTTTCCTCCCACAGTCCAAAGGTGCGTGGGTTAGGTGGATTGGCCATGCTGAATTGCCCCGTAGTGACAGGGGGACCAGCTAGGGTAAATGCATGGGGTTATGGGGATAGGGCCTGGGTGGGATTGTGGTCGGTGCAGACTCGATAGGCCGAAAGGCCTCCTTCTGCACTGTAGGATTCCATGATTCGATGAGTCAAGGAGCAGAGGGTGGGATTCCAGCAGGTAATATTGGGACTGTCTTCGCTGTCCTCTTAATACTGAACAGCCTCATTATAAAGTTGGCTCATTGCTGTGTAAGTGCAGCAGGCTAACCTGATTGCCGTGCATCTGGTCTGATTCATTGTGATATTGTATGGGTGGAAGTGAAGGTACTCGCAATACTTTCGTTCATAAGCACATTTATCTCACAGCTTTGGTATTTTTTCAAAAATAAACAAACCCACTCCAACACCCCTGTTACTTTAAAAGGAAAGAAGCTCGAACTGTGTGTGGGCTGCCGCTCATTAAATGGGGAAATTCCAGGGGGGATGAACTAGGCTCTTAAGGTTAGCCCTCCACCACCATATCTCAGGCACTGGGGAGGACAGATACTGTTGCAGGCACTCTTGCAAGAGGCAGCAAGTTTTTGTAGTAATTATACTATTTTTAGAACAATCACTTTGGAAGTTTCCTTAGTCCTACTTGTTTTGGATCACTCTATTAGGGCAAGGAAGTGCTTGCAGCAAAACTTCCTGCCATTAGTGGCACAGATTCTTCTTTAACTCTTTGAAGAAAACCCAGGTTTTGGTGGATGGACCTCAAATGGGCACGACTCAGGAAGCATTGATTGTTCTTTTGCCTCCTGTAAAAGCGTGTTATCACACATTGGTTGACAGAGAACCTATCCTATTAAAGTGTTCTAGCTAATAAATCATCATACTGGCCTGCCAAACTCTCAAATCAAAGTTACAGGCAAAAGTGTCACACTTTAAACATAAAACGTAGAAGATAGAAGCAGGAGGAGGCCATTTGGCCCTTCGAGCCTGTTCTGCCATTCATTACGATCATGGCTGATCGTCCAACACAATAGTCCAATCCTACTTTTTCCCCCTAACCTTTGAACCCATTTGCCCCAAGTGCTGTATCCAGCCGCCTCTTGAATACATACATTTTCAAGTATTTGATTGGTTTAAAGAGTCAGACCAATCAATCATGTAGGGATTTGTCCTGGGTGGTATAAACATTGTAAGGAATCTAACAACACCGGGTTAAAGTCCAACAGGTTTATTTGGCGTTTGCTACCAAATAAACCTGTTGGACTTTAACCTGGTGTTGTTAGACTCCTTATTGTGTTTACCCCAGTCCAACGCCGGCATCTCCACATCATGGTATAAACATTGACTGCCTTGCTGGATATTATATTCAATCAAAAGGAACAAAACTGAATATTAGGCGTGACGTATATAAGAGGCAGCTAATAACAGGCAAACCACTCAACAAAATTTACCCAAAGTTTTGTGCTAATTATGCTGAGGTTTTTTTTCGGTAAAGTGTCATCTAGTTCACCAGTGCTACCACAGAGGTTTGGCACATTGATTGGGGCTCCCAGATATGCATGGGGTTAGAAAGTGAAATGATGGATGGAGATGCGTGTGTGAGATGGTCAGGCCTGTCACATGATCGATGACTCACTGCGTCACATGATCGATAACTCCCTGCAGCACAAGTTCCATTTCCAAATGATCTGCAGTCCTCTGTCAAAGTGCTTTTGGTTTTGTTTCGGCTTGCTGGAATCTAATTAGGTGTTTAGAATATTTTTTAAAAGAACCAGAAAATGTTGTTCTGAGAGCCTCTCGAGGGAGAGAAACAGAGTTAACTGCCAGAATGTTACCGGCACGCGTGCCCCGATTCCGAGGAGGGTGAAGCTCGCAGAACTCCGTTGGCCTCAGGTGGGATCTTACGAGCCTCGGGCGGGCAAGGCGGTAAAATTCCGGCAAACATTTCAGATTGACGATTTTTCACTTGAAGTTTAGGTCTGATGAAAAATCGTCAACCTGAAACGTAGGGCGGAATTTTATGGCCTCGCTCGGTCAAGATCAGAAATTCCCGCACGAGGTCAACAGAGGTTTCCGTTGTCGGACCCTCACCCGCTCCCAATTCCGTGGCGGGCAAGGTGGTAGAGTTCCAGCCGTAAACACTGTTTTCCTCTCCCCAGCTGCTGCCTGACCTCCTGGATATTTCCAGCATGCCCTGTTTTAATTTCAGATTTCCAGCATTTTTGCAAGTACCCTTGTTGCTGCATGAACCTGACATTGACAAACTTGAAGCTGCATTTTTCAGCTCTCTGCAATTTACAATGTGATAACTGTGCTTTACAAAGCATGATTAATTCATGTAGAATTGTTTGACATTCATTATATTTTACTTGCTGCCTATATTGTTTATTACTGTTAGCATGCAAGTGCAAAGTTGTGAACAGGTTTCTCAGACTTTGAAAGATTTCACGTAAATTCTAGTCCTATAATCAGATCTGAAAAGGTGAAGGATTCGGAAACTCACCAAATCCTGGCCACAACTTGGACTTAGACCGCAGCTTTGATATATAATGTCCTAGTGGCGTGTTACCAAACAAAGCACGACACCAGTGCAAATAAGGAGCTATAGGCTGAGAATGAGATGTGGAGATGTTGTCAAACCACAAGGTAATTAAAAAATAACGAAGCCCATCTGAATGGTCTGACTTAATAACTGCAGAAGCACCCAATATAACCCACCTCTTCCCATTTCCATTCAACCATAGAATCCCTACAGTGCAGAAGGAGGCCATTCGAACCATCAAGTCTGCACTGACTCTCCAAATGAGCATCTAATTCACTTACCATGGCTAATCCACCTAACCACGCACATTTACCAGGGCTAATCCACTTCGGATATCTATGATTCCAAAGTTTTTCACCTCCACCACTCATTCCACAAATCAATTCCAAGAATTGAGGCTCTTGGTGCGAAGGGAAACTCACTGAAATATTTATGGTTTGGATGTATTGTTGAAGTTAAGGGAATCTCAATAACTGATCAACAAGGACATGATCCTGACATAGGATACAAAGAAGGAAAATATCTCATTCCTGAACCCACACAGTTGTTAAAACTTAATGGGTCTAATCTCCTGAAAGAAAACTGTGTAAAAAACTATGGAAAGATACATGTTCACAACTTTGCTTAAGCGTGGTTAGATTACACCCTGAATAATCAATTAAAAAGCTGGTACAACCTGAACCTAGTGTTATCAACCCCTGGGCTCTCTCCGATCAGAAGTTTTTTTTATTCACTCATAAGACATGGGTTTTGCTGGGCGGACAGCCTTTATTCTCCATCTCTAAATCCTCTGCAGGATGCATTGGTGACTGGGGAAGCAGGGTTAGGATGCAAATGGAATTTCTTCTGGTGCCTCAATGACATAATCAAAAAAATAGTCCCTGTGGGTGCAAACACAGGAGCTCATTGTATCACAGGGGTGGCACAGTGGTTGGCACTGCTGCCTCACAGCGCCAGGGACCTGGGTTCAATTCCCGGCTTGGGTCACTGTCTGTGCGGAGTCTGCACGTTCTCCCCGTGTCTGCATGGGTTTCCTCCAGGTGCTCCGGTTTCCTCCCACAGTCCAAAGATGCGCAGGTTAGGTTGATTGGCTGTGCTAAATTGACCCTGAGTGTCCCTGGAGGCGCAAGTTGGAGGTGTTAGCGGGGCAAATGTGCGGGGGTGTGGGGATGGGACTCGAGTGGGATTGTTGTTGGTGCAGACTCGATGGGCCAAATGGCCTCCTTCTGCACTGTAGGGATTCTATGAATCTATGAACTTGCTGTGGTTTTATTCTTAACGCTGCCTCTGTGAAGTGCCTTGGGAATTTTTTTATCCTTAGTGGAGCTGTATTAATGTAAATTGTTTTATTATTGTCCAGAATGTATGATTATAATGGGTGTAACCTATCGCTATGCTTGCTCGCTTGCCATTTGTTGCAGTATGATCTAATGCATAGACAGATTTTGGCTGCATATATCTTGATGCAGACTGCTTTAGAGATGCTGATAAGTACATTATCTTTTATTTGGTCTAATACTAATCCTCTATTTGTGTCTCTCCTTTACTTCTGCATGCTGTGTTTGCTGTGACTGCCCAGGGTCTAAAGGGGGAACCTGGTGAAGAGGTGAGTCATAGAAGAAAAAGGGAAGCCTGCGCTTCATTTCTATCTGGCAGTATGTTAATCGGATTGCGAAACGCTTCCTGGTCCGCGGGACTGTCTATTAAGGGAGAACAGACAGTTTATTCCAGCTAATCTCAAAATTCAAACTGTGATTTAACTCCAGTGGATGTGGAAGAAACTGAGGAATGTTTGAATTGGGATATAGTTCCAGAGTCGATATCAAACTAAACCATGTATCCTTTCCAGCAACACGTTTTGTAATTCTTATTTTGTAAAGAAACGATTGGAAGTTTATTACGTTTCATTCTTTTTGCTATTTAAACTAGATAAACAAAGCTGAACGGCAATAAGCTTTTGTTTTGGCCATTTTATTATGTTTCCTTTAGAGATGTCACACAGCCTCCATCACTGCCTATTTTTAAACAGGATTTTTCCACCAACGATATTCCACCAAAGTTGTGCTCAATGATACCTTGCTTCCCCTCTTCTGGTTCTATTTTATTTATTTGGTCATGACACGTGGGCATAGCTGGCAAGACCAGTTTTTATTGCCCATCCCTTGAGAAGATGGTGGCGAGCTGCCTTCTCGAACCCCTGCAATCTGTGTAGTGTAGGTACATCCACTGTGCTGTTAGGAAGGGCATCGAAGGATTTTGACCCAGTGGCAGTGAAGCAACGGCGATATATTTCCAAGTTGGGATGGTGGGTGACTTGGAGGAGAACCTGCAGGGGCTGGTGTTCCCATCAGTCTGCTGCCCCTGTCCTTCTAGGTGGTAGAGGTCAAGGGTTTGGAAGGTGCGTCGAAGGAGCCTTGGTGGGTTCCTACAGTGCCGCTTGTAGACAGTACACACTGCTGCCGCCGTGTGTTGTGATGGAGGAAGTGCATGTTGAAGGCAGTGGATTGGTGCCAATCAAGCAGGGCTGCTTTGTCCTGGATGGTGTCGAGCTTCTGGAGTGTTGGCGCTGCACTCATCCAGACAAGTGGGGAGTATTCCATCACACTCCTAACTTCTGTCTAGCAGATGGTGGACTGGCTTTGTTGAGTCAGGAGGTGAGTTACTCACCGCAGGATTCCCAGCCTCTGATCTGCTCTTGTAGCCAGTGTGTTTATAGTGCTGCTCTAGTTCAGTTTCTGGCCAATGGGAACCCCAGGATTTGATGATGGGAGTTCAGTGATGGTTGGGCCATTGCATCTCAAGGGAAGATGGTTGGATTCTCTCTTGTTGGAGATGGTTCGTGAATTGTACTTGTGAATTGTTCAAATTCAATCGGAAACGTGATGAACTGTCTCATCTCTTGAGCGTTTGTCACTCGTTTTATACGAGTGCATTTAGGGAAAGAAATCTGCTGTCCTTACACGGTCTGGCCTACACGTGACTCCAGACTCACAGTAATGCAACTGACTCTTAATTGCCCTATGCAACTGCCACCAACAAGCCACTCAGTTCAAGGGCATTTAAGGGTGGGCAACAAATGCTGACCCAGCCAATGATGCCCACATCCCATATTTTAAAAATTGCAGACTGATTGGCTTGACAGGTAATTGGGGTATTAGATTGGAAGAACGCCCTAACAGAAATATTCATACTCTAATGTTCCACTCCATGGAAAGACCTCCTCTAGACCAAATGTTATCCACAGGCCATTGTCCAGCTTTTGGTGCATCTCTATGGCAACCACTCTCAGGAGTGAGAGATGAACAAGATAGTCACTTCACTCTAACATTTCACTCACAGTCACTTCACTCAAACATTTCACTCACAGACACTTCACTTAAAGGGTGGAGAATCTCTGGAATTCTCTACCCCAGAGTGCAGTGGACACTGGAACACCGAACACATTTCAGGAGGAGATAGATAGGTTTTTAATGAGCAGCGGGGTGAAGGGTTATGGGGAGCGGGGAGGAAGGAGGAGATGAGGCTGAGCTGAGATCAGCCATGATCTTATTGAATGGTGGAGCAGGCTCGAAGGGCTGAATGGCCTACTTCTATTCTTATATTCTCATGTTCCCTGACCTGTCCAGGGAGGTGTACTAAATTCCATAAATAGAGTTCCCAGGGTAGTAACAGGTGAAGGGAAGATTTTGTGTATTTATTGGCCACCACAAGTCTCATTACCTGAATCATTCAATCCCTGTCAGTACTTGCTCTGCTACTTTTAAAAAAAACATAAGAATAGTTAGGAAAGCAAATATCAGTTTGAACCAACAATTTCCAAACCTACGTCCATGCGATCCCACATACCAACTGCAAAGCCTTGGAATATTTGTCAATTGAATGTAAAGAGTCAGTTTTAATTCATAGAAGCATAGAATCATACACTACCGAAGAGGCCCTTTGGCCCATCGAGTCTGCACTGACACATTAGAAACACCTGAACTCCCACCTAACCCCATTTGCCAGCACTTGGCCCTTAGCCCTGAATGTTATGATGTGCCAAGCGCTCATCCAGATACTTTTTAAAGGATGTGAGGCCTCCCACCTCCACCACCCTCCCAGGCAGCGCATTCCAGACCCTCACCACCTTCTGGGTAAAAAGGTTTTTCCAAACATCCTTCCCCTAAACCTCCTGCCCCTGACCTTTAACCTATGGGCCCTCGTGACTGACTCTTCAACTCAGGGGAATAGCTGTTCCCTATCCTCTCTGTCCATGCCTCTCATAACCTTATACTCCACACACAGTCATCAATGTTATTTATATAAATGATGAATAATAGGGGACCCAGCACAGATCCCTGTGATACGCCACTGGACACTGGCTTCCAGTCACTAAAACACCCTTCTGTCATCACCCTCTATCTCCTACAACTGAGCCAATTTTGAATCCACTTTATCAAATTACCCTGTATCCCATGTGAATTTACCTTCTTTACAAGTCTCCCACATGGGACCTTGTCAAAGGCTTAGCTGAAATCGATATACACTACATCGACTGCACTACCCTCATCTACACACCTGGCCACCTCTTCAAAAAATTCAATCAAATTTGTTAGGCATGATCTCTCTCTGACAAAGTCATGCTGACTATCCCTGATCAAGCTTTGCCTCTCCAAGTGGAGATAGATGCTCTCCTTCAGAAGTTTCTCCAATAGTTTCCCTACCACTGACGTGAGACTCACTGGTCTGTAGTTCGCTGGTTTATCTCTACTACCCTTCTTAAAAAGCGGAACCACATTAGCTGTTCTCCAGTCGTCTGGCACCTCCCCGGAGGGAGGCCAGAGAGGAATTGAAAATTGTTGGCTGGGAATATGACAAGATTTGTACTTGACCATTCTGTCTGTCCTGGCTTGATAATTATGTAGAGTGGGTGGAAGAAACTACAAAGAACAAACTGTGACACATCTCTTTGCAAGATGAACACTAGTCTGATTTAGAATAACTTGGAGGGCAGGTATTCTCAAAGACTGTGCATATTATCTTGTTCATCCAAACTTTAACAAATCTTGGCATGAATCCTATTCTTAGTCTAGTCCTGACTTGAGTAGACTATCAGCTTTGATTAGTTCCACCCTAGTAAGAAGGGTGTTCAGGATAAGGCAACCTACCTGGCCCAATGGTAATTAACCAAAGCATAAACAAAAGTTGTCTGGAAGCAATGGTTACTGCAGCAAAGGGTTTGGAACAAACGGTGAGTTTGAGTAAAGCACATTGGCATCAGTTCAAGCCTGAATGATAACATGCTGCAGACTTGTTTTTTTCTGTGGCTGGTTTGATTCATCCTTGTGCAAATAAGCTGGTGAAAGGCAAATCTCTTCAAGAACCAGGCTTGGAAATGAGATCACCATTGTGCGGAAAGGCAAGGCAACCAGAAAGTTTTCTTTCTTTGAAGCACACCTGGCAAAAAGATGATAAATGATTGTTTATGTACCGAAAATCCAAAACTGTTGATCGCAAATGGCACCATGTGGAGTCCTTGTGGCGGACAATTCATTGCAAACCTGAGCTTTCAAATAATTCTGTTCACTAACCTTTTCACAAATGAAACTTTTCACAATGCAGACTGTAACACTAGTTGGTAACTACCCAATATAAATTCAGGGCCTAAAAACAATGCACTTCCTGAAACCACAGCCATAATACAACTGAGCGAACGAGGAAGCAAGAAAAATGTAGATATCAGTGTTTTATATGTTGCAAATTCTAGAACTGTAAATGTAAAGATAAGTTTGTTGATGTTGGTATTTTCTTTCTTTCCTTCAATCTGTAGTTCAGTCCAGTAACTGGTGGTAACACATTCACCCCCTCACACCTCCAGCTGCCACAGACAAAGACGCTTGAACCCATAATGTCCCTTCTCCCAAAATTTACATAGTGAAATAAATGTATTTTAAAATAGTGCCAGTACCAGCAAGTACTTGTGACACAACTGGGATCCATGTTGAAATTGCAGCAAGATGTTATCCAGGATCTGTACCAGGAGTTGTAATATATACTTGGCACATTGTTTCCTGATAATTGATGATGCATTATTCCTAAATGTATGCAATGTCAGTTATCTTGAACAGCCTCAGAAATAAGGGACGTTGAATCCTTTTAAAAGCAAAGTGGTTAGCTGCCTCACAGCGCCAGGAACCCGGGTTCAATTCCCGGCCTCGGGTCACTGTCTGCATGGAGTTTGCACGTTCTCCCCATGTCTGCGTGGGTTTCCTCCGGGTGCTCCGGTTTCCTCCCACACTCCAAAGATGTGCAGGTTAGGTGGATTGGCCATGCTAAATTGCCCCTTAGTGTCTCAAGATGTGTAGGTTAGGAAGATTGGCCATGATAAATTGTCCCAAGATGTATAGGTTATGGGAATTAGTGGGGTTAATAGGTGGAGTTACGACCAGAGGGCCTGGGTAAGATGCTCTGTTGGAGAGTTGGTGCAGACTCGATGGGCCGAATTGCCTCCTCCTGCACTGTAGGGATTCTATGAGCTGTGCTGCCATGATTGACGGACTGTTACAGACAGCTTTAAAACCAGCTGAAAAAGAATCAACACACACACTCTGAAAATAGTATTTAGAGCCGTGCTTCAGGGATAGATCCTGTTATGACCTAATGAAGCTTCATTCCCAACCCCTACAAAGCCATTTAAGCTCCATATTTTATATGATTCATTTATGTACAACTTAACAAATGATTATCAGATCTAAGCAATTTCACCAGTCTGAAACATTCCAGACGTATAACCCATGATCTAATTGTTTATATAAATGATGTTGGAAGTTGGAAACTGTGACACTGTGTCCTGGTTTGCTCAAATTAAGTGAGGATTAGATCATGAGGGGTCATGACTGTCCTGGTCTTCAGATTCTCATTACTGAGTAAAACATGCTACACTGCAAACTGGTAACTGCAACTTTACATTGACCATTATAGAAGTTAGTTCAACCCAGTTTGGGGATCAGAACAGAATTATGACCATTGTGCAACTACCTAACGGTCGATAATTCTGTTGCTTCCCTTAAGGAACTTTTATGTGAGGGTTGTGTTCTGAAGCAAGTTCACTTTGACTGAATTTGCACTTTACTTTACTCTGTGACTGCAACATAGTGTGAATCCCACCACCGCATGTATCATGTGGTAAACTCCACCAATGACATTCTTGTGGTTTCAGCCATAATATAGAGTCATAGAGGTTTACAGCATGGAAACAGGCCCTTCGGCCCAACTTGTCCATGCTGCCCTTTTTTTAAAACCCTAAGCTAGTCCCTCTATACCCATCTTACCCATGTCAGTGTCTAAACGCTTTTTAAAGATATAAATCTTAGTTTACAAGATCTTCCAATGGTTGAGATGCATTACATAAGGTGACACACAGCAGTATACACCAGGAGGTTGCCAGGTCTAACTTGGACCCATGCTGAATCATGTTCACTTCGTTACAGAGGATGATGATAGGAGTACAAGTGATAACGCTCACCTTAGTATCTCCAGGTTAGCAAGGTAGAGGAAACTGGGTTTGACCCTCTAATTGCTACCAAGCTGCTGGGCATATCCATGCAACTGGGACCAGGTAAAGATAGCTAAAGCCTTTGATAGGTTCTGTTGTGATATTGTTTGTGTGCATGCCATTATCATTGGAGAATAGCGCGCTCATGGTATGATGCATAGAATCACATGGTAATAGATTCTGGGAGATCAGTTTAGAAACAAGACTAAGTATGCAGCCTGTCTGCATGGAGACAACACTATACACACCAGTAACGCGGAATCTGTAAAGATGACCAATTAAAAATTCACATTTAAATATATGAATCTCAAGATCCTCATCATTGAGACATCACCGTGTGCAATATTGTAACAGGTTCCATGGTACCCAATGATTCACATGCTCTTTCAGAGGGCTATCACAGACACAACAGGCTGAACGGCCTCTTTCTGTGCTGTAAAACTCGAGGTGGAGTGATGAGAAGATACTGCATATGAAATGGGTGATTTGCCTTTGCAAGATAGGGCGGCATGGTGGCACAGTGGTCAGCACTGCTGCCTCGCAGCGCCAGGGACCCAGGTTCGATTCCCGGCTTGGGACACTGTCTGTGTGGAGTCCGCATGTTCTCCCCATGTCTGCATGGGTTTCCTCCGGGTGCTCCGGTTTCCTCCCACTGTTTGAAAGACATGCTGGTTTGGTGCATTGGTCATGCTCCCTCAGTGTAACCCGAACAGGTACTGGAGTGTGGCGACTAGGGGATTTTCACAGTAACTTCATTGCAGTGTTAATGTAAGCCTACTTGTGACAAATAAATAAACTTTAAACTTTAAAACAGTGAAAGGAACAAGGTGATAAAGGGTGACTGTAACGAGCTCTAACATGCACTATACAAGTGGTCATAGTACAACATAGCCACACGGCCAACCATAAATTAGCAACCAACTCTCTTCATGAGTAATGGCAGTAAATAGTGACCAATGGGGAAGGCAGGCAAAAGAAGAGATTAACAACTTTTAAAAGATTGTAAAAAACAAGCAAATTCATCCCGGATTGTAACCAGTCACAAAGTACTTAAGCTGTGTGTATTGTCAGGAAAATACACCACTTTGTACCTGAAGATCTGGTTACGGAGGATGAAGGGTGCGATGAGTTGCAAATGTCGTACCTGATACAGGACAAAGGAGTGCGGAGCTAAGTTAATGCTTCATGGAGGTGCTTACGTGGAGTTTGGAGTTTGCCAGTATTGACATTCTAACCTCTGTAGAGAGACCCACAAACCGTAGCTACTGAGGGCATGTAGTCAATTTAATCAGAATCTTGGCTAAGATAAGTCCAAGCATCACATAGTAGTTTGTGTCAAGAGACCGTAGATGCAAGAGGAGCTTCACAATAAGCTATCTGTGTGGATTGTAATGGGTGCTTTCTCTGATTGCCTTTTCCTTCTACCACAGGGAGCTCCGGGAGACCCTGGCATCTCAATCATTGGACCCCGTGGCCCTCCTGTGAGTCCTACCTTCCATTACTGATTCCTTGTTTCACATTGTGCTCAGCTGTGATGTGTTCGCTCAAGAAACGGTGGAATATCTACCAGTGCAGCTGTTATGTAGCAGAACTGTCAACAGGTGTAGAAATCTCTTATTGCATGCTGTTATCATAAGTTTTGTTTTCTTTTACTTATTCGATGGTTGTAACATAGTTTATTCAAGGAAGAATTGTGCTTCTTGGTAATCTGTGCAAGATTTCAATATAATAGCTTCATAGAATTTTACAGCATACAGGAGGCCATTCAGCCCATTGTGTCTGCACCGGCTCCCGAAAGAGCTACCCACATGGTCCCGCTCTCCAGCCCCATCTCCACAGCCCTCTAAATTCATCATTTTCAAATAGTATCCAGCTCTCTTTTGAAACCTCCTATGGAATAATCCAGAATCCCTACTGGCATGCCAGAGACGTCAAGATATAATTTACTCTCACATCCTGTTGAATCATCCTTAATTATTTTTTGCTATGAATTCCTTAAAGGAACTGGGTCAAAATCCTGGAAATTCCCTCTCTGACAGCACTGTGTGGGTGTATCTACATTGCACGGACTGCAGCGGTTCAAGAAGGCGGCTCACCACCACCTTTTCAAAGGCAATAGAGGATGGAAAAAAAAGCGAACCTTGCCAATGGCTTTCAAAGGTGTGATAGGGAAGGCATGGAGAAGATGGTTCCACTTGTGGTGGAGACCAATGAAATATCAGATAGTCACCAATGGGGAAGTGAGGAAAAACCTCTTTACCCAGAGAGTGCTGAGAATGGGGAACTTCTTACGATAAAAAGTAGTTGAGGCAAATTATATAAATGCATTTGAGGTAAAGCTAGATGAGGGAGAAATGGATAGAAGGACATGTTCCTAAGGTTCTCTTAAGGTTAACGTGCAGGTTCAGTCGGCAGTTAGGAGGGCAAATGCAATGTTAGCATTCATGTCGAGAGGGCTAGAATACAAGAGCAGGGAATTACTTCTGAGGCTATATAAGGCTCTGGTCAGACCCCATTTGGAGTACTGTGAACAGTTTTGGACCCCATATCTAAGGAAGGATGTGCTGGCCTTGGAAGGGGTCCAGAGGAGATTCACAAGAATGATCCCTGGAATGAAGAGCTTGTTGTATGAGGAACGGTTGAGGACTCTGGGTCTGTACTCGCTGGAGTTTAGAAGGATGAGGGGGATCTTATTGAAACTTACAGAATACTGCGAGGCCTGGATAGATTGGACGCGGAGCGGATGTTTCCACTAGTAGAGAAAGCTAAAACCAGAGGGCACAACCTCAGGCTAAAGGGATGATCCTTTAAAACAGAGATGAGGAGGAATTTCTTCAGCCAGAGAGTGGTGAATCTGTGGAACTCTTTGCCGCAGAAGGCTGTGGAGGCCAAGTCATTGAGTGTCTTTAAGACAGAGATAGATAGGTTCTTGATTAATAAGGGGATTAGGGGTTATGGGGAAAAGGCAGGAGAATGGGGATGAGAAAAATATCAGCCATGATTGAATGGCGGAGCAGACTCGATGGGCCGAGTGGCCTAATTCTGCTCCTATGTCTTATGGTATTATTATGTTGATAGGGTTAAGTGAAGATGGGTGGGAACAAGTTCATGTGGAGCATTAACGCAACATGGACCAGTTGGGCCAAATGACTAATTGCTGTGCTACAAATCCCTCTACCATTCCACTTTCCCTATCTTTGTCATCTCCTCCATCCTTACAGTTATCTGAGCTCCCGGGTCTCTTCCATTTAAGGCCTCTCACATATCTCTGTTTGCAACCATGCCTTCAACTACCCAGGCCTTAAATCTCTCTTCCAATCTATCCCTTTGGTCATTGTCCAAAAAACTCCTCCTCAGGCTCCTTAGTTTGGTAATGCTGATGAATCACCATGGGATGTGTAATTACACTTTAACGGCGCTATAGAAATGCAAGTTGTTGATGGGGAAAAGGGAAAAATATTAATTTTCCCCATGTCCTATCAAATCCTTCCTGATGAAAATTTGAAATATTGCTGACAATGTTTAGGATGGAAAGTAATCTGTATTTTGTGCCATAGATTGCTAAAGTTATGTGTTTGTCTTTTGTGAAAAGGCCCCATTTCAGGAGCCGGAGATTTTTTTGACTTACTAACCTTGTTCAGAAGAAAAACAAAAATCAGAACGCAAAAGCAACAGAATTTGGGAATGTATTTTCTTCCAATAATTAATGGTAGCAAACAAGTAGGTTAGATTACCAAGTCTTCATTGCTGCTTTATCCCCATCTGTACTTATTTTACTGAAATTATTGGACAAAGGGAAACACAGTTCCTCGTTTTCAAACCTATAACTTGCATCACATCAAATTAACCCAAAATTACTGGAGAAATTACAGTTTTATGAAGTTACATTTTGAACAATTGGTTGATAATGAAAGAGCTTTTTGGCCATACTTAATTTACATTTGATAATACATTTACCATTTGTCCGACAGTTGGTCATAGAATTACATGTTCCTTGAAGTTTCCAGCTCATGTGTAATGTGGTTTTAGTGCCAGTGTGATGTCAGGTATTTAGGCTGTACATTCCAAAGACTGGCAAATTGTATCTAACAGCATATCCTAGTCACTGTTCGCAATGGGCAAGGTACAGACAGTATCCGTCGAGGCCATGCTTACAAAGCTCAAAATACCATGTCCAATATTAGATACGATTCTGCGATTGGGCAACATTTACTAAATAATCCTCAGTGTGCTAAGAGCTACATTGACAACCAATTGAAGATAGTCAGTTGGGCGTGCAGTGTGGCACAGTTGTTTGTACTAGAGGCCATATATATTAATACATAGGGCTCTTCATATAGACAGAAAGAACAGGTACACACATTGCATCTGTTTCAGCTAAGCAAAATAAGTGACAGCCATTTGCTGATTCATTCCTCAAGGCGATGCCTTGACCAATCAGGATAAAGCTGCCAGGTTTAAATTTTAAACAACGCTTGGCAGTTAGCTGCTGCATTCTCTAATGCAATGTCTCTACCAATTAGAAACCACTTGCCAAACAATCGGCACTCTCTTCTCCGACAAAAATTGTTGTTTCCCCTCGTACTGGTAATGTTGAGTCCAAGAACAAAAGCTTTGACATGTCCCTTTTTTCAGCAATACTCTGATTGTCCTTGCGAGTGAGTACATCTTTAAAGTTTATTTATTAGTGTCACATGTAGGCTTACATTAACACTGCAGTGAAGTTACTGTGAAAATCCCCTAGTTGCCATACTCCGTTGCCTGTTCAGGTACACTGAGGGAGAATTTAGCCAAATCACCTAACCAGCACATCTTTGGACTGTGGGAGGAAACCAGAGAACCCAGAGGAAACCCACGCAGACACAGAGAAAACATGCAGACTCTGCACAGACAGTGACCCAAGCCGGGAATTGAACCTGGGTTGCTGGCGCTGTGAGGCAGCAGTGCTAACCCCTGTGCCACAGTGCAGCCCATTCATCTTACGATGAACAGAGGATTTGTGACTAAGTGCATTGCAGCAGAAAAGTAAAAGCCTTGCTATATTCAATCGCTGCTTGGGTTTCCTTATGTCCACAGAGCATGGTGCCGTGCCTTTAAAGGAGTCACTAAGAGTGGACATGTCAATGTGCCAGAAAAGGCATCATCTTTTTACAGATGAGAGGAAAGGATTTCATTTCTTTGATATGTTATTTCCGGTTTGAAAATACCAGAAAGAATTGATTTATTTGTGGCGTTTTTCACTCTCATCGAGCTTCAGTCAGGACTGCAGAAATGTGACAACATAGTTTGACCATCTGGTTTTGCAGTTAGCCATCAAGTGGCGTGATAAACCATTGCTAATGGGGAACAGCTTGAAACCCAGTGACTTGCTCTTGCATTCTGCATTTGACAAATAACAAACAGAGAAGAGGCCCTCCTGTCTCCAAAGGAAGCTGCCTTTCTCCCATCACCTTGATTACAATGAATTTAAGCTTGTCTTCAGATATGACAGTGTCGCGGGAGAGAGGAGGTTACACAGTGAACCAGTCATCTACAGAAAGCATTGCTTGAAGAATATGCTTGTCACACAGTATCCCATCTTTAGGGCATCTTGAAAAGCCACTTTAATTTTTTAAAATCTTACATGATTACTTGAAGTCTTTGCAAAGAGCAGTTGCATTGGAAGTGACTTATTAATCCTTCAAAAGCCAAGATTAAACCTAATTTCCGTGCAATCTCTTGTTAGTAATTTGAAAAGTTGTGGCACACACATGCTACTTTTAGAAAGGTTAGATCTCAGAGTTCTGACATTATGTTGAGATTACAACACTGTAAATATAGCACTGAACAGGGATAATGAAACTGCAACTTAACTTAATTATACTGTCACACAAATGCCTGCGGCTGATTTCAATAGCTGTCTTTTGAACAATAAAGGGCAACAAGTCTTCCCTGATTATTCAGCTAGTTCAGACCAGCACGCTTGAGGTTTGATTTCTCTCAATGATGCTGGGTTAACTGTGACAAGGCGCTACAATTGGCCTTTGTACCCTGAGTTAGGTGGGCAAAATCAACTAGCGATTCTATTTCTGTTCCAAGTACCACTGTCTGCAGTGTACACATTAGACACAGCCTAGATTGAACTGTGATGCAATGTCTTCCAGTAGTGAATAGTTTGCCAATATGGCCTGTCTTAGTTGCAGATTTATGATCACTTAGATGAGAATTCTTGGTGTGGATTGGCTATATTTTCCAATTCCGCTACAGTGAACAGAGATTTGACTGGCCGCTAAATTCTCCGACCTCGCTGCCGCGGGAGCGTGGCGTGGACAGGCGGTAAGATCGTGCCCGTTGTTTAATTTTTAAAAATCTTTGAGAATACAGAGCTTCTATAAGTTTCAAGAATATACTTAACTTTCTTTTGAACTAATGAAGGATCGATAATGTGTGTCGCAGTGCAGGTTGAGATATCGGACTCCACGTTATGTGTGGATCCTCGCATGGCAGGGGTGCAAGTCAAATTTGTGTGAGAGCCCAGGATTTTCCATCCATTAAGTGGTCCTTTAATCCCTTAAAATACCCTCAATAAACTTGAGCTTTTCCAAAACTCTACTCCCCATATCCTCCCTTACATTTCATTCGTCACCCCCTGCACCTGCGCCCCCCCCCCCCCCCCCCCCCCCCCCCAGGGAATATGGTCAAGTTGTGACTAACAACAGCTGAAACTGCTCCTAATTGGGGAAAGGTTAGGGCACATTTGGGTGGGGTCGGAGGAGTTATATGGAAAGGAAAAGTACTTTGCACTTCCGTTGTATTGAGTTTTTGTCAGCATTCCCAGCTCCCCCATCGGCTCCTGGCCACCACCACACGTAAATTAATCCTCCATGAGGCTCCCACTGGGGCAAACCCCTTAGCACAGGTTTGCACTGCCAGGTTGTCATGAGTGTGGTGCCAACCTGTGCCAAGGGGCAGTGCCACAGAGCATTGCCAAGCCACTGCCTGGCATGAGCCCCCCCCCCCCCGGGCCGGGCGGTTCTACTTACCTTTCTGCCCCTGGGAGCCCGGCAGATACCCATCTATTGGTCTAGGAATACTTACTGGAGAAATAGGGTTAAATGAGTTGACATTGCGCTGCTCCAGAACCCTGTAATGAATATAATGATGGTGAGAAGGACTTTTGATGACTTGCACTGACCATAAGGCAGAGGAGCAGAATTAGGCCACTCGGCCCATCGAGTCTGCTCTGCCATTCAATCATGGCTGATATTTTTCTCATCCCCATTCTCCTGCCTTTTCCCCATAACCCCTGATCCCCTTATTAATCAAGAACCTATCTATCTCTGTCTTAAAGACATTCAATGACCCGGCCTCCACAGCCTTCTGTGGCAAAGTGTTCCACAGATTCACCACTCGCTGGCTGAAGAAATTCCTCCACATCTCTGTTTTAAAGGATCGTCCCTTTAGCCTGAGGTTGTGGCCTCTGGTTCTGAGAACTGTGTGTGCAATGGCGAAAATATTCCCATTGTGAAATCCCTGACACAATTGCACACTTTCTCACCTTGATAGGATCTAGTACGCATTCTAAGAAATAATTCCTGTTTGTCTTTTAATACAGTAAGTTGTGTGAATTCACTAGTTGTTTCGAAAACTTGAATTGAGAAGAAAAATCAGAACTAGTGAACCTTGCTTTGTGCTGTAATATAGAACCAAGAACAAGGTGGATTAAGATTGGATTAATTTTTTTTCCCACTTGTGTTTTTTATCTTTAATCTAGGGTCAACCAGGAGCAAGAGGTTTTCCAGGATATCCGGTGTGTTGATGTTTGAAAGACTATTTCCTTGGAATTTCTTTTGTTAATCGTTCAATAATACTGTAATCGCTTGATCAGACAATGAGATTTGGTTTTTGTGTGTACAATCGACCAGCTTTCGTGAATGAATGGTTATGCTGAGAGGGATTGTTATATTCTACCACTACTAGTGCTCTAGAGTTACAAGTGGCTAAGTGGTACAAGTTGTTCATGTATTTATACTGTTTGATCATTACGTTTATGTTGCTGTAAATTAAGAAACTAGCTCACTACACTTACAGCTATTTTCTAATGTTTTGGAGTTCCATCCTAATCAACTTCATTGAGCATCCACACTAAAGACTCAGCAGCAAATGCCCTTATTTAACACTCCTGCGAAGTGCCTTGGGACATTTTTACCACAATGAAGGCACATTGTCAATGCAAGTAGCTATTGTCAAATTATCCCTTTGTTCATACAAAGCGTATTGCGACACTGTGCAGATTGTACATACATGAAAGATGATTATGATTCTGCACCACTCGAGAGCAGAGGCTGGAAAGAGTTGTAGATCAGAGACAGGACTGCTACATCATCTTCCATCCATATTGCCGCCCATCGTGGCTTCTATTATGGACGTAGACTTGTCAAACTGTATTAAGTCTTCGGAGGCAGAAACCCCTTCACCAAAATCCCTTTGTTTACAACTCTAACAGCAGTATGCAGAGTGCTGTCAGTCTATCTCTGGGGGTGTCAGAGGAACTGACACTCTCGGTTACGTACAAGGCAAAGACTCCCTAATTGGTCCATCAATTGGATCCTTAATCAGGGAGTTCATACCCTAATGGCCTGATTGGAGTCATTACAAGAATCATTCCTATAATATATCCCACTTCAACAACACGCTGATACTTTCCAGTATGTTTGGACTTTAAACAGTCCAATGGTTGTGTTTAATAGCACAAGAAAATAAAGGTTATTAATTTTAACTTCACTGCCTTAGTGCTGTAAAGAGGTGTGCATGCACAAAGTGCCTTTTCACTGTCCCAAAAATGTCCCAATTCACTTTGCATGTGATGAGTTCATTGAATGCACCGTGACTTTTGTGCTTGGCAGATAGCAGTGAGTTTAATGACTAGTTTTCTATTTGTGAAACCAGTGTTGACGAATGGAATTAAAAGCCTGTTTCAGATTTCTAAACTCAACCTTAATGGCTGAAAACTAAACCTGCAATCTTAAGTTGATTTGTCAAAGCTTCTATAGAGATATCTAATAATACTTACTTGGGTTGCTGTAAAGTGCGCAAGCTCTTCATAAACGAAAGCTTACTAATGTGAGTCTGGATATTCTACTGGCAAATATCTTTGATCACTGCTACAGAGCGATGTGAGAAGCAACAAGATATATGGTTTATAAAAGATACTGCAATTAGTGTAAGAATGGGAAGCAACAGAGTAAAATATTCACAGTAAAGAGTAATTTGAGGATCTTAGCATCAGCATATAAAGAGCCATTTTTGGCATTTAAGAGTTGAATGTGAAGTTGGTCCTACATTGAATGATGGATCGGAAGCTGATGAAATAAAGGATGAGTTTACTGAACGTTGGGCAGAATTTTCTGTGCAACCTGCCCGTGTTTTGCGAAGGCAGCAGCCCCACCCCCAGCATTGGCCGGTATGGGATCTTCGACCATTTTCCACATAGAAATCATAGAAACCCTACAGTGCAGAAGGAGGCCATTTGGCCCATCGAGTCTGCACCGACCACAATCCCACCCAGGCCCTACCCCTACATATTTTACCCGCTAATCCCTCTAACCTATGCATCTCAGGACTCTAAGGGGCAATTTTTAACCTGGCCAATCAACCTAACCCGCACATCTTTGGACTGTGGGAGGAAACGGAGCACCCGGAGGAAACCCACGCAGACACGAGGAGAATGTGCAAACTCCACACAGACAGTGACCCGAGCCAGGAATCGAACCCGGGACCCTGGAGCTGTGAAGCAGCAGTGCTAACTACTGTGCTACCGTGCCGCCCATGGCCCAACCAACATGGTTTCAAGTTGAGTGCACCCTTTGCCACTGGGAAACCCACAGCAGGGATGCGCCATTGGCAGCAGCGGAAGATCTCACCGGTGTGAACAGCTGGAGAGTTTTGCCTCTGTTCCTGTTTTACTAATTCATTACCAAGGTTCAGGCAAATAACACTCGATTTGTGAATTTATGAGAGATTTGAATTCTGTGCTGTGGATAAACTTTTGGTAACATTCCTTTACCACAGAAGAATGAGGGGAGATCTTATTGCAACATATAAGATTATGAAGGGAATAGATAAGATTGAAGCAGGGAAGTTGTTTCCACTGGCGTGTGAAATTAGAACTAGGCGGCCTAGCCTCAAAATAAGGGGAAGCAGATTTAGAACTGAGTTGAGGAGGAACTTCTTCACACAAAGGGTTGTGAATCTGTGGAATTCCCTGCCCAGTGAAGCAGTTGAGGCTACCTCGTTGAATGTTTTTAAGGCAAGGATAGATACATTTTTGAAACAGTAAAGGAATTAAGGGTTATGGTGAGCGGGCGGGTAAGTGGCGCTGAGTCCATGAAAAGATCAGCCATGATCTTATTGAATGGCGGAGCAGGCTCGAGGGGCCAGATGGCCTACTCCTGCTCCTAGTTTTTATGTTCTTATGTTACCTGTAATGTTGCCTTAATAATGAATGGTCTGCCACAGAGACGGGAACATGCACGCGCGCACACGCACACCCAACAAGTAGCTAATGAGACTGTAAGCGAGGGGAATAGTGAGCATATAGTAGGAGTAAGAGAGCTGAGATTGTGCATTGAATAGTTGAATACAAGAATCTTGTGTACACCTTGATACTTGTTGGACCATATTCCATTTCTTGAAGGAAAGCCTGTGTTTATTGTAAAATGTGAATGGCACTGATTTCTATTTACCCCAACTGAAATGCAACAGTGTTTCAAATATCTGCTTGTGTGCATTTCATTGGCTCACACCTTCAGTAAAGTGTTAAGTGAGCAGAGGTTGAGTGTGAGTAAAGTACCTGAACTTGCGCCAAAGTGGAAGAAGTGCATTTTAACAGCTCGCGTTGTCAGAACTGATTCACCGTGTCACACGTTGATTTCTTGCCAGCTGTATTTTGTACAATTTGCCAAGCAGCTTCCGTTTGTTTTTCTTTTATGGTGAACATATTGAAACAATAAAACTGAACCAGGTTTGAGCGTGCTTTACACACTTCACTACCAGCTGATGGGAGCCATTTAAAACTGCATCTTAACAAAAGGACTGGCTGTTAAACCAGTCAGTAATGGAGCAATGATGTCCTCTGCTTTAGTGTTTGTGCTGCTAACGATTCCATTGCTGAATTTTCATTTAACCTTTCATTCAACTAATTCATTGTCATGTCGACGGTTCAATCTTTTCTATATTGGCACCCTTTCCAATTGATTTTTATGCTCTGATGCAGTTCATTCATATTTTTATATTCACTAACATTTGATTTATTTTGAAGGGTCCGATAGGGTTGGATGGAAAATCAGTGAGTATATTATGTATTTTTTTCTAATTTATTTCTCTAAGGTAATTCAGCAATAACAGTGGCAGGGTGGCACAGTGGTTTGCACTGCTGCCGCACAGCGCCAGGGACCCAGGTTCGATTCTTGGCTTGGGTCACTGTCTGTGTGGAGTTTGCATGTTCTCCCCGTGTCTGCGTGGGTTTCCTCCGGGTGCTCCGGTTTCCTCCCACAGTCTGAAAGACGTGCTGGTTAGGGTGCATTGACCCCGAACAGGCGCCGGACTGTGGCGACTGGGGAATTTCACAATAACTTCATTGCAGCGTTAATGTAAGCCTTACTTGTGACGAATAGATTAATTTTAACTCTTCCAGTTTGTTGCTTCAAATACCTTATTTGTCTATCATTGGTTTTCCCAATGGAGTGACTTGCTCGGCCACTTCATGGGGCATTAGGAAGGTGAAATTGAGCCTGTACCATGTGCAAAATGGACGACAAGGAATTAGAAGACTGTTTTCCCCCCAGCTTCATTTCCTGTTCCATTTTACACTACAACACCAGATCAATTGCCCCTCCCACCCCCCAAGAGTCAACCATGTAATGTAGGATGGGAGTTACAAGTGGGCCAGATCAGGCAGAGTGGCACAATCGGAAAATCCCTTGGGATTTTTGCTTGTTTCACTTTCTCAATCCCACGAATTGCTTTGGCCAGATTTGAACGCGCAGCCTCTGTGTTATTAGCCAGCTGACATGCCTTGATATGGTCAAAATGTCCTCTGCTTGAAGCTCTTAGATTATCAGTGTTGTGATCTTTGGCCGTAATACTGAGTCCCGTAAATGTCTGAACCCTTATCTCTGGATCAATATAACTGATGAGATCAGAATAGTGACCAAAGCAAATCAGATGGGTTGCTGATCTGATATCACTGAATGTGAACGTTCCAGAGGTCTTGGCTGATTGAGTTTAGAATTGTTTGGGGGTTTTTTTTATTGGTTAAGTAGGCTTTTCTCCCTTTTTGGTTTTTATTTGGGGGACGGCTGTCTTTGTGGCGGTTTTTATTAAGTGTACCAGTTAACAAAATGTTATTGAACTGGGGGATTTTGCAGTAACTTCATTGCAGTGTTAATGTAAGCCTTACTTGTGACGAATAAATAAACTTAAAACTTACTTGAAATGAGGAAACCATTGAATATGCGATTGTGGGTGATCAGAGATGTAATAGTCCAAATGTTACTCTCATGTTGCAGACTTCAATCGAACAAAGCAGCACTTGCGTCGATGACATTGTTATCCAATTTTCACGAGATGTTAGGAGTTGTTGGGGGGGATGAAATAAATAAAGTAAATATTATTAATTATCATTCTATTTCTGTCATTTCAGGGAAAGGCTGGTCCTAAAGGTGACATGGTAAGACTGGAAACAAAATGTTTAATTTTTTAAAAATCGCAAAGTGCTAAGAATGGACATCCGGGCCATTGGCAGCTGACATATAAAACAAGTTAACATATCTGATGCAGATTCTCTCCGTGTTATTCAGTGTATATCCAACACTTACTATTTCAGATTTTAGGCATGGTAGTTTTGTTTCAAATAAGCAGGCATGACATATAATTAAATACGGGGACATTTTATTGCAGCTGTAAGATATTAAATAATGTGGGTCACATTTTTTAACCAGTGCTTGTGATGTGGTTAAAATACAAAATGGGGTATTCAATATAAGAACATAAGAACTAGGAGCAGGAGTAGGCCATCTGGCCCCTCGAGCCTGCTCCGCCATTCAATAAGATCATGGCTGATCTTTTCATGGACTCAGCGCCACTTACCCGCCCACTCACCATAACCCTTAATTCCTTTACTGTCCAAAAATGTATCTATCCTTGCCTTAAAAACATTCAATGAGGTAGCCTCAACTGCTTCACTGGGCAGGGAATTCCACAGATTCACAACACTTTGTGTGAAGAAGTTCCTCCTCAGCTCAGTCCTAAATCTGCTTCCCCTTATTTTGAGGCTATGCCCCCTAGTTCTAGTTTCACCCGCCAGTGGAAACAACTTCCCTGCTTCTATCTTATCTATTCCCTTCATAATCTTATGTTTCTATAAGATCTCCCCTCATTCTTCTAAATTCCAATGAGTATAGCCTCAGTCTCTTCTCATAAGCCAACCCTCTCAACTCCAGAATCAACCCAGTGAATCTCCTCTGCACCCCCTCCAGTGCCAGTATGTCCTTTCTCAAGTAAGGAGACCAAAACTGTACACCGTACTCGAGGTGTGGCCTCACCAGCACCTTATACAGCTGCAACATAAACTCGCTGTTTTTAAACTCCATCCCTCTAGCAATGAAGGACAAAATTCCATTTGCCGCCTTAATTACCTGCTGCACCTGCAAACCAAGTCCTTGAGATTCCTGCACAAGGACACCCAGGTCCCTCTGCACAGCAGCATGTTGCAATTTTGTACCATTTAAATAATTGTCCATTTTGCTGTTATTCGTTTCAAAATGGATGACCTCACATTTACCAACATTGTACTCCATCTGCCAGACCCTCGCCCACTCACTTAGATTATCTATATCCCTTTGCAGACTTTCAGCGTCCTCTGCACACTTGCTCTTCAATCCATCTTAGTGTCATCTGCGAATTTTGACACACTACACTTGGTATATACGCTACATGACCAACACAATTTTCCGTCCATTCTTTTAGTTAGGCCGCACTTGGAATATAGTGTTCAATTCTGGTCGCCACACTACCAGGAGGATGTGGAGGCTTTGGAGAGGGTACAGAAAAGATGTACCAGGATGTTGCCTGGTATGGAGGGCATTAGCTATGAGGAGAGGTTGGAGAAACCTGGTTTGTTCTCACTGGAACGACGGAGGTTGAGGGGCGACCTGATAGAAGTCTGCAAGATTTTGAGGGGCATGGACAGAGTGGATAGTCAGAAGCTTTTTCCCAGGGTGGAAGAGTCAATTAATAGGGGGCATAGGTTTAAGGTGCGAGGGGCAAGGTTTAAAGGAGGCAGGTTTTTTACACAAAGGGTGGTGGGTGAGAACTCGTTGCCGGGGGAGGTAGTGGAAGCAGATACGATAGTGACTTTTAAGGGGCGTCTTGACAAATACATGAATAGGATGGGAATGGAGGGATATGGTCCCCGGAAGGGTAGGGGGTTTTGGTTCAGTCGAGCAGCATGGTCAGTGCAGACTTGGAGGGCCGTAGGGCCTGTTCCTGTGCTGTAATTTTCTTTGTTGTTCTTTGTTCTTTGTTTTATATAATAGACAGTAAACAATTCAGTTGTTACAACCCAGCCAATACCCCTAATATGAGCTGCCCCCAGTGAAAGTCTGTAACAGCATGAAATAATTAATATTTCATCCAATCAGCTAAAATTTTGAAAGGTTGTTGATGATTAAAATTATTTCTCAGACCTTTTACCCAGAGGGTGGTGATGGTCTGGAATGTGCTGCCTAGGAGGGTGGTGGGGGAAGATTGCCTCACATCCTTAAAAAAGTACCTGAGCACTTGGCACATCATAACAGACAGGGCAATGGGCCAAGTGCTGGCAGATGGGGTTAGGCTGGAGTTCAGGGGCAGGATTTTATGGCCTCGCTCAGGCGAGATTGGAAAATCCTGCCCGAAACCAACGGAGATTTCCGTGCTGAGAATCGGGGCAGGAAAGGTGGTAGAATTTTGGAGCAGGTGTTCTGAATGTGTCAGTGTAGACTCGATGGGCCAAAGGGCCTCTTCTGCACTGCGTGATTCTATGATTCTTTTGGAAAGTATTTTGAAGTTTTTGAAAAGGTCACCTTGGGTCAGCGTAGAGTATATGGCTGAATAGCCTCCTTCTGTCTTGTAACCAGTATCTCATTTCCCAAAGGAACATTTGCCAATTCACTATTGCCAATTCCTTCCAAATATTTGAATGAAGTTATAGGTAACATTCTCTCCATCCTTCCTGTACTGTCCCCAGTTCTGACACATCCTGATGATCATTCTATGCAGGATTATAAAAACATGCTCTTACATTTTAAAGGAGTAAAACTCACAATCCACTCAGCTGTTTATTGCAACCCTGAGAGTTGTTTCTTTTTCCATTCTCCCACAGGGTTTGCCTGGCCCAAAAGGTGAAAAGGTAAGCAAGCCTTCCAGATTGTAATCTATACAGTTTGATAAGTTTTAAGACTATATAGACAGTGGGCAAATTCCCTAACGTTCTTCATCTGTTCATATTGATTTCCAAAAGGGGGACCCCGGGCAAAAAGGAGAAAAGGTAAGTTGTGATTCTGAATTAAACATTAAACACATATTAAGCAATGAGATTGAAAGCTCTGCAAGGCTATAACCAGAAGCCATTGATTGATCTCTGGGCTGCAGGGAGGTTTGTAGTGGACTTCCCCAAGGGTCGGTTTTGGAACCCTCGCTTTTCCTGATATATGTTAATGATCTAAACCTTGATGTGCAGGGGGCGAGTTCAAAGTATGTGGAAGGTACAAAACTTGGAAGCATTGTAAACTGTGAAGAAGACAGTGCAGAACTTCAAAAGAACATAGACAAGTTGGTGGAGTGGACAGATAGATGGTAGATGAAGTTCAATGTGGAGAAGTGTGAGGTGATTCATTTTGGTGGGAAGAACATAGAGAGACAATATAAAATAAAGAGTACAACTCTAAAGGGTGTTTCAGAGCAGAGGGAGCTGGGTGTATGTGTGCAGAGATCATTAAAGGTGGAAGGACAGGTGGAGAAAGTAGTTAATAAAGCATATAGTATCCTAAGCTTTAAGTAGCAAGTCACCATAGTCCCAGATGACCATAGGTTGACTGGTGGTGATTTAACCTGAGGAGCACCACACCTCCGGTGAGGGGCAAGGTTGAGAAGGCAGGGCCTTCACGAATAACCTCAGCCGGTGCAGGAATTGAACCCACGTTGTTGGCATCGCTCTGCATCATGAACCAGCCAAGTGAACTAACCGACTCCTAGGCTGGAATCTTGCCTCAGTTCACGCCAACAGGATTTTCTGGATTTGGCTGGGTGCCAAGTTCTCCGTCCTCACTTGCAGTGGCGGCGGGTGTTAATGGCCGGTAAGGTCACAGCCCTAGGCTTTATGAATAGGGGCATTGAGCACAACAGCAAGGAAGCTATGCTGAACTGGTTAGGCCTCAGCTGGAATATTGTGTATGGTTCTGGGTGCCACATTATAGGGAGGATGTGAACATGTTGGAGATGGTGCAGAAGAGGTTTACAGGGATGAGAAAGTTCAGTTATGAGATTGATTGGAGAGCTTGGGACTGTTCTCCTTGGAGGGAAGAAAGCTAAGAGGAGATTTGATAGAGATTTGACGAGGCTGGACAGAGCAGATACTGTTCCCAGTTGTAAAAGAATCAAGAACGAGACGGCAGAGATTTAAATTGTTTTGCAAAAGAAGCAAATGTGATGTGAGAAGAACTTTTTTCACACAGCTAGTGGTTTGGGTCTGGAACACTCTGCCTGGAAGTGTGGCAGAGGCAGGTTCAATCGAGGCATTCGAGAGGGCATTAGATGATTATCTAAATAGAAATAATGTGCAGGGTACGGGGAAAAGGCAGGGGAATGGCATTAAGACATAATGCTCATTTGTGGAGTCGGTGCAGACACAATGGACCAAGCTGCCTTCTGCACCGTAACAATTCTGTAATATAGCTTAGTATTTTAAAATTGCAGTTCTTCACGGATGATAGCTTGAGTGGTAAAGGTCATTGTCTGAGCACAGAAACATATGTGTAACAATATGTAACAGTAATTCAGACTTGAGAATGAATGAAAGGGGATGTAAGAGAAATGGGTGCGTTTATGTAACAGGACATTTTGTACATCAGGCAGACAGTCAAGCTATTCTGTAATTGTTTGGAAGTTTAGCTTTATGGCTGTAAGCGGCTGCTTTACATTCCGAGCAAATGAGGTTTTGGTCTTTTTACATTCAGCATCTCATCTGTTACTTTGTCAGTGATTGTTGCCTGAATAAACCAGCCAAATTATATCTACAACTCCTGATGTAACATTAACTTCGAGAAAGTTATTGTTCACTGCACTTGCTTTTTTAAAAAAAAAGAATAATTTTTTGTACCTGTTTTATGCTTGTGTTCAAATTATTAATTTTGATATTTGCCTGTTGCACAAGACTTTCGCCTCAGTGAAGCTGCGTCACAAACAGTCCTTAAAAATTAGGCTGAATATTTGAAAGCGATTCCTTACTGGGAGTTCAAGAACTGGACACTTATTCCTGGATTTAAGTCCCAGCTGTGTTGCTACCCGAAGGCTCCAGCACTGATGGTTTGAATGTGCCTTTGCATTACTGCACATTCTCTGATGACCAAATCCGTTCGCCAGGGGAAACCTATATTTTTAAACTTTTTTTTCTATAACCTGATTTGAAAACAAATTGTACTTTTTAAAATGGGAGTAATGGGGCAACCGTCCAGTCCTTGGAAGAATGTGGTGAGCAGGAATGGGGGAAGGGGATGATGGAGAGACATTGCATTTATATAGCACCTTTTTAATGAATTACACTGAAGTGTGCTCATTGTTTTATAGGCAAACTAACAGGCACACAACAAATTTTCACAAACATTACTGAAATACGTGAGCAGTTAATGTACACTTTGGATTGTTGATTGTCGGATAAACATTAGCCAGAGCACCAGGGAATCTCCCCTGCTTAGTTTCAAATAGTTCCATGGATTGTTTTTACGGCCATTGAGAAGTGGGAATAGATTTGGGTTTAACATTTTGCGTGAAAGATTGAACCTTCAACAGCTAGCACTCGCTGAAGTGTCAGCCTAGATTCTCTGCTCAAATACTGGAGTGAGACATGAACCCATGTGACCTTAAGACTCCAAGGTTAGCGTGCTACCCACAGCCTTTTTTTTGTTCATTCGTGGGACATGGGCGTCACTGGCTGGCCAGCATTTATTGTCCATCCCTAGTTGCCCTTGGAGGGCAGTTGAGAGTCAACCACATTGCTGTGGATCTGGAGTCACGTGTAGGCCAGACTGGGTAAGGACGACAGATTTCCTTCCCTAAAGGACATCAGTGAACCAGATGGGTTTTTCCGAGAATCGACAATGGTTTCATGGTCATCAGTAGATTTTTAATTTCAGATTTTTTTTATCGAATTCAAATTCCACCATCAGCCCTGGCGAGATTCGAACCCGGGTCCCCAGAACATTAGCTGAGTTTCTGGATTAATCTACATAATGATCCCAGGAATGAAGGGCTTGTCAAATGAGGAGCGGTTGAGGAGTTTGGGTCTAAACTCGATGGAGTTTAGAAGTATCTAATTGAAACTTACAGAATACTGAGAGGCCTAGATGGAGCGAACGTGGAGAGGATGTTTCCACTCGTGCGAGAGATTGGAACTTGAGGGCACAACCTCAGCGTGAAGGAACGCTGCTGTAAAACTGAGATGAGGAAGAATTTCTTCTGCCAGAGGGTTGTGAATGTGTGGAACTCATTGCCACAGAGTGCTGCGGAGGCCGGGTCATTGAGTGTCTTTAAGATAGAGATATATAGGTTCTTGATCAATAAGGGGATCAAGGGGAGAAGGCAGGAGAATGGGGATGAGAATCATAGCAGTCAGGATTGAATGGCAGAGCAGACTCGATGGGCCGAGTGGCCTCATTCTGCTCCTGTATCTTATGGTCTTATGGAACTCTGCACAGGCAGTGAAGCAAATGCATTTATCTGGACCCAATTCCATCACTTGAAAATTGTCACTGCTCTGAAATCGATTGAATGTCTATCTAACTCCAGTTGACGTAAGCTGCTGCAATATACATTTCTGGTTGCCCTTGATGTTTTGTTTCATTCCAAGTACAGTTAGGATAAAAATGTTTTCATTGCCAGGTATGTTCCTGATCTAAATTCTTATTAATCTTAGTAACCATTTGACTGTTTACATCATGACAGCGTGTCTTAACCTTTTATATCTCCTTTACCACAATGACATTCCAATGTGACTCATTGTTTGTGTCTGTACAGGGTCTGAATGGTCCAAAGGGTGATAAGGTGAGCATGGGCTATAGTTGCCAGTATTATTCAGCTTATATCGACCTTATAAAAGTTCCACCTTTGTACCTAGAGAGATGTAGAATGGAACTTGCAATTTCAGCAGTTTAAGTTTATTTATCATTTATCAGGCTTACATTAACGCTGCAATGTTAATGAAGTTACTGTGAAAATCCCCTAGTTGCCACACTCCAGTACCTGTTCGGATACACTAAGGGAGAATTTAGCACGGCCAACGCACCTAACCAGCATGTCTTTCAGTCTGTGGGAGGAAACCGGAGCACCCGGAGGAAACCCACGCAGACACGGGGAGAGCGTGTAAACTCCACACAGACAGTGACCCAAGCCGGGAATCGAACCCAGGTCCCTGGCGCTGTGAGACAGCGGTGCTAACCACTGTGCGGGGTAAGGGATGGGCTAGCACCAAAGTGACTACAGTGCAAAGGGAAATCAGGCAAGGAATGTGACAGGTGAATAATGAGCACAGTGTATAACAGGCAGTTAATCCCACAATCTGTCATTTCCTAAACCCTTCCACTTTGAAAGTAAGATGGTTCAGAACAGGTGATGATGTTAGATTAGTCTTCCATGGGAAACATAACGGCTAAAATTCTCTGGCCCTTCACGCTGGGGGGATTCTCCAGTCCTGCCGGCAGTGCACCCCCTGACCATGGGTTTCCTGAGGTGACGTCAACAGCGGCGGGACCAGAGAATCCCACCGCTGGCAAACAATGTGCTACTTCCCGCCAGCGGGATACACGTGGCTGGGAGACCGGAGAATCTCATCCAATCTCTGTAAAACTGATGAATAAACCTTTAGGCTCAATTAAAGAGCCAGACAACTTCAGGGTCTTGAGATCCAAAAGTTATTTTTGTGGAGAGAAGATTTGGAAAGCCTGGTCTGTGA
This sequence comes from Mustelus asterias, assembly GCF_964213995.1. NCBI lineage: Eukaryota > Metazoa > Chordata > Chondrichthyes > Carcharhiniformes > Triakidae > Mustelus > Mustelus asterias. The sequence goes on along the minus strand of NC_135828.1, from coordinate 3,287,604 downwards.
GATCTGAGAGTTAAACAAAAAATATTAGCAATTTTGGTTTGTTCTACTAGCAAGAATCACCAGTAACTAACTCCGAATCGGAATCTTTTCCACACTGATCTTTCACAAGATGTGTCACAATACACATTTCCCACACATGGATCTTGGAAATCTCCTTAAGAAATGTTGCAAGATTAAACATTTGGGTTAACCCTTTGGCACCATTTGTACATATCCACGCTCCATACTGAACCATCTCCTTACTTCCTAGGATTATGATTAAAAGGGGAATAGTGCATTAGGGTTTGGGGAAAATTCCATCCTCTCTCTCTCTCTCTCCTTCAGACTCTCCCCTCTCTCTCTCCTTCACACTACCCCCCCCCTCTCTTTCTCTCTCTCCCTCACATTCCCCCCCCCCCCTCTCTCTCTCTCCCACACTCACTCATTCAGTCACACACTCTCCCACACACTCGGGCAACGAGCCCCCTACCCTCTCCCCCACCCATCCGCACCATCCCATGAGGCCTATTCCATGACCTCGGTGGGGGGTGGGGGTGGGGGGGCTTCACCAGGTCACATCGGACCCGGGGGAACCCACTGAACAAACCCGCCATACAATAAAAACAACATGTATGGAGAAAGCTCCAGAGATCTGGCAGCAACTTCACAGACGCTGCCAGACCCGCTGAGTTTTCCCAGCACTCAAATGTTTTTATTTCAGATCTCTAGCATCTGAAATATTTTGCTGTTATTCTAATAATTGGAGAAATGTTCTATCCTTATTTATGTTGAACAAAAAAGGCAGTTAAAAAATCTATCTGAATTTGGGAGGAGTTGAGTTTGAAATCGCAGCGTAATACATTAATCATTTTGCTACAATAACAGAAATGATGTATTGACATTGCGAATCTGATTAAACTTCCATTTTCCAGGGTCAGCGTGGAGATTCTGCACTCTCAGTAAGTAATCTGTCTCTCAAACTCTATTTACTTATGGACCTAGTGGATATAATGAATGACTATCTAGCTTTCCAGTGTGATTTTTAATATATTGAGATTTATGGATAATGAACATAAGGAGCTGAAAACTCAAGCTCTTGAAATGTTTATCTCTAGGTTTCGCTTTTTTTATTTTTAACAGTTCAAGGACAGGAATAAAGATGTTTCCAAATATCTTCCGTCATAAATGCTTAATTTTTTCAATAATTCATGTCAGCTCCCTGTTAGTACTCTAATGTTAATTTTAGTTCGTGCGTTAACCCTTCTTTCTCTTTCAACCTTTGAAAACGATGGGAGCTACTGGCTAAGTTTCAAATTCTCCGATAGTTTGGAAATTCAGGTGTACTCCATCACTGTTGGTTAGATTTTTGATATTGGGTGCCAATTGTCATAGAATCATAAAATCCCTACAGCGCAGAAGGAGGCCTTTCAGCCCATCAGGCATGCACCAACAACAATCCCACCCATGCCCTATCCCCACGTAGTCATCCTGCTAATCCCCCTGACACTATGGGGAAATTTAGCTTGGCCAATCCGTCTAACCTGCACATACATAGATTTACATAGAATCCTACAGCGCAGAAGGAGGCCATTCGGCCCATCGAGTCTGCACCGACCACAATCCCACCCAGGCCCTATCCCCGTAACCTTATGCATTTACCCTAGCTAGTCCCCCTGACACTAAGGGACAATTTAGCATGGCCAGTCCACCTAACCCGCACATCTTTGAACTGTGGGAGGAAACCAGGCGCAGACATGGGGAGAACGTGCAAACTCCACATAGACAGTGCTGGGAATCGAACCCGGGTCCCTGGCGCTGTGAGGCGGCAGTGCTAACCAGTGTGCCACCATGCTGCCACTTTTAAGGTCTTTGGGTCACGTTGCCTACAGTGTGAATCTCACGACCTCAGCTCTTCTAGACGTTATTCGTGATTGGTTTGCACACATTCGAACATTTAAATAGGATCTGGTGCTTTGAACGTTCAGACAATTTACCATAATTTTAAAAACCCTGCTTCATTCTCCTTCCTGCTGGTTTTCAGTTTCTCTGCCATAAGTAAATAAAGGAAAAATATATTCCCCAGGTAATCATCCCCTAAAATAATGTCCATGTCAAGGCTTCACTTTCACAAAAAGCATTCCAGGATGGCCGCTTGAATCAGTATTTTCCTGGGGTAGGTTTCAGATCAAATGTTCACCATTGGGAAACTAGGTCACTCCCATTTTATCATTACAGAGCAGTTAATACATTGAGGGTGTCAGACACTTTTTTTTAATACTCTTGTGCAAAGGGAAATGATTTGCTTTTTACACGGATTAACAATTCCAGACAGGAACAAAGTACAGATTTAGCTTCCTCAGTGCTTGCTATAACCTAGGGTTCCATTTCGCTGTCACACTGTTCCTTCTCCTTATTTCTACATGATCATCTCACCATGCCCACTCTCTTTTCGCTTGTTCCATGGTCCACTGCTATCCTGGGGGCACCTACGACCCATCAATAAAATCCAGCTGATTTTTAAAAGGTTTTAAAAGGAGAATGGCTTGACCCAAGGCAGATTCATCAATAAGGAATTTGATTAACTGCAGCAGAAGATGTGTGAAGTTGTTTTCATGTCAATACCATGTCTGCAGCTTCTCAAACCAGAGTAGGAGATAACCTTGATATCAGAGAGATAGCTAGGGGCACGGCCTGCTATCTACACAACAGTCATGTTAAATCACCCTGGTATGGGCTGAGCAAGATTGCTTTTCCCAGCTAAGTCAGAGTGTCGGACAGCCATGTTTCACTGTCACTTTCCTCCCCATTCCCAGATAGTTCCCACCAATCCCCAAGTTGGCAGAAACATTGAAGAGAAAGAACCCCCCCTGATGTTACCAGCCAGAGTGTCTCAAAACCACAAAGGATAACTTGAGGCACTGATTCGCAATGGTGTATATTTGTTTGGAATAATGTGAGAAACCATGTATAACTCAATGTGGAACCAGTTATTGTATAAACGGTTAATAAAGTATTTATTAAAGTGAAAAGAAAAACACACAACAAGAATGAATTACACAACAGCATCTCAGGATATTAATAACTAAACACACCTTTAATCAGAAATGACCACTTGTTCCCAAAATATACCCACGTTTCCCGGACTCACTCAGTCTTTTCCCAAACAACATCTACTTTAGTAACTCCTATTGCCGGAATTCTACCGCCCCATCCACCACGGGAATCGGAACAGACGAGGGACGGACACTGGGAAGGTCTGTTGACCTCGGGCGGGATTTTCCAGCCTCAGGTCGAGCAAGGCTGTAAAATCCCGCCCTATAAGTCAAATCCAGCTCACAGTTAGCACACAACACAGCTTCGATCACCAAGTCTGGGAAAACACCTTTTCCAGTTTCAGCAAAGGCACGAAACTGCATCTTTAAGAGGAGAATATCTGCAATTTACTGTGGCTTCTAAAGGTTAGATGGAACAGGCCTCAGTGGCTCTGATCATAGGTGGGACTGCCCTCTCTGAAAATTAGATGGAGATGGCATGTCTGACTGGTGGATGGAAAACTAGCCTCCTTCCCCAATGAAGCTGTTAGCTGTCATGTTGCCAGATTAAAGTCACCCATAATCACAGATGTTCCTTTAACACATGCATCTCTGATTTCCTATCTAATGCTTTTCCCAACATTACCACTTCAGTTTGGGTCTGTAAACCACCCCCATCAATGTTTTTTGCCCCTTGTTGTCTCTTAGCTCCATCCATACAGATTCCACATCATCGATGCTAATATCTTTCCTCAATATTGTATTAATATCATCTTTAATCAACAATGTAATTCCACCACATTTTCCTTTCTGTCTGTCCTTCCTAAACACTGAATAGCCCTCAATGTTTAGTTTCCATCCTTGCTCACCTTGGAGCCACGTCTCTGTAATGTCAACAATATCATCCCCCTTTACATCTATCTGTGCAACTAATTCATCCATTTTGTTTCGAATGCTCCAAACATTCAGCTTTTAACATTTCTTTTCCCTTTCCTACTATTTTTTGCTCGGTCCTTACCCGACACTGGCCCTTGATTTCTCTGCCTATCACTTTCTTTATTCTCCTTACTGTCTTTTCCTCTTGTTCTTAATTCCCCCTGCTTTGAATCCTTGCAAAGGTTCCCATCCCCCTTTAGACGTTATTATTTCAATAGCCCCACTGATCTCTGATAAACAATTCTGATATGGCAATTTGCACATCAATTTCTCTAGACGCCTACTAATCCTGTTACTTGTTTGTTACCTTTTCATCTGAAGTTTACTGTTAAACACGTTAATTTCCAAATTCCAAACATTTATTAATACACAGCTTTACGTGATCTGCTTTTCATTTCATCGCTGGTTGATGAGAATTCAATTTCATTTTCCATTAGGCTATAACCCAGAGTAACTTTGTAAACTAATTAATCACCGAGATTTGTGTTCAAGAAGCAGGAACACCTCACAGTACCAGGTTTTTGGGTATAATTGTTACCGTATGTACCTGTGTAGAAGTCAGATTTTTGAGACCAAATTTTTAGGCAAAATGTAGGGGGTAAGCCTGTACACTGAATAATATTGTCTAAGGGTTGAGATCATTTTGCACCAGGACCAATGGAGGTTGTGTGACCCGACTGGCACCATTCTGTTCCCTGAGACTGCCTCTCTTGCCTTTCCCCTTGCCGAATCTCTCTCTCTCGGCACTTTCCTGCCTGACTCTCTCGCTGTTTTCCTGCCCGACTCTCTCTTTGTCTCTCTCTCTCTCTCCACTCTCCAACCCGACTCTCTCTTTCTCTCTCTCTCACCACTCTCCAGCCCGACTCTCTCTCTCTCTCTCACCACTCTCCAGCCCAACTCTCTCTCGCTCTCTCTCTCGCCGCTTTCCTGCCCAATTTATTTTCATTTAAACAAAGCTATCTCGGGGCTTCTGCAGAAGCCAAGTGGGTGAAGCTCTGATCAAAATTTCACAATTGTGTTTGAGGGGGAAATGACAGTGTCGATTTATGTAATTTGTCTGTCAGAACATAGCTTCCAATATTCAAATTGTTTAAGGTTCATCTCCTACCCAACAGGCCAACCTGAAATACAAAGCCCACCCAATCCGGGGAATTACTCAGTAACCGGCACACAAAACCTTCCCAGCCAGGAAACCCCCCCCAAAAAATCCCCAAAACACACAGACCACCTCGACATCCACCCCAACCCCCGAAAACACAACAAACTTCCCCAACCTAAAGCCTTCCCCCCCTAAGTGTCTAAAGATGTGCGGGTTAGGTTGATTGGTCATGCTAAAAATTTCCCTTGGTGTCCTGAGATGCGTAGGTTCGAGGGATTAGTGGGTAAATATGTAGGGATAAGGGGGTAGGGCCTGGGTGGGATTCTGGTCGGTGCAGACTCGATGGGTCGAATGGCCTCTTTCTGTACTGTAGGGTTTCTATGTTTCTAACACACACCATCTCCATAACCAGCTCTCCCCAACCACCTAAAATACAGCAGAACCCACGCACCCACTGCCCTCTTCCTCCAGGGGTCTCGACCAACACCTCACCCCACCCCCCATATGTCACCCCCACACAAATATACCCCCCCCCCCCTCCCCCTCCATCCACCACCCTGCACAAGAAAAAAGTCATGATGTGGAGATGCCGGCGTTGGACTGGGGTAAACACAGTAAGAAGTTTAACAACATCAGATTAAAGTCCAACAGGTTTATTTGGTAGCAAAAGCCACACCTGAAGAAAAAAGTAACAGGAGTAATGGAAAAAAGGAAAAGTCCCAGGAGACGAGAAGACAACAAGCCCCAATGTAAGGGCAAGGGGCAGCAAGGATTGGACCTGAGCCAAATGAGAAGAGGCAGATCACCGAAGGAGAGGGGACATGTCCTCTCTCTCTGCCCGACCCCAGAAACCAAAACTCCCATTCTCTGTGGAAAACAACCTCGGGGATATGTTGATAACACAGAGGAATGAAATCACCTCTCATGACCCTGCACAGACTCCTTACTAACACGGAGAAAATGTCCAAATTGACACCAGACTGTAAAGCAAACCATTTAGAAATTTCAGTCTGTGGCATGTCTGGTTGCTTTGTTAACTGGACTGGCTGAACTTCTGCTCTCAGTGGTACTTTATTGCCCTTTAATGCATCAAAGCAGTTTTAAAAGCACTTACAAGTCGATTTGTTTGTTGCATAGTTCTTGCAGGATGATTTAAAGCCCTGGTTTTTTTCTGTAGTGCCTGAGAATGCTGTCAGTTAAAACAGTCTTAATTCCAACTCTGGATTTACTTTGGAAAAGCTGCCTTCGAGGCTTGTATTTTTGATATTTATCCAAAGAAATCATGATTGAAAAATGCTGTTGCGTAAATAAATAATTGCAATCATTCAAATTCCAATATTTATTTTCATTTGCCGTATACCTACAGAGATGTGGAGATGCCGGCATTGGACTGGGGTAAGCACAGTAAGAAGTCGCACAACACTAGGTGGCTTGTGCTACCAAATAAACCTGTTGGACTTTAACCTGGCGTTGTGAGACTTCTTACTGTACCTACAGAGAAAGATAGAGTCAGCATCAGTCTAAATAGTTGCAATCCGCCCTGCCCTCCTCAGTGTAACAAACTGAAGACAAACCATAATCCATCGAGAATTGAACAATCAAACTTTTCTATTATTTATTGGGAATATTGATGAGAGTCACATGACCTTACCTTATTGCCCCAAATAATCAAATTGAAGGGATTACCTGTATTTAAAAAAACTCTGAATAACACATCTGGAATATCAGCTGGAGAGATAGCCTCAACTTCACAGAGAATCCCTACAGTGCATTCGACCCATCGAGCCTGCACCCACAACAATCTCACCCAACCCCTCTCCCCACGTATTTACCCTGCTAACCCCCTGAACTACACGCCCTGGGACACTAAGGGGCAATTTAGCATGGCTAACCCACCTAACTCGCACATCTTTGTGGGAGGAAACCGGAGCACCCGGAGGAAACCCACGCAGACACGGGGAGAATGTGCAAACTCCACACAGACAGTGACCCAAGGCTGGAATTGAACCCGGGTCCCTGGCGCTGTGAGGCAGCAATGCTAAGCACTGTGCCACCGTGTCACCCACATCATCAGTAAAGATATGACCATAAACTCCCCTCAATTCAGTGAAACTATCTCCATTTCTTTCTTATCTAAGTTGCAATTCGACAGATTCTTAAAATCAATGTAAAATTCCGTGTATCTCCCATTTTTTTTTTGTTGCATGTTTTCTTTGATAAAGATATTCTCTGTGCTTCAGTTGAGACATTTGTGGATGTAGCTTTCTGTAAGATTAGGGTTAGTGAGGGACTGGATGTTTATTCAGCATCACCTACTGAGCTCACATCAGCAAGAGGTTTTACAGTTCATATCTAAAAGCCCGGGTATGTGGCCATGGAGAGTAAGCGTCCACACTCAGGCCATGAAAATGGATGGAAAAATCAGAGCAAGCACAAGTGCTAATTCCCAATCTGTCCGCCTGACGGGCAAGGCTTCAGGTTGGGAGTGAAAGCCATGTGTCAGGCACACATCTTATCACTTCCCAGTGTGTCCTGATAGTTTTGCATTCCTGCTGCCCTGCAGTGCGGCCTGCTTTGGATCTCTGAGGGATTGCATTCTCTGTCTCTGTCAGATATCCTGCAGGACCATGCAGATCGACAGTACCTGACCCTAAAACAAATCATCTGTAAAGAGGTTACATAAATCTACCTGTTAGATTGATAGTAAGCAACCAATTTCTTTTAAAGTACCTGTATTAATAAGGATAAAGTGTACATTATTTTGGAGGGAAGGGGTGTAGAGGTATGATTCTGTCTGCCTGTGGAAAGAAGTTTCTGTGTTGCATTCTGTAGGAGTTCCCTGGGACCTCACTAGCAGCACTGCGGCTAAATCAGATCCTGACTGGGAAGGTTTGTGGGTTGTGCTTTCACTGTCATTACGGTCAGTCTTATAACAGAGTGTCTTGTGTTCTTTCGATGTTGTTCAAAACTGCGTCTTGTTACCGGCTGGTTACTAATGGGAGCTCAGAAAAATTCCTGTTCATAATCCAGTTTGGATACTCGCCTGTAATATTCACATAATTTAGTCAACTTTGATCAGTTGCATTCTGAACTCCGGTTTGATTTATTTAGTAGGGTTGCCCAACTCTCATTGCACATGCACCTGGAGGTTTCATCACATGACTCTGTGCCGTCAACTGTTGCACCCCCACACTCCTGCCATTGGTCATCCAACATGTTCATCTTCCTGCACCAAACATAGTAACTAGAAGCAGGAGGAGGCCATTCGGCCCTTCGAGCGTGCTCAGCCATTCATTTTGATCATGGCTGATCATCGGATTCAATATCCCGATACCCCTTCTCCCCGCCCCATATTCCTTGATCCCTTTAGCCCCAAAAGCTAGATCTAATTTCTTCTTGAAATCACACAACGTTTTAGCCTCAACTACTTTCTGTGGTAGTGAATTCCACACATTCACCATCCTCTGGGTGAAGAAATTTCTCCTCGCCTCAGTTCTAAAAGGTTTACTCCTTATCTTCAAACAATTACCCCTAGTTCTGGACTCCCCCACCATTGGGAACATTTTTTCTGAATCTACCCTGTCTAACCCTGTTAGAATTTTATAAGTTTCTATGAGATCCCCGCTCACTCTTCTAAACTCCAGTGAATATAATCCTAACCGACTTAGTCTCTCCTCATATGGCAGACCTGCCAGCCCAGGAATCATAATTACAGAGCAAGAATATCTTCATTATTAAATTGAATGTTTCTTAACTGTTAGATGAACATTTCCATGTCCAATATTTCAATAAATAATAAACAAAAGTGTTCAAAGACAGTTTTCCAAACCCATGACCATTTCCATCTAGAAGGACAAGGGCAGCAGATACATGGGAACACCACCACCTGCAGGTTCCCCTCCCAGCCACTCACCACCCTGACTTGGAAATATATCAGCCGTTCCTTCGCAGTCGCTGGGTCAAAATCCTGGAATTCCCTCCCTCACGGCATTGTGGGTCAACCCACAGAGCATGGACTGCAGCGATTCAAGAAGGCAGCTCACCACCACCTTCTCGAGGGCAACTAGGGATGGGCAATAAATGCTGGCCAGCCAGCGACTCCCATGTCCCAAGAATGAATGAAAAAAAACAATACTTCAGCCCCCAATCATTTTCCTCCTGGGCTATTGCTCACAGCAATGTCCTGGAGATGAACCTTTAATCCCTGAAGACTCCAGGATGGTGTTGGAAACCTTATTAATCAGCTTCAACTGGGAAAGTCTGTGTAGTTCGTGTATTGTCTAAACACACAAGTTATTCTGAAATCGCAATTCACTTTGTTATAAGACTGGGTCTTATTTCTCTCTATTTAAAGCCAGCAACTAATTCTGAGGGTAGTCCTTTGGTGAAAAAACAGTTTGACTTTAATTTTTTGCTTTATTTTCCTATAACATTCGACACATGATGAAAGATCCTTTCACCAACTACACACCCCCGTAAAATTATTTCTGTTGCTGGCTTTCATTCTGGCATCGAGCTCTGTTGCTTTTCTCAACATTCTTCTCTTTTTTCCCCCTCCTCTCCTCTATCCCTTCCAAAAAAAAAATTCACACCAAACATCATCTCATGACCTTTGGCTTTGTACTGACCTGTGACCTCTGGCTCACCTACCTGTTCAGTTTACTCCACCTCGATTGAAAATGCTGCCACCTGCTGACCAGTTCATCAGACGCCTCTACCACCAGGTAAATGCCTTTCCTGCTGCCAGCACCTCTTTGTTCTCCTCTGTCCTCCTGTTCCTCTCCCCTCCCAATCTAATAACCTATTCTTTGGTTATGAAATATGCTTTTTGGCTGCTCTACTTAATATCAATGACTTGCTCCTTTAATTGGTAAACGAATTGCAAGCCAGTCGTGCTAAGTATTATCTTTATGCAACTTGATGGCTTTTTGATTCATTCCCAGGGTGAACAAGGACAAGCCAACAGCAACTGCTCTCCAGGGCCACCTGGACCTCCAGGGCCAAAAGGACCCCCTGGCCATTCAGGAAAACCAGGCACTGACGGATTACCAGTAAGCCTTAGCTGTGTCCACTTCTCTCTTCCTTAGATCTCTGTCCTGCATGCGAACAATGTCAACATTGGCTTGGCAGGTGCATCACAATGGTGTTAAGGAACTAACCATCTTTAGACTTTCCCCTGTTAACCTATTTATTGTCTCAATGTCTTAATCTAAGATGTTTAACAACCCTTGCAAACAATGCCTCACTTACTACAGTCCAAAGATGTGTGGGTTAGGTTGATTGGCCACACTCAATTGCCCTTTCATGTCAGAGGGATTAGCAGAGTAAATACCTGGGGTTACGGAGATAGGAGCTGGGTGCGATTGTTGTCAGCGCAGGCTCGATGGGCCGAATGGTTCTTTTTGCAGTGTAAAATTGCGGGTAAAATTATTTCAAAACTGTTTCTAAGCAGTGAACTATCTGCATTATGATTTCATAGTGCATTTAATCACAGCCCAAATGGCAGACGTTCCTTCAGCTCCCTCGCCCTCTCATTTGTGAGAAACTTTTCCTCCTATCCAATTCTCTCTCTCTTGCGTTAAAATGCTGCTTAAACTCTACCTCCTGGATAGGTTTTGGTCATCTATAACAATATCTCCTAATGTGGCTCAGTGTCCAATTCTGTTCCATTCCCTGTGAAGCGCCTCGGGACATTTCACTACATTAAAGGTGCTGTATAAATGCAAGTTATGATACGCAGGCACAATTAATCATGCCGGAATGGGGACCAGAGAGAGAGAGAGAGAAGGGAGAATGGGAGACTGATGATGCGAGAAGGATTTGAGTACAGGATTAAATCCATTATCATCCAGTAGACTCACAGTCCTGTTCAACGTGAGAAAGAGACAAACAGGTAACCAATCAGCCGCTGTGACATGGTTTCGGAGTGGGGATTGCTGAATAACTCTTCTTTCTTGGTGAATAATGCAAGACTATACAACTGCTATAAAGGGTCTCTCTTGAGCATATCAGCCATGATCGAATGGCGAAGCAGACTCGATGGGCCGAATGGCCTCGTTCTGCTCCTATATCTTATGAACTTATGAGCAGTAGCAAAAATACAATTTGCTGTGAAAAATTTTCCATGAACTCAATCTTTGCACCCAATACACAACAAAACTTTGTGTTTTAGAGAATTGTTTTTGTGAGAGTTGGGGACATTCACCAAGGGACATTGTGAAAAGGAGGAATAATCAAAGTGGAAAATAATAATCGAAAATTGATTGAATTTATCTTGACCTGATTGCTGCTTTGTGGTGGAACTGTGGCTTCGGACACAAATAATAACCTAGTTCTTATTTCCAGGGCAAACTTGGAGATCCGGGAAAACCAGGAAGAGACGGAATTAGGGTGGGTAATTCAAATGTGACTTCCTGTACAAATGAAAGCAAAATACTGCGGATGCTGGAATCTGAAACAAAAACAGAAAATGCTGGAAAATCTCAGCAGATCTGACAGCATCTAAAGAGAGAATAGAGCCAACGTTTCGATAACCCTTCGTCAGAAGTCTATATTCTTTCTCCACAGATGCTGAATTTGGTTTGATTTATTATTGTCACACGTATTAGTATACAGTGAAAAGTATTGTTTCTTGCGCACTATACAGACAAAGCATACCGTTCATAGAGGAGGAAAGGAGAGAGTGCAGAATGTAGTGTTACAGTCATAGCTAAGGTGCAGAGAAAGATCAACTTAGTGCGAGGTAGGTCCATTCAAAAGTCTGATGCTGTCAGACCTGCTGAGATTCTCCAGCGCTTTTGTTCCTGAATAGATCACCTGGTCAAAAGCCTGGTTGGAACCTTTTGTCCGCTCACGTTGGTGGGATCTTCCGGTCCAGCCGGCTGCAGGTTTCCCGGTGGCGCGGGGTGCATTCAACAGGAAACTCTGTTGATGAAAGCAGGACCAGAAGATCCTGCTGCTGGCCAATGGCGGACCACCTTCGCTGCCACAAAACACAGCGACAATTTGCACAGACAATCCTGCCCATTGTTTATGCAGAGACCTTTCTCTCTCAATTCCTGGTTTGAAGCCAATTTTCTGCTGTTACGATCCTCCCCTCCCTACGTCCATTGCACACAATTACCAGGCTTTGCTGCAATTCTGTCTGTGCAGCCCTGAACCATTGAATAATGGAATACAGTCGGTTTGCACAGGAAACGGTTTATTGCCTTTTCTCAACTCGGCTCCTATAGGCCATGAACCACATGCTGGATTGCAGAAGGTGGAGGGATCATGAGGCAATACATCAGGCAACCGCTGGCCTGGCTGCTGAGGGTATGAATGCAGTACCCTGCACTGCAGCACAGAGTCTGCCCCTTAGGGCAACGACTAATCTTCAGGCAAGTTGCCCAGAAGCTTCCAGTCAGTGCCACCAGCAGCTCGGGTCTCTCACCCCCATTAAAAACCTTCCCCTAACGTCCGATCAATCTTCATGCGGCTGGGTTCTCAGTCTACTAAAAGAAAGCAGAAACCCGTCACAAACTTTTGATGCTTTATTTATACAGTAAAACCTGAAGTTAGAGACTCAAAGAGCACCAAACCTACAAAAGGTCGTGAATGTAGCCCAATCCATCACGCAAACCAGCCTCCCATCCATTGACTCTGTCTACACTTCCCGCTGCCTCGGCAAAGCAGCCAGCATAATTAAGGATCCCACGCACCCCGGACATTCTCTCTGTTCCGCCTTCTTCCTTTGGGGAAAAAGATACAAAAGTCTGCTGTCACACACCAACAGACTCAAGAACAGCTTCTTTCCTGCTGCTGTCAGACTTTTGAATGAACTTACTTTGCATTAAGTTGATCTTTCTCTACACCCTAGCTATGACTGTAACACTACATTCTACACTCTCACGTTTCCCTCTCTATAAACGGTATGCTTTGTCTGTATAGCGCGCAAGAAACAATACTTTTCACTGTATATTAATACATGTGACAATAATAAATCAAATCAATCAAACCCTCTGTGAAAAGGTCACTGTCGCTCCGTTCACACCGTCACCGCCATGTGCTCATTTAGTGTTCAAAACCTAAACTCGATTAAAGTAAAATCTGTTTTTTCCATCCCGTCACTGTTGCTGGTTTTTGAGCTGATGCATTATTTACCATCATCAGTGATTCAGCGTTGTTCCTTTGACCTGATGAGGTACAGGGAAGGAGAATAGGAATCTGACCTTTAGAGACAAGAGGCCGTCATTTTATGGATAAAAAGAAATTTAATTTTTTATTCATTTATTCGTGGGACATGGGTGTCGCTGCCTGGCCAGCATTCATTGCCCATCCCTAGTTGCCCTTGAGAAGGTGGTGGTGAGCTGCCTTCTTGAATCGCTGCAGTCCATGTTCTGTGGGTTGACCCACAATGCCGTTAAGGAGGGAATTCCAGGATTTTGACCCAGCGACTGCGAAGGAATGGCCGATATAGTTACAAGTCAGGATGGTGAGTGGCTTGGAGGGGAACTTGTAGGTGGTGGTGTTCCCATGTGTTCCCAATGCAGTGCAGTTGATCTTAACTTAGTTCTAATTCTTCACAAACAGGTGCCGTTTACCTATACATGGTCCTGTTGCAGTGCATTACCTGCTGGGAGAGCAGAGTGGGTTGGCATGACTTGTTTTATAAGTGAATGGGACAGCCACTCTACGCACAGCAAGATCCCACAATGAGGTGGATGGCCCATTACTCTATTTGGGTTCTGTTGGTTGAAGTTGAATACTGCCCGGGACACCAGGAGAATTTCCAAGGCTGTTGCCTTCAAAAGAAATAGAGGCATGGCATCTTAAACCGTCTGCCTGAGAAACATACCCACGCTAATTAGGAGCAGGCCATTCGGCCCATCAAGCCTGCTCCATCATTCAATAAAATCGTGGCAATTTTGATTATGACCTCATTTCAACATTACGCTTGCCGTCGATACCCTTTGACTCCTTTGTTAATCAATAATTTATCTACCTCTGGCTTAAGAATATTCATTGACCTTGCTTCCACCGCTCCCCGGGGCAGAGAGTTCAAAATATTCTTGGAGAAAAATATTCTTCTCATCTCCGTCTCAAATGGGAGACCCCTTATTTTTAAACAGTGTGGCCTAGTTATAGTAAAGCTGATCTAAAACATCTGGCAGGCTGAGAGACATGCAGGTTAGGTGTATTGATCTGAACAGGCGTCGGTCGGACTGTGGCGACTAGGGGAATTTCACAGTAACTTCATTGCAGTGTTAATGTCAGCCTTACATTAACACTGCAATGAAGTTACTGTGACTAATACTTTAACTTTAGGCGGCTCCTCTGGCAAAGCAGCATTGACTCAGTGCTCCACTGAAAGTCACCTGGATTAAGTACCCAGATCTAGGATGGGAGGTTATGGGACTTGAACTTAGACAAAAGAACATCCTTTCTCTGAGCCAGTTCAAAACTTATAGAGCACAGGTTTGAATAGGATCTATGCAGAAGGTCTAGAATCTCATCGCTATGGTTTTAATTTCTCAGGGTCCATCTGGAATGCCTGGACTGAAGGTAATTAACAACGCCTGTTTTAATATCTGTGGCCATATCAATTATTTTAATTTATGAGGTCTCAGTGGATCTGTAAAATTGAGAACTATTTTTAGCACTTCCTTTGACATGTGGATTTAGTTCAAAAGCAGAATGCAAGGCGTCTGTCTGCTCACTGAGAACTACAGCATCTTGCCTTGATCTGGTGCCTATGCGATAGGATCTTACTATCGCTCACAAAGTTTGCTTAGCTCTTCACTTAATTCTGCTCCTACAGTTGCGAGAGGGTACCCACCAAAGTAACCGCAGCCAGCCCGGCGTGACAGTTAGCAAGCTGCATCCACCATTGCTGCAGATGTCGAGGCTGAACCTAGATATAGCGATAGAATCCTGATAATTAAGCAACTTTGAATGTGACACGGGTGTTCAGCCACTGCACACAAACTTCATTGTTCAATCAGGGCATGCCAGGAGCAACACCAGGCATACCCAAAAATAAGGTGCCAACCTGGTGAAGCTACAATATAGGACTACTCACATGCCAAACAGCATAAGCAGCAAGTGATAGACAGAGCTAAGCAGTCCCGCAACCAATGGATCAGATCTGAGCTCTGTAGACCTGCCATATCCAATCATGGACGGTGGTGGACAATTAAACAACTCACTGGAGGAGGAGGCTCCACAAATATCCCCATCCTCAATGATGGAGGAGCCCAGCGCATCCATGCAAAAGATAAGGCTGAAGCATTCACAGCAATCTTCAGCCAGAAGTGCCGAGTGGATGATCCATCTCGGCCTCCTCCAGTGGTCCCCAGTATCTCAGATGCCAGTCTCCAGCCAATTTGATTCACTTCATGTGATATTAAGAAATGATTGGAGGCATTGTATACTGCAAAGGCAATGGGCCCTGACAATATTCCAGCAACACCACTGAAGACTTGTGCTCCAGGACTTGCTGCTCCACTAGCTAAGCTATTCCAGTACAGTTACAACACTGGCATCTATCCAACAATGTGGAAATTGCCCAGGTATGTCCTGTACACAAAAAGCAGGACAAATCCAACCCGGCCAATTACCGCCCCATCAGTTGACTATTGATCATCAGTAAAGTGATGGAAGGGGTCATCGACAGCACTACCAAGCAGCACCTGCTCAGCAATAACCTGCTCAGTGAAGGCCAGTTTGGGTTTCGCCAGGGTCACTCAGCTCCAGACCTCATTACAGCCTTGGTTCAAACATGGACAAAAGAGCTGAATTCCAGAGGTGAGGTGGGAGTGACAGCTCTTGACATCAAGGCCGCATTTGCCAGAATGTGGCATCAAGGAGCCCTCGCAAAACTGGAATCAATGGGAATTAGGGGAAGATCTCTCCGTGGTTGTTATCATACCTGGTACATAGCAAGATGGTTGTGGTTGTGGAGGGTCAGTCATCTCAACTCCGTGACATCTCTGCAGGAGTCTCTCAGGGTAGTGTCCTAGGCCCAACAATCTCCAATTGTTTCATCAATGACCTTCCCTCTGTCATAAGGTCAGAAGTGGGGATGTTCGCCGATGATTGCACAATGCTCAGCACCATTCGCGACTCAGATACTGACGCAGTTGATGTCCAAATGCAGCAAAACCTGGACAATATCCAGACTTGGGCTGACAAATGGCAAGAAGCATTCGTGCCACACAAGTGCCAGGCAGTGGCCAACTCCAACAAACGAGAATCTAACCATTGCCCCATGACATTCAATGGCATTACCATCACTGAATCCCCTACTGGCAATATCCTGTGGGTTACCATTGACCAGAAACTGAATAGGACTAACCATTTAATACTGTGGCCACAAGAGTAGATCAGAGGATAGGAACCCTGTGACAAGTATCTGATTCCCCAGTGTCTGTCCACCATCTACAAGGCACAATCAGGAGTGTGATGGAATACTCTCCACTTAACACAATGGGGGCAGCTCCAACAACACTCAAGTAGTTTAAAACCCTCCAGGACAAAGCAACCCACTTGATTGGCACCCCATCCACAAACATTCACACCTTCCACCACCGACAAACCGTGGCAACTGTGTGTATCATCTACAAGATGCACTGGAGGAACTCACCAAGGTTCCTTAGGCAGCACCTTCTAAAACCATGGCTGCCACCATCTGGAAAGAGCAGCAGATACCTGGGAACATCACCACTTGGAAGTTCCTCCTCAAGCCACTCACCATCCTGACCCAGAAATAAATCACAACTTGCATTTATACAGCACCTTTGACATAGCGAGGTGCTTCGTAAAAGTGTTACCAGAAAAATGTTACACTGATCTACCTAAAGTGATAAGACGTCAGGGGATGTGACGCTGGGTCAAACAGGCATCATTTAAGGAGCAACTTGATGAGAGAACTCCAAAAATTAGGGTCTAGGCAGCTGAAGGCATGGGGGCCAATTATGGACCAAAGCCAATCATGGGACATCTTCGGTAATATTTTTTATGTTATCCCCTTGGGAGAGAGATGCACACCTGATGCCAAGCCTTTGGTTGGTACCCATGCCAGGGCCTCCCTCAGGGTTCCTGTGCTGTAATCCTAAACAGATAACTCCAATAAACTGGCTGAGATTGGGGCAGCACTGAGCAAATCAGTTCAGAGAATGGAGCAGTGTGAACCTCGAAAGGCTTTTGCAGGAAGCTGTGCGACAGTCAATGTTAGCGGAGGAACTTGTTCACGGAGCAATGAGAACCTTTATTGAGCTGCTGACCTGGTTTAATACTCCGCGAAAAGTGTTGTTTTTCCTAAATAATGAAAACAAACACACTCCTTTTATTGTTTCAGGGAGAACCTGGAATAACGGGACTGCAAGGAAAACCAGGAATCCCAGGGCTCCCAGGAAGAAAGGTTAGATAAATTCTCTTGCAGCTGTGTCAGGTCCAAGGAATGATTGAATGAATCTACCACTTGGGGAGTTGGGCATCTCCAGGAGTTAGTGTTGCCTGCATGCCATGCACAATCAAATGGGATGGGCCGAGTGGATTCCATTTCATGCAGCTATTTCATAGAATCCCTACAGTGCAGAAGGAGACCATTCGGCCCATCGCGTCTGCATTAACAACAATCCTACCCAGGCCCTATCCCTGTAACCCCATGTTGTTACCCTGCTAACCCCTCTGACGCTGAGGGGCAATTTAGCATGGCCAATCAACCTTATCTGCACATCTTTGGAGTGTGGGAGGAAACCGGAGTACCCGGAGGAAACCCACGCAGACACGGGGAGAATGTGCAAACTTCATACAGACAGTAGCCCAAGTGCAAACCACTGTGCCACCGTCTCACCCCATTTCCAGATGTTTTATTTTAAATGCTTATAACGATGAAGTGGTTGGTATATAAAAGATACGGATGAAGCTACAGCACGGGGCACATGGTCAAAGTGCTTCAGTGTTAAATTTGAATCTTGTAGAAAGAACTTTAACTCGCTCTTTTTAAGAAGTTCTTTCATGGGATGTGGGTGTCGCTGGTTATGCCAGCATTTATTGCCCATGCCTGCACTGCTTCAATCCATGTGGTGTAGGTACACCCACAATGCTGCTGGCATGCAGATGGTTTGCGAATATATTCAGTGGACTATGTTTGCTGACTGTACACTATAGTCACAGTGGTTTTCTCCGATTCCTTTAGAAGGGGGATATCCATTTAATTAGAAAGTATATTTGGTCTCCTTAAAGGGATTGCGTGTTTTTAAAATGGAGCAAGTTCAGGGCTTTTACTTATTGTTCCTGCAGTGATATGGTCCAAGAAAACAGTCCGTCTGGGAATGTTGTTGATAATATCAGCCGGTGCTATTCCCAGACCGTGAATAAACCACTTACAATGCGCCAGCTCTTTCACATTTAATTGTAGAATTATTTTATTACTGTTTATTGTAAACAGAACTGGAAAGCAATCCAACTCGAATGCTGCTATTAATAATGTTTCAGCCTCTGCTCAGTGCTGCCTCCATCCATTAGGGTTGCTGAAGAAGCTGTAACTCGGTTGACTCTTATCGCTCGCTCTTCCACCTGAGGCGTTTGGATCATTTCTTCTTGGAATTTGTGTAAATTCTGATATTGAGGATAAGCTTCATTAAGGATCAGGGTTTTTGACATTTAATCCTTTGAAAGATTCAGAAATGTTAAACACCAGACGTGTTACCAATTTTGTGAGCTGGTCTTTGAATGGACCATCACAACATTAAGAGACTTGGCTAACACCTGGGGTGCTGTTGTTTTGTTGCGGGTGTTGATCGGGCCTGAGGGGAGAGGTGTTAAGATATACAACTAGGGTGGCACAGTGGTTAGCACTGCTGCCTCACAGCACCAGTGACCCGAGTTCAATTCCGGTCTTGGGTCACTGTCTGTGCGGAGTTTGCACATTCTCCCCGTGTCTGCGTGGGTTTCCTCTGGGTGCTCTGGTTTCCTCCCACAGTCCAAAGATGTGCGGGTTAGGTTGATTGGCCATGCTTAATTGCCCCTTAGTGTCAGGGAGACTAGCTAGGGTAAATGTGTGGGGTTGCAGGGATAGGGCCTGGGTGGGATTGTTGTCAGTGCAAGCTCGATGGGCCGAATGGCCTCCTTCTGCACTGCCGGGATTCTATGAGATATCACTCTGCTGCTTCACAGTGTGCTGCCTGAAGCACAACACATCTGGGTTTGAACCTGGCCACAGCAGATGGTAAAATTTTAATTCTATTTAAAAAAATATCTGGTGAGGCCCAAGATGCCTCACCTTGCCAGCTTGGGTCTTGTTTGTCTCTCTGGTGGGGAACTTGGATTGGATTTTGAATTTGGTTTTTGGAGTATGGAATGGATTTGGGTTTGCCAGGTCCATTCCGAGCACTGGCTTTGTAACTTGGAGTAAAACATTTTAAAAAAATATCTGGCATTAAGAATCTACTGATGACCATGAAACCATTGTCCTTTGTCGGAAAAACCCATCTCGTTCACTTTAGGGAAGGAAATCTGCCATCCTTACCTGGTCTGGCCTACATGTGACTCCAGAGCCACAGCAATGTGGTTGACTCTCAACTGCCCTCTGGAATGGCCTAGCAAGCCATTCAGTTCAAGGGCAATTAGAGATGGGCAATAAGCGCTGGCCTTGTGAGTGAAGGCCGCGAATGAACAAGAAAAACCTCTGCACAGGTCAAAGGCTGAATAAAATCAGAAGTCCTTGGAAACCTATTATTATTTATGGCAGAATAAAACTATTCATTGTTATAGAGTATGAGCTTCCCAGATTGTGACCAACTTTTGAAACCTGCCTTATGAAGAAGTTAGCATTTGAAAATGTTGAATTTAAAATACTGACTAAAGGAAGTCCACAGGGAGAGAGAGGGGCTGGAGGAGGGAGAGGAAGGGAGGACTGTGGGTCCCTCTGGGAATCGGTCTCAATGCGTCAAATCCGATTCCTAAGGCCTTTTTGTATTTGTTAACTTGTTAACACTTAGTTCCTATAGCTGAGTGCTGAATATAACCTGTTTTCCTTTGGGCAACCAATTCTGTAGTTTAGAATTTACTCGATGAAGTCCCCAGGGTGGATTAAAGGCCAGTTGGAACATCTCAAAACAAAACCCGGTGTAAATTCACTTGATTTTTGGTAGCCTTGCCGAGAGAAAGTCCCTTATTAAATCTTAAATCATTTACTTCAGGTAAACAGACAGACAATATCTTAAAATGTACAATGATGTTCCATTCTTATAGGGATTACAAAAGCAACTTGCTTCAGGTAAGATAGAAGCATTATAGAAACGAAAGAGAGCAAATATATCACACTCATGAGGAAAATTCAAATTATTGAGACTTTTCCAGACAGTAATTGAGTAAATGCCAGTGTGATCCATGGAGAGTTGCAGTGTTTTTTATTCATTCACTGTCTGGGCCAGCATTTATTGCCCATCCCTAGTTGCCCTTGGAGGGCAGTTGAGAATCAACCACATTGCTGTGGCTCTGGAGTCACATGTAGGCCAGACTGGGTAAGGACGGCAGATTTCCTTCCCTAAAGGACATTAGTGAACCAGGTGGGTTTTTCTGACAATCGACAATGGTTTCATGGTCATCAGCAGATTCCTAATTCCAGATATTTTTTATTGAATTCAAATTCCACCATCTGATGTGGTGGGATTTGAACCCGGGTCCCCAGAACATTAGCTGAGTTTGTGTCTAGCGATAATATCACTAAGCCATCGTTATATGTCGTGATTAGGTTAAGATCACAATAACTTGTCTGCTGGTTCCACTGAACTGAATTTGGTAAGATGAGGTTAGGTGGAGACTGGTATGGAAAATATGTAGCAGCATAGACTGGCAGGTTCAAATGGTCTATTTCTGCATCGTATATTCAAAGTAATTTGAGACAGCAAGATTGTGGATCTTGTTGCCAAGTGTCTGGCACACAAGGCAGCTCCCCGTCCCCCCACCGCCACTCCGTGCCGATCCTATCCGGCTGCTGTGTAATCTGTGCAGCCACGTGTGTGTATTCAGGATTGAGTTCAATGAGAACAACTGAGATTTGGCCCATGGATTGGGTAAGAGGTTCCAACATCACAATGCCATCAACGATATTGAGTAGTTGACACTACTGTACGGGAACATTTACTGTCCATAGAATGATGGCTAACCATCTTTATTCAGTCTAATGATATCACCTACGTATATAAAGAGGAGGTAGGAAATACCTCATCACTCAAAGATGGAGAAGTGGGGACACCTCTCCCACAAAAAGCAGTTCAGTTCATAATTTTAAATCTCCAACCAATAGACTGTTGCTAGCCAAGCGTATTGATGATGTGGAGGCAAGGCTGGTGGGTGGAGTTAGGATATAGATCAGCTATGATCTAATTGAATGGCATATGGTCTCCTCCTGTTCCTAAGTTCCCCTAAAATCTCCGGAGCCTCCTAGTCGTGGGTGAGGGATGCCATTCCTTCAGCAATGGCGTCACGTGTGTGGATGGGGCGACTACCATCCCCCTCCCACCCTGTCCCACTGGTGCTGGTTGCGTCTGTCCGGTCTGATCCAAATTTATAGAGTGGGAGCCAATGGGCATTAGCCAAGGCTCTGGAAATAATAATGATCCTATGGAGAGGATTTCCAGGGTAGCATGGTCCAGCCACTGACAACTGCCCCTCACTCTGAGGGCACAGGTGAGCATTGATTGGCTCGGTCGGGGGGGTGGGGAGAGAAGATCTACTCTGAGAGATGCCAAAAAATCTGATTGGCCGGAGGCTCTGTGATCCCTATAGCACCACCATGAAGGGTGTCCACTGCTGGTACTGCAGCCAGACCCTGAGGAAGACCCAGGAGGTAAGTTTGGGGATTTCTCGGTGGGGCAGGAGAGGGGGACCCAGGCGTGGGTCAACGTTCATGGGCCGGTTGGGGAGGTCACATTCATTGGCTGCGTAAGGATATCAATTTGTGCGGGGGTTAAGCCTCAGGCCTCAGCTGCCCAGCGCCTGTTAAATTGTGGTCAGGTTGGAGGTGAGCAGGTAGTGGGCGGGAAAGGCACACACAGAATTTTATTCTCCTCCCCTGCTTACAAAGCGACCGTAAGAAGTCTCACAATACCAGGTTAAAGTCCAACAGGTTTATTTGGTAGCAAATACCAGATTTGCTCCACACCAGATTTGCTACCAAATAAACCTGTTGGACTTTAACCTGGTGTTGTGAGACTTCTTACTGTGCTTACCCCAGTCCAACGCCGGCATCTCCACATCATACAAAGCGACCCACAGGGCAGTTTAAAATCCTGCCCTTTGGAACCATTGTGCCTGAAGCAGAGGTAATGGATCTCTCTGGGACTCAGGCTCACTCTAATATTCTCAGGCCTTCGGGACATTCCAATATTCAAGTTCTGCTGAAACCTTTTAAAAGCTTAAAAAGAGTGAAGCCCAGGACCCCTCACCCCGTCCCCACACCCACATACTCAGTGATCATTAAATGAGGAGCTTGGTGGCACAGTGGTTAGCACTGCTGCCTCACAGCGCCAGGGACCCGGGTTCAATTCCGGCCTCTGGTCACTGTCTGTGTGGAGTTTGCACAATCTCCCCGTGTGTGTGTGGGTTTCCTCCGGGTGCTCTGGTTTCCTCACACAGTGCAAAGATGTGCAGGTTAGGTGGATTGGCCATGATAAATTGCCCCTTCGTGTGGGTTAGGGGGAATTAGCAGAGTAAATATGCGGAGTTATGGGAATAAGCGGAGTTATGGGAATAAGGCCGAGGTGGGATTGCGGTCCATGCAGACTCGATGGGCTGAATGGCCTCCTTCTGCACTGTAGGGATTCTATGATTCTAAATTGCCCCTCAGTGTGGGTTAAGGGGATTAGCGGAGTAAATATGTGGGGTTAGGGCTTAGGGCCTGGGTGGGATGCTCTGTCGGAGGGTTCGTGCAGACTCGATGGGCCAAATGGCCTCCTTCTGCACTGTAGGGATTCTTTGAAATTCTCTCAACAATTTGAATGTCCAGTCTAAACAATGTAAGATCCTGAGTTCCACCCATGTTCCCGGATAGAAATACGTCTCTCACCCTCTCTCGTCCCATGAATTGCAGCAAAGATTTGTTTTAACTGGAAACATTTGGATTGGTCAAGTCGGATCTGTGAAATTACCCTCGTGCAGTGTCATTGGACACTTGGCTGGTTGAGATGACCATTTCAATTCTCCTAAATAAACAATCTGTAAAGCGCTGCCTAATGCATTGGGGAGTAAACCTGAGGTGATGAATATCTGACCTCACAATCAGGAAGAGAAGTGTTTATACATGTTCTGACACAGTCAATAACTCTGGACATCCATCTTTCCCACATAAAATATCCAGCTGGAAAACCTGGATCTGAAATCTTTATTGTGCATCGCCAAATAGATTTCATTTTATTGCTGGTTTTAAAACTGAGGTTAGACGTGGTGCTATCCAGAAATCCACTGCACATATATTCCCAATCATCTTGCAGTAATTACAACGCACATTTACTATTTGTAAGGATATCTTCAAGTGCCAGATGAATGGCATGGTTAATGTTGTCGTGACTGCCTCAACTGGGAAACAATTTCCACACAGTTTTTTTGATTTGATTTATTATTGTCACATGTATTAGCATACAGTGAAAAGTATTGTTTCGTGCGCACTATACAGACAAAGCATACCATTCATAGAGAAGGAAAGGAGAGGGTGCAGAATGTAGTGTTACGTCATAGCTAGGGTGTCGAGAAAGATCAACTTAATGCATGGTAGGCCCATTCAAAAGTCTGACAGCAGCGGGGAAGAAGCTGTTCTTCAATCGGTTGGTACGTGACCTCAGACTTATGTATCTTTTTCATAGAGTCATAGAGGTTTACAGCATGGAAACAGGCCCTTTGGCCCAACTTGTCCATGCCCCCCTTTATTTTTTAAACCCTGAAGCTAGTCCCAATTGCCCACATTTGGCCCATATCCCTCTACACCCATCTTACCCGTGCAACTGTCTAAATGCTTTTTAAAAGACAAAATTGTACCCGTCTCTACTACTACCTCTGGCAGCTCGTTCCAGACACTCACCACCCTCTGTGTGAAAAGATTGCCCCTCTGGACCCTTTTGTATCTCTCCCCTCTCACCCTTAAACCTATGCCCTCTAGTTTTAGACTCCCCTACCTTTGGGAAAAGATATTGACTATCTAGCTGATCTATGTCCCTCATTATTTTATGGACTTCTATAAAATAATGCTAATTTTAAGTATTAATTACAGAATAGTTACAGCACAGAAATGGACCATTTGGCCCAAGTAGTGCATTCTGGAGTTAATGGGGTGCCACGGTGGCACAGTGGTTAGCACTGCTGCCTCACAGGGCCAGTGACCCTCAGCCTTCTACGCTCCAGAGAAAAAAGTCCCAGTCTATCCAGCCTCTCCTTATAACTCAAACCAGTAGCATCCTAGTAAATCTTTTCCCGACAGAAGAAGGTGGAAGAGAGAATGTCCGGGGTGCGTGGGATCCTTAATTATGCCGGCTCTTTTCCGAGGCAGCGGGAAGTGTCGACAGAGTCAATGGATGGGAGGCTGGTTTGAGTGATGGACTGGGCTACATTCATGACCTTTTGTAGTTCCTTGCGGTCTTGGGCAGAGCAGGAGCCATACCAAGCTGTGATACAACCAGAAAGAATGCTTTCTATGGTGCATCTGTAAAAGTTGGTGAGAGTCGTAGCGGACATGCCAAATTTCCTTACATGTTTAGCATGAATGCATTTTACTGGAAGCTGGATAAACACATGAGGGAGAAAATGGTGATAGAGTGAGATGAAGTAAGGTGGGAGAAAGCTCGTGTGGAACATTCTCATACAGTCATAGAATCCCAACAGTACAGAAAGAGGCCATTCAGCCCACTGAACCTGCAACAACACAGTCCCACCCAGGCCCTATCCCCCAGAGCCCCATGTATTTACCCTAGATAATCCCCCTGATACTAAGGGGCAATTCAGCATGGCCAATCAACCGAACTCTCATCTTTGGAGTGTGGGAGGAAACTGGAGGAAACCCACACAGACACCGGGAGAATGTGCAAACTCCACACAGACAGTGACCCGAGGCTGGAATTGAACCCGGGTCCCTGGCCCTGTGAGGCAGCAGTGCTAACCACTGTGCCACCGTGGCACCCCATTAACTCCAGAATGCACTACTTGGGCCAAATGGCCCATTTCTGTGCTGTAACTACTATGTAATTAATACTTAAAATTAGCATTTGAGAGTAACAACACTCTATACTTATTTTTTATTTATGGATCTGTGGCATGTCTGCAGTCTGTCAGAGCTCTGTGACAGTCTGCTGTTAGTTACAATAAAATTAGTCAGTAACCTTAGCGTGCCAAGCATGAAACCCAGTCAGTGTGGAGCTAATTTGTTTAATTTGTAGTGGGATTATCACTGAATAAAGCAGATATACCAGTGTCCTTTTACCTTTTTACTTTCCATTCTGTAATCAGCAGAGTATCATGTTCTTCAGAAAACTCTCTCCAATTCTCTAATCCCATTATTACAAAAATGTTTTTTTTGTGGGGCTTACATTGTAGAACTGAATCAAACCAAAAAAAAAAGGTTCATTTGTATTGACTGGTTCACACCCAGAAGCAATTTGTCTTTATGGAATTAAATGATACATACTGTGTTTCTACATTATAATAATTTCCGAGTGTTTGTTAATTCCGTCAAGAATTATGACTTCAGCAGCAGAAGAAACATGGTTACAACTGGAATGTAAATACTCTGAACTCTGGACTGGAGATATTTACAGACATATCAGCTTTTACACACACATGAAACTGATGGAATTGGATAGAATTACATAGGATTTATAGCACAATAACCGGCTGTTCGGCCCAACTAGTCTTTGCTTCTCCCACCATTCATTTTCCAATCCCATGTAATTTAATTTTCCCTCATGATTATATAGCTTCTCTTTAAGCTGGCCTGTGATATTCACGTCAATCAATCCCTGTGGCAGCATTCTCATCACTCTCTCAGGAAAGAGGTTTTTGCTGAATTCCCGATTGGACTTATTAGTGACTGTCTTCGATTGAGGGTTCCTCGTTCTGGTCTCTATCACAAGTGAAAGTGGCTTCTCTGTGTCAACCCTATTAAAATCTTTCAGAATGATAAAGATCTCTATTAAATCACCCCTCAGTCTTCTCCATTCTAGAATTCTCCATGCCTTTTCTGTCAAGTTATATACTTTATTCTCCCCTTCCCTGCTGTGTGCTTGCCAATTATGTTCCTCAATCTTCTCTCTCTTTATCTTTTTCTTCTTTCTCTCAGGGAGAGGTTGGTGAACTCGGTCTTCCTGGTCCAGCTGGCCTGCCTGGATCTGTAGGGCGAAAGGTAAAAGCAGAGGAATGGTCTGTGTTTTCTGTTGGTCGGACATTCCAAATTATTAGCAATGGCTGGAATTTTCCTGCCCCGCCCGCTACGGGAATCAGAGCGGGCGAGGGGCAGAACATGGAAAGGTCGGTTGACCTCGGGTGGGATTTTACAGTTTCTGGGCGAGCGAGGCTCTGAAATCTCGCCCAATGAATTACACATTATTGGGAAGCACGAAATCATCTTTTTTAATAGAAAATAAAACCTCTGAACAAAGGGTGAATCATTGTCAAGTTTGATGAGCCATATCCTTATCAAAATGCTT
The DNA here is from genome assembly GCF_964213995.1 of Mustelus asterias. Taxonomy (NCBI): domain Eukaryota; kingdom Metazoa; phylum Chordata; class Chondrichthyes; order Carcharhiniformes; family Triakidae; genus Mustelus; species Mustelus asterias. The sequence continues at coordinate 3,260,881 of NC_135828.1, read as the reverse complement.
CTGTTTTCATTGAATGAAGCAATAAAATGTATTTTTATTTTAAAGATATTAAATTCAGATGCTTGGAATTTTCGGGCTGGTTCAGTTATAGCGTCAGTTCTCGAGCTGTGTGTGTGAATGTTATCTCAGCAGTTTGGAGGATGCTTCATTCTAAATTGTACACGATACATTAGCCGACCTCATTCTCTTTCCTGCTTCTGTCTGTGTTCTATGTGGTGACTTTTCTCTGCCTTGCTTCTACTTTTCCCATTTCTGTTAACAGGGAGACCGAGGGGACATTGGACAGAAGGTAATGAAATTGCCTGTCCTTTCACCCTGAATCTGCCTTGCCTGCCTTAATCTGTCTCATCACACTTTGCTTAAGCTACTAATCGATTAATCTTTCCACCAATCTGAATCAAATGAATTAATTTCATATTCAAGTTAAAAAACAGAGGATTTATTGTGTGGTAAGTGTTAAATTTCCACGTTTTAGTATAATTGTGATTTATGCATGTGCGCCCATGGAATGCACAATAAAATTCACAAGTACTGTCCCCAAATACTTTCTCTATAGACCATTGCACTAAGACTGCGATCCACGCATGAGAGAGGATTTTCCCGCTGCGCTCGCCCCAATACAGAAACTTCCCGCCTGACGTCCACCTTTGCATGGTCCTGTCCTTCCCGCTATGATTCCCGTGACGGGCGGGACGGGAAAAGTCCCCCCACTGTGTTTGCAATTGCTGTATTTTTTGGGCTGGATTTCCCCTTTGATGTGGAGATGCCGGCGTTGGACTGGACTTTAACCTGGTGTTGTGAGACTTCTTACCATGTTTCCCCTTTGACCCATTGTTTTTGCAATGTTGATGTGATAAGAGCCTTTTATTTTAATTTTAAAAAGGAATACTTTATCCAGTGACGAAAGCGAATTTAATAACTGGGGGGGCTTCTGTTGCCAAGTTTCAATTCAAGTTAACCAATAATTCAAATGAAGGAAGCTGAGAACCAAGAGGGATTGGCTGCATTTTGATTTTAAGTGATTTCCTCAGTGGAAAGAATCTGTTTTGGAATGCCAGCTTTGAAAGTCAAGTCGTCTGACCAAAGCCGCAGTGTTTGCTAAGGTGCAAAGCATTGAAGGCCGCACTTACACAGCGTGTCAGGCAGTAACGAACAGAAACCGGGAGAGTCACATTTTCAGAACAAATTGCAGCTTTTCCTTTGGGAAAATTTTAACTTGCTGCCGGGATGGAAAATCATTGTTGCCGGAATTTCATTTCCAATGATTCTGAGAAATGCGGGAGAGAATGCCAGAGGGTATGCGAATGGGGCTGCGGGAGGGTATGCAGAAGGGTGTGCGGGAGGGTATGTGGGTGGGTATGCGGGAGAGTGTGCAGGATGGTCTGTGAACAAAGAAAGTTACAGCACAGGAACAGGCCCTTCGGCCCTCCAAGCCTGCACCGACCATGCTGCCCGACTGAACTAAAACCCCCTACCCTTCCCGGGACCATATCCCTCTATTCCCATCCTATTCATGTACTTGTGAAGATGCCCCTTAAAAGTCACTACCGTATCCGCTTCCACTACCTCCCCCGGCAACGAGTTCCAGGCACCCACTACTCTGTGTAAAAAATCTGCCTCGTACATCTCCTTTAAACCTTGCCCCTCGCACCTTAAACCTGTGCCCCCTAGTAGTTGACTCTTCCACCCTGGGAAAAAGCTTCTGACTATCCACTCTGTCCATGCCTCTCATAATCTTGTAGACTTCTACCAGGTCTCCCCTCAACCTCTGTCGTTCCAGTGAGAACAAACCAAATTTCTCCAACCTCTCCTCGCAGCTAATGGCCTCCATACCAGGCAACATCCTGGTAAATCTTTTCTATACCCCCTCCAAAGCTTTTTCTGTAGCCTCTCCAAAGCTGTGGGTGGGTATGTGGGAGGGTATGCGTGTGGGTCTGCAGGAGGGTATGGGCAGGGGGTAGCACTGGGGGCAGGGTTAGGGTGGTTGTGGGGATGGGGTTAGGGCAGGAGTGGGGTGTGGAAGGGGAGAATTCTCCTGGTCCCTTTGGCCTTTTCACAGAAACACTGAGTGAGCTGCTGTGCATTTTCCAGGAGCTTTCTTTTGTATCAGTGAATTTTCATTGCAGCAATCAGGTGTCCTCAATCCAGATCTAACGAAATAGAATTGTCTTGCCTGTCACTAAACATCAGGATGTGGCTGCTTTTCTATCGACCTCCTTGGTTCTTCATTTCAACTTTCATTTCTCACCCCCCACTCCCCCCCCACCCCCCACTCCCCCCCCCCGCCACCCCCCACACACAGGGAGAACCAGGTGAAGCGGGTCGCGGAGGTGATAAAGGAGAAAAGGTACGTTTTATAGTATGTGCACTGATCCATGAATGGCCGACATGGCGACTAACGTTCAGGAGCTGCCACAGGCTCAGATACGGCTTTCACAAATAGGATTGGAAACCTGCCATTTTCATCAGTTCTGTCAGTCAGTTATAAATAGATGTTTTGTAGAAAGGTTTGGGTTTACTGGGAGAATTATCCCGGATTGAACATGCTAAGAATGATATAAGCTTCCATGAACCTTTCAGTACAGCTCTGATTGATACTGAACCATTGCTAGTCTTTGAACAACACAGCTCCCATAATGAGGAGGCGTGATGAAGCACTGATGGGTAAGATTAGGGAAAATCCCAAAGAAGAGGATAACCAGGGAAAGGATGGGGCCCATTAGGGATCAAAGGGGCAATCTGTGGGTGGAGCCGGAGGACAGTGGAGGATGTTGAATGAGTACTTCACATCTATCTTCACGCCTCCCATCCATTGACTCTGTCTACACTTCCCGCTGCCTTGGCAAAGCAGCCAGCATAATTAAGGACCCCACGCACCACGGACATTCTCTCTTCCACCTCCTTCCGTCGGGAAAAAGATACAGAAGTCTGAGGTCACGTACCAACCGACTCAAGAACAGCTTCTTCCCTGCTGCCATCAGAGCTTTGAATGGGCCTACCTTGCATTAAGTTGATCTTTCTCTACACCCTAGCTATGACTGTAACACTACATTCTGCACTCTCTCCTTTCCTTCTCTAGGAACGGTATGCTTTGTCTGTATAGCGCGCAAGAAACAATACTTTTCACTGTATGTTAATACATGTGACAATAATAAATCAAATCAAATCACTCGGGAGAAGGAGCATTTAGGTACAGAATTTGGGGAGAGGGCCTGTGAGGGGTTTTTACCAGTTTGATATAGCGAATGAGGAGGAATTGGCGGTTCTGGCGGGCTTAAAAGTGGACAAATCCCCAGGTCCAGACAAGTTGTATCCCAGACTGCTGTGGGAGGCAAGGGAGGAGATTACTTGGGTTTTGACGCAAATGCTTAATTCCTCTCTGGCCATAGGAGAGATACAGTAAGAAGTCTAATGACACCAGGTTAAAGTCCAACAGATTTATTTGGTGGTACAAGCCACTAGCTTTCAGAGTGCTGCTCCTTCATCAGGTGAGTGGGAGTTCTGTTCACAAACAGGACATATAAAGACATTGAGTTTGTGTCTTTATATGCCCTGTTTGTGAACTGAAATCCCACTCGCCTGATGAAGGAGCAGCGCTCCGAAAGCTAGTGGCTTGTGCTACCAAATAAACCTGTTGGACTTCAACCTGGTGTTGTGAGACTTCTTACTTGGTAATTTAGATCCAGAGCTGTTACTTTTATCATTCTAAAACAGTGACTAAAGTAACTCATTGGCTGTAAAGTTCTCTGGGATGTTCAGCGGTTGTAAAAGGTGCTATGTAAATCTAAATTTCTTCCTGTCCAACTCGGGCTCAGCGTAAATATGGCCAATTTTCGGTCTTGCTTTAGCTACTTATCTGACTAGGCGAATCTAAACGTCTCGATCAATCTGGTGAGCTTGAATTCGATGTGTTTCCAAAGTGAAATTACTTGTCTCGAAAACAGATTTAACAAAATTTAAGTAGTGTTAGTTTTACCTGTAAATTTATTTAATAATCTCACCCTGAATTACATGGTCTCAGTGCGATATCTTGTGTGAGAGGTCACCAGTAAAGAATAGTACATATACCTGGTGTGAATAGTTAGCTACACAGCACACATTCCCATTTACCTCCTGCATGAAGGTAAGTTCTGATTCAGCTGCCTATTATTATCAATTATCTGTAATTGATAATGATAGTTATAATAACTCTACTCAATAGAGGGTTCTTTTCCCTCCTTCATTTATGGTATGTGGTGTCAGTGGCAAGAACAGCATCTATTGCCCATCCCTAATTGTCCTTGAAAAGGCAATGGTGACCCGCCTTCTTGAACTGCTGCAGTCCATTTGGTGTAGGTACACCCACAGTGCTGTTAGAAAGGGAGTTCCAGGATTTTGATATACCAACACTGAGGGAACGGAGATATAGGCCGGAACTTCCAGCTGTTCATGCCAGCAGGATCTTCCAGTCCCGCAAACAGTGCACCGTTATCCCGGGTTTCCTGAAGCAAGGGGTGTATTTCACAGGAAACCCTGTTGACAATGACAGGGCCAGAAGATCCCATGGTAGGCCACCTCCACGACCACAAAACAGGTGGTGGGTTGCATGGTGAGAATCATTGAATCATAAAACCCTACAGTGCAGAAGGAGGCCATTCGGCCCTTTGAGTCTGTACTGACCACAATCCCACCCAGGTCCTATTCCCATAATGCCATGCATTTACCCTAGCTAGTCCCCCTGACACTAAGGGGTGATATAGCATGGCCAATCCACCTAACCCGCACAGCTTTGGACTGCGGGAGGAAACAGGAGCACCCGGAGGAAACGGCTGGGCAGGGGTGAGACCATTGGGGAACCCGACTGGAGACGTCCCATGATGTGGATGGCGGGGGGTTGTGCCTGCATTGCGACAGTATGGGTGTGGGGGAGAAGCCTGCATTGCGGTGGGGTTGGGGGAGAGGGGGCTGTGATACCCCATTGCCAGCGATGTTGGGGGAGAGGGGTCTTTAACTTTAATTTGAGATCGTGCTGTCCTTTAAAGAAGACCTCTGTGGCTTTTTGAAGTTTGACCCTTTATGCTTATGTTCTAAGAGTGCCATCTGCTGGTCCCTCTTGAGTGTGAGTTGGTTGGTTGATGCAAACTGCAAAGAACAAACTTGCATCGAAAGCTTGGCTTTCAGCTGCCCAGACAAAACACTGGTGAATTTCACTATCAGCTCCTCTGCCACTCCACCTACACTAAGATTCCCTTTCAAACTAGCATCTTTAACCAATCTTATGGTTGCCCCATCTAATCTCTCCTCTGGCTCAGTGTCTGTTCCTCTGTGAAGTGCCTTAGGATGTTTCTCTTTGTTAAATATTCTCAGGACGCGCAGGTTGGAGATCTATTTCACAAAGCTCGTCAAGATTTTTCAAATGATTTGATGGATATTTCTCAATTTAAGGTTTATTTTGTCATTGAATAATGTAATTCTCAGCACTTCCTGTGGAGAAACTGTTCAGAACCTTTCATCATTATTAATAAGTGCGGCACGGTGGCGCAGTGGTTAGCACTGCTGCCTCACAGCGCCAGGGACCTGGGTTCGATTCCCGGCTTGGGTCACTGTCTGTGTGGAGTCTGCACGTTCTCTCCGTGTCTGCGTGGGTTTGCTCTGGGTGCTCTGGTTTTCTCCCACAGTTCAAAAAGACATGCTTCCTAGGTGCAATTGGCCCTGCTTTCATAGAATCCCTACAGTGCAGGAGGAGGCCATTCGGCCCATCGAGTCTGCACCAACCACAATCCCATCCAGGCCCTATTCCCGTAACCCACATACTTACCCTGCTAATCCCCTAACACTGGGATCAATTTAGTGTGACCAATCCACCTAAACCGCACATGTTTGGAGTCTGGGAGGAAACCGGAGCACCCGGAGGAAACCCATGCAGACATGGGGAGAATGTACAAACTCCACACAGCCAGTGACCCGAGGCCGGAGTTGAACCCGGTCCCTGGCGCTGTGAGGCAGCAGCGCTAATCATTGTGCCACCATGCCACCCTAGCGGCAATGTTAAATTCACCCTCAATGTACCTAAACAGGCACTGGAGTGTGGCAACTGGGGGATTTTCACAGTAACTTCATTGCAGTGTTAACGGAAGCCTACTTGTGACACTAATAAATAAACTTAAACTTACAATGATTGGTACTTCCTGGAATCTTCCTTTCTCTGTTTGAGAAATAATTGTTACCAATGCGGTGCTTTGCATCTTCAGAATGAAACATGTCCAACAAATTTGATTGCAAAAAAGCTTTAGCTGTCAGAAACTTGCTGTTCTTTGAGTTTCAATTCTGGCAAATTTCTGATAATCAGGGCTAAAGGATTCCAAAAAATAATCTGACGGAACATGGAATTGTACCACTTAAAATAATAATCGCAGACCTTTGGGATTGTCTTGTTATGGGGTGTTGAACGACTGCCCACTTTACTTCACTGAACCTTAGCTCTAACACAGCTTAAGATCCGCCACTGTTCAACCGTGCAAAGTAGCTGAAGCAGAGAACAGTGCAAATCCCAAACCTTTGGTCAAAATATCTCAAACTAATTACATTGGCACCAATATTGTAGTCAAGCGCTTCAGTGCTGGTGGTCTAACAATTCGCTGTGACTCCCAGCCAGAATCTTGGAATGTCAAGTCCCAGAATTATCTTTCTGGTTTGCCTTCAGCTGAGAAAGTTTTGTAAACAGTCTCCCAAGTGTGGGACTTGATTTATTCCTGCGGGTTAATGGTGATAAATAGTGGCAGGGTGAATTGTAGGTGCGGTTCCCATTCTCCATTTGTGGGACAAAATGATGCCAACGGGAGTTAAAAGCTTGAACTTCCAAAGAACATAAACCCTCACAACCCCTTATCAGTGGGTTATTCAAATCTTAACGCATTTAAATCATTTTTTTTTTGTTTTTCTAGTAGCTGAATAAATAAAGTGACCAAAGATATACAAAACCTCAAGAGTGGTTAAAGGGATCCAAGTATGAACACGCACTGTAAAAATTCTCCCTCATGACTAATCCGGCTGAAGCATTGTCCCCTTAGCTTAAATGGATATGCACATGGTGAGAGAAGACTCTTGATGTTCACTCTGGCCATTGCATTCCAGAGTTTGATTCATATTAAGCAGCTGCAGAGCTTTCGGAATACAAGAGCAATATACTGTGGATGCTGCAAATCTGGAATCCAAACAGGCTGGAAACACTCAGCAGGTCTGGCACCATCTGTGGGGAGAGGAAGAGACAGTGTCAGCACTTTGGCTGTCTGACTGATCTTTTATCAGAGCAGGGGAATCAGTCGATGGAGTGTTCCGAATTTCCAAATGGCATTCGTTAGGTGCTACAAAGAGATATGGACAGGTTAAGTGAATGGGCAACAAAAGTTTATTTATTCGACACAAGTAAGGCTTACATTAACACTGCAATGAAGTTACTGTGAAATTCCCCTAGTCGCCACAGTCCAGCGCCTGTTCGGGTACACTGAGGGAGAATTTAGCACGGCCAACGCACCCAACAAGCACATCTTTCAGACAAAGTGACAGATGGGGGGGGGGAGGGGTTATTCTCTGGGTCCCACTAGCCCCGATCGTGAATCATGATGGCTCAGAGAATTGGCGTTTTCGCCAGTCGCCCAACCCGCTGTGACCCTCCCAGGCCGCGCTGCCGGCCCCCGTGGGGTTCCCTCACAGATGTATATTCAAAACCACACATTTCAATATAATTGGTGGGCTTGCAGCCCAAGTCAAATAGCCCTCACAATTTACACCCCCCCCCCCCCCCCCCCCACCTCCACCCAGGGTGATCTGCGGTGGGCGGGCTTTCCCGCACGTCCTCATCTGGCAGGAGTTGAAATCAGTGCAGCACTCTATTCTGCAGCAAAGATTTTCCTTTCTGTCAGAAGCTGCAGGTGAGAGCAGACCCCTTTGAAGTCCTCTGACAGAGAGGAGATGTCAATTTCGCTTGTGTGTGTGGAGGTGGGGCAGGGGTCGGGGGTGGTGGTGGGGGGGTGGGGGGCAGTGGAGAGGGTTCCAGTCAGCAGTACACTCAGCCTCAATGTATGCACACAGCTTTGATTTGAAGTTGCTGAGGCTTCCCAGCAAGCAGAGATCATTGAAACTCTCTCCATTGCACTTGAAGCCTTTGATCTGTAACAAGTTCAAGGTGCAGTGCCTCGTAAAAGACTCAGCTGTCAGATCAATGGATATCTATCATCCTCAGCCACCTCTGTTTATTTTGATTTCCCTTCATGGGTGACGGCACCTCAAGCGCCCCATTAATCCTGACCGCAATGTGCACAGAGTCTAACCCTGATTGACAGCCTGTGCTTCCTCTTTTGCAAACCACATCAGCTGAGAATATTTACCACCTGATCCCCAACCTGGTGGCGACCCCCAACCCGAGGACCACCTGCCCAGCCCAAGCCTCTGCATCCTTAAAGGCCCCCACACCATGGCAGGGGCTAATGTGCCCTTTTGCACCCCAGAAGTTAGTGCTAAGCACGTACTCACCTTGCTCACCCTCGCAATGGACCACACTTCCAGGGGCCAGTCGTGGTTTGTGCCCATGTGTCTTCCCGCTGGGGGGGTTGGGAGCTTTCCAGGATTAGGGAGGGGGGGTTGATTGTGTGCCAAACTCGCTAATGAGATTGAAATCAAGTCAATTTCATGCTAATCAGCCTGTCATCCTTTCTGAGCGAGATCCAGTTTGCAGCAGCAGAAAGGAACCAGGAAGATCGTAAACCAAAAAACCCGTCTTTGGGCCCGCCTGGATTTTCCCGGATTAGCTGGATCTGTGTCAGGCACAACGTGGCCGGAATATCGCAGCCCATATTTAAGAAGTGAGAGACTCACATTGGAGGTGGCGGAGGGGCTCGATAGGCCAGACACTGAGAGATTGTTCCCTTAGGCTGGGGAATAGGGAGGAATAATCTCTGGATAAGGGATGATCATTTAGGACTGAGATGAGGAGGAATTTCAAACAGTTGTCAATCTTTCAAATTCTCAACCCCCGAGAGTTGTGGATCCTCCATTATGGGCTACATTTGAGGCTGAAGGAGACAGAGTTTTGGTGTCTCGGGGAAAGTAATCAGAAAGTTGTAACTCTGCCTCAGATGGTTTTACCATCAGCAAGATAATGATTTAAGGTGAAAGATGCTGGCGTGAGGAACATGCTATTAGCTTCTCGCAGGGTAGTGGTGTATGAAATATTTATACATACAATTAGCAAGTCATTATTCTTCTATTTTAACAAGTAGGCTTACATTAACACTGCAATGAAGTTACTGTGAAAATCCCCTAGTCGCCACACTCCGGCGCCTGGAGTTGAAACCAAAGATCAGCCATGATCACAGTAAATGGCGGAGCAGGCTCGATGGGCCATGTGGCCTACTCCTGCTCTCGATTCTTATATCATTATTCCCCCCCTTCAGCTGCTGATTGGGCTGCCAGGCCCTCTCCCTGACTTTTAATTGGTTGCAGCTTTGAAAATCCAGTGGACATGCTTACGGGATCAGGGAGGGGAGAGATACAAAAGGATCCAGAGGGGCTATTTTATCCACGCAGAGGGTGGCGAGTGTCTGGAACAAGCTGCCAGAGGTAGTAGCAGAGGCGGGTACAATTTTGTCTTTTAAAAAGCATTTAGACAGTTACATGGGTAAGATGAGTATAGAGGGATATGGGCCAAACACGGGTAATTGTTGGGACTAACTTAGTGATAAAAACTGGGCAGCATGGACGAGTTGGGCCGAAGGGCCTGTTTCCATGCTGTAAACCTCTATGACTCTCGGTCCTGGAACCAGCCCCATTTCCATGTTTATCTAAAACCCATCGCTTCTCACTCCTGGCCAAATTGTGTATTTTCACAGAACACATTGAACTCAGCTTTTGTACCGTCACATCTCCGCTTTATAATTGTCCCAAAGTCCTGTAGCATCCACAAAAATACTTCTGAATGTTACAAAATACAATTAATCATTGACACCCTCTGGGTACTTGGAAAAACTCAAAATGTATTCCTTTTCTATTTTAAATCTCGATGAAAGAATATTAAGCTGATGTATTTTACACATGTCCTTAAGTCGATAATATTCCAACAAATCTGTTAGCTATTATCTCTAGATGTTTCCAATGCTAATTAGCAAGTTGACTAGAATGCAGTCTAGTAATCAGAAAGTTGTAACTCTGCCTCAGATGGTTTTACCATCAGCAAGATAATGATTCAAGGTGAAAGATGCTGGTGTGAGGAACATGCTATTAGCTTCTCACAGGGTAGTGATGTATGAAATATTTATACATACAATGAGCAAGTCATTATTCTTCTATTTTAAGAACCGGAACTTGCAATAGTTTGTTTGAAGTAGCATTTTAATCTTGATAAATGATGAGCGACAGTAAGCTGGAGATTAAAGTTCCAGCTTTTCAGTGCCAGTGAGATGTATGTTTGTAATCAAAATGATTTTTACAAAGTATGACTGTACGTTCGAGAGTGAGCGTCTGCGTTTTGATATGGAATGATTTATAAAATGTAAACTTCCCCATTTGCTTGTGAAATGAATACCATTCCGCACGCACGTGGATATTTTGGGGAAATCAACACATAAGCTGTCAAGGTGCTGCATTTATCCTGCTTGCTGTTGCTGATTTTGATTTGATTTATTATTGTCACATGTATTAGTATACAATGAAAAGTATTGTTTCTTGTGCGCTATACAGTCAGAGCATACCGTTCATAGAGAAGGAAAGGAGAGAGTGCAGAATGTAGTGTTACAGTCATAGCTAGGGTGTAGAGAAAGATCAACTTAATACGAGATAGGTCCATTCAAAAGTCTGACGGCAGCAGGGAAGAAGCTGTTCTTGAGTCGGTTGGTACGTGACCTCAGACTTTTGTATCCTTTTCCCGACGGAAGAAGGTGGAAGAGAGAATGTCCGGGGTGCGTGGGGTCCTTAATTGTGCTGGTGGTCATTAGTTGAACCAAGCATCCCACGGTGTTCCTGGGTTCAATCCGCAGTCCGTGTCATTAACTGAACCTGAGAGCGGTGGTACCAGATTGACTCGATGTTCCCTACACCAGGAGTGGGAACGTGGCCCAGGTTCCTGGCCTCCATGTGATGCACAGTGTTTGACAGTGTCTCAGACGGCAGGATTGAGTTTGTCTGGGGTACCGCTGCGTGGAACAGCTCGGCCAGCGTTCACTGTCAAAGCACACACACAGATAGTGGCTGCTTGAAAGAGGCAGCAGATGATGGTCATTGACATTACACTGCGCTCTAGACAGAGGGAGGCTAAGAGAAAGGAATGGGGACAGTGCGGAGCAAAATCATATTGTCATCCATTGGCCACTGCCTCCTAGAAGAGAAATTGATTGTTCTTCTCACTGAAATAATCCGAAAGAGATCCTACCAAAGAGGCAACACTGGAAACAGTGGGCCGAATTGTACATGCCCTTGGTGGGCATGTACTCGTGGGGCATCACACAAATTGGGGTGAGTGCCCGTCCCACCACCTTCCCGATCACCCCCAAACTCCCTCCCTGTGGTCATTGTCCCTTTAAGGGCAACACAGCAGAAAAGGGTCACCTGGCTTGCTTGACCAATTGGGACCAGAGGGTGGAGCTCTCTGAGGCAAGCAGCATGTTGGGAGCTAGCTACAGCCGTGTGGCCACTGAACAACTCTTATTCATAAACCTTTGTTGTGTTCAGTAATGATGTGTGTGAAAATGCATCATTGCACTACCCCAAATTACAGGGGGGAGGGATTGGGGGGGTGATCGAAATCAGCAGCCCATTCACCATTTTTAGATTAATATTAAAGGTCAGTTAGGCTTATTATCAGTTTACCTGATAATACAATGTCCACGGCATCAACTGTTACAGGCGGGAGCAGGAAACCCAATTCCTTTTTAAACTTTAATGTTTAAAGGGTGGGAAGGAAAGGGTGGGGGGTGGAGTCGCTCTTCATTGAGCCTTAAACAATTGTGGGGCAGACCTCTATAGATCAAACCCACCCACTCCTTCCTATCTACCCCTGCCTTCCTATCCACTCCGTCCCCTTCCTATCCCCCCCGCCCCTTCCTATCCCCCCCGCCCCTTCCTATCCCCCCCGCCCCTTCCTATCCCCCCCACCCCTTCATATCCCCCCCGCCCCTTCCTATCCCCCCCGCCCCTTCCTATCCACTCCCTTCATCACGTAAATCTACCCATTATTATGATTCTTAGAACTCAGGGATCAAGTCAAAATTCATTCCAACAGCAAGTAGCCATTAATCAGATGAGACAGAGCAAAGAAAGGAAATGTGTTTAAATTTATTGCAGCTTGACATATTGTCACAGAATGGGAGCAAGGTGCTTCACAGCCAGTGGGAGGTTCAGTCACAGGGCAGCTCCCTTGCCTCGAAACAGTTTTACAAACAGACCGGGTCAAAGTAGTCTTCATGTCGCTGTGACCTGAACTGATTTTAGTCCTTTTGAGTCTACCTGAGGTCCAAAGCGTTGACGTGGTCATTGGTTAAATAGAATAGAGATAGAACTCCTGCAGAATTCTCACCTTTACACTAGAGCCTTGGCTTTCTGGTCCAGTGTTGGATCTGCTGTTCCGAGACATCCAATGGACTGGGTCATTTTGGATGAAATTGATTTTCAGACATAACCCTGAGAAACCAGTGATCATAGACTCAAAATTTAACCTTTGAGAGAAAAATGCCACTTAACATAGTTTATGTATTCAAAAACTGTCTCAACCAATAAGGTAATCACTGAAAAGATTCATTATCTGTTGGTTGATATGGAATTAAACAGCATGTGTATCTGGCTAAAATGGTCTGATCTCTTTCCCTTCTTTCCTGTTATCTTCCTCCCCTCTTCCCTCTCACTGTTTCTCCTCAATCCCACTGTTGCTTTCATCCTTTCTGTACAATTTATTCCACTTGCTTTGTACATGTCTCTACTTTCCTGTTTTTCTGTAGGGGGAGATAGGAAGACCTGGTATGCCAGGAAAACCAGGTGCAAAGGTATCCCACACGCTCAGATTTCCCTGCCAGAACCTGTGTGCACATTAATGAACTGATAAATTCAAAACACTCCAAAGTTAAAGCACTTTTTGCTCGTGTTAATCCAATGTGAAGTCTATTAATATTGTGAAGAACAGTAAGAAGTCTCACAACACCAGGTTAAAGTCCAACAGGTTTATTTGGTAGCACGAGCTTTTGGAGCACTGCTCCTTCATCAGGTGAGTGATCAGGAGCAGCGGTCCGAAAGCTCGATGATTCCAAATAAATCTGTTGGACTTTAACCTGGTGTTGTGAGACTTCTTACTGTGCCCACCCCAGTCCAACGCCGACATCTCCACATTATTGTGAAGACTATAACTTTATTCCTTCAATGTTTTCCCAAAAGTTTGGAGTATTTTGAAATATTAAAAAATTGTTTAACTTTTAAGATGTTCCTTGTGATGCTGGAGCGAGAGTTTGCCAAAATCTTGCCAGACTAACTGAAGCATGACTTAGAATGTTCTAGTTACAGGCAGCAAAGCTAATTCTTCTCCTGTCTTTCCACGAGGTTTGGTGTATGAGCTGATTATTGAAAATCATAGAATCCTACAGCACAGAGGGAGGCCCTTTGGCCCATCAAACCTGCACTGACAACAATCTTACCCAGGCCCTATCCCCGTAACCCCCACATATTTACCCTAGCTAGCAATTTAACATGGGCGGCACGGTAGCACAGTGGTTAGCACTGCTGCTTCACAGCTCCAGGGACCTGGGTTCGATTCCCGGCTTGGGTCACTGCCTGTGTGGAGTTTGATGTGGAGATGCCGGCGTTGGACTGGGGTAAACACAGTAAGAAGTTTAACACCACCAGGTTAAAGCCCAACAGGTTTATTTGGTAGCAAAAGCCACTTTTGCTACCAAATAAACCTGTTGGACTTTAACCTGGTGTTGTTAAACTTCTTACTGTGTGGAGTTTGCACATTCTCCTCGTGTCTGCGTGGGTTTCCTCCGGGCACTCCGGTTTCCTCCCATAGTCCAAAGATGTGCAGGTTAGGTTGATTGGCCATGCTAAAATTGCCCCTCAGTGTCCTGAGATGCATAGGTTAGAGGGATTCGCAGGTAAATGTGTAGGGATATGGGGGTGGGGCCTGGGTGGGATTGTGGTCGGTGCAGACTCGATGGGCCCAATGGCCTCTTTCTGCACTGTAGGGTTTCTAACCTAACCTGCACATCTTTGGATTGTGGGAGGAAACCAGAGCACCCGGAGGAAATCCACGCAGACATGGGGAGTCATAGAGGTTTACAGCACGGAAACAGGCCCTTTGGCCCAACTTGTCCATGCCGCCCTTTCTTTTAACCACTAAGCTAGTCCTAATTGCCTGCATTTGGCCCATATCCCTCTATACCCATGTTACCCATGTAACAGTCTAAATGCTTTTTAAAAGACAAAATTGTACCCGCCTCTACTACTGCCTCTGGCAGCTTGTTCCAAACACTCACCACCCTCTGTGTGAAACAATTGCCCCTCTGGACACTTTTTTGTATCTCTCCCCTCTCACCTTAAACTTATGCCCTCGAGTTTTAGACTCCCCTACCTTTGGGAAAAGATGTTGACTATCTACCTTGTCTATGCCCCTCATTATTTTATAGAATGTGCAAACTCCACATGGACATGACCCAAGCTGGGAATCGAACCCAGGTCCCTGGCGCTGTGAGGCAGCAGTGCTAACCACTGTGCCATCGTGCTACCCATCATTCTTGGGGTTATCCATTAAAGTTATTTTCTTTAAATGCTGTGCACCACAGTTCAAAATCTGACTGATACAGATGGATAACGAAATATATTTTAAAATAAAATTGGTCAATAAAGCTGATTGTAAGTGCTAAACAAGACACTTAATTTTGTGGAGAATTACAGGGCAGCAGAGTATAGCCTGAAGTTTCCATCTCCCATTTTCATTACTGTCCTGAACATTACAGGAACACTGCTGTTACAAACTCCACCTCGTCTGACTTGCTTCCCAGTCTCCAAATCCCAGCTAGTTCGTCAAAATCCTTTGGTGCATCCAACAAAATGGCCCAAGACTCAGGGATACGTATTTGTCAGACCACTTTTCCCCAGGGATTTCAGGAGTTATAACCAGCATTACTGATTGATTCTGAGGAAACATGTTAACAAAAAGGATTAATCCGTGCAATCTAATTTAATACCTCTTTCTGTGTTATATTGCTCACCTTATAGCAAACGTGCTGGGTTGCCTGTTAAGATCAGTTTAAGTTGTTAATGAGTGTCACAGAATTATTTACTAATGCTTCTAGAACTCAGCTTCAACACTTGCGTTCTTCCATAAACTTTCTGCTGATTTCTGACTCCTATTTCCAATCTTCAATCAATAGGGGTCACTTACTTCGACTGTTCCTGCGTTAAAGGTTAGTCAGAGTCCTTGACTGTCATTAAACCACGTTATTCTGCACTTTTCCTTTGTATCTTTGCCTCACTCCGTTTCTTACCTATTTTCCACTCCTGCTTTCTGCCGGTCACAGGGAGAGCCAGGACAAACTGGACCAGCTGGACAAAAGGTAGCGCTCCATATTGTTTCATGTGTTTGATCATTTGCACATTTCCTTGTGATGTCCTTTCAGAATGAAGTGTTTCTTATGCACTTAGCTCATAACCTAACAATGCAGTAATGTCGGGGTGGCTTGTATTGCTTTGTAGTTGACCAGTTTTAACCAATATGCTGAATGTTTTTTATTAACTGAGTTAAAACTTCTTTATTTTTTTAAAATTCTGCTTTTTCCTTCACTTCCTCCCCCTCTCCTGTCCTCTCCCTGACTGCCGGCCTGTCCCACCTCTCCAAATCACTCTCTTGTGTGGTGTCTGCATTCAACACTTTGGAATGCTTTTAGTTTATTGCAGTTGTGCCTTTATTCAGCTCCAGGTTTGATTGTTCTCGTTGTGGCTGGGAGCTGGTTTCTTGTCTGGTACTCAAAATGTAGCAATGGAGGCTGAGGTTTTGGCCTAAGCTAAGCTGCGAGCTTGGGTCACTGTCCATGTGGAGTTTGCACATTCTATAAAATAATGAGGGGCACAGATCAGCTAGATAGTCAATATCCTTTCCCAAAGGTAAGGGAGTCTAAAACTAGGGGGCATAGGTTTAAGGTGAGAGAGGAGAGATACGAAAGGATCCAGAGGGTAAAGCAGAGGTGACCCGAGGAAAAGCTCTTTAATTTATGCGTTCTGGAATGTTCTGTCGAGAGCGTGGTGGAGGCAGGCTCAATTGAGGCTTTCACACAGGCAATTGGATGATTATCTGAAAAGGAAAATAAATGTTGGGGTCTGGGGAAAAGACGGGAAAGTGGACCAAGCTGGGTAGCTCTTACAGAGGGCCAGCATGGACCCCGTGGGCCAAATGGCCCCATTCTGTGCTGTAACCATTCTATGATTCTGTTCTAGGTGTGATATTGAGAACGTTGAGAGAAGCAATCAAAGAATTGCTCTCGACATTTATAACAGTGCTGTTTGAACAGCTGATTATATTTGAATTCCAAAGCCTTTCCTGCTGTTTAACATTCATAATTTAATATGTTTTATCGTCAGCACTGCTCTACATAATGAGCTGTAAGAGTTTTTTTTTTACAGAATCCCTGATAAATCATGAAAAATTAAAAACAGATGGATATAATGAGATGGTCCAGTAAGTGTCAGAGCTGACAGCTTTATCAGACCTCAAGATAAACTCTTGGAACTCTCGAGGAAAATGGACCCAACTGTCCCATTCCCTGCATCACAATAACCCAACCTCACCATGCTACCCATCTGCCACCCTACCCCATTACCCACTTACCTCACCCACCCTATACCCTTGCCCAGCAGCACATTCACTCAGACAATCCTGCACTAACACCCACTGAAATGCTATTGAAACATCCCAACTTTTCAGTGTGTTGGCGAACACTTAACCAGAGTATGACAGTCAGTGCCATAAAAGGGGGGACGTGTCTTGTCTACCCCTGACAGTCCAGTGGTTGGATTGAGGATGAGCTCTGCAAATCTGAAGAAGCCAGGCTTGGAGGTCCCGGCCAAAAACGCAGAGCTCTGGGGTGATGTAGGGACGGAGCGGCGATTTGGCAGTGGTTGCCACTCCTGGCAGGATACCATCACCTATCACTCATGGTGTGATTAAAGCTCCACTTGGTGAATTAGATAGAGTGCTGAGCTCAGTTCAGGTCTCCATATTAGAAAAAGAGCAGAGAGGCACTGGAAAAGATATTTAAAAAGATTGGTTGGAATGTGGAACCTGCCAGCACATGGACTGGTTGAAGCACCAATCAAAAATGCATTTAAGCAGAAGCAAAATAGAGGGATATGTTGATTGGATGAAATGAAGATATGAGAAAGGTTATGTGGAGCATAAACATCGGCATGGATCAGTTTGGCTGAGTTGTATCTGTGCTGTAAATGCTGTGTTACCCTGTTTCTAATTCCCATAGGAATTCTCGGTTCTGTACGTTTTGCTTCATAGATTTTAGCGCAAATGACTCATTATAATTAGGATTTCCACTTTGAACACAGATTTTGGGTGGGATTTTCCGGGCGGGATTTTCCGGCCGCGCTCGTCCCAAGGCTGGAAATTCCCGCCCCAATGTCAATGGATCTTTGCATGATCTGTGTCCCGCCCGCTACGATGCCCATGGCGGGCGGGACGGGAAAATTCCACCCTGAGAACTGAATGTATTCTAGAGTCAGGTGAATCTGTAGCAACGGAACTATTTTGTGTGTTTATTCTGTTTGCAGGTTGGATTTTGGCATTAATTGTGCAATTTGGAAGGTTAAGAATGCGTGAAATTATCACTGAAGCGTTAACCATCGCAGTTAAAGTCCCTTCACAACGTGTCTTTATTAAATGCATGTAACTGTAGTTTACCACACTCAGATATCACAGTCACAGCTGATAGTATTTGACACATTTGCTGGACTCATTGTCTGACCAGGTTCATTTATAAAAACAGAATTCACCTTCAGTGTAACATGTGTGCCCCCTCACTGCGAGGGGTGGCACGGTGGCACAGTGGTTAGCACTGCTGCCTCACAGTGCCAGGGACCCGGGTTCGATTCCTGGCTTGGGTCACTGTCTGTATGGAGTCTCCATGTTCTCCCCGTGTCTGCGTTGGTTTCCTCCGGATGCTCTGGTTTCCTCCCACAGTCCGAAAGACGTGCTGGTTAGGGTGCATTGGCCGTGCTAAATTCTCCCTCAGTGTACCCGAACAGGCGCCGGAGTGTGGCAACTAGGGGATTTTCACAGTAACTTTATTGCAGTGTGAATGTAAACCTACTTGAGACTAATAAATAAACTTTGAGTTTAAAATGTTCTTGGAGTGGGAAAGTACAATGGAGATGATCATATTTATGCCATCTTGTTTGGAATTCTTGTTGCTAGCATTGTGGTTCTTGCCAATAACTTTAGAATATTAATATATAATAATCTGATATATTAATGTAACATGATACATATATTGACATCAAATAATATTGTAGTAGGATCCAGCTCTAAAGCAAGATTCACAGCTGCACTTGCCAAATGTTCACTCAGTTCACATCCGTTGGTTTACATGCAGCTGCCAGCTGAGGCTAACTTAGTTGCGGCATGTATAGACCCTCTGCAATAGATCTGAAATATTACAGCAGATTTGTTTGCACAGAGCATTGCTTTCAGCACCGGAGTTCCATCAGGCTCAAAAATATCACTCCCAGTGCAATCATGAAAACTTACAATTTGCCTTTTCAATTTGAAATGGCACGGTGGCACAGTGGTTAGCACTGCTGCCTCACAGCACCAGGATCTGGGTTCGATTCCTGGCTTGGGCCACTGTCCTTGTGGAGTTTGCATGTTCTCCCCGTATCTGCGTGGGTTTCCTCCGGGTGCTCCGGTTTCCTCCCACAGTCCGAAAGATGTGCTGCTTAGATGCATTGGCCATGCTAAATTCTCCCTCAGTGTACCCGAACAGGCACTGGAGTGTGGCGACTGGGGGATTTTCACAATAACTTCATTGCAGCGTTAATGTAAGCCTACTTGTGACACTAATAAATAAATGTTTAAACCTCAATCGGAGGGAATTTTATTTTTGAATGAAAATAGAAATCGACTGTTTTAATATGTATGTAAAATTCTGACCACCAGAAAATATTTGTAAAGTTTCCCATTATTGTTTTATAATTAAGTTGAGGCAGCATGGTGGCACAGTGATTGGCACTGCTGCCTCACAGCACCAGGGACTCGGGTTCGATTCCCGGCTTGGGTCACTGTCTGTGTGGAGTTTGCACATTCTCCCCGTGTGTGTGTGGGTTTCCTCCGGGTGCTCCGGTTTCCTCCCACAGTCTGAAAGACGTGCTGGTTAGGGTGCATTGACCCGAACAGGCGCTGGAGTGTGGCGACTAGGGGAATATCACAGTAACTTCATTGTAGTGTTAATGTAAACCTTACTTGTAACTAATAAATAAAGTTAAACTAATGGAACAAGTGGCAAACGAGCCAATCAGATGAAGAGTTGAGCAGATCATGTTGCTCCCACTAATAACTCAACAGGCTATTGTTTATAATATTATTAATTATGGATAATTACAAAATTCCAAGCCATGTTACCAGATGCAAGCAGAAGTGAGTAAGAAATAGGAGATGAATCTAAAGTTGATTTGAAGAGAGTTGAATGTAAGTTAATTGTAGTTTAACAACAGTTGTGAAGATGTGCTGTCGATTACCCCAGTTACTGGGTGTAATTATTCATTGACCACTAAGTTACCAAGAAAGCTAACCACATAGGGGTGGGCCTCAGAACCCAGCGGGAATGGGGGAGTGGCAAATTCTGGTCATTTTGGATAAGTTTATAATTTTCTCATGAATTGGAACATTGCTGGGCAGACGTACAAGACTAGAAATGCCTCAGTTGCAAACGCGTGTGTGTGTTTGATATTGCACAGGGTGAAAGTGGCAAGCCAGGGAAAGATGGTGCAGTTGGACAGAAAGTAAGTCTGCTGTCTGACATTGTCTTGTACTGAATACCTCATCCAGTTATAGCTGAGGACGTTTTAAAATATTGATATAAACTATTCATCCGCCTGCCTCTGACAGATCTACATTCGTGGAGCAGGATGTGAGAGGCCGTTTCTACACCAGGAGGCGTATTCTCTCTGCATCATCACCTCTGGAATTGCTCTGTCACCTGTGTTTACTGCTCCTCCCAGCCACCCGCACCTATTATTCAGATCCATGCTGCCCCTCAGTGACATTCACTCGGGGAGTGGGGTTTGCACCTGCGTTCGCTGCGAATGCAAATGGTAACATGGGCGCAAAATCCCACCCAGAGCTGGAAAATGAGAATCTTCCCAGCGAGATCTCGTTTCTGATATTCCCTGCAGACTGTTGGAGCTCCACATCTGGCTAAGCTTGCTTTACCTCCGATTAAAAATGGAAACATTAAAGTGGTTGTCCCAGCCCCCAGCACATTCCCTCACCCCCGATTCAGGCTGTAACAATCTGCTGACAACTTCAACATCCTTATTGACCCTGAACTCTGTTTCCGACTCCATACTCGAGGCAAGGACCACTTGCTTTCACTCCTGTAACATTGCCTGTTTCTCTCCCTGTCTCAGTTTATCTGCTGCTAAAACCCTCACCCATTTGTTTTATTAGTTCTGGGATCGATTGTTCCAGTGTTCTCATGGTCGCCTCCTATCTTTCACCCTCCATAAACTTCAGCTGATCCAGAACTCTGTGCCCCCACATCCCAATTCGAACAAAGCCCCGTTCACCCTTGATCTCCACGCACTTTGACCTACATTGTTCCTTGTCCAGCAATGACTCCATTTTGAAATTGTCGACCTTCTGTTCAAATTCCATCATGGTCTCGCCCCACCCCTATCTCTGGAACTCCTCCAGCCCTACAATTCTCCAAAATATCTGCATCCCTCCAACTCTGGGCTGTTGTCCATCCTTCGCCCCAATATTGGTAGCTGTACCTTCAGCTCTTTAGGTCCTCAAGTCTGGAAATCCGTCTCCAAACCTCTTTGCCTCTCCCCTCTCAAAACCTTTCTGCCTCTCCCCACTCTGCCTCTCCCTTCTCTCTTTGATTTTAATAAATCCCTCTCCAAACCTCTCTGCCTCTCCCTCCTTCTCTCTGATTTTAAGGCCATCCTTAAAATCTAATTCTATAGCCAAGTTATTAGTTACCCTATCCTAATATCAACTCTTTCATTGGCTTGATTAGTTTGGCTGGCAATGCTCTGTGAAGGGACTTGGGGAATTTTCCCTTGTTTAAGGAGCTACACAAATGCAAGGATTTGTTGTCTATATTTGCTTTGGGTTAGATAATTAAAGTAAGAAGTCTCACAACACCAGGTTAAAGTCCAACAGGTTTATTTGGTAGCACAAGCCATTAGCTTTCGGAGCACTCCGAAAGCTAGTGGCTTGTGCTACCAAATAAACCTATTGGACTTTAACCTGGTGTTGTGAGACTTCTTACTGTGTTTACCCCAGTCCAACGCCAGCATCTCCACATCATAGATAATTAAATGCTGCCCTGATTTGATAAGGGTAGGATGTTCCGGGAGGGTGTATGAGAGAAAAGGGAGGTTTCATAGAGGGTCTCCAGAAATAGAAGGTGCTTTCTGGAGACCCTCTATGTAGGAGTAGGGAAAACACAGTTTTTGCAGTAGGGAATTGGCATGCTAATCATTCTGGGAGTATTTAACATTGATATCTATAATTTGCATATATTCATTGACTCTGAAACAGAGGATTTGTGATTGAGAGTTAAATTCCCTGTATCTGGCCATGAAGAGCAGTCTGTCACTGCTTCATGTAACGATTCATTTTTCTTCAATAGGGTGACAGAGGGGACCCTGGATCAGCTGTTGGTGGAATTAAGGGTGAACCGGGTCTCCCAGGTTTACCTGGGCCTTCTGGCCCTCCAGGACCAATGGTTGGTGTATGTTTATTTATTGCTCTCTATAATTCTGCTGACTTGTTGTTATCGAGATTTGGCGATTTAGAATGGCTCAGTTGACACCTTCTGATGATTTTAGAAAGCAAGAAAGATTGCATTTATATAGCACCTTTCACAATGCAAGGACAACCCAAGCTGCTTTACAACCAACAATATTCTCTAGTCACTTGTAACATAGAAACGAGGAGCAGGAGTAGGCCATTCGGCCCTTCGAGCCTGCTCCACCATTCAGCATGATCATGGCTGATCCTCGATCTCAATGCCAGATTCCCGCTTTCTCCCCAAACCCCTCGATGCCTCTAAAATCTAAAACTTTATCTACCTGTTGAATACATTCAGTGACTCGGCCTCCACAGCTTTCTGCGGTAGAGAATTCCACAGGTTCACCACCCTCTGAGTGAAGAAATGTTTCTTCATTCCAGCCCTAATTGGTCTGGGTGGTGGGGATGTGGAAGAAACATTCGACTGTGTCCATCCATAAAATGGACCTCAGGGGCTTGGCTTCACTCTCCACCTGGAAAACCATGGAAGAGGCAGCAGAGCTGTTGGATGGTGAGGGCTGTCTTTGGATCTCAACTGGCTTTGGGGGGGTTTCCGGGGGAAGAGGTTGTCAGGGGAGGCTCTGGTGCGGGCAGGGGGCTGCAGTTCAGCAGGGACCCCAGAAATAGCGGACAGTCTTTTTCATATAGAATCATAGAATCCCTACAGTGCAGAAGGAGGCCATTTGGCCCATCGAGTCTGCACTGACCACAATCCCACCCAGGCCCTATTCCCCCAACCCCACACATTTACCCTGCTAATCCCCCAGATACTAGGGTCAACCTAACCCACATGTGTTTTGAATGGACCTACCTTATGTTAAGTTGATCTTTCTCTACACCTTAGCTGTGACTGTAACACTACATTCTGCACCCTCTCCTTTCCTTCTCCCCTATGTACTTGATGAATGGTATGCTTTGTCTGTTTAGCGCGCAAGAAACAATACTTTTCACTGTCTCCCGATACATGTGACAATAATAAGTCAAATCAAAATCAGTTTCTGGAGTAGGGAAGGCATTAACCTTTGGTGTGGAGTACCAGGGAAGCAAACTTGCTGATCCCACAAAGGAATTTCTTCCACTTGTCTGAGTTGCTTCACACCAGGTTCCCACCCGATTCGGTCTCCCCACTCAGTGAGCGTTCTGCACTAACTCTGAAAGTTGCGTAATAAGATTAATAACCAGTTTCTGAGTAAAGGTATGTTCTGGAATTTCTTACAGGGTGAAGCAGGAGTGTTAGGACCACGAGTAAGTTGAATTTTGGTTTGATATTCTTTTTGGTAATGTCCGTTTGCTTTGATAATTAATTCCCCAGTGGTAATATATGCTGTTGCTTTCTTGTGCCAACGCCTTGTTGTTACAATATAAATTATCCTTCAGTTTACACTGAATATAATGAGCCTCAGTTCTGCCCAGAGCCTGTACTGGCTTGCTGGTTTTGGTAACGGGTTGTTTAACTGATTGATTGTGTCTGCTCTGTAGGGTCCACCAGGTCCCAAAGGTGAACCAGGTAAAACTGAGATCATTGACTACAATGGTAACATCAACGACGCACTCCAGGTAGGTGTTAGTCAAAGAGCAACCTCACCAACTGAGGCTTTCCTATCAAACCTATTTCAAATTCTGTTAAGAAAGTAGTCCAAATGCTGTGAATGTTGGAGATGCTGTGTGTTAACGCTGTAACTCCTGCCCACACAACGTGGCCAGTCTGCACATGCCCAGTGGCCCACACATGGGTGGCATGCCAACGCTATCGTTCCACTGTGCCCAGCCTGCAAGTATACCTCTGTGTGTACGTGTGGAAATATTTTATATCTGCATGGATACACTGCCTGTAATCAATATGGTTGGAAATTAGGTTTAGCCTGAAGAATTATAAAGCTATCTTTTAATTAATGAGGGACAGGTACAGGCATCCTTCCAAATTCATATGTTGAATCAGCCCAAATTCAGTAACAGTAAATTGCCTGGACAATTGCAGCAATGGAGAGAGGATGGATAGGCTGAGGGGCTGTTTTCCTTAGAACAGAGGATGCTAATGAGTGACCTAATTGAGGTGTACAAAATTATGAAGGGCCAAGCCAGGATGGAGAGGAAAGACTTGTTTCTGCTATCTGAAGGGGTCAAATACCAGGGGCAGATATTTAAGGTGATTGTTCATAAGTTCATAAGAGGTAGGAGCAGAATTAGGCCATTCGTCCCATCGCGTCCACTCCGCCATTCGATCATGGCTGATATGCTCCTCATCCCCATTTTCCTGCCTTTTCCCGATAACCCTTCAACCCATTACCAATTAAAAATCTGTCTAACTCCTCCTTAAATTTACTCACTGTCCCAGCATCCACCGCACTTTGGGGCAGCGAATTCCACAGATTCACAACCCTTTGGGAGAAGTAGTTTCTCCTCAACTCTGTTTTAAATTTGCTACCTCTTATCCTAAGACTATGACCTCTCGTCCTAGAATGTCCCACAAGAGGAAGCATCCACTCCACGTCTACTTTATCCATACCTTTTATCATCTTGTATACCTCAATTTGATCTCCCCTCATCCTTCTAAATTCCAGAGAGTATCGGCCTAAACTGTTCAATCTCTCTTCATACGACAAACCCCTCATCTTCTAAATTCCAGAGCGTATAGGCCTAAGAGAGTATAGGCAACGTGCCAGGTGGCACGGTGGTACAGCAGACACAATGGGCTGAATGGTCTCTTTCTGCACTGTAACATTTCTGTGGTTCTATACTGTATACATCCATGATTCATTGTTGAGTCTGCCAGAGAGGATAGGCTGAACCCCAATCTCTCGTGCTTAAAACTCATTCCGACGGAGACCCAGCTTACACAGGAGTTGCTTAAATCACAAGAATCCAAATCAACCGTGACTAAAACAGAGAGGACTTCTTGAAGATTATTTAGCTGATCAAGAACCATAAAATACCTCGTGTGCAATGCCTCTTATTTCATGACTGGACTTCAGGCCGACTATTAAATTTTGTTCTTAAATTACACCTTCCATGACATTATATGCCAAGTTTAAAAATAAAATATCAAAACAAAAGGAGCCAGTTCTTTTTTTCTCCGACCGTTTTACTGGTCTGCTGCTAACTCAGATATAAAAAACTGCAAATACAAGAAACCTGAAATAGAGCCAAAATATTGAAAAGACATCAGCAAGTCTGTTAATGTCTGTAAAGAGAAGATCCAGCTTCCAGATGTAGAGTCTTCGTCAGAGTGGCAGTTAAACAGAAATCGCCTGCCCCCTAAAGCTCAATAAAATGTTGTGTTAATGACTTATGGGGCGCTGCTGCCTCACAGCGCCAGGGACCCGGGTTCAATTCCGGCCTCGGGTCACTGCCTGTTTGCACATTCTCCCCGTGTCTGCATGGGTTTCCTCCCACAGATGTTTAGGTTGGGTGGATTGGCCGTGCTAAGTTGCCCCTTAGTGTCTCAAGATGTGTAGATTAGAATAATCGGTAAATGTGTGGGGTTATGGGGATAGGGCAGGAGAGAGGGCCTGGGTAAGATTCTCAGTCAGCGAGTCGGTGCAGACTCGATGGGCTGAATGGCCTCCTTCTGCACTGTAGGGATTCTACGATTCTGTTCTCCCCCGCCCTATCCCCATATGATCCTATGGCCGGAATGTTACGGCTGTTCACTCCTGCAGGATTTTCCCATCCCGCTGCAGTGAACGGGGATTTGGCTGGATGCCAAATTCTTCAACCTCACCGCAGCGGGAGCGTGGCGTGTGCGGCTGGTAAGATCGCGCCCCTATGACTTTAATTTGTTCTTCCTTTGCATCTGGATGGGTACATGAATAGGGTGGGAATAGAGGGATAGGGACTGAGTAAGGGCAGAGGGTTTTGTTTAGTTTAGTTAGGGCATCATGATCAACACGGGCTTGGAGGGCCGAAGGGTCTGTTCCTTTTCTGTACTTTTCTTTGTTATTCCTTTGTTCTTCCCTTTGTAAGATTGGGGATAGCGTCAGAGTGCTGTACCGGTATTCAGCTGCAGCTGGCATTAGCTGTGGTGAAGTAAATTACAGCCGGTATTTTAGGCTGATGTATGTACACACCCGACAGTCCCCGAATTCAGACTCAGAGGCCTGGCATTAAGAGACATTAAAAACAGCATTTTCAATGGTCTGCACATGACCATGATGCATTGGATGTTGTCTGTGTGGCACATTTAACACTGACACCAAGTTTGAAATAAAAAGGATGCATAGAAACATAGAAGATAGGAGCAGGAGGAGGCCATTCGGCCCTTCGAGCCTGCTCCGCCATTCATCACCATCATGGCTGATCATCCAACTCAATAGCCTAATCCTGCTTTCTCCCCATAACCTTTGATCCCATTCGCCCCAACTGCGATATCCAGCCGCCTCTTGAATACATTCAATGTTTTGGCATCAACTACTTCCTGTGGTAATGAATTCCACAGGCTCACCACTCTTTGGGTGAAAAAATGTCTCCTCATCTCCGTCCTAAATGGTCTACCCTGAATCCTCAGACTGTGACCCCTGATACTGGACTCCCCCACCATCGGGAACATCCTCCCTGCATCTACCCTGTCTAGCCGTGTTAGAATTTTATAAGTCTCTGAGTTTAAGAATTCTGCCTTTCTTCTTGTAAAGGGGTCATTATTCAGCAAGGTAGTTAATTCAGGTTCTGGGAATTGTTAACATTTTTAAGAGAGGGATGACTTTAACTGTTACCTAAACAGGGCTGAGAAACACTGTGATTATTTGACCAATGCTGTTTCTAATCCTGGCTGCTGGTGGTACCATCATTGGCTATAACGAAAGGGAGCACCAGAATGGACTGCGCATGCCTGGCCTTGGCTGCACCATTGGCAGTAAACACAACCGTGCATTAAAGGATAAATAATGAAGCCTTACTGCACTGGAGGCCATTCGGCCCATTGTGCCTCTGCCGGCTCTTTGAAAGAGCTATCTAATTAGACTCACACCCCTGCTCTTTCCTCTTAACTTGCTAAATTCTTTCTTTTCAAGTATTTATTCAATTCCATTTAACAAGTTACAATTGGACCTGCTCCTACTGCCCTTCCTGGCAGTGCGTTCTCCATTGTAACAATTCTTTGTGTGTGAATGTGTTCCAATTTGGTCTAAGTGCGATCATGTCAGAAGCTGCTTTTCTCTTGTAAGTTGCACGAGGGGATATAGCTTTGATTTTCCCCGTCTTACTCCCAAATTCATAGAATCATAGAATCTCTACAGTGCAGAGGGAGGCCATTCGGCTCATCGAGCCTGCACCGACAACAATCCCACCCTGACCCTACCTCTGTAACCCCACATATTTACCCTGCTAGTCCCCGTGACACTAAGGGGCAATTTAGCATGGCCAATCCACCTAACCTACGCATCTTTGGAGTGTGGGAGGAAACCGGCAAATTCTATCTGAAAGATGGGCGCAGTGGATAGGAAGGACAGACACCAGTATACTTCCCCCCAGTCTGTTCCGGATATGCAGCAGTCTGACTTTGCTGGTGTTTGGCACCCAGGATGCACATTTACTGTCATTGAACAGTGAAGGTTCCTGCAGTGGGAACCTCTGCCGGCAACGGCTCTCGGAATGGATTGAGCCTGCTGCCAACAAGTTTGGGTTTCACTTATTGAGCGCCGGTGGCCTCCCTATAGTCAGAATCCAACCCTGCCTTTCAATCATTAATTGGAACAGCTGTCCTTCTGTTGACTCCTCCTTATCAGTTTGGAACAAACATTTCAGCATCTGGAACAGCCTCAAGCCTGACAACAGCTGTAAAGAGAATTCCAGTATTGGATTTTACTGTCAGTGGCACCAGGCAATAATCCCAAAATATTTGGGCATTTGAAGGAACCAATGATGCATGTGGGCTATAACTCTGGTTCAATCCAAAACACACTTCAGAACCACAGCAACCCAAACAGAAAATGCTGGAAAATCTCAGCAGGTCTGATAGCATCTGTGGAGAGAGAACAGAGCCAACATTTTCAGTCTGGATGACCCTTTGGCAGAGCCCTTGCATCTTGATTCAGATTCCAGCATCTGCAGTATTTTGTGTTTATCTCCAGAACACAGCACCTGATCCACCTCCCTGTAGGTATCTCAGTGCAAGTTTTTGCTTTTCAAAAAGGAAATGTCATTATCCTTTTCTCTGAGGCTTCACGTTGTCCTGTATGATTTAAATTTAGGGTCCACCAGGGGTTCCAGGAATGCCAGGACTTCCAGGCCAGAAGGTAAAGTTTTCACCTAGTGGGATGACTCAGGTGGTGGGGGGGATAAAACCTGTCTTGGGTGATGGCGAATTAGCAGTCTGTTGTTCTGTGTTTGACAAGATGCCATGATGTGGAGTTGAAGGAGCGGCGCTCCAAAAGCTCACGATACCGAATAAACCTGTTGGACTTTAACCTGGTGTTGTGAGACTACTTACTGTGACAAGATGCCAACAGCAGCAACTTGCATTTATATTTGTTTGATGTAGTGAGGTATCTCAATACAGGAGTGATTTAACACCAAACTACATAAAGAGATACTAGGGCGCTCTAAATTTTGTTTCATTTGAATTCTATAAAGCGTCTTAAAATAGGAAAACATGGTAAAGAGACAGAGAGGTTTAGGAAGCAAATTTTTGATTTGACTTTTTGAGTTTTTAAAATGTTTTTATTATTGTCACATGTATTAGGATACAGTGAAAAGTATTGTTTCTTGCACGCTATACAGACAAAGCATATCATTCATAGAGTACATAGCGGAGAAGGAAAGAGGAGGGTGCAGTATATAGTGTTACAGTCACAGATAGGGTGTAGAGAAAGATCAGCTTAATATATGGTAGGTCCATTGAAAACTCTGATGTCAGCAGGGAAGAAGCTGTCCTTGAGTTGGTTGGTACGTGTTCTCAGACTTTTGTATCTTTTTCCTCATGGAAGAAGGTGGAAGAGAGAATGTCCGAGCCGCAAGGGATCCTTGATTATGTTGGCTGTTTTCTGAGACAGGGGGAAGTGTAGAAGGAGTCAATGGATGGGAGGCTGGCTTGTGATGGACTGGGCTTCATTCACGACCTTTTGTAGTTTCTTGTGGTCTTGTTCGGAGCAGGAGCCATACCAAGTTGTGATAAATTTCAGGAGTAAAACATAACTGCTAATGGTAGAGCAGTGAAAATGGAGAATGCTTAAAGCCAGGATTGGAGGGACACAGATAGCTCGGAGGGATGTAGTACTGCGGGAGATTGAAGAGGTAGGGAGGATTTGAAAATAAAGATGAGAATTTGGAATCATGAATGCCAATTCGCTGCAATCCACTTTGCTCTGCTATTACCCAAGACAGATTTCACCCATAAGATCTTAAAAGTTTCTCCTTCTCTTTCCAGATGGGATGGAAGTATTTATAACAGCAAATATAAATGCCATTCCTCCTACTCTTTGGGCTTGTTTCTTGTTTAATTCTCGAATGTGGGCAGTTACACTATGAAATTGTTGAAATGTTGCAACTCGGAAATTGGAGTAGAGTTATCATCCTGTTAGCATCGCCCGAGTGGAATGTACATATTTACACAGGATTATCTCATTTCTAGGGTGAAATTGGCTTGCCAGGCGTACCTGGACTTGACGGAGAAAAGGTAATTAATTCTAATTCCCCTTAAAGAGTTACTGCTGTTGCATTGCGTGTTGAAGTTCCTAATATCTCAGCAGAGTGTCTGACTTTCCCTGGATGCTGTGCTTTGTCGTTCCAGGGCTCTCGTGGCAAGAATGGGGATGTCGGACCTTCCGGCCCGGAAGGACCACCAGGCCCCAAAGGAGAGACGGGGATTATGGGATTCCCAGGACCTAAAGGAGATAAAGGAGATATTGGACAGATCGGACCTCCAGTATGTTTAATATATTATTTCCAACACAGGGCAGTGGATTAATTACCCCATGTTTTTAATATCAGTGTACCTTTAGCCATCTGTCTGTTCCATTTAAATTTCTCATGTATCAATAAACTAAGATATTTCCCTGATAATGTTGTAATCACACAAATCTTCGCCTGCACAGTATGGATCAATTTAATTATTGGCTTAATCTATTTACCAAATAACTGGATTGGAAATTATTCTTGCATAGGACCGTATCAAGATGATCATGTGACAACAATGGAATGTATCAAGATGATCATGTGACAACAATGGAATGTATCAAGATGATCATGTGACAACAATGGAATGTATCAAGATGATCTTGTGATACCAGTTGCCATTGTGTAACAGACACACAGGGTGGAATTTTCCTGTCCCGCCCACCGCAGGAATCATGGCGGACAGGGGGCAGACTATGGAAAGGTCTGTTGACCTCGGGTGGGATTTTCCGGTCTTGGGGTGAGCGTGGCCGGAAAATCCCACCCACTGAAACTTAATGTACCCCAATTCAAAATTATCCCATAATTGCTTTTGATCATTTATGCCCCATTTAGAAATAGTCCAACTCTCAATAGCTTAAAAACGTATTGAATTATGTCATTAAGTAATTTTATTTTGTATTTAATTTATATCTAGGGTCTAGATGGGCCCACGGGTGAAAAAGGAAACAGGGGAGAGCCAGGATTGCAAGGTCCACCCGGTCTGCCAGGTCCCGTAGGCCTTCCCGGCTCAGCTGTAAGTATTTGCAGGTTCCGCTAGTTCCTTTTATTTAATACAATGGGAGTGAAATTGGTTTTGCTGTTAACAAGCAGTGGATGTATCGCGAATTAGCTGCCAATTTTACAGCCCTCCCATTTCACGTTTCACCCTGTTTTACACCCAGCCCATTTCATATCTGCTTGTTTTCCTTATGATTGAAGTCCTGCCCTCAGATTGAGGATACCTTCCATCGTGCTGAGTGGCACTGCCAACGAGCTAGATTCTGAACAGAGCTAGCAGCTCAAAATCAGACATCCATGAGGCCATCTGTGGGCCGTTGGCAGCAGCAGAATTGTACCCCAGCACAATCTGTAACTCACGGCCTGGCATCTCCCCCACTCTGCCATTACCACTAAGCCAGGGGATCAACCCTGGTTCAATGGAGAGGGCATGCCAGGAGCAGCACCGGGCACACCTAAAAATGAGTGTGGCATCAAGCAGCCAGCAAAACTGGAGTCAATGGGAATTGGGGGGGAAAACTCTCCACTGGTTGGGATCATACCCCGCATAAAGGAAGATGGGTGTGTTACTGGAGGTCATTCATCTCAGTCCTAGACATCGCTGCAGGAGTTCCTCAGGATTGGTCGGCCCCACCACCTTCAGCTGTTTTATCAATGACTTTCCCTTCATTATTAGGTCAGAAGTGGGGATGTTTGCTGATGATTGTACAATGTTTAGCATCATTTACGACTCCTCAGAAACTGAAACTGCCCATGCCCAAAATGCAGCAAAATCTGAACAATATTCAAGGCTGGGCTGATAAGTGGATGGTAACATTCACGCCATTCTCAAGTGCCAGGCAATGACCATCCCGAACGAGAGAGAATCTAACCATCACCCCTTGACGTTGAATCCCCCACTATCAACACCTTGGGGGGTTACATTCGGCCAGTTAACTTTCTGGACTAGCCATATAAATACTGTGGCTACCACAGCAGCTCCGATGCTGGGAATCCTGTAGCGAGTAACTCACCTTCTGACTTCCCAAAGCCTGTTCACATCTACACTAAGGTGCAAGTCAGGAGTGTGATGGAATACTCTTCACTTGCCTGGATGGGTGCAGCTCCAACAACACTTTAGAAGCTCAACACCATCCCAGACAAAGAAGCCCGCTTAATTGAAGCCCCATCCACTAACATTCAACATTCACTCCTTCCACCACCAACGCAGAGTGGCAGCCGTGTGTACCATCTATAAGATGTACTGCAGGAACTCAACAAGCCCTTCAACTGCACCTTCCAAACCCATGACCTCTACCACCTAGAAGGATAAGGGCAGCAGATGCTGCGGAACACCACCACTGCAAGTCCCCTCAATGTCACACACCATCTTGAGTTGGAACTATGCTCCAGTTGCCCTCCTTCACTGGGTCAAAAATCTCCCTTCCTAACAGCACTGTGGGTGTGCCTACATCACATGGACGACAGCACTTCAAGAAGGCAGCTCACCATCAACTTCTCAGGGGCAATTAGGGATGGACAATAAATGCTGGCTTAGCCAGCGATATCCACATCCCATAAATTAATTAGGCAGAGAGTGATGAATCTGTAGAACTCTTTGCCGCAGAAGGCTGTGGAGGCCAGGTAATTGAGTGTCTTTGAGACAGAGATAGATAGGTTCTTGATTAATAAGGGGATCAGGGGTTATGGGGAAAAGGCAGGAGAATGGGGATGAGAAAAATATCAGCCATGATTGAATGGCAGAGCAGACTCGATGGGCCGAGTGGCCTAATTCTGCTCCTATGTCTTATGGTCTTATTAAAAAAATAAAGTGAGCAATTTCTGTTTTGTATGTATTCTCATTTCTCTAACTCCCAATGGAAAACCTCCCTCCTGCTGGGAACTACTGCTGCCAATGGGATTCTCCTGAGGGCAAAACCATTTCCAAATGGACTGATCAGAAATATTCTCATCTTTGTTTTCAGGCAGATAAAGGAGCGAAGGGCGATGCGGTAAGGAACAGTAAATTTCTTTCTGCAAGTCAAACATTGAACAGCGCAATGTTAGAATCGTACAATTCTACAGTGCAGAAGGAGGCCATTCGGCCCATCGAGTCTACACTGACCACAATCCCACCCAGACCCTATCCCCATATCCCCATGCATTCACCCTAGCTAGTCCCCCTGACACTCGGGGACAATTTAACTTGGCCAATCCACACAGCTTTGGAGTGTGGGAGGAAACCGGAGCACCCGGAGGAAACCCACGCAGACACGGGGAGAATGTGCAAACTCCACACAGACAGTGACCCAATTCGGGAATCGAACCCGGGTCCCTGGAGCTGTGAGGCAGCAGTGCTAACCACTGCGACACCGTGCCACCCTGTTACCTGATCAAAACAACAATCGGTGCACATTCCCAGGGATTTCAAATTATTGTGGCAAAACCCCGCAGTGCAATTACTGGATAAGATGAGAAAATGCTGACTGGCTGTGAACCTGAGCAGTGTGAATATTCCCATGTAAAAATCTTTGGAAAGACCCATCCAGTTAGTTGCTCTTCCCCCCCGCCCTGGACATTTTCCTCCTAATATACCTAATTTCCTGTCGAAAATTGCAATTAAATTTCAGGCAATACATTTGAGATCACAATGAGTCACAAAATGTAGATTCCGACTAAACTTGTCATAATTGGGTGGCACGGTGGTTCGCACTGCTGCCTCATAGCACCAGGGACTCAGGTTCAATTCCGGCCTCGGGTCATTGTGTCTGTGTGGAGTTTGCACGTTCTCCCCGTGTCTGCGTGGGTTTCCTCAGGGTGCTCCGGTTTCCTCTCACAGTCCAAAGATGTGCGGGTTGGGTGGATTGGCCATGCTAAATTGACCCTTAGTGTCAGGGAGATTAGCAGGGTAAATATGTGGGGTTGCGAGGGTAGGACCTGGGTGGGATTGTGGTCGGTGCAGACTCGATGGGCTGAATGGCCTCTCTCTGCACTGTAGGGATTCTATGATTCTATGAAATGAGGTATCAGATATGATATTTGAAAACTTTGAGCAAACCTCTATACAATAGAATATCTCTAACCATCGCTGAATAACATGCAATTCAATTGTTTGAAATATCTTGTCGTAGTTTACACACTGCTTTCTCAAGGTTATCAGAATTTATTAATCTGTTGAAGTATCTCAATTTCTTGAATGATGATGTGTGACTGTACAGCATGATGTACATTGTTCCAGGAATTATTTGCAGAGGTTGCTTTGTGTATGTACTGAGGGATGTTGGTTGCTTTTATAGGTTAGTGGCCCTCCAGGACCTCCAGGGCCAGAGGGGCCTCCAGGTCCAATGGTAAGATTTCAATCTCTTCACATTACCAGGAAACCAGTATTGTGTGGACAACTACAAGCAAGCGGGAGTTAAGATACAATCTTGTAGTTGAGAGAGGAAAGGTGCAGGCTGTTAGTGTTAAGCTCATTGAAAGTTTAATTTTTAAAGTTGGTAGAGGTTGACTCTTCTTGTAGCTGGGTTTTTCCGGCGAAAGGTGTAGGCAGGAATATTCCGGCCATTCACGGCCGCTGTACACGAGGACGGAGAATTTGACACTCAATCAAATCCCCGTTCACTGCAGGGGAACCAGAGAATCCCGCCAGCGTGAACGGCCAAAGAATTCCGGCCGTAAACTCAAATTTAAATTGCATCCTCTCTTATGGCGCTGTAACAACCCCTGCAGTTTGTTGCCCGGTGAAAAGAAATAACTTTTAAAACACTCTCAGGATGTTCCAAAGCAACAATTTAAAAACTTTTTTAAGAAACATATAATTCACAGATCCCGAGATCACTAACGTATAGAACACGAGGATGAATCTCTCATATTAGTAAAGTTTATTTGTTAGTCACAAATAATGGCTTGCATTAACACTGCAATGAAGTTACTGTGAAATTCTCCTAGTCGCCACACTCTGGCGCCTGTTCGGGTCAATGCACCCTAACCAGCACGTCTTTCAGAATGTGGGAGGAAACCGGAGCACCCGGAGGAAACCCACGCAGACACGGGGAGAACGTGCAGACTCCACACAGACAGTGACCCAAGCCCGGAATCGAACCCGGGTCCCTGGCGCTGTGAGGCAGCAGTGCTAACCACTGTGCCACCCGTGCCACCCCAATATTCGAACACCCTTAGTAAATATGCCAAGTTGCTTTAAATCATATCTTGAACCTAAGGAACCATAATGTCTTAAATTAGCCTATTAGAATATGCAAGTAAGCAAAGGTATCATCTGTATGAAATGTCGTTTTATATTTAACGTTGGCTTTCTGATCTGTTTTGCCCAGGGAACACACGGCCTTCCAGGAACAAAGGTAATTTTAATTCCACTCAAACTGGTTTTAAATTGCATGTTTGCCCGGCTATGGGGATTTGCTTGGTGCCTCCCTTCACTCTAATCTTTACCCTACATCTGTATTGGTTATAGAAGTCATGATGTGGAGATGCCGGCGTTGGACTGGGGTAAACACAGTAAGAAGAACCTGGTGTTGTTAAACTTCTTACTTGGTTATAGAAACCATAGAGACCCTATAGTGTAGAAAGAGGCCATTCGGCCCATCGAGTCTGCACTGACAACAATCCCTCCCAGGCCCTATCCCCGTATCCCTACATATTTACCTGCTAATCCCTCTAACCCTCATATTTACCCACTAATCCCTCTAATCTATGCATCCCGGGACACTAAGGGGCAATTTAGCTTGGCCAATCAACCTAACCCGCACATCTTTGGACTGTGGGAGGAAACCGGGGCACCCGGAGGAAACCCACGCAGATACGGGGAGAATGTGCAAACTCCGCACAGACAGTGACCCGAGCCGGGAATCGAACCCAGGTCCCTGGAGCTGTGAAGCAGCAGTGCTAACCACTGTGCTACCGTGCCGCCCATATGATTTGTATGCTGCAGTTGTGGTTTGTGACATGCATTTTAATATTGTACATTTGAGCAAAAACAATTTCTCATGGATGTCGCATAAGAAACAAACTGTTTCTGTCCATCACCTTGAGTGATTTTGTTCTCTCAAACAGGGGAGATCTAAACTCGCCATTAACGGGTCCAGGCAGCGGGCGACCAAGGGGGTCATCTGACCTGACTGTCTGCCCCTCTACCACAGTTACATTCGCAGTCCCTGGCGAGGGAACATGCAGTGTCCACGGGAAAGTGTTGATGCCTTACATGCCCGTTGGGCATCTCAGGGGCTGGGCTGTATTATCCACCCCTTTCATCACATTTTAGTTTGATGTTTTAAGTTTCCTTTCTACTTTGTCTTTTGTTTTGGGAGGTTCCCTTCTTTTTGGGGACTGCCCCTTTTAATTGATCTCTCAGTTAATTTGATCTAGTTTAATTGTTTAGTCACAAAGATCGACAGGGGAGATCTTTGGCCAGAAGTCCTTCAGTTTTCACCTTTCGCATTGCTTTAACATTCAGCTTTGATTGCCACCCTCAGAATCCCCCATGGAGCCAATGTTTCAACATGTCAATAGTCATCACTGTTACCACCTTGTTTGATATGATTTTGGGAAACTCTTTCATCACGTTTGTCCTTGTAACATGTCCTGTCCTCAAAACTTTGTTCCTGTTTGCTTTGCATCATGGTTGTTTAAGTTTGTGGTCCTGGAAGGTGAATGGAATGACCCATGTTTGATAGTCAAGGGTTGTAATATCCTTAAACACTAGGGCCGGAGTGTTATGGCCATTCACACTGGCGGGATTCTCCCACCCCGCTGCAGTGAACAGAGATTGGGCTGAGTGCCAAATTCTCCGACTTTACTCCAGCAGGAGTGAATAGCCGGTAAGATCGCGCCCATGGAATTGGTTTGTTCTTTGCTATTTCAGTACCTTCCCAATCCTACAGACTTCAATAGTGAAGACAGAGTACTGATTGAATCTGTCTGTGTCCGGCTCGATGCCAAATCTATCTGGCTGATAACAGTTTCTCCCACTCACTCCACCCTGGTTTTAGTTAACTGTCAGCTTTTCCACACAGCCAGGTCATTTTCAGACTCCCGGGATTCCGTCTGATGCTGTATCCACATCTGGTGTATTGTTCTCCAGTCTGGAACACTGATGTGTCTGAGCCAACCTCATGTCTCACAAGTTGGTTTTGTGCCAACTGCCACCTTTATTCCTTCTCCAGGTTTGACTGAAACAGCTTTCAAAGATATTTTGAATTTAGTTTGAGGTGTTACCTTAACCCCGGCATTAAATTATTTACACCAATCAGGCCAGTATTAAAATAAGATCTGTCAAAAGAATTGATGCTAACAGTAGTATCAAATTTGCAGTCACTAAGATAGATAACTGGATCTAATGGGTTAAGAACATAAGAAATAGGAGCAGGAGTAGGCCATCTGGCCCCTCGAGCCTGCTCCGCCATCAATAAGATCATGGCTGATCTTTTCGTGGACTCAGCTCCACTTACCCACCCACTCACCATAACCCTTAATTCCTTTACTGTTCAAAAATTTATCTATCCTTGCCTTAAAAACATTCAATGAGGTAGCCTCAACTGCTTCACTGGGCAGGGAATTCCACAGATTCACAACCCTTTGTGTGAATCCTCAGTTCCTCCTCAGCTCAGTCCGAAATCTGCTTCCCCCTTATTTTGAGGCCATGCCCCCTTTTTCTAATTTCACCTGCCAGTGGAAACAACCTCCCTGCTTCTATCTTATCTATTCCCTTCATAATCTTATATGTTTCTATAAGATCTCCCCTCATTCTTCTGAATTCCAATGAGTATAGCCCCAGTCTACTCAGTCTCTCCTCACAAGCCAACCCTCTCAACTCTGGAATCAACCGAGGGTTATATACAATAACATATTATGTATTGACGAAACTGGGAAGTGGTATATCTTAATGTATATATGATAGATATTGACATTGAAAGTAAATGTGATCATGTTATTATTGCTACAGGGCGATCCTGGGGTGAACGGTGTGAAAGGTGATCGAGGTGATCGAGGTCCCCTGGGACTGCCTGTAAGTTACATCTTCTACTGCAAGCATCAGACCTCATTTTTGGCACATACTTGCCTTTTGGGGATTTCAGGGCATGAGAGTGTACATAACATATACTTCAAATCAGATTAATCCCTCCAAGAGCTAATAATGTAGAAAGCATCTAACTATGTTTGTGAATGCACGTCAGGCTCAAGTGTTTAAAGTTAGGGAACTAAAGATCAACAAGTTGACCAGATCCAGAGGGGAACATCTGCCCACCCTGGTTACCAAACAAATATTTGAAGTCCTGTGGGGGGGAACTGGAATAATTCTTTATATTCTGTAGAAACATGGCCTCTGTCCATTAACCTGTGAGATGTTTTAGTGGGTGCAAGTCAAATCAGCAATACTCCTGCCTACCCTTCGAACAAGATTAATGTGGGAAAAATCAAACTTACACAAGTGTCAAACTCATTCCTATTTATGCCGAGGACACTAATTCACCAAGTTTTAGCTTGCGTTTGTACTTTTAACACAGGTGGGTTTCCTCCGGGTGCTCCCACAGTCCAAAGATGTGCAGATTAGGTTGATTGGACATGAAAAATTGCCCTTTAGTGGCCTGGGATGTGTAGGTTAGATGGATTAATGGGGTAAATGTGTGGGGTAATGGGGGTAAGGCCGAAGTGGGATTGTAGTCGGTGCAGACTCAATGGGCCGAATGGCCTCCTTCTGCACTGTAGGGTTTCTATGATTCCATGATTACACTTTTCCCAGAGAGAATGGAAGACAGTGATTGGAAGTGGGAGGGTAGGATCATTGAAGATGACAGGAAAGTGGAAAAGCGTGGACGGACAGAGGAGAAAGACCAAGTAGCCAGTTCCAAGTCCTGTCCCCAGGGGGCGCTTCTCGGCTTTGTTAACAGAACCACTGTGTGGGATTTTCCAGCCGCAATCACCCAAGTCTGGAAATTCCCATCCAAGGTCAACGGATCTTTCCATGGTCTGCCAAATTTTCTCTTCCACCCACTATGATTCCCGTGGCGGGGGGGGAACGGGGAAATTCCGCCCACTGTGTTAAAAGTACAAACTCAAGCTGAAACTTTGTGAATTAGTGTCCTCGGCATAAATAGGAATGAGTTTGACACCTGTGTCAGATTTGGGACTGAAAGCAGAAACAGCTCTGGTCCAAGGCAAAGTGTTCACTTTTGCATTGTCCACCTGCTCAGTTGCTGAAGTGTCTGGATCCACAAGAACTGCCATGAATTCACTTGGGGTTAGCTTGATTGGCCATGCTACATTGCCCCTTAGTGTCAGGGGGATAGTAATTATGTGGGGACACGGGGATAGGGC
Source organism: Mustelus asterias (assembly GCF_964213995.1). NCBI lineage: Eukaryota > Metazoa > Chordata > Chondrichthyes > Carcharhiniformes > Triakidae > Mustelus > Mustelus asterias. The sequence continues at coordinate 3,221,934 of NC_135828.1, read as the reverse complement.
CTGGGTGGGATTGTTGTCAGTACAGGTCGATGGGCCAAATAGGCCTCTTTCTGCACTGTAGGGATTCAATGATTCCAAGATAATCCAGCTGTTAATGCATTCCTAAAATTAATTTTAGACCATTTATCTTCTTAAAAGATTACATAAATTGAAAATCTTAAAAAAATAGAACATGGAACTGAATCCTAAAATTAGGGAAAAGGGGATAGTCTCTTTAATTCCCATTGGCCAAATTTCTGTTGATGGAATGGGCAATCAAAATTTAAATTATTAACTTTTCTTCAATCACTTTCAGCTGTCTGTAAAGCTGAAATTTCAATGACCAGAACTAGATATAGAAGGAGGCCATTCAGCCCCTTCATTCAGCTTTGCTATTCACTAACATCATGGATGATGTACCTGTACCCACCATCCCATACAAGCCTTGTGCTGGAATTCCTTAGTACTGAGAAACCTGTTGAACCTTTGACTGAGCACCCACTGCTCTCTGGCCTACAGAATTCCAAAGATGGACATCCCTCTGATTTCTCCTTAACTCGATCCTAAATGGCTGAGCCCCTAACCTGAGTCCATTACCCCCTCATTCCCCACACTCCAGCCATTGGAAACAGCAATCACCCTGTTAAACCCTCCCAAGAATTTTATACATTTTAATGAGATTGCATCTCATTCTTCGGAACAACATGGAATGTAAACCCATTCTACTCAACCTATTTCAATTCAGACCCATTCTACTCAACCTATTTCAGTTCAGTCTCAGTAATGGTGGAGAAAGATCTCACCTCATTACAAGACTGTCAATAGAACTATGAAACAGGTGGGTGAAAATACAAGCTCAAATTAAACTTTGAATATTTAAAACCAGCATCAAACCGCAGAGACGTTCACAAGAATGGACTTAGTATTCAATGCTGAAATGTTATAGTGTGATGTTATGACCCAAGTGCTATGGTGACCATTTTCTTTCCACATTAGATATTTTGGTGTCCACTAAAAGAAGGATATAATGGACATAAAACATCCACAGTGGCATTAATTAGTCCAGTTTTCATGTATCATAATTCACTTTCAATCATGTGCCATGCTGGTCAAACTCTCCCTCTATTAATTGTAAAGATTTGCCATTCAGATTTTTCCGAGTAGAACGTGTTTTAGTTTCAGAACTTTCCCGCTGCCAGATAGAGAAGTAAAGTGGGTAACTCTGCAATGGTGACAGTCATTCCGTTACCATGTATACTACAAAGAATTAAAAAGCTTCATAGCCAACGAGCTTGAAATAGTCAACCGTGTGGTTTGTTTTTTCTAAGAGCATTCTTGTGTGTGCTGACCGATATGTCAAGTCCTCATCTCTTTCAACGTTATGTCATCACCTTTCATTGAGTTATGCCAACACATGTCCCTTTTCACTGCTACACTCATCTCTTCCCCACTGTTCTTTCCACTTCTAACACTTCATACACCGTCCAGGGTGCTTCTGGCTTTGACGGAAAGCCTGGGCCAGTGGTGAGTTCTGTACATCCATTCTCCTCAATCGTTCATGCCTGCTACATTGCTATTGGACTGCGTTATGAATTTAATATTGCTGGATTACATTGCCTGCACAGTGGACAGTTTCCATTATAAATGAAGCATGAGAAATATGCCAATGCATGCAACTGCTTATTTAACCTTTTGGTCAGACATTTGTATTAGGAACTGCTTAAGTAATGAGATTGTTCAATGGGTACAAATATTTTAGCCACAGTGTTGTAATTCTGGTAAATTAACAAATGTAGGAGGTCAAAATTTAGCCACTTACTGATTTTTTTTTAATACAAGATGTTATACTGAACAGTTCCCAATTTTGGTTCTATGTTTGATATTTTCAAATGTCCTACATTTTCATATACCAAAGCAATCTGTGGTTTCTAGTCCATCTATTCTGTCTTAGTAGGTCTGGAGCATTTAATGTTGATGTGTAACTTGGGCCCATGACCTTAGAGTTATACTGACCAAAGCCGACCCTTAAAAATACAGGAAAACATGCCTCCACGCTGAATAATTTGGTACAATGATTGTTGAATCCTTGGAGTGAAATTCCAATTCAGTGGAAATAAAATTGGGCTGTGAATTCCCTATCACTGCCGGAATTGAACTTCACCTCTATCAAGATCTTTCTAGATTGCTGGATATGTCTTATCTCTGGGAACTCATCACTATGTGATGTGAGTCCAATTGACTCCTGATTCTTTATAGAGTGCATATCCTCTTCCGGTGGGGGCGCATTCAGTTTACATCAGGCAGCATAGTTAACAATGGGCAGAGCCAAATCATTAGGGACATCCCCGCCCTTCCCCCAAAGATTATAGACAGCATAGCAGGAGGCAAACCAATTAGAACTGTGAAACTTACCAGAACAGGTCACTTGAGCTTGTCCCACCAGGACTAGTCCACCTAATTCTTAGGTCAAAGCAAGAAAAATCCCAGTTCCTAGTGAATGACCCATCTCTCAGGGCAGGACTAGCCCAATACATGAACTGTGTCCTGTACTGAGGTCCTAGGTCATTATATCTGCTGCACTGTTGCCTTGGACTCGAACTTTCATCACCAATGGCATCATCTGGGAGCTACCTCAATTCCAAAGAGTCTCCACCTTCTTCCCCTAATCTCCATCTAAAGAGGATAATCACTCACTTAATGGACACTTGTGGCTTTGAGCTCACTCCAGGTACTCGCCAAGTATCCACACAGTGGATACGTCCTCCATAAACACAGACTGGTAGTTCCAACAATTGGAGATGTGGAACTTCAGCAGTAGCTAATTCTCTGTCTGAACACCAGTCATGGAACGTGATATCTTCTCGTATCACGCCAGCCTCCAGGAGTGTCTGTCAGTAGCTGTCGGATATTTTTCTAAGCTTTCTCATCACGTTAGGGCCTTCAGCAGGATGGACGCTCCAACAAGGCAGTATACACCATGCCAGGCACCTTGGATCAAGACATTCACATCCAACAAAACTTAAGTCCTGAATTGAGCAATTGACAAGAAGTGAGGTTGGTTGTGAAAGCTTTGCAGCACATTGTGTAGAATCATTTTACATTAGGGCGGCATGGTGGCACAGTGGTTAGCACTGCTGCATCACTGCGCCAAGGACCCGGGTTCAATTCCCAGCTTGGGTCACTGTCTGTGTGGAGTTCGCACATTTTCCCCGTGTCTGCGTGGGTTTCCTCCGGGTGCTCCGGTTTCCTCCCACAGTCTGAAAGACATGCTGGTTAGGGTGCATTGGCCATGCTAAATTCTCCCTCAGTGTACCTGAACAGGCACCGGAATGTGGTGACAAGGGGATTTTCACAGTAACTTCATTGCAGTGTTAATGTAAGCCTACTTGTGACCAATAAATAAATAAACTTTATTGAGTATAGATTTACTCATTGGCTTAGAAGTATGTGTTGTTAACTGAGGGATACAGATACTCTCTGCAATGTCGTTAGTCCCTCCCTTCCTGAGGATTACTAGATTTTAACAGTGGATTTCATGTTTTCAATTGATAAGTTTATGACATTGTTTGGTTAATCAAAATTAACAACTATAACAATACATAGGCATCTCATTGGGGCTGTAAATTCTATACTCCATTCCCCCTGAAACTATGCAGTAAGTTTGTAAACATTAATATATTTGCTAAGATAGCAAAGAGATATTATTGACTATGTCCGTGTTGTCAGACTGTCAGAACCTCCTGTTAACTGTACCTGCGCACAACCTTAACAAAGCCTTCTTTCATTGTGACTATTTAAATTCACCTGTGATACCCAGAGAAATTCATCTACTTTTCATACAGAAAAGAGGGCCCCAAAATCCTACGTTCCCACCTCACTTAAACTGCCGTCAACTCTTTGCTAATGTCACACTCATTCACCGAAAATACAGACTTGCAGAGAAAACATGCAGCGGATTATAAGATTTATTTCTGTCTCAGGATATATAAGAATGGCATGGCATGGAATAGAATGGAATGGTAGGATAGAGTTTCCCCGTTAGAGCTTTCCTGAATCCAACAGCGCCATCACTGGGAGAGGGGGGAGGGAGGTGAAGGGAAGGCCCAAGAAAGAGAGAGGAAAATTGGAGGGCAGATTTCTTCCAGCCATTATCTTGTGCTTCCATTTGTCTAACGTACTGATGATTGGCCTACAGAATGGATATCACTGAGTCCTCTTCACTCCAGTGGAGTAAACCCAGGATTATTCACCAACAGTAAGGCTCCAGTCCCACTAAGAGAGTGCTACTTAATTATCTTTAGGCTGAGTAATTGGTCCATGTACTGTTCTCTGAATGAGCAAAGTGTTCTTCTGCTCTAACGCTGGGTCTTTTTTGTATATGGTATTGTTATCTACGGTATTGTCTATGGTTTTGTTCTGTACGGTGTTGTATATGGTGTCATTGCCAGATAATGGCAGCAGGTAGTCTGATGTTCTTCAATATATTCATTTCTATGTAGGGTGTGCCAGGGCCAGCGGGACCAAAAGGAGAAAGGGTAAGAATGAGACAAAACGCGGGACGATGAGCTAAAATGATTTTAATTTCAAGTTTATGTGAATGTTTAGAAACCGATGGCAGTAACTGGTTTAGTGACAGTGCCTCTAGCGCATGGTAACAATATTAGCATCAAAACAAATGGTTCATGTGCAGCTTTCTGTGAACACAGCTGTTACTGGCAGCTCGGCTGGGCTGGAACCCAAGAGCTTCCATTCGTCACTTGAGTATTTGTGGCCATTTTCTCTCCCAGTTCTGAACAGTCTGGTTGAGTTTGGTGTTCACTACAGCCTTCAGCCCATCAAAAAGATATTGAGAGCAGGAGAGTGCCCTCCACAGCCAAACATGATGGGTCAATCTCTCTCCTTTCTCTCTCTCTCTTTCTTTCCCTCTTTCTTTCCTTCTACGCTTGCCACTCTCTCTTCCTGCTTTCTCTCCTCGCTCCTCCTCTTTCTCCTTGCTCTCCCTCTGTCTCCTCACTTTCTCCACACTGCTGCTGCTCCAATCACAGATCGTTTCATTCCCACTTTTGCTGCTGATTGGTTCACTAGTTTGGCTGACGTCTTGAAATCCGGCTCCATGGGGCACATTGAGAGGCCTGGAGGGCCACACCCGGCCCAGCGGCCACACCCGCACCCGGCCTAGCGGCCACTCCCGCACCCGCACCCGGCCCAGCGGCCACACCCGGCCCAGCGGCCACACCCGCACCCGGCCCAGCGGCCACACCCGCACCCGGCCCAGCGGCCACACCCGCACCCGGCCCAGCGGCCACACCCGCGGCCAGACCCACACCCGCGGCCACACCCACACCCGGCCCAGCGGCCACACCCGCACCCGGCCCAGCGGCCACACCCGCACCCGGCCCAGCGGCCACACCCGCACCCGGCCCAGCGGCCACACCCGCGGCCAGACCCACACCCGCGGCCACACCCACACCCGGCCCAGCGGCCAGACACACACCCGGCCCAGCGGCCAGACCCGCGGCCAGACGCGCACCCGGCCCAGCGGCCAGACCCGCGGCCAGACCCGCACCCGGCCCAGCGGCCAGACGTCAGACAAGGCTGGTGGAGAGTTTTTGTTTTGGGCGCAGTCAGTAATCTGGGTGTAAATTTGCAGCTGAAACTGGTTTTCCAAAGTGAAATTATTGCTGAGGTTTCTGCTCGAGCTCATTTACATAACCACAATTGTAAAATTGTCAATAACACAGGACGGCCAGACGCAGGGCGGCCAGACACTCTGTGGTCAGACGTAGGGCAGCCAGACACAGGGCAGTCAGAGGCAGGGCAGCCAGGCAGTGTAATAGAATGTAATTGTTCCAGGAAAATATTCTTTAATGTTATTCGGAGTGGCAGCTTGATGCACTTTCTGTGAAAAAAGCTGAAAATTAGTTTCTGGCCCAGAAAAGAAGCGTTTTTATTGAAGTGTCCAACCCTCTGTCTGTGAGTAACCAGGTTTTAAAGCCCTGAAAATGACTCTAAAAGAAATATATACTGAACCTCTTGTAGTTTCATTAGTGAAGTAATCTTTAATATTTAAAATTAGCGCCGTTGCACTGAGCAGAAGATTCACTCTGTTTAAAGCGTCTCCCCAATGGCCCCAAAGGACAGCAAGTCACCATGAGAATTAATTCAGTCTGTGGGCGGGACCACTCTGTGTTTTTACAAAAAGCTCACCCTTGAACTTGATTTCCATTTCATTTGTGCAGAAACTTTCCTCAATCAATTCCGCTGGCTTGGTCAACGGGGGAAAATCAGCAGAAACTCTGGGTTGAAATATTCTTGAAGAATGGGAAACACATTTGTGACTGGAGTTGAGAATGGTTCTGAGTAAATAATAAGCTGCCTCAGTTTGTGGAGATGTTACCTGCACCCAGCCGAGAGAGAATATACTGGCCAAGGAAGAGCCTGGGGCTGTGTGGGTGCTAGCCAATGTAGATTAGTACCAGATATTTGACTTATCTTGGCCATGTTTGTTAGATCCTTGAGCTTTTTCTGCACTGTGTGGTTCTGCTTGGTACGATGGTGATTGCATTGATCTACTGAACAGCAGCGAGAATGAGTAATGCACACACAAACATTTCAGTGGTAAAGTAGGCAGACTTGATAATGGGCTAGATTGGGGTTTGAAATACATCGTTAGATAGAACACATCGAGGTTTTGCGAACTCTGGCTGAGTTTCAGCTGCAGGGTCTCTTAGATTAACAACTTGGTTTCAGTCTTGTCAACATTTGAGTATCAGAAATCACCAGCTCATTTGTGATTTGATCTCCGATAAGAAGTCAGACAACGCAATTAGAACCCTGGACAATGGGGAAGTGTGATGCTGAGTGAGCATCATTGCTACACTTTGTACTGCCAAGTGAAATATACATTGGAAGCTTGGGATGCACTGAAGGTAACAATGCAGCAGAGGAGAGAAGCCACCTGACACCATTGTATGTGGGTGAGGCAGAGAGGGGAATCAGTGAATATGGGCGATATCGTCAACTGTAACCCAAAGAGAAATTGAAGAGTAACTCACATTCTAGTCATCATGGCCACAAGTGTCAATGCTGTGGACAGGATGGAAACCAAACTGAAGGAATTTGCTAGGTGAGAGAGATGATCATTGTGTTGAGTGAGGGTGAATTTTGCAGAGATTGGGAGATTATTGATGGGAGGAGGAACAATATGGTCAACAGTTTTTTTAAAATATTGAGATGATTCCCAGGATTTTTGGGAAATGGGTTGACAGTACTGTACCCGAACACAGCTGAACCCCGGGTCTGGAGTTGAGTCAGGAGATGAGTCGATAGAGTGGGCGAAGGGATCTGATTTCATTGAGGAATTGGGCTTGGGATTGTGGAGTTTGGAAAGACGGAAGTTTGCCATGTGTAATTTCACGGTTGTGAACACTTAACTGAGGACCCAGAAGGAAGTTGCCTGGCTGTCAGATACAGCATCATGAAACCATCAAACTATCTGAGTCATCGGACACACCCAGGGAATTTTTCTTCCAAAGATCTGCTTTTGTTTAATATTCACCATTCATTCCCCACACTGCTTATTTTTAAAGCATCATTGTGATAGATAAGAAAGATGCAATTATAGTTGAAAAAGTTCTGAACTTTTGGCAAAAGTGACTCTATTTGGATACGACTGCTGGAAGTGATTATTTTCCAATGCTATCACGTATAGTTTTTCAAACTTTTTATGCAATTACTGCTCTATACGCCGCTTACTCCCCATAGTTCCTGAAGATGTGGACTCAGGCTGGGGTAAAGTTCCACAACCTGGGAACTTCCCTGACCCTAGCCTAACTGGTTTTCCCCACACGAACGCAACCCCCCCCCCCCCCCCCCCGCCCCCCCACAACCCCTTCACCACCCTACACAAGAAAAAACAAACAGGAGCAGTAATAAAAATATTTTTTAAAAATGAAAAGGCCCAGAAGGCAACAAGCCACAAGATAAAGGCGAGGCATCACAGGGGGCAACAAGGGTTGGACGTGAGCCAAAAGAAAAGTGGCAGAGCGAGAAGAAAAGGGGATGTGTCCTCTCTCTGTCTAACCCTAAAAATCCTAACTGGCCATTCAGACACAAGCTGAGACAGGGGGTCATTGCAAACAGATCCACTGGACAGGAAACCTGCAGAATTGGGTGGTTATACCCAGTCCAGTATTAGCTTCAGTAGAGAGTGAAATCAGGTGGGAGTGTTAACCGAGTTTTAGAGCATCCCAATTCTGTGGGATTCCCAATGAGTGGATTACATTTAAATTAACAACAATGTGTCAATGTTGTATTACTTTGTGAAGATCATCAGACACACACATGTGCATATACACACTCGAACACAAACATGCACACTCATTCGCTCACCCATTGAGGCATTGAATAATAATTTGAATGGAAACTCTGGCATGCCTTTTCCTTTACCTAACCCTGGTACCTAATCTCACTGACATCACATAAGTAGACAGAGAGAGGATAAAGATCAAGTGTTTCTGATCAATCTGTCTCAGTTCCATATACATTAGGTCATTTATCAGCTGAGCTGTTTAGGAGCTAAACTGTTCATTTGTTAATGAAATCTGTGCATCTTGTAATTGGGAATTCAGAAGTGTTAGCCAACTCAACTCAATCACCAGCTGGCATAACCATCAACATATTTACTATCCACCTGCTGCCAAAGTGAATGCATCCAACCTTCTTCAGAACTCCAGTCATTCTGATAATCATTGTGATCTTAATGGAAGAGTTTAGCACCAATAATGTCTTGAGCAGAAGCAGCATGTAAGTGGAGTGTGCGTAAGATCAGTTTGTAATATTTCTATAACTGTGTTGATGTTTGTTTCAGGGAAATAAAGGAGATCCGGGATATGCAGGCTCAATCGGACCACGGGGATTACCTGTAAGGAAGCGAGTTAATATTTTGTGTTTTGAGGCTAGCATCGTCGGTGAGACGGCGGTGTGGGTCCCGGGGCCACTGGAGGGTAAAATTGTGCTGGTCGTAAAGCAGGCACAGACACTCCTCACTCTCGCAGGGTGTGTGAGATGTTGCCATGCGTTGTAAGTGCTGTATATTCTACCGTATGGGAATGTAATCAACGGGGAAAAGGCAAAGCTCGGTATCACGTGGAGTACAATTTGGTGTCTGGGGTCTGTGTTTACCTTACTCAGAGAGTTGAAGACTATTTTCTGAAATGTATTATTTTATTTTATATTTAGTTATTTTATCCCAGTTGGGAAGTAATTTTCTTGCCTTCTTTATGCCCCTGCCATAATATCGTGATACCAGAGTATAGAGCTTGTCCAATTCTCACACGGTATCTGTGCTACTTGCTGTGGCCACTAGGAGGGGCACCTCCAGTTTGGGCTTGTTGAAGAACTGTCTTGTCTCCATTTAGCAGCTTTCCCAACCAGCTCCACTGGGTGGCACAGTGGTTACCACTGCTGCCTCTCAGCGCCAGGAACCCGGGTTCAATTCCGGCCTCGGGTCACTGTCTGTGTGGAGTTTGCGCATTCTCCCCGTGTCTGTGTGGGTTTCCTCCGGGAGCTCCGGTTTCTTCCCACAGTCCAAAGATGTGTGGGTCAGGTGGTTTGGCCATACTAAATTGCCCCCAGTGTCAGGGGATTAGCCAGGGTAAATACATGGGGTTACGGGAATAGAGCCTTGGTAGGATTGTGGTCAGCGCAGACTCGATGGGCCGAATGGCCTCCTTCTGCACCATAGGGATTCTATTCTATGATTGGAGTACACAGGGCCTGAATTTCCGAGCAGGATTGTCATTCCGCTTCTACTTTCCTACCTTGAACTCTTTTCGATCCCTTCTCGCCTACCTTTCTAACTGTGTGATTTAGCCTGATCCTGAGGCCTCGAGCAGAGTCAGGCACCAGGAAACTCCAGCCTCTCTTTTTTAACTAAATGAGTAAACCGGGTAGATTCAAAGGTGCAGCCGCTGCCCGGCCAGGGAGATGGTCAGTAAGTGGGTAGGATTGAGGGGGAGGCATTGGGTGTTCGGAGAGGGCTAGTCAGGGGGTCCTGTAGAGGGTTGGGGGGGGGGGGGGTTGTGGAGAATCAGGGGATGATTGTTAGGGGGAGGTGTCCCATGAGGATGGTCATATGTAGGGTGGAGGGGAATCCCATGGTGGGAGTCTTTAAGAGGTGGGGGCATCCGGGAATCCAATGGGGAGTGTAGAGGTGTCCTGTGATTTGGGGTGGTGCTCAGTGGGCGGAGAATGGGGGGTGCCCCGTTGGGGTCAGGAGTGGCGTGGGGCAAGGGGGCAGGTGGGAGATCAGTGCAAGTGTTACCCAGAAGATGTAAGTGGTTTTAGTTGTTTCTAACTGTTGTTGTGAGACAGCTGGAATCACTCACAGTTTGCGGGTTAGGTCCCATTTTCCGATGGTTACCAGTGCAGGACAATTGTCCAATGGAAGCTTGAACCTCTTGGGTAATTGCCATTCGCTCCTGGGGGAGTTGGGGAGGGGCAGGGGTGTTCTGTGGTATTCCCAGCACATTTTTGGGTTGTTACACTAGCCCCAGAACATGGACGCTCTGGGCCATTTTGTTGAAGTTGTCGGTAACGAAGCACAGTGTGTGTATATCGTAACGACGGAGCGGCATTGCATCAACATTGCATTGTATCTGAAAAAGAAACCTCACGCCAGTGTTGTCTTTTGCAGGGTTCACTTGGACCAAAGGGTGAAAAGGGAGGCCGGGTAAGGGCGATTGGCCATCTGCATGTCTCATTTTAATTCTGCAATCACTTCAGTTTGCATGATGCCTTCAAGTAAAGATTAAATCTCGGGCTATATTTTCCTCTGCGTATCGCTTTTGACAGAAAGCAGCAGCAATCAGTGAGAGGAGCAAGCCACAGAAGGCATTCAAGCTGCTTGGTGCTAAAACCTCTGTAAATAATTTGGAGGAAATGATTTACTTGCCCGAGCTTATCAAGGGCAGATTGAAGGCCAATCAGAAATGAGCTTGACAGAATGGCCCTTGGATAATGGGCTGAATGGTGAGTCCTGAACTCTGGAAGATTCTGAAATATTACCGAGGCTTGTGAACGATACAGAATGTGTGTGGCGGTCATTGCCGGGTATCTCAGTCTGACAGGAGAAGAGAGAGGTTTCAGAATGAAGCGGTCATAGTTTGCAGGACACATGACCCAGATGTAGTGGGTATGGGAGCTGACTCTGCTCCTTGGGGTTTGTACACTGACAATGACTAAGGTCGGGGGTCTTGGTTTACAAAGACCTGGAGGACAGTTTACCATCTGTATAGCACCATGAAGGTCACCGTCACCCTCCATTTTTACCCAAGTGGTCTTCAAACCAGCCAGAGAAGTCACTGTGTGATTAAGGAGGTAAATGAAGCTGTAATTCACCATCTAACCAATTTACACTTCAACAACAACTGACTGAAACTGCAGGCGTGGCAGCTAATGTTTGCCAAAGTGGTCATCCATGTGCCATAAGGGTGGCACAGTGGTTAGCACTGGTGCTTCACAGTGCCAGGGGCCCAGGTTCAATTCCTGGCTTGGGTCACTGTCTGTGCGGAGTCTGCACATTCTCCCCGTGTCTGCATGGGTTTCTTCCGGGTGCTCCGGTTTCCTCCCATAGTCCAAAAATGTGTAATTTAGGGGTTTGGCCAGGCTAAATTGCCCCATAGTGTCCCAAACTGTGTGGGTTAGATGGATTAGCCATGGTAAAATGTGTGGGGTTACGGAGATAGGGTGGGGGAAAGGGCCGGGTTAAGGTACTTTGTCAGAGAGAGTCAGCGCAGACTGAATAGGCCAAATGGCCTCCTTCTGCACTGTAGGGATTCTATGATTCCATGTGCTGCCAGTCATGAACCTATGGACAATCCAATGGCATATCTACATAGATAGGGCTGTCACTCCATTCACATGTAATTCCCTGCTGGAAAATACTGCACACTCTCTGCGAGAGCCAATAATACTTTTATTCTGGGGTTTACAAATAGGACACTGCCCTGTCAAGACAAAGGAAGGATTGATGCCTTCACATCTTGGAGGGATGGACTGCAAGGTGCAAACATCGCTGATAACACGTCTTGCATAGCCACAAACCCCAACAGAGAAGCAACTGCACTAGGTGAACGAACCAGGACATTCATTCAGCCAGTATCTGGGGATCTAGAACAGTGGAATTGGTTTTAACCCGGACTGGGTTTTGATTCAGTGAAGAGGCTAAGTGAGGAAATTCACTCACTGGTTTACATTCCGGACCACGGGGCTAGTTAACTCCCAGGTTTTATTTAGATAAAACCACTATTAGATGAGGCATTGCGAGTAGATAATGATACTTATCCATCTAAATGCTGGATTATGAATGAATAAACCTGTGTACACAGCAGGTATATCTACTCACGCTGTCAGAACATATAAAGGCAAATTGGGAGGGGCTGAACTCCGAGACTGGAACCTTACTAAACAGTAGCTAAGTCAGAGGAAGGTTAGGCCAGGTTCTATACTATCCAGCCAGGTTCTGTTCTGAGTCTAGTCCACTGAGCAGTGCGCTATATGTGAGCCGTGCTCTATATTGTGGGTAGTGCTTTATATTGACTGATGTACACAGGCAGACTTTGGACCACTCACACCATTAGCTGTTTTGTTTGGGAGAGTTAAAGGAATCGTGATTGGCCAATATTTGCCATTTCAGCTGATGAAATAGTATGACAAAATTGTCTGAACCAGGGTTACGCACAGTCCCCTTTAGATTGCAGGCTTTTAATATCTTTGGGAAAAGGCACTTAAAATATTTGAAAACAGAGGAAAATATAGCTCTCAGCGTGTGGTGAATGAAATATCCAGCAGTAAGTCAATGCTGATTTGAATTGCTTTCATTGCAGAGTGCAATAAACTAACTGATCGGTCGTAATGGGCCTAACTCTGCAATTATTAAAAAGATAGATCTAACTTTCTCAAACGTCTGGTTGATTTAAACAAAAAATACATTTTACTCAAATTGTAAAGTTGCATGCACGATCTTCGATTTAAAAACTGTAAACTAATATATTTCCTACAGAAATATAGATAAAAATATTGCGAGTTTTGGTGTGTGTATCATTTTTGTCCATGTTTAAATGATGCTGTGCTGTTTCCTTTTGGCTTTGCATTTTCTCCTGTGTTCTTCTTCCTTCCGACAGGTCTGCCTTACCCCCTTCATCCCTTCCTTCCATTCCGCATTAATCCCGGATCCTCCTTCTTGCTCCTTCCTCAATCAGCATCACTGTCCCTCTCCCCTGACACTGATCCTAATGTGTGAGCTATTCCTTTTCTACTCGATCTGCTAGTCTCCCAGCCTTCCATAATATTCCTTGCCTTCCTGGACTTTTAATTCATTACACAATGATGATTGTAAGAGGATTTTAAGAATCAGTGGAGTGGCCGCTGTGAATCTTTTTGTTAAATGTTAAAATAAGTGAGAGCAGGGAATAGATTCTGTTTTTTAATTGGGCGCTCAGATCCTTAAACCGTTTTATAAGGAAAACTATTTTTGCTTAAAATATGTTTTGTGAATAAAGAACTATGATTGGCTGGTCTTCTGAGGCGCTGTGTATAAAAGTAACCAGTCTGTCACCAGACACAATCTCCAGAGTAAATCCAGGCATAATCTTCATCAGCCCTGTGAAAAATGTAGATGATGCAGGAATTGCCAGTAAGGCTTAAACTTCCGAACAATTTATTCAGTCCAGTGCAATAGTGTTCTCTTTCTATGAAGCTCAGTATAATAATGTTACTTCAACCTTTCCCCCCACCTTTTTTTTTTGCTAAAGCTCCTTGACTAATAAAAATATTGTTTGCAGGGGGAGAAGGGAAAAAGAGGTTCTAAAGGGCCTAAAGGGGATAAGGGAGACCAAGGAGTGCCCGGATTAGATGCACCTTGTCCATTGGTATGTTCTTGTGATGTAATTGAAATTGTCAGATATTGTCATGGAAAAATAAGGGAGGGACAAGAATGTCAGCCCAAAGGTTCCACTAAAATGGAACTCCGTCACGGCAGATCTGAAGACTACGTTTACACAAGAGATGTGGAATCGCCTCGCCCTCGCTGGGATGCGGTCTCTGCCCATCAGCAATGCAGCAACGTTCTGTAATTCCACATTACCACTGCAGCTAAACAGGCAAAAGTGTGGATCTGGAGGAGTTCAGAGCCACACCTGTTTGATGTAAGTCGCACCTGCCAAGGTTTGCTGGAATTCCTTTGCTGATGCATCTTCGTTCTCATCAATCGAAAGAGTGTTTTGAACATCTGCATTGTCCGCCGAGAGTCTGCCGGTGAGGGTGAGCGCTTCGTTTGTGATGCTCAGTGGGCAATCAAAGAAAAGGAGTTGCACTGGACCCAGTCACTGTCCAATTCCTTGCTGCATGTTAACTTGTCCGTTTCAAAGTCCTCCCTCCTTTCTCCATCTGTGTGAACGTCAATTCAAGATGCTTTTGTATTAACCAAATCAGTTCATTTTGTAAACAGGGATTCCGAGGCTTTAAAGGAGAGAAAGGTGAACCGGGCTTACCTGGCCTGGATGGGCTTGATGCCCCTTGCCCATTGGTATGGTCTTATCTCCCTTCCCGTCCTGCATGTTAATCATTGTGACCCATCTTCATGCATGCTAGTGAACTAATAACTCCAGATGCAATCCGGATAAAGTACAGCTTTAATCCTGTATAGCCATCCAAACTCCTTCACTGTAACAAATCTGCTTACTAACACAATCTGATATTCTTGATGCAGTTGTTTGTTGCGATTATGAATTCTTCATGTACACAAACATTTTACATAAAACACTGCTCACATTGGCAAAGGTAATTTAGATTTTTTTTCAGAGCCACGTGGATCAGTCAATATCTGCTTTACCAAATATCACACAAGGATAACAAATTGACTAGTAAGTTAGCTGGATGGCTGGTTCATGAAGTGGAGTGACACCAACAGCGTGGGTTCAATTCCTGTACCGGCCGAGATTATTCCTGAAGGCCCCGCCTTCTCAACCTTGCCCCCTCGCCTGAGGTGTGGTGATCCTCGGGTTAAATCACCACCAGACAGTTCCTCTCCCTCAAAGGGGAGAACAGAATATGGTCATCCAGGACTATTTTACTAGATTAGTAATCTCCCGTGCTTCAGCCCCTTCACCGTTATCCTATCCCCCTTTTTCTCTCGTACACTTCATGGGATTTGGGAACGATAGTAAGCAGTTCTAGAGGGCCAGGCTAACGCTGTGAGGGTGAGAGTTCAAATCTCACCATGGGCGCTTGGTGGAATTTAAATTAATAAATCTGGAATTGAAAACTAGCCTCAGTAGTTTCAACTAATGTCCTTGATGGAAGGAAACCTGCTGCCCTCACCTAGTCCTCTCCAGTGATGTCCACATCCCATGAAAGAATACCTTTTTGAAAACACTCTATTTCCCCATTTTTGTGTTATAAACCAAACTTTGGCAACAACAAAAAAAAATGCGCCCCAAATATTTTGGCTTCAAACTTTTGCTGCTGAGTTAAATTCATAATTTAAGAAAAGCAGTTGATTTGGTTGACTTTTCACGAGATCTTTTTCAGTCTCACGCAAATCTATCCTGGGTTACACTTAACTCTCGACCAGCACCGAAAAATTGGTCTCTTATCATATTGCTGTCTGTGGGAGCTTGCTGTGCACAAATTAGTTGCTGCATTTCCTGCAGTGTAACAATGGCTGCACATCGACAAAACTTCACTGAATGTAACTTGCTTCTGTCCATCCTCGGGTTGTGAAAGGCTCTATATAAATGAAATTCTGCCCCATCCCAGTACAGTTAAACAATGCTAACCAAATCCTACACCAGAGTTAGAATCATAGAATCCCTACAGTGCAGAAGGAGGCCATTCAGCCCATCGAGTCTGCACCGACCACAATCCCACCCAGGCCCTATTCCCGTAACCCCACATATTTACCCTGCTAATCCCCGACACTAGGGTCAATTTAGCATGGCCAATCAACCTAACTATCTTCATTTTAGTAGCTTCCTCTTTCCCTGCTGTATCCAGATGCTCCCACCAAACCTCCCTTACTTATGTGGTGCTGCTGTAGTCAATGTTCTTGCAGAATCCTTCCTTATTTATCTCATTGATTCTCCTTTTCTCCTTATCAAAACCAATTCAGAATTAACATTCCCTCACTTCCTTCTTACCCTACCTTCTCTGCCACTTTCCTCAACCCTGCCCTGCACCACGACAGAGTACCAATGGGTTAATGTCAAAATGAGGTTTCTGCCTAAATAAATTCATCTTGTTAGTGTCTTTGAGAAATCAAATTCTGTTTAATGTGAAGCGTAACTTAACTTAAATGTATAACATTTCATTTAGTGCCAGTATAAAATGTACAGATCCTGTTCTTCTAATATTACAATATAATTGCTAAAAGGTCTTATTGAAACATTATTATGGGTAGCAATTCAATGCATGAGCATTAGTTTTAAAGCTTGCTGTTAGTTCTTGTGTTTATTTTTAAAAAGCATGTTGCATACAACTTGTGTCCAGTCATAAATAATGTACTTTTTAATTGGTGTCCAATGGGGGACAGTAATCCTTTGCCATGTGATTAACTGAATGCCATTGACCAGGGAATGAGAATTGATTAGCTTAGTCTCGGGAAATTGGCACAGCAGTGAATGGGTTTAAGATTCCTGGCAGGGCATTCGAGGAGAAGTCTCCCTTTTCAATGCTGCAACAGTT
This sequence comes from Mustelus asterias, assembly GCF_964213995.1. Lineage (NCBI taxonomy): Eukaryota > Metazoa > Chordata > Chondrichthyes > Carcharhiniformes > Triakidae > Mustelus > Mustelus asterias. The sequence goes on along the minus strand of NC_135828.1, from coordinate 3,205,212 downwards.
CTTCACAGTGTCTTGTGTCTGAAAGGGTTAATACCATTGATTTTTACTTGGTTATTGTATGGAACCAACTTTTGCCACAATAGTTACTTAGTCCTGTGAATGTCGGCACCTGGGTACTGTTGGTAATGTTGGCATTTGAGCACAGAATGACCTCCTGGCTCTAGTTTCCAGCTGTAATATAAACCATTCTGAACAATAGCAGACAGAAGGATGTTACAGCAACGTGTTAATCTTTCATCTACTCATGCCTCCACCCGTAAGTAATTGTCCCGTCCAATAAAAACGACCAGCTCATGGTTCGAGGTTCAAGTGCTAAATGAAATCCATCCAGCAGAAATTCAAGTTGGTTTTGTTGTTTTTTTTATCGGGATGGAGTTTGGGATTTTATTGTATTTATATGGGTAAATCTCAAGGGAAAAGCAGAAAGGGCACTGGGAGGTCAGCATACCCTAACAAGCCAATAAGTCTGCCTGCTCCCTGGAGCAGCAGTCCAATTCATGCTGTATAGAAGGCCTGTACTATCAAGCTCCATTAGAATAATGCATAAATACCAGCAACCATTTATTATTCTAGCATTATCCATTGTGGTAGTGGCCAGAATTGTCTGGTCTCGTACGCCACGCCACGCCTACCAGCGAGAATGGAGAATTTGGCGCTCGGCCAAATCTCCATTCACAGCGCAGAGTCCGGAGAATCCCAGCTGCGGATGAGGTGAAGAATCCCAGTCAGTACGTTTACCAAATCAAATGTGACATTGAGGTTTATGAAGTTGAATACACAAGCCCGTGTCTGCATCGTCGACTTTGTGTTGGAGTGAAATCCCTGCACTGGATTCAGATTTCCCCTTCACAGCCCTCAAAGCCCTCATTTCATGAAGGCGCGAATCCATTCAAAATGAATCAAATTAACCAGGATCTCAAGCGTCAGCGAGTTGCTTTTAAGCCTCAGAAGTTGAGAGCTGGAGGAGTAAACATTGCCAGTTTGATTGAAGGAAGGTGATTCAGAGATTTCAAAATACAAAGAAAGCTTTGAGGATAGGCTGAGATAATCAAAGTTGTTTTGTTGGAAGGAAAAGAATGGACGAGATTTTGCAGCCTCTCTCGGGTGAGACCGGAAATTCCCGCCCGAGTTCAACACAGATTTCTGTTGTCCGACCCTCGCCCGCTCCGATTCCGTGACGGGCAAGGTGGTAGAATTCCAGCCAATGTCTTTAAAATGTCGAGGGGCATGGAGATGTGGGTGCTTCATTAGAGGGCTTGAGTATAATGTTGGCAAGCTTTAACCAAGGCTGGAGATCTCTCCTCTTCTCCTTGCAGAATCATAGAATAGGCGGCTATAAAAGTGATCTGATGCCATACTTACTCACTTTTATTTTGTCTTAAAAAAAGAATTGGATGAAATTTATCATCATGCAAGAGCCCAGAGATTGGAGAGATCAGCATTTAGATTGAGACACATGTTACAAAAAGCACTCTAGTTCCACATTGGCACCAATGGGGTTGAATATGAATATCAACCAGTCAGAATTAGTGCAGTTCATTATATTAGATTTATACAGATGGAATTTTCAAATCTACTGTCGTCACAAATCAAAGTGACTTTCTAGGTTTTCTTTGAGTTTCACCTTGCCCAAGAAGATGTTAAGTTTCTCAGCAATGGAAGAGTAAGATTTCATCAAAGGCATTTAGATATTAATGTGATCCAGCACAGAATTCCAAATGTGACACTAAACTTACACAACAAACGGCATTGCCGTCCCAACACTAAATGTGACTTTTAACTTTGTCAAAAAATATGACTTTAATTCCATTTCTGTCAACTGTTAAACTGATGTCTTTGCAGTGAACACTGGATCAGAAAAAATCGCAAACACGATTTAAAATGCAGCATCTTAAACATTGGCAGTCAAGTAGTTACAACACCACAGGCTTTCATATCTTAGTGCAACAGGCCCTTTTTCCTCCTGCAGTTCCTGCAGACAGTTTTCATCGCACATAATATTGATCGAAAGAGAGTAAGAAACATGGGAGGGAACAGGAGACGTGTGAATGGGAGGATCGAATGATAGAAATGGATAAAAAATGGAAAAATGTATGTTGAACAAACTCCTCTCTGTTTCAAATTGCAGGGTGAAGATGGTTTACCTATACAGGGTTGTTGGAATAAAGTAAGTAAAAGTGAAATGAGTTGGAATTCTAAACAGCTTAACTTTGCTGATGTGCAGCATGTCATAGTGTGGTATTTGTTCAGCCTCTTCCTAGCCTGTTCTTAGCTACCTGACGCTGTAATCAAATGCTGCAAACTAAGCCCATTATTGGAAGCTATTACTGCAGCATTGCTTTAGGGGTTTGATGTTTGCGATGTTTCCTTCATTTTCAACTTATTCATTACTAATCAGAAATAATGTGGAGATGCCGGCCTTGGACTGGGGTAAGCACAGTAAGAAGCCTCACAACACCAGGTTAAAGTCCAACAGGTTTATTTGGAATCATGAGCTTTCGGAGCGCCGCTCCTTCATCAGGTGAGTGCAGGATTTGGTTCACAAACAGGGCATATATAGACACAAACTCAATTACAAGATAATGATTGGAATGCGAGTCTTAACAGGTAATCAAGTCTCTACAGGTATAGACAATGCGAGTAGAGAGAAGGTTAAGCACAGGTTAAAGAGGTGTGTATTGTCTCCAGCCAGGACAGTTAGTGAGATTTTGCAAGCCCAAGCAAGTCGTGGGGGTTACAGATCGTGTGACATGAACCCAAGATCCCGGTTGAGGCCGTCCTCATGCGCGTGGAACTTGGCTATCAGTTTCTGCTCAGCAACTCTGCGTTGTCACTCTCCCCCACAGGAAGAGAACACTCCTGTCCACTTGACAATCACCAGGCAGGAGTGTTCTAATCCTGTTGGGGAACATTTCAGCAGTCACGGGCATTCAGCCTCTGATCTTCAGGTAAGCGTTCTCCAAGGCGGCCTTCAAGACACACGACAGCGCAGAGTCGCTGAGCAGAAACTGATAGCCAAGTTCCGCACACACGAGGACGACCTCAACCAGGATCTTGGGTTCATGGCACACTATCTGTAACCCCCACGACTTGCCTGGGCTTGCAAAATCTCACTAACTGTCCTGGCTGAAGACAATTCACACCTCTTTAACCTGTGCTTAACCCTCTCTCCACTCACATTGTCTGTACCTGTAAAGACTTGATTACCTGTTAAGACTCGCATTCGAACCATTATCTTGTAATTGAGTTTGTGTCCATGTATGCCCTGTTTGTGAACTAAATCTTGCACTCACCTGATGAAGGGGCAGCGCTCCGAAAGCTCGTGCTACCAAATAAACCTGTTGGACTTTAACTTGGTGTTGTGAGAGTTCTGACTAATCAGAAATAGTGTGCTGGCTTTAACAGTGATAATTTGATTGTTACAATCCCCAAATGTTTTTCACCAGGATTCAATATAAATTATGATTTCATCCTGAGATTGGGTTGTAAAGTTCCTCTCAGTTAAAATGAAGTTTACACACTTATAAAAATGTGAATGAATTATTAATTACTCTCTGAACCCGGAGCCATCCGGCATTGTATCTGAAAGCGCCTATTACAATAACTGAAAACGGTGTACGATCTCAAGCCTCAAAGTACGTGCAGTTAATTTTATCACATACATGTACATGGCCGGATTCTCCGGCCTCGCCTGCGGCTGGGATTCTCCGGTCCCGCTGCAGCGAACAGAGATTTGGCTGTGCATCAAATTCTCCGTTCTCGCTAACAGCGGAGTGTGAGCAGCGGGAGAATTCCAGCCACAATGTGTGGGAGGGTAGAAACTGGTTCAACGCAGAGCATAACACAGCACGTTTGTTTGCAAAGTGTGCTTTAATTAGGGTCACACAAGTTGAAGCAAGAACTCTAAAACGTCACCAGATGATTGTAGAGCAAAACACAATCATAGCAATGGAAGTTGATAAGTATTAATGTACCTTGATCATTAAAAGTGAGCCACTAGATTTAAAATCAGTAGAAGTGCTGGTAAGTAATACGTTAGCACAGAATTTGTCACTGACCAGCTTAGTTCCTTGAATGAGAATAATCTCTGTCATATAAACTTAAATTACCAACCTCGAAATGATGCCCCACGGTATTACAATGCAAATATTTGACACATACCTGTGACGTTATTTTGTTGCCATGATGAGTATATTAAGCCATTCGTTTTAAGTAGGATAATGTGTTCATTTCAAAGAACAACTGGATGTCTTATAAACACAACAAAAACTATATAGCCTGATATCATTCATAAACTTTGGTTTTTATTCTCTCTGGCTGAGGCGCCCAGACAGGGATAACCTGAAAATAATACTTGGAATTTTGTTTGGATTAGACTGGGGAGCAAAGAACGTTGCTTTGGCAATGAGAGAGAGGAGACAGCAGTTGTGTTTGAGTGATGCGAGGATATACTGTGCAGGGCAATAGGGGAAAGAGCGCAGAAATAAAAAGGGATCAAATTGAATCAAGTTTAATAGCAAAATATAAAAGTGATTAATGTGTGAGACTGACCTCATTACTCCTCAACACTGGGGAATGTTATACTGTTCATATTCTATTTCCCCTCTAATTGGTTAATGACCTGTTCCATAACCGCTTGGTAAAAGTGCTGAAGTTTGAACTAACATGAGTTTACTTTGTTCTTTTTGCAGTGATGATGATCTAACCTCAGAATGGATTGTGTACATAGAATATTTATTTTTATACAGTGTTTTGCAATTATAAAAGTTATCTTTTTTAAAAAATGATTGCATATTTTAATAAGTTCACATTTTTGTATAGATTGTATTAAATTCTGTGATGTCTACCACTGTCCTTGTACCTGTGTGTATTCGTCTACTAATTTTGTTGCATAATACAGCAGTATTATTTGCATGATATTTGTGCAGAATATATAGAAAAAAACCACTGTTGCATTATAACTTATTGTATTATTTGAATTGGGCAGCAATTCATTGCAGACTTGGTTATTTGAAGTCAATTCCCCAGTCCACCAATTGCCAAATGTATGTAGCCTTGCCATAGCTTTATTTGTCTTCTTGCTTATACAATACTTGTTGCACAAGTGTGCATAAATCCTAGTCCTCGTGCCTTTAGAGCAAGCAAAGCAATTCAACTACTTTACATCAGGTTGCTGCTAATGGGAATTGAAAAGGGACAGATGCATTCAGTTTCATTTCTTTTTAAGCAAAACAAAAGTACAAAGAACTTTATTTTAACTTGTTGAATTCTTGACTGTGTTGACGCTGCATTTCTGGACCTGTTTCAGACAATCACAGATTGTGCTGAGGAATAATAATGTCTTAGCATTTTCACACTAGGTATGGTTAATGCCCAAGAATAACAGAGTTGCACAAACCTGAGCATTACTATAAATCCATAGCTATGACCACTCTTGGTAAGAGTTGCATGGTGAGGTTTCAGGTAATGAAACTGTGGGTGATATGGCTCCTGACACTTCCACTGAAGTCGATTTTTAAGAGTGGGATAGTATAAGGTGCCAGTGAAGACTTTTACCCATGACAGGTTGAATGAAGTTGAAGCTTTCTGTTTGTTTTTACCGATAATGATTCAGAGAAATTTCATTCTCACAGTTTGCAGTTAGTGTACTAAATCGAAAGTTTACATGTTATATACCTTCACCAAGATGCTGGTGTGGATTACGCCCACTGTTGGCCATTATTTACACTTTACTGCTGGGTTTATGCCTGTAAAACAGGCCCAGCATCCACCAATTTTACGCAGCAAAACTGGTGCTATCAATGGTATTGAACTTTCAGTTTAATGGAATCATATAAGCCACTCTCCTAAATTCCCACGTCCCTGCTATAATTCTTCTCCACCCTCTCCAATGCCTTGGCATCCTTCCTAAAAATGTGATGCCCAAAATTGGGTACAGTGCTCCAGCTAGCAATCCAGAGGATCCCTAGAGTGCAACAGCGTTGGCCTAGAGTGGGCCAACACCAGCCCGTCGAGTCTGTACCGGCGCTCCAGAGCAATCCCACCTTGCAACCCCACACATTTGCCCCGCTAATCCTCCTAGCCTACACAATTTAGTATGGCCAATCCATTTTTAGACCGTGGGAGGAAACCGGAGCACCCGGAGGAAACCTAAGCAGACACGGGGAGAAGGTGCAAACTCCACGTAATCACCCAAGGCTGGAATTGAACCCGGGTCCCTAGCACAGTGAGGCAGTCGTGCTAACCACTGTGCCACCATCCCACTGGGAACATAGTCGTGTTTTATGAAAGTTTGGCATAATAAGAGCAAAGAAAATTACAGCACAGAACAGGCCCTTCGGCCCTCCAAGCCTGCACCGACCATGCTGCCCGACTGAGCTAAAACCCCCTACCCTTCCGGGGACCATATCCCTCTATTCCCATCCTATTCATGTACTTGTCAAGATGCCCCTTAAAAGTCATCTTGTTTTATACCCAGTGCCTCGGTCAACAAAGCCAAAGATCCTGTATTCTTTTTTCTCTGACTACTTTTACTCCAGGAATTACATTGGTGGTATTAGCATAAAATAAATGTATTTGTGTTGCATTTCTTTGCAATTTTAGCGCAAACATTAACAAGTTTATTTTAAATTAATTTCAAAGCAGGTTAAATCAGTGATAAATTGCAAACATGCCTGTTAATCGACACTAAAGCAATTTCCAGGCTAATGGTTAGCTTAAAAGTATTACCTTCTGAACTTCAGATTTTTTGTATTATCTATAGATTTTTTTTCCAACATAAAGTACACAATTCAACAAAGTGTACCAGTCAGGATTTGTAACCAGTCAGTGACTAAACTTGTTTGCACGTTCCCATAACAAGCACAGAAAATGTTGGAAAAACCCAGCAGGTTGGGCAGCATCCATGAAGAGGGAAATAGAGTTAATTCTCCGAGTTTGTCTGACTTTTCTCCAGAGCTAAAGAGAGGGAAAAATACGATGGATAGATGCTCTATATGAGGGGGTGGAGTGGCTGGAACAGAGTAGAAGGTCAGTGATAGGTGGGAGCTAGGAGAGATGTGACAGAGGAAGCATTCATGACAGTGTGAAGGGCTTTAGAAAGTGCTAGTAGTGGCATAAAGGATTGCAGAATGGGAGAACAAGGGGCAATGCCCGGTGAAAACAAAGCTGAAGAACAAGTGACAGATGGCCCAGTGGGGGAGGGGGGGGTTTGCATTTGTTTTGGACATAAGGTGCATGTTTCTGTGCCTGGAATTGCATGTGCTGTGTGTGTGGACTTTGCTCATGAGCGTCACCTGAAGCAATGAGTTCTGAACTGATGTGTTTACCACTGCCAGGGCCAGACACCATGGCTTAACGCTAAAAAGTAATGGAAGTTGGCTAGCACTGGGAATGATTTGAAATTGGCTGCAGAGAAACCTTCCACGACTCCTCGTCAACAAGTGTTTGACACAAAAAAAAAGTATTGGAGGGACGGAGTGCTGAGAGTTTTCTAGTTTCAGAAGGCCACTTCCACTCTAGAGCGGCGATTTGTGTTGTGTGCTGGCTGAGATCTGCGCATCGAGCCACATTCTTCATCCCGCATCCAGGCGGTGCGTACAAAGCAGCGAAATGTGTGCGTGCATTTTGACTGTTGGGACTGATGGGTCCGTTTAAATTCGGATGTGGTCCTCGTTCTCTCAGTACGAGCAGGGTCGACCTGTTGAGCGGTTTTTATATATTTTTATATATTGGGTGGATCACTTGACGAAAGAGCCACCATCACTGTGCATTTTTTTTTTAATTTTCTCTTCTTTTCTGTAAGAGTAACAGATATAAACACACTGCCAAGAATGAAATGATTCCTTTTAACCCAGATGTAATTTAGGGAACTGACCAGAAACGCTGGCAGGTTTGCATCCTTTATTTTAGAATGGTGATGTAGCCGTAACTTTGCGTAGTTCATCTGAACAATTGCTATCATCACCTTTTGAATAAAAACGTGATTTGGTGCTTTTCCCCTGCATTTTTGAAGGAATTTTTGGTGGGGAGCGAGGTGAATTATTTATTATCCACCCCAGGGTTTTAGATTTGTAAGACTCAATCTTTTTTTTCCCAAATGATTGAATTTGGATTTTATACAGGGTCAGGTTTTTAATGCACAAATCTAGATTTTCAGCTGTCAGGCTGACACCACCAGTGTTTGATTTTATATATATCCGGGGCACAGTAATCAATGCAAAAATCCTTTGCAAAGCGGGCAAATTGTGCTGGTTATGCCAACTTTATAATGGAAGCGACTAGAGTATGTTGCCGCAAAGCCCCATAATATACAACTGGTCTGCAGAACAGAAGATTTAATTTTGAATGGCCTATGAAGAACACATTTTGAATCCACGACTGCATGTTTGATAAGGATGGAATTAGTTATTTTTTTAACAGGCAAGAACCACCTGGCACACACACCTTTTTTGATATAGATGCGTGAGGCATCCAGTCATTCCTATTTAATTGACAATTTTAGTTTTTGTAAGTCATTGCAGTGTTATATAAGATGCAGTAATTAAATTCCACTTTGCAGTAATTCCATGTAAAGCCACAATCATAGAATGACACGGCGCAGAAAGAGGCCATTCGGCCCCCGTGCCTGTGATGGCTGTTTGGTGGAGCAAATCAGCATAACTTCCACTGGCCAAACACTTTAACAACTCGCGCTGGAGCCTGAGCTCCCTCAGTGAAACTGTTCCAGCAAGTCAGTTGGTTGAATTTACACGAAGCTTACATATAATTTTACTGCACTTGAAAACTAAAAATAAATTGTTGTAAAAACTACTATTTGAGTTTTAGTAATAAAGGATTCTGGGGAGGCCATGATTTCTGATCACACGACCTCTCTTTATCCAACACATTTTCATATCTTTGTAGAATGCTTTCTCATCCTGAAAAGAATCCTGTTATTGCTCCAGATATCATTGGAGTTCCCAAACAACAACTTTATTGCTACAGGAGTCATTTAGAATTTGGGATAGAACCTTCATCATGGCTCCAGATATTATCTGGGCTGTGCCTTCGTTTTTAATGACCAGATCTGATTGCAACACATAATTGTGCATTGATGATGCTTAACTTATTTTAAAGCTTTTGATTTTAATTAAAAATATTTGTTGACGCGTATCCACTAGCAATAACAATTTTGAAAAATTGCAAAAAATTTTATATTGAGATTTGTTTTTGTAGCATAAGATGTATGATACTATAAAATACTTGTAAATGAACTTGTATAATATTTTCTGAGTTTATTATGTGGAGATCAGTGAATCTGACTGCAACTTCCAGTTACATTTTTTGAATGTGTTTTTTGACTGATTCTATTTGCAGAATGTTCACACTTACTAATGGCATGTAATACCTTTGACTGTATGTATATCACCTTTTTAAGAAATCTGTTCTTCAAAAACTCAGTATCTTGTCTGCGGTAGCTTGCTATCTTTGCACCAATAATGCAGACAACTTTCCTGCCACTTCCTGAGACGTTTTACAGCTGATCTGAATGCATCATTTATTTTCTCCTGCAAGACTGTAAAGGATTTTTTTTTACTTCTATGGTGTAATCTGTGGCCTAATACAGCATTTGGCTTCTTTGTTTTGTCTCTGTTATATCTGCTGTACAGAATATAAAACTTTCAAAGTGAAATTCTGCTTTGTAGTTCCTTTATTGATGACGATAAGCAGCGATGGGTGTCGGTCCAGTGTTAGCATTGCAAACACAGGCGGAATTTTACCGGCACGTCCACCCACGGTTCGTACGATCCCACCCAAGGCCAACAGAGAATGCCGTTCTCCGAGGCAAGCCCGCCCCCGGAATCGGGCGTGCCGGTAAAATTCCAGCCTCAGTGTCCAGAGCTACCCCCTTTCATTCACCGGGGGGGGGGGGGGGGGGGCGGGGGGGAATTTTCCCGTTCTGCCCACCACGGGAATCATAGCGGAGAGGGGGAGGTGCAAAGGTTCATTGACCTCAGGCAGGATTTTCCAGTTTTGGGACAAGCGCGGCTGGGAAATCCCATCCGAAGAGTGAGAGTCAATGGGTGGAATCTTGTGCTCTCATTGGTGGTGAGCTTGAAGGCGGGAAGGGCATGTAATCAAGTGGGATGGTGGCAGATTGGAACACTGGCACTTCCTGTCTCCGCCAGAATTAGATTGTGGACGGGAAAATCCATGACCCACTATCTATTGAGGCCTTTAAGTGGCCAATTAATGACCACTTAAGGGACTCTTCCCACCACGGTGGTATTAACTGAGTTGCGGGACATCTATTACAATGTGCCGTGCAGGGCAGCTTCACTGTGTGGCCAGATTGCCACATACAGTGTGTGGGGAGGGGGGGAGGTGCACCATCGCAGGCATTCAATGCCTGATTCAGGGATTGACTCCAGGATGGGGGTTGGAGGGGGGTGCCTGCAGAGAGTGACCCTCCTGCATCCCTCTCCCAGCAGCCCCCCACCCTACAAACCTCTCTGTCCCCTCACCACAACTCCCCCTCCCTGGGAGGCAGTGGCGTAGCGTGGTATTGTCACTGGACTAGTAATCCAGAAGCCCAGGGCAGGTTCTGGGGACCGGGGTTTAAATCCCGCCACAGAGGATAGTGAAATCTGATTCAATAAAAAACAAAATATGGAATTAAAATGTCTAATGATGACCATGAAACCATTGTCAATTGTCGTAAAAACCCATCTGGGTTCACTCATGTCCTTTAGGGAAGGAAATCTGCCGTCCTTACCCGGTCTGGCCTACATGTGACTCTAGGGTCACAGCAACGTGGTTGACTTTTAAATGCCCTCTGAAATGGAGGGCAGTTAGGGATGGGCAATAAATGCTGACCCAGCCAGTGACGCCCACATCCTGTAAATGAATTTTTAAAACATTCGTTCTCTGTGGCCTGGCTCGCTCCTGGGAATCTGGTCGATGTTTTTATTTCCTGCAGTAGTCGCTGCCTCTCCATGGTGCTGCTGATTGGCCGGCAGGACCAGGCGGGCAAGTCTTCCACTCCCAGAGGTTGTGATTCTGGCAAAGACTTACTCATCACCTCGCCACTGCCCGATTGGCTTGTGATCCGGCACACCTTCCCCAGAAAAGGGGGAGCGTGTCTCTGGCCGGCTCCCAGTCCGCAGGTGAGACCAACAGCCCCTCAACAAGATTCCGCCCAATGGTTTTGGTTTTCAAATATGGAATTAAGCGAACACATCTTCCAGTTTCAACACAGGGGCCATGTAGAGCCTTAAGACAAGGCTGAAATCCTTACAACAATCACTGGATGCCAATGTAAGCAATCTGTAAAACTGAAACTGCTTCTGCATTTATAAACACAAACACCTGGCTGTTTGCAAGGTGGACCCAGTATCAGAGTTCGAATCCTGGTCTCGTCTCGGTGGTCACTCTCAAACTTTGCCTCTGTGCTGTTTGCCAGAAACTGAAATCTACAATGACGTTAAAGTTTATTTTTTAGTGTCACAAGTAGGCTTACATTAACACCTGGTCGCCTCATTACAGGAAGGATGTGGAAAAGATTGAAAGGGCGCAGAGGAGATTTACAAGGATGTTGCCTGGATTGAGTGGCATGCCTTATGAGGATAGGCTGAGGGAGCTCAGTCTTTTCTCCTTGGAGAGACGTAGGATGAGAGGAGACCTAATAGAGGTATATAAGATCCTGAGAGGCATAGATTGGGTGGACTCTCAGAGGCTTTTTCCCAGGGTGGAAATGGCTGCTACGAGAGGACACAGGTTTAAGGTGCTGGGGGGTAGGTACAGGGGAGATGTTAGGGGGAAGTTTTTCACACAGAGGGTGGTGGGCGAGTGGAATCGGCTGCCCTCAGTGGTGGTGGAGGCAAACTCAATAGGGTCTTTTAAGAGACTCCTGGATGAGTACATGGGACTTAATAGGATGGAGGGTTATAGGTAGGCCTAAAAGGTAGGGATATGTTCGGCACAACTTGTGGGGCCGAAGGGCCTGTTTTGTGCTGTAGTTTTTCTATGTTTCTATGTAACACTGCAATGAAGTTACTGTGAAAATCCCCTAGTCGCCACACTCCGGCGCCTGTTCGGGTACACTGAGAGAGAATTTAGCACAGCCAATGCACCTAACCAGCACGTCTTTTGGACAGTGGGAGGAAACTGGAGCACCCGGAGGAAACCCATGCAGACACGGGGAGAACGTGCAGACTCCACACAAACAGTGACCCAAGCCAGGAATCGAACCTGGGTCTCGGGTGTTGTGAGGCAGCAGTGCGAACCACTGCGCCACCCCAGTGTCCTTCCAGTTGAAATTTACAATTGGAATTCCTGACTTTGTGAGGATCACAGGAATCTGAAAGAAATTGACAAATTACTCCGGTTATTTCGCATCATCATTGGCAGCATCGAAGGCAGTGATTAAACACACGCTGTTAATTAAAAAGAAAGACTTGCATTTGTGTAGCACCTTTCACAACCCCAGCCCTCCTCAAAACCCTAAAGTTTGTTTATTATTAGTCACAAGTAGGCTTACAGTAACACTGCAATGAAGTTACTGTGAAATTCCCCTAGTCGCCACACTCCGGCGCCTGTTCGGCTCAATGCACCTAACCCGCACGTCTTTCAGAATGTGGGAGGAAACCAGAGCACCCGGAGGAAACCCACGCAGACATGGGGAGAACGTGCAAACTCCACACAGACAGTGACCCAAGCCGGGTTCCTGACACTGTGAGGCAGCAGTGCTAACCACTGGGCCGCTCCATGCAACCAATGCAATGGTTTTGAAGTTCAGTCACTGTTGTCGGAAACAAGATAACCAATTTGTGCACAGCAAGATCCCACAAACAACAATGTGATAATGACCAGATAACCCATGTTTGTGATACTGATTGAGAAATTATATTTGTCAGGACACCGTGGCTAGCTCTCCCTACTCTTCTTTGCAAGAGTGCTGTAGGTTACAATGCATCAATTTAACAGTAAGCGTTGTGTGATATACCATCTCCCTGCACTCCTCACTGCCTCAAAATCAAAATTCCTGAATGGGTGGAATATGGAATGATGTGGAGATGCCGGCACATTTCCACTCCATCTGACGAAGGAGCAGTGCTCCGAAAGCTAATGGTATTTGCTACCAAATAAACCTGTTGGACTTTAACCTGGTGTTATGAGACATCTTACTGTGGAATATGGAACCCAATGTTGTCCCCTCCTTTATATCATTGCTTCCCAGATATCAAAGGTGTGAAATTCCTCTCCTCTCACACTCTTGTCCTCTTGCCAAATTACAAACTTCAAACTCCAATCTTCATGCCAACTCTGCCTTTAACTTTGCTGACTCAGTTTCTCAAGGTTAACTCGGGGTGGAGGGGTGGGGGGGTGGGTGGGGGGGGGGGGGGGGGGTGGGGGAGAGAGAGAGAGAGAGAGAAGGGAGATGAAACACCCGACCGAAAAATCACGTTTCATGAAGGACTAGAAATGTTTACGGCCAATTTCAAGCAAGGGTCACATTTTCCTGCAAAGTTTCAAAGCCCAGTAATGGCTACAATATGGGAATGACATCCCACCATTGCTGGTACATAACTCACCCCAAGTACTTGCATAATCTGTTTTATCAGAAAATCTAAAGCTCCAATTCATTTAAACGCATGTCAGCTACTCCCTCGGTCCACTTCGACAAGTAATCCCTACGAGACTGTCTGTCTTTTGGTGTGGAGGAAGGAAGCTGTAGCCTTGTCAGAAGAATTGAGATAAATGCAAAAAGAAGACAGATGTGTTCGGACTTGAAAGAGTCTGGAAAAGCTTGCAAGTTGCATAATGGATACTTGACATGACACCGACTGTCCTACCAGTCAATTGCTCAATATTTTATATTCAGTGAGAAGATGTGAAGATTAATTCAGGAAAGGAATCAAACTGCTGCGTCTCTTTCAAATAGATCTTCAAAAACAAAACACAAACAAATGTAGGAAATAGAATAGAGACTAGAGTACATAATGATGATGAGTGTTTACATTTAAAGTTAAAGTTTATTTATTAGTCACAAGTAAGGCTTACATTAACACTGCAGTGAAGTTACTGTGAAAATCCCCTAGTCGCCACACTCCCACACCTGTTCGGGTAACACTGAGGGAGAATTTAGCATGGCCAATGTGCCTAACCAGCACATATTTTGGACATGATGTGGAGATGCCGGTATTGGACTGGGGTGGGCACAGTAAGAAGTCTCACAACACCAGGTTGAGGTCCAACAGGTTTATTTGGAATCACGAACTTTCAAAGGAGCAGCGCTCCGGTCTTTCGGACTATGGGAGGAAACCCATGCAGACATGGGGAGAACGTGCAGACTCCACACAAACAGTGACCCGAGGCTGGGAATCGAACCCAGGTCCCTGGCGCTGTGAGGCAGCAGCGCTAACCACTGTGCCACCGTGCAGCCCTTTTTACAGGATGTTGTCACAGGTTAACTTCCAAAGATGGTTCTCACTGAGTAAGAAAGCTTGTTGAGGAAATTTTGTAAGCTGTTCCTTCTCGTTTATCATTCAGAACTTTGTTCCAGCAATGTTCCTGCGATTGTAGCTAAATAAAGCTTTTACTGACAGAGAAATTCATTATTACACAGCAAGTTGTTATGATCTGAAAGGCACTGCCTGAAAGGATGGTGGAAGCAGACTCAATAATAATGGCAGATGTGAACTGGATATATACATGAAGGAGAATAAATGTCCTGGATTGCAGGAAAGGACAAGGGCAATGGGACTAAGTGCTTAGCTCCACGTCCTCTGCTGTGGCCTGTGCCACGACTGTAGTTCAGTTCAGTCAGAGAGAACACTCGAGAGGAGCTGAATATTGTCCTACCTGACATCACCATCATTGCCATTTTCCCAGATTTTCTTGTGATGGCACAAGTCCAAACTTCTGTTAATATTGATTCAAATCGGAAAGGTTTCAGCTGATAAATGACAGCAAACATGACGTTGAAGGAACCGTAATCCTTGAATTCTTCGGCAGACATAGTTCCTTGAGAACCAAGCTTTGTCACTATCCTCTCATAATGTTCCTCATGACAAACGCTGCTTGTAGCATATCTGCAGGTTTTGGGACATGTATTTCAAAGTTTAAAGTTAAAGTATTTATTAGTCACAGTGAGGCTTACATTAACACTGCAATGAAGTTACTGTGAAATTCCCCTAGTCGCCACACGCCAGCGCCTGTTCGGGTCAACGCACCCTAACCCGCACATCTTTCAGACTGTGGAAGGAAACCAGAGCACCCTGAGGAAACCCACGCAGGCACGGGGAGAACATGCAAACTCCGCACAGACAGTGACCCAAGCCGAGAATCACACAGGGGTCCTGGCACTGTGAGGTAGCAGTGCTAACCACTGCACCACTGTGCAAGTAGATATCCCCAAGTATTTTCTACATTTTGAATACTAGGTTCTGTGGAGGAGTCAAGAAACTTGGGGTCTAAGTACTCGAATCAATAAAGCCAGTCGGCAGGTACACAAAGCAAACAAAAAAGCCAATGGAATACACAGCAAAGTAAGTTATGCTTCATTTGTATAAAGGTTTAATCAGACCCTGTCTGGAATACTGTGTTCAATTTGAGGCAACATTCTTCAGGAGGTGATAGCCTGGTGGTATTATCACTAGACTATTAATCCAGAAACTCAGCTAATGTTCTGGGGACCCAGGTTCGAATCCCGCCACGGCAGGTGGTGGAATTTGAATTCAATAAAAATATCTGGAATTAAGAATCTACTGATGACCATGAAACCATTGTCGATTGTCAGAAAAACCCATCTGGTTCACTAATGTCCTTTAAGGAAGGAAATCTGCCGTCCTACCCAGTCTGGCCTACGTGTGACCCCAGAGCCACAGCAATGTGGTTGATTCTCAACTGCCCTCAAACAACTAGGGATGGGCAATAAATGCTGGCCAGCCAGCGATGCCCATGTCCCACAAATGAATAAAGGAAAAGGAAGGATATAATTGTCCTTGGTGGGAATGCAGCAGAGAGTGCAGATGTTAAAAGCACTTGATGAGGTAGCTCAGAAGAAGCATTTCTTCTGTTGAAGGAATCGAGGGGGCATTATCTTAGGAAGTGAGCCAGTCCAAGTGCAAGATTCAGAAACACTTCTTTGATAAGAGAATTAGTAGAAATTTGGAACTTTCTGCATCAGTGGTTATGGAAGCTCATGAAATCACAGCTTTCGGGACTGAATTAGACTATTCTTAGGGAAATACGAAGGTAAGGAATTGAGGTGCTGCCAGCCTTGATCTAACTGATTGGCAGAGCAGGACCCAAGGGGCTGAATGGCCTCCTGTTCCTGTGTGATTTGGTTCCAATAGAACTTGCAGTGTTTTTGGGTGCTACGGTCTGAATGTGGTTTTAACTGTAGTCGAATCAGTCTGCAATAATTGAATCATTACTGCACCATGAGATGTTAAGTGTTTGGAATTGGCTGAAGATGGAAAATACAAACATCAAACTGGGTATTATTTTAAATTGTGACTACGCGGAATAAAAAGTTCTCTGTTTAAAGTTAAGCTGTTATCAGTGTACCATAGCAAACAATGATTGGTTGCCAAATGCGTAATAATTTAATGCTTTGAAAGCAAGTCAGCTGGAAACGCAACTAAAACCAAAATAGAACTCCTGCTTATTGAGAACAAACTTTAAAGTAAAAAGTTGTTTTCTTTGTGTCGGTTAGATAAGGCAATATTTTCAGCTTGTGAGAAATGTTCAAACTGTAAATATTCAACTTTTTCATAGAATCATAGAATCCTACAGTGCAGAAAGAGGCCATTCGGCCCATCAAGCCTGCACCGCCCACAATACCACCCTGGCCCAATTCTGTAACCCCACATATTTATCCTGCTAATCCCCCTGACACTAAAGGGCAATTTATCATGGCTAATCAACCTAACTCGCACATCTTTGGACTGTGGGAGGAAACCAGAGCACCTGGAGGAAACCCACGCAGACATGGGGAGAATGTGCAAACGCCACACAGTCACTCGAGGCTGGAATCGAACCTGGGTCCCTGGCGCTGTGAGGCATGATGTGGAGATGCCGGCGTTGGACTGGGGTAAACAAAGTAAGAAGTTTAACAACACCAGGTTAAAGTCCAACAGGTTTATTTGGTAGCAAAAGCCACACAAGCTTTCGGAGCTGCAAGCCCCTTCTTCAGGTGAGTGGGAATTCTGTTCACAAACAGAGCTTATAAAGACACAAACTCAATTTACATGAATAATGGTTGGAATGCGAATACTTACAACTAATCAAGTCTTTAAGAAACAATGCTGTGAGGCAGCATTGCTAACCACTGTGCCACCGTGCTGCATCTAAACACATTTCCTAAACACAGGTTTTGAATAACCTGCGTAGAATATGATCCAATTAATGTTAAAACTCTTCACATGTGGGACCTTTTGATCGTTTCGGACAAGCTGTGAAAAGGCTTGCCAGAGTTTCACCGAAAAAGCTCTTCAGATACAATGCTTGGATCGGTGCGTTGTTGCTGCCCCCTGGGGGAGCAGAAATAAATTTCACTTTATTGTGGGACTGAGATTATTCTTCATAACAGAGTGAATAGGAGTTGGAATAGTCCATTTGGGCCTGGAGTTTTCTCAGCCATTCAATCAACCCCCCTTTCCTGTCCTGTCCTCATACTCTTCCATTTCCTCTTATGGGACCAATGTTAGCATTCATGTTGAAAGGGCTCGAATACAAGAGCAGGGATGTATTGCTGAGGCTGTATAAGGCTCTGGTCAGACCCCATTTGTAGTATTGTGAACAGGTTTGGGCCCCATATCTAAGGAAGGATGTGCTGGCCTTGGAGCGGGTCCGGAGGAGGTTCACAAGAATGATCCCTGGAATGAAGGGTTTGTCATATGAGGAGCGGTTGAGGAGTCTGCGTCTATACTCGATGGAGTTTAGAAGGATGAGGGGGGATCTAATTGAAACTTACAGAATACGGAGAGGCCTAGATAGAGAGAACATGGAGAGGATGTTTCCACTATTAGGAGAGACTAGAACTCGAGGGCACAGCCTCAGAGTAAGGGACACCCCTTTAAAACTGAGATGAGGAGGAATTTCTTCAGCCAGAGGGTGGTGAATCTGTGGTGAATCTGTGGAACTCATTGCCACAGAGGGTTGTGGAAGCCTCAATGGCCTCTGTTCGCTCCAGTTAGGTCGGGCCGCCAGCCCATTAGCGGGGAGCAGTTGTAAACCCCGCTGGAGGGAACCACTCCTGGCTCGGTGAGTGGGGGATGCTAGCAGACCCAGAGACTTCAGTCCCAGGCACTGATTACTCCAAAATTCCTGGAGCTGGAGACACGTGGAGGTGGTGGTGCCCAGAGGGGAGGCTGCTAAATGGCCTCTGCTGATGTCTCCTGGCCTGGTGCACTGCCAGAGCAGCTCAGCAGGCTGGGAGAATCACCCCCTGTGTGTCGTCAGGGACCAGATCAGAAACTCCAAGGTATATTATGAAGTTAACCTGGAACCCCGACTTTATTTGATTTTTAGCATTAGCGCGAGCATAAAGTGTTTCACTCCAGCTGTGATTTGACTGGCCTACTTGGAAGCTTTTATCAAACGAAATTTGTTTAACAACTGTTGAGAAGTTGCATATGTAAGATTAGAGTGGTGTTCGACAAATGTAAATAGTGAAAAGAAATGCTAAAAAAAAAGAAATCATACAGCATTGTCTTTAAAAAGCAGGTATTTTTATGCGTGGATTTTTAATTACAGAGTGCAGGCCGCAAAAGCTGATTTTTGCAACATCTGGTATCAAAGCCTCGAATCAGTGTTCCAACCTAACAAAACAGGCTTTTGAATTGGACCAATGGGTTTAAAGCAAGTACGCAGAGACACAGAACCAATAGAATTCAAATGTGAGGCTAGTTGACAGCCTCAAACCACTCAGAACACTGTGAGTGTAATTCCAGGCTTATAAACCCAGAAAAAGCAGGGGTGGGGGGGGGGGGGGGGGGCGGGTGGTGGTGGTAACTGTCAGAGTATGCTTGCCGCTTCTTGAGTCGGAAAGAGGGAAGGCAAGGCTCTCATGTAAATCCTGCAATTTCATGAATGTCTTCATAAAATCATTATCCGAATAGAGAGAGAGACCAACTCAGAAAGTGTTCCAGATGAGAACATCACCGGAGAAAGTTCATACTTCCAAAAGAAGCCTGGTTGTATATTATTTGAGAGTGACTGGATTCTGTAATGATTTATTTCATTATTCCTGAAAGAGTCTTGTAATATTTGAACAGCATTCTATTGGGATTTTATTCAGTTTGTTCATTGTTTTAATAAGGTTGTCACCAGTTTAAAAAAAATAAAGACCTGTTATTTGTTCATGATAGAGAGTGTCAGATCCTGCTTTAATTTACCAAAACCAGTAGCTTCTTACTCCCTCACACGCACGCATATAAGATTCTGAGGATTAGAAGAGAATTAGCATAACTTCTACCAGTTGAAATACTTAAACATGACAAGGTATAATTTTTAACAGCTAGCTATCTCTATAGTTCCAATTTAAGCAATATCCCCACAGACATTAATCCCACTTCAGTATCAGTTAGCATAAAATCATATAGGCTTAAGTGGGTGTTAGACTTCCAGCCTTTTAACACACATGGGCAGAGATACAGGAATACATCTGTCTTCTCACTCCCATACAGCAGCCTCCAGCGAAAGATCTCTCTTCAAACAGCAAAACTTCAGAGAAAGAGACCTATTTTCTGGCAGGTCCCAGATTCCAATCTCCAAAGAGAGACAGAGACACACAGAGAGCTACTTGTCTCTAGAAATCTCAAGCAGCAACTGAGGTTGTGTCTCTCTCTGTGAACCTAGCCCCACCCAGTCACATGATTTTTCCTGTTAATAAACCCAATCAAGCCCCACTCTGAAAAACCCCACGGGAAAACACTAAAATAACAACACTGCATTAGCCCAGATTAAAACAGACACTCCAACAATTAGGATCAATTCTGCTTCTGCAGTATCAGCATGTGGGCTGCCGGTTATAGACAGAGCGGCACCGAGTTAATAGAGCTGACTGCTAAAAAACATCCTGCACAAGAAACATGACACAAATACATTTCTGAAGGCACAGTATGGTCACACGATTGTCATTATCAGACTGTTGGACCTGATTCTTCCATTTTGATGCTAAGTTCCCGTGCTGGTGGGAAAACAAGAGTGTTTCCTGCTGGCGCGAGCAGCGTCCAAAGATACTAATTAGGGAACTTCGAGCAACCTGCCAGCCAGCCCTGCTGTTTCGAGACTGGGCTGCCATTTTTAAAGGGCTCCCCAATCTCCGTCCTCAGAGGTAGACCCCCATTCCCACAAAATATGAAACAGCGCACGCCTCCCCCAAGGATCAGCCACTCACCAACCTCTCATCGAAGAGGGACATCCTCCCCACCTACAATTAACAGGTAACCCCCCACGCCGTGCATGAGGGTGACCCCACCCATCCTCCCCGCCTCAGCCCCCCCCCCCCCCCACTCAGCTCCTGATCATCTCAGAACTCCCACTCAGGCCCCCTTCCCCCTCAGACCCTCCACTCAGACCCCCCTCTTCAGGCCATGTGGCATTGGAAGTGCCCACAGTGCTCTGCCCCTCACCCTAACCCCTTTGCTGTTGGCAGCCTGCAGGGAAAGTGTCCCTCAAGGGTCCTGGGGGCTCGGCTGGGGGCCACTAGATTTATCATATTTGGTGATGGGACAAACTAAATATAGGGTCAGAGGGGCAAACAAGAGTCTCTACTTAAAAGAGGTCTAATGGAATGACAACTTTCATTTTTCCAAGAATTTTAACCCATGTAATGATTTCTTTTAACACAAAAGTAACAATCAAGGTTACAGGCAAGAATTAAATGGAAATTAAAACAGTAATTCCATGTGATGCTCATCACTGTCCAGTAAACCCTTATGTGGTGATCAATTGTTCTGTGTTTGATTACGTGAGTCTATTTACTGTTAATGCTCACTGTGCTCAATTGGTTTAGCCTGGGTGTGGACTCAGAGGAAAGTAAAGAAAACTGGAGAAAGAGTTAAAGCATTCCATGGACAATTGATCCTAAAGCACTGTGACCAAAATCAGTTACATACATAGACACTGGTGTGATTGCTGCACACCTCTGGGATATACAGAATATACAATCCCCCCTCGTCCCTATATTTTGCTGCTTGGTTGTGGGGGGGGGGGGGGGGGGGGTGCTGCTTGGGCTGTGCAAAAAAGTTTGGAATGTGGGAGAGCAGACGGCCCCAGAGATCTTGCCCTGTTGGAAGGATTTCAAACATAAAAGTAATTCTCATGGAGACACACCACAGAAACTGGCTGGTTCACCCGATCACTTTACGTTCATGTTCATCCTCCGCATGAACAGTATCTGAATCCCATATTACAGAACAGAATCATAGAATCCCTACAGTGCAGAAGGAGACTATTTGGCCCATCGAGTCTGCACTGACCACAATCCCACCCAGGCCCTATTTCCGCAGCCCCACTTATTCACCCTAGCTAACCCCCCCTGACACTAGGGTCAATTTAGCATGGCCAATCAACCTAACCCGCACATCTTTGGACTGTGGGAGGAAACCGGAGCACCCGGAGGAAACCCACGCAGACACAGGGAGAATGTAGAAACTCCACACAGACAGTGACCCGAGCCGGAAATCGAACCCAGGTCCCTGGCACTTTGAGGCAGCAGTGCTAACCACTGTGCCACCGTGTCCCTGGGAATCGAACCCGGGTCCCTGGCACTGTGAGACAGCAGTGCTAACCACTGTGCCACCGTGTCCCTGGGAATCGAACCCGGGTCCCTGGCACTGTGAGACAGCAGTGCTAACCACTGTGCCACCGTGTCCCTGGGAATCGAACCCAGATCCCTGACGCTGTGAGGCAGCAGTGCTAACCACTGTGCTACCGTGCCCCCGGGAATCGAACCCAGGTCCCTGGCGCTGTGAGGCAGCAGTGCTAACCACTGTGCTACCGTGCCCCCGGGAATCGAACCCAGGTCCCTGGCGCTGTGAGGCAGCAGTGCTAACCACTGTGCCATCGTGCCGCCCTAATATTCTCACTCTGTTTCCCATATCCCTTTCCCCCTTTCCTGCAATCACCTAATTGAGCTATTTAAACATTTATATGGCCTCTGATTTTTGCTCTATCATTTTTAATCTCCGCGCTCTGGTTTGCTATATTTCTGAGTTTCGAATCATCTGAAATTCTGCCCGGTATCTCAAATCTATTTCAAGAAGGAGCAACACTGTACTCCAACCATGGCCTCCGCTGTGAAATCATTCTCTTTTAAAAAGAATCCCTTTGGTATAATTAATTACTGATGATATCCTAATGTTGCTGCCTTGGTTTTAAAACACCCCCTTCACCCCTTGTACTGAAATCCCACTCTCAGCACATTCTCAAAGCCAGTCACGCACACCAGACCTTCCCAGTTATTCAAATAGTTCATAAATAAAAACAAAATACTGCTGGAAACCTGAAATAAAAACAGAAAATGATGAAGTACTGGCAAGGTATCTAGAGGGGATGGGTGTGCAGGCAGTGCAATGTTCCTCTTGCACTATGTTCGAGGTGAGGGACGACGTCAGTGTCCCTGCTGATTATACCTGTGAGAAGTGCATCCATCTGCAGCTCCTCCAAAACCGTGTCAGGGAACTGGAGCTGGAGTTGGAGGAACTTAGGATCATTAGGGATGCAGAGATGGCCATAGACAGAAGCTTCAGGGATACAGTTACTCCGAGGAATGAAAATAGATGGGTGACGGTGAGAGGGGCTGGGAAGAAGCAGTCGGTGCAGGGATCCCCTGTGGTCGTTCCCCTTAGCAATAAGTATTCCGCTTTGGATACGGTTGAGGGGGACGACATACCAGTGGTGAGCCGCAGTGAGAGGATCTCCGGCACTGAGTCCGTCCCTGTGGCTCAGGAGGGTAAGGAGGAGAGCGGGAGGGCAATAGTTATTGGGGACTCATTAGTTAGAGGGATAGATAGGAGGTTCTGTGGCAGCAAAAGAGACTCGAGGATGGTTTGTTGCCTAGCGGATGGCAGGGTCCGTGATGTCTCGGACCGTGTTTTCCGGATTCTTAAGGGGGAGGGGAAACAGTCACAAGTCGTGGTACACATTGGTACCAACGACATAGGTAAGAGAAGGGACAGGGATTTAAAACAGGAATTTCGGGAGCTGGGCTGGAAGCTGAGAGCAAAGACAAAACATGTGGTCATCTCTGGTACGCTACCGGTGCCACGTGATAGCGAGTTGAGGAACAGGGAAAGAGTGCACTTAAACATGTGGTTGCAGGGATGGTGCAGGAGGGAGGGTTTCAGATACGTGGATAATTGGAACACGTTCTGGGGAAGGTGGGACCTCTACAAACAGGACGGGGTGCACCTGAACCAGAGGGGCACCAGTATCCTGGGAGGGAAATTTGCTACGGCTCTTCAGGGGGATTTAAACTAATTTGTCAGGGGAGTGGGAAAAGGAGTTGTAGTCCGGAAGTCAGTGTTGAAGGTGGTGAGATATTGGGGAAGGTATCAAGGTCAAGGGTGGGTACCGGTAGACAGGAAGATGGGTTGAAGTGTGTCTACTTCAATGCAAGGAGCATCCGGAACAAGGTGGATGAACTTGGGGCGTGGATTGTGAAGGAGGAAATTTTCCAGAAAACCATATTTGCATCATCAAACATATTTTTATTGGACTAATTGGCACCACTCATAACGGGCCAACAATGCAGAGGGGCACCCCCGGATGGATATTCGATCGGGTCTCCCCCTGCACAGCTGAGAGACTCACGAATTTCAGAAACTACGGAAGATCCCTAATCTGCCTAGCAACAGCACGTAGCGGCATTTTTAAACTGGCCAAGGCAGACATAAAAATCTGATAAACTAAGAGATAAGGATAAAAGGTTAAGAATGAAATACCCCAGACACCCAACAGGACAGGATGACATTAACACTCAATCTCACAAGCAGGAAACACAGACACGGAACAATAGGATCAATTTAAATAAGAGGACACATAGAGATGGTAATGGGAAACGCATTTAGACACCGGGGCAGGACCAAGTAATCCCATTAACACGAACACACACCATACAAATGCTAATCCATGAAACTTCCTAGGGACTTTTGAAACTGACAGACCACTTTATACATTGTGTAAAAAAAGGCATAATCAAATGTTCCCGCGCGAATTTTGGATCCCTATAAAGATCCAGAGCTGATGTGATTTAATTGAGATCAACGTGGCCAAGCCACTGTTTCTGAGCTGGCTACGGGGGTCTCCCTGGGATCCCAGTAATTGTACAATAAAGACACGCTTTGAACCTTGATTTGCGACTCAACTTCTATTCTGCACTGGTAAGGGATATTTCCCTACAACAAAATGGCGTAGTCGGCAGGATTTGATATCTGACTTCTGACTGATGGCCACAGTTTGAAAGTCGGGATCAAATTTAAACGAATCTGATACAAATCCAGAGCAGTCAAAGGCGAGTGCAGGTCTCCGTTCAAAGTGAGGTACCTTTAAGGGTTAGGGTTTGTCTGTTTTAAGTATTGTTGTCTTGTAGAACTGTATAATCTTGCCTAAGTTTTTAAATTGAAACAGAAGTCCGCACTAAAGAGGTACAGGTCAGAACGACCGCGTGGAAAAAGGTAAGTAACTTTTAACTTTAATAGGAGTAAAGGACCAGAGGTAAAGATAACAGGTTTTGGGCTATTTGATAACAGGAATTAAGACTAATATAAAGATAAGTACCGCATGCAGAACTAATTGGTATAACTAACCCAGGATTGTAAATGAAACCGCTGTCTGTGCCAAGGCAATAGGACAAGGGAGTGCTTGACTCAAGGTGCCCTACCCTAAACTGGACGTTAAGAGGAGAAATCTCCCACGCTAAGGTTGGGTTTTGAAGCGGGCGCTAAGAGGCACAGGCACTCAGGGTGCAAGGCACGGACAGTGTAAATCGGGTAACAACACTGACTCTGAAGGGACGAACAACCTCAGAGTCGATACAGTTACTAACTATAACAGGGGCTTTGATAACAGAATACATGTGTGTAAGTGTTGAGGAAAAGGGGACCCGATCCATCCTGACCAAGAGACACGACGACGGAGGATCCATTAGGGACCCGGGCGGAGTTTGATAACCTTGTTCGTCTGTAGGGAACACCACAGCCCATAGCAGGATACCCGGTTTTGGGGTAACGGATCAACCCTGCTAGTGGGGGTGGTGGCCGAGCGGGAGGCGTTGTACTTAGAGGGGCTGGGAACAGGGGCGGACAAACCCACTAAACAACCAGCACACATCCCAATAAGACAACACAAAATAGTCCAAGCGTGAGGTGTCAGGAATAGTTGGGGGAGCCCAGGGGAAAGAGACCCACTGGAACCTCACTACGAGGCCCTACAGCAATACAGACGGTGCTGGGGCAGTATCAGTGACAGGAGATAAGGGAGAGAGTTGAGGCACTTTTACTGTAGCAGCCAGCATACGGGGGTTGCAGGACTGCTAGACAGAAAAATGGCAGACCACGTTGTTAAGGGAGAAACTGCAGTAGCTCTCATTTTGAAGTATCTGTTAGCCAGAGAAGCGATTGTTGCAAAGATGAAACGGAACGGGTGGAACGCATCACAAACTTTAGAAGATCAAAGAAAGTGGGTAGACGGAGTTAAACGGGACAAAACAAAAGTAATGGGAGTAATATTAGTGACCCAGTTAGCTGGACTAATTGAGGAAGTAAATGCCTCAATGGAGGAGAGACACAAAGAGACAGAACAAATTAAAGTATTACAGGAGAGAGTGAGGGAATTAGAATACAGAAACCACACTGCGGAGATAACGCAGAGATCAGAGGAAACGGACCCTCGGCGCCCATACGAGTCAGTGCAGAAACATACAGCCACTCCAGCATCAAAAGAAAACATAGACAATTATAATCTAGCGCCAGTCACGAGAGGAGGGACGTTAGCACAACCAAAGGCAACCTATAAGCCTTTTACGCCAGGGGAAAGGCAGCAGATGGATAGGAGAGATCTTAGTTTTTGTATTTCAGTGTGTTTGTGAGATCTGGTAGCTTGTCGAATGTAGGTGGTTGTTGTTGTAATTAGATTGAGAGCAGGGAGCTCTTTGTTCCTGTGGAATGTTTGCTACAGGCAGTGGGTGCAGTACATTGCACCTTGGTTTAGCCTCAGGGGGCTGGGAGAGTGTTAAAACTGTTAAAGATTAAAGTGATAGGATTTCTCGAATTTACTTCTGTTTTGAGTCAATTACAGTTTGGAAGAAAGAAGAATAAAAGCGATTGTCTTAATCAATGTTCTGTATTCTCTTTGAATGTTTTACACTCATCCCAGTCTGAAATGATAAGTTTGAATGAAAAAGGATGTACTGTGGAATGACTTTTGGAAGCTTCCATGTGTGTGTGTGTGTGTTTAAACAAAGTGGTTGCGTGGATGCTTTGTTGTTGTTTGTTTTAATGTTAAGAAAGGATTTAAACCTTGGAAGGAAGCATGTGCTCTTTCCTTTGTCTTGAAGTAGAAATTATAAGAGTTAGTTGAGGCGTTAAGAGAAGAAAATAAGTTATTTTGTGGAAAGGTAGAAAAGCAGGAACAAAAGACTGAGGTCTATGAATTAGTTTAAAGTATATCAAGTCAGTGAAATACAGTATTAATCGCAGAATATCGCGATTTGCGAACGTCAGATAGTTTAGTATTCTGAACTAGTTAAAATTATGTACTGCCGTCAGAATTTCATGAGCCATCAAGGTTCAAGGTTTGCCAAATATAAAAGCACTGCAAAGCTTAAAACCTAGCCAGTTAAGAAACCAAAATGTTCCTAATCAAATAACTGGTATGTATTGTACCTGCTTTGATTTTGATTCGGCGCCTGTTACTTTTCCTAGAGTGCGGGGGTTTCGATCTGGAGCTCAGTTTAAAAATAGAAACGGCTTGAATTAAAAGGGTTTGGATATCACGGGTACGATGTGTAAAGTGGTATGATACAACTGCCGCTTGATTATTTTCATTATACAGTATAGCACTGCCATATAGACACAAGAATAACATCAAATCCTGAAAAGCCTTAACCAACTTTGTATGATATATTCATATACTATATTGGGCATTGATAAAGACATAATTATTTTGTGAAGTACTGTGGTGTAGCGCTTGCACGCAAACAAATGATCAAATTAGAGATAATGTAAGAGTACTCATATAAAGATCGGAACTGTATGGCATGTGATTTTAATGGGGAAAGCGATGTCTTTTGATAAGATTACATACAAATGAATGGATGTCCAATTGCAGCCAAAAAAGGCCAGTACAAAGTGTTATTTAATTCACACTAAGCTTGCTATGGATGGGGGATGCCAATTCAAGTTGATTCGGACCAGGGAACACATTTCACAGGAAAGGTTCTGAAAAACATTTGCCAACTATTAGGAATAAAACAAAAATTTCACATCCCCTATCACCCACAAAGTTCCGGGATGGTGGAGAGGATGAATCGGACTCTAAAAATAACAATGGCAAAAGCAATGCAATCCTCAGGTAGAAATTGGACAGAAGTCCTACCTGCAGTTCTGATGAGGCTTAGGGCGACCACAAATCGAACTACTGGCTTGACTCCATACGAGCTGATGACCGGGCGAGCAATGCACTTACCCGAAAACATTATTACAGGCTGGACAGATGTGGGTCCGATAAAAGATAGGATCCGACAATACATCCGAGACCTTAGCACCCAATTGAAGGGGATGCGCCGGTCCGTAATTTCTAATCAGGCACAGGTCGACGCAGAGGGGGACTCAGAAATATTACCAGAAGTCCCAAAGGCCGGGAGCCGGGTATTAACAAAAGTGCTTCCTGCAAAACCAGGATTTGCCCCAAGATGGCACGGACCTTACGAGGTCATTATTAGCGGAGATACCTGTGCCTGTATAGATATAAGGGGACAGGGGGTCTGGAAACACTGGACCCAATTAAAACTATATGAGGACAAATGAACTAAAAAAATACCGTTTTGCTCATTCAACTTCCACAGGAACCAGGACCAGATCTACTATCAAGACGTCGGAACCAACTACTTTTAATTTGATTGCCTGTTTATTTTCTGTATATACTGTAATTGTAAAATACTGTTGAAAAAAAAAAAAGAGCGATATGGGAACAGGGACATATCTGATAATAACCCTGACCATTGTAAATACACTCCAACATATGGGGGTTAGGGGAGCAGAACCACCAATCATGGAAGGAAACCTATTCCTGAAAACACACATCCAGATCTATGGGAATAGGACCGCTTGTTACCCCTCAGCGCGATCAGTAAACTCCCTATTCATCGCAACACCAGGGTGGCTCCCACAAGAGTTATTCACTATTGACACATCGGGGGCCCCCTGCAAAGAACATATTGGGTACTTTAAGCAAGGGATACAAGGAAGGTGTGTAGAGCTCACTGAGCCGGGAATTCTAAGGGGGACGGGACCCCAACCGGAGGAGACACATGGGAACTACCCACAATGTTTTAAGGGAGAGGGATGGGGGTGCGTGCATGCCTTTGTCCCTAAAAATGATTCGTGCGCTGAGGCACATTGTGCTCTCCAGGAGTGCCGGGTCCGGGAAGGACACTTCACTTGTGACTGCAAGCAACAAAAATGCATTGCAGTCACCGCGGGTAGGCAGCTTATGTGTGGCAAGTGCAACGGCACCCACGTAAGCTCAGCCTCGGGGACATATCCATTTGATTCTCGCCAAGAGGTACAATCAAGTGGACAGTCAAGGGGGAGGGAAGGTTCCACAAGATGGGGCCATGCGGTCAAACGACCCCGGGGTAATGCATGTTATCGGGTTAAAGACGGGTACGTGTTTTTATTTAAAAATGTATATATGACGGCCACAGACAGGCCTCCAAGGTTCTTTTCCGTAGGGACAATCAGACCTCTCACGGTTCCATGCCCAAGTGAAGGGCATGTCCAGAAACGCATAGTGACCAGGGCCATCAGCGCAGAATTTTGCTCCGACTGGCAGGCCCCTGTCACACTAGGGTCTTCTTTAGGATATGGATTTCTGGGGACACTATCCCTGGGAGGCGCCGCAGGGGTGATCAGTGCCAGTAATAGGAACTTCTTCATATGTGGACTGACCATTTTAGGAAACAACACCCTACAAGCATTAGGCGCAATTGACCAAGAACTCGCAGAACTCAGACTATACACACAACAAACGAGATATGCGGTGGACTATCAGCTAGCCAGACAAGGGGGGGTATGCACCATCATCAAGGAAAAATGCATCACATACGTACACGACGAGACACTAAACATAACAGCAGCCATGTCCGGGATACAAAAGCAATTGGATAACTTTAAACAGGGGTTAACAGGGACTGATGGGTGGTTAGGATGGCTGTTTAACACAGTTTGGGGAGCATATATTATGAAGGGATTAATCCTAGTAGTAGCCATCCTGTTCACACTCTGCCTTGGCCTAACCTGTATTAAAGTGATATGTGCAAATATTACATCAAGAATGCTACCCACTGCCAGTATCCAGATGCAAGAACTTAACAACGACCCAGAAGAGGAGGAACAACGGCAAGGACAACAGCTGTACAAATCACTGTTCCTCTGAAGGTCGTCCATGGGGGGTCAGCCATGAATGGCACCCCCTGGACGAGAGGAGGGACTGAAGGAGGAAATTTTCCAGAAAACCATATTTGCATCATCAAACATATTTTTATTGGACTAATTGGCACCACTCATAACGGGCCAACAATGCAGAGGGGCACCCCCGGATGGATATTCGATCGGGTCTCCCCCTGCACAGCTGAGAGACTCACGAATTTCAGAAACTACGGAAGATCCCTAATCTGCCTAGCAACAGCACGTAGCGGCATTTTTAAACTGGCCAAGGCAGACATAAAAATCTGATAAACTAAGAGATAAGGATAAAAGGTTAAGAATGAAATACCCCAGACACCCAACAGGACAGGATGACATTAACACTCAATCTCACAAGCAGGAAACACAGACACGGAACAATAGGATCAATTTAAATAAGAGGACACATAGAGATGGTAATGGGAAACGCATTTAGACACCGGGGCAGGACCAAGTAATCCCATTAACACGAACACACACCATACAAATGCTAATCCATGAAACTTCCTAGGGACTTTTGAAACTGACAGACCACTTTATACATTGTGTAAAAAAAGGCATAATCAAATGTTCCCGCGCGAATTTTGGATCCCTATAAAGATCCAGAGCTGATGTGATTTAATTGAGATCAACGTGGCCAAGCCACTGTTTCTGAGCTGGCTACGGGGGTCTCCCTGGGATCCCAGTAATTGTACAATAAAGACACGCTTTGAACCTTGATTTGCGACTCAACTTCTATTCTGCACTGGTAAGGGATATTTCCCTACAACAATTGCTACTTGGGACTACGATGTTGTGGCCATTACGGAGACATGGGTAGAACAAGGACAGGAATGGTTGTTGGACGTTCCGGGGTATAGATGTTTCAGTAAGTGTAGGGAAGCTGGTAAAAGAGGTGGAGGAGTAGCATTGTTAATCAAGGATAGTTTAACGGCTGCGGAAAAGCACTTTGAGGGGGATATGCACACTGAGGTAATATGGGCTGCAGTTAGAAACAGGAAAGGAGCGGTCACGTTGCTAGGAGTTTACTATAGGCCCCCAAATAGTAATAGAGATGTGGAGGAAGAAATTGCAAAGCAGATTATGGATACGTGTGGGGGTCACAGGGTAGTTGTCATGGGGGACTTTAACTTTCCAAATATTGATTGGAACCTTTGTAGGTCAAATAGTTTGGATGGGGCACTTTTTGTGCAGTGTGTGCAGGAGGGTTTCCTGACACAATATGTGGATAGGCCGACAAGGGGTGAGGCCACATTGGATTTGGTACTGGGAAATGAACCGGGCCAAGTGTTAGATTTGGTTGTGGGAGAGAACTTTGGAGATAGTGACCACAATTCGGTGTCTTTTGTTATTGCAATGGAGAGGGATAGGGCCAGACGGCAGGGCAAGGCTTACAATTGGGGGAGAGGTAATTATGATGCGATTAGGCAAGAATTAGGGGGCATAAGATGGGAACAGAAACTGTCAGGGAAAGGCACTGATGAAAAGTGGAACTTTTTCAAGGAACAAATACTGGGTGTCCTTGATAGGTATGTCCCTGTCAGGCAGGGAGGAAATGGCCGAGTGAGGGAACCGTGGTTCACAAAAGAGGTGGAATGTCTTGTGAAAAGGAAGAGGGAAGCTTATGTAGGGATGAGGAAACAAGGTTCAGATGGCTCGATTGAGGGTTACAAGTTAGCAAGGAATGAGCTGAAAAAGGGGCTGAGGAGAGCTAGGAGGGGACATGAGAAGTCCTTGGCGGGTCGGATCAAGGAAAACCCCAAGGCTTTTTACTCTTATGTGAGGAATAAAAGAATGACCAGGGTGAGGTTAGGGCCGGTCAAGGACAGTGGTGGGAACTTGTGTATGGAATCAGTAGAGATAGGCGAGGTGATGAATGAATACTTTTCTTCAGTGTTCACCAAGGAGAGGGGCCATGTTTTTCAGGAAGAGAAGGTGTTACAGGCTAATAGGCTGGAGGAAATAGATGTTCGGAGGGAGGATGTATTGGCAGTTTTGAATAAACTGAAGGTCGATAAGTCCCCTGGGCCTGATGAAATGTATCCTAGGATTCTTTGGGAGGCGAGGGATGAGATTGCAGAGCCTTTGGCTTTGATCTTTGGGTCCTCGCTGTCCACGGGGATGGTGCCAGAGGACTGGAGAGTGGCAAATGTTGTTCCTCTGTTTAAGAAAGGGAATAGAAATGACCCTGGTAATTATAGACCGGTTAGTCTGACTTCGGTGGTTGGTAAATTGATGGAAAAGGTCCTTAGGGATGGGTTTACGACCATTTAGAAAGATGCGGATTAATCCGGGATAGTCAGCACGGATTTGTGAAGGGCAAATCGTGCCTCACAAATTTGATAGAATTTTTTGAGGAGGTAACTAGGTGTGTTGATGAAGGTAGGGCGGTTGATGTCATATACATGGATTTTAGTAAGGCGTTTGATAAGGTCCCCCATGGTCGGCTTATGATGAAAGTAAGGAGGTGTGGGATAGAGGGAAAGTTGGCCAATTGGATAGGTAACTGGCTATCTGATCGAAGACAGAGGGTGGTGGTGGATGGAAAATTTTCGGACTGGAGGCAGGTTGCTAGCGGAGTGCCGCAGGGATCGGTGCTTGGTCCTCTGCTCTTTGTGATTTTTATTAATGACTTAGAGGAGGGGGCTGAAGGGTGGATCAGTAAATTTGCTGATGACACCAAGATTGGTGGAGTAGTGGATGAGCTGGAGGGCTGTTGTAGGCTGCAAAGAGACATAGATAGGATGCAAAGCTGGGCTGAAAAATGGCAAATGGAGTTTAACCCTGATAAATGTGAGGTGATTCATTTTGGTAGGACTAATTTAAATGTGGATTACAGGGTCAAAGGTAGGGTTCTGAAGACTGTGGAGGAACAGAGTGATCTTGGGGTCCATATCCACAGATCTCTAAAGGTTGCCACTCAAGTGGATAGAGCTGTGAAGAAGGCATATGTGTTAGCTTTTATTAACAGGGGGTTGGAGTTTAAGAGTCGTGGGGTTATGCTGCAACTGTACAGGACCTTGGTGAGACCGCATTTGGAATATTGCGTGCAGTTCTGGTCACCTCACTATAAGAAGGATGTGGAAGCGCTGGAAAGAGTGCAGAGGAGATTTACCAGGATGCTGCCTGGTTTGGAGTGTCGGTCTTATGAGGAAAGGTTGAGGGAGCTGGGGCTGTTCTCTCTGGAGCGGAGGAGATTGAGGGGAGACTTAATAGAGGTTTATAAAATGATGAAGGGGATAGATCGAGTGAACGTTCAAAGACTATTTCCTCGGGTGCATGGAGCTATTACAAGGGGGCATAACTATAGGGTTCATGGTGGGAGATATAGGAAGGATATCAGAGGTAGGTTCTTCACGCAGAGTGGTTGGGGTGTGGAATGGACTGCCTGCAGTGATAGTGGAGTCAGACACTTTAGGAACATTTAAGCGGTTATTGGATAGGCACATGGAGAACACCAGGATGGTAGGGAGTGGGATAGCTTG
Source organism: Mustelus asterias (assembly GCF_964213995.1). Classification (NCBI taxonomy): domain Eukaryota; kingdom Metazoa; phylum Chordata; class Chondrichthyes; order Carcharhiniformes; family Triakidae; genus Mustelus; species Mustelus asterias. The sequence continues at coordinate 3,172,046 of NC_135828.1, read as the reverse complement.
ATCTTGGTTTCAGATGAAGGTCGGCACAACATCGTGGGCCGAAGGGCCTGTTCTGTGCTGTAATGTTCTATGTTCTATAAAAATCTCAGCAGGTCTGGCAGCACCTGTGTGGAGAGAAACAGAGTCAGTGCTTTGTAGCATTCCCACAGTGCAGAAGGAGGCCATTCGGTCCATCAAGTCTGCACCGACTCTCCGACAGAACATCCCACCCAGGCTCTACCCCCGTAACCCCACGTATTTCCCCACTAATCCCCCGAATCTACACATCTTGGGACAGCAAGGGGCAATTTAGCCTAACCTTTAAATCTTTGGAGTGTGGGAGGAAACCGGAGCACCCGGAGGAAACCCATGCAGCCACAGGGGTGGGGGGGAATTTTCCAGCTGCGCTCACCACAAAACTGGAAAATCCCGCCCAAGATCAACAGGCCTTTCCATGGTGTGCCCCTCGCCCGCTACGATTCCGGTGGCGAGCGGAGTGGAAAAATTGGCCCCGGGGGGAACGTGCAAACTCCACACAGAGAGTGACCCAAGCCGGGAATTGAACCCGGGTTCCTGGCGCTGTGAGGCAGCAGTGCTAACCACTGTGCCACTGTGCTGCGCCCTAATACATGAACATCTCCCCTCCCCTCATCCCCACCTCTCTCTCATTTTAACATGCTCCTCAAAACCTACCCTTTGACTAAGACTTTGATCCTAATATCTCCTTGTGTGGGCGCCACGGTGGCACAGTGGTCAGCACTGCTGCCTCACAGCGCCAGGGACCCAGATTCGATTCCCGTCTTAGGTCGCTGTCTGTGTGGAGTCTGCACATTCTCCCCGTGTCTGCGTGGGTTTCCTCCGGGTGCTCCGGTTTCCTCCCACAGTCTGAAAGACGTGCTGGTTAGGTGCACTGACCTGAGTGTGGCGACTAGGGGAATTTCACAGTAACTTCATTGTAGGGTTAATGTAAGCCTTACTTGTGACATTAATAAATAAGAAAAAACTTGTCAAATTATATGAGCAGCCAGAATTGGTGAGTTTTTCCAGCAGTTTTTGTTTGGTACAGATAGTTCCAAAATTCCCTTCGGAATCCTTCCTTTGCTGATTATACACTGGCTCCTGGAACACGCATGGAGCCTTCATGGATACGGCAGATCAGTTCTCCGATTTGTACACATTTCCCCCGACACACACACAATACATGGCCCTTCTCCGCTAGAGGGAAGCGGTGAGATTGAGAGCTGTTGTCCCAAGGCTGTGGGATCTCATCCCCTCTCCAGCAGTGCGTCTGAGCTGTCACTGGGCGAGGGGGTCTCCCCCATCACAACAGCAGCCAGAGAGAGAGAGACGGGGCAAAGCACACACCCCAGCATTGTCGCTGCTGCAATGGGGGGTAACCAGGATTTCTCCAGCACTCACTCAGTCCAGCTCTGAGAAATAAATACTGGCGGATTTTCACCAGACTGGGAGCAGCCAGCATCATTATCTGTGAGTTTTCAGTGTCAGCGCTGAAAAAAACTGCTGGATATTTCCATTTCGATCAAATTCGATTTTAATGATATTTTTATATCAATATAACTGCTTTCTTCATCCTTCCTACAGTGGCTGCCTGAAACCTGTTACTTTCCACCAGGGGCTGAGGTGAGGGTTAATATTTAAACCAGCAACGATTTCATGACAATTTGTCGATTTATTTGCAGCGAGCAGGATTGTGCATCGCGTTTGCACAGTTCCTCAAAGGTTTCCTGATATCATTGTTCAAAACGCAGTTTATAACTCTGAACTTTCACCCTCCCTCCTTCAATGCTGCAGCCTCACGTACCCCATTCCCAATCCCCCCACTTGTTTGCAAGTTTGGAGAGTGAGGGGAGGGTTTGGTGTGATTATTATTTCTCTCTGTCTCTCAGAAAATCACAAGGTTGGGGTGTGCAGATGTGGGTAAAAAGCAAATTACTGCGGGTGCTGGAATCTGAAACCAAGAGAGAAAATGCTGGAAAATCTCAGCAGGTCTGGCAGCATCTGTAAGGAGAGAAAAGAGCTGACGTTTCGAGACAAGATGACCCTTGGTCCACAAGGGTCCCCACCAAGGGTCGTCTGGACTCGAAACGTCAGCTCTTTTCTCTCCTTATAGATGCTGCCAGACCTGCTGAGATTTTCCAGCGTTTCCTCTTTTGGGTTCAGGTGTAGGTCTTTGTTTCGAGTTCTCCGAAAGGTTTTGCCATCCATTCCCTGAACCGTTGCCACTTCCTTTGTGATTTATTTTTCAGAGCGAGTTCCAGCATTAATGGGACAACATTCAGACAAAACCATTTCATCCTCAACTGTATGAACTATTGGAACATAACCCAGGATTGCAGTGAATCTGCGCTGCAAAAAAATGGGTGCTGTTTTTATTCAATGATTATTGCTGATTGGAGTGAAACTATCAGGGCAAAGGCTAAGATTTGAATTCCCCAATGTGAGGTCCCAGTCCCCATCCTGTCCCATTTCTCTCAGGCCAATCCCCATTTCTGAATGCTGTGGTCACTGGACATTTCCAGCGATTGGGGTAATGCTGCTCAAAGGCAGGGTTTAAGTTTTCTTAAGTTTATTTATTAGTGTCATGAGTAGATTTGCATTAATGTTGCAATGATGTTCCTGTGAAAACCATAGAATCATAGAAACCCTACAGTGCAGAAGGAGGCCATTCAGCCCATCGAGTCTGCACTGATAACAATCCCACCCCAGGCCCTATCCTCACAACCCCACACATTTACCCCATTAATCCCTCTAAGCTACACATCCCAGGACACCAAGGAGCAATTTAGCATGACCAATCAACCTAACCCGCACCCCCTTGGAATGTGGGAGGAAACCGGAGCACCCGGAGGAAACCCACGCAGACACAGGGAGAATGTGCAAACTCCACACAGACAGTGACCCGAGGCTGGAATTGAACCCGGGTCCCTGGAGCTGAGAGGTAGCAGTGCTAACCGCTGTGCTACCGTGCTGCCCAAATCCCCTAGGGTCTGGGCTGGCCTGGCCAGCTATGGGAAACCATGCTGGGCAAGGGAACCTCATTTGGCATGAGACCAAAAATGTGCTTCCTGATGTTGGGATGAATTTTAGCAGCTAGATTCTCGGGATTTTGCAGATGGTTAAAAGCGAGTCGAGCTTCCTGACGGACAACATAAGAACATAAGAAATAGGAGCAGGGGTAGGCCATCTAGCCCCTCGAGCCTGCCCTGCCATTCAATAAGATCATTCAATGCCAGGAAGGCCTAATACACGCATTAACATGCCATGCATGCTCATTAAAAGTTGATGTTATTTATTAGTGTCACAAGTAGGCTTACATTAACACTGCAATGAAGTTACTGTGAAAATCCCCGAGTTGCCACACTCTGGCGCCTGTTCAGGTACACTGAGGGAGAATTTAGCATGGCCAATCCGCCTAACCTGCACGTCTTTCAGACTGTGGGAGGAAACTGGAGCACCCGGAGGAAACCCACGCAGACATGGGGAGTACATGCAGACTCCACACAGACAGTGACCCAACCCAGGAATCAAATCCGGGTCCATGGGGCTGGGGGGCAGTAGTGCTAGCCTCTGTGCCACTGTGCATCTCACCAGAATTAAGTTCCCCACTGGTAAGAAATTAGACCGTTGGCATTGACGGCTGCACAGATACTGACGAGGTAAACTTCTTCCATGACTAACGATGTGTTGCTGCTCTCTGAGGAGTGTCTGTAAATGCCTGCCTGTGCTTGAAACTAGGAAGTGGTCACGGAAGCTGGCTGGAGGATGACCAAGGGTAAAGGGTTAGGGGGGTGGGGGAGAGTGGAGTAGCGGCCAAGCAAAGGCGGAAAGGGATCGTGCAGACTGTCAGGGTGTCTTTAAATAAGGTGCCTGGGCCTTCGTCGCCATGTGGTAAAAGCAAGAATAGCCCTGCCCCCACCATTCCACCATGCTAATTGGCAAGCTTCTCACAGGTACATATGTGATGGGCTCAGCAGGGCAAGATTACATGGGGTCAGCTTGCTGCAACCCTCCCCCATCCCATTCACCCCCCCCCCCCCCCCCCGCTGCCTCCCCCCACCCCCAGCGGAAACCACTCTCACTTTTCCACCTGCCACTAAACTCAGACCAGAATGATCCATCCCAGCCGGCGTGTCTGGGAGCCTGAGATCAACAATATTCAACGTCCCTCTCCATTCTTCCCCCTCCCTCATCCCTTCCTCTTCCTCTCCACCATCAACCCCCATCCTCTCACTCCCCTCTCCACCCCCACCCCTCAATGAGCCTCAATCTTGTTTTTCATTTTTGATGTGGTTACTTTGTTAAAATCAGTAATTTAGTTGCCATGTTACCACTTTCCGTTAACGTAGATGTGTTGGAACTGAGGGCGGAGCAGAATCACCAAGGAACTGGAAGATTATCCAGGAATTGAAGACACCCCAAACTTATTTCTTCTTCTTCTCCCAGTCCCCATCCATCTGCAATTTTCCCCTTTGTCTCAAGATACTCCTCATGCACAGATGCTTGAATTCACAGCCATCAAACCCCTTACTCTGAGAGTTCAGAGGTTGCAGGAATGGTAGAAATGTCACTTTATTGGTTTAAGCTCAGCTGCTGATTTATATTCTGATTGAGAACTGATAGCGTAGCAATCGCTGCAAAATAAACTCAACATGTGAATAATTACACAGGAAGAGTTTTGTTGCGTACTCGCTCAGTGAGGGATAATTCCAGCTCCCAATGTTTGTCTTGATGCAGGATTCATTTGTTTAGGGTGTGGCTGTTGGATATCTCCTGTTTCCCGATTATTCCTACTGGTAATAAAGTAATAAAACTATAAAAATAAAACAATGTGCAGAGGTTATTTAGACCGGAAACATTTAACAAACAGATCATTTTGAAATTCCGGCCATCTGTCTGATTTAAGTCTGGACCAGTTATCGCGAAAAGTAATTTGTGGTAATCATTATACAGATTAATTGCTTTGAGGAGGTTTATTTGATTCAATCAATGCTTTCCCCTGCAAATAGAAATAGTTATTGTTTCTATTCCACTCGCCAAGGGCTAATGGTGTCAGTCATGGCTTTGTTGATGGCGCGCTTGTGTCTGTGACTCAATCATCATAGAAATCATAGAAACCCTACAGTGCAGAAGGAGGCCATTCGGCCCATCGAGTCTGCACTGACCACAATCCCACCCAGGCCCTACCCCCACATATTTACCCGCTAATCCCTCTAACTACGCATCTCAGGGACAATTTGTAACCTGGCCAATCAACCTAACCCGCACATCTTTGGACTGTGGGAGGAAACCGGAGCACCCGGAGGAAACCCACGCAGACACGGGGAGAACGGTCAAACTCCGCACAGACAGTGACCCAAGCCAGGAATCGAACCCGGGTTCCTGGCGCTGTGAAGCAGCAGTGCTAACCACTGTGCCACCGTGCCACCCAATACACTACCGCTCTTTCTCAAAATCCCCTCAGTACAATCACAAATCAGAACAGTGTAGTTCTCCCTGGTGTCCAGCGCCAATATTTAACCCTCAGTCAAATCACTTAAAGGCAGATTATTGCGTCATTATCACACTGTTGCCTCTGGGACTTGCTAAGTCCATTGGCTGCTGTGTTTCTGACATTACAACAGATCATAAGCTCAGTTTGGGTGATTAATGGAGTGGAAGACACACCCCACCACATCCACCATCGACTCCCTACAGTGCAGAAAGAGGCCATTCAGCCCATCCAGCCTGCACCAACAACAATCCCACCCAGACCCTATCCCCGGAACCCCACGTATTTACCCAGCTAGTCCCCCTGACACTAAGGGGCAATTTAGCATGGCCAATCCATCTAATCCGCACATCTTTGGACTGTGAGAGGAAACAGGAGGACTTGGAGGAAATCCACGCAGACACGGACAGAATGTGCAAACTCCACATAGACAGTCACCCAAGGCTAGATTTAAATCTGGGTCTCTGGCGCTGTGAGGCAGCAGTGCTAACCACTGTGCCACCCCCCAAGCTGTGCCCTGGGGATATTGGGCAAAGCGTTAAGGAAAGCTATTGCATGTGAATTTTAAATATCACTGTTATTTTCAAAAGAGTTGATTGTTTATGGAACAGAAAATAGTTCTGAAAGAGTTTCAGGCAGTAGTCACTCAGCAACCTGTGGTTTCAATGATATTCCCACTGTGTGAATGTTTGTATTCCTACAGCAGTCTGTCCAGGACCGTGCGGAGAGGTGTTGGGGATGATTTATATCTTCACAATGGGAAACGGGTCTATAAAAGCACCGAGACCTGAGGAAGCCAATTCCACTCCCAGCCTGATGGGACCCCCGTTGGAGATCTTGGAGAAGCTCAAGAGGAAGATTCTCAGCCTTGAGGAAGAATTAAAGAGGAAAGATGAGCAACTGAAGCAAAAATCAGAGAAAATCAAGTTCCTGGAGAAAGAGCTGAAAGGGAAGCATTCTCAGATAGACAAACTTCAGGACGCTATCGGGTACAACACAGATCCTGTGTCCCCCACTGTCAGACAACACAAGAAACTGGTCAGTGTCATTAACGAGGGGCCAAAGCGGTTCGCACAGGTGGCCACAGAGATTCACCGACGTTTGAAGGCCAAGGAGGGCGTGTCTGCAGAGCCCACCTCCTGGAATTATTACTGTCACAATGTTCAGAAGTCCCCCATTGAGCAAGTTCGAGTGCGGAAGGACTCTGGGTGAGAAAGTAGAATGTTCCTGTCCTAGGAAACACACACACTCACTAATTCCCCATAGCAATACAGCAGATATGTAACTCCCACAACATCCCACCCTCCACCAGTTAAAATTCTGCTCCAATCACCTATAAAGCCCATCCACCTCTCACCCCGAGAAACCTGCCACACATTTAACCTCAACCCAGTTACAAATCCAATCAATTGTGGGCTCACTAGAATCTTCCAAAGGGGCATTCTCCCTGTGGTCACCACCCATCCTTCACCCAGCATCCTGAAAACAGACTATCTGTTATTTAGCACAATGCTGTGTGTGGGATCTTGCTGTGTGAAAATTCAGTGCTGCGTTTCTTACCTTACAGCAATGACTACACTTGGAGAAAGCACTTCATTGGCTGTAAAGCGTTTCGGGATGTCCTGAGGTCGTGAACTGGGCTAGAAAATAACAAGAAATAACTCAAATTTCTAAAGGATCCTTCTCAAGCCCAGCTTTTTCCAAAGAGCCAATGTGATTGTGAATGATGAACATTGCGTTCATCCATTCTTGCAATGTAACAGGCGGGCATGATGGGTTAATCCTGCAGGTTAACTTTCTCTGCCACATTGGCATGAGTTGGCAAAGAATCCAGTTCCCTGACACTCCAGAAAGATGCAGAGAGAGGCTGGCTGAAATTATAAAATCAAGGGATCATAGAATCCTACAGTGCTGAAGGAGAGGCCATTCGGCCCATCGAGTCTGCACCGACCATAATCCCACCCAGGCCCTACCCCCATAACCCCATGCATTTACCGTAGCTAGTCCCCCTGACATCAAGGGGCAATTTAACATGGCCAATCCACCCAATCCGCACATCTTTGGTCTGCGGGAGGAAACCAGAGCACCCGGAGGAAACCCACGCAGACACAGGGAAAACATGCAAACTCCACACAGACAGTGACCCAAGCCAGGAATTGAACCCGGGTCCCTGGCGCTGTGAGGCAGCAGCGCTAACCACTGTGCCACCGTGCCGCCCCGGTATCTCTAGCCTTACCTGCAGCTGGAATTCTATGGTCTCACATTCTCCCTGACAGTGAGAACGGAGAATCGCAGCCACAGGCGAGGCTGGAGAATTCCATCCTGTATCACCATCTCATTGCCACCAGCTGGAGATCTGGGAACTCAACTCCCTCCGTGAGCTGGAAAAGTGAGTCAAGGATGGCCTAAACGTTTATGCGATGATCTATGTTGAGATGGTCTTTGCAATGATGATTAAGAAAGGGAAGTTTGCTGCTTCAGCTGGCAGCCATCTCACCTCTGAGTCACAAAGTTCTGGCTTCAAATCCCATTCCAGGGCTTCAGCACAAAAATGTAGGCTGACATTCCTGGGGCAGCACTGAGGGAGTGCGCCACTGCCAGCGTTGCTGCCTTCTGGGTGAGATGTCAAACTGAGGTCCCACTTGCCTCAGGAGAATGTAAAAGATCCTGTGATGCTGTTTCAAAAAAGAGCAAGGGTATTCACCCTGCTCTCCGGGTATTCATTCCTTAACCAACATTGTGAAAAAGGCAGACTACCTGGTCATTATCACATTGCTGTATGCGGCATAGAACTTAGACCCAGTACCGCCCAGGAACAGGCCCGCCGGCCCACGATGTTGTGCCGAACATCACGCCAAATTGAACTAATCCCTTCTGTCTCCCATGGTCCATATCCCTCTATTCTTTACATATTCATGTGCTTATCGAATCCTGCCACGGCAGATGGTGGAATTTGAATTCAATAAAACTATCTGGAATTAAGAATTTACTGATAACCATGAAACCATTGTCGATTGTTGGAAAAACCCATCTGGTTCATGTCGTTTAGGGAAGGAAATCTGCCATCCTTACCTGGTCTGGCCTACATGTGACTCCAGAGCCACAGCAATGTGGTTGACTCTCAATTGTCCTCGGGCAATTAAGGATGGGCAGTAAATGTTGGCCAGCCAGTGACGGCCAGGTCCCACGAATGAGTAAAAAAATCAAAAGCTCCTTAAACTCCCCCATCGTATCTGCCTCCACCACCACCCCTGGCAGCGCGTTCCAGACACCCACCACTCTCTGTGTAAAAAAATCTTGCCACGCACATCTCCTTTGAACTTTCCCCCCTCACCTTAAGTGCACGCCCCCTAGTATTAGATCTTGCTGTGCCCAACTTGCCTGCCACGTCTCCGACATTGTAACTCATCTCTACACTTCAAAAACCCCTTCATTGGCTGTAAGAACACTTTGAGATGTCTGCTGCTTGTGATCACTGTAAGTCTTTTGTGATAATCAGAATAACAATCTACTTGACAGCTTAAAGAAACTGATCACAGATGCAATCATGCATAATGACTTCCTGAAGAAGCTGGAATCCCTGCACGTGCGGGAGATTGTGGAGTGTATGTACGAGAGGAGCTACCAGCAAACAGACCTCGTCATTCAGGAGGGAGAACTGGGAAACCACCTCTATGTTCTGGCAGGTGAGTCTGAATTTATTGGTAACCGTGTGCTCCCAGTGACAAGAGGCTTCAGGCATGTGCTCCTTCATAAAGAGGGACTCATGGCTCGGTAAACTGAGTTAGAACAGTGAGGAATTACTGAGGGACAAGCAACAGAAAATCCCCTTTAGTCCAAAGTTTGTCTTTTGATCCTCGTTAAGATTCATCTCAAGTATTTAAGTTGATTTATTAGTGTCACAAGTAGGCTTACATTAACACTGCAATGAGGTTAATGTGAAAATTCCTTAGAATCATAGAATCCTACAGTGCAGAAGGAGGCCATTCAGCCCATTGAGTCTTCAACCACCACAATCCCACCCAGGCCCTATCCCCATAACCCTATGCATTTACCCTAGCTAGTCCCCCTGACACTAAGGGGCAATTTTAGCAATGGCCAATCCACATCACCCACACATCTTTGGAGTGTGGGAGAAAACTGGAGCACCCGGAGGAAACCCACACAGACACGGGGAGAACATGCAAACTCCACACAGGCAGTGACCCAAGCCAGGAATTGATCCTGGGTCCCTGGCGCTGTGAGGCAGCAGTGCTAACCACTGTGCCACTGTGCCACTGTGCCTCCAGTATAGAGCCAGATCCTAATCCTGAAAACAAAAGGGAAAATGCTGAAAAACCTCAGCAGGTCTGGCAGCATCTGTAAGGCGAGAAAAGAGCTGGCATTTCGAGTCCAGACGACCCTTTGTCAAAGCCCAAGATTTCAGATTCCAGCATCTGCAGTAATTTGCTTTTATCCTGATTCTGAAAAGTTGCCGCTTCCACCTGCTTGCCCGTTTCCAGTCTTCTCCTTTTCACCTTCTCTTTTTCCCTTCCCCTACTACCCCCAACCTTCCCCTCTTTATAGAGGAGGATTGTAGAGATCGACTGTCCTGTCGGTATGTGTTGAGTTGGTTGGTATGTATTGAATTGGTTGGTATGTGTTGAATTGGTTGGTATGTATTGAATTGGTTGGTATGTGTTGAATTGGTTGGTATGTGTTGAGTTGGTTGGTGTGTGTTGAATTGGTTGGTCTGTGTTGAGTTGGTTGGTATGTGTTGAGTTGGTCGGTATGTGTTGAGTTGGTTGGTATGTGTTGAATTGGTTGGTATGTGTTGAGTTGGTTGGTATGTATTGAGTTGGTTGGTATGTGTTGAGTTGGTTGGTATGTGTTGAATTGGTTGGTATGTGTTGAGTTGGTTGGTATGTGCTGAATTGGTTGGTATGTGTTGAATTGGTTGGTATGTGTTGAATTGGTTGGTATGTGTTGAGTTGGTTGGTATGTGTTGAATTGGTTGGTATGTGTTGAATTGGTTGGTATGTGTTGAATTGGTTGGTATGTGTTGAATTGGTTGGTATGTGTTGAATTGGTTGGTATGTGTTGAGTTGGTTGGTATGTGTTGAATTGGTTGGTATGTGTTGAATTGGTTGGTATGTGTTGAATTGGTTGGTATGTGTTGAGTTGGTTGGTATGTGTTGAATTGGTTGGTATGTGTTGAATTGGTTGGTATGTGTTGAATTGGTTGGTATGTGTTGAGTTGGTTGGTATGTGTTGAATTGGTTGGTATGTGTTGAATTGGTTGGTATGTGTTGAATTGGTTGGTATGTGTTGAGTTGGTTGGTATGTGTTGAATTGGTTGGTATGTGTTGAATTGGTTGGTATGTGTTGAATTGGTTGCCAACTGGATTAGGACTGAGTATTTTTTTTGAAAACTGCAAGTTTTACACATTAATATAATATCAGCCCCATTCCCACTTGTGAAATATTCCTATAGGTTAAAAACTATTATAATGGCGACAACAGATTAATTCACTCAAGAGTGAATGAAGGACATCTGGATCCTCTTGTTGTCTGAATGTAGCTGTCCATCCATCCAAAATTGAAGATGTATCAGTTTAACATGTGACTGTGACCTCATTAGAATCAGACCAATATGTAGAAAGTGCAACCGTCATCTTTTATATCATTATTAAGGTGACTATTGAAACAAGAGAGTTCCAGCACAAGTCTCTAACTATCCTTGTCCACTTCAAATAATTTTGACCAATGCTTTCCAGAATGCTGCAACAGTATCGACTAAGTTGTGATGAAGAGTTAGCGTGCTGTGAAAATACTTAACGGATTACAGGATAGGATAGGATCATTATGAACAGGAGGAGGCCGTTCAGCCCCTCAGGTCAGCCTCACTATTCAGTCAGACCACAGCTGATTTGTATGTCATCTCTAGTTAGAATCATAGAGGTTTATTGCATGGAAACAGGCCCTTCGGCCCAACTTGTCCATGCTGCCCAGTTTTTACCACTAAGCTAGTCCCAATTGCCAGCGTTTGAAACGTTTATGCGATGATCTGTGTTGAGATGGTCTTTGCAATGATGATTAAGAAAGGGAAGTTTGCTGCTTCAGCTGGCAGCCATCTCACCTCTGAGTCACAAAGTTCTGGCTTCAAATCTCATTCCAGGGCTTCAGCACAAAAATGTAGGCTGACGTTCCTGGGGCAGCACTGAGGGAGTGCGCCACTGCCAGCGTTGCTGCCTTCTGGGTGAGATGTCAAACTGAGGTCCCACTTGCCTCAGGAGAATGTAAAAGATCCTGTGATGCTGTTTCAAAAAAGAGCAAGGGTATTCTCCCTGCTCTCCGGGTATTCATTCCTTAACCAACATCGTGAAAAAGGCAGACTACCTGGTCATTATCACATTGCTGTATGCAGCATAGAACTTAGACCCAGTACCGCCCAGGAACAGGCCCTCCGGCCCACGATGTTGTGCAACCAATCTTACCCATGTAACTGTCTAAATGCTTTTTAAAAGACAAAATTGTACCCGCCTCTACTACTGCCTCTGGCATCTCGTTCTAGACATTCATCACCCTCTGTGTGAAAAAATTGCCTCTCTGGACCCTTTTAAGTCTCTCCCCTCTCACCTTAAACCCTTTCCCCATATCATTGATGTCCTTATCAAATAAATCAAATCAAATAAAAATCCAATCATCTCAGACTTGAAAATTCAAACTGACTATTTCTGAGAGAGAATTTTAGATTTCCAGAATCTTCCGTGTGAACCAGTACCTCTTGATGTTGTACCAGACGGTCTGGCTCCAATTTAAAGATTGCATTATGGACTGACGGATCCCTAACTCATTGAACACACTTCGTGAACACTGTGTGTACATCTGGGAGAACATGGTGCGGTGATGGACATATGCACCATTTAATTTCCAAAGTGCTTATGCACCAACGTTACTCCTGTACACTAAAGCAAGAATCAGTGTGGTGTATCAGTGCTGTGTATCAGTGCTGTGTATCAGTGCTCTGTATCAGTGCTGTGTATCAGTGCTGTGTATCAGTGCTGTGTATCAGTGCGGGGTATCAGTGCTCTGTATCAGTGCGGTGTATCAGTGCGGTGTATCAGTGCGGTGTATCAGTGCTGTGTATCAGTGCGGTGTATCAGTGCTGTGTATCAGTGCTGTGTATCAGTGCTGTGTATCAGTGCGGGGTATCAGTGCTCTGTATCAGTGCGGTGTATCAGTGCTGTGTATCAGTGCGGTGTATCAGTGCTGTGTATCAGTGCTGTGTATCAGTGCTGTGTATCAGTGCGGGGTATCAGTGCTCTGTATCAGTGCGGGGTATCAGTGCTCTGTATCAGTGTGGTGTATCAGTGCTGTGTATCAGTGTGGTGTATCAGTGCTGTGTATCAGTGTGGTGTATCAGTGCTGTGTATCAGTGCGGTGTATCAGTGCTGTGTATCAGTGCGGTGTATCAGTGCTGTGTATCAGTGCTGTGTATCAGTGTGGTGTATCAGTGCTGTGTATCAGTGCTGTGTATCAGTGCGGTGTATCAGTGCGGTGTATCAGTGCTGTGTATCAGTGCGGTGTATCAGTGCTGTGTATCAGTGCAGTGTATCAGTGCGATATATCAGTGCTGTATATCAGTGTGGTGTATCAGTGCGCTGTATCAGTGCGGTATATCGGTGCTGTGTATCAGTGCGGTGTATCAGTGCGGTGTATCCGTGCGGTGTATCAGTGCGGTGTATCAGTGCGGTGTATCAGTGCGGTGTATCAGTGCGGTGTATCAGTGCGGTGTATCAGTGCGGTGTATCAGTGCGGTGTATCAGTGCGGTGTATCAGTGCGGTGTATCAGTGTGGTGTATCAGTGCTGTGTATCAGTGCGGTGTATCAGTGCGGTGTATCAGTGCGGTGTATCAGTGCTGTGTATCAGTGCTGTGTATCAGTGCTGTGTATCAGTGCGGTGTATCAGTGTGGTGTATCAGTGCTGTGTATCAGTGCGGTGTATCAGTGCGGTGTATCAGTGCGGTGTATCAGTGCTGTGTATCAGTGCTGTGTATCAGTGCTGTGAATCAGTGCTGTGTATCAGTGCGAAGTATCAGTGCGGTGTATCAGTGCTGTGTATCAGTGCTGTGTATCAGTGCGATGTATCAGTGCGGTGTATCAGTGCTGTGTATCAGTGTGGTGTATCAGTGCGGTGTATCAGTGCTGTGTATCAGTGCTCTGTATCAGTGCGGTGTATCAGTGCGGTGTATCAGTGCTGTGTATCAGTGCGGTGTATCAGTGCTGTGTATCAGTGCGGGGTATCAGTGCTGTGTATCAGTGCGGTGTATCAGTGCGGTGTATCAGTGCTGTGTATCAGTGCGGTGTATCAGTGCTGTGTATCAGTGCGGTGTATCAGTGCTGTGTATCAGTGCGGTGTATCAGTGCTGTGTATCAGTGCGGGGTATCAGTGCTGTGTATCAGTGCTGTGTATCAGTGCGGTGTATCAGTGCTGTGTATCAGTGTGGTGTATCAGTGCTGTGTATCAGTGCTGTGTATCAGTGTGGTGTATCAGTGCGGTGTATCAGTGCTGTGTATCAGTGCGGTGTATCAGTGCTGTGTATCAGTGCGGGGTATCAGTGCTGTGTATCAGTGCTGTGTATCAGTGCGGTGTATCAGTGCTGTGTATCAGTGCGGGGTATCAGTGCTGTGTATCAGTGCTGTGTATCAGTGCTGTGTATCAGTGCGATGTATCAGTGCGGTGTATCAGTGCTGTGTATCAGTGTGGTGTATCAGTGCGGTGTATCAGTGCTGTGTATCAGTGCTCTGTATCAGTGCGGTGTATCAGTGCGGTGTATCAGTGCGATGTATCAGTGCGGTGTATCAGTGCTGTGTATCAGTGTGGTGTATCAGTGCGGTGTATCAGTGCTGTGTATCAGTGCTCTGTATCAGTGCGGTGTATCAGTGCTGTGTATCAGTGCGGTGTATCAGTGCTGTGTATCAGTGCGGGGTATCAGTGCTGTGTATCAGTGCGGTGTATCAGTGCGGTGTATCAGTGCTGTGTATCAGTGCGGTGTATCAGTGCTGTGTATCAGTGCGGTGTATCAGTGCTGTGTATCAGTGCGGTGTATCAGTGCTGTGTATCAGTGCGGGGTATCAGTGCGGTGTATCAGTGCTGTGTATCAGTGCTCTGTATCAGTGCGGTGTATCAGTGCGGTGTATCAGTGCGATGTATCAGTGCGGTGTATCAGTGCTGTGTATCAGTGTGGTGTATCAGTGCGGTGTATCAGTGCTGTGTATCAGTGCTCTGTATCAGTGTGGTGTATCAGTGCTGTGTATCAGTGCGGTGTATCAGTGCTGTGTATCAGTGCGGGGTATCAGTGCTGTGTATCAGTGCGGTGTATCAGTGCGGTGTATCAGTGCTGTGTATCAGTGCGGTGTATCAGTGCTGTGTATCAGTGCGGTGTATCAGTGCTGTGTATCAGTGCGGTGTATCAGTGCTGTGTATCAGTGCGGGGTATCAGTGCTGTGTATCAGTGCGGTGTATCAGTGCGGTGTATCAGTGCTGTGTATCAGTGCTGTGTATCAGTGCGATGTATCAGTGCGGTGTATCAGTGCTGTGTATCAGTGCGATGTATCAGTGCGGTGTATCAGTGCGGTGTATCAGTGCTGTGTATCAGTGCGGTGTATCAGTGCTGTGTATCAGTGCGGTGTATCAGTGCTGTGTATCAGTGCGGTGTATCAGTGCTGTGTATCAGTGCGGGGTATCAGTGCTGTGTATCAGTGCGGTGTATCAGTGCGGTGTATCAGTGCTGTGTATCAGTGCTGTGTATCAGTGCGATGTATCAGTGCGGTGTATCAGTGCTGTGTATCAGTGTGGGGTATCAGTGCTGTGTATCAGTGCGGTGTATCAGTGCGGTGTATCAGTGCGGTGTATCAGTGCGGTGTATCAGTGCGGTGTATCAGTGCTGTGTATCAGTGCGGTGTATCAGTGCTGTGTATCAGTGCGGTGTATCAGTGCTGTGTATCAGTGCGGTGTATCAGTGCTGTGTATCAGTGCGGGGTATCAGTGCTGTGTATCAGTGCGGTGTATCAGTGCGGTGTATCAGTGCTGTGTATCAGTGCTGTGTATCAGTGCGATGTATCAGTGCGGTGTATCAGTGCTGTGTATCAGTGCGGGGTATCAGTGCTGTGTATCAGTGCTGTGTATCAGTGCGGTGTATCAGTGCTGTGTATCAGTGCTGTGTATCAGTGTGGTGTATCAGTGCGGTGTATCAGTGCTGTGTATCAGTGCGGTGTATCAGTGCGGTGTACCAGTGCTGTGTATCAGTGCGGGGTATCAGTGCTGTGTATCAGTGCTGTGTATCAGTGTGGTGTATCAGTGCGGTGTATCAGTGCTGTGTATCAGTGCGATGTATCAGTGCGGTGTATCAGTGCTGTGTATCAGTGCTGTGTATCAGTGTGGTGTATCAGTGCGGTGTATCAGTGCTGTGTATCAGTGCGATGTATCAGTGCGGTGTATCAGTGCTGTGTATCAGTGCGATGTATCAGTGCGGTGTATCAGTGCTGTGTATCAGTGTGGTGTATCAGTGTGGTGTATCAGTGCGGTGTATCAGTGCTGTGTATCAGTGCGATGTATCAGTGCGGTGTATCAGTGCTGTGTATCAGTGCTGTGTATCAGTGTGGTGTATCAGTGCGGTGTATCAGTGCTGTGTATCAGTGCGGTGTATCAGTGCGGTGTACCAGTGCTGTGTATCAGTGCGGTGTATCAGTGCTGTGTATCAGTGCTGTGTATCAGTGCTGTGTATCAGTGCGATGTATCAGTGCGGTGTATCAGTGCGGTGTATCAGTGCTGTGTATCAGTGCGGTGTATCAGTGCTGTGTATCAGTGCGGTGTATCAGTGCTGTGTATCAGTGCGGTGTATCAGTGCTGTGTATCAGTGCGGGGTATCAGTGCTGTTTATCAGTGCGGTGTATCAGTGCGGTGTATCAGTGCTGTGTATCAGTGCTGTGTATCAGTGCGATGTATCAGTGCGGTGTATCAGTGCTGTGTATCAGTGCGGGGTATCAGTGCTGTGTATCAGTGCGGTGTATCAGTGCGGTGTATCAGTGCGGTGTATCAGTGCGGTGTATCAGTGCTGTGTATCAGTGCTGTGTATCAGTGCGGTGTATCAGTGCTGTGTATCAGTGCGGTGTATCAGTGCTGTGTATCAGTGCGGTGTATCAGTGCTGTGTATCAGTGCGGGGTATCAGTGCTGTGTATCAGTGCGGTGTATCAGTGCGGTGTATCAGTGCTGTGTATCAGTGCTGTGTATCAGTGCGATGTATCAGTGCGGTGTATCAGTGCTGTGTATCAGTGCGGGGTATCAGTGCTGTGTATCAGTGCTGTGTATCAGTGCTGTGTATCAGTGCTGTGTATCAGTGCTGTGTATCAGTGTGGTGTATCAGTGCGGTGTATCAGTGCTGTGTATCAGTGCGGGTATCAGTGCTGTGTATCAGTGCGGTGTATCAGTGCGGTGTATCAGTGCTGTGTATCAGTGCGGTGTATCAGTGCGGTGTATGAGTTTTGAGTAAAGGTTACTGTTGTTGTGAATAAATTTTCTCTCTCATTTTAAAGATGGGGTTTTGGAAGTTATGCAGAATGGCAAACTACTGGGACAGATGCATCCTGGGACTGCGTTTGGAGAGCTTGCGATCCTGTACAACTGCAAAAGGACAGCGACAGTCAAAGGTAATAACTAATTCCCTCAGTGAATATTTGCCTTTTTCATCCTCTCTGCACCTCGGTTCACAACTGGCCTGGAATCATGCACTGAATCCCGCAGAGACGCCTCTGAGCTTCTGGAATGGACATCTTCACATTCAGCAGCATAACCCCAACCTGTTTCTGGGGCTAAAGAACTGAATCCAGCCTCAACAGCTCGTGCTGTGTGTGCATGTGTGTGCATGCACGCATGTGTGTGGGTCTGTGTGTGTGTGTGTGTGGGTCTGTGTGTGGGTCTGTGTGTGTATGCATGCATGTGTGTGGGTGTGTGTGTGTGTGTGCATGTGTGTGTGGTGGGCATATGTATCATAGAATAGAATCATAGAATCCCTACAGTGCAGAAGGAGGCCAGTCGGCCCATCTCATGGATAATTAGTATATCATTGCGGGGCTAATTATAAAGAACAGAGAAAAGTGCAGCTTAAGGACAGGCCCTTCAGACCTACAAACCCATGCTAATTGGTCTGTATCCCTCTATTCCCTCCCTATCCATGTACCCATCCAGATGCCCCTTAAATGTTGCTAATGTGCCTGCTTCCACCACCTCCTCTGGCAGCGCGTTCCAGGCACCCACCACTCTCTGTGTGAAAAGCCTCCCCTGCACATCTCCCTTAAACCTTCCCCCTCTCACCTTGACACTTCCACCTTTGGAAAAAGTCTCTGACTGTCCATCCTGTCTGTGCCTCTCATAATTTTGTCGACCTCTATCAGGTCTCCCCTCAGCCTCCGTCTTTCCAGTGAAAACAATCCTAGTTTATTCAACCTCTCCTCATAGCCAACACCCTCGAGACCAGGCAACATCCTGGTGAACCTTCCTTGCACCCTCTCCAAAGCTTCCACATCTTGCTGGTGGTGTGGCGACCAGAACTGCATGCAGTACTCCAAATGCAGCCTAACCAAGGTTTTATATAGCTGCAACATGATTTCCCAACTCTTGTACTCAATGCCCCAGCTGATGAAGGCAGGCATGCCACATGCCTTCTTAATCACCTTGGCCACCTGTGTTGCCACTTTTAGGGAACTATGGACCTGCATGCCCAGATCCCTCTGTATGTTAATGTTCCTAAGGATTCTGTTATTTACAGTATAATTAGTATACAGTATTATTAGTATATCATTGTGGGAGTATTTAGCATATCATCGCAGGGGTAATTAGTATATCATCGTCGGGGTATTTAGTATATCATCATGGGTGTAGTTAGTATATCATTGTTGGGGTATTTAGTATATCATAGTGGGGGTATTTAGTATATCATAGTGGGTGTAGTTAGTATATCATTGTTGGGGTATTTAGTATATCATAGTGGGGGTATTTAATATATCATAGTGGGTGTAGTTAGTATATCATAGTGGGTGTAGTTAATATATTATCGTGGGGGTATTTAGTATATCACAGTGGGTGTAGTCAGTATATCATCGTGGGTGTATTCTTTGTTGCCTTCACTGAGACAAGTCTCCCTGTTCTTGAACCCAATCCCGGATGGGTAAGTGGCAGAGGAACATTCTATCTCACTGTGAAGGGTTTAGTGGCCGAATAGCTCTTGTATATGTAATTCTGCCTATCGACAGGTGGAGATTGTCCAGGGGATGGAGGGAGAGAGATGGAGGGAGTGGAGAGAGGGTGAAGAAGGGGACACAGTGAGGGAGATTGTCCCAGGGGCTGGAGGGAGAGAGATGGAGGGAGGGGAGAGAGGGTGAAGAAGGGGACACAGTAAAGGAGATTGTCCCAGGATTGCGCTGTGAAGTAGATTGTCAGAAGTTCGAATCCCTTTCACAGTTTTATCACCAAACAACATGGTCTTGAGTTACCATTCGTACAAAAATGAAACCTCAGTCCTTTCAGTTTTTCTTCTGTGATTGGAAGTGTTAACTGTTTCAGTGCTGTGTGTTTTTCAGCTGTGACAAAGTCTTGGATTTGGGTTCTGGATCGCCAGGTTTTCCAGAGCATCATGATGGAGACAGCACAGGCGAGAAACAAGAAATATTTCAATTTCCTCACCAGGTGAGAGCTCGGAGCCACTGGCTGCCCGAGATACAAAAACGGATTGTGTGGAATCAAGGCCTGTCCGGACTGGGGACTGATTATCTCACAGCTAACCCAATGTACACTGCGCTCCTGGGGAATGAGTGCACAGATTCTACCCTGGCCGTCGCTATCCTCTTTGCTCTTGGGCATTTGAAATTGGCAATAAAACATATCTTCAGAAACAAGTGTTGGAATAGTCAGTGTTATAAATTGAAGATAGAAACCTGGGGGTATCTAGACAGAGAATACAATTCAACCCAGGCTTTCACACTGCGTAATTAAAAATATCCAAGTTGTTTCTCACTTTCCGTCCCTTTGTGATCTCATTCATTGATAGAAAGACCAAGATTTCTGAACCGGGGAACGAATGTTACATTTCATGTGTTGTGTTCATCCACAGAGGTGAAGGAATTAGTCCATAAGACCATAAGACATAGGAGCAGAATTAGCAGAATCTGCTCCGCCATTCAATCATGGCTGATATTTTTCTCATCCCTATTCTCCTGCCTTTTCCCCATAACCCCTGATCCCCTTATTAATCAAGAACCCATCTATCTCTGCCTTAAAGACACTCAATGACCCGGCCTCCACAGCCTTCTGCGGCAAAGAGTTCCACAGATTCACCACTCTCTGGCTGAAGAAATTCCTCCTCATCTCTGTTTTAAAGGATCGTCCCTTTAGCCTGAGGTTGCGCCCTCTGGTTCTAGTTTTTCCTGCTAGTGGAAACATCCGCTCTATGTCCACTCTATCCAGGCCTCGCAGTATCCTGTAAGTTTCAATAAGATCCCCCCTCATCCTTCTAAACTCCAACGAGTACAGACCCAGAGTCCTCAACCGTTCCTCCTACGACAAGAGTTCAGGGCTTGTTGTCTGTATATTGGCCAGTGCAAACATGGAGAATTTTCAACATTTAAAAATAAATGTGTATGTTTTTTACTCAGTGTTTCCCTGCTGAAAGATTTACCTGAAGAGAAATTGTCAAAGATTGTAGACTGCCTGGAAGTTGTAAGTAAAATCTTTCTCTAAATGCAAGAATCTCTGGAAACTCATTCAGTTACAGATAGAACTTAGTCTGAAATGATTAATTTTCTCTCCTATTTAACAGGAGCTCTTTCAAAGGATAATCTGATGGCAAACATAGAAACATAGAAGATAGGAGCAGGAGGAGGCCATTTGGCCCTTCGAGCCTGCTCCGCCATTCATCACCATCATGGCTGATCGTCCAACACAATAACCTCATCCTGCTTTTTTCCCATAACAAAGAACAAAGAAAATTACGTCACAGGAACAGGCCCTTTGGCCCTCCAAGTCTGCACCGACCATGCTGCCCAACTGAACTAAAACCCCCTACCCTTCTGGGGACCATATCCCTCTATTCCCATCCTATTCAAGTACTTGTCAAGACGCCCCTTAAAACTCACTATCATATCGGCTTCCACTACCTCCCTCAGCAGCGAGTTCCAGGCACCCACCACCCTCTGTGTAAAAAACTTGCCTCATACATCTCCGTTAAACCTTGCCCCTCGCACCTTAAACCCTGTGCCCCTAGTAATTGACTCTTCCACCCTGGGAAAAACTTCTGACTATCCACTCTGTCCATGCCCCTCATAATCTTGTAGACTCCTATCAGTTCGCCCCTCAACCTCCGTTGTTCCAGTGAGAACAAACCAAGTTTCTCCCATCTCTCCTCATAGCTAATGCCCTCCATACCAGGCAACATCCTGGTAAATCTTTTCTGTACCCTCTCCAAAGCCTCCACATCCTTCTGGTAGTGTGGCGACCAGAATTGAACACTATATTCCAAGTGCAGCCTAACTAAGGTTCTATAAAGCTGCAACATGACTTGCCAATTTTTAAACTCAATGCCCCGGCCAATGAAGCTTATCAGTCCAGGGTTTATTGTAATTATTGAGCTTTTTTTTTGTGAAGCTTCTTTTAAGTGCCTGATCACGGTTTGTAATCTCTCCATATCTGTTAGGATTATTACGATAAAGGAGATTACATCATTCGAGAAGGAGAACAAGGCAACACCTTCTTTGTTATTGCAAAAGGAAAGGTAAGAACTCAAACGGGGAATTAGAAGGGCAAAAAGGGGTCACGAAATGCCCTTGGCAGACAGGATTAAGGAGAATCCCAAGGCATTTTATTCATACCTTAGGAACAAAAGGGTTGTCAGGGAAAGAATCGGACCTCTCAGGGACAAAAGTGGGGAATTATGCTTGGAGCCCAAAGAAGTAGGGGAGATCCTAAATGAATACTTTGCGTCGGTATTCACAAAGGAGAGGGATGTGTTGACTGGGAGTGTCTCGGAGGGGAGTGTTGAACCGTTGGAGAAAATCTCCATTACAAGGGAGGTAGTGTTAGGTTTGTTAAAGAATATAAAGACTGACAAATCCCCAGGGCCTGTTGGAATCTATCCAAGGCTGCTCAGGGAGACGAGAGATGAAATCGCTGGGCCTCTGACGCAAATCTTTGTCTCGTCACTGGACACAGGTGAGGTCCCAGAGGATTGGAGGATAGCTAATGTGGTCCCGTTATTTAAGAAGGGTAGGAAGGATAACCCGGGAAATAATAGGTCGGTGAGCTTGACGTCCGTGGTAGGGAAGTTGTTGGAGAAGATTCTTAGAGATAGGATGTATGCGCATTTAGAAAGGAATAAACTCATTAACGATAGTCGACATGGTTTTGTGAGAGGGAGGTCATGCCTCACTAACCTGGTGGAGTTTTTTGAGGAAGTGACCAGAATGGTTGACGAGCGAAGGGCCGTGGATGTCGTCTATATGGACTTTAGTAAAGCGTTTGACAAAGTCCCTCATGGTAGGCTGGTGAAAAAGGTTGGATCTCATGGGATAAAGGGGGAGGTGGCTAGATGGGTGGAGAACTGGCTTGGTCACAGAAGACAGAGGGTGGCAGTGGAAGGGTCTTTTTCCGGCTGGAGGCCTGTGACTAGTGGTGTTCCGCAGGGCTCTGTATTGGGACCTCTGCTGTTTGTGATTTATATAAACGATCTGGAAGAAGGTGTAACTGGGGTGATCAGTAAGTTTGCGGACGACACAAAATTGGCAGGACTTGCAGATAGTGAGGAGCATTGTCAGAGGCTACAGAAGGATATAGATAGGCTGGAAATTTGGGCAAAGAAATGGCAGATGGAGTTCAATCCTGATAAATGCGAAATGATGCATTTTGGTAGAAATAATGTAGGGAGGAGCTATACGATAAATGGCAGGACCATAAACGGTGTAGATACGCAGAGGGACCTGGGTGTGCAAGTCCACAGATCCTTGAAGGTGACATCACAGGTGGAGAAGGTGGTGAAGAAGGCATATGGCATGCTTGCCTTTATAGGACGGGGCATAGAGTATAAAAGTTGGGGTCTGATGTTGCAGATGTATAGAACGTTGGTTTGGCCGCATTTGGAATACTGCGTCCAGTTCTGGTCGCCACACTACCAGAAGGACGTGGAGGCTTTGGAGAGAGTACAGAGGAGATTTACCAGGATGTTGCCTGGTATGGAGGGGCTTAGTTATGAGGAGAGATTGGGTAAACTGGGGTTGTTCTCCCTGGAAAGACGGAGGATGAGGGGAGACTTAATAGAGGTGTATAAAATTATGAAAGGCATAGATAGGGTGAACGGTGGGAAGCTTTTCCCCAGGTCGGTGGTGACGTTCACGAGGGGTCATAGGTTCAAGATGAAGGGGGGGAGGTTTAACACAGATATCAGAAGGACATATTTTACACAGAGGGTGGTGGGGGCCTGGAATGCGCTGCCAGGCAAGGTGGTGGAGGTGGACACACTGGGAACGTTTAAGACTTATCTAGATAGCCATATGAACGGAGTGGGAATGGAGGGATACAAAAGAATGGTCTAGTTTGGACCAGGGAGCGGCACGGGCTTGGAGGGCCGAAGGGCCTGTTCCTGTGCTGTATTGTTCTTTGTTTGTTCTAAGATTATTCTAAGAAGTTTATTGGCATTTATTTATCTAGTTCTGGAATGTCGAGAGAATTCCACTCTTGTGTAAAGAGTCATCATCCAGACTCGGAACGTTAACTCTGTTTCTCTCTCCACAGATGCTGCCAGAGCTGCTGAGTTTTTCCAGCATTTTCTGTTTTTGTTCCATTCTTCTGTGGTGGCTTGCTTAATAATAACATCCCATGGGGTTTCTGACAGATTGGTTGTTGTTGGTGCAGGTTCAATGGCCCGAATGGCCTCCTTCTGCACTGTAAGGATTCTATGGCCACTATTTTACGACCTTGCTCGGGCGAGGCTCGTAAAATCCCACCCGGGGCCAACAGAGAATTCTGTTCTGCGAGTCTTGCCCACCTCGATTCCGGGACGAGCATGAGGGTAAAGTTCCGGCCTATGATTCTATGTTTCTTGGATTGAAGCTCTCTCTACACAGAGGCTGAAATCACACTTTGCGACAAGAGTGGTGAATGAATGAACTCTTCCTCAGTGTCAGCGTGGCTCACTTGGTAACATTTTGACCTCTGAGTTAGAATGTCACAGGTTCAAATCCTTTTTGAAGTTCAGAATCAAGGGGTTGTGGCTTTAGTAAAAGGGGAGTTTCCCTGGTGTCCTGGTCAATATTTATCCCTCAATCAACATCACAAAAACAGATTCTCTGGCTGGTATCACGTTGTAGTTTATGGGATCTTGCTATGTGGAAATTGGGTGTCGCATTTCCTGCATTTCAATGGTGACTACACTTTGAAAGTATTTCATTCGATGCAAAGTACTTTGGGAGATCCTGAGCTTGGGAAAGGTGCTATAGAAATGCAAACTATTTCTTCCTTTTGGAAGATATTTAAAATGGCCAGGTGGGCATTTTTAAAGTGTGTGTGTGTATTTATTAGTGTCACAAATCGGCTTACATTAACACCGCAGTGAAGTTACTGTGAAAATCCCCTAGTCACCACACTCCGGTGCCTGTTCGGGTACACTGAGGGAGAATTTAGCATGGCCAATGCATCTAACCAGCACGTCTTTCAGACTGTGGGAGGAAACCGGAGCACCTGGTGGAAACCCACGCAGACACGGGGAGAACGTGTAGACTCCGCACAGACAATGACGTAAACCGGGAATCGAACCAGAGTCCCTGGCACTGTGAGACAGCAGTGCGAACCACCGTGCCACCGTGCTGCCCCAAGGACAAGTAACATTCTTCCCTAACCTGACAATCTTTTGATCCATTTCATTGCACTTCTGAGCAATCTCATTGTGCTTAGATTGCGTGTGATGTGTGTGAACACACCAGTGGCCTGTAATCCCCTGCATATGAAGTGTTTTATAATGTTCTGGGGATGTGGTGAATTATTATATAAATACCAGTGTTTATCTGAAGGTGTGAAATTCTCCCCATCCGTGTTTTATCTGGCAATGCATTGACACAGTTCTGTTGGTCTGACACAGGTCCGTGTGACGCAGACAAGAGATGGAGATGAAGACCCGCAAGAAATCAAGATGTTAGGACCTGGAGAATACTTTGGAGAGAAAGCATTAATTAGGTACAGGAATGGGGAGGGCACAAAATGGTACTGATCTATTCTGGGCTAAACAATTGCAAATGATACTTTAATCTGTGCGAAGGCCTCTTCCAGAAGAAAGCATTCTGGAATATATTTTAACCCTTTGGCTTCTTCCTCAGTGTATGGGCTGTGAGAGCCCCTAACCAGTCCCCCTCCCCCCCATTTCACCCCCCACTGGACTAACTGCCCTATCTGCTGATATACAGATAGTTCCGGCCATGGGAAGAGTCTTCGGCTGGAATTTTACCGCCTCGCCCGCCCCGGAATCGGGGCAGGTGCGGCTCGCAGAGCGGAATTCTCCGTTGGCCTCGGGCAGGATTTTACGAACCTCGCCCGAGCGAGGTCGCAAAAAAATCAACCGATGTCACATCCTGTCAGAATGTTAACCAACTGACACATTCTAATACTTTGCAGTTTTCTTCAAGAGGAAAGTGCAAAGATACAAGGACAATGATTACACCATCCAGTCAGAATGTTCCTCGGCCTGTGGGACCTTCCACTACTTTAACCACAGGCCATTCCTCAAGGGAGGAGTGTGAAAATACAAACAAAAATCACAATAAGATATCAGAAGGATGTTTAGGTTCTGTTGTATATTCGGAGCCTCCATGCTGCTGGTGTTTGCTTATCTGGGTTTCCTGGTACACACAGTTATAACAGGAAAATACCACTCCACAAATCCTCCTTGTCTTGAAGAAGTGTAACAAAGTGAAAATAAGTGAAAAGTCAAAGAACAACAAAAAACAAAAGCAGCCTAACAAATGTCTCCATTGTCCGAATCCCAGGCCTCCCACTCGCTGTAACTTTGCAATCATTGTACCTCCAATTCTGAACACAGTTCCATTATTTACTCACTCCTCCACTGCTCACAGCAGATTCATTGATTAAAGTTGCTCTTCTCCCAAGACACAGGCGCCAATTTCAGTGCTCGGGCAATGTACAGGGAATGCTTCCTCACTTACTGCTGTGAGGTTGGGATGAGGAATCCTCACAAACACCAGATGCTGAGTAGATCAAAGAGAAAGCGATTTCGACTGCACATTGAGATACAAAACAATTTCTCCTGATCTGAGTTCACTACTGATACTTTTGTGTCTGAGATTAGCCAAGAAGAAAGGGACCTTGGCGTGTTTGTCCACCAAGGCAGAAGGGCATGTTAGTAGGGTGGTGAAAAAGGCATATGGGACACTCGCCTTTATCAACCGAGGCATCGATTACAAAAGCAGGGAAGTCACGTTGGAGTTGTATAGAACTTTGGTGAGGCCACAGCTGGAGCACTGTGTGCATTCTGGTCACCACATTATAGGAAGGATGTGATAGCACTGGAGGAGATTCACCAGAATGCTTCCTGGGATGGAACGTTTCAGTTATGAAGAGAGGTTGGATAGGCTTGGGTTGTTTTTGTTGGAGCAGAGAAGACTGAGGGGCGACCTGATCGAGGTGTACAAGATTATGAGAGACATGGACAGAGTGGATAAGAAGCAGCTGTTCACCTTAGTTGAAGGGTCAGTCACGAGGGGACACAGGTTCAAGGTGAGGGGCAGGAGGTTTAGGGGGGATGTGAGGAAAAACCTTTTTATTCAGAGGGTGGTGACAGTCTAGAATGTGCTGCCTGGGAGGGTGGTGGAGGCGGGATGCTTCACATCCTTTACAAAGTACCTGGATGAACACTTGGCACATCATAACATTCAGGACTATGGGCCAAGTGCTGGCAGATGGGATTAGCTGGGAGTTCAGGGGTTTCTAATGTGTTGGTGCAGACTCGATGGGCCGAAGGGCCCCTCTGCACTGTATGATTCTATGATTCTAGCCAAAAAGGTTAAGGAGTTTACTGAGTGTCCATTTAATGGTTGTGACAACAAGATGTGAAGTATGTCACTGACCTTTTAGACGCTGTGTTTGATCCTCTCCCCAATACGTCCCTGTTACCATCCTCCCTCTCTTTCTGTCTGTGTCTTTGCTCACAAAAATGCAGAAAATCAAACATCTCATTATTCACTGCAGTGGGATTTAGTCTTTGATTCACCCTAGATGTGAATCTGAGGAGTTCTTTCTGAATAACAAGAAAAAAATTCTTGATCAAATCCAATTAACTGGGGCAGCATTGCAAATTTCCTGAGGTTGCCCCATAGAGAAAGCGAGTGTTAAAGATGTTCATGGTTTCTCTGCACTGAATGTGTGCAGCATTGGGATAAACAAACAGATTGGCTGTGACTTGAATAATTTATCAGGTTTAGGCACCAATGTTAATTTTCTGAGTGCTGAACTAGTATGTTTCGTGGTACGGTGGTTAGCACTGCTGCCTCACAGTGCCAGGGACCTGGGTTTGATTCCCGGCTTGGGTCTCTGTCTGTGCGGAGTTTGCACGTTCTCCCCGTGTCTGCGTGTGTTTCCTCCGGGTGCTCTGGTTTCCTCACACAGTCTGAAAGACGTGCTGGTTAGGTGCATTGGCCGTGCTAAATTCTCCCTCAGTGTACCCGAACAGGTGCCGGAGTGTGGCGACGAGGGGATTTTCACAGTAACTTCATTGCGGTGTTAATGTAAGTGCACTTGTGACTAATAAATAAATAAACTTTTTTCTGAAATTATATATATTTTTTAAATCGATTAACTTGTGAAGTGTAATGAGTTTATGTTCAGAAGAAAAAGTAATGTTTTAATTCTGGGAGAGTTAAAGAGTGTTTAAATAGTCATTCTGATCAGATTTTGTTTCCAGGTTCTCGATCTTCTCTTTCTTTACACAGTGAGGACCTCCGTTCTGCAAACATAATCGCAGAAGATGATGACACACAGTGCTTGGTGATAGATCGCGAGTAAGTCTCGCTGTGGAGTCAACTTTCCGCCAAAGTGACCTCCTGTGTTACTGCAATTTTAAATAGTATTTTTAACCTTGGTGTGAATAATACTGTGAGACATAGAATCAGATAGCTCGGACTTTTAGGATGACTGGGATTCCCTTCCTTTCTGGAGAGTTGGAAGAGAAGGACCAGCCAAAAAAGAGTCGAAGGGCAACATTTTATTTCTCCTTTCTAACAGTTTAATAAGATGTAGACCCGGATTTTCCAGCCCCGCTCACCCCAAGACCAGAAAATCACGCCCAGAGTCAACGGGGTCTTTGCATGGTCCGTATCCTGCCCGCTTCGATTCCCGTGGCGGGCGAGACGGGAAAATTTCACCCCTACTATGAATCAGGGTAAAAGGGTTGATGTGAAAAAGAATATTTTGATTATCGAATTTTTATGTATAAAATAATAAACTTCATGGAGACAGATGTTTATTTGCGTACATTACATTTATTGAAAGAAAAGACATTTGCTAATTTATCGTTTTAATTGCAAAGCAGAAAAGAATACGACTTAGCCCTGAACATGACTTAAAATCACCTTCTTCCTCAAGTTCAGCGTCAAATAACACATCCTAAGCTGCTTCATAGGGATCAGCAGCAACAATCATGTCGTCATTTTATAACAATGGTTTCATAGTCATCGTTCAACTTTTAATTCCAGATTTTTATTGAAATCAAGTTTCACCAACTACTATGGTGAGATTTGAACCTGGGTCCCCGGAGTAATCTCTGGTTACGAGGCCAGTGACAATACCACTGCGCCACCACCTCCTCCACAGTCTCAGCCTTCTGTTCATAAATCTGATAGACCGTCCAGAGCTGGCGTTGAAATCCCCAATGTTTAATATTTTTGTTTCTTTCAGGGCAAAGATTCCGATAGATGCACAAATAACCGTGCAGCAGTGAGAGAACTCCAGAGAAGAATGTTAGCGATTGGAGGAAGCTCGCCACACAGCTCAGGCTTTCCTCTATTTACACGTTTATTCTTAGGCATCTGCCTATGATGCGTAGAGAGCTTCCTCCAATCACTGATGTTCTTCTCCAATATCTGGAATTCTCTCACTGCTGCACAGTTATTTGTTGGTTCTGCAAACTTAACAACTTGAGGTTTGGATGGGGCTGTGTAGCTGCCATTCCTTCTTGATGCCATATTGTCAGAAAATATGGGCCAACATTTGTACCGTTCTTCAGCGTGGCCGTGTTTGTGAGTGGCGGCAGCTGCCTGTTTCCATTTCCCAGTTGGAAGCTTTTCCTCCTCTCAG
Organism: Mustelus asterias; assembly: GCF_964213995.1. NCBI lineage: Eukaryota > Metazoa > Chordata > Chondrichthyes > Carcharhiniformes > Triakidae > Mustelus > Mustelus asterias. The sequence goes on along the minus strand of NC_135828.1, from coordinate 3,143,174 downwards.
CCAGTTTTATTGGACAGAATGCGAGTGAGTGCAGCAAAGGAAAATGTGAGGGAAATGCACATGATCCCCAAAAAATTAGTAGACATGACTTTCATATCAGGAAATTAAAATTAATGCTAATTATCATTACCATGCAGTTTCATTATAATTTCATGAGGGAATTAACGTGACCAGATTAAAGATTTGTTTGAAATGTGTGAGTCCATACATTGAAATATGTTTTTAATTTGTGTCCTCAGCATCTTTAACCAAATGGTTGGTACGTACGAGGAGCTGCAGATAAACCTGAAGGAATACGTGGCGCAATTGTCCCGCAGTGACAAACAGAGGAATACAGCGTCAGTATCCTTCAATCATTTCTCATTGTTCAGCTCCAGGTTGGGGCGGCGAGCTGCTAACTTGGTGTATTCATTTGCAGCAGGTCTTGTGATTTTACAGCATTAGTAGAGATGTCCTTGTGCTTCTCAGTGGTTGGCATTCCATCCTCCCAGTCGCAAGGTTGTGGGTTCAAGTCTTACTCCACAGATTTGCACACATTATTCTGTGGCCTGGTGCTCCAGTGCAGTACTGAGGGAGTGCTGCACTGTTGAAGGTGCTGTCTCTCAGTTCAGAACAGGCACCGGAGTGTGGCGACTAGAGGATTTTCACAGTAACTTCATTGCAGTGTTAATGTAAGCCTACTTGGGGCTAATAAATAAACTTTAAAATTTAAGATGTTAAACTGAGGACCTGTCTGCATTCTCAGGTGGAAGCAAGAAGTCATTGTGCACTATCTGAAGATGAGTGGGGGAATTTTCTGGCTTTCTTCCCTCAAAACTCCAAAAATAATTCTTGGAGATATCCCGCCCTCTCTTCAAAAACCTTCCGAAAATATTTCCTCTTGGCCACAAGGCTCATTGAAACGTTAGAACTTCTGAAGGGCAGGTTAGTCTGAACACCAAGAGATTGGGCGGGGTTTTACGGCCCTGCTCGTCCCAGAACCGTAAAATCCCGCCCGAGGTCAACAGACATTTCCATTGTCCATCCCTCGCCCACCCCGATTCCGTGGCGGGTGGGCGCGGTAGAATTCCGGCCATTGTTTCTGCTGGTTGGGGAAGTTCAGAATTAGGAGCCAGTTGTTTAGCACTGAGATAAGACTCTTATCATTTCTTCACTCAGATGGTTGTGACTCTTAGAATCCTCTACTCCACTGAGTTGTGGATGCTCCATTATTGAATATATTTAAGGCTGAGAGGGACAGATGTTTGGTCTCTCAGGGAATTAAGAGATGTGAGGAGCGAGTGGAAAAGTGGAGTTGAACCCCGAGATCAGCCAGCCGTGTTTGTATGGAATAGCAGAGCGGGCTCGATGGGCCGAATGGTCTACTGCAGCTGCGATTTCTACTGCTCCTCGATTCTTATTTCCTTTCCCACTCCCTTGCAAACAGTCTCATATACTCATTAATGGACAACAAGAGTATATCATTGCAAATAATATGTTCCAACCACAGATTTCACAGTCATACAGAATACTGCAATGAATAATTTTGTTCCTATCTTCGTTTTTTTTAAAGAATCGGACCTTTGAATTAATTCACTTTTATTCGGTTTAATTAATTTTTATTCAAGTACAGATAATTAATGTATAACAAACATTATGGGCTGGCCCGGTGCCTCACAGCGCCAGGGACCCGGGTTCAATTCCCAACTTGGATCACTGTCTGTGTGGAGTTTTCACATTCTCGCCGTGTCTGCGTGGGTTTCCTCCGGGTGCTCCGGTTTCCTCCCACAGTCCAAAGATGTGCAGATTAGGTGGATTGGCCAAGGTAAATTGTCCCTTAGAGTCTCATGATGGATTATTGGGGCAAATATGTGGGATTAGAGGGATAGGGCCTGGGTGGGATTGTTGTTGAAGGGCTGAATGGCCTCTTTCTGCACTGTAGGGATTTTATGATCTCCAGGCTTTGTTGTAATTTGCATCCAATTTTATTCTGGGATTGAACGCATATCAGCAGCTTTGCTTATGGGATAACGTCAAGGTTTGTACAGAATTCCACACTGGTGTTTCAGTACACGTGCTTACGAATCCTGGCTGCTTGAGACTTCCTCTCAAACCCCACGAACCGGAACATTATTAAAGAGCTATCCAGCCCTGTAATTATCAATAAACACAGATGCAAACCACAGTCTGTGGAACAGGACACAATCAAGGACAATTTTGATTTAAAAAAAACTCACCCTGACAAGCTAATAAATTCACACAAAAAGGAGTTAAAGTGATTGTTTAAATAACAAGCTAAAAACCAAATCCTAAGGCAGTAAAGAAGATTTTTTTTACTTTACAAGAAGCAGTTGTGAGATAACGCTCATTGCTGTAAAGGCAAGAATGGGGTCAATGTAAAAAGATTTTACAACGAAAGTGCTCATTCATCACTGACTGTTAACTCCAGGTAAAGGGATGGTAAAGGAATTTATAAACCAAGGAGAAATGAGCAGGAAATATTTACTTCCCGATATCCACTTACAGTTTCTGTTGGCTTTGGGTTTATACGGACAGGTTGTTGCTGATATTTCATGTAATGATTGCTTTCGATTGCTCTGTATTTCAGCTCCATTAGACCATAAGACATAAGAGCAGAATTAGGCCACTCGGCCCATCGAGTCTGCTCCGCCATTCAATCATGGTTGATTTTTTTCTCATCCCCATCCTCCTGCCGTTTCCCCACAATCCCTGATCCCCTTATTAATCAAGAACTATCTATCTCTGTCTTAAAGACACTCAATGACCTGGCCTCCACAGCTTTCTGCGGCAAAGAGTTCCACAGATTCACCACTTCCCAGTTGAAGAAATTCCTCCTCATCTCTGTTTTAAAGGATCGGCTCTTCAGTCTGAGGTTGTGCCCTCTGGTTCTAGTATTTCCTACTAGTGGAAACATCCTCTCCATGTCCACTCTATCCAAGCCCCTCAGTATCCTGTAAGTTTCAGTAAGATCCCCCCTCATCCTTCTAAACTCCAACAAGTACAGACCCAGAGTCCTCAACCGTTACTAACGGTCACAGCCTCCGTTAAATTTTCTTTCCCTCACTTCACTGTCACTGAGAGTAACTGGAATTCTTTTTATTCCCCAGGCCCCTCACGTTTGCTTCCTCCGAGTGCAGTGAAATCCTGCGGCTGAGGGAAAAGGTGGCCAGGTTTTCAAACTCATGCCCTTTCAGAAACTTTGACATCGTTGCCACTCTGGGCATGGGGGGATTTGGGCGTGTGGAGTTGGTAAGTGGAAGGGAAGGTGACGGAGGATGCTGGGCAATAGATGGATAATGATGTTATAATTGTATTATGATAATGACAATTTATTCTTGGACATTAGTCACCCATCCCCTTCTTGACTTAAAAATACACGACGCTCTCACATTCATTAATACATCCATTCAATCTGCTTTCAGTTACAGAGACATGTATTTGCATTTCTTAGACTTGTTTTGGATCATTAGTAACTGTCAGAAGAAAACTATTAACCATTCTGTTGTCTTGGGCAATACTTTAATAGAATTAATCATTGCTTTTTTTGTTCCATTCAAACATTACATGAACATTTAAAAACATTCCTTAGTCACCAATGTTGTCCAAACCTGTGTGTTTTAGCTTCTGTAGCGAATAAAGACACAAAGTCGACTTTAAATATTTAAACACAATTTCCTTTATTCTGTAGCTACCGGGACTTACCTAGGATACCTCGCTACCGAGGATGCTACCAGGACTTGATAGTTTGGGTTATAAGGAGAAGCTCGATAGACTGGGACTTTTTTCTCTGGAGCTCAGAAGGCTGAGGGGTGATCTTATAAAGATCTATAAAATAATGAGGGTCATAGATCAGCTAGATAGTCAGTATCTTTTCCCAAAGGTAGGGGAGTCCAAAATTGGAGGGCATAGGTTTAAGATGAGAGGGGAGAGATACAAAAGGGTCCAGAGGGGCAATTTTTTCATACAGAGAGTGGTGAGTGTCTGGAACAAGCTGCCAGAGGTAGTAGTAGAGGCGGGTACAATTTTGTCTTTTTACATGGGTACGATGGGTATAGAGGGATATGGGCCAAATGCGGACAATTGGGACTAGCTTAGGGGTTTTAAAAAAAGGGCAGCATGGACAAGTTGGGCTGAAGAGCCTGTTTCCATGCTGTAAACCTCATAGACTGTCATAAAATCATATGGTGCAGAAAAGGCCTTTTAGCCCATCAAGCCTGCACCGACAACATTCCCACCCAGGCCCTATCCCCCTAACCCCACATACTTACCCCGCTAATCCCTCTAACCGACACATCCCAGGACTCTAAGGGGCAATTTAGCATGGCCAATCCATCTAACCCGCATATCTTTGGACTGTGGGAGGAAACCGGAGCACCCGGAGGAAACCCACACAGATACGGGGAGAATGTGCAAACTCCACACAGACAGTGACCCAAGCCAGGAATTGAACCCGGGTCTCTGGAGCTATGAGGCAGCAGTGCTAACCACTGTGCCACCGTGCCGCCCCTATGACTATGACTCTATGTAGCTACTTAAACAGCAGTAAATACTTGCAATGCAGAAACCAAATACTCACTATCTGTTACTTTACTTAACTTAAGGTTGATTTCCACTTGCAGTTAAAACCTGGCCAGGATTTTGTTGTCACATTGAATCAGTTCTTTGTTCTCTTCTCCTTCCAGATGTTATCTCTCCTTGTGAGCCGGGTTCCCGGGTTCTTCACACTGCCTTTCTAAACAAGCTCTTTGTGTTAGCAGAGTTAAAACTCCAACCAACCCTTGGTAACCAGCCAATGAATTGATCAGAAACCCCAATTGCATCGTTCGATTAGGCCAATCAAATACAGCCAGAATAATGTCATTGGTCACTCCAGACCTCATCTCTCGGCCCCATAAGAGCAGATTGTTTACATTCCAATGCCCGGATAAGGAACACTGGCTCCAAGAGTCTGTTCACAACTCATCCCTGCCAAGGACAAGCTGTTGAATCCGACACCTTCTGTCCTTTGACAAATTCCAGGCCATTGGCCACAGGAAATCCCAGCACAGTGAAAAAAAAAGCAACTTTACCAAAAAATTCAGGTTTGCTTGATTGAAGATCTTTCAGCATATTAAAAGTTCAAACTCCTTTCAGCCACACCAATGTAGCTTCTCAGATATTAATCTTCAACATTTTGTTGGGCTCTCAAATTCATTGCTTTGTGTTCAGTTTCCTGTTGATTAAGCTGCTTCCCCTGGAGTTTGGCCCCTATTAGTCTGAGTATCGTTGTAAGATGTTTGATAATGTATCACGCATTTAGTGCACAAAGACGCAAGCCATTAAATTGTGGTGAAAATTTTCTGAAAACTCCAGGTGAAACTGAAGGATGAAGATGTCACCTTTGCTTTGAAATGTATCAAGAAGAAGCACATAGTGGAGACTCGACAACAAGAACATGTTTACTCGGAGAAGAACATCCTTCTTCAGACCAAATCCCCATTCATTGTGAGGTCAGTAAAGCTTCATTCACAGGACAAGATCATCAGCAATCACTGCATGCTATCCGATTGTTCACAAAATTAACCATATAAGTGTGTGTGTGTGTATATGTCTGTATGTGTGCGCGTGTGTGTGTGTATGTGTGGGCACGTGTGTATGTGTGTGTGAACATAAGAACATAAGAAACAGAAGCAGGAGTAGGCCATCTGGCCCCTCAAGCCTGCTCCGCCATCCAATAAGATCATGGCTGATCTGATAGTGGGTTCAGTTCCACTTACCCGCCCGCTCCCCATAACCCTTAATTCCCTTATTGGCTAAAAACCTATCTATCTGTGACTTAAACACATTTAACGAGGTAGCCTCTACCGCTTCATTGGGCAGAGAATTCCAAAGATTCACTACCCTCTGGAAGAAGAAGTTCTTCCTCAACTCTTCTAAATTGACTCCCCCGTATTTTGAGGCTATGCCCTCTAGTTCTTGTTTCCATTGTAAGTGGAAACAATCTCGATGATTCTACCCTGTCGAGCCCCTTCATTATCTTATATGTCTCTATAAGATCTACCCTCAACCTTCTAAACTCCAATGAGTACAGGCCCAGTCTGCTCAATCTCTTCACATAAGCCAACCCCCTCATCTCCGGAATCAACCTGGTGAACCTTCTCTGCACCCCTTCCAAAACCAATACATCCTTTCTTAAATAAGGGGACCAAAACTGTACACAGTACTCTAGGTGTGGCCTCACCAGCATCTTATACAGTTGCAGCATGACCTCCCTGCTTTTATACTCCATCCCTCTCGTGATAAAGGCCAACATTCCATTTGCCTTCTTGACCACCTGCTGCACCTGCAAACTGTGTTTTTGTGATTCATGCACAAGGACCCCCAGGTCCCTCTGCACAGTCGCATGTTGTAATTTTTCATCGTTTAAATAATAGTCCCTTTTCCTATTATTCCTTCCAAAGTGGATAACCTCACACTTACCAATGTTATACTCCATCTGCCAGATCCTCGCCCACTCACTTAACCTATCCAAATCTCTCTGCAGACTCTCTGTGTCTTCCACGCAATTTGCTTTCCCACCCATCTTAGTGTCATCCACAAACTTTGTTACCCTACACTCGGTCCCCTCCTCCAGATCATCTATGTATATGGTAAATAGTTGAGGCCCCAGCACCGATCCCTGCGGCACGCCACTAGTCATCAACTGCCAACCAGAAAAGCACCCATTTATACCTACTCTCTGTTTTCTGTTAGATAGCCAATCTTCAATCCACGCTAACACTTTACCCCCAACTCCGTGCACCTTTATCTTTTGCAGTAACCTTTTGTGAGGCACCTTATCGAAAGCCTTCTGGAAATCCAAATACAATACATCCACTGGTTCCCCCCTGTCAACCGCACTTGTCACCTCCTCAAAAAACTCCAGTAAATTAGTCAAACATGACTTTCCCTTCCTGAATCCATGCTGCATCTGCTTGATTGAACCATCCATATCCAGGTGTCCTGCTATTTCTTCCTTTATGATAGATTCCAGCATTTTCCCAACTACGGATGTTAAGCTAACCGGCCTGGAGTTACCTGCCTTTTGTCTACCTCCTTTTTTAAACAGTGGCGTCACATTAGCTGTTTTCCAATCAGCTGGCACCTCCCCAGAGTCCAGTGAATTTTGATAGATTACAACTAATGCATTTGCTATTGCCGTTTCTTTTAGTACCCTTTTAGTGTGTGTATTTGTGTGCGCGTGTGTATGTGTGTGTGTATGTGTGTGTATGTCTGTGTGAGTGTATGTGTATGTGTGTGAATGTGTGTATGTGTGTGTGTATGTATGTGTGTGTGCGTATATGTCTATGTGTATGTGTGTATGTCTGTGTGTGTATGTGTAAATGTATGTGTGTGTGTGGGTGGGCGCGCAAACATGTATAAATGCATTTTTTAAATTCATTCGTGGGACACGGGTGTTTAAGTTTATTTATTATTGTCACAAGTAGGCTTACATTAACACTGCAATGAAGTTACTGTGAAAATCCCCTAGTCGCCACACTCTGGTGCCTGTTCGGGTACACTGACGGAGAATTTAGCATGGCCAACGCACCCTAACCAGCATGTCTTTTGGACTGTGGGAGGAAACCGGCGCACCTGGAGGAAACCCACGCAGACACAGGGAGAATGTGCAAACTCCACACAGACAGTGACCCAATGTCGGGAATCGAACCTGTGAGGCAGCAATGTTAACCACCGTGCCACTGTGCCACCCTGTGTCACTGGCTGGCCAGAATTTATTGCCCATCCCTAGTTGCCCCAGGGCAGTTGAGAGTCAACCACATTGCTGTGGCTCTGGAGTCAGATGTAGGCCGGACCGGGTAAGGACAGCAGATTTCCTTCCCTAAAGGACATTAGTGAACCAGATGGGTTTTTCCAACAATCGACAATGGTTTCATAGTCACCAATAGATTCGCAATTCCAGATTTTTTTTTATTGAATTCAAATTCCACCACCTGCCATGACGGGATTCGAACCCAGGTCCCCAGAACATTAGTTGAGTTTCTGGACTAATAGTCTAGCGATAATACCACTAAGCCATCGTCTCCCCAATGTGTGTAGAGTTGTGTGTAAGTATGCATCTTTAAATGTGTGTATTTGTGTGGAGAACTTGTGTCTGTGCAGTTAGGAGTGTATGTAAAAAAAACAGAAAGTACTGGAAATACTCAGGAGGTCATGCAGCATCTGTGAGAAAAACAAAGGCAACATTCCAGGTAGATAACCTTTTATCGGACATTCTCTCTCCACAGAAGGTCCCTGAAACTGCTGAGTGTTTCCAACATTTCCTGCTTTTGTATCAGATTTCCAGCATCTGCAGAATTCTACTTTTCATTGTGTGGGTGTGTGTCTGTCAGTGAGTGTGTGTAAGCCCATACTGTCTTTAAGCTGTGGATACATTTCATTAACGAGTGAGTCCTAATCATATCCAGATGTTCTCTGACACTGTTTTGTCAAACAGAGGTTTGAGAATCAACCACACAGCTTTCCCGTATCACCTAATAATCACTTGAAGCAGAGATTTCAGTCCAATGTAATCATTGCACGTTAGTGTCTTACCCACAATAACGCTGGAAATCTGAAATAAAATCAACAAATATTGGAAATGCCCAGCAGGTCAGGCAGCGTCTGTGGAGAGAGAAACAAGAGCTAATTTTCAGATCTTTCATCAGCATGGGAAAAGTGAGAGATAGAACAGACTTTTAAAAAGTACAGAGCGAGGGAGAGGGGAATGTGGAACATCTGGGAAAGTCAGTGATGAGATAGATGGCAGGGGAGATTCAATGACAAAATGGGTGATGGTGCAAGCCACAGGAAGATGGTAATGAGACAAGTAAATAAACAAGGAAATAGAATGGTCCCTGACCAGAAACCCAGGGTCAGACTTGTAGAATGAACAAGAGTTTTCAGCAAAGCAATCATTCTATTGAATGGGTGATCCAGAACTGTTTGATTTGCTCTGTAAGACCAAGTACACCGCAATTGTGGATTGACCAAAGAAATGAGTATTGGGCGCATGGTGGCACAGTAGTTAGTTCTGCTGCCTCACAGTGCCAGGGATGTGGGTTCAATTCTGGCCTTGGGTGTCTGTGTGGAGTTTGCATGTTCTCCCCGTGTCTGCGTGGGTTCCCTCCGGGTGCTCCGGTTTCCTCCCACACTCCAAAGATGTGCGGGTTAGGTGGATTGGCCAAGTTAAATTGCTCCTCGGTGTCAAGGATTGTTGGGGTAAATATGTGAGGTTATGGGGGTAGGGCCTGGGTGGGATTGTTGTCGGTGCAGACTCGATGAGTCGAATGGCCTCATAGAATCATAGACTCCCTACAGTGCAGAAGGAGGCTCTCAAATTCATTGTTTTGTGTTCAGTTTCCTGTTGATTAAAATGTAAGGTGCTTCACCTGGTGTTTTGCCGTAACCCCATGTATTTACCCCACCAATCCTTCTAACCTACGCATCCCGGGACACTAAGGGACAATTTAGCATGGCCAATGCACCTAACCTGGCGGCACGGTAGCACAGTGGTTAGCACTGCTGCTTCACAGCGCCAGGGACCTGGGTTCGATTCCCGGCTTGGGTCACTGTCTGTGTGGAGTTTGCACATTCTCCTCGTGTCTGCGTGGGTTTCCTCCGGGTGCTCCGGTTTCCTCCCACAGTCCAAAGATGTGCGGGTTAGGTTGATTGGCCAGGTTAAAAATTGCCCTTAGTGTCCTGGGATGCGTAGATTAGAGGGATTAGTGGGTAAAATATGTAGGGATATGGGGGTAGGGCCTGGGTGGGATTGTGGTCGGTGCAGACTCGATGGGCCGAATGGCCTCTTTCTGTACTGTAGGGTTTCTATGATTTCTATGAACCCGCACATCTTTCGAGTGTGGAAGGAAACCGGAGCACCCGGAGGAAACCCACGCAGACAACGTGAAGCCTCCACACAGACAGTGACCCAAGCCAAGAATCAAACTCGGGTCACTAGAGCTGTGAGGCAGCAGTGCTAACCACTGTGCCACCACGCCGCCCCCTTCTGCATTGTTGGGATTCTATGGAAGTAGTCGAATAAGTTCTCTGTTTCATTGCGTTTAATAATTTCCCACCTCAATGCAGTACTTCGTAAAAACAGCAGGTTTTCTCCTGCTCTCCTTTTCCAGTCCACACTTTGGTTTGAGCGATAATCTTCCTGATTAATGCGCTGTAATATTTAGTGAGTAAAATGGGGACAGTCATCTTGAGAAGACAGGATTCTGATTCTGACACTTACGCACCCCAACACTTGCTGTCTGGTGCTGTGAGACTATTGTTGCTTAAACCAGAATTGGAGCATGTCATTTTCAGATGTCGTCAAAAAAATTCAGAAATGTCTGATGAAAATGAATTGTTCCTCCAGCTGACAGAGTAAAAATTAATTGATTTTTAATGGATTGTGTCATCGGTAGCAAAACCTTCTGTTGCAGCTGCTTGTATAAGAGTATACCGAATTCTTTCATCATAGAATATTTTAGAATAATTTAAAACTAAAAGAGTAAATACCGATTATTATAGACAGTATTAATGTACTTTGCACCAAGTGTTATCAATCCAGGGGCTGTAGAGGATATTTCACTCTTTTGCAATGATCCTATTAGTTCAGAGAAAAAATAAGCTGCATTTATGTAGCGCCTTTCCACATCAACTGCAATTTCTTTCCAAGTGGCGATGGTGTGTGTATGACTTACAGTTGTTGGTCTTTCCATGTGCTTGTTCTTCTTGGTGGCTGCAATTGTATGGGGGGTTGGTGAGGTCACACCTGGAGTATTGTGTGCAGTTTTGGTGTCTTTATCTGAGGAAGGATGTCCTTGCTGTAGAGGGAGTGCAGCGAAGGTTTACCAGGCTGATTCCTGGGAAGGCAGGTCTGTCATATGAGGAGAGACTAAGTCAGTTAGGATTATATTCACTGGAGTTTAGAAGAGTGCGAGTGGATCTCATAGAAACTTATACAATTCTGACAGGGTTGGACAGGATGGATTCAGAAAGAATGGCCAGAGTTTTACCGCCCTGCCTGCCACGGGAATCGGAGCGGGCGAGGGGTGGACAATGGAAAGGTGCGTTGATCTCCGGTGGGATTTTATGATTTCGGGATGAGCGAGATCGTAAAATCCCGCCTAATGTTCCCGATGGTGGGGGGAGTCCAGAACTAGGGTTCATAGTTTGAGGATATGGGGTTTCGAACTGAGGTGAGGAGAAATGTCTTCACCCAGAGAGTAGTGAATGTATGGATTTCACTACCACAGAATGTAGTTGAGGCAAAACCCTTGTGTGATTTCAAGAAGAAATTAGTTGGGGCTAAAGGGATCAAGGGATATGGGGGGAAGGGGGGTTTGGATATTGAATTTGATGATCAGCCATGATCAAGATTAATGAAGGAGCAGGGTCCATTCTATTTTGTATGTTTTATGGGTTTGGTAAATTATCTAATTTTCCTTAACTTGCAGAGTTCCCAGATCTTTATACAATCTTCAAACCTATTCCTCCTTCATTACGATCATCTCAGCCTACCCTCTGCATTCTTTTATCCAATAAGTTTCTGGTTCAAATCGCCTTCATCTGAGGACATGCTAAGAGGAAGCAACACTTGGACTCACCTGTTCCAGTTTCTCATGTCCCGATCTCTATTAATCTGTGTCTCCAGTTACTCCTATTAATGCTCTTATTCTGTGGCACACTGGTAATGTCACTGGGTTAGTAATCCCACAGCCCAGCCCAAAGCTCTGGAGGCACCGGTTCAAATCTCACCATGGCAGCCTGTAAATCTGGAATTGAAAGTTAGTTTCAATAAGGGTGACCATCAAACTATCATTGAGTGTTTCAAAATCCTATCTGGTTCACCAATGTCCTTTAGGGAAGGAAATCTGCCGTTCTTACCCGGTCTGGCCTACATGTGACTCCAGACCCACAGCAATATGGTTGACTCTGGAATGGCCGAGCGAGCCACTCACTTCAGGGGCAAGTAGGGATGGGCAACACATGTTGCTCTTGCCAGTCTTGCCCACATCCCATATTAAAAAAACACTGGACATCGGTTGATGAGAAGTGATTCACTTAGGATGTAAACGCAACTTAATTAACCGTTTATCTGAAGCCGGTATCTCGCATTACTAATGAAGAAGGTGAGTTGTGCTGAACGTTATCAATGTCTAATAAATGCTTTCTCTTGCCTTTCTCATCAGTGACCATTTCTTTTCCTGTATTTTCACCTCGTTGACATGTTGAAGAGTTGGAGATTCTGTTGGTTCAGTTCAATTGGGCAATTTAGTTGGGTTGACAGGTTTATCAGTTCTATTTTCCATCCAGTATACGGGCACCATTCACATCGTCAATTCCCAAACTATTTCACAGGAGAATAATGAGACCCAAATGGACAGCAAGCCACTGAAGGAGATATGAGGAAAGGTGGCAGAACGAGCTTGGTCAATGAGATAGATTTTACAGAGCACTCGAGAGGAGGGGAACGAGGTAGCAGGGCAGCAAATGAACAGAAGCAAGTGATTCAGCCCCAGAAAACATAGAAAACATAGAAAATAGAAACAGGAGTGAGCCATTCAACCCTTTGAGCCTGCTCCACCATTCATTTTGACCATGAGCCTGGGGTTCACCATGGATAAGCGTACCCCCAACAAACAGTCACTGTCCATAGAGTAGATGGGGCAGGTGGACTGGGGGAGCAGGGGAAGAAATAGGGTGCTTCTCCCCATCTCCAACAGGCTGATATAGAGTCATACAGCACAGAAAAGGCCCCTCGGCCCATCAAGTTAGAATCCAACATCATTTCTTTCAGTTTATTTTATTCGTGTCACAAGTAGGCTTACATTAACACTGCAATGAAGTTACTGTGAAAATCCCCCTAGTCGCCACACTCCGGCGCCTGTTTGGGTACACTGAGGGAGAATTTAGCCAATGCACCTAACCAACACGTTTTTCGGACTGTGGGAGGAAATCGGAGCACCCGGAGGAAACCCATGCAGACACGGGGAGAATGTGCAGACTCCGCTCAGACAGTGACCCAAGCCAGGAATTGAACCCAGGTCCCTGGCACTGTGAGGCAGCAGTGCTAAGCATTGTGCCATCGTGCAATGGAAAAATGAAGCTAACCATTGTAACTCATGGAGGTTTGATGTGAGGCATTATTAATTGAGTGTGGAGATTGTCTAACCTTCAGCCTCCTATCCCTTACAGGTTGTACCGAACTTTTCGTGACTCCAAGTATGTGTACATGCTCCTGGAGGTGTGCCTGGGGGGAGAGCTGTGGAGTATCCTCCGTGATATGTGAGTGAATGTCTGTTTTATCGTGCTTAGTATAACAATACAAACAATATGTAGCAAAGTAGCACCAATGTTTTAGACAAGCGACAACAACTGGAATAGAAAGCAGAGGAACCTCTGCTTCATTTGTTCAGAGTCCATTGACAATAACTCCTTTCAATCTTGGGCACCTCACCTCAGGAAGGATATTTGGGCCTTGGAGGGACGATAGATTCACGAGAGTGAAGCTGGAATTGAAATGGTTAAGTTAGGAGGACAGCTCATGTAAACCTGGCTTGAAACCCTTCAGAATTTAGAAGGATTGGGGCTGGTCAAATCCAAGTGCTTGAAATGATTTGTTTAGATTGATGAAGGGAAACAAATTCCTCTGGGGGTGAGTACAGAATGAGGGGCTCCATCTTAAAATTAGTGCCAGGCTGTTCAAGGGTGAAATTAGGAAGCACCTTTCACAAGAAAGAAAGTGGAGTCTGGAAATCTCTCCCCAAAGCTCTCTGAATGATGGGGGGGTCGGAGGGCGGGGGGGGCGGGGGGGGGGGCGCTGGCTAGTATCAAATTGGCCGTTCCTTATGCTGCACGGTTATGAAGACCAATAACAGCAGTGTAAGGCTGAGTACATCACTGACAGCAATTTGGGACCTTTTATAGAATCCCTACAGTACAGAAGAAGGCGAATTGGACCATCGAGCCTGCACCAACAATCCCACCCCGGCCCTATCCCCGTAACCCCACATATTTATTTACCCAGCTAATCCCCCCCCGAAACTAGGGTCAATTTAGTGTGGCCAATCAATCGAACCCACACATCTATTGAACAGAACCTTGAGGCAGTTGGGATTGGGGTGAATCGATCGATAGGTTTAATAAATCCGGCTCTACCTGCCTGAGGAAAGGCGGCCAGACTGTTGGCCACCGCCATCTCAGTAAAAATCACACATCAGTGTGGATTACAGGGGAGAAGGTCATGTTTAGCAGTTTAGTGGGAGCAGTTTGGGACGCATACCCTGAAGGTCACAGTAACCTTGGAGGAGTGAGCGGGATAATTTCTTCACTGTGGTTTCAGTTGGAAGGACGAGGTGGTGCTGACAAAACTGTTGAAAATCCAGGTCAGTACCTCAGCATAAACATCAAGATCAAAATCAGCAGTGGTTCCCAATTCCACAGAGGTGAATTCCACTTGGCTGGTTTCCTAATCCTTCCCCATAACCTTGACAGAAAGTCTTCTGAAATTCTAGACAGTCAATTGTAATGACTTCAGTCAGGCCATAGAGGTTGGCCCATTGGAGTATGAACTCCCTGATTAAGAGTCCAATCGATGGGCCAATAAGGGAGTCCGAAAGGATGGTCAAATGGATGGATTGTAAAGAGGTCATTAAAGACTTAAAGAGCTGGATGGGTTTAGCCGAGAATTCTAAACTCCTGGGAGAAGGGTAGGTCGTAGGCTGAGGCCCAGAATGCAGAGGGAGAGAAAGAATGAAGTTGTGTTTTTGTAGCACCTTTCCTACCTCAGGATGTCCTCAAAGCGCTTTACTGCCAACGGGCTACTATTCAAAGTGTTGTGATGTCAGAGTCGTGGCAGCCCATTTGTGCATAGCAAGATCCCACAAATGACAAACAGCGACCAAAACACCAGTTGCCCAAAGGATGAACTGGACTGAAGTGTTTGCTTCACAAAGATTGGGCCCAGTGGGATACTTTCTTGAAAGTATATTCTCGGCTGTCCGGCTGAATATTTACTGAATAAGACCATAAATCATAGGAGCAGAATTAGGCCACTCGGCCCATCAAGTCTGCTCCGCCATTCAATCATGGCTGATACTTCTCTCATCCCCATTCTCCTGCCTTTTCCCCGTAACCCCTGATCCCCTTATTAATCAAGAACCTATCTATCTCTGTCTTAAAGACACTCAATGACCTGGCCTCCACAGCCTTCTGCGGCAAAGAGTTCCACAGATTCACCACTCTCTGGCTGAAGAAATTCCTCCTCATCTCTGTTTTAAAGGATCATCCCTTTAGCCTGAGGTTGTGGCCTCCTAGTTTTTCCTATGAGTGAAAACATCCTCTCCACGTCCACTCTGCCCGTTGCTTTAGAGTCCATGTTTTTGAGCTGAATAGCAGCCAAACTAAAATTCAGTAAAGGGGGATATGAGTTCACTTTTCCGCACATTAGGGTTTTGGATTGGGGGCTCCATGAAGTTAAGGTGCCCATGAAACTGTTCCTGAGGTCAAATCCCAACTGTGCGGCCACAGAAGCCCGGATTGATGGGGATTGCCGCAGTGTGTTAAACAAGAAGAAACCCCAGCCTCCATGGGGGAATCTGAACCCAAGGTTAACCCTGACTCCACACACATCAGGTGTGAAGCTTCCTCTTTCGCAGGTCAAACTGGCAAAACCATTCTGGGCTAATGGATCATCTGAGTTTTTTTAAATTCATTCATGGGACATGGGCGTCGCTGGCTGGGCCAGCATTTATTGCCCATCCTTAGTTGCCTGAGGGCAGTTGAGAGTCAACCACATTGCTGTGGCTCTGGAGTCACATGTAGGCCAGATCAGGTAAGAACGGCAGATTTCCTTCCCTCAAGGACATTAGTGAACCAGATGGGTTTTTCTGACAATCGACAATGGTTTCATGGTCATCAGTAGATTCTTAATTCCAGATATTTTTTATTGAATTCAAATTCCCCCACCTGCCGCGGCGGGATTCGAACCCGGGTCCCCAGAACATTAGCTGAGTTTCTAGATTAATAATCTAGCGTAAATACCACTAGGCCATCGCCTCAACCATTAGCTGCCGTAGACACAGAATGTAGATACATTAACAATAACACACACAAAAGAGCTTTGGCAATAACTTCCATTTATATAGCACCTTGAACACAGTGAAACATTCCAAACATCTTCACAGCGGCAAAGACCAAACACAAAGAACCAGGTTTCTTTGTCCCTGTCAAAGCTGAGTTTGTAACTTTGTTTTCAGGTGTTTCTTCGAGGAACCGACAGCGCGGTTTTGTGTTGGGTGTGTGGTGGAAGCCTTTGATTATTTGCACAATCGAGGAATTGTTTACCGGGATCTCAAACCGGAGAACTTGCTGCTGGATTCAGATGGATATGTGAAAATGGTATGTCCGCCTCCCAGGCCGCATCTGACCATGTTATTCACCCACTAGGATATTGGAACATAAGACCCTGGAGCAGGACTACACCGTTCGGCCCTCTAACCCGCTCCACCAATCAATGTGATTATGGCTGAACTTTGACTTCGATCCACCTGCCCGCCCACTCCCCATAATGGTTTGATTCCCTGAGAGGCCAAAACATCTGTCCATCAAACAGCTGCAGCCTCTTTCCAACACTGATATCTGGAGAGAGCTTTCCTTCGTTCAAACCTAAGGGCAAAGATAATTTGAAGTTAGAATTGCCAACCCTGATTGCTTGCGTTCATAGAATCCCTACAGTGCAGAAAGAGGTCATTCAGCCCATCGTGTCTGCACCGACCACAATCCCACCCAGGCCCTATTCCCGTAACCCCACATGTTAATCCCCCCTGACACTAGGATCAATTTAGCATGGCCAATGTACGTAACCAGCACGTCTTTCAGACTACGGGAGGAAACCCTCACAGACACGGGGAGAATGTGCAAACTCCACACAGACAGTGACCCAAGCCGGGAATCGAACCCCAGTCCCTGGCACTGTGAGGCAGTAGTGCCAACCACTGTGCCACCGTGCCACCTGGAGTGTTGATGAGCTTGTATGTTCAGTTCTGAACAGATCTGGCCAAGACCTGTCCATCGTACAACAGAGGGAGCTGGATTCAGTTTGGGGTGTGGTAACTAGTCAGAAATTCTGTTCACACTGCGGACAGGAACACTAACATTTCCCAGTCCATCGAATTCACTGCCACTGTCTACATTTGCAACGTGTCCATTAGTTTCCAGGCAACATCTCATCATTAGCTGTGCACAATTTGATGCTGCGTTGGATTTTCACCCTGTGCAATGTCAAAGCCAAGTGAAGTGCCTGTTTCACAGTGCGGGGCTCCAGCAAGCAGTGAGGACCCAGCTGTAGGGTCCCAGTAATTTCCAGGAGCAATTCAATCTCCGCAGAGCTGTCAGTATTTACATTGCTTTCAGCCAGGGAAGGCCTATCCCCCAAGACCTCACAGCTCCACATTGCCCAGTTATGTGGGTTGGAAGCTGCAGCATGTTTCCTTTTTAGATAAACCTCCTTAAAATCCACATTGTGAGCAGAACACAGAAGCTTTCATCGTCCACACAATGCGGGGAGTAAATGTGAAAACTGCCCATGCGGCAGAAATTCTGCTGGAATTGCCGGTCAGTCTTTGTTCTGAAATGATGGAGTGTAAAATTAGAGCAACTGTTCCCAGCGGCCAGAAAACACAGAGGTGAAAGATCACTGGGAAAATGAGCGGAGAGGGCTATGCGGAGAATGTTCCAGTGCCTCACTGGGTTGCCCTCTGATCTTTGAGTCTGGCGGTTGTGGGTTGAAATGCTACTCTGGAAACACAGAAACTAGAAGCAGGAGGAGACCATTCGGCCCTTCGAGCCTGCTCCACCATTCATCTTGATCATGGCTGATCATCAAATTCAATATCCTGATCCCTCCTTCCCCCCATATCCCTCAATCCCTTTAGCCCCAAGAGCGATATCTAATTTCTTCTTGAAA
The DNA here is from genome assembly GCF_964213995.1 of Mustelus asterias. Lineage (NCBI taxonomy): Eukaryota > Metazoa > Chordata > Chondrichthyes > Carcharhiniformes > Triakidae > Mustelus > Mustelus asterias. The sequence goes on along the minus strand of NC_135828.1, from coordinate 3,125,191 downwards.
TCAGACAACATTTTGGCCTCAACTACATTCTGTGGGAGTGAATTCCACACATTCACCACCCTCTGGGTGAAGACATTTCTCCTCACCTCAGTTTTAAAAGGTTTATCCTCAAACTATGAACCCTAGTTCACTAGAGACTGAAACAATGAAATCTCGGCTGCCTTTTTAATGAGATGTTAGTTCAAGGCGCTGACTGTTCCAGGTGTCTGTAACAGATCCCCTCTCTCTCTTTCCCACCCCTTTTCCTCTCTCTCTGCATTTTGCCCTTCTTCCACCTCTCTCCCTCTCTCCATCCCACTCAAAGGGCTGTGAATCTTTACAATCCTTTAGTGCAGAGAGTACTGGGTGCTCCATCGCTGAATATATTTAAGGCTGGGATAGGCAGGGAGTGTATGAGAGAGTGGAGAAGAAGCCCAGAGTAGCCACGACTGTAATCAATGGTGGAGCAGGCTCACTATGATCTCGTCCTGCTCCTAACTCTTACATTTTTATGTTCTTTTACCCCTCTCTCTCTTTCTAACCCCTTTCTCCATCTCATTTCTGCCCTTTTCTCCCTCTTCTCTCCACTTCCTCCCTTTCTTTCAACTCTCCCTGTCTCTCGCTCTGCATCCTCCCGCCTCTCCTTCACACTCTGTCCCTCCTCTTCCTCTCTTCCTCCCTCCTTCCCCACCTCTCCCTCCCGCCCTGCCTCCCCTTCCCCCTCCCCCTCCCCCTCCCTCCCCCTCCCCCTCTCCTCTCCCCCTCCCCCTCCCCCTCTCCTCTCCCCCTCCCCCCTCCCTCTCCCTCTCCCTCCCCCCTCCCCCTCCCCCCTCTCCTCTCCCTCTCCCCTCCCTGTCCCCCTCGCTCCCTCTCTCTCTCCCTCCCCCTCCCCCTCCCTCTCTCCCTCTCCCTCTTCGCATTAGGCTGATTTTGGTTTTGCGAAGAGGATTGGCCTCGGCAAGAAGACGTGGACATTCTGTGGAACTCCGGAGTATATTGCTCCAGAGATCATCATGAACAAGGGGCACGACTTTGGGGCAGACTATTGGTCTCTGGGAATCCTGGTCTTTGAACTGCTGACTGGAAAGTGAGTATTGAAGCAAAGTGTCGATCTGACAGCAACAGCGCAGGAAGCACTGGCACACCCCTCAAGGCAGAGGGGCAAATCCTCACTTTATTGGATAGTTTAAACAGGTGCCCCCTGGTGTGTTTTATGGTGACAGAGGTTGGCAGTGGGATCTTCCAGCCGGTCTCAATGCCGGGAACGCGCCTTGGGGGAGCTACCGTCGCGGGAAGATCACACCGAGAAGGGCCAGAAAATTCAGCCCCCTGTTTTTAGAGTTCATAGAATCCTACAGTGCAGAAGGAGGCCATTCAGCCCATCGAGTCTGCACTGACAACAATCCCACCCAGACCCTATCCCTGTAACCTCAGGTATTTACCCTGCTAGTCCCCCTAACCTACACATCTTGTGACACTAAGGGGCAATTAAGCATGGCCAATTAACCGAACCCGCACATCTTTGCAGAGCGTTATGGCACAGAAGGAGGCCACTCAGCCCATCCTTAAAAGGGCAACCCTGTCATTAACATACGTTCATGTCACAGCGGTGGTTAAATATAAAACTTTTTGTTATGTTGTGTTATGTTGGAGTGATATTGAGGGAAAATGTCTTGTGGTTATATTGGAATGAGCAGTCAGGAGTTACACCTTCACTGGACACTTACATCAGCACAGTGTACTCACCCTGTGCACCGACTGGAATCAACCATCTCACATTCACAATGAAGAGTTCCTGCCTGCCAGCCACTGCAGTTTTACACTGATATTTTCTTTAGCTCTGCTGCCTCACAGCACCAGGGACCCGGGTTCGATTCCAGCTTGGGTCACTGTCTGTGTGGAGTTTGCACGTTCTCCCCGTGTCTGCGTGGGTTTCCTCCGGGTGCTCCGGTTTCCTACCACAGTCCGAAAGACGTGCTGGTTAGGTGCATGGGCCATGCTAAATTCTCCCTCAGTGTACCCGAACAGGCGCCGGAGTGTGGCAACTAGGGGATTTTCACTTTAACTTTTAAGAGGTGATGTTGCTCGTTTAGAGGGCTGGTGCAAACCTGATGGGCCAAATGGCCTCCACCTGCGCTGTAACAGTTCTGAGGTAGGCCTTCACTGAGCATGTTTGGATTTGGGACGATGGGATTGTGGAAGAAACGCGGGGTTTAATATTATTCGTAAGTTATGGCTTTGATTTTACTTCCACTTGGCAAAGGAGACGGGTCCATCAGATGATTCGTTCCAACAACATTGATGTCACTGGGTCATGCGTTTTGTCATTAGCCAAACGAGGGGGATTGCCACAAACAATTCTGTGAAGATAGAATCTCTTTAGCATGTTCATTTCATCTTACTGGGAATACAATAACAGATTCTGTTAGTAAAATACTATTTATACAGCAACAGCTTTCCTAATCACTGACTGACAATGAGACATCGACATGTCTTTTGTTGGTCGGTCTGGGTACAGAATAAATTCAGGTAGCATCTTGCGCTGCTCCTTCTCGAAAGCTCCTTCAGCGAGTCGTACATATGATAATCACCTTTCTGTATTTCAGTGAACTAAGTGATTAACATATTCCTTTTCTGAAGTGAAATCTGTTCCTTTTACCCTGAGCTGGGAGGCAGGATGTTAATGTTCTCTTGCTGAAGGATTGGGAAGAGGTTGAACACTGTGGTTACGTTGGGGTTTTATTCTTCAGGGACTGGGGATTACTCTGCTCCATTACTCTGCTACAGTGAATAACTCTTCACTACGGAAGGTTACATTGATTGGGATAGAATTGCTCTCAATGCAGAATTTACTCTTCAACAGAACGCAGTCATCAACACCACAGCAAGAACATTCTCCCTGTGTATGCGTGGGTTTCCTCCGGATGCTCCGGTTTCCTCCCATGGTCCAAAGATGTGCTGGTTATGTACATTGGCCATGCTAAATTCTCCCTCAGTGTACCCGAACAGGCGCCGGAGTGTGACAACTAGGGGAATTTCACAGTAACTTCATCGCAGTGTTAATGTAAGCTTCAATTATGACACTAATAAATAAACTTAACTTTGTCCTTATAGAATCCCTATAGTGCAGAAGGAGGCCATTCAGCCCATCGAGTCTGCACCATCCAGACCCTATCCCCATAACCCCATGCATTTACCCTAGCTAGTCCCCCTGACACTAAGGGGCAACTCAGCATGGCCAATCAACCTAACCCACACATCTTTGGACCATGGGAGGAAACCGGAGCACCTGGAGGAAACCCATGCAGACATGGGGAGAACGTGCAAACTCCGCACAGACAGTGACCCGAGGCCGGAATCGAAAGTCAGTCTGCACAGAAACAGGCCATTCAGGCCATCTGTCTCCCATGTTGAAGCTCCACAAGAGCCTCCTCCCACCCCACCACCATACCCTTCCTTTCTCTCTTATCTATTTATCGAGCTTTCCCCTTAAATATGTCTGAACTTTTTGTCTCAAACACCCTCTGTTGTAGCGAGTTTCGCATTCTCACCATTCTCTGGCATTTTCTAGAAAGCCACCTGATTCAGCTAACCAATCAGCTTGGCATTCGACGCGGGAGATCTATTTGCTTTTTTTGCACTGCAATTATTTTACTTGTTGGAAAAAATATGGCTTCAAGACGAAGGCTGGTGATTTATTGGCAATCACACGACAGAGATGAGCTTGAAGCTTGTTTCTGGAGTTCAGTTGGGAACTCAGTTTTCAAGTAAAATAATGACTATATTTATAATTGTTATACTTAATAAAGTTAAACATCCCATGGGTGGCTCACCCTCTCGATTACCAAACAGAATTTGACATCGAGCCACATTAGGAGATATTGGAAAAGGCGACCTGTAGCTTTGTCAAAGAGGTAAGTTTTGAAGAAAGTCTTAAAGTGGAAGAGAGAGGATGGAGAGTTTTAGAGAGGGAACTCCAGAGCTCAGGGTTTAGTCAGCTCAGGGCAGGGCCACCCACAGTGACATGCATGAACAATGTTTGAGTTGGGAGAAACCAATGGTTCCATCAGTGAATAGATCTCCCAGCACAATAATAATTTACTCACAAAAAGGGCTATGGTGGAAGAATCAATCCAGACTGGTCTTTAGGTTCAAATTGGTTTAGACCATAAGACATAGAATCATAGAAATCATAGAAACCCTACAGTGCAGAAGGAGGCCATTCGGCCCATCGAGTCTGCACCGACCACAATCCCACCCAGGCCCTACCCCCACATATTTACCCGCTAATCCCTCTAACTACGCATCTCAGGGACAATTTGTAACCTGGCCAATCAACCTAACCCGCACATCTTTGGACTGTGGGAGGAAACCGGAGCACCCGGAGGAAACCCACGCAGACACGAGGAGAATGTGCAAACTCCACACAGACAGTGACCCAATCCGGGAATCGAACCCAGGACCCTGGAGCTGTGAAGCAGCAGTGCTAACCACTGTGCTAGGAGCAGAATTAGGCCACTCGGCCCATCGAGTCTGCTCCGCTATTCAATCATGGCTGATATTTTTCTCATCCCCATTCTCCTGCCTTTTCCCCATAACCCCTGATCCCCTTATTAATCAAGAACCTACCTATCTCTGTCTTAAAGACACTCAATGACCTGGCCTCCACAGCCTTCTGCGGCAAAGAGTTCCACAGATTTACCACTCTCTGGCTGAAGAAATTCCTCCTTATCTCTGTTTTAAAGGATTGTCCCTTTAGCCTGAGGTTGTGGCCTCTGGTTCTAGTTTTTCCTCCTAGTGGAAACATCCTCTCCACGTCCACTCTATCCAGGCCTTGCAGTATCCTGTAAGTTTCAATAAGATCCCCCCTCATCCTTCTAAACTCCAACAAGTACAGATCCAGAGTCCTCAACCGTTTATTGTAAGATACTTCCCCAGTGCAACTGACCTACAAGAAGCTCCACCTTCAAGGTGTTCCAGCTGTTTCCATGTGTAGTACAATCAATGTCACATGTTTAACTAGCAATTCTCTTCACAACATCATTGCCACACACTGTGACGAGTCGTATATTGACAGCATTCTCTCCAAGTACCTCCTGATTTACTTATGGACATCCAACAACATATTGAGAAATGTTGCACAGAATTTTCCTCACAGTGAATTATCATATAAGAACATAAGAACATAAGAAATAGGAGCAGGAGTAGGCCATCTAGCCCCTCGAGCCTGCCCCGCCATTCAATAAGATCATGGCTGATCTGACGTGGATCAGTACCACTTACCCGCCTGATCCCCATAACCCTTAATTCCCTTACCGATCAGGAATCCATCCATCCGCGCTTTAAACATATTCAGCGAGGTAGCCTCCACCACCTCAGTGGGCAGAGAATTCCAAAGATTCACCACCCTCTGGGAGAAGAAGTTCCTCCTCAACTCTGTCTTAAACCGACCCCCCTTTATTTTGAGGCTGTGTCCTCTAGTTTTAACTTCCTTATTAAGTGGAAAGAATCTCTCCGCCTCCACCCTATCCAGCCCCCGCATTATCTTATAAGTCTCCATAAGATCCCCCCTCATCCTTCTAAACTCCAACGAGTACAAACCCAATCTCCTCAGCCTCTCCTCATAATCCAAACCCCTCATCTCCGGTATCAACCTGGTGAACCTTCTCTGCACTCCCTCCAATGCCAATATATCCTTCCTCATATAAGGGGACCAATACTGCACACAGTATTCCAGCTGCAGCCTCACCAATGCCCTGTACAGGTGCATCAAGACATCCCTGCTTTTATATTCTATCCCCCTCGCAATATAGGCCAACATCCTATTTGCCTTCTTGATCACCTGTTGTACCTGCAGACTGGGCTTTTGCGTCTCCTGCACAAGGACCCCCAGGTCCCTTTGCACGGTAGCATGTTTTAATTTGTTTCCATTGAGATAGTAATCCCATTTGTTATTATTTCCTCCAAAGTGTATAACCTCGCATTTCTCAACGTTATACTCCATTTGCCATATCCTCGCCCACTCACTCAGCCTGTCCAAATCTCTCTGCAGATCTTCTCCGTCCTCCACACGATTCACTTTTCCACTTATCTTTGTGTCGTCTGCAAACTTCGTTACCCTACACTCCATCCCCTCCTCCAGATCATCTATATAAATGGTAAACAGTTGCGGCCCGAGTACCGATCCCTGCGGCACGCCACTAGTTACCTTCCTCCAACCGGAAAAACACCCATTTATTCCGACTCTTTGCTTCCTGTCGGATAGCCAGTCCCCAATCCACTTTAACACACTACCCCCAACTCCGTGTGCCCTAATCGTCTTCAGCAGCCTTTTATGGGGCACCTTATCAAACGCCTTTTGGAAATCCAAAAACACCGCATCCACCGGTTCTCCTCCATCAACCGCCCTAGTCACATCTTCATAAAAATCCCAACATGTTCGTCAAGCACGACTTTCCCCTCATGAATCCATGCTGCGTCTGATTGATCGAACCATTTCTATCCAGATGCCCTGCTATCTCCTCTTTAAAAATGGATTCCAGCATTTTCCCTACTACAGACGTTAATCTGACCGGCCTATAGTTACCCGCCTTTTGTCTCCTTCCTTTTTGAAACAGCGGCGTAACATTAGCCGTTTTCCAATCAACCGGCACTACCCCAGAATACAACGAGTTTTGATAAATAATCACTAACGCATCCACTATTACCTCTGACATTTCTTTCAATACCCTGGGATGCATTCCATCCGGACCCGGATGGAATGCATCCCAGGGTATTGAAGAAGGAATTGGAAATAGTTTCCAAGCAGAGAAAGAACCCCCTGCCCCACCACCACAGACCCTGACATTCCAGGCCATATCACCATAGTAACCAGAGAGGAAATGGTGCTAAGGATGAGGAGCAACATTTCAGCTGTTGTGATGAAGAGGATTGTAATGAGGCTCTCAACTCCTTCAGATACAGACATGTTTTGTGTGTTTTTCCAATACCAACACCATTCGCATATTTTCTTTATTAAACACCCTTGTTGGTAACTTGTTGTTTTTGTATTTACCATGAACCTTATTGACCGCTCATGTGTTACTCAGCTGAGATTAATCGAATTGCCCAGTTACAGCATAGTGGCACAGTGGTTAGCACTGCTGCCTCACAGCGCCAGGGACCCAGGTTCAATTCCGGCCTCGGGTCACTGTCTGTGCGGAGTCTGCACATTCTCCCCGTGTCTGTGTGGGTTTCCTCCGGGTGCTCAGGTTTCCTCCCACAATCCAAAGATATGTGGGTTAGGTTGATTGACCATGCTAAATTGACCCTAGTGTCAGGGGGTTAGCAGTGTAAATATGTGGGGTTATGAGAATAGGGCCTGGGTGGGATTGTGGTCGGTGCAGACTCAATGGGCCGAATGGCCTCCTTCTGCACTGTAGGGATTCTATGATGATACGTAGCTCTGTCGCCTAAACACAGGCCCAAGCTGATTAATGATCCAATCTTTCTGTCTCTCCAGTCCTCCATTTACAGGGCCTGATCCAATTCAAATTTACAACATGATTTTGAGAGGAATGGAGAAAGTGGACTTTCCCAAGCGAATTTCAAAGCGACCCGAGGATTTGATCAGGAGACTGTGCAAGTAAGTGGCAAATATGACCCTTCATTACAACAAGATGCTCAATACCAATAGGTGGAACATGGCTATTCCTAAAGAGATCCATCTGTTAGCCAAGCATTTTAATCCTTCATAATTTTATATCTTAGTTTTGATAAGCCTTTGCCGCATTTACTAAATCTGGGGAGTGTCCACATTCTTCCTTTGTGAAGACTGAGGTGAAGAATCCATTTAAACTGTTTATCATTTCTTGTATATTATTGATAAATTTATTAAATCTACCCCCTAATGGGCCATCCTAACCTTGAACTTCCCAACTGGTCTCACATTCCTTCCACCTTCCTGTGTAACACCAAATTCTTCTCTTCCTTTTTCCAATTCCTTCTTCAGCTAATGTTGGGGGAGGCTGTGGTTTTGTCATTAGACTGGTATTCCAGAGACCCCAGGGTAATGATCTGAGGAACTGGCTTCAATGGCAAATGTTGAAAAATGGATTCAATAAATGTATGGAGTTAAGAATCTACTGATGACCACGAAACCATTGTCTATTGTTGTAAAAACCCATCTGGTTCACTGATCTCCTTCAGGGAAGGAAATCTGCCGTCCTTACCCGGTCTGGCCCACATGTGACTCCAGAGCCACAGCAATGTGGTTGACTCTGAAATGGGCTCGTAAGCCACTCAGTTCAAGGGCAATTCAGGATCTGCAGTAAATGCTGGACCTGCCAGCGACGCCCACATCCCCATGAACAAATAAACAGAAATCCCAGTCATTGTGTTTTTGAGAGTGTTTCTGCTTTGTTTAAGTTCCATCCTGATTCACCAATCGCGGTTTGTGACTCATCTCGTAAAGGAGGCGGGAAAACATTCTGGGGGAGATTCTCCCAAAAACATTCTAAGTGTCGAATTCACGTTAGAACTGGAGTAAATCATGCTGTTTTTTCAGCGGAAGTTTTAAAATGAATCTCCCGCACTCTGTGCATTGTAAAGTGCATTAGCATGATTCACTCCAGAAATAAATGGGTGTGGTGTCAGTGCTGAGATCGACGCATGCGCAGTGACCCCGCACTGCCGGCCTCCCGATTATTGGCCAGCTCAATCGCTGGCCAGCCCCATGACCCCCGCAAAGCCAGCCTCCACCCGCGCTCCCCCCCCCCCCCCCCCCCCCACCCCCACACCTCTCCCCACGGCCTGATCGCTGGCCTCCCCGACCATACCCGGGCCCAGCCACAACACCCCTCCGATCCCCTCCCCCGACAGTGCCAACTCTCGGCAGTGCCAAACCACACCCCGCCCGCAACCCCAACCCCACCTGCCGTCCCAACCCACCCCGCAGTGCCGACCACCCCCCTCCCCCGCGGTCCCGACTGTCCCCTAGCCTGCCCCGATCGCCGGCCTCCCTCCTTCCCCCACCGATCCTGTCTGCAGAGTGGCAGCGGGAGCCCTCCCACACCCCCAGTGATCGCCCCACCAGGCCCCACCCTCTCCAGGCCCAGGCCCGCTAATTGTATTTAAATGATATTAAAATCCCTTTCTGCATACCGAATGTAGCTCCACGCCTGTTTCTACTGCGGAACTGACTGCGCCAGAAATCGGGAGAGACGCTCGGGGCTGGAGGCCCAGCGGGACGGGAGAATCGCTCCCTCCATCTGCTTTCTGCCGCAGTTTTCCATTGAGTTTGATTTTCTTACCTGGAGTAGGTTTAATGATCAAATGCCCCCAACCTCACTCACCCCCCCCTCCCCCACCCATTCCTGACACATGTATCAGTCCCAACAAGTGGATTGGAATCATTGAACAGAATCATAGAATCCTCACAGTGCAGAAGGAGGCCATTCGGCCCATTGAGTTTGCACCAACCACAATCCCATCCAGGCCCTATCCTCATAACCCCACATATTTACCCTGCTAATCCCCCTAACACTAGGGTCAATTTAACATGGCCAATCAACCTCATTGAGTCATAGAGGTTTACAGCATGGAAACAGGCCCTTCAGCCCAACTTGTCCATGCCGTCCCGTTTTTTAAACCCCTAAGCTAGCCCCAATTGCCCACGTTTGGCCCATATCCCTCTATATCCTCCTTACCCATGTGACTGTCTAAATTATTTTTAAAAGACAAAATTGTACCCATCTCTACTACTACCTCTGGCACTCCAGACACTCACCACCGTCTGTGTGAAAAAATTGCCCCTCTGGACCCTTTTGTATCTCTCCCCTCTCACCTTAAACCTATGCCCTCTAGTTTTAGACTCCCCTACCTTTGGGAAAAGATATTGACTATCTAGCTGATCAATGCCCCTCATTATTTTAGAGACCTAACCTGCACATAGAATGAGGGACTCCAGTTTTGCCTAACCTGCTGTATGTTTCCAACATTTTTTTGTGTTGAATTGGACTTTAGTTTTGTTCGATGTGTTTCGAAGGGAACGATTTTGCTATTTAATTGTCTTCAGATTTTGATGTGTTTTCACGATGAATGAATTATAATTTTGAAACCGATTCATTAATTGCGATCATATTTTAACATATTTGTTTGCTAATTGTGCAGAGTTAATCCAACAGAGAGGTTAGGAAACAAGAAAAATGGAATAAATGATATTCGGAAAAACAAGTAAGTGAGCAGACAATTAAAGGGTGTGTTGAATGGATATTGCTGCGGTAATTAAGGTGTTGGTGGGAGACCAGCTCATGGAAATCTAGAACTTTCTCCCCCAAAACGCTGCTGAACCTGGGAGCCAATGGAAATCTTTAAAACTGGGAATGTTAGATTAGTGTTGGCTCGGGGTTATTACAGGTCAAAGAACAAATACAGATAACTGGAGTTCAGATGCAGCCAAGATTGAATTTAATGATGGAATGGGTTTGAGAAGCTGAATCATAGAATTCCTACAGTGCAGAAGGAGGCCATTTAGCCCATCAAGTCTGCACCAACTCTTCAACAGAGCATCTTACCCAGGCCTTATCCCCGTAACCCCACGTATTTATCCCACTGATCCCCCTAACCTGCACATTTCGGGACATGAAGGGGTAATTTAGCATGGCCAATCCACCTAGCTTGTACATCTTTGGAGTATGGAAGGAAACTGGAGCACCTGGAGGAAACCCACACAGATATGGGGAGAACGTGCAAACTCCACACAGTGACCCAAGTCAGGAAATGAACCTGGGTCCCTGGCGCTGTGAGGCAGTAGTGCTAACCACTGTGCCACCCAATGGCCTCCTGTTGCTGTGAATGGATTGGACTGGGTGACCACCACACACCTGCGCAATGGACAGCTGAATGTGTTGAGTGTCGCTGGTTGGCTGACGAGAAGATGTTTACAGTATGGTTTCCTCCCATAGTCCAAAGTCATCCGGAGCTGGTATCGAACACTAACAATACTCAGCCTCTCTGTATCTCAGGCACGTCGCTGACAATATTCCCAGTGGCTAGCAAATCCTGGGACAGTGTGTGTGGTGGGATTTACATTCTGAGTGGCCAGTGGGCAAGGGTCAACACTGACAACCACAGACTCCATAAAATGATCCCTTTACCCGTTCCTGTGCTGGGAATGAATGGGAGCAAAATCCATAAATCCCGCGGGAATGGTAATCTTCACCTTGATCATCATGAAAATTCACCATAAAAGAATTAAAATGTGAAAGATTACAGATGTGACCACCAGCATGGGACAACCATATACAGGTAAATCCAGTGGGGAATTCAGGAGAAAGGTCTTTACGCAGAGAGTGGTGAGAATGTGGGACTCACTATCACACAGAGTGGATGAGGTGAGTAATATAGATATATTTCCAGGGAATCTGGACAAACACATGAGGGAGAAAGGAACAGAAGACTATGCAGATAATGGCCCAGATGGGCTGAATGGCCTGTGTTTCTGTGCTGCAAAAGTTGGACTAATCCAGATGAGAATCACTCGACGTTCTGAGGAATTAACAGAAAAGAAATTCAGTCAAAATCAATCGCCAAACATGTCATGAGCCAAATCTATTCAATAAATCCTTCTCGGGGAAAGGGACAAAAATGTGAAAATAAAGGGGGTTATTGAGAGGAAATTACCATCGATGCCGTGGGCGGCACGGTGGCACAGTGATTAGCACTGCTGCCTCACTGCATCAGGGATTCAGGTTGGATTCCTGGCTTGGGTCACTGTCTGTGTGGAGTTTGCACATTCTCCCGTATCTGCGTTGGGGTTTCCTCCGGGTGCTCCGGTTTCCTCCCATAGTCCAAAGATGTGCGGGTTAGGTGGATTGGCCATGGTGAATTGCCCCTTAGTGTCGGGGGAACTAGCTAGGGTAAAATGCATGGGGTTATGGGGATAGAGCCTGGGTGGGATTGTAGTAGGTGCAGACTTGATGGGCTGAATGGCCTCCTTCTGCACTGTAAGATTCTATGCCGGAGAACTGGCAGAAAGACAGGTGACAGGCTGTTAATGTGCTAACACCCATCATGGAGTTGGGGAGGGAGTGAATGTGAAAGTTGTATTTACTCTCATTTTAATTCAAATCTGCCCCTTTCCTAAAAAAGTTGTGATTCTGATCTCCACTCACTGCCCTGTCAAAAAATAATTCTTGCTGTGAAGCATTTGAAAGTATTTGGTGTTCCTCTGCTCTGCCTGTTGGCCCTGTGTCAATAAATTGGATTTGTCTTTTTGAACTGAACTGTAACTTTTGTTCAGGGAAGGTGTTCAGGGAAGTTCAACACGGAGTCCTAACGCTTCCTGGTATTCTGTTATCCATTTCGTAAAGCTTTGATATTCAGTGGAACACAAGTCTTAATCTGCACATTGTCCTCAGAGTGGGTTTCATCCCTCCCTTTCTAACTGAGAGTTGCCACATCACTGATATCAACAAAATAAATGACCCATCTTTAATAATCACAGCACAAATTCACAGTGAGATTCATTCACTTTGTTTCAGATGGTTCCAAGGCTTTGACTGGGAAGGGCTCAGGACTCGGAAGATGCAGTCTGTTCTTCGCAGGGAGGTAATGATAACTTTATAAATGGTTCCCAGTTGGGTGTACTCCCCAGGAGCCTTCACGTTTCTCAGTTAAGGTTAATCAGAATGCTGATAAAACAATAGATGTTTTCTTTCTACGTGTGTGAGGCGCAGCATGGTCAGTGCCAAGGGGTCTAATGCCTTTGGGGGGAATTCTCCCGTCCCGCCCGCCATGGGAATCGTAGCAGGTGGAGGGGCGAATCACGCAAAGGTCCATTGACCTTGGGTGGGATTCTCCGGTTTTGGGTTGAGCGCAGCCAGAGAATCCCACCCTTTATTTCTTCCTTCAAGAGCAACAGAGCAGAATAAATCTGGGCATTTATTCTGACATCATACTGGTTTAAAACATCTCTTTTTATAGCCTGTTCCTTTCATTGGCAGACTTGAATCTCCTTTTCTTGGATTGGCTCCTCTTCCCTAAGACCATAAAATATAGGAGCAGAATTAGGCCATTTGGCCCATCGAGTCTGCTCCGCCATTCAACCATGGCTGATAAATTTCTCAACCCTATTCCCACGCCTTTTCCCCTGTAACCTTTGATCCCCTTACCAATCAAGAACCTATCTATCTCTGTCTTACATATACTCAATGAGTTGGCCTCCACAGCCTCTTGTGGTAACGAATTCCAAAGATTCACCACCCTCTGGCTGAAGAAATTCCTCCTCATCTCAGTTCTAAAGGAACGTCCCTTTAGCCTGAGGCTGTGCTGTCGGATCCTAGTCACTCCGACTAATGGAAACATCTTCCCCACGTCCACTCTATCCTGGCCTCTCAGTATTCTGTAACTTTCAATGAGATCCCGCCCCCCCTCATCCTTCTAAACTCCACTGAGTATAGACCCAGAGTCCTCAAATGCTGCTCATACGACAAGCTTTTCATTTCCCACCTGCCCCAGTCTTCCCCTTCAGTGACTTTCCATCATTTAAAGGCCGCACTTACCCTGCGCCTGTCTCTCTCCCGTTAATCTGCCTGCTTGCTGGGTGAAAGTTACAAAGCTTTGTCACTGCCTTCTTGTTTCTCATGCTGTGACAATCAGAGGTGGTCTTCTGATTGGCTGTCAGAATCCCATTCACAATGCACCGTAGTCCATTCTCAAACTTTATCCCACATTATTCGCCCTATTCTGCAGACTAATGTCAGGGTGCCGGATCAGGAACTCCAAGGTATATTGTGAAGCCAGACTAGACCCCAACAAGTTTTCTATTTTGGCATAAATGTGAGGAAAGGATGCTTGGCTCCCGGAGTAATTCCACTGAGAAATTAGAGCTCTTTTATCAAAACAAGCTTTCTTCAAAACACAGTTTAAGAATAACCCTAACAAAATAAAACTGTTTAACTCTTAACCATTGAACAATCTTTAAACATGAAAAGAAATAACTCTTAACTTCTAACTTATCACTATTCAGTTCCAATTAAGCAATATTTCTCTTATAGACTTAAATCCCACTTTAAAAATAGTTAGCAAATCCAGGCAGACTTGCTCTTACCTTTGTTAACAGCTTTGGAGCTTCCAGAGAGATTTTGTAGAGAGAGTGAGAGCTGTTTTGTGAGCTGCTGTCTTTAAACAGCCCTCTCCAGTAACTCATCACAGAAAGCTGTTTTTCTCAGTTATTAACCTAACTCCTTCCATTTCTACTATCACATGACTATATGACCCTAACACACCTTTCCAATACTTTAATCAAGGAAACACCTCAACAGCTCTTCTTTGACAAACAAAAGCTCATTAAGCCTTCTGCTAAATAAACACTTGCATGGTTAAAAATGAATGATTATCCTGCTTCCCAGCATCTGCCGTATCCCTTCCAAACAAACCGACTGCTTGTAACAAAACACTGAATCCTAAAGCAGTGCTCCCTTAAAGATAAAATATATTAATAGCATAGTATCATCACACGAAGCTGACTTTTAACCTGCCAATCTGCCCCATCCTTCACCCCAACGGGGAAAGGTCCATGGGCGGTAAGAATGGGAGAGATTCCTGCTCAGCCATGCGATGGAAAGAACATTGGCATCTCAATCGTCACTGTCCAGAGCTCCATATACAACATTGGTGTAAAAGGTGCACGGTAACCTGGACAACCTGGGTGAACTGTTAACATCACAATCTTTCCTATTAACCCTTTAGTGGATCAATGTGGAATTCGCTACCCCAAAGTGCGGTGGATGCTCAGACAGAGAGTAAATTTAAGGAGGAGTTAGACAGATTTTTAATTGGTAATGGGTTGAAAGGTTATGGGGAGAAGGCAGGAAAATGGGGATGAGGAGCATATCAGCCATGATCGAATGGCGGAGCGGACTCAATGGGCCGAATGGCCTAATTCTATTCCTATATCTTATGAACTTATGATTGAATCCCCCCCTTAATTTTACACATTCCAGGGAATACAAGCGTAGTCCATGCTCCCTGTCCCCACAATCTAACCCTTTCTCGCCCCGCCGATCTTTTTCTCACTTCTTGCTTCAGTTCAAAGGTCCAGTGGATCACAGCAACTTCGACAGTTTCACCCCAGAGACCGATGAGCCTTCGGATGAGTTCTCCGGCTGGGACGAAGATTTCTGAGGAATGATCCCCATGCCCTGGGATATTTCTGGGATGAAAGACAAAAAAATTCAGGAATCTCGGTGGAGACAGAATCTTCCTATGATCCGCTTCTTCTCTTTTTTGATAAACAAACTCCTCAACCCATTCACCGTCTGAAGGTTGTGTTCAGGTTGGATGTTCCTGGAGTTTGGGAGTCTTGCCTGCCCCGGGGAGGCAATGAGAAAGGTGGGACTCTATGGACATGGGTGTAAGGAGCAAGGCGAGAGATGTCCCTCGGTACTGCAGTCGAGACACCTTCGCTTGCTGTGTGAGTTGTCCCAGATAATGGGGGAAAGCTTCCTGTGTCAGTGTAACAATTTTAATCAGGAATTTCCTGATTAAGGGCCCATTAAAAGATGTCCCCGATTAAGGGCAAATTGATGGTCCAATGAGGAAGCCCCATGCTCTGTACTTAAACAGGAGTGTCAGTTCCTCTGGCACTCCGGATGGAGACTGTTTACTGAAAACACTTTGTGTTGTTGGATCTTGTAAATAAAGGAATTTTGGTGATGGGATTTCCACCTCCGAGGACTTATTACAGTCAGTTACTCCATCTCCCCTAACGATACTGTGAACAGGAGGCATGCTCTATGAGCAAAGGGCAGGTGCTGGAAAGTGAGTACTAATCCTCAGTGGTTACTGACCCCGTCAAAAATGCCAATAACTCCTTTGCCGAAAATGTAGACAGTGGCACGGTGGAAAAAATATTGGTGTAATTGTTGTGAAGCTTAAAGGACAAAAGTTACAGTTCAGTTCAAAAAGACAAATCCAATTTATTGACACAGGGCCAACAGGCAGAGCAGAGGAACAGGAACGTGGCCATTCAGCCCCTCGAGCCTGTTCTGCCATTCGTTTAGATTATGGCTGATCTGTATCTTAACTCCGTCGAGCTGCCTTGGATCTGTAATCTGTCACGCCCTGACCCTGTTAAGAATTGTTCACCTCAAACTTCAGATTTTCACCTGACCCTCCAGTCCCGACAGCTTTAGAAAGAGAGAGTTCCCGGCAAATTTTCCTCCTCAGTGTTGGTTTTTTTAAATATATTGTGCATTATTTACATTATCTTTCATTAACTAAAGCAAGGCGTTGGTGATTAGATATGTTGGAATATGCATCGGATCAAATCACAGATGATCAGTGTGTAACCAGGGGTAATCCCTGTGGCTGCAGTTCGATTTAAGGCCTTTGTAAATGTTTCATTTCTTCACCCATTCAATGACTATGTGACTTAAGATGTTAAAATGTTTAACATTTTGTTAGAAACAAATAAACTTTTAACAGTTGAAGTTCTCTCCTATTTCTGTGCAGTGACAAGCTGTGTGGAGTCACTGTGGAATGTGTGGACTCAGGAGTCTATAATCTGTAAACATGGTGTGATCTACATCGAGACCTAGCAACCTGGCCCTGGGGTCTGGGCTTCAGCCCCGGCCTGGAGCCAAGGAGGGGCCTCAAGAATAATTGAACATGTTTTTATTTATTCTTGGGATGTGGGCGTCGCTGGCTAGGCCAGAATTTATTGTCCATCCCTAGCTGCCCTTGAGAAAGTGACCGTGAGCTGCCTTCCTGAAATGCTGCAGTTCATATGGTGTAGGTACACCCACAGTGCTGTTAGGGAGGGAGCTCCAGGATTATAATCCAGTGACAGTGAAGGAACGGCAGTATATTTCCAAATCAGGATGGTGAGTGGCTTGGAGGAGAACCTCCAGGTTGAGGTGTTCCCATGTGTCTGCTGCCCTTGTCCTTCAAGATGGAAGATGTCACGTATTTGGAAGGTGCTGTCTAAGGAGCCTTGGTGAGTTGCTGTGGTGCATCTTGTAGATGGTACACACTGCTGTCACTGTGTGTCTGTGATGGAGGGAGTAAATGTTTGTGGATATGGTGCCCAACTCATATGGGCTTGCTTCGACTGGATGGCGTTAAACTTCCTGACCCATTGTTGGAACTGCTCTCATCCTGATTACACACACACACAATCCGATCCGGATTAGACACACAATCCGATCCAGATTACACACAACCCGATCCGGATTAGACACACAATCCGATCCAGATTACACACAACCCGATCCGGATTAGACACACAATCCGATCCAGATTAGACACACAATCCGATCCAGATTACACACAACCCGATCCGGATTAGACACACAATCCGATCCAGATTACACACAACCCGATCCGGATTAGACACACAATCCGATCCAGATTACACACAACCTGATCCGGATTAGACACACAATCCGACCCAGATTATGCAGAATCCTATCCGGATTACACTAATTCTCCGGATTACGGTCGGACTCGGAACAAACCCTCATTTAGCGAGTGGCCAATTAGAATTGTGAGTCCAGCATAAAATCCCGAGCAGACTGAGAGCAAAGATCTCCTTCTCCACAAATGAAAGGATTAAAGGAAAAAGTGAGTGAGAAAGAGAGAGAATGAGAGACAGGGAGAAGGAGTGAGAGTGTGCAAGAAGGCTAAAGGTAAAAATATCCCAACTAAACAATCACTTGTTTCATTCTAATATTGAGCTGAACTGACTGAGTCAATTGTGCCATTAGAAATGTAATTAGAATATAACCGTGGAACGATTCCCGATTCTGGCGCCTACTTAATGATCAGCTGACTGTTTCTATAGCGATATCTTATTGACAGAGAAAACAACGAGAGGCCATGTGACCTGGTACCATGACAACAGCATCATAACTGAAGACTCTCAATCAAGATCAGAACACAATATCGGATAAATCGGTGTTTCTGAATTAATGTGCTTTAACCAGAATTCCCAGCGACTGCGTCAGCCCAGAATCTGCGGCAGGTCTTGCAGCAAGTTCACTGCATTGCTGTTACTACTGTGTGGATCTGTGAAGTGGCGGCACAGTGGTTAGCACTGCTGCCTCACTGCACCAGGGACCCAGGTTCGATTCCCAGCTCGGGTCACTGTCTGTGCGGAGTCTGCACGTTCTCCCCGTGTCTGCGTGAGTTTCCTCCGGGAGCTCCGGTTTCCTCCCACAGTCCACAGATGTGGATTGGCCGTGCTAAATTGATCCTTAGCATTCCAGGATGTGCAGGTTAGGGCGATTGGTGAGGTACGTACATGAGGTTGAGGAGATAGAGTCTGGGTAAGGTGCTCTATCAGAGAGTCAGTGTAGACTTGATGGGCTGAATGGCCTCCTTGTGCACTGTAGGGACTCGATGTCAAATCCTACAAGCAGCAAGAGGTTATAAATCAGTGTCAGTCCCACAGAAACGTCACCTCACCCTCAAATTTCCCATTCACTGATTTTTGTTACCTGACTGGAATACTTAGATCTTTTCCCTCAATTATTTTCCCCTTGAGTGACCAAGTAAAGACACAGAGTCGACTCACATTTCACTTAAACAAAACCTTTCTCTTTAACATTTCACAAACCAACACACAACACAAACATATATCAGTCGCAACACTTTAACTTACTCGATTCCATTCACTTAACTTCAACCTGAACTTCGATTCTAACTCTCATTTAACTTTAACTCATTTAACTTTCAGTTTTGACAGAAAACAAATACTACCCGCTTGAGTGAACTGGCCAGGTCCGCTCCCGGTACCTGGTACCGCTCTGGGTACGGATCTTCCTCGTGTCTCTTTGTTCTTCTCTGAAACTGATCTTCAGGGCACACCTCGCAAATGTGATTCTCGAGTTTCTGCTAAGAAAAAGAGTCAAAGTTTTTCTTTTTAATCTTAAACTTTGCACACCCTTCCCAGAAAGTTCACGGATGTCCTTAAGGAGGGAAATCTGTGTCTCTTGCTTCACACGAGCCCTGCATGTGACCCCAGACCCACACCAACCCTTAACTGCCCTCTGGAATGGTTCAGTGAGTGACTCAAATTGTTTCCCAGGGGCAATTAGGGATGGGCAATAAATACAGCCTTGTCGGCTGTATGAAAAATGTGAGGCATGTATGAACATTTTTCACAGCTGATTTTTCCCTCGCTTTTTCAGTTTGAAGGGTTGAGCGGTAAGTGTGAAGTATTAAATATAAATTGACACCATAAATCCTTTCATTCTCATTCTGCAACACACTGTTATCCAGGAAGCACAAAGCTCTGAAGCAGTGATGACCATGGAAGGGAAGTGTGGACATTACAAGGAATACAGAGGGACTATAAGATAGATATCACTTAGCAAGCACACAGCCCCAAACTAAGGATATTAGCAATGTCAATCATACAGCAGATACTAAAGAAAGTGAATGGAATGTTGGCATTTATAGCTAAAGGAATAGAATATAAAGGTAAGGAAGTATTGTTACAACTATACAAGGCATTGGTGAGGCCGCACCTGGAGTATTGTGCACAGTTTTGGTCCCCTTATTTGAGGAAAGATGTAGTGGCAGTGGAGGCAGTTCAGAGGAGGTTCACTAGATTGGTTCCAGAGATGAGGGGTTTGTTGTATGAAGAAAGATTGAACAGTTTAGGCTGATACTCTCTGGAATTTAGAAGAATGAGGGGAGATCAAATTGAGGTGATAAAAGGTATGGATAAAGTAGACGTGGAGCGGATGCTTCTTCTTGTGGGGCATTCTAGGACAAGAGGTTCATAGTCTTAGGATAAGGGGCAGCAAATTTAAAACAGAGTTGAGGAGAAACTATTTCTCTCAAAGGGTTGTGAATCGGTGGAATTCGCTGCCCCAAAGTGCGGTGGATGCTGGGACAGTGAGTAAATTTAAGGAGGAGTGAGACAGATTTTTAATTGGGAATGGGGGTTGAAGGGTTATGGGGAGAAGGCAGGAAAATGGGGATGAGGAGCATATCAGCCATGATTGAATGGCGGAGCGAACTCGATGGGCCGAATGGCCTAATTCTGCTCCTATATCTTATGAACTTATGAACAGTGCCCACATCCTGAAAACCATTACAGTAAAGGAAGACCAACTAGCTCATCTTAACCCATTGAAGCATGTGATGGATTTGCCTGGCAACAACATGACCCAGAATTAACAAATGGAATGATGGGATGTAATCTACCTAACAACAAGGTAGACGTTGCCAGCGGCCCACATTCAAAGGGACTGAAGAGATGCGTCCTTTTCCCAGTAATGAGATTAGCAGACACCTAGATAAGATCCGATGTACATTGCCCTGTCATCAGGAAGCAGTTTAGCGAGATGAATGAGGGATCAGAGGAGACATATAGATTCTGATTTCTGAGAGACAGACAACCCATTATACGGTGGGCAGAATCAAAGAGAGCCAAGGGTATAATTATCGACCCCTGAAGAAGCAGAATGGCCAGTTTAACATCTCACAGGAAGGCCAGGGTAGCATCAAACAGAAAGCCAGCTAACAGCAGAGGCCCTTTGTAAAGCCTTACAGCAAAGGCAATTTAAATCTCTTCCCAGACTGGCTCATCCTCTTGTTATTGTGTGCTAACTATAATTGGATTTAATTTATAGATTTGTTTAAGGTGCAGGTGGTTTGGGGAACAGGTGAGTCTTATTGAGTTCAGTATGGGGAAGATCGTTTGGAGCAAGGGGTAAGTTCTAGATAAAATTGTGTGTATGTGTATAATGTGACTTATAGAATTATAGTCCTGTTTGTGTGCATTTGTCTTTTCTTTCATTAATAAATAGTCTTTAGTAATTGATACACTCTGACTGAGCTGCTTCTCACAGCTGGTTTCGTGTGACTCCTCACACCCAATAATATACACCACCATGAAGCAGTGTCTGGCGTTGAAGTGTCCTCATGGATAACATCAGCCTGGTTCACGACACTGCAGCAGAACTCGGAAATATCTGTTTCTCTGATTCTCGGGATTTCTCGTCCAGCACCTTTGCAAACATCCATTCCGTTAGTGAACTCAACTATTGCCTGAAGTCAGCTTTTGTTAAGAGTTCCACTCCACGACCTGTGAACCCTGATAGGCTGGGCCCACGTTATAAAACTCTCTTTACTCCACACTTTCCTCTCAGAGGAAACACTTCCCCTAAATCTACCCTGGTGGCTCCTTCATTACCAAGAACCTTCACCAATCTCACAACTTGTTGTAATTTCACTGGGGGATTTTCACAGCAACTTCATTGCGGTGTTAATGTAAGCCTACTTGTGACACTAATAAATAAACCTTTTACTTTTACCTTTCCATACATTTCCCAACTTACGCACGCTCTGTAAGCCATTCTGCACCCTCTCCTTTCCTTCTCCTCTATGTACTCTATGAACGGTATGCTTTGTCTGTATAGCGCGCAAGAAACAATACTTTTCACTGTATACTAATACAGGTGACAATAATAAATCAAATCAAATTTCTCTAAAGTCTTCCTTCAGAGAAGAATAAGAAAGGTTTGCATTTATATAACATCTTTCACAAGCTCGGGATTGCACTTTACACACACTGGCCGCGATTCACCCAAAAGTGCTGAATTGGCAGGAAAACTGTTCTAAATCCCGACTGTTTTCTCAGTGCAGCTTCTCACCAGAGTTTCCGCACTCTGTGCTCTGCAGAGGTCCCAGTCGTGAATCTCATTAAAAGCCCGGGGAGAGAGGGGGGGTGGGTGCCCATTCACGCCGGAGTTTAACGGCCCTGGAACTCAGCGCATGTGCAGTGGCCCCGATCTGTCAGACTCCCTGTTTACTGGCCAGCTCGATCGCTGGCCAGCCCGGGACCCCCGCAGTGCTGCCCCCCCAGCACCCACCCCCCTTCCCGGGGCCCGATCGTGGCCCCCACAACATTCCTGGGCCAGCCCTGAGCCCCCCCCCCACACGTCCCAGGGGTGCCCCGATGCACAGCCCACCCCGCCAGCAGTAGCGATCCCCCCCACCCCCCTCAACCCGGGGGACCCCCCCACCGCTGCCTACCCCCCGTCCCAGGTCCAAGCCCCCCCGAGTGGCAGGCCCCACCCCAATGCCTGATGAGCAGTGCCAAGGTGCCCCCTGGGTGTGGGCACTTTGCCCCTTGTTCAGTGCTGGGAGCACAGGCTGGCACTGCCAGGGTGGCAATGCCCAGGGGGCACCACCCCCCCCCCCCCCCACTGCCCGACCCCCTGGGGGGCCCCGGTTGCACCCCCCCCTTCATTCCAGCGGAGTCTCCCGCTAGTTACCCAAACATGGGGAGCTAGTCTGAACCGTGCCGGAATGAAGTACCCCAGGCTGGGTGGGAGATTCAATCGGGACTGTTAACTTCCCAATAATCACATTGAAAATACATTAAAAATACATTTTAAAAAAGGATACAAATGACTTACCTGCCTTCCCGCCGGTCCCCAGCACGGTCCGGTCTCCAGCCCTGTCCGGTCTCCAGCTCTGTCCGGTCCCCAGCACCGTCCGGTCCCCAGCCCTGTCCGGTCCCCAGCACCGTCCGGTCCCCAGCCCTGTCCGGTCCCCAGCACCGTCCGGTCCCCAGCACCGTCCGGTCCCCAGCCCTGTCCGGTCCCCAGCACCGTCCGGTCCCCAGCACCGTCCGGTCCCCAGCACCGTCCGGTCTCCAGCACCGCCCGGTCCCCAGCACTGTCCGGTCCCCAGCACGGTCCGGTCCCCAGCACGGTCCGGTCCCCAGCCCTGTCCGGTCTCCGGTTCTCGGAGATGCGCGTGCATTCCCAGTGCATGCGCAAGTCCCGGAACAAGGCCGACAACGCGCATCTCCCACCGCGACCGGCCAGAAAAGTTGCGGGTCGCGATGGGAGATTCACGGTCAATATTTCTGTCGTGTCATCACCATTCTTATATCGGGAGCTCTGCACCCAATTTACACACAGCAACCTCCTTAGGACTTGGTTAACACGACTGTGCATTGGCCGTGCTAAATTCTCCCTCAGTGTACCCGAACGGGCGCCGGACTGTGGCCACTAGGGGATTTTCACAGTAACTTCATTGCAGTGTTAACGTAAACCAACTTGTGACACAAATAAATAAACTTTAAACGAGTAACATTACTTACTTGTTCAACAGGACAAACCAAAACCTAAACAAAGGGATGAAATTATAATTCATCCTCACACAGTTTCTGAAGATCTTCTTTCTGTCACCGGTCCCAGTCTACAAAGTAAATGGTTCAATTTGATTTTATAATCCCTTTATTTCATCTACACCCGGCTCCCACTGCACTTCTACACTTCAATCGGGGTTTTTTATGTTGAAGATGAAAGGAAAATGGTTTTCAAGTACTCGGATACTGTAACACTTGTAATCAGCGACAGCTTTCACGAAATATATATTAAAAAAACACAACCTGGAAGATCCAAACAGGTTTGTAATATTCGCTTTTGATCTCAATGCGGAAACTTGCTGCTTGTTACTGGGCTGTGAGCTCCACCTCCTGGGAACTAAGGGTTTTACAGGTGGAATGAACAGAAAAAAATGTTGAAGGCAATAGACAAATTAACCTTTCACATCTACCCCTCCAAGGTGGCACAGTGGTTAGCACTGCTGTCTCAGCGCCAGGGAGCTGGGTTCAATTCCCAGCTTCGGTCACTGTCTGTGCAGAATCTGCACATTCTCCCCATGTCTGCGTGGGTTTTCTCCGGATGCTCCGGTTTCCTCCCACAGTCTGAAAGACGTGCTGGTTAGGTGCATTGGCCGTGCTAAATTCCCGCTCAGTGTACCCGAACAGGTGCCAGAGTGTGGCAGCTAGGGGATTTTCACAGTAACTTCATTGCAGTGTTAATCTAACTTGTGACTAATAAATAAACTTTAAACAACCTCCAGCTTGATAACCCTCCAAGATCTCTGCACTCCTCCAATTCTGGTCTCTGAAGCATCCCCAATTTTAATCGCTCTGGCATTGGCGTCCGCACCTTCATCCATTCGGGGCCTAAATTCTGGAATTCTCTCCCTAAATCTACCTGCCTCACCACCTCTCTTTCCTAATTTAATCTGTTCCTTAAAACCAACAACTCTGCCCAAGCTTTTGATTCTAATTTCTCTTAATGTGGTTCATCTTCCAATCCTGTTTGATAATGCAGCTGTGAATTGGGGATGTGTTGAAGATGCTACATAAATGCAGTTGTTGTTCTATTATGACAACAAAAAGAGGAGCGAAGCATTGAAGAGATTGGAACTTGCAGATCTGAACTTTAACCTGGAGGTGTTGTTCGACCAGGAGAGGAGAAAAGGCAGAGAATGCTGAGTGAGTGTACTTGGTGTGAATTTAATCTTTGATTCAGTATCAGAGTCTGAGCTGTGGAAACAACTAAAGCTGGTGAGTCTGGACAGGGGGGTGGAGGAGAGAGGGGGAGAAATTGCCTCAAAACTGTCACTGTGCAATGGAAGGGTCTTATTCACAAAACGTAAATGATACGAGGATCGGATGGGTGTAGGATGAACCTGGGCTGATCTGGGGGTGGTTTATGCTGACTGAATGAGCTGCAATAAGGGTGGTTCACATGGAGTACTGGCACTGAGCGGTCCCGGCGCTGTGTCTCATTCTGTTCATGGGCAAAGTGATCTAAAGGTTTTGCGCCATGACCTTCTCCTGTTGAGGAATGGTTTGGAATTCTGTCTGTTCTGACAATGACAGAGTGGGATGGTTTGGGACTTTTCTTTTACAAAGCTCATCATAAATCCAGGTTCAATTTGATGTGAAAATGAGAAAGACGGGGTTGAACAGCAGAGAGAGAGCACAGCATGGAATGGTCACAGAAGCTTGTCTTTCATCTGATCATCACTGGGAACTCAAACACTTGGAAAAGATAAAGCTGCAAAGGCTTTTATCCAAACCCCATCATAGAGACCACTCTGCCCAACTGAGCCTCATCCTATCCCACCCTTCATCTCACCCCATCAACATACCCTTCTATTCCTCATGTGGTGGGTATGTACTTACACCAAATCTGTTGTCATAAAACATTGCTAAGATTTAAAACCATTCTATCATACTTGATGTGTTGGTATTAATCACCCTACTCTTTGAAGGTTTAATCTGCTGTGGGTAGGGTTAAGCCTTAAACTACTCCTTAACCACTGTCAGCGTGTACTGGATTACCACCAGTAGTGGTGTTGGTGAATATTGATCCGGGAACTGGGGAGAATTCCCCTGTGCCTCTTCGAAATAATCATTTACATCAGTTCAATATCACCTCCAAAAGATGGCACTCCCTCAGTATAGTATTGGACTCAATTATAGGATCCCTGCAGTGCAGAAGGAGGCCATTTGGCCCATCGCGCATGCGCCAACTCTCTGTCAGAGCATCTTACCTGGGCCCTAACCCGTTAACCCCATGTACTTATCCCACTGATCCCCCTAACCTACATATTTGTGGACACTAAGGAGCAATTTAGCACGGCCAATCCTGCACATCCTTCAGATTGTGGGAGGAAACCCACGCAGACACGGGGAGAACGTGCAGACTCCACACATGATGTGGAGATGCCGGTGATGGACTGGGGTGGACGCAGTAAGAAGTCTCACAACACCCAGTCAAAGTCTAACAGGTTTATTTGGAATCACGAGCTTTCGGAGCGCTGCTCCTTCATCAGGTGAGTCAAACTCCGCACAGACAGCGACCCAAGCCGGGAATTGAACCCGGGTCCCTGGCGCTGTGAGGCAGCAATGCTAACCGTGTCATCCTGGATATTGCGTTTAACTCTGTGGAGTGGTATTTAAATCCACAAACTTCTGAGCCAGTGATGAGTGTGCTGAGTCAGGTCACCGTTAATCTGAATGATTGCATTCCCCCACAGAGCGAGAGGAAACATTATGTTGCACAGGTTACACCATCAGGCACCCAAGATCTGATCTAAAGAACAGTAAGTGATACCACAGCGCACACAGACTGGGTCATGTATGTGCCACGTTGGTGATCATGTGTATCACAGCCTGGGCGAAGCTATGGACGTGAATATTTCTTCACATTCCGCGGGGTGTTGAATGGGATACGCTGTAAAAATCAATGAGTGTGACAGGGAAAGTGTTACAGGAAATAAAGAGGACACTGGCAGGAAGTGTGACCTTTAACCATTGCAGGACAATGAAGCGGCAGAGATTCTTATTCCAATTATTCAATCTGTTATTTTATTTCAAAGAATTAAAGTTAGAAACAAAGAAAATTACAGCACAGGAACAGGTCCTTCGGCCCTCCAAGCCTGCACCGACCATGCTGCCCGTCTGAACTAAAATCCCCTACCCTTCCCGGGACCATATCCCTCCATTCCCATCCTATTCATGTATTTATCAAGACGCCCCTTAAAAGTCACTATCGTATCTGCTTCCACTAGCACCCCCCCCCCCCCCTCCCCCCCTCCCTCGCAGCGAGTTCCAGGCACCCCATCCTCTGGGTAAAAAAACTTGCTAACATCAGCTGCCGCTTGCAATTTTCAGGACAATATTTTGCATCGAGTGAACCTCTTTATTTTTAGCAAAGGCTGTATGAACAGGAAGGTATTTTTAGTCCTTACACCTGAAGGTACTCAGTCTGCATCCACACCTAATGGAACAAGCAGCTCAATGTCGGCCTGAAGCACACATGGTCACCACAAGGTGGCAGTCACCTTCAACAGAAAAGCTCCCAGCCTCTCCCTCTCTGCCCCATCATTAAAACTGCAGCTAAACCCCCATCTCTCTCACTGCCCCCATACCTACCCCTGACAACCAGCAGAGACGGAGCTGATGCTGAAACTCTATCCCTTCCCCATTATTTCAGAATCAAGAACATTGCAGCACGGAAAGTGACCTGTCCTTTGTCACATTCATCATCTTGAATATTGCAATGATTTTGGGGTCACGCTAAAACCCACGACCATTTCCAATGAGTGCTGCTGTGTTAACTGAAAATCTGAAATGTCGATTCTGATGAATTAAAATGAGGGAAGAAATTTAAACTGATGTTCCAGCGTGGTACTGCGAGGGAGTGCCGCATTGTCACGGGTTCTGGCTGTTAGCCCCAAGATTCCCTCTGTCCCCCTGGGGAGGGGGGTTGGGGGGGGGTGGGGTAGGGAGAGATCTCATGGCATGAAGAGGAGCAGGGGGAGTTATCTGTGTCCTGACCAATGTTTATCCCTCAATCAGCATCACAAGTAACAAATGATCTGCTCACTATCACAGCAGGTGCTCCGGTTTCCCCCCACAGTCCAAAAGATCTGCTGGTTAGGTGTATTAGCCATGCTAAATTCTCCCTCAGTGTACCCGAACAGGTGCCAGAGTGTGGCGACTAGGGGATTTTCTCAGTAACTTCATTGCAGTGTTAACGTAAGCCTACTTGTGACTAATAAATAAACTTGGGCAGCACAGTGGTTAGCACTGCTGCCTCACAGCGCCAGGGACCTGGGTTCGATTCTCGGCTTGGGTCACTGTGTGGAGTTTGCACATTCTCCCCGTGTCTGTGTGGGTTTCCTCCGGGTGCTCCAGTTTCCTCTCACAGTCCGAAAGACGTGCTGGTTAGGGTGCATTGGCCATGCTAAATTCTCCCTCAGTGTACCCGAACAGGCGCCGGAGTGTGGCGACTCGGGGAATTTCACAGTAACTTCATTGCAGTGTTAATGTAAGCCTACTTGTGACAATAAATAAACTTTAGACTTTAAGTGCTGGTTGTGGGATCTTACTGTGCACAGATTGTCTGCCATATCTCCGATGCTACAACAGTGACCACACTTGCAAAATATTAAAGTGCTTTGGGACATTGTGTGGCCGTTAAAGGGCGCTATATCAATGAAATTCACCTCTGTTGGATTGGCTAAGCTAGGAGTGGAAAGCTCACATTTGAGATATGAATTAATGTGTTCAGTGATGAAGGATATTTTGAATCTTTGCTATATTTACGATCTCCTGAAATGCGAGTGCACCAAATTCAAAACTAAACCTTGGAAATGTCGCGTGGCACAGGTTGTTCAGTGTGACGTGTCCAGCCGATCTGTATCTGTGGGATCTTGCCTAATCTTCATTCCCCCTTCTGAGTGAGTGAGGATGCTTTGGGGAGATGTGCTATGGCACTGAGTGGAAATCTATGCTGGAGGTTTCCATTCACCGCACAGAATACGGAGCTAATCGCATTTGTAGATTGTTCCTGCAGCCCGGGCTTGGGGAATAAAACCTGACTACAGAAAAGGTGTCTTACCCACATCGCGACATACCAGGATCAGGGAAATGCAACAATAAAGCTCGTGTACAACGTGGGGCCTTCGCTGCCGACTCTTCAAGTGTCACTCTACATTTTCAGCTTGGCTGCTCAGGAGAAGGCCCAGACTTAACCCCCAGTGACACTGAGGGTAGGCCACGCTGAATAGGAATTCACAAGTCTATACAGCCCAACTAACTGAAGCACATGTGTGTTGAGGAGCTGCCTCCAGCTGCCCTCCATAGTTACAGGGCCAACTCTGAGAAGTTCCATGCCTCACTAAAGAAACCATTTCTTTCTAACGAGACCTAATTTGGGCTGAATAGAGGCACCGTTATATATATGACATTTTCATTGCAAACTAACAAGTAAAGAAATTCAATTATCGCTGAAAGCTCCTTTCTAATCGCTCATTCATTTAGTTTGTCTCCAAATTAGTTTGCATATAAAAGCCATCAGGTCATTCATCAGCAGACAAAAAGCAAAGAAAATATTTTTTATCGTTTAAAAAAAAAACAAAGAGGGAATGAACAAAGCAGCCAGATTTCAGGGCAGACAGCTCTTCTCCAACATGTCTAAGGTCTTCCGTCATTGAGGTCGAGAGCTGCAGCCTTTTATATAGTGTCACAGTCAGATAATGTCCCTTCAGCATCATGGAAGCAGCAACCGTCACAACATAAAGCACGAGGCCACAAATCAGCCACAAAGCTCGCTGTTTCTCCACCGAACAACGTCACCTCGTATTTAGTTTAGTCGCCTGGAACTCATTGCGAAACTCCGTCAGTAATCCCCATTAAACTGAAGTAGCATCAGCCAAACAGAACACAGGGTGGCACGGTGGCACAGTGGTTAGCACTGCTGCCTCACAGCACCAGGGACCCAGGTTCAATTCCAGGCTTGGGTCACTGTTTGTGCGGAGTTTGCACGTTCTCCCCGTATCTGCGTGGGTTTCCTCCGGGTGCTCTGGTTTCCTCCCACAGTCCAAAAGACGTGCTGGTAAGGGTGCATTGGCCGTGCTAAATTCTCCCTCAGTGTACCCGAACAGGCGCCGGAGTGTGGTGACTAGGGGATTTTCACAGTAACTTCATTGCAGTGTTAATGTAAGCCTATTTGTGACTAATAAATAAACTTTAACTTTAAAAATCTTTGGCGCGTGGGAGGAAACCGGAGCACCCGGAGGAAACCCACGCAGACACGGGGAGAAGGTGCAAACACCACACAGACGGTGACCCAAGCCGGGAATTGAATGGTCTGAGAAAGTATTCACTGACCGTATATTTATGACCATATTGAGGCTGCAGATGGAATCCGGGGGAGAGTTGGGCGAGAGGGTAGATTAGGGATGTGGGGTAGAGTTGGGGGGTAGATTGAGGAAGTGGGGAGAGTTGGGGGTAGATTGGGGCAGTGGGGGAGAGTTGGGGGAGATTGGGGGTGTGGGGGAAAGTTGGGCATAGATTGGGGCAGTTGTGGGGAGTTGGGGGAGATTGGGAGTTGGGGGAGATTGGGAGAGTTGGGGGATTTGGGGGTAGATTGGGGCTGTGGGAGAGAGTTGGGGGAGATTGGGGCTGTGGGGGAGAGTGGGGGAAATTGGGGTAGATTGAGGTTGTGGCGGAGTGTTCGGGTAAATTGGGGTGGTGGGGAGAGTTGGGGAGATTGGAGATGTGGGGGAGAATTGGGGGTGATTGGGGTAGATTGGGGCTGTGGGGGAGAGTTGGGGGTGATTGGGGTAGATTGGGGCTGTGGGGGAGAGTTGGGGTGATTGGGGTAGATTGGGGCTGTGGGGGAGAGCTGGGGGTGATTGGGGTAGATTGGGGCTGTGGGGGTGATTGCAGTAGATTGGGGCTGTGGGGGAGAGTTGGGGGTGATTGGGGTAGATTGGGGCTGTGGGGGAGAGTTGGGGGTGATTGGGGTAGATTGGGGCAGTGGGGGAGAGTTGGGGGTGATTGGGGTAGATTGAGGCTGTGGGGAGAGTTGAGGGTAGATTGGGGGAGCTGGGGGAGAGTTGGGAGTAGATTGGGGGAGTAGGGGGAGAGCTGGGGTAGATTGGGGGAGTTGGGGGAGAGTTGGGGGTGGATTGGGGGAGTTATTGGGGGAGTTGGGGGAGATTGGGGGTTGGGAGAATTGGGGGTAGTTGGGGATAGTTTGGGGCTGCGGGTGAGAGTTGGGGGGATTTGGGGGGAGATTGGGAGGGAATTGGGGTAGATTGGGGCAGTGAGGAGAGTGAGATTGGGGTAATGGGGGAGAGTTGTGGGAGATTGGGAGGGAGTTGGAGGAGATTGGGGTTAGGTTGGGGGGAGTTGGTGGGAGTGTTGGGGGAGATTGGAGGGAGTTGGGGGAATCGGGGGTAGATTGGAGGGAGCTGAGGGAGATTAGGGCAGTGAGGAGAGTTGGGGTAGATTGGGGCTCGGTTGGGGGAAGTTGAGGGGAGAGTTGGGGCAGATTGGAGTGAGCTGGGGAAATCGGGGGTAGATTGGAGGGAGTTGGGGAGATTGGGGGAGTTGTGGGAGATTGGGGATTGGAAGAGTTGGGGGCTAGCTGGGGGTAGATTGAGGCTGTGGGGGAGAGTTGGGGTGGTTGGGGGTTGATTGGGGGACTTGGGGGAGAGTTGGGGGTAGATTGGGGGAATTTGGGGAGCTCAGGTAGATTAGGGGGAGTTGGGGTAGATTGGGGGTTGGGAGAGTTGGGGGGATTTGGGGGGAGATTGGGAGGGTGTTGGGGTAGATTGGGGCAGTGAGGACAGTTGGGGGTTGATTGGGGTAATGGGGAGAGTTTTTTTTAAAATTTTCAGAAACCCTACAGTGCGGAAAGAGGCCATTTGGCCCATCGAGTCTGCACCGACCACAATCCCATCCATGCCCCAGCCCCATATCCCTACATATTTACCGCTAATCCCTCTAACCTACACATCTCAGGACTCTAAGGGGCAATTTTTAGCATGGCCAATCAACCTAACCTGCACATCTTTGGACTGTGGGAGGAAACTGGAGCACCCGGAGGAAACCCACGCAGACACGAGGAGAATGTGCAAACTCCACACAGACAGTGACCCAAGCCGGGAATCGAATCCAGATCCCTGGAGCTGCGAAGCAGCAGTGCTAACCATTGTGCTACCGTGCCGCCCCAATCTCTCCCCTACACCCCCAATCTCCCCCCAGCTACTGGGGCTGTGGGGGAGAGTTGGGGGGATTTGGGGGGAGATTGGAGTTGGGGTAGATTGGGGGTGGGTTGGGGGTAGATTGGGGGGTGTTAGCAGTAGATGGGGGTTGGGGAGAATGGGGGAGAATTGGGGGGAAATTGGGGGCGTTGGGGGAGATTCGGGGGAGTTGGGTGTAGATTGGGGCAGTGGGGAGATTGGGGCTATGTTGGGGGAGTTGGGGGGAGAGTTGGGGTAGATTGGAGGGAATCGGGGATTTGGGGGTAGATTGGGAAGCAGTTAGGGGTAGATTGGCAGTGTGGGGGAGAGTTGGGGGTAGATTGGAGGGTTGGAGGGAGATTGGCGGAGTTGGGGGTAGATTGGGGGGAGTTGGGGGAGATTGGGGTGGTTTGGGGGAGATTGGGGGGACGTTAGGGGTAGATTTGGGGGGTTGGTGGAGATTGGGGGAGTTGGGGGTAGATTGGGGGAGTTGGGGTTAGATTGGGGAAGTTGGGGTTAGATTGGGGGGAGTTGGGGGTAGATTGGGGGCAATGGGGAGATTGGGGCAGTGGGGGAGAGTTGGGGGTAGGTTGGAGGTAGATTGGGGGGAGGTTGGGGGAGATTGAGGGAGTTGGGGGTAGATTGGGGGCAATGGGGAAGATTGGGGCAGTGGGGGAGAGTTGGGGGAAGTAGGGGGACTTGGGGGGAGTTGGGGAGAGATTAGGGGTGTCGGGGAGAGATTGGGGGGAGTTGAGGGGAGGTCAGGGCTACACGGAGACTCTCTCCATTGCGGAGATTGAGTAGTTGAACGGGACTGTTGTTGCGGAGAGGCTTTGCCGGGGAAGGGAAGGAGCTTCTATCGGAGTTGATTCTCTGTAACACTGATGACTCACATTTCCTCTGTGAGTGTTTGTGTGGGGAAGTGTGTGAGAGGCACAGGGACTGGGATATTACAGCAGGAATATTACAGCAGGGACTGGGATATTCGCTGCGTTGCTCCTGTCTCTGGCTCAGTGTTGTCTCTTTCTCTGCCTCCTGCCCCTGGAACAGAGCGCAGGAAAATGGTTCGCATTCTGGCTAATGGAGACATTGTACAAGATGATGATCCCCGCATCAGGAAACAGCCTCAGGGGAGAGAGAATCTGAACAGACCGCGGCAGGTCAGTACCACTCACACAGCAGCAGCTTTCAAACTGGGTTGATTCTCCTGTTGCTGCTGTTTTATACATTTAACAATCTGTGAATGTGGGAGTTTCCCTTGTTGGCGGGTTCCAGGCTGGGTTGGGAATTCACAGAATTGTTACAGGGCGGAAAGAGGCCATTCGACCCATCTTGCCTGTGCCAGCTCTCCAGGTGGGCATCACCTCCACCTACAGGAACCCCCCAGGGACCGGGATCAGTTAACACCCTTTTGGTTTCAGGGCCAAGAGAGCAGCTGGCAGGATTTTTGCCAAATGATATAATTGGATCATTTTTTAAAGTTTATTTATTAGTCACAAGTAGGCTTACATTAACACTGCAATGAAGTTACTGTGAAAATTCCCTAGTCGCCACACTCTGGTGTCTGTTCGGGTACACTGAGGGAGAATTTAGCACGGCCAATGCACCTAACCAGGATGTCTTTTGGACTGTGGGAAGAAACCGGAGTCATAGAGGTTTATAGCATGGAAACAGGCCCTTCAGCCCAACTTGCCCATGCTGCCCTTTTTTTTAAACACCTAAGCTAGTCCCAATTACCCGCATTTGGCCCATATCCCTCTATACCCATTTTACCCATGTAACTGTCTAAACACTTTTTAAAAGACAAAATTGTACCCGCCTCTACTATTACCTCTGACAGCTTGTTCCAGACACTCACCACCTTCTGTGTGAAAAACTCCATGAAACCCATAAGACCATAAGACATAGGAGCGGAAGTAAGGCCATTCGGCCCATCGAGTCCACTCCACCATTCAATCATGGTTGATTTCAACTCCATTTACGCACGCAGACACGGGGAGAATTTGCAGACTCCACACAGACAGTGACCCAAGTTGGGGATCGAACCTGAGTCCCTGGCGCTATGAGGCAGCAGTGCTAATGACAGTGCCACCATGCCACCCCATACAGTACAGATGGAAGCTCTTTGGCCCATCATGCCTGTGCTAGTTCTTTAGCAGAGCGATCCACTCTCCCTGACCTTTCCTCATAGTCCTTAAGTGTTTTCCTCTTCTAGTATTTATCCACTTTCCTTTTGAAAGTTATTATTGAAGATTTTGGTCTGTGCTTTTCAGGTCACCGGATCCAGCTGTGGAAAAGCCCTTATCTCATGTCAACTCTTTGTCAGTTGCCATAATTGTGTGTCCTCTGGTTTCCGGCTCTGCTGCTGAATAGGGGTTTCTATTCTCTGAAAGCATAGGGCAGTGCGGTTAATATCTCCAAAACTCCTACATCTCTTGTCACATTTCAGCCGGTGCTCTCTGAAAGGTCTGAGTTGCTCTTGAATTAACTCTTTCCTGAGAGTTTGAGCCGCTGTCACTATCGGATGAGAGATTCCTTCTCATCTCTAACTTTGACCATGGCCTGCGAATGGTGTCCTCTAAGCAGCGTGATTTACATCAATACTCTCTCTGAAGGAGTGCAGCTGGTGCTGTGCTTCTGTTACTAGGCTAATATACCAGAGAGCGAGAGGTCAGAACTGACCAACTTCACAAATTGAAGTTACAGAGACGTCACTGCACAAAAGGAAGCCATTTGGCCCATCGAGTCCATGCTGGCTCACTGCAGGACAATTCAGTAATTCCCATATAGAAACCCAAAATCCCAAAGCTCTGGAGTGAGATCTGAACCCACAATATTTTGTTTCATGTGCTATCCATTAAGCCACACCTAACCAACTGTTTTTTTTTCAGTCTTGTCAGTTAAAGGGACTCCCAAGACTATCAGATTGTCTTAAAAGTCCAAGTAACCTTTAGGGAAGGAAGTGCAGTTTTGGTGTCCTTATCTGAGGAAGGATGTCCTTGCTATAGAGGGAGTACAGTGAAGGTTTACCAGACTGATTCCTGGGAATGGCAGCTCTGTCAAATGAGGAGCGACCAAGTCGGTGAGGATTATATTCACTGGAGTTTAGAAGAGTGAGAGGGGATCTCATAGAAACTTATAAAATTCTAACAGGGTTAGACAGGG
This sequence comes from Mustelus asterias, assembly GCF_964213995.1. NCBI lineage: Eukaryota > Metazoa > Chordata > Chondrichthyes > Carcharhiniformes > Triakidae > Mustelus > Mustelus asterias. The sequence continues at coordinate 3,090,697 of NC_135828.1, read as the reverse complement.
TAGATTCAGAAAGAATGTTCCCAATGGTGGGGAGTCCAGAATTAGGGGTCATAGTTTGAGGATAAGGGGTAAATCTTTTAGAACTGAGGTGAGGAGAAATTTCTTCACCCAGAGGGTGGTGAATGTGTGGAATTCACTCCCATAGAATATAGTTGAGGCCAAAACGTTGTCTGATTTCAAGAAGAAATTCAATATAGCTCTTGGGGCTAAAGGGATCAAGAGATATGGGAGGAAGGGGGGATCAAGATATTGAATTCGATCATCCGTCATGGTCAAAATGAATGGCGGAGGACGCTCGAAGGCCGAATGGCCTCCTGCTTCTAGTTTCTGTGTTTTTATGTTTCTAAATCTGCTGCCCTTACCTGGCCTGTGCCTCTATGTGACTCCATACCCACACCAACATGGTTACCTGCCCTCTAAAGTGGCCTAACATACTAACTCAGGGCAACTAGGAATGGCCTATCAATCCCGAACACTAGTATCGAATAAAACGCTGGAACGAATGCTGATTTTTATTTTTGTTATCCTATCTTTTCCCACCAGGGTTTCATCCATAACTCCGAGAATACGAACCCACTTTATCAGGGACAAGGCAACCAAGGACGTTCACTGTTTGCGGATCTGAATCAACGTTTAATCAGCATGGGATTTCCACGGTGGAATCTGGGAAATCAAGTCATTGAACCAATCATGTCAGTCATTCTGATCCTGTTGCTAATGATGTTCGGAATGCGGGGCCTTCTCCTGATTGGTGGCTTGTATCTGTTCTCACGATTTACTCAACGGTAACCGGATTCAGTGCTGAGTTTTTCTACCCGGCCCTGTACAGGTCTTCCTGATTCTTCCTTTCTCCCTGCTTGAAAAAACTGGTGAACAGAAAATATTTACAGTTGAAATAATGGAATGAAAAGTGACTGTTTAAACCTCAACAGCTCAATTGCCTGCAAGGTTTGGACCTTTTTCCTGTTGGATCACCGTTGAGCAAGTGTTTCAGAAATGCCGGACTTTGGGGGAAAAAATCATTCCTCATTTTAATTGCTTTCGGACAACTTTACTTTTGAATCTTTCTCTGTTGATTGGTTGAGTTTGTATGAGAGAGCTAGTCACGAGATGAAAAGCTGGTAGTGTGGTTGTTCTGGTGATGTATAAAGCCATCTGGTTCGCTAATGTTCTTTAGAGAAGGAAATTGACGTTTCTTACCCGGTCTGGCTCACACGTGACTCTAGTCCCACATGACAGTGTTGGCCCTTGACTACTTGTTTTGAATTGACCTGGGTTTTGGCAAGGAGCTCCGAGATTCTGTATCTAATTGCAGAATTATCATTGAATAGAATCATAGAATCTCTACAGTGCAGAAAGAGGCCATTCAGCCCATCGAGTCTGCACCAACCACAATCCCACCCAGGCCCTATCCCCATAACCCTACTTATTTATCTTCCTAACTCCCTGACACTAAGGGGCATTTTTAGCATGGCCAATCAACTTAACTCACACATCTTTGGAGTGTGGGAGGAAACCGGAGCACCCGGAGGAAACCCACGCAGACACGGGGAGAATGTGCAAACTCCGCACAGACAGTGACCCAAGCCAGGAATCGAACCCAGGTCCCTGGCATTGTGAGGCAGCAGTGCTAACCACTGTGCCGTCCCATCATATCATAGAATCGTACAGCTCAGAAGAGGCCCTTCGGCCCATCGAGTCTGCACCGACACATTAGAAACACCTGAACTCCCATCTAATCCCATCTGCCAGCGATTGGCCCATAGCCCTGAATGTTATGATGTGCCAAGTGCTCATCCGTTAGAATTAAAGTTCTGTAAACATCTCCTCTTTCCACCTGAGTTCCCGATTGTACACGATTGTATTTTGAACTTTGTTTTGCCTGTTGCCAGCTTTGTGAGTGCAGTACAAAGTGAGCTGTCACCCCCCGTGACCCAGGAATGTCCTCTGGAGGTTACCTCTGTGCCTGTCGATTAGAAATGTCGGTCTCACACCCGATGCAACTTCTCCATCTCCTGGTTATTCCCAACACCCAGCACTGGTGGCAACTTTCACAACTGGATGTCCAAAACCTGTCTGGGGACAATCTCAGAGAAAATTCGTTGAAATGCGTAATAATTCTTGTTAAGGGAAAATGTTCAGGATAGTGGGAGGGACAGTGTAAGAGCATATATCTCATCCTTAGGCTTGCATCAAACCCAGATTGATAGAACAAAATTCACTTCTGTCTCAGTGGAAAGATGATTAGTTCCGAGGAATTAACAGTATAAAGAATTACCCATTGTGCCCATGGCCCGTTTTGAAACAGCCTCTGTAATCTCATTCCCCCACCATTTCCCTAAATACTTTCTTCTCAAGAACATAGCGATACCCCCCCATTCATTTTCTTAGCCTCCATGCACCCACCAATGCCTTTGTTGATCTCCCCCAGTCCTTTTCTGAATGTGGACCTTGATGGTTGATCCCAGAAGTCCACAGAATCCTGGCACCTTCAGTCAGATCGCCAACCTTCCAGCTTCCGGAGCTGCAGGGAGTTACGCCCGATATCTCCCGCTCGGAAATGTTGCGAGGGGTCCCGACCGTGAGCTGACACCCTGATCATCCTGCAACTGAAGCAGACACACGGTGTCCGGATGCAGCCCAACAAATTTCCGAAAATGTTTCCGGGAGGTCCCAGTGACTGAGTGGCCGAGAAGAGAGTGGGGACTCAAACCAAAAGAGAAAACGCTGGAACATCTCAGCAGGTCTGGCAGCATCTGTAAGGAGAGAAAAGAGCTGACGTTTCCAGTCCAGGTGACCCTTTGTCAAAGAGTGGGGACTGATCCTGGTTCCTCACCATCGTGACAGAGCGAGTTCACAACTGAGCCACCCAACCTCAACAACCAATGTGCAAAACCTGGCACAGCATCATCATGGCATTTGGGTATCGCCAGACTGTGCAGGCCCAGACGTTCCCCATTGAGTCACTTGGTTGAGAGGACCCTAATGAAGATTGCGTAATCATCACATTTTCATTAGCGCATCCACCACATTGGACCAAACTTCAGTCTTGATGGTATTCTCTGTTTTACTGAACATTTTTTTATCCATTGGTGGGACACGGGCATCGCTGGCTGACCAGTATTTATTGCCCATTGTTTGCCCAAGGGCAGTTGAGAGTCAACCACATTGCTGTGGATCTGGAGTCACATATAGGTCAGACCAGGTGAGAACGGCAGATTTCCTTCCCCAAAGGACATTAGTGAACTGGATGGTTTTTTCAGACGATGGTTTCACGGTCATCAGTAGATTCTTAATTCCAGATATTTTTATTGAATTCAAATTCCACCATCTGCCGTGGCGGGATTCGAACCGGGGTCTCCAGAACATTAACCGAGTTTCTGGATTAATAGTCTAGCGATAATATCACGAGGCTATCGCCTCCCCCTCTCAGTCACCTCTGAAATAACTCAGATGCTCTGGAATGTTCTGAGGATATTGTTGCGATTCATCTGCCCCACATTGACGGAGCGATTCTTAAACTTACTGTGAACTGGAAATCTTTACATCTAACCCTTTCTAAATAGTAGAAGCCAATTAAATAATTCTTACTTCCTTTCAGCAATTTATAGATTATGAACAATAGATGGTGTGTATCTGATTAGTAAAAAAGTTGTTATATTCCAGCAGGTATGACATCTGATATCTTTACTGTTCCTCTCAATGAGTAGAGTGCTTTTGGCTTCCCTGAATGTAAAACTTCACAGGAGCTCTTGAAAAGCAGCATTTTTTTTAGGAATGAGTAAAGATTGGAGAAAGAATTAATTGTTGAATAAAAGTCTGTACAGGTCTTCAGTCTTTTCTCTGTGTTTCTGACCATGACGATTTGGGGCTGGTCACAGTAACTTTAAAGTCAAGAAGGACAGTCTGAGGGTACCCATCACTCCTGTGCTAGCTCTGGTAAAACAAACACCATTCAGGCCCCTTCCCCAAAGTCTTTCAGATAGTCTCATTATTTTCATGAAAAAAATGTCCCCTTTATTCAGCGTAAAATAGATTTTTGTGAGAAGACAATGTAAAGTTAAATAAAAAGTGAAGCGGAGAAGAAGAACAGCACAGTGGTTAGCACTGCTGCCTCACAGCGCCAGGGGCCCGGGTTCGATTCCCAGCGGCACAGTGGTTAGCACTGCTGCCTCACAGCGCCAGGGGCCCGGGTTCGATTCCCAGCGGCACAGTGGTTAGCACTGCTGCCTCACAGCGCCAGGGGCCCAGGTTCAATTCCCAGCTCGGGTCACTGTCTGCGTGGAGTCTGCACGTTCTCCCCGTGTCTGCATGGATTTCCTCCAGGTGCTTTGGTCTCCTCCCACAGTCTATAGATGTGTAGGCTAGGTGGATTGGCCATGCTAAATTTCCCCTTAGTGTCAGGGGGACTAGCTAAGGTAAATGCAGGGGGTTATGGGGATAGGGCCTGGATGGGATTGTGGTCAGTGCAGACTCGATGGGCCGAATGACCTCCTGCTGCACTGTGGGGTTCAATGATTCTATCAAAAGGGATCGGGGGGGGGGGGTGCGGGGGTTGCACTAAACTGGGAATATCTCAGTCTGAAACTGGCAATCAGAGCACTATTACGTTGTACACGTGGGCCCCTCAATTTGGAAACCAATATTTGAAAAACTTGTATGAGGGATCTGTTGCTTATTGAACAATGATCTTTATTGTATTCAGTGCTATTTGGAATTTGGCTGCTGATTTTGAGGATTTATATTTAGTTTTGATGGTTTGCTTGCTGGAGAGGTTTTGAGAATGCATCATGTCCACTGCAAATAGCCACAGGTACAGCAGCCTCACACGGTTGTTAGGTTGCTGTAGTTTTACAATCAGGAAATCCACCTTTCTACAGGAAGTCCGGCCTCCCCAGCACTAACTCCTCTTCCATTTCTTTCGGTTTCTCCCGCATCACAAGGCTGGTTGGTCATTGGCACGGATTGAAGTGAGGTTTATGATCTCAGTTGAGATCCGTAACCGTTGATTTTGAAGGAAGAGGTTTGAAATCCCAGTTATTTACTGAAAGCGTGAAGCCACAGGTTTCCACAGTTTAAACAGAAGAACAATAAGAAGTCTCACAACACCAGGTTAAAGTCCAACAGGTTTGTTTGGAATCTGAGCGCTGCTCCTTCATCAGGTGAGTGGAGAGGTGGGTTCACAAACAGGGCATATATAGACAGAGACACAATTGCAAGATAATGGTTGGAATGCGAGTCTTTACAGGTACAGACAATGTGAGTGGAGAGAGGGATAATTACAGGTTAAAGAGATGTGAATTGTCTCAAACCAGGACAGTTGGTAGGACTTTGCAAGCCCAGGCCAAATGGTGGACACCATTCGACAATCACCAGGCAGGAGTGTTCCCTTCCTGTTGAGGAACACTTCAGCAGTCACAGCCTCCGGTCTTCGGGTAAGCGTTCTTCAAAGCGACCATCAAGACACACAACAGCGCAAAACCGCCTAGCAGAAACTGATAGCCAAGTTCCGCACACACGAGGACGGCCTCAACCGGGATCTTGGGTTCATGTCACACTGTCTGTAATCCCCACGACTTGCCTGGGCTTGCAAAATCTCACTAACTGTCCTGGCTGGAGACAATTCACATCTCTTTAACCTGTGCTTAACACTCTCTCCACTCACAGTGTCTGTACCTGTAAAGACTTGATTACCTGTAAAGACTCGCATTCCAACCATTATCTTGCAATTGTGTCTTTGCAAACCCACCTCTCCACTCACCTGATGAAGGGGCAGCGCTCCGAAAGCTTGTGATACCAAATAAACCTGTTGGATTTAACCTGGTGTTGTGAGACTTCTTACTGTGCCCACCCCAGTCCAATGCCGGCATCTCCACATCATAAACAGAAGAATTTTCACCATACAAGAGTCAAACAAAATTAACACAAAATATTAATTTTGGTAACCACTTATACTCTAAACCCCAAAATCATCATAAGTTAAATATGAATTAACAGGCAGATTGTAGTCAATAATAAACTGTAAATGGCAGATATAATTAAGAGGGATCTTACAAATTGGTTCGGCTGTCCATTCTGCCTATGTGTCATCAACCTCAGTCAAAAAGTCCTTCAAAACTCGCATTTTGCTCACACTTCTTCTAGGATTTAATCTGATTCACAGCCAACAGCAGGGCATAACCAATCGGAGTACTGCGCACACAGTCTTACCAAATCATAGAAACCCTACAGTACAGAAAGAGGCCATTCGGCCCATCGAGTCTGCACCGACCACAATCCCACCCAGGCCCTACCCCCATATCCCTACATATTTTACCCACTAATCCCTCTAATCTACGCATCCCAGGACACTAAGGGGCAATTTTTAGCATGGCCAATCAACCTAACCTGCACATCTTTGGATTGTGGGAGGAAACCGGAGCACCCGGAGGAAACCCACGCAGACACTTCACAAAATTGGCACACATCTGCAGAACCTTCTCAACTCCGTCTGGGTGGAGTAGGTCCTCACTGAAACAGCCGCAGCAACTGTACATTTGCCTATTATTGGCTTCAGGATCTCCTCTTCCGCCTGGGATCATCCTCTGAGCTGAGATGTCTCTGTGTCCTTTTATCTTGTTTTAACCTGTTTCAGTCTGTCCAGAAGTTTTGGTTTCCAATCTCAGTTTCAGTTCTAATTTCTTTAGAAACTAGGAGGGTCAGTTTCTTTTCTCAGTTTTCCTGTTCAGTTAGGCTCTGTGTCAACAACACAAGCTTTGAAACCACCTATCAGATCACAGTGGGATAACTGTGGTATTACATGTTCCTGATAGCTTCGTGTTCAGTTCTCTTGATGGTGAAGTCCTTCTCAGGGCATTCATTCTCAGAGTCACCTGGCCAATGGCTACTTGTAAAAAACTTCTCGGTTTTACTCCAATGGATTTCACACACTGGCCTTCCGTTATTGCACATTTTATAAAATCCCTACAGTGCAGAAAGAGGCCATTCAGCCCATTGAGTCTGCCCTGACCCTCCAACAGAGCGTCCCACCCCTGTCCTTTCCCGTAACCCCATATATTTACCTCGCTAATCCCCCTAATCTACATGTCTTGGGACACCAATGTGCAATTTAGCACAGTCAATGCACCTAACCGGCACATCTTTGGACTGTGGGAGGAAACCGGAGCACCCGGAGGAAACCCACGCAGACACAGGAAGAATGAGCAAACTCCACACAGACAGTCACCCAAGGCCAGAATTGATCCCGGATCCCTGGCACTGTGAGGCAGCTGTGCTATGATAAATGATTTGTTTTTTAAAAGAGGGTTGTACTTTTTAGGCTGTTTATTCAGGACATTTCCATTTTCAGTAGGGTTTTGCTAACATTGATGGAATTGAACCTGTTGTGGAGAGAAAGACTCACCAAAATCTAATTTGCACCAAAAACAACAACTCTCCTGCACCTGGCTATTGCCTGTAACTCGAAACAAAGGATATAGAACAATGAGGACTAAGCCTATCAGACCTGCACTCTGTACATTAAGCAGCATTGGTTCACAGTGACGGTGCTTTCTGAACAGATTGGGGAGCTTGTTCAGGTCTATAAACCACAGACACTAGGACAGACACAGCTTTGTGAAATGCTGATGTTTGAAATTTAAGTTCAGCTCATTGTTCTGTTATTTTCATGAATACATTCCCCCCTCCACCCAACTCTTCCTCTGGCTTCTATTCCAAACCTTTAATTCAGTTTTGGAACTTGAGCAATATTATTTCAGTCTCCATGGAGTTGCCCTTTACTAATTGACCCCACAACAAGCTGGGTCGCGCTCTCACCCTGGGGTTAATTAAATTATTTTCCAATTTCTACAGCGGCATTTCTCCACCTCCTCAATGTGAGGGAAATGCTGTAAATAACAATCCAATCCCGAAAGCCTCTTTTCCGTGCAAACTTCCCAAAGACACAGTAAATGTTTCAGAAATAGTGTTTTTTTATTATTAAAATGTAGCATTAATAATGGAGCCTCAGTTAGAATTGGGGAGGGGGGGGGGATTATCCCAGCAAAACCGGGAACTTGAAGGTTCTCATTCCCACAAGATGGCTCATCTACTGTTCAGATGTCCCATCCGGCAGGAAGTCGGATCAATGGGGAACACTGGTTGGAAAAGCTATGTTGTGGAAATGCCGGCGTTGGACTGGGGTAAACACAGTAAGAAGTCTAACAACACCAGGTTAAAGCCCAACATGGTAAATGTTAAATCAACCTGTTGGACTTTAACCTGGTGTTGTTAGACTTCTTACTGGAAAAGCTATCCCAGGCCAATCAGTGTAAGATCAGGATGAGATGGAGATCCCATCATATTAAATGGGGAGACATCCGGGGGAGGGGGGGTTGGTGTTAAAAGCCAAGGTCAATGTTTTTGTGAGCCAAAAACCATAGCAAAATATAGAATACAGAACTCACAACAATGTCTCATGCATGACTTGCAAAAGTGTCTCGAACTCAGGGAGGCAGAATCTGTAAACCTCACTGGGAAATGACAGAGACCCCAGAATAACAGATACCAATGGGATACTGGGACCCTGGTTTACAAACCTATCCTGGAGAGAATCGTGCTCAGGCCTGTGATGATGCAACCATGGTTATTGTAGAGATTAAAGGCACTCAGAGAAGATGTGGTATTTCCAGTGAAGAATATCTGAAGGTGGATCTTCAAAGACCTGGGTGAAGATCACAAAACCGTGAGCTACAGAGACCATTGACCCCCCACTCGCCTCAGCGAAACACCACCTTGTAATTTCTGTGGCATTTCTTTCAAATTGACCAGAGAACCTTCTAGAAACTCAACTCACTCATTCAAACCAGGAACCCACTTTCAGTTCCACGCTGTCCTGACATTACCCGCCAACTACCCGCCAAGTCTACAAGATTATGAGAGGCATGGACAGAGTGGATAGTCAGAAGCTTTTTCCCAGGGTGGAAGAGTCAATTACTAGGGGGCACAGGTTTAAGGTGCGAGGGGCAAGGTTTAAAGGAGATATATGAGGCAGAGTTTTCACAGAGGGAGTAATGGGTGCCTGGAACTCGTTGCCAGGGGAGATAGTGGAAGCGGATACGGTAGTGACTTTTAAGGGGCATCTTGACAAGTGCATGAATAGGATGGGAATAGAGGAATATGGTGCCCAGAAGGGTCGGGGGTTTTAGTTAAGTCGGGCAGCATGGTCGGTGCAGGCTTGGAGGGCCGAAGGGCCTGTTTCTGTGCTGTAATTTTCTTTGTTCTTTGTTCTAACTGACTGGAGGTGGACTGACTGGAAAAGACACAACACATTAGCCAACCCACAGAATACATCAAAACCCAAACCCTAACCAAATATTCCTCTTAAAGCTTGCTTGTCATTAAGCCAGGAAGTGAAGGATGTGCAATTGCTGTACATAACCGGGACCACAATGGATTGACTGCTAAATTGCACATTGGTGTCCCAAGATGTGTAGATTAGGGAGATTGGTGAGGTAAATATGAGGGGTGGCGCAGTGGTTAGCACTGCTGTGACACAGCGTCCGGGATCCGGGTTTGATTCCCGGCTTGGGTCACTGTCTGTGTGGAGTTTGCACATTCTTCCTGTGTCTGTGTGGGTTTCCTCCGGGTGCTCTGGTTTCCTCCCACAGTCCAAAGATGTGCGGGTTAGTGGATTGAACATGGTAAATTTCCCCTTAAGTGTCCCGGATGTGATAGGTTAGAGGATCGGCAAGGTAACTAGGCAGAGATAGGGCCTGGGTGGGATTGTTGTCGGTACAGACTCGATGGGCCGAATGATCTCCTTCTGCATTGCAGGGATTCTATGATTCAAATTATTTCTGCTTGAAGAAAGTGTACGGTAGTGAGTTCCAGCCTGTACCGCTGGGGGTTCATCAATACCTGGACTGAGGAGGGTGTGTTCGGAGAACTGGAGAGTTCAGGGGATGTAGAGCTGGAGGAGCTATAAAGCGATTTATCCGCGAGGATGAGAATTTTAAATTGTTGGTATTAGGGGACTGGGAGTTAATGTAAGTCACCAAGTACAGGGCTGATCAGTAATACGCCATTGTTATACAAGAGAGAAAGCTACAAACACAAGGCAGGCAGGTATTGAGCTACAGATCAGCCATGATATGTTCTATGATAGAACAGACTCGATGGGCCGAATGGCCTACTCCTGCAGTGATGGTCCTATGAGTGGGACTTAGTGGAGGATAAGATTCAGGCAAACAATGTTCCTCGAATGAATCCAAATTGAATCCTATATATATTAAAATATCAAATAGGTATTTCCATCAAAAACAGATCTAACTGCATCTCAATGATTTATATCGATCACCATATACCAATCACAAACTCCACGTGATGGAGAATGCTGTCACTGAGGAAGTTCTCAGCACCTTTCCAGACTATCCCGTCATGGGGAGCGGGACAGTGAGTCCATCATTGTCGAACTCAGCAAGGCCATTGACCATCTTGCCAGCGGTAAAGCCCCAGGAAACAACGGCATTCCACACAAAATCATTAAAGTGGAAAACTGACGCTGCTGCAGCATCTCCAGGAACGTTAGTGTCTCTGCCGGAAGGAAGGATTTGTGCCTCAAGACGTGTTTGCTGCAGAAATAGTTGCCTTGTACAGAAGCAAAGGGTGACTGACTGCAACAATTCCTGAGGCTGCTCCTTGTCCAGTATTTGCTTGTGTTGCTGTGATCAGATTGTAGATGATGCGTCTACCCCGAGTCTCACTGCAGCCTCCGAGTTGGCAGATCGACAGTTCACAGGATTTTCTCACTCTGGCAGTTACTGAAGTATTGCGTTGCTGACCACTCCACATTGTCTTCATTGACATCGCCAAGGCCTTTGACCTGGTCAGCAGAGACGGACTCTTTAAGCTACTGTGAAAAATAGGCTGCCCACCTGGATCCTGGGCATCATTTCTACATTCTATGAGTTTCATCAGGTACAATAGGGCATCATCAGATGCTTTCAAGATCTCCAGTGAGGTAAAGCAGGATTGAATCCTGATACCAACTCTCTTTGATATAACTTTTCTCCATGTTGTTGCTGTATGCTATTGGCAACTCAAATGAGGGTGTCTACCTGCATAGAAGATTGAAATCATAGAAACCCTACAGTGCAGAAGGAGGCCATTCGGCCCAACGAGTCTACACCGACCACAATCCCACCCAGGCCCTACCCCCACATATTTTACCCGCTAATCCCTCTAACCTACGCATTTCAGGACTCTAAGGGGCAATTTTTAACCTGGCCAATCAACCTAACCCGCACATCTTTGGACTGTGGGAGGAAACCGGAGCACCCGGAGGAAACCCACGCAGACACGAGGAGAATGTGCAAACTCCACACAGACAGTGACCCAAGCCGGGAATTGAACCCAGGTCCCTGGAGCTGTGAAGCAGCAGTGCTAACCACTGTGCTACCGTGCCGCCCCTCAGAGGCATCTCAGAGACAAGAAAGTTGCTCAGCTTACCAAGGCTGCACACCAAGACTAATGTCTGTATTGTCTCACTTCACACATTGCATTTTGTCAATGAGGCCATAATGGGCTCCAAATTGGAGTTGACTTGTAGCAGCTTAGAGATCAGTTCACCTGAGCTGCCAGGAGTTTGGACTGACAATCAGTGTCAGGAAGACCAAATTTACAGGCCTCAGGACACTGAGACTCTGCCGTCCATCAACACTGACGACCTCACTCTGCACATCATCAACAGCTTCACCAACCTTCGATCAACACCCAGCAGTAACCAGCCTCTTGATGGCCTGGAATTATCAAAGCCACAGATTGTCATGTGAAAGTTGAGAGGTCAAGTGTGGACCAACTGCAAACTAACCAAAAATACAAGGCTCCATGTGTAACCATCTTGCATCTTCAGCACTCTCCTTTATAGTAGTGGGGCGTGGACAACTTATACAAACCAAGAAAAGTGACTGAAAAGCTCCACAGGTTAGGTGGATTGGCCATGCTAAATTACCCCTTAGTAGTGAATGGATTAGTCGGTAAATACATGGGGTTACAGGGATAGGGCCTGGGTGGGATTGTTGTCAATGCAGGCTTTATGGGCCAAATGGCCTCCTTCTGCACTGTAGGGATTCTACCACTTGGGACATTTTTGCTACATCAAAGGTGCTGTATAAATGCAAGTTGTTGTTGTTTAATTTCAGGTGTGTTAAGACAATATGAAATTGCTTGGGTGCCTTGTAGATGACTTTTGCATCAGAATATGGGTGAATGTGGTGATGTAGATTCCTCTCACTATCATAGAACAGTACAGCACAGAACAGGCCCTTCGGCCCATGATGTTGTGCCGAGCTTTATCTGAAACCAAGATCAAGCTATCCCACTCCCTATCATCCTGGTGTGCTCCATGTGCCTATCCAATAACCGCTTAAATGTTCCTAAAGTGTCTGACTCCACTATCACTGCAGGCAGTCCATTCCACACCCCAACCACTCTCTGCGTAAAGAACCTACCTCTGATATCCTTCCTATATCTCCCACCATGAACCCTATAGTTATGCCACCCGAGGAAATAGTCTTTGAACGTTCACTCTATCTATCCCCTTCATCATTTTATAAACCTCTATTAAGTCTCCCCTCAGCCTCCTCCACTCCAGAGAGAACAGCCCTAGCTCCCTCAACCTTTCCTCATAAGACCTACCCTCCAAACCAGGCAGCATCCGGGTAAATCTCCTCTGCACTCTTTCCAGCACTTCCACGTCCTTCTTATAGTGAGGTGACCAGAACTGCACACAATATTCCAAATGTGGTCTCACCAAGGTCCTGTACAGTTGCAGCATAACCCCACGACTCTTAAACTCCAACCCCCTGTTAATAAAAGCTAACACACTATAGGCCTTCTTCACAGCTCTATCCACTTGAGTGGCAACCTTTCGAGATCTGTGGATATGGACCCCAAGATCTCTCTGTTTCTCCACAGTCTTCAGAACCCTACCTTTGACCCTGTAATCCACATTTAAATTAGTCCTACCAAAATGAATCACCTCACATTTATCAGGGTTAAACTCCATTTGCCATTTTTCAGCCCAGCTTTGCATCCTATCTATGTCTCTTTGCAGCCTACAACAGCCCTCCAGCTCATCCACTACTCCACCAATCTTGGTGTCATCAGCAAATTTACTGATCCACCCTTCAGCCCCCTCCTCTAAGTCATTAATAAAAATCACAAAGAGCAGAGGACCAAGCACTGATCCCTGTGCCACTCCGCTAGCAACCTGCCTCCAGTCTGAAAATTTTCCATCCACCACCACCCTCTGTCTTCGATCAGATAGCCAGTTACCTATCCAATCTGCCATCTTTCCCTCAATCCCACACCTCCTTACTTTCATCATAAGCCGACCATGGGGGACCTTATCAAACGCCTTACTAAAATCCATGTATACGACATCAACTGCCCTACCTTCATCAACACACTTAGTTACCTCCTCAAAAAATTCAATCAAATTTGTGAGGCATGACTTGCCCTTCACGAATCCGTGCTGACTATCCCGGATTAATCCGCATCTTTCTAAATGGTCGTAAATCCCATCCCTAAGGACCTTTTCCATCAATTTACCAACCACCGAAGTAAGACTAACCGGTCTACAATTACCAGGGTCATTTCTATTCCCTTTCTTAAACAGAGGAACAACATTCGCCACTCTCCAGTCCTCTGGCACCATCCCTGTGGACGGTGAGGGCCCAAAGATCAAAGCCAAAGGCTCTGCAATCTCATCCCTTGCCTCCCAAAGAATCCTAGGATATATTTCATCAGGCCCAGGGGACTTATCGACCTTCAGTTTATTCAAAACTGCCAGTACATCCTCCCTCCGAACAACTATTTCGTCCAGCCTATTAGCCTGTAACACCTTCTCTTCCTCAAAAAACATGGCTCCTCTCCTTGGTGAACACTGAAGAAAAGTATTCATTCATCACCTCTCCTATCTCTACTGACTCCATACACAAGTTCCCACTACTGTCCTTGACCGGCCCTAACCTCACCCTGGTCATTCTTTTATTCCTCACATAAGAGTAAAAAGCCTTGGGGTTTTCCTTGATCCGACCCGCCAAGGACTTCTCGTGTCCCCTCCTCGCTCTCCTAAACCCCTAGCGGGTTTAGCCTTCTCTCCTGTCCTGTGGATGACTATCTGCCAGGTGTATTCTAAATTCCTTTTTGCTGTTAGCACCATCAGCAGCTCGGAGATTCCAGTCTCTCCCTGTGTCTGTGTTCACAATGAAGCTCTTCTCAAAATGAACGATCTCTCCCCTTGCGACCCCTTTTTCTGCCGTGCATCTTGTATCAGCTGGGATGTCAGGAGGGGTTAGGCTATTTCTTTCACGAGCGCACTCACTATCAATGCTATAAAGCAGCCGTCTCCCCACAGGACTCCTTTCATCTTGTCTGAAAGGTGTTGTAATATCCCCAGGTTGTTAATGGTTTCAGGAGCTTCGATCCTCTTATTCAACGGTTTAATAAAATGGGCCTTTGGAGCTCATGCTCTTGAAGTGTGACCTGTCCCTGACCTTGAGGGAGTATGGCACGAGGAACAACAATCTTCCCACCAACTAGTACTTGCTTACTCCATAACTTTGCACTAAGTTCATTTCAAAATGTTGGGATTCTTCCTTAACCCAGACTTTTTTGAATGACCTTCATCTGCAAATGGCTGCATAAGATAAAGGTGCACAGTGTTAGGGGTAATGTATTAGCATGGATAGAGGATTGGTTAACTAACAGAAAGCAAAGAGTGGGGGTAAATGGGTGTTTTCCCGGTTGGTGATCAGTGATTAGTGGTGTGCCTCAGGGATCAGTGTTGGGACCGCAATTGTTTACGATTTACATAGATGATTTGGAGTTGGGGACCAAGTGTAGTGTGTCAAAATTCGCAGCTGACACTAAGATGAGTGGCAGAGCAAAGTGTGCAGAGGATGCTGAAAGTCTGCAAAGGACAATAGATAGTCTAAGTGAGTGGGCGAGGGTCTGGCAGATGGAGTACAATATTGGTAAATGTGAGGTCATCCACTTTGGTAGGAATAACAGCAAAATGGATTATTATTTAAATGGTAAAAATTGCAGCATGCTGCTGTGCTGAGGGACCTGGGTGTCCTTGTGCAGGAATCTCAAGGAGTTGGTTTGCAGGTGCAGCAGGTAATTAAGAAGGCAAATGGAATTTTGTCCTTTATTGCCAGAGGGATGGAGTATAAAAACAGCAAGGTTATGTTGCAGCTGTATAAGGTGCTGGTGAGGCCACACCTGGAGTACTGTGTACAGTTTTGGTCTCCTTACATGAGAAAGGATATACTGGCACTGGAGGGGGTGCAGAGGAGATTCACTAGGTTGATTCCGGAGTTGAGAGGGTTGGCTTATGAGGAGAAACTGAATAGACTGGGGCTATACTCATTGAAATTCAGAAGAATGAGGAGACATCTTCTAGAAACATATAAGATTATGAAGGGAATAGATAAGATAGAAGCAGGGAGGTTATTTCCAATAGCAGGTGAAACTAGAACTAGGGGGCATGGCCTCAAAATAAGGGGGAGCAGATTTAGAACTGAGTTGACTGAGGGTTGTGAATCTATGGAACTCCCTGTCCAGTGAAGCTGTTGAGGCTACCTCATTGAATGTTTTTAAGGCAAGGATAGATACATTTTTGAACAGTAAAGGAATTAAGGGTTATGGTGAGCGGGCAGGTAAGTGGAACTGAGTCCATGAACAGATCAGCCATGAATGTTGGAGCAGGCTCGAGGGGCCAAATGGCCTATTCCTCTTATGAAACCCTGCAGCTCCGATCGGAGCCTCCAACTGCGCATGTGGAGAAAAAAGAAATGATAGAATGCGGTTCCCCTGCCGCATCGCTCCCGGGCCAGATAATGCTTCCCCCTGACCCCCCACAGATATTGCCCCACCCCCACAACATTACTCCCCCCACCCGCCCGCCACCCAGACCGATCGTTGCCCCTTCCCCCCTTTCTCCCAACGATCACAGACAGAGTGGCAGCGGACCCCCCTCTTCCCCCTCGCTCATCTCAGGCAGAGAGATCCACCCTCCACACCCCCTCCCAACAGATATCAGGCAGGGTGATCCCCTCACCCCACCCCGGACCCTCCCGCGCAAGACCCCCATCTTCTCCGGACTCCGATGACTGTGTGTCACCTCCCTCTCTTTTCCCTGTCCCCAATCATTGAAGCGCTGATCCACCCCCCCCCCCCCCCCCACACCCCCTCTCTCCCCCCCATCAGCACACCTGCAAGTGCTCACTTGCTTTTCCCTCAATGGTAACAAGCAAACTGCATGGAACTTGCTGGAATGTTCTGCCAAACTGCCTGCAGCTAATCTGCCCTAACGAGGGGCAGCTCCATAAAAACTCCAGAATGGACAGGCAGGCAGTAAAGGACAACCAGCCCCCCGATTCTCTGAGGGCAACCTGGGGATGCAGCAGAGGCGAGGCAGGACACCCTCTTCCCCCCAGGAGGACGCAGACCCAGGGGTTTTGATGACAATGCAGTCTGGGAGAAAGTTGCTGCCTTTGTCAGTTCCAGGGCACTGGCCCCCCAATCCGGGAAGCAGTGCTGGAAAAAGGTCAATGACCTCTTCCGGGCCGCAAGGGTGAGTGCTGAACCCCATCTTGCATCTTCCCCCAAACCTCCCCCAGATCCTCTCATCCCCAGCATCCTGCATGTTCCCAGCTCCTGACCCCCAAGCACCTCCTTCCTTTCCCCCCAATGAGCCCCGCTGCGCTTGCCCTCTAAGGGCCACCACCTGATACTCTACAGGAGTCACGCCACCATTTCTTTCATGGCTCCTTCTGTCTCCACAGGAGAAGACCGACCACAACACGCGTGACAGAGCAAAGACAGGGGGTGGTGAGACAGACCTCCAGGTTCTCACCCCCTTTGAGGAGCCGGCACTGGAGCTGTCAAGGGAAGGGGAGATGCGGGCTGCCGTCAAGACATGAGCACCTGTCAATCCTCCACTCATTTTGAGGCAACTTCTCGGGGGCAAGAGTTTTGGGTGCGAGGGGCAAGGTTTAAAGGAGATGTACGAGACATGTTCATTTGCACAGAGAGGGTGGTGCCTGGAACTCGCTGCCGGGGAGGTCGTGGATGCAAATACGATAGTGACCTTTAAGGGTCATCTCTACAGCTATGTGAATGGGATAGGAATAGAGGCGCATGGACCCCGAAAGGGTAGGGGGTTACAAATCAGATGGGCAGCCTGGTCGCTACAGGCTTGGAGGGCTGAAGAGCCTGTTCCTCTGATGTAATTTTCTGGGTTCTTTGTTCTATGTTAAATGGAGACATGTGATTATGTGTTTGGCATCCCGGATTCCTCTTACTTCCTTGCACTTAACCTTGTGTCCTGTGTTGCAGGGACAGATCCAGACGTCCCAGAGCCTTCTAGACTGCAGTCCCCGGCTACAGCTCCTGCTCATCCTGATCAAGACAGCTCAGACGAGTCCTCGGAGGATATGGGTGAAGGACCTCCGAGGGTGGCACCGTTTTGGCGTCAGCTGCCACCTCACAATTCACCATCCCAGATACTGACATGTCGGTGGGTCCAGTTAGTGTTGAGGCTTCTGGGTCACAATCTGGTGAGCACGACACATCTGCTGATGTACATCGGGTGGAGGAGGGAACTTCCGCTGACACGCGGGGGCCTGCCTGAGGCGAGGACTCAGCTGGCCCCAGGCTACATGCTGGGCCTCTGAGATCACTTCTCCCTCAGCTGCTGGAGATGCAGCAACAGAGCCAGCGAATGCAGGAGGGGCTGACGGCCACACTGGACCGACTGAGAGACTGTTGGGAGGAGTCCCAAGGCTTTCAGGTGGACCAGCAATTGCCTGTATTGCGTGGTTCCCAGGCCAATACTGCGAGGGTGGCGTCTGCGGTGAAAGCCTGGGGCAGGGAATCCTCACCATGAGTGGCAAGCGATGGCCGAGTCACAGCAGGCCACAGCGGAGGGACTGAACAGGCTTCTCCAGATTCTGCGGCCCATGGCTGAGAGGCTCGAGAGCTTGCAGGAGACCCAGCGGGACAGCGCTGAGACACAGCGGGCTATGGCAGCAGCCCTTTAGAACGTGGCCCAGTCACAGAGGGTCATGGCTGAGGGGCTGTGAAGCACGGCCCAGTCTCAGAGGGCACTTGCTGCAGCCATTGACAGGTGGCTCCCAACTCAAGTGGCCATCGCCGGGCTCGACCACCATGTATATGACACAGGTGATCCTCCAGGACTGGCAGTGCCAGGTGATGCCAGAGCTTCTGGAGTTCACTGCAGAAGCACCACCGTCCCATGGAGTGACCCAGGGGCCCACAGCAACCCCGAGGGAGGAGGAAGGGCTCAAGCCCATGCCGGGGTCTTCCAGCCAGGAGACTGTGGCTGTGGCTACACCTTCTGACTCCCCCCTTCCTGACACTGGGACATCCCAGGGGCAGCGGGATGAAGAGAGTGTCATGGAAACATCCCAGACACCTGGAAGCAGGCCAGGGCCCTCAAGGTCCAGGGTCTCCAGAGAATGCCCACCATGCGCATCACAGGCCGTGGGGCACGGTAAGCAGCTGGTCCCTTCCACCTCCGATGTACATTCTGGAGAGTCACTGAGATGTAGTGGGAGGCCACGTAAAGTTAGGAAGTTGTAGTTGCACTGAGATGGCACGGGTGAAGGGCTGCACTAGTTAGAAAGATATTTAAACACCTTAACGTTTTCTGTTCACTGGTTTTTATACTAGAACGCCTTATTTAAACACCGTTATTGTGAATAAATGTTTTTTCACCACCCACCTGTGACTAATTTGTCTCGAATATCTTCTCTTCCATTGATGATCGCCGGAGGGATGCTTCATGTTGATGTCAGTTGGGGAGGCCCCTCAATGCTGTGTCACTGAGAAAAGGAAGCCATTGGTTCCCCAGATCCCACGAGTGATTCCCTCCCATCCCCCACCCCACCCGCCCCAGGGCCCTGTATGGGGGTTTCAGATCCCTTACCCACTACACAGACATGGGCCCAGGTGCCAGCGTGCATGCGGAGCTCAGGTAGGAGTCAGACTAGTTTGCGCCAGGACATCATCATTATGGTGCTTAGCGAGTCGTCATCACCCTCCTGCCTGCCAAAGAAACTCTCTAACACAGCGTACCCAGGCCCACCACTCTGGTGTGACAATGTTGCAGGATATAGAAGGAATTTTTGGGGGAGCGGGGGGATGGAACCCTCAGACACAAACCCCTAGTGAGTGAACCGCCTGGTGATCAAGGCCTCCCTAGCTGCCCTCGCATGCCTCATTTGGGCTGCCAGCTCTTGAGCGTCTAGTTGGTGTTCCTCGGCATGCTCTTCCTCATCTTCCTCCTCCTCTTCCTCCTCCTCCTCTTCCTCTTCCTCATCTTCCTCCTCCTCTTCTTCCTCCTTCTCATCTTCCTCCTCTCCTTCCTCCTCCTCCTGCTGGTCATCCTCCCCAGCGACGCCCAGCTGATCAGCCTCCATGTCTTCCTCCTCCTCCAATAGGTCACCTCTCTATAGAGTCAGGTTGTGCAGGGCACAGCATACCAACACAATGCGGGAACAGATCACTGGGCTGTATTGTAGGGCGCGGTGCCGATCACAGCCATTTTCGGGCCTTGATAAAGTGGGAATCTGCGCAGACGTGGGCGCAGATCGCACTATTCACCTCACGCCCGACTTTACCAAGTTTTCATGCCTGAAAACAGGCGCAACGTAATGGTAAAATCGGGCCCAAAGCATACCATTCATAGAAAAGGAAATGAGAGAGTGCAGAATGTAGTGTTACAGTCATAGCTCGGGTGCAGAGAAAGATCAACTTAATGCAAGGCAGGACCACTGAAAAGTCTGACGGCAGCAGGGAAGAAGCTGTTCTTGAGTCGGTTGATACGTGACCTCAAACTTTTGTATCTTTTTCCTGACGGAAGAAAGTGGAAGAGAGAATGTCCGGGGTGCGTGGGGTCCTTAATTATGCTGGCTGCTTTGCCGAGGCAGCGGGAAGTGTAGACAGAGTCAATGGATGGGAGAGGGGAAGAAACCCTTTATTTCAGCAGCGGAGATGATAAATTACAGAACACAGATTTAAGGTAATTGTCAAAAGCACTAGCGAGAAGGTGAAGAGATATTTCCTCATGCAGTTGTGACCTGGAACGCACTGCCTGAAAGCAGATTTAATAATAACTGTCAAAGGGGAATTAGACAATGACTTAAAGAGGAAATGTGTACATGGCTCTGGGGAAAGAGCAGGGGGCGAAAACAATTGGAAAGATCCTTCAAAGAGCTGGCACAGGCACAATGGGTCAAATGGCCTCCTTCTATCCTACATGGTTTAATGATCAACTAATGCACTGTCATTATCACAGTTTCTGTTGGCAGGCTAATGAATGGGATTATGGAACACATTGCACATCATAGCAGTACAATTCCATTATGATATATAATAAAATACGATTAAATGAATGTTAAAAAGCAGTGGTTCTGTATTTTCTTTCAATATTGGGTAGCACTTCTGGTGTGAAATAGTTATCATCATCCAGTCTGTTCGAGCCAGCCCCATGAAAAGCTTATTAAAGTTTTTTTTCTGGATCCGTTTTCATTCTAAGTATATTTAAATTAAAACCTATTCAGATAAATTTATACAAGCCCAAAATCCCCAGTGGGGCTTAGAGGAACCGTCCCAGTGTCTTGCGACGTTTCGAGTACAGCCTCCCACAATACAACAAAAAGTATGTTGATGGCAAACTAATGCTTGCAAACTCTTTTCAGTGAGTAGCTGTGCAGTATTATGCGTAATAGCCATGTGTGCTGGCCATTTCCTCACACCTTCCAAAGCTTTTGAGTTTATCCTTGTGTTCTGAATGGTGGAGAATTACCATAATTATCTGCACCTCCTAGTCCGAGAGCACCATTATCACATGACTCGACAGAGGATTATTCCCATTAGCTGAAGTGGTGCTTTACCCCCCTGTCCTTTTAATGATGTATTGGATGCCAGGGGTGGCGATTTGAATGCAATCAACAGATCGGAATTTGGAATGTTCTTTTCACAGACAGAAACAGTGGAGGGTCTGCAGACAAAGGGGCAGTTTTGAGCACAGGCTCACTAGCTCAGCAGCAAGAGAACATCTACCTTGACCCTTGATTTTTGTTTTCTATTCAGATTATTTTTTTTCTCTTCGAGGATTGAGAGGATTTATTAGACATTTTGAACCCTGCCTAATAAGTGTTCTCCTTTGCGGAGAGCAAACACAAATCCCCTTGCAATGGCTGGACCACCAGTAACTCTCGTGTGCAGATGTCTCCTTCATTTACCAATGAACGCATGTAAAAGCCCATCTGTTGCTGCCCAGGATTTAACTCCAGTCATCTATAGGCCCCAGATTAAACCCTCATCAGAAAGCAATGCCCCTCCTCATGGTATCACTTTCAGCCTGGAGTAATGTAAACACACTCAGCCCCGAGGATGCAAATCCGACCAATCTCCTTCTTTATAAAGCCCACACTTCCCATTTGAAGGAAACGCGATTGTCTCATTTCTTTTCCCAGATTTTTTTCTCCATAAACAGAAGAGTTGCAAAAGGAAATAACCGGTTAATGAAGGTGAAGGTTCTGTTTTTGTATAGCAGTAAGGAATAAAGTTTATTTATTAGTGTCACAGCTAGGCTTACATTAACACTGCAATGAAGTTACTGTGAAAATCTCTTAGTTGCCACACTCCGGCGCCTGTTCGGGTACACTAAGGGGAAATTTAGCATGGCTGATGCACATCTTTCAGACTGTGGGAGGAAACTGGAGGAAACTCATGCAGACACGGGGAGAACGTGCAGATTCCACACAGACAGTGACCCAAGCTGGGAATCGAACCCGGGTCCCTGGCACTGTGAGGCAGCAGTGCTAACCACTGTGCCACCGTGCCGCCCTTTCACAGCTTGATAATAGATACAGTCCATAGACAATAATAAATCAAAGCAAATTTCTTACGATAAAAAACTGTTAATGGAAGACTCTCCAGAACAACATAGCTCTGCAGTGGATAGTCTCTGCATCAAATAGGATGATAGGGGAGGTTCAATCCTCATTCTCAGAAGTTGTATTTATAGTTTAAACAAATATTTGGTGCCATACTGAGGGAGTGCTGCATTGTCGGAGATGTTCTATTTCAGATAAGAGGTTAAAATAAGTCACTGTCTTCCCTCTCAGGTGGATGTTAAAGATCTCGCCACACTGTTTGAAGAGCAGAGACGTTCTCCCTGGTATCCTGGGCAATATTTATCCTTCAACCAAAATCATTCAAACCCACTACCTGATCATTAACTTGATGCTGTTTATGGGAGCTTGCTGTGCAGAAATTGGTTTCCCTGCATGATAACAGAGACCATCCTTCATCATAGAAAGATTCTATGTTGAAAGTAAACAAAGCTGTGAAAGGTGCTATATAAATGCAAGTCTTTTTTGTCATTTCTTTCTCTAATTTCTTATATTGTTACAAGTCTTTGGAATGGAAAGGGTTACACTGTGATATATGCAGTAAGAAGTCTAACAACACTATAACCTGGTGTTGTTAGACTTCTTACTGTGTTTACCCCAGTCCAACGCCGGCATCTCCACATCTGTGATATCTGACCAATGCTGATATATTGAACTATTATTGAACTATTTCTCTGGCTTACTTTTCTATTCCTGTTACACTTGCCTTCCATCCCGAAGGTGCTGAGATATTACAAAGCTGTAATTTCCTGGGTAGCTCATTCTCAGTGTATGAACGTGATCAATGGGTGCCACCGTGAGGTGGGATCACCTTTATTCTCAGTCTTGCCCTTGCCCAGCAGCACCCTGATGATACGTCACACTGAGGCGAGGCGGGGGGGACGGGGCGGGGGGGGACACAGCAACGAGGAGCGAGCAACCGATTCCCCTTCTCAACTTGAACGCTACTGAATTCAATTATAACTCCCAGAATCCCATGGCTGAGACCATCTAACCAAACATAGAGAATGGGCTCAAACCCACGTACTGTCCTGAGGATGACTCCATTACTAACAAATCAGCAATGTCTGTAAAGGTTCTCAACCTATTGGGCAGTTTGAGGTGTGGCTTCAGTTTCAAAGCAAAATTGGCAATTGTCTGATCTAAAATGTTACTGTGTAAATCAGGGTATAAACTACTTTGTAAACTAGAAACATGCGTTCATTGTAACCAAAATGTTTGGGGCAGCATGGTGGAACAGTGGTTAGCACTGCTGCCTCACAGTGCCAGGGACCTGGGTTCAATTCCTGGCTTGGGTCACTGTCTGTATGGAGTTTGCACATTCTCCCCATGTCTGCGTGGGTTTCGTCCGGTTTCCTCCCACAGTCCAAAGATGTGTGGGTTAGGTGGATTGGCCATGCTAAATTGCCCCTTAGAGTCAGAGGGACTAGCTAGGGTAAATGCATGGAGTTATGGGGATAGGGCCTGGGTGGGATTGTGGTCGGTGCAGATTCAATGGGCCGAATGGCCTCCTTCAGCATTGTAAAGATTGGAAAATAGTTAAAATGTCATTTTTAAGGATTTGAGATTTATTGCAAACGCAGTCACTTTCCTTCACAAGGTAAAGTGGCTAAAACATTTTCTGAATGACCTGAAAGTTTTTGAATGAGAGCTTGTATATTTAAACCACCTTAGCTTTAACTTTATTCTATCTCTCTTCTCTGAAATCGGTGGACCAGATGTGGTGACACAGAACATATCAGAGTGTGAAAAGAATAAAGAAGATATTTGCAACTTATTCGTGTCTCATTTAATTTAAACACCGTGATCCCTTCTGAGTGAGTGAGGATGCTTTGGGGAGATGTGCTATGGCACTGAGTGGAAATCTATGCTGGAGGTTTCCATTCACCGCACAGAATACGGAGCTAATCGCATTTGTAGATTGTTCCTGCAGCCCGGGCTTGGGGAATAAAACCTGACTACAGAAAAGGTGTCTTACCCACATCGCGACATACCGGGATCAGGGAAATGGAACAATAAAGCTCGTGTACAACGTGGGGCCTTCGCTGCCGACTCTTCAAGTGTCACTCTACATTTTCAGCTTGGCTGCTCAGGAGAAGGCCCAGACTTAACCCCCAGTGACACTGAGGGTAGGCCACGCTGAATAGGAATTCACAAGTCTATACAGCCCAACTAACTGAAGCACATGTGTGTTGAGGAGCTGCCTCCAGCTGCCCTCCATAGTTACAGGGCCAACTCTGAGAAGTTCCATGCCTCACTAAAGAAACCATTTCTTTCTAACGAGACCTAATTTGGGCTGAATAGAGGCACCGTTATATATATGACATTTTCATTGCAAACTAACAAGTAAAGAAATTCAATTATCGCTGAAAGCTCCTTTCTAATCGGGTTTGTCTGCAGTCTGGTTAGCATATAAAAGCCAGCCGACCATCCATCAGAGAACACAGGCACTAAAGGAAAATATTTTTAATTCTCCACGTGAGAAAACACAGATTTAAAGACCAAATAAAAGGTTTAAACCCTTTTGTCATTTAGTTTGTATATTTGCAAGTGGAATATAGGTTACTCACTTTGTTTCAAGAGACGAAATAAAATGCTCTCCCCAGTTTGTAAAGGAGAAAATGAAATCTGCCTTGTTTTTAAAGGAATTGATTTCTTCCGGGGTGAGTGGGTAGGTTGGAGGAAGTTTTGACAACTTATTTACCATGATGGGCTAATATATGTAACCGATTCCTATAATTAAGCTTCGTGTATTAATTAAATTTAAAGGTGACGGAAGACTCCATTTTTTTTGTAATCAAGATGTTTTTGAGATTAGGAAGTTTCACTCACACAATCTTTCTCTAAGTGGATCTGTGGGCATCAACGTTCCCCATCTTTCCCAGGATAGAATCTTCGTCGGATCCATGTGAGACGGAGGAGGTAGTCACTCACAGACAGTGTTTACTTCGCTCACCCGGAAAAATTTGCAACGTAGGATGTGGCCTTTCGGCCCATTGTGTCTATGCAAGCCCACCAGCAGCCATCCAGCATAATCTGACTTTCCAGCTCGCAGTCCATAGCCTTGTAGGCCACAGTACTTCAATTGTATATGCTTGTACGTTTTAAATGTGATGAGTGAGGGTTTCCACCTCTAACACTCTTTCAGGCAGCGAGATCCAGATCCCCACCACCCTCTGGGTGAAAAATCCCCCCACCACCACCCGCCACCCACCAAATCTCTTCTAAATCTCTTAACTAAATCCATGCTGGTTATGGGTTCTCAGTCAGCAACAGTAGAGCTTTCCTCTCCACCTCTTTCTGGGTATATGAATACCCGGCTTATTCTTGGTAATTCATAAGAACATAAACATAAGAACTAGGAGCATGAGTAGGCCATCTGGCCCCTCGAGCCTGCTCCGCCATCAATAAGATTATGGCTTATTTTTTTGTGGACTCAGCTCCACTTACCCGCCCACTCACCATGACCCTTAATTCCTTTACTTTTCAAAAATTTATCTATCTTTGCCTTAAAAACATTCAATGAGGTAGCCTCAACTGCTTCACTGGCCAGGGAATTCCACAGATTCACAACCCTTTGTGTGAAGAAGTTCCTCCTCAACTCAGTCCTAAATCTGCTCCCCCTTATTTTGAGGCTATGCCCCCTAGTTCTAGTTTCACCCGCCAGTGGAAACAACTTCCCTGCTTTTATCTTATTTATTCCCTTCATAATCTTATATGTTTCGATAAGATTTCCTCCCTCAATCTCCTAAATTCCAATGAGTATAGCCCCAGTCTACTCAGTCTTTCCTCATTAGCCAACCCTCTCAACTCTGGAACCAACCGAGTGAATCTCCTCTGCACCCCCTTCAGTGCCAGTATATCCTTTCTCAAGTAAGGAGACCAAAACTGTACACAATACTCCATAGTAATTCTTATTGGATGATTTTAGTGAATTGATCATTGAGGTCTTTGAAATCAGTTATCTATGCATTTTTCAACTGGATAATAATGTACAGCACAATGTGACGAATAGAAATGGCTTGTTGAATCTTGTTGTACGAATAAAATGTCAAGATGGATTTATCATTCTCCCCACCAGACCTGTCTAAGGGTTACCAATTCTGATTGGACGTAATCCTGGAGGTTTCATCACATGACCTCCGGCCTCCAATTGGCTCACACCTACACCTTCGCCATTGGTTGCCTGACAGTGCCCTATCTTCCCACAGCCAATCAGAAAGTGAGCAGACTTTTCATTCTCCAATTGGATAATGAAAAGGATTAATCTTTCGAAACCCTCCCAAGGAACGAAACAAAGCATTTAATGAAAATGAAGAAAACGCCTTTTGTTTCAAACCACCAATGATTTCTCTCCTGAACTTTGTTCACAGCAGCGTTCGTGAAATTAATCTACTATCCCCAAAGCCTGAGGGACAATCGGAGAGGGTTGGGAACTCTAAACTGCCCCTCTCTCTGAAAGGTGGAATTCTGATCTCAATATTATTGGGTTTTGTGAACAGCAACTTCTGTCTGGGTGGGTGGTGAGGGGGAGCTGTGAATCATAGAATCCTACAGTGCAGAAGGAGGCCATTCAGCCCATCGAGTCTATACTAATCACTAACCACCCAGGCCCTATCCCTATAACCCCATGCATTTACCCTGTTAATCCCCCTGACACTAAGGGGCAATTTAGCATGGCCAATCCACCTAACCCACACATTTTTGAATCATTGAACCCTCATCAATTGTGAAAGTGTTTTCAAAGAGCCCTTTGGTTAAGGCAGAATGTTGATGTTTTTCGCTATCAAAGCTATTGGCCAGGTAGTGGTCTTCAATGTGGAATCTGCTCTCTAACTACTAAATGCAGATAACTGGATAATGGGCATAATGGAGGGCCAGTTTTGAGATGAAGGTGTCTATGTCCCTGTCAGGGGGTGAACCCATGATCAGGCAGGGAATGAGGCTAGCCCATTGCACTGGGGGTGCGTGCTGACGCCTGCGCTGGTGGTTTGCCCAGGCTAGGGTAAAGTATCAGGGTAGCCAATGAGGTTAAACCGAGGCTTTACCTGATGCAATTTTTTCAAAGCCATCTCAGCATTTTGGTTAAAATGAAGCGTTAGATCGAGCCTGGGAAGGGATGCAATGCCTCATCCTGTCACTCACCTGATGAAGGAGCAGCGCTCCGAAAGCTCGTGCTACCAAATAAACCTGTTGGACTTTAACCTGGTGTTGTGAGACTACTTACTCATCCTGTCAACTTGGATCTTGTTTGATTGAGCCCAAGACGGGATGCAACATTTTGTCAGCTTGGATCTTGTTTGTCCCTCATGCCAGGTATCATGATTGGATTTAATTTGAATTGATATTTTTGATTAGAAATAATGTACTGAAAGGTGGCAAAAAAATCTCCCGATCCCAGTCCGCTGCCGTGCACCCACCCCCCTCCCCCCTCCCTCCAGCCCCTCCAATGCAGCACTGTTTCCATTTGAAATTATGGAATATTCCCACAACTAAAACATCAGTTCCACACTTCAGTTTTGAAATTCTGATCAATTGATTGTTAGCCCATGCTTAATAATGCCTCATAAATAATCCTCTGGACTGCTATTCTAACAGTGGTTCTTCCCCCATTTAAAGTGGGTTAATGCTGCTCAAATAGCAACACAAAGGAATTTCATGTGTTAAGCGCTGATATTTGAAGGCGCTGGTTTTGAGGAATGTTTTCCTGTACCTGAACATTAACCCTGTGAATCCCATTCACACTGGCCTAGGTTTCACACTCCACTACACCAAGACTCTTCCAGCTGAACTGAGCAATGTGCCATTGTCCCCTCGCAATTTGTCAACAATTAGTTTGGTATAAAGATGGTAATCCAGGATGTGTTCTTTTTGAGTTGCACCAAGTGTGGGAGGCCGCTGAGAATGGAGATGGAGAATTTATTTCTTGCTCGGTTAAGACTGTGGAAATGCAGTCATTTCATGAAAGGAACCATATTCAAATTGGTGAGGATTGACTCCCTTTTATAAACAGTCAGTGGTCTGGCCAAAGACAAAACATCCTTGTGTTTGGCACCACAGTGTAGGCAACAGGCGCATTTAGCTGCACCGAGTCTCTTGGTGATGAGTGGCAGTATGGCACTGATATCCACTGACCCTTCATTGTGCTTTGGAGCACGGATCATCCATCATAGCAAAGCTTGAAAGCGAAGCCGATACACCCAGAACAGAGGCAGCTCAATTAGTTCAATCATCTATCAGTTAAAAAGACAATGCAATAATTCATAATGTTTGTGGTCATCCTGCCCCGGCTCCTTTGAAGTGCTGATTTGCTCAGCATTGGGAGAGGCAAACAAATGCAAATTTACCTGTAAAAGTTTCTATTTAAAAGGGGGGGGAGGGATAGAATTTGACAGTGGATGGCTCGGTGAGCAAGTTGAATAGTCGGGGAAAAGGCCTAATTAGTGTGAGAGAGGATAATGGAATCAGCTGCGGTCTCGCTTCCAGCTCCTCCCCTTCTGGCCGGGGTGCCTTGCTATTCTGAACATATTCCCTGGCTTTGTCTCAGAGCCTGACTCTTGTTCAAGCTTTTGTCTGCACGATTGGGTAGAGAAGGAGAATCGGATGATGATGGAGATCGTATTTTGCTCTTTCAGAACAGAACAACACACTCCACTACACTGAGGTTCTTTCACTCTCTCTCGACTAACTCCACACTTTCTACATCAAAAAGAGACAAAACCCCTCCTGCAATAAGCACAAGGCAATTTAAACCTTGAATAAAATTCCTTCAATGCCTTTTTCGACAATTGGGATCTCCATCCTATGTTTCTCCAAACATTGAGCTAAAAGACTCTGCGTGTCACTCACTTTGCTGGGATATACATGATATTTTGTCAGCTTGGATCAGCTTTGATTAGGACTCTCTGGTTGTTACGGTAAACACAGTAAGAAGTTTAACAACACCAGGTTAAAGTCCAACAGGTTTATTTGGTAGCAAAAGCCACAAGCTTTCGGAGCCTTAAGCTCCTTCTTCAGGTGTGTCCAAACCTGTTGGACTTTAAGCTGGTGTTGTTAAACTTCTTACTGTGTTTACCCCAGTCCAACGCCAGCATCTCCACATCATGTTAGGGTTAACGCAGCATTAGGATTAGAATAGGGGTGATAGGGTTAAATTATTAGTGTTAGGATTGGAGTTAGAGTGTTAGGTTTAGAAGTTATGATTAGGATATTAGGGTTAGAGGTTATGATTAAGGTTAGGGGTTAGGATTAGGTGTTACAGTTAGATTATTAGGTTTAGGGGTTATCGTTTGGGTGTTATCATTAGAATACTGTGGTTAGAGGTTAGGGGTTAGAGTATTAGGGTTAGCGATTAGGGGTTAGAATATTATGATAAGAGGTTAGGGTTCGATGTTACGGTTAGGTTATTAGGATCAGAGGTTAGAGGTTAGGGTTAGATGTTACGGTTAGTTTATTAGGGTTAGAGATTATTGTTAGAGTGGTAGGGTTAGGAGTCAGAGTTTGGGTATCTGGGTTAGGGGTTAGAGTTTGGGTATTAGGGTTAGAGTTTATGCTTAAGGTTAGCATGTTAGCGTTAGGATCCCCCACTTCAGCCCAACTGTCTTTACTGCTGCTTCATAGCAGATTGAATTGGAAAGATAAAAGTTCATGTTCCAGCATTGCAATTCTAAAATTATAAATTAGTAATTGTGCACTTACACTAAGTTATCTACATGCCTCAATACATTTCTCGATTATGCACCCACCCATGAGACTCAGTCAGATATTCCTGTGAATGTCTTGGTGAATGATTATGCAGAATGCACAATTCTTTTTCGACTGACACAGCCTCCCTGAGAAGGAGCTCTACAAACGGCGGAATGTGTTGGAACATTTTGAGCCTGTGTCAAAGCATTTGGGTAAGGGTTAGGGTTACGGTTAGGGTTAGTGCAGCTTTAATAGAGTAACTGCACCAACACTGGGTTGAAAGAGCCTGTTGCATTTGCATTGTCTCTGCACTGTGCCTGTAATTAATATAAAAACATTCAAAATAGCAGCATAATCATTGGTTTCAGATCAATGAAACTATTGATCAGAATACAAAATCTTTGTTTATTTATTAATTGCAAGTAGGCTTACATTAACACTGCAATGAAGTTACTGTGAAAATCCCCTCGTCGCCACACTCCAGCGTCTGTTCAGGTACACTGAGGGAGAATTTAGCACGGCCAATGCACCGAACCCGCACGTCTTTGGACTGTGGGAGGAAACCGGAGCACTCGCAGGAAACCGACGCAGACACAAGGAGAACGTGCAAACTCCACACAGACAGTGACCCACGAATCGAGTCCCTGGTGCTGTGAGGCAGCAGTACTAACCACTGTGCCACCGTGCCGCCTGCAATGAATGCCCTTTGACCTAGGAGTCAGAGGTTATTCAGAAGTGCTCCATAATCTCTGCGAGCCTTCCAGGTGTGAATGCATCGTTCATTCTGGCATCACAGCTTCTGAAGACTGACTTGATAGATATCTTTCAAATTAGGGAAGAGTTGGAGAGGATAGACTTAGAGAAAAAATTTTCAACTGAGGGGAAGAGCAAAACTAACGGTCATAAATATAAGATAGTTAGTAATAAATCTAAGAAGGAATTCAGGAGAAATGTCTTTATTCAGAATGTAGTGAGGATGTGGAACTCGCTGCGAGGAAGAGCATAGATAAATTTCAGGGGATGAGGGATAAACGCGAGGGAGAAAGGAATAGAAGGATATGCTGATAGGCTGAGAGGAAACCTTGTGATACATAAACACTGACACATGACCTGTTGGGCCGAATGGCCTGTTTCAATGCTGTACAATCTATGTAAAGTTGTATCAAATTAATAATGATTGTTGGAGATGGATGAAATATTTGAAGATTTGGATAGCTGCAATCACAGTGCTGGAAGAACAGTCTTGTTCCTGACAAACTAGAGTGGGTAATCACCAGGCACTTACTGTAACAAACACTCCAGCAACAAAAACCATCCACTTGTCATGTCCCAGTAAATTCCGAACTTCAAATAAATTTTTATATTTTAAAAACGGATCACAAAAGGCTGCAAAGGGTGCTTGCCTGAGGATCACTTAACTTTGTTTAGAACATAGAACATAGAACATTACAGCGCAGAACAGGCCCTTCGGCCCACGATGTTGCACCGACCAGTTAAAAAAAAAAACTGTGACCCTCCAACCTAAACCAATTTCTTTTCGTCCATGAACCTATCTACGGATCTCTTAAACGCCCCCAAACTAGGCGCATTTACTACTGATGCTGGCAGGGCATTCCAATCCCTCACCACCCTCTGGGTAAAGAACCTACCCCTGACATCGGTTCTATAACTACCCCCCCTCAATTTAAAGCCATGCCCCCTCGTGCTGGATTTCTCCATCAGAGGAAAAAGGCTATCACTATCCACCCTATCTAAACCTCTAATCATCTTATATGTTTCAATAAGATCCCCTCTTAGCCGCCGCCTTTCCAGCGAAAACAATCCCAAATCCCTCAGCCTCTCCTCATAGGATCTCCCCTCCATACCAGGCAACATCCTGGTAAACCTCCTCTGCACCCTCTCCAAAGCCTCCACATCCTTCCTGTAATGTGGGGACCAGAACTGCACACAGTACTCCAAGTGCGGCCGCACCAGAGTTGTGTACAGTTGCAACATAACGCTACGACTCCTAAATTCAATCCCCCTACCAATAAACGCCAAGACACCATATGCCTTCTTAACAACCTTATCTACTTGATTCCCAACTTTCAGGGATCTATGCACACATACACCTAGATCCCTCTGCTCCTCCACACTATTCAAAGTCCTCCCGTTAGCCCTATACTCAACACATCTGTTATTCCTACCAAAGTGAATTACCTCACACTTCTCCGCATTAAACTCCATCCGCCACCTCTCGGCCCAACTTTGCAACCTGTCTAAGTCTTCCTGCAAACTACGACACCCTTCCTCATTGTCTACCACACCACCGACTTTGGTGTCATCAGCAAATTTGCTAATCCACCCAACTATACCCTCATCCAGATCATTAATAAATATTACAAACAGCAGTGGCCCCAAAACAGATCCCTGAGGTACACCACTTGTAACCGCACTCCATGATGAATATTTACTATCAACCACCACCCTCTGTTTCCTATCCGCTAGCCAATTCCTGATCCAATTTCCTAGATCACCCCCAATCCCATACATCTGCATTTTCTGCATTTTTGTAGGTTAAACCAGGAAATAAAGGGGTATTCCAGATGTGATGTTGAATCAAAACTTTCCTGAAATTAATTCAAAGGGGTATTAATTATCAACGGAATCAAATACAAAGACACTGCCTGTCTCAAACACTTAAGGTGTGAAACAAGAACACAAAAGCTGCTGTGACGTGGGGATACCGGCGTTAGATTGGGGTGGGCACAGTAAGAAGTCTCACAACACCAGGTTAAAGTCCAACAGGTTTATTTGGAATCACGAGCTTTCGGAGCGTGGCTCCTTCATCAGGTGAGTGGAGTGTCTTTGCATGCCGTGTTTGTGGAACTTACCTCTCCACTCACCCGATGAAGGAGCAGCGCTCCAAAAGCTCGTGATTCCAAATAAACCTGTTGGACTTTAACCTGGTGTTGTGAGACTTCTTACAAAAGCTGCTGGCAGAGAGAGAACTCAACCAAAAGCCATGGAACCAGCTGCAAGTCATCCAAGCAGCCAAGGTAATAAACAGAAATACCTTGAAAGCAGGAGAAGGGGTTCCCCCCACCCCCCCGCCTCAACCTGCTCCAACTTCAAGTCCACCTAAAAATCAACCTCTGGAGAGTCAACCAGAAGAAATCTTACAGCTTACTGAGAATCCTTCGATTTACCAGACTTTCATTTCAACATTAAAACATCAAATAGACCACAGACCTGCCACAAAAGAGACTGGGATAATTATACATTGCAGTTGTATTGTTTTGCCTTCATCTGTATATAATCTTTGAGCATGTGAAGTGAGCAAGTGAGACGAGTGAGTGAGACATCGCATTTTTACGAACCCGTGGAAAGTAAGCGACAATAAGTAGCCTCCTGTATTTTTAAACTCACAAAGATTGCTGCTGGAAATTATTGAATTGGGATTCTCACCACCGAGGTAAGAAAGCACACTCACCTCTCACACAAACATTCAGATTATGGGCAGTGAAAGGAAGTCATAAATTCTGTCCATGAAAAAGCTCGGTGCTGCATCCAGGATTTGAACCAATTGAATTTAAAATAAGCTATATCTGACTTTAAAAGGAAAATTGGAAGCAAAAGGAAAAGTAACATAGGCAAAATCATGAACCAAAAACACCAGGGATCACAGCAGAAGCTTTGTGAGTACGAACAATAGTACAAGAGGTATGTTACTGGGCTGGTAACCCTGGGAACTGTCAGTTGTTTTATATATAGAGTATGTTAACTTATCTTAATTCTCAATTATGCAAATATCTGACTTTAAATTAACTCGATAAAATTCAATAAATGTTTTGGTTCGAACAAGACAAGATAGAATCTCAAATGGCAAATAGAAAGAGAAAGTTTATTGCAAAAAAGGAAGAAGTAAACAACACAAAATAGACTTTACAGTTTCTAACAACTGATTAGGTCACCGAAGAGTAAGTTTTCTCCGGTTTCTATTTTGACAGCAATTCTTTAAAGTTCTGCCTCTGGAGAATCTAGCGAGCAAAGATTTCATTCAAAAGCTTTATTTTTAATCCTCTATATTATCAATACCTCCTCTCAGACCAGCCCTGTGTAGTCTCATAATTGGTTAATTTAATTATTGGTTTGTTTTAATTGGAGTTTGCCTAGCTACGTACATCGTTCTTCCAAAGGGACAATGTTTCTTCCGCACTGTCTTTTGTCATTTGACTCTGCACAACTGTCTAGTGCCCAGAGGGCTTAAGCCAAGTTCAGCACAAAATATCTGCTGTGATGCTCATCCAAAGCAAAAGTCTTACAGCAGTTTCAAGTATTTATTTACACGTGATAAACTTTCAAATCAGCCTTCATATCACGGTTTGATTAATGACCATTTCCTCAATCCTTCTCAAGGGCAACTAGGGATGGGCAATAACTGCTGGCCAGCCAGTGATGCCCATGTCCCACGAATAAATTTTAAAAATTACAACTTAACTGAGCGACACCACATGGTCAATCATTCGGTTTCTGGCTGGTTCCTAATTATGCAATAACCTTAATTATCACATGGAGTGCTAACAAAGTACAGAACGCAAGGTGGTTTCTTTAGCGTGTTAGCTTAGTACAATAAATATAACATGAAAATAATCTAAAACCAGAACATGGGCTTTGTTACAAAACTTTAAAAATTGTCAAATAACTTTTCGAAACTTGAAAGTGTAAATGTTCAGTGTCAGCTCTGTTAATTCGGATTAATTATTGATTTGTCACTAATTTACATCGCTTTCAATTAATCTATTTCTTCTGGTTTAACATTGGGTTTTAGAATATTATCACCGCTATAGCCGCATACATATCTACATTGTTAAAACAAAGAACAAAGAAAATTACAGCACAGAAACAGGCCCTTCGGCCCTCCAAGCCTGCACCGACCATGCTGCCCGGCTTAACTAAAACCCCAACCTTTCTGGGAACCATATCCCTCCATTCCCATCCTATTCATGTATTTGTCAAGATGCCCCTTAAAAGTCACTATCGCATCTGCATCCACTACTTCCCCCGGCAACGAGTTCCAGGCACCCACTACTCTCTGTGTAAAAAATCTGCCTTGTACATCTCCTTTAAACCTTGTCTCTCGCACCTTAAACCTGTGCCCCCTATTAATTGACTCTTCCACCTTGGAAAAAGCTTCTGACTATCCACTCTGTCCATGCCCCTCATAATCTTGTAGACTTCTATTAGGTCTCCCCTCAACCTCCGTCGTTCCAGTGAGAACAAACCAAGTTTCTCCAACCTCTCCTCCATACCAGGCAACATCCTGGTAAATCTTTTCTGTACCCTCTCCAAAGCCTCCACATCCTTCTGGTAATGTGGTGACCAGAATTGAACACTATATTCCAAGTGCGGTTTGTTTCTCAAACTAAATGTATTAAATTTTGAGAGTACATATTGTTTTGCTGACAATTAGAAATATAAAAATCCACTCTAAAATATCCTTTAGGTCATGCGCTGAACTTTAGATTATGTTTCCTATTTCACTGCGTTGCCATAATTCACCTCAGCTTTGGTGAATTAGATTAAAACTGGTTCACATACCTGGTGTAATGATCAGCAACGGGAGCTAAATAACTGCCTATTTCTGAGTGAGGCACTGAGACACATCGTTCAACATTGACAGCTTACAGCTGTTCCATTTAAAATATATTAACTGTCTCTGGTTATGATATTCCTGAACAAATTATAGGGGAAAAGATAATGGAATGTTTTATAAAAAAAACAAGAATATTGGAAGAAAAACAGGGACGCTCTCTCTTAACACTGACCCTCTGACAGTGCAGTGTTCCCTCAGTACTGACCCTCTGACAGTACGGCACTCCCTCAGTACTGACCCTCTGACAGTGCGGCACTCCCTCAGCACTGACCCTCTGACAGTGCGGCACTCCCTCAGTACTGACCGTCTGACAGTGCGGCACTCCCTCAGTACTGACCCTCTGACGGTGCGGCACTCCCTCAGTACTGACCCTCTGACGGTGCGGCACTCCCTCAGTACTGACCCTCTGACAGTGCGGCACTCCCTCAGTACTGACTCTCTGACGGTGCGGCACTCCCTCAGTACTGACCCTCTGACGGTGCGGCACTCCCTCAGTGCTGACCCTCTGACAGTGCGGCACTCCCTCAGTACTGACTCTCTGACAGTGCGGGCACTCCCTCAGTACTGACCGTCTGACAGTGCGGCACTCCCTCAGTACTGACCCTCTGACGGTGCGGCACTCCCTCAGTACTGACCCTCTGACGGTGCGGCACTCCCTCAGTACTGACTCTCTGACAGTGCGGGCACTCCCTCAGTACTGACCGTCTGACAGTGCGGCACTCCCTCAGTACTGACCCTCTGACGGTGCGGCACTCCCTCAGTACTGACCCTCTGACGGTGCGGCACTCCCTCAGTACTGACCCTCTGACAGTGCAGCACTCCCTCAGTACTGATCCTCTGACAGTGCGGCACTCCCTCAGTACTGACCCTCTGACAGTGCAGCACTCCCTCAGTACTGACCCTCTGACAGTGCAACTCTCCCTCAGTACTGACCCTCTGACAGTGCGGCACTCCCTTAATACTGACCCTCTGACAGTGCGGCACTCCCTCAGTACTGACCCTCTGACAGTGCGGCACTCCCTTAATACTGACCCTCTGACAGTGCGGCACTCCCTCAGTACTGACCCTCTGACAGTGCAACTCCCCCTCAGTAATGACCCTCTGACCGTGCGGCACTCTCTCAGTACTGACCCTCTGACAGTGCAGCGCTCCCTCAGTACTGACCCTCTGACAGTGCAGCACTCCCTCAGCACTGACCCTCTGACAGTGCGGCACTCCCTCAGCACTGACCCTCTGACAGTGCAGCACTCCCTCAGCACTGACCCTCTGACAGTGCAGCACTCCCTCAGCACTGATCCTCTGACAGTTCGGCACTCCCACAGTACTGACTCTCTGACAGTGCAACTCCCCTCAGTACTGACCCTCTAACAGTGCGGCACTCCCTCAGTCCAAAATTCTTTGGGCTCTGGACTGGTTCCTACAGATTGGGGGGTAGCTAATTTAAGCCCGTTATTCATTAAGGAAGGTGGAGAGAAAACAGGGAACTATAGACCAGTGAGCCTAACGTCGGTACTGGGGAAGTTGCTAGAGTCCATTATCAAGGATTTCATAATTCGGCATTTGGAAGGCAGTGGTATAATCAGACAAAGTCAGCGTGGATTTACAAAAGGTAAATCATGTTTGACAAATCTATTGGAATTTTTTGAGGATGTAACGAGTAGAGTTGACCAATGAGAACCCGTGGATGTGGTTTATTTAGACTTTCAGAAGGCTTTTGACAAGGTCTCATTTGACAGAGTACTATGTAAAGTTAAAAGCACATGGATTTGCTAGCTAGCAGATAGGAAGCAAAGAATTGGCATAAATGGGTCTGATTGGCAGTCAGTGACCAGTGGGGTTCTGCTGGGATCTGTGCTGTGACCCCAACTGTTCACATT
Source organism: Mustelus asterias (assembly GCF_964213995.1). Taxonomy (NCBI): domain Eukaryota; kingdom Metazoa; phylum Chordata; class Chondrichthyes; order Carcharhiniformes; family Triakidae; genus Mustelus; species Mustelus asterias. The sequence continues at coordinate 3,053,507 of NC_135828.1, read as the reverse complement.
GTATGTTAATGATTTGGAAGAGGAAACTGAATATATTATCTTCAAATTTGCAGATGATACAAAGTGGGATGGGAGGGTGAGCTGCGAGGAGGATGCAGAGATGTTTCAACATGATTTGGACAGGCTGAGTGTGTGGGCATCTGCACGGCAGATGCAGTATAGTGTGGATAAATATGAGGTTATCCACTTTGGTAGCAATAATAGGAAGACAGATTATTACTTGAATGGGTGTAAATTGAGAGAGGTGGATACTCAACGAGACCTTGGAGTCCTCATGTATCAGTCGCTGAAAGTAAGTGCACAGGTCCAGCAGGCAGTAAAGAAGGCAAATCGTATATTGGCCTTCATAGCGAGAGGATTTGAGTATATGGATAGGGATGTTTTGCTGCAATTGTATAGGGCATTGGTAAAGCCACACCTGGAGTATTGTGTGCCATTTTGGTGTCCTTATCTGAGGAAGGATGTCCTTGTTACAGAGGGAGTACAGTGAAGGTTTACCAGCTCATTCCTGGGATGGCAGGTCTGTCATATGAGGAGAGACTAAGTCAGTTAGGATTATATTCACTGGAGTTTAGAAGAGTGCGAGGGGATCTCATAGAAACTTATAAAATTCTAACAGGGTTAGACAGGGTAGATTCAGAAAGAATGTTCCCAATGGTGGGGGAGTCTAGGACGAGGGTTAATAGTTTGAGGATAAGGGGTAAACCTTTTAGAACTGAGGTGAGGAGAAATTGCTTCACCCAGAGGGTGGTGAATGTGTGGAATTCATTACCACAGAATGTAGTTGAGGCCAAAACATTGTGTGATTTCAAGAAGAAATTAGATATAACTCTTGGGGCTAAAGGGATCAAGGGATATGGGAGGAAGAGGGGATCAGGATATTGAATTTGATGATCAGCAATGATCAAAATGAATGGCGGAGCAGGCTCGAAGGTCCGAATGGTCTACTTCTGCTTCTAGTTTCTATGTTTCTATGTTTCCAAAGCATGCCGTTCACAGAGTACATAGGGGAGAAAGAAAGGAGAGGGTGCATAATATAGTGTTACAGCCATAGCTGAGGTGTAGAGAAAGCACAGTAAGAAGTCTCACAACATCAGGTTAAAGTCCAACAGGTTTATTTGGTAGCAAATACCATAAGCTTTCGGAGCGCTGCCCCTTCGTAGAGAAAGATCAGCTTAATATACAGTAGGTCCATTCAAAAGTCTGATGGCAGCAGAGAAGAAGCTGTTCTTGAGTCGGTTGGTACGTGGCCTCAGACTTTTGTACCTTTTTCCTGACGGATGAATTTGGAAGAGAGAATGTCCGGGATGCAACCAATCGGCTTCCGAAAATCATGTCTGGGGCTGTGATGCAGTGGTTCTCCACCCCTCACCCAATGAAAGTTGGGCTTCCAGTATTGCTTTTTTGACTCCGGTATGTGGTTCAGGTTTATAACCAGATCCCCGGCAGCAATAAGTGAACCTCAATGTTCATCAGGCCCCCGGGCTTGTTCCCACTCAACGCTCATGATCTGACCTTGTACAGGTGACGAAAGTGTATTATGTCCCGTGTCTGTGCCCTGCCAGACACTGACACTCTGCTTTGTGAGCCCCTGGCATGCCTTTGAAAGCAAATGTCAAGTCTATTATCTACATAAGTGCAGAGAAAGACTGCGTATTGAACCCAATGCCTGGAGAGGTCTCCAGAATAACAAATAGGACCATTGCTTATTAAGTACATGTTTTTCAACATCCAGTTTAATTGCACCTTGAGGGGAGAACTGTGGAAACAGATCATTGTGCCTTAAACACCTAAGGTCTGTAAATAATTTCTTAATCCTCTCACACTTCACTCGCACGAGTAATTGGGTCAAATCCAAAAGCAGCAAAACCCACTGAATATTCAGCAGCTGAAATTGAATAGACTGCTTTAAAATTCACCACATCGCCCCAATAAATCTGATTGACTTTTGTTTGACTGGTTTTAATTCCTCGACAGAGTTGGCAGAGAGAGAGAGATTTTTTTTCTGAGAGAGGGATATTAAAATCCACCCTGTTCAGACATTTGCTGAAGAGCTTTAGCCCGGGGAATGATTGTGTGGCCTGTTCTGCACCGACGTTATCCAAGGCTCGGCTGCCTGCAGGAACAGGTTATGTGGAAAGTTCAGACAGAAGTGTGAAGTACTGCAATGCGTCTTTGACTTGAATTGCAATTCTGCTAGTGTGGTGATCGTGGCATTATCTCAACATCCTTTAGAATCGTAAGACCATACAATCCCTTTGGTGCAGAAGGAGGCCATTCGGCCCATCAAATCTGCACCAAAGCCCCGGAGCATCTTCCCCAGACACTCCCACCCACCCTACCCGTATAACCCCATGCATTTAGCCCGCTAATCCCCCTACCCTGCACATTTTTGGACACTAAGGGGCAATTTAGCATGGCCAATCCACCTAACCTGCACATCTTTGGACACTAAGGGGCAATTTAGCTTTGCCAATCCACCTAAACTGCACACCTTTGGACTGTGAAAGGAAACCAAAGCACCCAGAGAAAACCCACGCAGACACAGGGAGAACATGCAGACTCCACACAGACAGTCGCCCAAGGCCAGAATCGAACCCGGGTCCCTGGCGCTGTGAGGCAGCAATGCTAACCACTGTGCCACTGTGCCACCCGCAGATACTGTATGTAGATGGCATCTCTCATCAAATTATTCTAACTAATGGGGTCACAAACAGCAGAGGCGGGGAAATTTCATCCCAGTAAGTTGTTGTTGGTTCTGGGTGGAGATTCACAATGCTCAGTATCTGAGGAAGAGACTGAGAAAGATTCAATCCTTGCCAGAGTAAACGGATTGAAACAGTAACATGCTGTCTGTGGTATGGATTTCAATGTATCTGTGTGCTGCTCCAAGGTGCATTTTTAACCTTGTGAAGTAATAGCCCCTTTTCTGGACAATCATCCCTTCCCCTTTAATCCTGCCCCTTCCTCTCTCTTCTCTTTTCTTCCCCTTCCCCTCTCCTTCCCCTCCTTCTCTCCCCTCCCCAGTTGTGCAGCGTTTGAGGTGAGGCGACACCTGGAACACTGTGTGCAGTTCTGGTCTCCACATTTAAGAGATAATAGGGGTGGCACGGTGGCACAGTGGTTAGCACTGCTGCTTCACAGCGCCAGGGACCCGGGTTCGATTCCCGACTTGGGTCACTGTGTGGAGTTTGCACGTTGTCTGCGTGGGTTTCCTCCGGGTGCTCTGGTTTCCTCCCACATTCTGAAAGACGTGCTGGTTAGGTGCATTGACCCAAAGAGGCGCCAGAGTGTGGTGACTAGGGGAATTTCACAGTAACTTCATTGCAGTGTTAATGTAAGCCATTACTTGTGACACTGATAAATAAACTTTATTTTATGATAGACTTGCATTGGAGGCAGTACAGCCAAGGTTCACTCAATTTTTCCCTGGGAAGAGTGGGTTGGCTTACAACGAGAGGTTGGTGTATACTCTCTGGAGCATTCAAAAATGAGAAGTGAATCTCATTGAAATGTGCAAAGTTCTGAAGGGGTTTAACAGGGTAGACACTGAGATGTTTCCGTCTGACTGGGGAGTCTAGGAAATGTGGGGGAGGGGCACAGTCTGGGGATGAAGGGCCAATCATTTAGTACTGTGATGAGGAGATATTTCTTCATTCGATGGAATGCTATATCCCAGAGAGTTGGAGTTACTTCATCATATTTAAGGTTGGGATAGGCAGCTTTTTGCTTTCTCGGGGAATTAAGGGAAATGGGGAGCGGGTGGGAATGCGGGGCGGCATGGTAACACAGTGGTTAGCACTGCTGCTTCACAGCTCCAGGGACCTGGGTTCGATTCCCGGCTTGGGTCACTGTCTGTGTGGAGTTTGCACATTCTCCCCGTGTCTGCGTGGGTTTCCTCCGGGTGCTCCGGTTTCCTCCCACAGTCCAAAGATGTGCGGGTTAGGTTGATTGGCCATGCTAAAATTGCCCCTTAGTGTCCTGGGATGCATAGATTAGAGGGATTAGCGGGTAAAATATGTAGGGATATCTGGGTGGGATTGTGGTCGGTGCAGACTCGATGGGCCGAATGGCCTCTTTCTGTACTGTAGGGTTTCTATGATTTCTATGAAGATCAGATCGAGCAGGCTCGATGGGCTGAATGGGCTAGTCCTGCTCCAATTGCTAATATTCTTATGTTTCCCTCCTCATCTTGCTTTCCCCGCCTTCCTGCCTGTCCCCTCTCCTCCCCAAAACAATGGAAAGGTTTTACCACAAGTCCGGTTGCCCCTTTTCAAATGTATTTTACCTTTAATGAGGTCCTCAGGGCAAATGTGCAACTGAAGTTGTTTTCTGAATGGAGCTAAAACGCTCCCTCTGCAGTGAAACTCTGAGATCCTGCTCTGTGCCCAACTCTGGGTGTGGCGTCTATGGATTCGCTGTACATCCTGGGGTCTGAATTCACATTGGGCTCAGCCTAGGAAAGGTCCGCGTCATGTTGAGGTGATTCTTCAGTGCCAGAATTGCCACAGGACGTAACATCATGATCACGATAAGGGCTGCCAACCCTCCAGGAGTGCCCCGGAATTTCCAGGAATTGAAGGTTGATCTCTAGGACACTGCTCCGAGCAATAACCCAGGAGGAAAGTCACAGAGCTGTTTAAACGAATTGTACTGTTTTACTTATCAGTGAAAACTTGTTTATTAGTTATAGCGTTTGGCTAATGGGACACGAACCGGAGGAGGTGAGAGGTCATTGTGATGAAGCCTCCAAGAATATGTCCAAGCAGACTTGGCAATGCTAAACTTACAACTAAAATATTTCACACACTGAGAAAACTTTGAATACATAATCAGTTTCTGGAAGTATTTGCAGTGTTGGTGCTCCGGGCAGGGAGACAGAAGATATCCATGTTCTAGGTTGGACTCCACTCTCTGAGTCCTCACCAAGTTGCTGTCTGAGTTATGAGTACGAAAGAAAATAAAGACTTGTATCTGGACGTCCCAAAGTACTTTGTACAAAGTATAAAGTACTGGATCCACTACAGTTTGCCTATCGCCGCAACAGGTCCACAGCAGATGCCATTTCCCTGGCCCTGCACTCAACCCTGGAACACCTAGATAACAAGGACACCAATGTCAGACTCCTATTTATTGACTACAGCTCAGCCTTCAACACCATTATTCCCACGAAACTCATCTCCAAACTCCATGGCCTGGGCCTCGGCTCCTCCCTCTGCGACTGGATGCTGAACTTCCTAACCCACAAACCACAATCAGTAAGGATGGGCAACACCTCCTCCACGATAATCCTCAACACCGGTGCCCCACAAGGTTGTGTCCTCAGCCCCCTACTATACTCTTTATACACCTATGACTGTGTGGCCAAATTCCCCTCCAACTCGATTTTCAAGTTTGCTGATGACACCACTATAGTGGGTCGGATCTCAAACAATGACGAGACAGAGCACAGGAATGAGATAGAGAATCTGGTGAACTGGTGCGGCAACAATAACCTCTCCCTCAATGTCAACAAAACGAAGGAGATTGTCATCGACTTCAGGAAGCATAAAGGAGAACATGCCCCTGTCTACATCAATGGGGACGAAGTAGAAAGGGTCGAGAGCTTCAAGTTTTTAGGTGTCCAGATCACTAACAACCTGTCCTGGTCCCCCCCATGCCGACACTATACTTTCTCAGAAGACTAAGGAAATTTGGCATGTCAGTTACGATTCTCACCAACTTTTACAGATGTACCATAGAAAGCATTCTTTCTGATTGTATCACAGCTTGACCACAAGAAACTACAAAAGGTCGTGAATGTAGCCCAATCCATCACGCAAACCAGCCTCCCATCCATTGATTCTGTCTACACTTCCCACTGCCTCAGCAAAGCAGCCAGCATAATTAAGGACCCCACGCATCCCGGACATTCTCTCTTCCACCTTCTTCTTTTGGGAAAAAGATACAAAAGTCTGAGGTCACGTACCAACCGACTCAAGAACAGCTTCTTCCCTGCCGCTGTCAGATTTTTGAATGGACTTACCTCGCATTAAGTTGATTTTTCTCTACACCCTAGCTATGACTGTAACACTACATTCTGCACTCTCGTTTCCTTCTCTATGAACGGTATGTTTTGTCTGTATAGTGTGCAAGAAACAATACTTTTCACTGTATGTTAATACATGTGACAATAATAAATCAAATCAGATCAAATCAAATCAAACTTTAGTTACTATAGCAATACAACTACCAATTTGTGTACAGCAAGTTCCCATGAACAGCCATGGGATTTTGGCCAAATAATCTGTTTTGATGATATTTATTGAGGGATAAATCTTGCTGAGAACACCAAGGAGAACATTTCTGACATTCTTTGAAATAATACCTGACAGAACCTCAATTTAATGCTTCATCCAAAAAAAAGCACCTCCAACAGTGTAGCACTCCCTCAGACTGCATAACAGTGTAGTGCAGTCCTTGTTGTCAAGTGGCATTGGAATCCACCGCCCGTTGGCTCAGAATGTTACCCACTTTGCCAAGGCTGCTTTCGGAGGTAAATCCCACTTCAGACTGAAATACGTTTGATTCATTGTCAAATTGTTATACTTCATGTCTTTTCCACTTCTTAAAGTCAGAAGTGTCGAGGCTTCGAACAATAGCATGAATCTGTCGAGTTAAAATTAGAAATTGAGTTTTACTCTAGGATTTCAGAGTTATTAACCGAATACACCTCATCGGCTTTTGAAATGATCAAATTATTGGAAATGTCTCTCTCTCTCTCACTCTCTCCAAATTAGTTACCAGCAATATTAGTTACCAGGCAGCATGGTGGCACAGTGGTTAGCACTGCTGCCTCACAGCGCCAGGAACCCAGGTTTGATTCCAGCCTCGGGTCACTGTCTGGGTGGAGTTTGCACATTCTCCCGTGTCTGTGTGGGTTTCCTCCAGATGCTCCGGTTTCCTTCCACAGTCCAAAGATGTGCGGGGCCAGGTTGATTGGCCATGATAAATTGATCGTGGTGTCAGGGGGATTAGCAGGGTAAATTTATGGGGTTACGGGAATAGGGCATGGGTGGGATTGTGGTCAGTGCAGACTCGATGGGCCAAATGGCCTCCTTCTGCACTGTAGGGATTCTATGATTATCAACAGGGACCTATATCAGACCAAATGGAAACCAATAAAAACATTAGGGGGAAAAAAAGGAATAACATTAAAGATGGTAATTTGCTGTAATTTGATTAAAATGGGTAGAAAGATGAACTACCAGAAATGAGGGTAACCCTGAGTTCGGAACTGGGAGCGAGAGTGGGAATGGATAGCACCGACTGAACTTGTTTTGTCGAATTCCTGATTTTCTTCTTCATTCTTCAAATGGAAGAGAAAACAGAAGTGAGTTATGTCACAGAACCACAGAGCTAATAAATTGAGAAGTTTTAATGAATGCAAAGACCCACTGAGAATATTATTGAAAGAGGTCACAGCCTAGGCTGGAGCAACTCACAGGAGATGGAATATTGAATAACATTCGATCAATAGACTTGTTCAGCAACAGATGGTTGGACAGCAGCCAGGTGGAGGCTGTGTTTAGGTCAGTATTTGGTTTAAGGAAATTTTAACACACACTCATTAGCGACGTGAAGAGCCACCTGCTGCCTGTCCACTGATATATTTACAAACCCACACATTTGTCGGTTAAATCATTAACAATCTACAAGGTCAGCCCTTGGGTTTGTACTAAAGATGATCCTGGTTACTAGCGGCGTTTCTAACCAACATTCAGGTACCTGCGCTGATTAATAATTCCTAATTAAAGCAACCCGACCAAAGACAAAAGGTCTAAGGTTTTTGTGACCCAATACAATTCCTACACAATGAGCTGGACTCCACATTGACTGACTACAGATCGCAGGTGCAAAGGGGCAATGCAGCAAATCATTGTTTACATCCTTTAATTTGTGTCATGAAAGACCAGATGATTACTTTTTAATGAATATTCATTGCACTGATCCCAGGTAGAAGTTTGATAAGAAGGGCAGACTAAAGACAGTTGTTGGCATTGATAGCAAATGGACAACTTACAAACATGTTTCATAATGACTATTATTACTCTCCTAGTTCCATATATCTATAGCACTACATTCCACAGTCTCCGTTCATTAAGACCAGACCAATAAAGTCCATTGCTTCCATTCTCTTTTCTGCATTCAAAGAACATTTATTAACAGGGCAGCAGTGCCAACAAGTTGAAATATTTATAGCTCGGTAATTTCTATATTTAAATAATCGGAGCAGCAGTTGGGTTGGAACACGTTTTGTGATGTAAACTGCAAAAGAGATTTTTGAAATGACCAGCATTTGTTGATCTTTTATTGTACGGTGTTCTGTTGTAACTTAGATCTGTGCAGATTATGTAAAATGCACCACAGCTCTGGGGTAGTGGTGACAATGATTCGACTTTACAATACCCACAGAGCCGAAAATATTGCAGGATTGAGAATTAAAATAGATTGGACCTTGAATTGTACAGGTGAAGGTAACAAGGCTGACAGAGTAATAGATTTGAATCATAGAAACTTAGCGTTGGAGGTATAGTCAGAGACCAATCCTCCCAACTGGTCTATGCTAGCCCAGGTTCCAGCCTTCTTCATCTCATCCTAGCAAGATATTCTTCTAGTCTTTTCTCCCTGATCTACATACCCAGCTTCCCCTTAAATGTACCTCTGCTATTTGCCTCAAATACACCATGTGTTAGCAAGTTCCTCATTCTCATCACTGTCTGAATAAAGATGTTTCTCCTGAATTATCTGCCAGATTTATTTGCAACCAGCTTATCTTTAAGACCTCTACTTCCGGACTCCCCCACAAGTGGAAATACTTCTTCTATGCCTAAGCATCTCGAGCATTTGGAATTCTAGTGTTGCTGAAAGAGAGACAGGTTGTTGAAGTTTTTCATCTTGCACTCACTAGGACAGATGCAAGAATACCAAATTTCAAAGGGAACAATAATTTACACTGCATGAGAAAACTCACCTGTTCTTAGCTGACCTGCAAGTCCAACTTGTTGTTGACTTCCTGAATTTGGTCTTTATTGTACCTCTGCCTCAGGTGTACAAATGGTCTCTTGGTAGTATATGGCGTGAATCATTGTATAGCTGGCAAATTCATGGGTTTAAAGTTTGTCCAGTTTGGAATGTGTTTTCAGAACTGTTAGATTGGCGGGATCATTTCCTCTAAGACAAATTAAGAGGGGTGTTTTTGGCCTTGAGTGAACTTCTTCTGCTAAATCTTCCAAAAAGAGGCCCGGAAGAAATGGCTCAATTTGCCCAGAGGGTTAAGGGGAGTTCCTGAGGGAATCAGAGAGGGTAAAAGAGCTTTGATGTTGTTCTTGCGTGCCTCTTACTGGCCTGAACAGCATTGATACAAGTGTGGGAAGGTTTCATTTCTGCACACTCAGGTAGGACTAATCTCTAATCTTCGAGAACGTTAATGAGCAGAGACTTTTAAAAAATTAAAATAAGGAAATAGAAATGCAGGTATGCGCATGTGATACGATATCATTAGCTTTTAATAAGAATGTTTCATTTTTCCAATAATAAACAAGATCAAAATAGATGTCCGAGCAGATAAATCCACAATCCATCACTTTGGAATATTTTCCTTATGTCAATAGTTATCTGAATAATATACAGAATTAATCACAGGTCCATTTACAGAGATGTCCCTGCATCCTATAGTAAATATACTCATAGCTATCTACAGAATCTATATAACTTCGATCTTGGCACTGGTTCTTTCACTATGCCCTCCGACTATCTTGCTCTGAAATTCCCTGGAGGGTACTTCCGTCGTAACTTGGGCGGGAGGCCAACGGAAGGGCTGCAAAATGTCATCCAGCTGGCTACAAGTTGCACATTGCAGAGGTGAAATTGCTTCACAGCCAGAGTTTCCGAGGCCGGTTCATTCACACCTCCCAATCTCTGGATGCTGCAAGCCGTAAACATGCACTAGTTCAACGCACCAATGTTAAAATTCCTTCCAAAATTCTCCCTGACCTGTGGAATAAAATACCATCAAAATCCTAAAACGCAAATCATGTACAGGTCGCTATTAATGCCTTAGAACTGGTGAAGAGAAAGCCTGTTCATTCTAGGACTGATATTAGTGTCAAAAGATGTTAGTAGTAGTGACACTGGGTGAGGCATTATTCATTAATAATACACACTTCCACCCACACTTTCTCTGCTAGTCTAACCATGTCTAGTTTATTTTAAGAGATCAATAATTTTGTTTTCTTGCGATTGTATTTTAAGCCATGTCGCTTTCTCTACTGGTCTCGCTTTCCTTACACATTCAGGCACATTTCCCCTTCTCATTGTGTTCTGGGGTCAGGTACTAAGGTATTTTGCAAAATTGTTACAATCACCTCGTTGCATCAAATTGCCTTTCTCTTTCCCTGATTAGTTCGTAAGAGCTTCCTCCTCTCCCGGCATTGTGCGGATGATGCAATTCTCAGTGATGTCTTTTCCCAATCCCCTGACAATCCACCAGGCCCTTTCAGTGACCTTTACTGCCTGGGGGAACTGTGGGATAGGAAATGCAAATCCCTCCATGTCCCATGGGAATGTTCCACATGTCCCCTTAGTGCTGATTTAGTATTCCAGAGGTGTTGGACACAAATCTCTTTGCCCCTATCCCAATGATAAGTGTTCGACGATGAAAGATTGTATTCGGGCCAGTTCTACTGGGTCACAACCGAATTAGTGCCCCTCAGAAGCCCCCTAACTTAATTAATGTATTCCTATAGAATCCCAGAAACAGTTTTAGTGCTCAGATTAGCTTGTATTAGACAGGTGTCAGTCACAGTCAGTCAGTAACCAATCCTGGCAGCTCCAAGAATGTTTCTGTAAAGTGTACAAAATATTTGAAGAAAGCAAATAAGTGTATATAATCGTCCTTTAAAATGTAATGTTTGGTTTCTAAGCAGCACCAGGAAAGGAATAAGACTGAGTTCTGTGAAAAAAAATCATTTCAATATCTGCCGACACTTTCAGGAGAAACTCACTCATTGTCATTTCAATTCAGAAGCTATGCTGAGTTTTCCACAAGCCACTTTTACACTGGCAGTTACTGCTGAAAACTCGAATACGCAAAAGAACGTCATTCATTCCGAAAGGAAGAATCTTATAGACTGCCTTTTAACAGATATGTCCCTCATACTAGATGAGGGACATATCAAAAGGGGATGCAGGAGCAGAGGGTATACTCTTGTAATTAAACAGATTATCAATAAATTAAACAAATAAGATAGTGGGGTGGGTAACTGTGACTAAAACAAAATGTCAAAGGAAATTTAACTAACTAAATTAAAATGTCATTATGGGGAGTGATAGAGTCATCATGGAATCCTACAGTGCAGAAAGAGGCCATTCAGCCCATTGAGTCGGCACCGACCACAATCCCACCCAGGCCCTATTCCCATAACCCCATGCATTTACTTTAGCTAGTCCCGCACATCTTTAGACTGTGGGAGGAAACCGGAGTACCCGGAGGAAACCCACACAGACACAGGGAGAACGTGCAAACTCCACACAGACAGTGACCCAAGCCAGGAATCGAACCCGGGTTCCTGGCGCTGTGAGACAGCAGTGCTAACCACTGTGCCACCATGCCACCCATGATGCAGCTCAGCCCCTGTGGTGCCCACCAGTCACAGAAAACCCCTGAGGGGTATTCGTGCACAAGCCATTGAAGATGGCAGGACATGTTAAGAGCGCAATTGATAAAGCAAACAGTATCCTGGGATTTATCAATAGGGACACAGAGCACAAAGGTAACATAGTTTTGTTTAAGTTGTATAAAACATTGGTCCGCCTCCACGGAAATGGAGTGCATCCAGTTCTGGGCACCACAATTCAGGAAGGATGTGAAGACATTAGAGAGGGTGCAGAAAAGATTCATGAGAATGTTTCCAGAGGTGAGAAACTTTGGTTAAGTTGGAGAAGTTGGGACTATTTCCCTTAGCGGAGGGAAGGTTCGGAGGAGATTGGATCAAGTCTTTCAAAGTCATGACAGAATATATAGAGAGAAACCCTGCCCACTGGTAGAAGGATTAAGAATGAGAGGGCACCGATTGAAGACAAACAAAGCAATAGCGAGGTGTTGGGATCTGGAATGCGCTTCCTGAGCGTGTGGACAAGACTGATTCAACTAAAGCTTTCGAAAGGGATTTAGACTGTTATCTGAAAAGGAAGAATGTGCAAAGGTATGGGGAGAAGGCACAGAAGGTGTCAATGGATGAATTGCTCCTGCAGAGGGCTTGCACAGACTTGATGGACCAAATGGCCTCCTTCTGCACTGCAGGATTCTATGATTCTTTGATTCAATGATTCTAACTCACCTGATCTTTTTTGAAATTGTGTCATGGAATTCCTTACATCCTCCTAAATTAAACAGTTTAATGGTTTAATGTTGCTTCCTGCAGGCAGTACCTGCCCATCAGTGCAGCATTGAAATACCAGCATAGATTCTCTGCTCAAATCTCTGGTGCGGGATTTGAACACCTGGCTTTCTGGGTGTTACCCTCTGAGGTACAACTGAGACCAGGGACAAGGTGGCTGGCACGCTGCACACATACACATCTGGAAGATGTTCTACTGAGCATATTCCCTGTTAAATACCACATCTGCACAAAAAGAATGCAAATGTGCTGCACATTGAAAAGGTTGGTCATGGAGGCAGTGCTTTTCAGGGAACATTGATCATGGTTTTCTGCTGCGGTGGAAAGGCATCAAGCCGGCTGAGAAAAAGCTGTTCGTTATGCTGGAACCATTTATAAATTGATTCTCAATGTAATGGAGAACCATGTAATTAAGATTACTGTTTCAGTACAGATAATAATTTTACTGAACGATGGTTTGACAAATCTTTATTAACCACTGGCATGTTCCTGAAATCTGCACATTCTAATCAGCCTCTGTCTATCACTTTGCGATACAAACTAAATGGCAATCTTTCTGAAATGTTGTAGTTAAATAAACATTGAAACGTGCAATTAGATTTTACCAAAGAAGAGTAAAAGCGGTTGTTCCTTGTTCATTCCTGGCTGGGTGTTGCAGGCTGGGTCAATATTTATTGCCCATCCCCAATTGTCCTTGAGAAGTTGGTGGTGTACTGCAGTCCGTGTGATGTAGGTACAACTACATCACCTGTTAGGGTGGCCAGCAACGGTGAAGGAACAGCACAATAGCTCCAAGTCAAGATGGTGAGCGTCTTGGAGGGGAACTTGCAAATCATGGTGTTCCCATGCATCTGCCTCCCTTGTCCTTCGTGGTGTTTGTAGGTTTGGAAGGTGAGGTTTGGAAAATCTCCTTTCCAAGGAGACTTGGTGAGTTCCTGCAGTGCATCTTGCAGATGGTACCCATGGCTGCCAATGTGCGTCAGTGGTGGAGGAAGTGAATATTGTGGAAGGGATGCTAATCAAGTGGGCTGCTTTGTCCTGGATGTGTGTCTTGAGTGTTGTTGGATCTGCGCTCATCCAGGCAAGGAGAGAATATTCCATCACACTCCTGACTTGTGTCTTGTAGATGGTGGATAGGCTTTAGGGAATCGGGAGGTGAGTTACTCACCACAGGATTCCCATTCTCTGACCTGCTTTTGAAACCACAGTATTTATATGTCTAGTCCAGTTGAGTTTCTGGTCAATGGTAACCCCCAGGTTGTTGATAATGGGGAATCCAGTGATGGTAATGCCATTGAATGTCTAGGCGCGATGGTTAAGTTTTCTCTCGTTAGAGATGATGATTGCCTGGCACTTGTGTGGCGTGAATGTTATTTGTCACTTACCAGCCCAAGCCTGGATATTGTCCAAGTCTTATTGCATTTGGACATGGACTGCTTCAGTATCTGAGGAGTCGTGAATGGTGCTGAACATTGTGCAATCACCGGCAAACATCTCCTCGTCTGACCTTATGACGGAGGGAATGTCATTGATGAAGCAGCTGAAGATGGTTGGGTCGAGGACACTACCCTGAGGAACTCCTGCAGAAATGTCTTGGAGCTCAGATGATTGATCTTCAACCACCACAACCATCTTCCTATGTGCCAGGCATGACTCCAACCAGCGAAGGAGTTTCCCCCGACTCCCATTTACTCCAGTTTTGCTGTCAAATGCGGCCTTCATGTCAAAGGCTGTCACTCTCACCTCACCTCTGGAACTCAGTTCTTTTGTCCATGTTTGAACCAAGGCTGTAATGAGGACAGGAGCTGAGTGACCCTGGTGAAACCCAAACTGGGCATCACTGAGCAGATCATTGCTGAGCAGGTGCTGCTTGATAGCACTGTTGATGACTCCTTCCATCATTTTATTGACAATCGAGACTAAACTAATAGGATGGTAATTGGCCGGGTTGGACTTGTTCTGTTTCTTGTGTACTCGACATACCTGGGCAATTTTCCACATTGCTGGGTAGATGCCAGTGTTGTAGTTGTACTGGAGCAGCTTAGCTAGTGGAACAGCAAGTCCTGGAGCACAAGTCTTCAGTACTTTGCAATACCCAGTGTCTTCAGCTGTTTCTTGATGTCATATGGAGTGAATTGAATTGGCGGAAGGCTGACATCTGTGATAGAAACATAGAAACTAGAAGCAGGAAAAGGCCATTCGGCCCTTCGAGCCTGCTCCACCATTCATTTTGATCATAGCTGATCATCATCTTCAATATCCTGATCCCCCTTCCGCCCTTATCCCTTGATCCTTTTAGCCGCAATTCCGATATCTAATTTTTTCTTGAAATCACACAAAGTTTTGGCCTCAACTACATTCTGTGGTAGTGAATTCCACCCATTCATCACCCTCTGGGTGAAGAAATTTCTCCTCACCTCAGTTCTAAAAGGTTTACCCCTATCCTCAAACTATGACCCCTAGTTCTGAACTCCCCCACCATTGGGAACATTCTTTCTGAATCTACCCTGAATCTTTCTGAATCGTGAAGGGGATGGAGTATAAAACCGTGGGCGGCACGGTAGCACAGTGGTTAGCACTGTTGCTTCACAGCTCCAGGGTCCCGGGTTCGATGCTCGGGTCACTGTCTGCGTGGAGTTTGCACATTCTCCTCGTGTCTGCGTGGGTTTACTCTGGGTGCTCCGGTTTCCTCCCACAGTCCAAAGATGTGCAGGTTAGGTTGATTGGCCAGGTTAAAAATTGCCCCTTAGAGTCCTGGGATGTGTAGGTTAGAGGGATTAGCGGGTAAAATATGTGGGGGTAGGGCCTGGGTGGGATTGTGGTCGGTGCAGACTCGATGGGCCGAATGGCCTCCTTCTGCACTGTAGGGTTTCTATGATAATTTCTATGATTGCGTTTTTTTTTCTATGAAAAGCAGGGAGGTCTTGCTGCAATTGTACAAGGTACTGGTGAGGCCGCAACTAGAGTACTGTGTGCAATTTTGGTCCCCTTATTTGCGGAAGGACATATTGGCTTTGGAGGGAGTACAGAGAAGGTTCACCAGGTTGATACCGGAGATGAGGGGGTTAGCTTATGAGGAGAGATTGAGTAGATTGGGCCTGTACTCGTTGGAGTTTAGAAGGCTGAGGGGAGATCTTATAGAGACATATAAGATAATGAAGGGGCTAGACAGGGTAGAGGCAGAGAGATTCTTTCCACTTAGAAAGGAGACAAGAACTAGAGGACACAGCCTCAAAATAAGGGGGAGTCAGTTTAGGACTGAATTGAGGAGGAACTTCTTCTCTCAGAGGGTAGTGAATCTCTGGAATTCTCTGCCCGTTGAAGCAGTGGAGGCTACCTCGTTAAATATGTTTAAGTCACAGGTAGATAGATTTCTGATCAATAAGGGAATTAAGGGTTATGGGGAGCAGGCGGGTAAGTGGAACTAAACCACTATCAGGTCAGCCATGATCTTATTGAATGGTGGGGCAGGCTTGAGGGGCTAGATGGCCTACTCCTGCTCCTATTTCTTATGTTCTTATGTACCCTGTCCAACCCTGTTGGAATTTTATAAGTTTCTATGAGATCCCCTCTCATTCTTCTGAACTTCAGTGAATATAATCCTAACTGACTTAGTCCCTCCTCATATGACAGACCTCCATTCCAGGGATCAGTCTGGTAAACCTTCACTGTACTCCCCCTATAGCAAGGACATCCTTCCTCAGATAAGGACACCAAAACTACACACAATACTCCAGGTATAGCCTCAACAATGCCCTATACGATTGCAGCAAAACATCCCTATCCCTGTACTCAAATCCTCTTGCTATGAAGGCCAACATACCATTTGCCGACTTTACTGCCTGCTGGACCTGTGCGCTTACCTTCAGCGGCTGATACACAAGGACACCAAGGTTTCATTGAGTATCCACCTCTCTCAATTTACACCCATTCAAGTAATAATCTGTCTTCCTATTATTGCTACCAAAGTGGATAATCTCATATTTATCACATTTGATGCTGGGGACCTCCGGAGGAGGCCGTGATGGATCATCCTCTCACCACTTCTGGCTAAAAATTGTTGCGAATGTTTCAGCCTTGTCTTTTGCTCTGATGTGCTGGGCTCCTCCTTCATTCAGGACAGGGATATTTTTGGAGCCTCCTCCTCCGTGAGTTGTCTAATTATCCACCACCATTCACGACTGGATGTGTCAGGACTGCGGAGCTCAGATCTGATCCGTCCCGCAATTATTTTGAAATAAGTCCGCGAAGCTCACATCGATGAATGAATAAAAACATTAAAAAACAAGTGGACCAGAGGGGACGTGTACAGGAGTTGTTTTACACAGCGAGTTGTTCTGGTCTGGATGCACTCCTGGCAGGGTGATGGAGGTAGTTTCAACTGTAACCTTCAAAAGGGATTGAATGAGAAGACAAGCGCAGGAAGTGGGATTAGTGAGAATGTTCTTTTAACAGAACTAGCACAGAATGAGCTTAATGGCTTCCTCCTCTGCTGTGAGCTTCGATGAAATCCTGTGGTGTCTTACGATAGAGGCAATTGGGAATAATCAAAGCTCCTTGCGCATTGGTAGCTGATTCTGTAAAAACCCAGAGCTAAAGACATTAGCTTATCTCAAAGAGAAGATTTACATGAAGTGACCAGAGGGATTAGTCCATGGTTTATGAGACAATTAGTCACACTGTTCATTAAACACCCATCCAATGAAAGGATTTCTCATGATACGCTATTTATGTATTATTGTTATGTCAGCACCTTGCATCTTTTTTTTAAAAAAGGGCATTTTAAGCAAAATTAAACATGAAATTCACAGCTGGATTTTGGACAAGGCGGAATATTTTCACCGTGTTATAAAAGACAGATATAAAATGTCAGCTTCATGATTGTATTCCTCAGGACAATGATTAAAAGCAAGAAGCCAGCTAGAGACCGCAGTGTGTAATTACATATCAAACTGTAGCAGGTTTCATTCCTTACGATAGGTAATATCTGACTGTTGCGATACTGAGGGAGTGCTGCATTGTCACTACTGCTGTCTTATAGATGAGACGTCAAACTGAAGATCTGTTTGACATCTTGGGTGGCAGACACCTTGGTTAGACCGCCTCTTGAAGAGGAGGCATGTTCTCCCTAGTTCCCTGCCCAATATTTTTCTCCCAATCCACATCACTAATACAAATGATCTCATTGTGATTAGTTTACTGTACAGGGATCTTGCTTTGCACAAATTAGCTGTTGTGTTTCCTACATTACTAAATTAAACATTTTTAAAACATTCTGCTGGCTGTAAACAGTTTTGGGACATTCTGGGGTTGTGAAAGGTGCTCTACAAATACTAGCCTTGCTTTTTTCATTTTGTATGTTAGGTGACACAAGAGGAAAATCATAAAGGGAATTCTCCTCCAAAATCGACACTCAAAATTGGATGGTATTGTGAAAGGGAACATGGTGGCACAGTGGTTAGCACGGCTGCCTCACGGCGCCAGGGACCCGGGTTCGATTCCCGGCTTGGGTCACTGTCTGTGTGGAATCTGCACATTCTCCCCATGTCTGCGTGGATTTCCTCCGGGTGCTCCGGTTTCCTCCCACAGTCCGAAAGACGTTAGGTGCATTGGCCATGCTAAATTCTCCCTGAGTGTACTGGAACAGGCGCCGGAGTGTGGCGACTAGGGGATTTTCATACTAACTTCATTGCAGTGTTAATGTAAGCCTACTTGTGACACTAATAAATAAACTTTAAACTTAAAGAGAGGACATTAGAAATGCAGACAGCGACAATTGCTGCTGTTTCTCCATTCAAATGGGACAGGGTTGTGAGAAGCCCCTGAGATGGAGTAATGTCACTGAGGCGCCACGGGAATTTGGTGGAGTCCCGATTGCACCCATGACACTGATGGTTCATCCAATGCTGGATAAAGCTGCCTTTGACCTTCTGACAGCAGCGCTGCCGACTATAGTCTCCCTGGGGAGGGCTCACAGAACGGGAAACTTCACTCCTGCAGATTTGATTCAAAATGAGCTGCATGAAAATGCCCCCCAATCCCTAGCGCTTCCATCTGCTACCCTCAATGCACAAATAATATCAGCAAGGTCTAAACTCATCATTTCGTAACTAGCTGTAAGAATGACTGTTACAAGTGCACAAGCTCTTCAATGTGTCTGAGGAAATAAGTTGCTGCTTTTAAGAGCTTAGGACATTTGATTTGATTTATTATTGTCACATGTAATAGTTTACAGTGAAAAGTATTCTTTCTTCCGTGCAATACAGATAAAGAGAAGGAAATAGAGAAGGAAAGGAGAGAGTGCAGAATGTAGTGTTACAGTCATAGCTAGGGTGCAGAGAAAGATCAACTTAATGCAAGGTAGGTCCATTCAAAAGTCTGACGGCAGCAGGAAAGAAGTTGTTCATAGCTAGCAAATCACTGACCATTAATCAGTGCTCAGTTCCACTCACCATCCCTTTAAATCACTAATATCTGCAGAGACATTATTGATGTTGCAAAGAATTGAGCAGAAAGTAAGCAGTTCCTATGAAGCCGGACGGTGTTGTGATTGGTGCAAACGCTTCATCTTTTTCAAGTTACTAATTGACTGGAATGAAATTTCTGACTAATTTACTGCCGGTTGCAGTCGTTTGCCTTTTCTGAACATGATGTTTGTTTGATTTAACCAGTGTCTTTATTTGATTTTCTTCTCTCCCTTTCTGAATCACAGCTTCCCCAAGTAATAATTTTCAAATGCTGACATAATCCGGTAATAAATTTACATATGGCTCAGATAGATCCGCAATCTATTTATGTACATTTTAAACCTAATTCTCAGGCTGCCTACCCCTTCACTGCAAGGCTCTCTAATCCATTTTAATGCAAGTTTCTTTATACCAGTTCTGAATATGCACAAGTGATGGCCACAGCTGGAGACCAACCCTTAATGGGAGCAGGCTGGGGCTCAGTGTTCAAACACCATTCACAATTGGTGCAGGGAGTGGGGAGCCAGGAAAACATTAACTCTTTGCAGGGTGGCCTCTGATTGTGGCCGAGTAGTGACCACACTGCCAGTGACTGCTAAACCCAGAACCACACCACCAGATAGTCAGCGACTCCTCGCACTGACCGAGACCTTCCTCCTCCCAGCAGCTGAACACTTCAGGCAGCAGTTGTGGGAAAGTGTGACGCCTTATCCCAAGCAAGGGATCAGGCATCATCCAATGTGTATGGCACACATAAATCCTCAGAAATATAGAAATACGGGGCGGCACGGTGGTACAGTGGTTAGCACTGCTGCCTCACAGCACCAGGGACCCGCAGGGTTCGATTCCTGGCTTGGGTCACTCTGTGTGTGGAGTTCTCCCCGTGTCTGTGTGGGTTTCCTCCAGTTTCCTCCCACAGTCCAAAAGACGTGCTGGTTAGGTGCATTGGCCGTGCTAAATTCTCCCTCAGTGTACCCGAACAGGCACCAGAGTGTGGCGACTGGGGGATTTTCACAGTAACTTCATTGCAGTGTCAATGTAAGCCTACTTGTGACACTAATAAATAAACTTTACAATACAAGCTAAAAGGACTAAATAAAATCAGCCGATAAAATCTGGGTGTCAGCGGGGTTGGCATTCCCGCTGCCTCGGAAAAACAGCCAGCATGATCAAGGACCCATGAACTCCAGACATTCTCTCTTCCACCTTCTTGCGTCGGGAAAAAGATACAAAAGTCTAAGGTCACATACCAACCAACTCAAGAACAGCTTCTTCCCTGCTGCCATCAGACTTTCGAACGAACTTACCTTATATTAAGTTGATCTTTCTCTGCACCCTATCTGTAACTCCAACACGATGGCCGGAGTTCTCCAACCGTTCACGCCGGTGGAATTCTCCAGTCCTGCCTGCGGGTTTCACGTCGGCGTGGGGGTGACATCAGCGGGAATTTCCATTGACAGCAGTAGGACTAGAGAATCCCGCCACTGGCAAACAACGTGAAACCTCCCACCAGCGGGATACACGCAGCTGGGAGACCGGAGAATCTCACCCTATATTCTGCACCCTCTCCTTTCCTTCTCCCCATGTACTCTATGAATGGTATGCTTTGTCTGTATAGCGCGTAAGAAACAATACTTTCACTGTATCCCAATACATGTGACAATAATAAATCAAATCAAATCAAGAAGGTTGTGGGTCGCGCTCTCGGGAACTAAGGACAAGATCCAGGCCGTCACTCCAGTCTAGTTCTGAGAGAGCACCATGCCATATTTCAGTTGACACATTAACACACCTCTTCACTCAGCTGATGTTACAGATGCCACAGTACCATTTCACAGAGCGGGAAAGTTCTCCCTGGAGTCCTGTCCAAACTTTAGCCCTCAATCCACATGTGAAACAGCTCATTATGGTCATTATGACTTTGCTGTACCGAGGAACTGGCTAGGTGTAAATTGGCTGCTGCATTTCCTACATTACACAATCTCTAATTTAATGAGCTGTAAAGTGCTTTGGGACATCCTCAAGCTGTGATAGGACCTGTGTAAATAGAACATAGAACATAGAAAGCCACAGCACAAACAGGCCCTTCGGCCCACAAGTTGCGCCGATCACATCCCCACCTCTAGGCCTATCTATAGCCCTCAATCCCATTAAATCCCATGTACTCATCCAGAAGTCTCTTAAAAGACCCCAACGAGTTTGCCTCCACCACCACCGACGTCAGCCGATTCCACTCACCCACCACCCTCTGAGTGAAAAACTTACCCCTGACATCCCCCCTGTACCTACCCCCCAGCACCTTAAACCTGTGTCCTCTCGTAGCAACCATTTCAGCCCTTGGAAATAGCCTCTGAGAGTCTACCCTATCCAGACCCCTCAACATCTTGTAAACCTCTATCAGGTCACCTCTCATCCTTCGTCTCTCCAGGGAGAAGAGACCAAGCTCCCTCAACCTATCCTCATAAGGCATGCCCCCCAATCCAGGCAACATCCTTGTAAATCTCCTCTGCACCCTTTCAATGGCTTCAACATCTTTCCTGTAATGAGGTGACCAGAACTGCGCGCAGTACTCCAAGTGGGGTCTAACCAGGGTCCTATAAAGCTGCAGCATTATCTCCCGACTCCTAAACTCAATCCCTCGATTAATGAAGGCTAGTACGCCATACGCCTTCTTGACCGCATCCTCCACCTGCGAGGCCGATTTAAGAGTCCTATGGACCCGGACCCCAAGGTCCTTCTGATCCTCTACACTGCTAAGAATGGTACCCTTCATTTTATACTGCTGCTCCATCCCATTGGATCTGCCAAAATGGATCACTACACACTTATCCGGGTTGAAGTCCATCTGCCACTTCTCCGCCCAGTCTTGCATTCTATCTATGTCTCGCTGCAACTTCTGACATCCCTCCAAACTATCCACAACACCACCTACCTTGGTGTCGTCAGCAAACTTACCAACCCATCCCTCCACTTCCTCATCCAGGTCATTTATGAAAATGACAAACAGCAAGGGTCCCAGAACAGATCCCTGGGGCACTCCACTGGTCACTGACCTCCATGCAGAGAAAGACCCCTCCACAGCCACTCTCTGCCTTCTGCAGGCAAGCCAGTTCTGGATCCACAAGGCAACAGCCCCTTGGATCCCATGCCCTCTCACTTTCTCAAGAAGTCTTGCATGGGGGACCTTATCGAACGCTTTGCTGAAGTCCATATAGACCACATCCACCGCTCTTCCTTCGTCAATGTGCTTGGTCACATTTTCAAAGAACTCAACCAGGCTCGTAAGGCACGACCTGCCCCTGACAAAGCCGTGCTGACTACTTTTGATCATACTAAACTTCTCTAGATGATCATAAATCCTGTCTCTCAGGATCCTCTCCATCAAATACAAGTCTTTCTTTTATAGCTTGTATTACAAAAAGTTAATGACAAATAGATTAATCTCAGTGCTTGGTGTTCATTATAAACTGTTGGTTGCCACGTTTATACTTTATGGTCTTGTAAGATTATTGTGTTATGATGTCTATTGTTTTTTATCCTATCAGATTGAGGAACAATTTCCATACGTTTCCTGAAGGTGGGACTTTGTTTTCTTCTCTAAAGTTAAAGTTTATTTATTAGTCACAAGTAGGTTTACATTAACACTGCAATGAAGTTACTGTGAAAATCCCCTAGTCGCCACACTCCGGCGCCTGTTCGGGTACACTGAGGGAGAATTTAGCACGGCCAATGCACCTAACCAGCATGTCTTTCGGACTGTGGGAGGAAACCGGAACACCCGGAGAAAACCCACTCAGACATGGGGAGAATGTGCAAACTCCACACAAACAGTGACTCAAGCCGGGAATTGAACCCGGGTCACTGGCGCTGTGAGGCAGCAGTGCCAACCCACTATGCCGCCATACTGCCTAAAGTTTCTTCATTCACCTGGCCGTGATGAGCAGCCATTTAAACAGATGTGGATTTACATTAGCAGCTGAATGAGGTGTGACGAGGTATTGGATAAAGAATCGATAGTGTTACTGAGCTCCGGTTCCACTGGCTGTTTGTCCAGCTTGTCCGTGACTGTCAGAGGTTGAACTGCACCGAGGGCAGCGCCAGTGACACGGTTTCCCTGGGGTACAGTACAAGGCAGCATTCCACCTTGCCATTCATTTGCTTTGGTCAGTGATTGGTTCCCCTGATTTAGACTTGAGGGGGGCGGTCTTGATGATTGGCTCCAAAAGCTTTCTTGATGCTGTCACACATTTCTCTGTTGTTTCCGGTGTCAGAGGCCAGCTGGTTCTGACTGCATTGGTGTTGCATTGGCACTTACCTGATGAAGGGGCAGCGCTCCGAAAGCTAGTGGCTTGCGCTACCAAATAAACCTGTTGGACTTTAACCTGGTGTTGTGAGACTTCTTACTGTGTTTACCCCAGTCCAATGCCGGCATCTCCACATCATGCAGTGGTGTTGCCATGGTCATTTTGCACTGCGCCAAGCTGTGCCTGCCAAGGGGTGGCACAGTAGCACAGTGGTTAGCACTGCTGCCTCACAGTGCCAGGGACCCGAGTTCGATTCCTGGCTTGGGTCACTGTCCATGTGGAGTTTGCACATTCTCCCCGTGTCTTCTGAAAGACGTGCTGGTTAGGTGTATCGACCCGAACAGGTGTTGGACTGTGGCGATGAGGGGAATTTCACAGTAGCTTCGTTGCAGTGTTAATGTAAGTCTTACTTGTGACAAATAAGTAATCATTTTACTTTAAGCTGTTCTTTGCACGGTGCTTCTGGCGGCTTTATATGCTGAGGATGTTTCCTTGCTGGGGGTTTGTTTGTAATGCACAGAGTAGTACGCTTGGCGATTCTAACTGGTTCCATCTCTTCAAAGTGGCCTTGAAACCGGTCTGCATTCTGCTTCCCGTGTTTGCTAAAGGTGGTCCTTACTGAGTTATAGATGACGTCTCTAATATGGGGCCACTTGTCTCTGCAACCCATACAGGGGGTGTTTCAAAGAGTTTGTTCAGGAGAATTGAGAAACCCCTGTGAGAGCGGTGGGTGAGATATTCTGGGGACTTTAATGCATGGATGACCATTGTGCTTGGAATGATGCATCTTCTTTGGTTAGAATCTAACTTTGCTCATCAGGGAGTGGTTGGTGTGTCAGTCTGCATTGTGGATGTTGTGTGTAATTAGCGCACTGTTTATAGAGACTTGCTGCTAACAATGAGGTCCAGCTGGCGCCACCGCCATAATCTTGGATTTCTCCATGAAATCTGGCGACAGTGTTTGGTTTGAAAGAACGTGTTGGTGATGTAGAGATCGTGGTAAGCACACAACTCCAGCAGTCTCTACCCATTCTCGTTCACCCTTCCAAAGCCATGTCATCCAAGGCAGGAAGACCTGGAGTCAAGGTCGCCCCAACCCTAATGCTAAAGTGACCCAGCAGGAACTGATGCTCGTTGTAGGGGTGGTGATGTTGCGGACTTCCTCGTAGAACCGGTCTTTAATTTCAGATGAGCAACAGCGTGTTGGGTATAGATACTGAGTGGGTTTATTGGTCTAGGGACACAGTGTTGGGGTTTAGATACTGAGTGGGTTAATTGGTCTAGGGACACAGTGTTGGGGTTTAGATACTGAGTGGGTTAATTGGTCTAGGGACACAGTGTTGGGGTTTAGATACTGAACGGACATATTGTTCTAGAGACACAGTGTTGGGGAATGGATGCTGAGTGAGTATATTGGTCGAGGGACACAGTGTTGGAGTATAGATACTGAACATGTATATTGTTCTCGGGACAGTGTAGGGGTATAGATGCGGAGTGGGTATATTGGTCGAGGGACAAAGTGTTGGGGTATAGATACTGAGCATGTATATTGTATTAGGGACAGTGTTGGGGAATAGATACTGAGTGAGTATATTGGTCTGGAGACACAGTGTTGGGGTATAGATACTAAGCAGGTATATTGTTCTAGGGACAGTGTAAGGGTATAGATACGGAGTGGGTATAATGGTCTAGGGACACAGTGTTGGGTACAGATACTGGGCGGGTATATTGGTCTAGAGACACAGTGTTGGGGTATAGATACTGAGCATGTATATTGTTCTCAGTACAGTGTAGGGGTATAGATACGGAGTGGGTATATTGGTCTAGAGACACAGTGTTTGGGGTATAAATACTGAGTGGGTTAATTGGTCTAGAGACACAGAGTTGGGGAATAGATACTGAGTGAGTATATTGGTCTAGGGACACAGTGTTGAGGTATAGATACTGAGCGGGTATATTGTTCTCGGGACACTGTTGGGGTAAAGGTACTGAGTGGGTCTATTGGTCTAGGGACACAGTGTTGGGATATAGATACTGAGTGGGTATATTGGCCTCAGGACAGTATTGGGGTATAGATACTGAGCGGGTATATTGGTCTAGAGACAGTGTTGGGTATAGATACTGAGTGGGTATATTGGTCTAGAGACACAGTGTTGAGGTGTAGATACTGAGCGGGTGTATTGGTCTAGGAACACAGTGTTGAGGTGTAGATACTGAGTGGGTTAATTGGTCTAGGGACACAGTGTTGAGGTGTAGATACTGAGCGGGTTAATTGGTCTAGGGACACAGTGTTGAGGTGTAGATACTGAGCGGGTATATTGGTCTAGGGACACAGTGTTGAGGTGTAGATACTGAGCGGGTGTATTGGTCTAGGGACACAGTGTTGAGGTGTAGATACTGAGCGGGTTTATTGGTCTAGGCCCACAGTGCTGTGATATAAATACTGAGCGGGTATATTGGTCTAGGGACACAGTGTTGGGGCACAGATACTGAGCGGGTATATTGGTCTAGGGACACTGATGGGGTATAGATGCTGAGCGGGTATATTGGTCTCGGGACAGTGTTGGGGTATAGATACTGAGCGGGTATATTGGTCTCGGGACAGTGTTGGGGTATAGGTACTGAGTGGGTATATTGGTCTAGAGACACATTGTTGGGGTATTGAGACTGAGTGGGCATATTGGTCCAGGGACGCAGTATTGGGGTATAGATACTGACTCGGTATATTGGTCTAAGGACAGTGTGGGGATGCAGATACTGGGTGGATATATTGGTCTCGGGACAGTGTTGGGGAATATTTACTGAGTGGGTATATTGGATCTCGGGATAGTGTTGGGGTATAGATGCTGAATGGATATATTGGTCTAGGGACAGTGTTGCGGTATAGATACTGAGTGGGTATATTTGTCTAGGGACATAGTGTTGGGGTATAGATACTGAGTGGGTATATTGGTCTGGGGACACAGTGTTGGGGTATAGATACCGAATGGGTCTGTTCATCTAGGGACACAGTGTTGGGATATAGATACTGAGTGGGTTTATTGGTCTAGGGGTGGCAGACAGTTGGATGGACGGTTTGCATTCCGAGCCATTTGTAGGCAGCCTATCACTCTGAGTTAGGAGATTCTGATAGTGAAGCCCAATCCATGTTGTCTTGGCTCGTTAGGATCTCCATCCTGCCAGTAAAAGGTGTCATCTTGCTCCATTAGTGATCCTCTTGCAGGGACGCGTGTCTCCTGAAGTGCTGCAATGTCCACATTAATTCTACTCTGTTCACTGTTAAGATTATTTAATAGTTTCCCCCTGTATCGGGATGTTGTTACAATCAGTGATTTAGCACAGGCCTGTCAAGGAAAAATAGAATATAAGTGGTTACAAATTTTCTCAAATAGCCATTGTCCAATGGGAAAGCAAGTGATACTGTTGGATAAAAGGCTACAGAAATGCTGAGGGGATACTGAGTGAGCAGAGAAATTGTTTGTGTGATGAATTCTGCATTGTGAGTCCCACCTTCGCCCTGAACTATCCTGATTCAAAGTGAAAGCAGATCCACACACTCTCAAAAATAACATGCCTCGTACCCCGACTCCCAAACAGGAGCAGTAACAGAAAACTGAGATCTTGAGTTCCTGGGAGAGATGGAGGGGTCGGGCAGAGTGTACAAACTTCAACTGGTGTGATGCTGTTTGTGAGGTCACTGCATGTCCCTTAATTTCCTTCCTTTCATAGAATCATAGAATCCCTACAGTGCAGAAGGAGACCATTCAGCCCATCGAGTCTGCACCGACCACAATCCCACCCAGACCCTATCCTCATAACCCCATGCATTTACTCTAACTAGTCCCCCTGACACTAAGGCGCAATTTAGCACGGCCAATCCACCTAACCTGCACATCTTTGGAGTGTGGGAGGAAACCTGAGCACCCGGAGGAAACCCACGCAGACACGGGGAGAACATGCAGACTCCGCACAGACCGGAATTGAACCCGGATCCCTGCTAACTATCATGCCACCGTGCCACCCCCTCAGTGACAACGCCTCAGAAGGCATTTCATTGGCTGTAAAAGGTGTTGGAATGTCTTGAGAAATATAAATGTAAGTTTTGATTTTGTCTTCCTTCATGATGCTCTCTGACTGTTGTGTTACTGCCACCTTTACATTGGGGGAAGGAGCCACAAGCGGTGTCCTTCAGGACTCTAACTCTGCACTCAGTGGGTCGGTGAGGAAGTGGTTAAGTCCATTGTCTGAAAGCAGCTTTGGAAAGTGCCAATTGAATGTTCATTTTCTGAAGGATTTCGGAGACATGAACAGGACCCCGAGACAATGGGACACTTTAGCCCCAAACTGAGAATGTGCACTCAGCTCCACGTGACCCTTCTCAACAACCCTCGAGTTTCCTGGGAGGGTCGCAGTGAAATCTCTGTGTGCTGTTTATTTAACTTTAGCATTATGTATTCTATCCTTACACGCCCCCTAGGCAACCGATCTAATAAGCCCTAACACCAGCAGCTGTCAAAGAAATGGGGTCAATTATTTCTGCTTTGAGAAAGAATAGCAGTGGATTTGAGTCTCCAAGCACGGTTCTTGCATATGGATTCGGTTGGAATAAAGGCACTATTGATATTATTGCGAGAATTAGTGATTTTGATTTGATTACTGGGATTACTGTTCTGTAACTCCTATTCTTACTCTACAAAGACACCAATAGCAGTTTGATTCGAACCCTGACTCACGGGCTAGCTGAACACATGTCGCACCTGCTGGGTCACTTGACCCTATGGGAAGGGAAGGGAAGGGGAGTTAGGGTTGGTGTATGTGTTGCGGGGGGCGGTGGGGGTTGCAGATTCAATCCCATCGCACGGTTTCTGTGTGTGTGTGTGTGATTCAGCTTTGCTTATTGCAAGACATGGGGAGTAATTAAATCTAAAATAGAAATTAAAGAAGCCAGTCACAGCCTGGGATGTTTGCATTAATGAGGCCGCCCGGCAGAATGAAACGGCTAAATCCCCCAAGTGTTGCTGCAACTCAGCTGTATTTAAAACAAGGAAGTGCAGGGACATCACTGAGTGACTGGGTCCCAGCAAAGAGGTGGCAGATTAAACCCCCGCTGATCGCTACTGCTGGGGGGGGCGGGGGGGGAGAGAAGTGTAGAGAAATTCGCAAATTCTTCCAGCTCCAAATACAATGCGCAAAAGTGGCGGAAAGTTGGGCGTTAATGAGTTTCCTGCACCAGGAATGCAAACCTCCTTGACCCGTTACAATCATCTATTGCTGTCTCTGTGCTGTGTCCCTGTTACAATCATCTATTGCTGTCTCTGTGCTGTGTCCCTGTTACAATCATCTATTGCTGTCTCTGTGCTGTGTCCCTGTTACAAGCATCTATTGCTGCCTCTGTGCTGTCCCTGTTACAATCATCTATTGCTGCCTCTGTGCACAGTGTCCCTGTTACAAACATCTACTGCTGCCTTTGTGCTGTGTCCCTGTTACAAGCATCTATTGCTGCCTCTATGCTGTGTCCCTGTTACAATCATCTATTGCTGCCTCTATGCTGTGTCCCTGTTACAAGCACCTATTGCTGCCTCTGTGCACAGTGTCCCTGTTACAAACATCTACTGCTGCCTTTGTGCTGTGTCCCTGTTACAAGCATCTATTGCTGCCTCTATGCTGTGTCCCTGTTACAATCATCTATTGCTGCCTCTATGCTGTGTCCCTGTTACAAGCACCTATTGCTGCCTCTATGCTGTGTCACTGTTACAAGCATCTATTGCTGCCTCTGTGCTGTGTCCCTGTTACAAGCACCTATTGCTGCCTCTGTGCACAGCGTCCTTGTTACAAGCACCTATTGCTGCCTCTGTGCTGTGTCCCTGTTACAAGCATCTATTGCTGCCTCTGTGCAGTGTCCCTGTTACAAGCATCTATTGCTGCCTCTGTGCAGTGTCCCTGTTACAAGCACCTATTGCTGCCTCTGTGCTGTGTCCCTGTTACAAGCACCTATTGCTGCCTCTGTGCACAGTGTCCCTGTTACAATCATCTACTACTGCCTCTGTTCAGTGTCCCAGCCCCAGCCTTGCTACACGCCACTTTCCTCAAATCACTCTGTGGCTCAACTGAAATTCCACTCAGGGAATATCAGCATTTTAAAATCTTTTACTGCAAGCCTTGTTTAAAGATTTGTTCTCATTCAGACGCTGGTCTTTAATGTCCTTTTATGACATAAAGGCCATTTTTAAAAATTAAACAGCATTTCCACTCACAGGATTTTAAACACTATCCCATCCCTAATTTGCATGGATGGTAGTTAAATGAGTTACAATCTGTTCACAAAAAGATATATATGGTGCGGTAAAGACTGTAATATATATAGGGCGGTATATATGGTGTGGTATATACTGTGATATATAGTGTGGTATACACCATATAGCACTGTGATACACTGTGATATATGTGGTGTTATATACCATGATATATATGGTGTGCTATACATATCATGGTATATAACCACCACATACATCACAGTGTAAAACACAGTGTATTTATCATAGTATATAATGATCACATATATCACAGTATGTAGCACAATGTATATATCATGGTATATAACCACCACATGTATCAATGTATAGCACACCATGCATATCATTGTATATAACCACCACATACATCACAGTGTAAAACACAACATATATATATATATGTATCATAGTATATGACTACCACATATATTATGTGGTGGTCAAATGTCATTTGCCATTTATATGAATGATTTGGATGAGAATATAGGAGGCAAGGTCAGTAAGTTTGCAGATGATACCAAGATTGGTGGCATGGTGGACAGTGAGGAAGGTTATCTCCAATTGCAACGGGATCTTGATCAATTGGGCCAGTGGGCTGACGAATGGCAGATGGAGTTTAATTTAGACAAATGCGAGGTAATGCATTTTGGTAGATTGAACCAGGGCAGGACTTACTCAGTTAATGGTAGGGTGTTGGGGAGAGTTACAGAACAAAGAGATCTAGGGGTACATGTTCATAGCTCCTTGAAAGTGGAGTCACAGGTGGACAGAGTGGTGAAGAAAGCATTCGGCATGCTTGGTTTCATCGGTCAGAACATTGAATACAGGAGTTGGGACGTCTTGATAAAGTTGTACAAGACATTGGTAAGGCCCCACTTGGAATACTGTGTGTGCAATTCTGGTCACCCAATTATAGAAAGGATATTATTAAACTAGAAAGAGTGCAGAAAAGATTTACTAGGATGCTACCGGGACTTGATGGATTGAGTTATAAGGAGAGGCTGAATAGACTGGGACTTTTTCCTTTGGAGCGTAGGAGGCTGAGGGGTGACCTTATAGAGGTCTATAAAATAATGAGGGGCATAGACAAGGTAGATTGTCAATATCTTTTCCCAAAGGTAGGGGAGTCTAAAACTAGAGGGCATAGGTTTAAGGTGAGAAGGGAGAGATACAAAAGTGTCCAGAGAGGCATTTTTTTTCACACAGAGGGTGGTGAGTGTCTGGAACAAGCTGCCAGAGGTAGTAGTAGAGACGGGTACAATCTTATCTTTTAAAAAGCATTTAGATAGTTACATGGGTATGATGGGTATAGAGGGATATGGGCCAAATGCGGGCAATTGGGATTAGTTTAGGGGTTTTAAAAAAAAGGGCGGCATGGACAAGTTGGGCCGAAGGGCCTGTTTCCATGCTGTAAACCTCTATGACTCTATGACATATATCACAGCGTACAGCACACCATATATATCATGGTATATAGTCACCACATATATTATAGTATATATACCACACCATAAGTCCCACTGCAATGCATGTATCACAGTCTAACCTGTTTAAAGGGTCAATTCTTTTTTAATGAAGTAAAATGAGGAATTTCAGTTGAACATATTAAATTTCAGATGTTGATATTTAGTAACATGGGCTGGAGTTTTACCGGTTCATCCCGCCCATCGAGGGATGGTGCAAGCCGGTAAAACCGCGCAAGGATCATGCCCGATTTCACGGCTCTCGCGATCTAATGAGAGTCGGATTTGCTCGCCGGAAATGGGTGAGAGGCTGAATAAATTAGTTAAATATATTATAATACTGATTTAAATGGCATTCGCGAGTCCGGCACTCAATGATCCGGGCTTGTTTGCCTTTATGGCCTCGCCAGGAGAGGTTCTCTCCAGCGAAGAAAACATTTGCTCCCCATGAATGACCCAGTCGGTAGAACTGAAGGCTATTGAGGCCCCCCCAGGGAGGGCAAAGGGGTGCCCCTTGGGCAGTGCCAGCCTGGCACCTTGATAATGCCCACCAGGCAGTTCCATGGGGCGGAGCCTGTGGGTGTGGCCTATGGGGGGGCAGGGCTGATGGGGTGGGGCCTGAAGGGGCAGCCCAATCAGGGAGGGAGGGGGACCCGCTGCCACTCTGCAAGCGACCGATACGGGGGAAGGGGGGCCCACTGCCACTCTGCATCACAATCGTTGGCAGGGCATGATCAGTCTGGGCAGTGGGGGATACATTTTCATGTGGTGTGGGGCTCTCAATCAGCCGTGGGCACCCATGATTGCAGTGGGGGGGAGAGAGTTGGTTGAGCCTGGCTGCAACAGCAGAGGCCTGACAGCTCTCTCTGTCTGTCAGAGCTCTGCTGCTGCTATTGAGCAGGTGCGGCCTCGGAGTTCTGCACACACAGACATAGAGGTCTGCGCATGCACAATAGCTCCCTCTGCAGGCTGGCTGGTAAATTAAGCCCCACCCACTGCCTGGAGCACTAGGAATGGTCTCACCGATGTTTTTATGCTCTTTGTGCACAGGATTGGGTGTAAAAACTCGCCAAAAAACAGATCTGCAACTCTCCCATTTTGACACTAGCTGGACACTTAGGGCTCTATTTTACCATTTTAAGTCTAACTGCTGGGCGGACTTGAAACTGTCTCAGATCCGACTTTTAGACCCGTTCTCAGGCGTCCCCACACGCACACTGCCTGAAAAAATATCAGTGATTCCGAATCATGCTGCACAAGCCTGTGGGCGGAGCTTAACGCACCCGAAACGCTGCAGCCCCGATCGGCGCCTCCAACTGCACAGGCGCAGTTAAAAAAATAGAAAAACGCTCTTCTGCCACACCCCTCCCGTGCCGGATAATGCTTCCCCCGGCCCCCATGGACATTGCCCCACCCCCACAACATAACTGACCCCCTTATCCCCCCACCCCCTACCCAGACCGATCGCAGCCCCCTGCCCCCTTTCTCCCCCACCGATCATATGCAGAGTGGCAGCGGACTCCCCTCCTCCCCCACCGATCGCATGCAGAGGGGCAGCGGATCCCCCCCGCCCCCCCCCCCACTGATCACACGCAGAGTGGCAGTGGACCCCCCGTACCCCCCCATCGATCGCACGCAGAGTAGCATACATCACAGTGTAAAACACAACATATATATCCCCCTGCCCCCCCGCCCCTCGACCAGAGAGCCATCTGACCCCCCTCCCTCACCCCTGCCACCAGAGAGCCATCTGACCCTCCTCCACCCCTCCCAACCACCACTGATCTGAGTCAGAGAGCCACCAGAAGCTCTGAACTTACCTCCTCAGAAGCTGGAGCGCCCAAATCGGACCTTTGTGGACCATGTCCATTTCATGCAGAATCTGGACGGGCGAACGCGGTGGTAAAGGTGGAAGTGCCGGTACGTTTGGGCATGCAGCCCATTAAGTCAATTTAAATGCATGCACAGTAGCCATTTTCAGGCCTTGATGAAAGGGGAACCTGCGCAGAGGCAGGCGCATATCCCGCTACTCACCTCACGCCCAACTTTATCAAGTTTTTGTGCCCGAAAATGGGCGCAACTTGATGGTAAAATCGGGCCCTTAGAATCATTCTTATAAAATTCCACCCAAAATCTCAAGGCTTTGTTTCTGAATAGATTTGTGATCCAGCTATTGTAAAGGGACCACACTGACCGTTTAAGTATCTATTTCCAATTATTCTTGTGGTGAACCATAGATGGTTACCACTATGGGTACTTGTACATATGTTACTCTTGTTACTGTTGGGGTTAGGGTTGGGGTGTTCCACCTGTTGGTATTGTTCTGTGGTACACGGCTCCGCCTTCCTATAGGAGTATAAAGGTCACTGCACTTCCTAGTGACCCTTTAGTCTGGGATTGTATTGTTAAGCAGTATGCTCTATTCTTGTTGCTAAGAAAAGCCTTTATTTCCCGGGGACGATCCAGCCTCCTGAGTGAATTAATCGCGCATCAATTTTATTAGCAACAATTTTTGTTTTGAAAAAAAAACATGGAGCAAATGTTAAAACCCGATCGGCTTACCTTAGATCCACGTGCCGCTGGAGCGTCGAACACTTTCGACCATTGGTTGAAGTGTTTCCAGGATTATATCGACGCCTCAACAGCAGTCCAAAATGACGCCGACAGATTGCGGGTCCTCCACGCAAGCGCATCAATTCTCAAACTCCAAATGTTCCCATTTGCAGGAAGAACGCTCGCCGTGACCAGAGTGATGGGGTTATATCGCTGGGAAAGTGATGTTCTCACTAATTCTCCGCAGTTGGAAGGAACTTTCTGTGCTGCTTGTGGAGTGCCCATCAGCCTCTCTGCTCCTTATGTTGCTTCTTAGCTTAGCTTTGCCTTGTATTTCAAAATCTCACCCTCCTGTACAAATGCCCCCCGCCTAACTCTGTAACCTCCTCCAGCCCCGCCCCCCCAAGATCTCTGACCTCATCGACCCCTGGCCTCTTCAGAATCTGCAGTGCTCTTCCATTGGCTGTTGTGCCTTCAGTTGCCTCGTCCCAAAACTCTGGAAGAATTTCCCTAAACTCTCTCTCTCAAAATCTCCCTCTTTGCCCAAGCTTTGCTCAACCTCCCATCCTAATATCTCCTTATGCGGCTCAGTGTCACAATTTTGTTTGGTAACCTCCTGTGAAGCCCTTTGGAATGGTTTTTGTGTTAAAGGTGCCATATGAATGCAAGCCCTTGTTATCATCATAATGTCACGGAATGGTGGCTGTGCAGAATGTCATCAATTGGATAAATAGACCAATTCTAAGCAACTTAGTCAGTTGCAACATTCTGGTTGACTCTTAACTGTCCTCTGAAATGGCCGAGTGGGTCACGAAGTTCGAGGGCAATTAGAGATGGGCAACACATGCTTGTTTTTCTTCCCTGTTTATTGTTTTATACAAATGTTAAGGAAAGTTACAATGGTTTAAGCTACCAATACTCACCATGTATGGACAGATTTGATAGAGTGGGAAGGCCCCTGGATTATCGTTTCTGAATCAAACCATAAGACATAGGAGCAGAATTAGGCCACTCGGCCCATCGAGTCTGCTCCGCCATTCAATCATGGCTGATATTTTTCTCATCCCCATTCTCCTGCCTTCAAACACATTGGCAGGAATGGCGTCGCCACATTGAGGGGAAATGAGGAATAGGGAGACTGAAATAGTATCCCGTAATCCTGTGATTTTGATACGTTCAATGTCAAAGAAAAATGACTTTTAAATATGGTAGTTGGTCTCACAAACAGAGACAACATTAAAGGAGCAAAGTAAAAGATGACTGGGGATTGATTATGGCAAAAATTGACTAATTTCAGCCAAGCAAATTAATTAAATTAGTACAACAATGAGAAGGAGCATTAAGGATATAAGAGGAACTCAAAACAACATAACTGTGACAAATGTAAATTAGAACAAATTCAACTTGTCAGGCACCTGGGTGGAAGCAGGAATTACAGTAACTGGTGAGTCTGAAACATAATAATCGCTGTGCAAATTAAAATCCCAAACCAAGATATCCATTGCTCTCAGTGCTGACCTAGGTTATTAATTAGATAGAATTGGAGTTATAATGGGTAGAAAGCTACAATTTCATTCTATACTCTGAAAACATTTGCCTTACAGACAGAGCACGTGCTAGAGCAGGTGTTGAGTCCTGGCACCTCCTGCAAGGGTCGTGCAGATTAATTGATAATCCATTTGAATCATAGACTTTTACAAAGCAGAAGGAGGCCATTTGGCCCTCTCAGTCTGTGCTGACCCTTCAGGGGATCTATCCAATGAATCCCACTCCATCGCTCTTTTCTTGGGATACTGCCGTTTCTCATTTTCCAGGATTTATCCAGTTCTCTTTTGAAGGTTATTGTCGGATCAGCTTCCACTGCCCTTTCAGACAGCGCCTTCCAACTCACAACTGAGCGTGCGACAAACTTCTCCTCATCAGCCCCTGGTTCATTGAGGAGTGAATGCCCTGCGCTGTGTCTCCCCGTAAATCTGCTTGGAATCACACAGCAGATTGCGGAGAGAGAGAAGATGTTTCTGTGGATCTAAACATGCTGTAAAAACAAGAGAATGCTCTGACCCAAAGATAAAATGTCTAGAATGTTTTTTTGTTCCGTTTCTCCCAAGACTGGCACCGGGGCTGTGGACACACTTCTTACTAATTGAATGTTAAACACCAATTCTGTGCTGGGTTCAAGAACCCTCGTCAAAGTGTGATTGCAGTCACAATAGTGACTAAACAGTGTGAGCGATTGACAGTGAAGGCTGGTCTTTGATTCGGAGGGCCAGCGGTTGATAGGTCAAATCCCCTTTATATTACAAGGATTCCTGAATCTTTCCCAATGTTTCTGAGCTCCCCACTCTGCAATTCATCCATTTTTCACAGTGATCAGGGATTGTGCCATCTACTGCTGAGTCTAAAAGCTCTGAAACCACTCCCTAAATCTCTTCACCTCTCCACCAGGCTCTCTCCACCTTTAAGGCGCTCCTTAAAACTTACCAGCCAGGTTTTTAGTCACCTACCCTCAATCTCCATATGTAGCTTGGTGTTGAATTTTAATCGCTGACAATTGTGAAATCATGGAGTTCATAGAATCCGTACAGTGCCCATCGAGCCTGCACCGACTCTCTGACAGAGTATCTTATCCAGGCCCTCTCCCCACCCTATCCCTGTAACCTACACATTTACCATGGCTAATCCCTCTCACCTCCACATCTTGGGACACGAAGGGGCAATTTAGCATGGCCAATCCACCTAACCAGCACATCATTGAAATGCCTTGGGACATTTTACAAAGGTAAAGGTGTTATATAAGTGTAAAGTGGTGCTATTTTAAAGCATTTAACTAAGCATTACCATCATTTTCTTCATTCATAAATTTGTTGGAATATGTATGTTAGGGAGAGTAGCGGGGTAAATACATAGGTTTATGGGGATAGGCTCTGGGTAAGATGAGTCAGTGCAGACTCGGTGGGCCGAATGGCCTGCTTCTGCGCTGCAGAAATTCTATGATTCTGTGAATTGTTTTGAAAATAACTTGTTGATGATGTTAACATTGAAATTGTTCTCTTAGTGAATTCACACAGCATGACAGGATGAGTTATTGATTGATGTATTAATGCATTTATTTGTATAATGTTTCATCGCATTACTCAGAAAACTTTGCACAAAGTAATACTTTGAAGTAAAATAATTGTCATTATGTGGGCAAACGAGTCAGCCATTTTGCACATAGAAAGATCCCATAATCTGCAATGAGATGAATCTGCAGTCAATGGGCGGAATATTCCAGCTGTTTATGCCCCACTGCCACTGCAAGAGAGGGCGCAGAGTGCGAAGCTCAAATAATTTTTCCATTCACTGCAGCGGGACTGGAAAATCCTGCCAATGTGAACAACATTCTGACCTAATAACCTGCACGATGCATTGTCTAAAACACCACAAACTGGGATCCCGCAACATGTTGAGACTTCTTGTTTTTATATATGGAATTCACCATCTCCAACATATCGCCCCAGGGAAACAGAGTCACACAGCACCTTCTGTGAGGCCATTTGATCCTTTGTACCAGTGTCAGCTCTTTGACAGTGCTGCCCAATTAATGCCAACCTTCCCCCACCCCCTGCTCTTTCCGCGTAGCCCAGAATGCTTTTCACTTCAGTATTTCTCTGATCTCTCTTCAGTGTAACATTGAATCTGTTTCCATTGCTGTTTCAGGCACTTCATTCGAGATCACAAAATCATTTCCTCCTATTGCCTTTGGTTCATTTGTCAATCACTTTCAACATGTATCACAATGATATATATGTGTATATGTATTATATCATACAATCCCGACAGTGCAGAAGAGGCCATTTAGCCCATCGAGTCTGCTCCGACTCTTTGCCAGAGAGCATCTTACCCATACCCTACATTTTTATCCCATTAATCCCCCTAACCTGCACATCTTTGGACCCTAAGGGGCAATTTAGCATGGCCAATCCACCTAACCTGCACATCTTTGGACCCTAAGGGGCAATTTAGCATGGCCAATCCACCTAACCTGCACATCTTTGGACTGTGGGCGGAAACCGGAGAACCTGGAGGAAACCCCTGCAGACACAGGGAGAACGTGCAAACTCCACACAGACAGTGACCCGAGGCTGAAATTGAACCCGAATCCCTGGCACTGTGAGGCAGCAGTGCTAACCACTGTGCCACTGTGTCGCTCCAAGAATTGAACTTGCGACCCCTGGTTTACAAGACCAGTGCTCTTACCACTGAGCTATGAAGCGAGTGGGGAAAGTAAATTGTTTCTCAAAACTGAGTTTAAGAAACTGCAAAAAAGGCTTTCTTAAGTTTGCATCCCCCAAATTGTTACAAACCTGGGTGAGCTTGGGGTTCATTGGCTGTTTCAACCCACCCTCTGCTGGTAGCAACAAAGGGTTAATCTAACAATGTTCCCCTTCCTTTGGATACCTTTTCCAGATCCAGTAATTGTGTTTAACAAGGAGCCAATTTAACCAGGCTCTCTTTCAGTTAAATTAGAGTAAGTTTAAAATTAGGAGAAATAGGAAAACACACACATCTATGTTTGATGCCCGTACTTTTCCATAAGAACCAGACAGTGTTATGTTCGAGGAGTTAAAAGGTCTGACTCGCAAACAGTTAAAAGTGTTAACCAGGCACATAGAATTAGAATTCCGGCCAAAAGCCCGAAACATTAAAATGGGTAGTCAATTGTTTACAGGTGGAAATTGAGGAAGACAAAATGGATAGAGTAGCGGTAGAGAGATTAAAATTGGAGAGGCGGAAATTAGAATTCCAAGAGAGAGAAAAAGAAGGAGAATTTAAGGAAAGAGCACATAGGGAAGGGAGAGAATTTCAGGATAAAGAAAGGGAAAGGGAGTTCAAACTAAAGCAGCTCGAGTTGATGGGGCTGGAATCCTGCTGTGTCCCTTGAAGACCCCTCAGCTCAGACTTAAGTGTTGAGATAATCTGGTTGGCTCATTTAATCCCTAAATTTGATGAGGCAGATGTGGAAGCCTTCGTTATCTCTTTCGAATTGTTAGCACAGCAGCTAAAGTGGCCAGCCTAGCAGTGGTCCTTATTACTGCAGTGTAAGCTTTCAGAGAAAGATAACCAGGTTTATCCCCTCTTGTTTGAGGAGAGTGAGGAGAGGCAGTGAAAGGGATTATATTAACTATGTACTCGTTAGTGACCAAGGTGTACCATCAGAAAATCCATACCATCAGGAAATGGCCCGACCAAGCATACCCGGAATTGGCAAGGCTTAAGCAAGTTACTTTTGGCTAGTTGGTGTGGGCATTTAAAATAGAAACCATTTATGAAATCTTTGTGAAATAATTCTCCTTGAAGAGTTTAAAAACTCCAGAACATTTCCAATAAGAACACACCTTGTGGATTTAAGAGTCACAGGGTCCAAATAGCCCCAATGGCCGATAATTATGAGTTGATCCAGACCCTTGTTCCAGAGGACACCCTGAGTCAACATCAGCCAACTAGAAGTGATAAAGGCGGGGAGAGGAAACCCAGCACCGATGGGAGAAAGGGAAATTCTGAGGGCCCTCCTCAGGACAGAAAGAGTGGAGCTGAAATGAAAAGTGAGGCCAGGGAGCCTCTGGACTCTAACTACTGAAACACAGGGCACATCCAGGCTAATTGCTGGAGACTACAGCTAAAACCAATGGGAACCTTTGTTGCTGCCAGCAGAGGGTGGATTGGACAAAGACATGGAGCCAGTCACCAATCCTCACTCAGGGATATCCTAGCCGGATAATGACATTTACTTTAACAGATAGCTTTTACAGGTGCACCATAGAAAGCATTCTTTCTGGTTGTATCACAGCTTGGTATGGCTCCTGCTCTGCCCAAGACCACAAGAAACTACAAAAGGTCGTGAATGTAGCCCAATCCATTATGCAAGCCAGGCTCCCATCCATTGATTCTGTCTGCACTTCCCGCTGCCTCGGCAAAGCAGCCAGCATAATTAAGGACCCCCACGCATCCCAGACATTCTTTCTTCCACCTTCTTCCGTCAGGAAAAAGATACAAAAGTCTGAGGTCACGTACCGACCGACTCAAGAACAGCTTCTTCCCTGCTGCTGTCAGACTTTTGAATGGACTTACCTTGCATTAAGTTGATCTTTCTCTACACCCTAGCTGTGACTGTAACACTACATTCTGCACTCACTCCTTTCCTTCTCTTGAGGGTCAAGACTGAGAGAGTGCTGCACTGTCAGATGGTCAGTTTTGAGGTATTGGCGCACTGTCAGAAGGCCATGGCTGAGGGAGTGCTGCACTATCAGAGGGTCAGGAATGAGGAAGTGGCGCACTGTCAGAAGGTCATGGCTGAGGGAATGCCGCACTGTCAGCGGGTCAGGAATGAGGAAGTGGCGCAAGAAACAATACTTTTCACTGGATGTTAATACATGTGACAATAATAAATCAAATCAAATCAAATCAAAACATAGCAAGGAGACTCATCCGGATCAACAGCTTTTGGGGACCCTCACCTGGGCTGGTCATGTATGTAAGTATGTATTTATATTATATACACACAGTATTATCAGGAGCAGAGATTTAAGGTAATAGGTAGAAGGATTGGAGGGGGCATGAGGAAAGAACTTTAAACCAAAAGG
This sequence comes from Mustelus asterias, assembly GCF_964213995.1. Lineage (NCBI taxonomy): Eukaryota > Metazoa > Chordata > Chondrichthyes > Carcharhiniformes > Triakidae > Mustelus > Mustelus asterias. The sequence continues at coordinate 3,013,364 of NC_135828.1, read as the reverse complement.
GTGGTAGGTGTCTGGAATTCACCGCCTAAGTTGGCAGCTGAGGCTCAATTCATTAACAAGGTCCCTGGATCTGGAAGCTGCGAGGCTACAGACCAGGTGCTGGAGAGTGGGATTAAAATGGGCGACTAGTTTCCGTTTTCTCTTTTCTAGCTCGTGCAGACACAATGGGCTGAATGGCCTCTTTCCACAGTGTGACTTTTCAATGTTTCTACATTTCAGAGAGGAGGTTTAACTGATCAGACGTCAGCAGAGGAATTGAAGGTGGATTCTGCTCCACCTCATTGTCACAGCAGCAACTGAGTGTGAGGAGCAGTGGGAGGTGACACTGGGAGTGTCTTGCTTGGTGCACTGTTGCAGTTCTGGGCTTGACTGCATTGGAAAGTAGAAAATGAAAGGAAGTGATCTTTATGCTTGGAGGGAACTGAATCATCGCTGCATCTTTAAAAGCCTATTAGGAACTCTTTGCATTTTCTACAGCTACCAAAAGCACTTTTCAATCTTAGCCATGCGAGAAAGACTGTTTATTTTCCCAAGGCCATTGAGGTGATGCGCTTCAGGCATTTAACCCACTTCCAGCATCAATAAATCAGAATATTTCTTGGTAAATAGGATAGTAACAGTGTCCGGAAGCGCACAGTGGTATTTGGGTTATCCGATTGTAAATGCCGGTGTGTATGGTATACAATGTGGATCTTTTAATGAACTCAGATTCATAATCTATGGTTTCCATGAACTGGAATCTTTGCCTGCAAAAAAAAAGCAGTTGTCAGTTTTTTACCACAAGACTATAAAGAGAATCACAGCATTAATGTGTCAAAGGGTAATGAAAAGGAGGCGTTAGGGACCCAATTATCCAATGGCCATATATTAAAGATAACCATGGCAACCTTTCAACCATCAGCGTTTAATACTTATGCAGTCTCCTATGCAACAACACGCTCATTCACACATTACCATCACAAAAAAGCTTCTCAGTCTGCAGAAGTGTTTAATAGGAAAATGAAAAAGCATTTCACGTGTAAAAGATACTGTAAGCAGCAGGATAATCCAGTGAAGATCCTCTGAGATCTCTGCACTCCTCCAATTCTATCCTCTGGCGCATCCCTGATTTCCATCACTTCACATCTGGCAGCTGTGTCTTCAGCTGCCTGTGGGTGCTAAGCTCTGGACTTCAGTCGCTAACCTGTTCTACCTCTCTCCCCTCCTTTAGGATGTTTTGGAAACTGCCTCTTTAACCAAGCTTTTGGTCACCTGTCCTCATATTTTCTTATGATGTTAAATGTTATCTCATTTTCTCCTGTAAGGCACCCTGAGACATCTAACCATCTTAAAGACTAGATAAATTCAAGGCTCTTACTGTTAAATATTCACTTAACAATTTCTCATTTTTAACCTTGCAAAGCTTCCTCTCAGCTTTTCTTAATCATGTTGGGAAATAGTTTCCCACTCATCATCCACCCTCCAGGCTACGTTCAACATGGTCGCTGTTATTCCGGAGAATGTGGGGAGATTATTTCAGCATCGCAGTTCCTCTACATCTCTATATCCATATACAGGCATATCTCACCTTACAACCATCAGGTGAAGTTGCCAGCATTGGACTGGGGTCGGTACAGTAAGAAGTCTCACAACACCAGGTTAAAGTCCAACAGGTTTATTTGGTCGCATGAGCTTTCGGAGCGTTCATCACCTGATGAAGGGACAACACTCCGAAAGCTTGTGCTCCCAAATAAACCTGTTGGACTTTAACCTGGTGTTGTGAGACTACTTACTGTGCCTACAACCATCAGCACAGGAAATTACAGGCATTTTTTGAGCAAGGGTGGGTGCAGGTCAGAATGTTGGACCGAATACAAAAAAACAGCAAAGACTGGCTAAAAGATTAATGAGAGGAAAATTAAAGTATGAGAGAAAGTTAGCTGGAAGTGTAAAAACAGATTGTAAAAGCTCCTATAGATATTTGAAAAAAAAGAGAGGAGTTAACAAAGTGAGTATTGGTCCTTTAGAAAGTACATCCGGGGAATTGGTAATGGAAAGTAGGGCTATGGCAGATGAATTAAACAGGTCTTTTCCATCGGTCTTCACTATCGAGGACACAAGTAACATCCCAGATATAGCTGTTGTAATGGAAAATTTTAACATAAGGAACAAAGCAGACCACAGGTCTGGATGGCCAAGCTTGGGCTATTTCGATAAGGAGGAACTAAAATGATTAAAACTCAAGGTTGAGCAGCTGCACAGGGGGGCAGTTGAGAATAATTAGAACTAGCTGAATGAGGAAGATAAGAACGTACAGCAGAGGGAGGAAAACAGTACTAATATTGTATTAGCTCATTACTGCCTGTGTGTCTGTATAGCTAACCTAGCAGCAGAATAGGTATAAAGACTGTCATTTGCTGTACTCGGGCGCGCCTTCCCCCCCCCACTCTCTCAAGTGGCAGGAGGAACGCGTCCTCTGCAGAGTAAAAATAAACGTTGTTCCTATCCATGACTGACTGTCTCTGAATCCTATTTTTCCACCACACTGTAAATCAGGAAATGGAAGGGAGGGAGGAACTCAAGACAATTCTAATCACCATAAAAGCAGGACTGAGTAAATTGTTGGAGCTATGGACTGACAAGTCCCCAGGTCCAGATGGACTTCATCCTTGGGTCTTAAAAGAAGTGGATAGTGAGATAGTTGATGCGGTGGTTTTAATTTTGCAAAATTCTCTAGATTCATGGAAGGTTCCATGAGATTTGAAAATAGTGAGTGTAACTCCTTTATTCAAAAAGGGAGGGAGGCAGAAAGCAGGAAACCGCAGACCAGTTAGCCTAACATCTGTCATAGGGAAAATGTCAGGAGTCATTACTAAAGATGTTATAGCAAGGCACTCTGAAAAATTCAAGGCAATCAGGCAAAGTCAACATGGTTTTGTGAAAGGGAAATCATGTTTAACCAGTTTATTGCAGTTCTTTCAAGGAGTCACATGTGCTGTGGAGTGGATGAATGTAGATTTCCAGGAGGTAGTTGATAAGATGTTGCATCAAAGGTTATTGCGGAAAATAAAAGCTCATGAATTAGGGAGTAATTTATTGGCATGGAGAAGATTGGCTCACTGACAGGAAATGGAGAGTTGGCAAAATTGGGGTCATTTTCTGGTTGGCAGGGTGTGACGAGTGGTGCCACAGGGGTCAGTGCCATTGTTCCATTGATATCAATGACTTGGACGAAGGGGCTGAAGATATGATTGCTAAATTTACCGATGACAGCAAAATAAATAGGGATGTAAATTGTGAGAAGGACTTGCATTAAGTGAGTAAGCAAAAGTCTGGCAAATGGAGTATAATGTGGGAAAATGTGAAATTATCCATTTTGGCAGGAAGAATAAAAAAAGCAGATTATTATCTAAATGGTGAGAGATTGCAGAGCTCTGAGATTCAGAAGGATCTGGGTGTCCTTAGTGTATGAAAGGCTAGTATACAGACTCAGCAAGTCATTAGGAAAGCTAATAGAATGTTATCATTTATAATGAGAGAAATTGATTATAAACATTGGGAGCAAAACAGAAAATGCTGGAAAAGTTCAGCAGGTCTGACAGCATCTGTGGAGTGAGAAATAGCGTTAATGTTTCAAGACTATATGACTCTTCTGAACTGAGATTTTTGTTTCAGATTCCAGCATCTGCAGCATTTTGCTGTTATTATAAAAGTAGGGAGGTTATGCTTCAATTCTACAGGGCATCAGTGAGACCACATCTGGAGTATTGTGTACAGTACTGGTCTCTTTATCTCAGGAAGAATGTAAATGTGTTGGAAACAGTTCAGAGAAGGTTTACTGGACTCATTTCGACTGGAGTTAACATTGCAATCAGTTTCCTTCTCTGTCCCTCCCAGGCAGTGGGTTAAAAAGCCCCAGCTCTGTTTGGAGATCCCACTACAATTTGAGCTTTCAGTAAGGAACCAGCTTTAGGGTCACAACAGCGCCAGCAAATCCCCTTTCTCAAAAGTGTAAAGCAACCAATAATGCAGCAGAATACTTACTGATTTTACTTTCTCTTATTCCTGCTTGGCCTCTGCATCAAACAGCTCTGTGCGTTTCTCCGGGTAAAGACACCCAGTGATATTAGATTGAGTATGTATGTGACCATGGGCCCTATTTTAAATGGCGCGAAAACGTGGTAAAGTTGGGTGTGAGGCCATTAACCCGATCCGCGCCTGCGTCCGCGCAGATGGCCACTTTACCGAGACCCGGGAATGGCCGCGATCCAATTCGCACCCAAAACGGGCGCAACAGCGATTTAAATGCATTTGCATGCATTTAAATTGAATTAATGAACTGCCCGCCCAACTTTATCAGCATTTCCCCCTTTACCACCGCGTTCGCTGATCCGGAATCACGCCGAAATGAACATGCTGAATAAAAGTCTGTTTTGGGCGCTCCAGCTGCTGAAGAGGCGAGTTCAGAGCTTCCAACGGCTCTCTGACTCAGATCGGTGGTGGTGGTGGGAGGGGGGGGGGGGAGGCGGGTCAGATCATTCTCTGGGGGGGGGAGTGGGGCCAGACCATTGTCTAGTTGGGGGGGGGAGGCCCAATCACTCACTGGTGGGGATGGGGGGGGATCTCTGGTGGGGGGGCAAGGGGATCCGCTGCCACTCTGCGGGCGATCGGTGGGAGGGAAGGGGGAAGGGGGTCGTGATCCATCTGGGTAGTGGGGCAGTGGGTGGATAAGGGGGACAGTGATGCGTGTGGGGGCCATCACTCCGGCTTTTCGTCCCCGGGCCGCTTTCTCCACTTTCTGCGGCCCGGGAGCGATCTGACACAGGCGCGCTTTTTCAAATTATTTCTCACTGCGCATGCGCAGTTCAGAGCTCCGATCATTTGAGGTGCGATAAGCCCCACCCACAGTGCAATTCAGACCCACAATTTTGTTTTCAGGCTGAGTGTGTATGGGGGCACCTTAGAACAGGTTTCCAAGTCGGATCTGAATTGTGCCCAGATTCAGCACTTAGAATCAAAATGGTAAACTCAGGCCCCATGTGTGTGAGTATTGGGACGGGAGGTGGAATTGTGAACTAATTGTGTCCCTGGAGTGAACTGTGTCCCCCTCTGTGTGTATGCGGACTGTGCATGTTCCTGTGTGTGTGTGTTTGGGGGGGAGGGGGGGGGAGGGAGGGTGGTGGGATGAAATGTTTGTATCCCTGAGTGTGAAGTGTGCATCTCATAGAGCCATAGAGTGATAGAGGTTTACAGTATGGAAACAGGCCCTTCAACCCAACTTGTCAATGCCACCCCTTTTTTAAACCCCTAAGCTAGCCCCAATTGTCCGCATTTGGCCCATATCCCTCTATACCCATCTTACCCATGTAACTGTCTAAATGCTTTATAAAAGACAAAATTGTACCCACCTCTACTACTACCTCTGGCAGCTTGTTCCAGACACTCACTACCCTCTGTGTGAAAAATTGCCCTTCTGGACCCTTTTGTATCTCTCCCTCTGTGTGCACTCCTGTGGGGGTGGGAAGAAATTATGTGCGCCCGTGTCCATCCATCTCCCTCTGTGGGCGGGTGGCTGGGATGTGGGGGGGGTGGGGGGTGAACCATGTGTGTCCCTGTGTGTGTTGGGAGGCGGCAGTGTGAACTGTGCCTGTGTGTGCGTGGGACAGAGTGGGGAATAAGGGATATCATTCCCACGGTGCGGACTTTCTCTCGGTACAAGATACATTTATCCCACAGACAATCCCACCCAGACCCTATCCCCGTGACCCTACGTATTTATCCCTGACACTAAGGGGCAGTTTAGCATGGCCAATCCCCCTGTGTGGAGGAAGGGAGAGAGAGAGGCTGAATTGAACTCGGGTGCCTGGCGCTGTGAGGCAGCGGTGCTAACCACTGTGCCACCCGCTGAAGGGCTGCTGGTGGCTACTGAGTGAGATGGGAATGAGAGGGGGGTGGGGTGTTTGGGGGGGTCTGAATCCTCACTCCCCACACCCCTCCCCAACCCCACCCCAAAGGTGAGACTGAGCCGCTTTCCAAGGCGCAGAGATTTGCGCAACGTTCGGGCGGAGAGGGGAAAGATTCCTCCCGGGATATTCACTCAGTTCAGAGCTTGAGCCAAACCTACATTGCCCGCTTCTGTCCAATTGGGACACGTTCACCGCCCTCATCAGAGAATCATCCCACTGAGACAGAACAGCGATTGCTGCAGATGTTTCTGAGGTCCGAGACTAACTCTGCTGGATGTGAGTGGAGTTTTCCAGACCCGGGGCTAGGCAACTACAAACACTCTGCAATAAAGTCAATCTTTTTATTAAAATGTAACAAAAAAAGTTATTGCCAAGAACAGTCCTGTTTTGTAGTTATTCAACTCGCGGCGGGATAATCTCTTATATACAAAATATATATTTCATTGCAATAAATATAAAAACTGCGGCGCGACCGATAAATTTATCATTTCAAATAGGAAAATAATTGGTCAGAGACGGGGAGATCTGTTAAAGTGTGCGGGAAATGGGAAAATATTCCTTTGTGTTTCTGTCAGTAAACCGGAGTCACATTTCACAACCCTTTCTCATCGAGTTCACCAACCCTCTCCCTCTCCCCAATAAACACAATCTCAACATCAGCTGCTCTGCACACACTACAGAAAGTGCAATGTCGTCAAAGATACTCCCCAGCAAATAAGGGATGGGAAGTACAGCCAGCAACCCCCCTCCCCGGGAGAGGGGAGATAGGGAGAGGGGGAAGAAGGCAGGGGGATTACAGATTGAGGACTACCCCTCCCTCTCTCTCCCAAAGCAGGCCGCTGGCAGGAAGAGCCGGAAAATGTGCCGCTTGGTCAGACGCGGCCCCGGAAGGCTGGGCAGTGTAGGGAGGGGATATTCTCCGCCTGGAGGGACAGGAAAATCTCCTGGGGGGAGCTGGGGGAGTGCGGGGATTGGGAAGAGTCCCAGTCTGGGGAGGAGGATGAGCAGAGGCTGAAGGGGCTGCCAGGCTCCATGTGCCCCGGCTCTGCCAGCCTCAGGGTTTGGCTCAGTGCCCAGATGTAATTGTGGGCGAAGCGGAGGGTCTCGATCTTGGTCAACTTGGCATCGTCCGGGAAAGTGGGCAAGACCCCGCGCAGCGCGTCCAGGGCATCGTTCAGGTTGTGCATGCGGTTCCTCTCCCGGTCATTGGCCTTCATTCTCCGGTTCCTCCGCTGCCGGCTCGCCGCCGCCTCGCTCTTCGCCCTGGGCCGGCTCCGCGGCTTCCTCCTGCGGCCCCCTGCTGTGTCCTGGGCGGCTCTGCCCGAGCCCAGTGCCCGGGGCTGCTCTGGGGAGCTGGGGTCCCCCTCAGACACGGGGAAGCATTGCACAGGGTCGCTGCTGAATAATACATCCGTTTTGGGAGGCATTCTGAGAGAGAGAGACAGAGAGAAATCAGCGCCGGCACTGAGCACAACTCCAGAGTAAACCCCAGTGTGAACCACAGTGTGAACCCCAGTGTAAACCCCAGTGTGAAACCCCAGTGTGAACCCCAGTGTGAACCCCAGTGTGAACCCCAGTGTGAACCCCAGAGTAAACCCCAGTGTGAACCCCAGTGTGAACCCCAGTGTAAACCCCAGAGTAAACCCCAGTGTGAACCCCAGAGTAAACCCCAGTGTGAACCCCAGTGTGAACCCCAGAGTAAACCCCAGTGTGAACCCCAGAGTGAACCCCAGTGTGAACCCCAGTGTAAACCCCAGTGTGAACCCCAGTGTAAACCCCAGTGTGAACCACACTGTGAAACCACAGTGTGAACCCCAGAGTAAACCCCAGTGTGAACCCCAGAGTGAACCCCAGTGTGAACCCCAGTGTGAACCCCAGAGTAAACCCCAGTGTGAACCCCAGTGTGAACCCCAGTGTGAACCCCAGTGTAAACCCCAGAGTAAACCCCAGTGTGAACCCCAGTGTAAACCCCAGTGTGAACCACACTGTGAAACCACAGTGTGAACCCCAGAGTAAACCCCAGTGTGAACCCCAGAGTGAACCCCAGTGTGAACCCCAGTGTGAACCCCAGAGTAAACCCCAGTGTGAACCCCAGAGTGAACCCCAGTGTGAACCCCAGAGTAAACCCCAGTGTGAACCCTCGAGTAAACCCCAGTGTGAACCCCAGTGTAAAACCCCAGAGTAAACCCCAGAGTAAACCCCAGTGCAAATGAGTGTAAACCCCAGTGTGAATCCCGGAGTAAACCCCAGCCTAAATCCCAGAGTAAACCCCAGTGTGAAACCCCAGTGTGAAATCCCAGAGTAAACCCCAGTGAATACGCCAGTGTGAACCCAAAGTGAACCCCAGAATAAACCCCAATGTAAAACCCCAGAGAAAACCGCAGAGTAAACACCAGTGTAAACCCCAGTGTGAACCCCAGTGTAAACCCAGAGTAAACCCCAGTGTAAACCCAGAGTAAACCCCAGAGTAAACCACAGTGTGAACCCCAGTGTAAACCCAGAGTAAACCCCAGAGTAAATCCAGTGTGAACCCCAGTGTAAACCCCAGAGTAAACCCCAGCGTAAACCCCAGTGTGAACCCAAGTGTGAAACCTTAGTGTGAATCCCAGTGTAAACCCCAGTGTAAATCCCAGTTTAAAACTCCAGCCTAAACCCCAGAGTAAACCCCAGAGTAAACCACAGTGTAAACCCCAGCCTAGACCCCAGAGTAAACCCCAGTGTGAACCCAGAGTAAACCCAAGTGTGAACCCCAGTGTAAACCCCAGTGTAAACCCCAAGAGTAAATCTCAGAGTAAATCCCAGTGTGAACCTCAGTGTGAAACCCCAATGTGAACCTCAGTGTGAACCCCAGTGTAAACCCCAGTGTAAACCCCAGAGTTAACTCCAGTATAAACCCCAATGTAAATCCCAGTGTAAAACCCAGAGTAAACCCCAGTGTGAAACCCCAGTGTGAAACCTCAGTGCAAACCCCAGTGTAAACCCCAGTGTGAAACCTCAGTGCAAACCCCAGTGTAAAACCCAGTGTAAACCCCAGAGTTAACCCCAGTATAAACCCCAATGTACACCCCAGTATAAATCTCAGTGTGAACACCAGTGTAAACCCCAGAGTAAACCCCAGAGTAGACCCCAGTGTGAACCCCAGAGTAAACCCCAGTGTAAGCCCCAGCCTAAACCCCAGTATAAATCCCAACGTGAAACTCCAGTGTAATCCTCAGCCTCAACCCCAGCCTAAACCCCAGTGTAAACCCCAGTGTAAACCCCAGAGTAAACCCTAGTGTGAATCCCAGCCTAAACCCCAGTGTAAACACCAGCCTAAACCCCAGAGTGAATCCCTGTGTAAACCCCTGTGTAAACTCCGACAGGAAGAGTCCAGGCATGCTGTGCGCCCGGTTGGAATTAGTTACAGAGGCAAATCCCAAACCCAAACTGTCATTTCATTGGAACAGTGAAGTTAGGAAGTTGCAGCTCTCGCGATGGGGACCCCCCCCCCCCCCCCGCCCGCCCCCGCAGGGTACTAGGTGGGTGCTGGGTAGGTGCAGTATGGGTGCTGACAAGATGATGGGTGGGTGCTGAGTGGCAGGTTGGGTGCTGCTGTGCGGCTAGAGGGTGGCACGAGCTGGGTGCTGGCTGAATGGGTGCTGAGTGGGTGTTGGGTGCTGTCTGGGTGCAGTGTGGGTGCTGAGTGGGTGCTGAGTGGGTGTGGGGTGCTGTCTGGGTGCAGTGAGGGTGGCACGGCCACGCACCTGTCCTTACCCCCGGCCTCTCTGGATGTGCTGAGCTGCGAAGCGTCTCTCGTGGTGTCTGCGTGTCCGGCACACGACTGCACGGTGGGTGGATTTATATCCCAGACCGCACAATACAGGAATCACCCCCCCCCCTCCCCCCACCCCCGCGGGATGAGGGTGGAATGTGAGAGGGGGAGGGGAGGAGAAGGGGGAGGGAGGGGGCATTTGGAAAGGGGCCACCCTCTCTTTGTCAATGGGTTTGAGCGTGTGTGCGACTCGCGGGCTCTCCAGGGGGGAGGAGTGCAGCGTGCGCCGGGAACGTGTCCCGAATTAATAAGCCTGGGGGCGGGGCTGGGGGGACCACACGAGCCCCCCCCCCTCCGCTTTGAGGCTGATCACTCCCTGGGGTTACAGACAATAGGCGGGTCAGTGTCTCACACTGAAACATCACACGCCAGTGACAACTCTGCAGAAACCAGTGTCCCCACTCAAACTCCTAATGGTTATCTATCGCTCTGCCCAACATTAACACAGAGGCAGCCTTCACATTTACACAGGGAAAGCCCCAGACAAGAACTCGACCTTTTTAAAAAATCATCTGGGTGAACTAGAAGAAGTGAAGAGATTTCCAAATCCTCTGTAAATGGTGAATTCCATCACTGGGTCACCGTTTACATTGAAACAATGCTTTACAGCGGGATCGCTTTATTCCAAAGGCAAACTTTGCTTCATAGAAGCCGATTGAAATGGAAATACTTCTGGGGTTGGGGTGGGGGGGGGGGGGGGGGGTTTAAAAGAAAAAACTTTTGAACAAGGAGCCAGTTGAATAAAGGGCGGATCCCGCAGTGTAAGAGACAGAGAGAGCAGAGATTGCGTTCCCGCATCTTTCTAACCGGGAAACGTTCTGTTAACACACACACACCCACACAGGAGCCTGGCTTTATTAAAGTGAGGAATTCAGCATTTTAAAAACTCACCGATTGTTTGGGAAGTGCTGTACACAGGGGGGTGCGGGAGAGAGGGACAGACAGGTGCACACAGCACCTGGGAAGGCAGGACTGACCTGGGGGCTTTTTTGGGTAGAGTGCAGTTGAGAGTGGGCGAGCCAGTGAGTGAGTGTTTGGAAAAGCATTTCTAAATCTCAGTTTCCCCTTTGCCAGCGGAGCGGGGGGCCCTGAAACAGATAGTCCAAGAGGCAGTGTTTAAATCCCCGAATGGGGAATATAAAGTCTCTGAGAGTGGGTCAGGATCTGTCCCAACCCAAACAGCCAGACAGTGCATGCGTCACCGAAAGCGCATGATGCAAATGCCTAATATGAGGTGTGGGAAACGCATCTGATGCCCCTTTGCTTTAACAATTATTTGTCAATCCCTCGCAAATTTTCTATAGCTAAGGTTTTGTTTTATATTGTTCACCTAACTGTGAGTACCCCCCCCCTCCCCCCCCGCGGCACCATTGACTGAAGTGTGTGTGTCTGGCACCATTTAAACCCGGGCCAGTTCCCCAGCAAAAATAAAATCTGGTAGGCGAGTTTTTCAAGCGGAGATTGGCCTCTTCAATCGCCCTTCGAACAAAAGCTAAAGGCGAAAATAAAGCCCCACCTGGTACTACTGTTTGCTAAAATAATAATAAACAGATTTCCTTTAATAAATAATTGCAAGACATTGTAAAGTGAGGCTTTTGGGATGTATTAATCACACAGCCGAGAGCAGGTATCACCTGCTGTGCTATTCGGCAGCTTTATTGTTAAGTCACCTTCAGACTAACACTTTCTGATAACTCCAACAGCCCCACAGCAACTGCTCTTGTGTTTACTCACACTTAACAGAACAAGTACAATATTACACACAATCCTGATAAAAAAAAACAGGGAAAAGTAATGGGTTTAAACTTCCACCTGCTTGGGAAGCTCATTTAGAAATTCGAGATTTAATAGCCTTTCAAAGTCTGAAATATTTCGTTTACATTGGATTATTCAAACGCTTTTTATAACAGGTAAACCACAATTCCTATCTACCTGACCTGTTTGTCTTTTTTATTGAAAGCATATGGTCTGCTGACAGCCTGTCGATTCCACGGCGAGTTTGCCAATTGATAGTAAATGGAAAGCATTTTGTAAAGTCACAAAGCTAATTGTCACAGTTTGGAGTTCCGAGTACTTTAGATAACATTAAAAAAATACCCAACTTCGCCAACAATCTCGATTTGCCAATCTGTTGTGTGTGTGTGTTAAAATTGGACGCGTTATTCTAGCCTTTGGACAGGTACAGAGGGGATAACAGCTGTTTCCGTTGTGTTGGAGAAGAAAATGCGAAGCCAAAGAAAACAATGTTTTTGTTTAACGTGGGAAAAGGGTCACTTGTTGCATCTTTTATCAAAAATAAAGCCCCCTCCGTCCTGTCCTTTGTGAGGAATGCGCAGATTCTAGGGCCTGGATCACAAAGTGAGGGAGATTACGCGTGCCACACTCTCTCAGACGCACCGCTCGCTTCTGCGGCCACTTTTGGGAAGATAGTTATTTGTGGAGACATATGTTTTAGTGAATCTCTGAATACTCTTCAGATGGAGCAGCTGCTCTTTCTTACCTTGTGACAAATAATACCTGGGTCTGAGAAATCGCCTATAGTCCCTTTGGGCTCTGCATTATCTGCGGGCACGGGCTGTATTTCATGCATTTAATTGTCACCTTAAAGCAGATGTAGATCGTGGCAAAACACACACACACACACACAATCACACAGAAATATGACTGTTCAGGTGCTAATGGGTCCATATGGCGGCCAAAGGGCCGCATATGCGCTTTTTCTGCGGCCGTTTTGTCTCCTAGACAGAAGCAACAAGGACTCGCAGCCAAAGCAAACAAACATTTTTGAATGAAATGTGTGAATTGGGGGATTGTAACAATGCTCCATCGATATATCTTAGCCGGATTCCCCTGTCGCATTGGACAATCTCCACAGTAAGGCGCCGGTCTCCTGCACACACTCGCTTTCTCTAATGTGCAGCGGGAGGCAATTTCCCCCCCCCCCCATCTCCCCCCACCCCCCCCCCCCCCCCCATCTCCCCCCCACCCAGCCGGCATCTCCATTATTAACCAGATTCATAAATTGGAACAATTTTTAATGCTTAAGCAGACCCCCCCCCCTCCCTCCAAACCACACGTATCCCCATGCTCAGCGTCAGTAAGTTTGTCAATAACCCTTTTAAACACAAAAGGCTTTGGGATCTGCACGATTGATGAAATTGGAATTTATGTCCAGAATCGAGCTTTTCTGATGGGAACATTACGCATCACGTTCCTGGCGCCGGTTTGCTCTTGGCAACATCATGTTGAAGCGGTATTTAACCTCAGCGGGGGCTGTTATCAAATGGACATCTATGTCCAGATCCTACAGAACTAAAACTTTGCAAAACACTGGAAAATTTCTCCTGTGCTTTGAATGGTATTTTCAAAATTCACAGAGCGTTTTACAAAGGGCGTGCTGAGTTGGAGGAACATGTGTGGGAGGGGTGGTCAGTGTAGGATAGACCCCAGTGCTCACAACCATTGACGTTTATTTAAACATAGGAAGATTTTGTTGCAATTGTACAAGGTGTTGGTGAGGCCTCGCCTGGAATACTGCGCACAGTTTTAGTCCCCTTACCTTAAAAAGGATATAGTAACATTGGAGGCAGTCCAAAGGAGATTCACCAGGCTAATTCCTGGGAGGAGAGGTTTATCCTAACAAGGGAGATTAAATAGTCTGGGTCTGTATTCCTTGGAGTTTAGGAGAGTGAGGGCTGATCTTATTCAAACATATCAGATCCTGAGGGAGCTTGACAGGGTAGATGGTGAGGTGTTTTCACTAGTGGGAGAGTTCTGAACAAGGGGGACATAGTTACAAGATAAAGGGACGGTCATTTAAAACTGAGGTGCGTAGAAATTTCTTCTCGCACAGGGTGGTGAATCTCTGGAATTCTCTGTCCCACAGGGTGGTGGAGGCTGGATCATTAGAAGTATTCAAAGTGGAGATGGATAAATATTTGATAGATTAAGGAATAGAGGGTGATGGGGAAAAGGAGCTGAGGCCGGCGTAGGTCAGCTAGGATCGTACTGAATGGCAGGGCAGACTGGAAGGACCTGGGGGCCAACTGTTCCCTCTATTTCTTGTGTTCTTGTTTAAAACAGGATCTCTGTTTGGACCAAAAGACGGGAGAATTCCTCTGGATGGCACAGTGGGACAATGGTTAGCACTGTTGCCTCACAGTGCCAGGGAACTGCGTTCTATTCTGGCCTCAGGTCACTGCCTGTGTGGAGTTTGCACGTTCTCCCCGTGTCTGTGTGGGTTTCTCTTGGTGCTCCGATTTCCTCCCACACTCCAAAGATGTGTGGGTTAGGTGGATTGGCCATGCTGAATTGTCAGGGGAAGATGATGGCCAAGTGATATTATTGCTATTAATCCAGAAACTCAGCTAATGTTCTGGGGACCCGGGTTCAAATCCTGCCATGGCAGTTGGTGTAATTTGAATTCAATAAAAAAATCTTGATTTAAGAATCTACTGATGACCATAAAACCATTGTAGATTGTCGGAAAATACCATCTGGTTCACTAATGTCCTTTAGGGAAGGAAATCTGCTGTCCTTACCCTGGTCTGGCCTGCATGTGACTCCAGAGCCACAGCAATGCGATTGACTCACAACTGCCCTCTGAACAAGGGCAACTAGGGATGGGCAATAAATGCTGGCCCAGCCAGTGACACCCATGTCCCCCGAAATAATAAAAAAAGTAGGATAAATACATGGAGTTAAGGGAATAGGGCCTGGGTGGGATGGCTGTTGGTGCAGACTCGATGGGCTGAATGGCCTCCTTCAACACTGTAGGGTTTCTATGATTCTATATTCTCCCCACAAGCAGGAATTATCCAGATCAGTCACAGGTAGTTTCTGACTGTAGATATATCCATAGAATTCCTACAGTGCTGAAGGAGGCCATTCAGCCCATCGAGTCTGCACCGACAACAATCCCACCCAGGCCCTATCCCCATAATCCCAGTTAGTCCTCCTGACACCAAGGGGCAATTTAGCTTGGCCAATCCACCTAATCCACACATTTTTGGGCTGTGGGAGGAAACTGGAGCACCCAGAGGAAATCCACGCAGACACGGGGAGAACATGCAAACTCTACCAGTGACCCAAGTTCTGAATCCAACCCGGTTCCCTGGCGCTGTGAGGCAGCAGTGCTAACCACTGTGCCACCGTGCCGCCCTTATCCAGGAATGGGGGCTCCGTTTAGGGGCAGCAAGTGTCGAAGGACCCTCAACCCCCAAAACCAGGAATTGGTCAAAGGTTTCAGACCCTTTTCTGCTCAATGTGGAAGACACTTTAAAAAGTTGAAATTTCTGCTTCCTGTGAATTCATCTTTCCTGGCAATCCAGCAAATCAATCAATACTCGTTAGCAAAAACTCCCGAACGGCATCACACTGAACACTGCTTTTCATTTAGATCCCTGCTTCTCGCTGTTGGGTAAATCCATCCACATTCAGGGCATTGCCGTAACTTCTCGATTCTGCAGGAATGCGTTAGGAGAAATATTCAGCTCATGATGCCAATCTGCCCAGATGCGTGGGTCCATTTTTTTTGGCAGCTGTATTTCTCAAAGTGCCAGATATTTTAAGATTTGAAATGTTAATTGTGATGGGGGATGTTGCGTAAATTATTTTACAATTCAGTTCCACGCTGAAATCTCGCTCCCTCTCTCTGCATCGCCAGTGTTACAGTGATTTCCACTCACTGAACCGTTACCCCATCTACTGGGAACAAGTTATACTTTTCCCAGATTTGGATTCTGGAATGTTTTGGGCGCTGGGATATTCACCGCTCTTGGCAGCAAGGGGGGTTTTCTACTTCCAGAGAAGTGGAAGATTTAAAGGAAAACCCACCCACCCAGCCCAGAGATTTAAAATAATCATCACAACAAAAAAACACACAAAACCGGATAAGTAAATGAGACAATTCTGCACACACACAGTTGTTAAAATTCTGGCGCATTCTCTCTGAAAGGGCGCGGGGATCAGATCTCGTGTTTAAAAGGTAATTTGAAATGAATTTGAGGGTTGGTTACAAGGAAAGAGCGAGGGCATTGGACCTCATTGGATAGCTCTCTCAAAGAGCTGGGAGAGTTGAGACGGGCCGAATGGCCCCTTTTTGTGCTGTAGGATTCTGTAATTGAAGGGGCTAAATGAGTCATAAATGATTAATCTCAGAGTTGACTCAAAGCTAGAATCATATTTGCAGAGTGTTTCTACCGGGTTATTTGACATGTAGCCGGTTGGAGGATCAGGCACTTGCTGTCCAGGTGCTGAACAATAAAACTGCCCAAACTACCGGTCTGCAGCACTCAGAGTATATACAATGTCATAAATCTCTCGTTTCTCGCATCCTGCCGCCGCTCCAGCATCCCACGCATCTTCCCACAGCTAGACATGTTGAGACAACACAGACTGAAGCTCAGAGAGTGTGTGCCACTCGACACTCACTATCAAACTGCTACTGCCACACTCCCCCCTCACTCATCACCTGTTGAGGGAGTTGAGGAGGGGAATTGCAGATGCCAGAATTTTACAGCAAAGAACAGGCCCCCCACGTTTATTCCTCCTCTCACTTCTCCTCAGCTTACTCCATCAACATATTCTTCTACCCCTTTCTCCCCCCCCCCCCCGACTAGGATATTCGCTTTGACCAATCTATGTGGCAGCGAATACGGCATGTCCTCCCCACTCACTGTGTAAAGATATTTCACCTGAATCCCCAAGTGGATTTGTTACTATCTTCTGTTTCTATCCTCAATTTTGGTTCTTGCCTGCAAATGGAAACTTCTCTCTACGCCTAGCCTATCAAACCCTTCCATAATGGGCGGCAGAGTGGCACAGTGGTTAGCACTGCTGCCTCACAGCGCCAGGGACCCGGGTTCAATTCCCAACTTGGGTCACTGTCTATGTGGAGTTCACACATTCTCCCCTGTGTATCTGCATGGGTTTCCTCCGGGTGCTCCGGTTTCCCCCTACACTCCAAAGATGTGTGGGTTAGGTGGATTGGCCATGCTAAATGGCCACTTAGTGTCAGGTGGACTAGCTAGGGTAAATGCATGGAGTTACGGGGGTAGGGCCTGGGTGGGATTGTGGTCGGTGCAGATTCGATGGGCTGAATGGCCTCCTCCTGCACTGTAGGGATTCTATAATCTAAAAGCCCTTTACCCAGGGAGTGGTGAGTGTGCCAAGGCTGTTCAATCTTTCCTGGAAGGTCTAAGCTCCCAGCTGTTTTTATTCTGTTCAATTATTTGATTATCCTTGCCCTCTTGTCACTTGGGGACCAGCAGTGTTTGCTGTATCCTAAATGTGGTCCTATCAAGGATCTGTAGCAGGTTTTATTCTTACTTTTCAAGTCAATTCCTCTGAAAATGAATCCAAGGGTTTTTTTTAATGGTTTTATTAACCCACATGACTATGTGATTTCTGTATTATGTCTCATGACCTTGTATTGGAAATTGTGACCTTCTTTATTCTTCCACATAAATAGTTAACTGAGAGTTAGAAAGAATTGACAAAATCTGCAGAATGTCCCAATCTTATTGCAACCATGTATTGTCGCATTTTTGAGGAACTGGGAATTTAGTTTAACATAGAGTCATAGGGCCGATTTTCCTGTCCCGCCCGCCACAGGAATCGCCACGGACCACGTAAAGGTTTGTTGACCTCGGGTGGGATTTTCCGGCCTTGTGGCGATCACAGCTGGAAAATCCCACCCATAGAGTTTTACAGCACAAAAAGAGACCATTCGGCCCATTATGTTTGTGCTGGCCATCAAACACCTATCTCCTCATTTCCAGCACTTGGCCCGTAGTTTTGTCCACTATGGCATTTCAAGCGCTCATCTAAATGCTTCTTAAATGTTGTGAGGGTTCCCACCTCTACCACCCTTTCAGGCAGCGAGTTCCAGATTCCCAGCACTCTCTGGATGAAAACACTTTTCCACACATCCCCTTTAAGTTGCCTATTCCTTACCTTAAATCGATGTCCCCTGGTTATTGACCCCTCTACCAAGGGAAAAGTTTCTTCCTATTTACTCAACCTATATCCCTCATTAATTTGTGCACCTCGTTGAGGTCCCCCCTCATCTCTCTCGCGGCGTCCATGAATTGGATTCAATATGAATTGGTTTTTGGAACAAGCAAGGAGATGAATTAAGGGCTTGCCCCATCCATTGCATTGGCTTGTAACTCGGAGAAAGGAATAAAATTAAAAAACACTGCTGATTTTAAAGGGCTGCAGCAACTTTTCAGCAGCTCGGTGGCACAGTGGTTAGCACTGCTGCCTCACAGCGCCAGGGGCCCGGGTTCAATTCTGGCCTCAGGTGGCCAACTGTGCGGAGTCTGCACGTTCTCCCCATGTCTGCGTGGGTTTCCTCTGGGAGCTCCAGGTGCAGAATATAGTGTTACAGTTACAGATATGATCATATTTGAGGTGGCATAGTGGCACACTGGTTAACACTCTTGCCTCACAGCACCAGGGACTTGGGTTCAATTCCAGGCTTGGGTCACTGTCTGTGTGGAGTCTGCACATTCTCCCCGTGTCTGCGTGGGTTTCCTCCGGGTGCTCTGGTTTCCTCCCACAGTCCAAAGATGTGCGGGTTAGATTGATTGGCCATGCTAAATTGACCCTAGTGTCAGGGGGATTGGCGGGGTAAATATGTAGAGTTGCGGGAGTGGAGCCTGGGTGAGGTTGTGATTGGTGCAGACTCTTTGGGCCAAATGCCCTCCTCCTGCACTGTAGGGATTCGATGATGAGAAACTGAAAAAAAAAGAAGATGGATTAAATCTTCACATTGTTTCCACTCGATATGTGGTTGTAGGTGATGTATCAGCACAAGTGCGGGTGGTGTATTTGAGGTTGGAGTAAACGCAGTGAGACAGAGAAAGATTTCCCTAGCACAAAGAAGACTTATTCAAAATACCTGGCATGGAATAATTGCTCGAATGATAATATTCAGCAGTGTCCAGTGGGTCTGATTCCGAGGGAAGATGATCTGATCATGAACAGAAGTATCAATAATGTGAAACCAACAGGTTCCTCCAGCAAGAATGTTCTGCAGTGTGTATCAGTACAGTATATCCCTGAGAAAGAAAGGACATGTTGACTGGGGAGAGAAAGAGGAAGCACGTGTGAATCCTCAGATCCCTGCATTCCTCCATTTCTCCTGAATCATTTCAACTTTGGTGGCCACGACCTCTGCTGTTTAAGCCCTGAATTAATAAAATCACCTGCTAAACCCCAATGTCTGTCTCTCCTCCTTTCACATTTCTTTCAAAGTTAAAGTTAAAATGTATTTATTAGTCACAAGGAAGGCTTACATTAACACTGCAATGAAGTTACTGTGAAATTCCCCTAGTTGCCACACTCCGGCGCCTGTTCAGGTCAATGCACCCTAACCAGCACACCTTTCAGACTGTGGGAGGAAACCGGAGCACCTGGAGGAAACCCACACAGACACGGAGAGAATGTGCAAACTCCACACAGAGAATGACCCAAGCCAGGAATTGAACCCGGGTCCCTGGCGCTGTGAGGCAGCAGTGCTAACTACTGTGCTACTGCACCACCCAAAGTACTCCCTGTTTGGCACATGTCCCTAATGACTCTCCCACAGCTCAGCATCAGGTTTGATCATGCACCTGTAAAGCATCTTGGGACATCTTACTACAAGAAAGATGCCACATAAATGCAAGTTGTTGGTGAAATAACTCATATTTTCTAACTTGGTTTCACCAGCCTTTGAGAATACATTTTCAGTCGGGTTTCTATCGCTGGCCCTTCATTGTGTTCTGTGACATTTGATTTGTAGTCCTGGAGTTTTCTTCCGATTCCACTCGGAAAACAATCTAAAAGATGATGGAAATCGCGGCACAAATGAGTTACTTTACACTTCAATATTTACCATCTTCTACGTCCAATGGCACGGTACGGTAGTACAGTGGGCGGCACGGTAGCACAGTGGTTAGCACTGCTGCTTCACAGCTCCAGAGACCTGGATTCGATTCCCGGCTTGGGTCGCTGTCTGTGTGGAGTTTGCACGTTCTCCCTGTGTCTGCGTGGGTTTCCTCCCACAGTCCAAAGATGTGCGGGCTAGGCTGATTGGCCATTCTAAATTGCCCCTTAGTGTCCCGGGATGCATAGGTTAGTGGGTAAATATGTAGGGATATGTGGATAGGGCCTGGGTGGGATTGTGGTTGGTGCAGACACGATGGGCCGAATGGCCTCTTTCTGCACTGTAGGATTCTATGAACCAATCAACCCTTTGCCCAAACCAGTCCCCGCCCACCAGCCTGAACTGTGTTATCCCTCTAGTGATGTTGTTTGAATTGGACTGTATGATTTGATTTGATTTATTATTGTCACATGTATTGGGGCACAGTGAAAAGTATTGTTTCTTGCGTGCTATACAGACAAAGCATACCATTCATAGCGAACATAGGGGAAAACGGAAGGAGAAGGTGCAGAATATAGTGTTACAGTCACAGATAGGATGTAGAGAAAGATCAGCTTAATATATGGTAAGTCCATCCACGGGCGGTGCGGTGGCGCAGTGGTTTGCATTGCTCCTTCACAGTGCCAGGGACCCCGGTTTGATTGCCGGCTTGGGTCACTGTCTGTGTGGATTCTACACGTTCTCCCTGTATCTGCGTGGATTTCCTCCGGGTGCTCCGGTTTCCTCCCACACTCCAAAACTGTGCGGGTTAAGCTGATTGGCCATGCTAAATTACCCCTTGGTGTCAGGGGATTAACGGGGTAAATACATGGGGTTATTGGGATAGGGCCTGGGTGGGATCGTGGTCAGTGCAGACTCGATGGGCCGAATGGCCTCCTTCTGCACTGTAGGGTTCTATGAAAAGTCTGATGGCAGCAGGGAAGAAGCTGTTCTTGAGTTGGTTGGTACGTGATCTGACTTTTGTATCTTTTTCCCAACAGAAGAAGGACCCAAAGCACCATGGTCACATAGATCCAGCACTAATCAGCTGATTGACAGTGAGCTGAAGCCACAGGAGGGGCTCATTTCCCCAACTTTGACAACCTGTACAAACAGGAGGAGATCATTCAGTCCCTCTGTTATTGAATGAGATCGCAGCTGATCCAACCAGACACCTGCCTTCCCCCAAAATCTGTGAATCTCAGATTTAAAATGACATGAACTGCATAATTAAGGATCCCGCGCACCCCGGACATTCTCTCTTCCACCTTCTTCACAGCTCCAGGGTCCTGGGTTCGATTCCCGGCTCGGGTCACTGTCTGTGTGGAGTTTGCACATTCTCCTCGTGTCTGCGTGGGTTTTCTCCGGGTGCTCCGGTTTCCTCCCACAGTCCAAAGATGTGCGGGTTAGGTTGATTGGCCAGGTTAAAAATTGCCCCTTAGAGTCCTGAGATGTGTAGGTTAGAGGGATTAGCCGGTAAATATGTGGGGGTAGGGCCTGGGTGGGATTGTGGTCGGTGCAGACTCGATGGGCTGAATGGCCTCCTTCTGCACTGTAGGGTTTCTATGATTCTATGATTCTTCCGTCAGGAAAAAGATGCAAAAGTCTGAGGTCATGTACCAACCGATTCAAGAACAGCTTCTTCCCTGCTGCTGTCAGACTTTTGAATGGACCTACCTTATATTAAGTTGATCTTTCTCTACACACTAGCTATGACTGTAACACTACATTCTGCACTCTCTCCTTTCCTTCTCTATGAACGGTATGCTTTGTCTGTATGCCGCACAAGAACAATACTTTTCACTGTATACTAATACATGTGACAATAAATCAAATCAAATCAAATCAAAATCTGGAAGAGAATTTCAAACCCCCATCGCGCTGTACGTGAGGAATTCAAACCCCCATCACGCTGTGCGTGGGGAATTTCAAACCCCCATCGCGCTGTGGGTGGGGAATTTCAAACCCCCATCGCGCTGTGGGTGGGGAATTTCAAACCCCCATCGCGCTGTGTGTGGGAAATTTCAAACCCCCAACGCCCTGTGCGTGGGAATTTCAAACTCCCATCGCGCTGTGCGTGGGAATTTCAAACCCCCATCGCGCTGTGCGTGGGGAATTCAAACCCCCATCGCGCTGTGCGTGGGGAAGTGTTTCCTGATCTTCACCCCTGGCTGGGATGTTCAGGCTGTTCTCCTTAGCCAATCAGCAGTGAATAGTGAACGCTAACCAGCGCCTGTGCCCAGAAGAGGGGGTGGGGGGGGTGCAGACTGTCCTAAACATTGGGGTGCCCGGGCACATTGGCCCAGTAGCCTGTTTATGGGGTTAAGGGGAGGTGATGTAATGGTAATGTCACCAGTAACCCAGATAACCACAGGTTCAAATCCCACCACAGTAGCTGGCGGAATTTAAACTCAATCGTAAATCTGGAATGTTAAAACTTTTCTCGACAATAGCGACCATTGTTATCATAGAATCATAGAGATTTACAGCATGGAAACAGGGCCTTCGTCCCAACCTGTCCATGCCGCCCTTTTTTTTTAAAACCCCAAAGCTAATCCCAATTGCTCGCATTTGGCCCATTTCCCTCTATACCCATCGTATCCATGTAACTATCTAAATGCTTTTTAAAAGACAAAATTGTACCCGCCTCTACTACTACCTCTGGCAGCTTGTTCCAGACACTCACCACCCTCTGTGTGAAACAATTGCCCCTCTGGACACTTTTGTATCTCTCCCCTCTCACCTTAAACCTATGCCCTCTAGTTTTAGACTCCCCTACCTTTGGGAAAAGATATTGACTATCTAGCTGATCTATGACCCTCATTATTTTATAGACCTCTATAAGATCACCCCTCAGCCTTCTACGCTCCAGAGAAAAAAGTCCCAATCTATCCAGCCTCTCCTTATAACTTAATCCATCAAGTCCCGGTAGCATCGTAGTAAATGTTTTCTGCACTCTTTCTAGTTTAATAATATCCTTTCTATAATAGGGTGACCAGAATTGCACACAGTATTCCAAATGTGGCCGTACCAATGTCTTGTACAACTTTAACAAGATGTCCCAACTCCTGTATTCAGTGTTCTGACCAATGAAACCAAGCACTCTGAAGGCCTTCTTCACCATTCTGTCCACTTGTGACTCCATTTTCAAGGAGCTGTGAACATGTACCCCTAGATCTCTTTGTTCTGTAACTCTCCCCAACGCCCTACCATTAACTGAGTAAGTTCTGCCCTAGTTCAATCTACCAAAATGCATCACCTCACATTTGTCTAAGTTAAACTCCATCTGCCATTCATCAGCCCACTGGCCCAATTGATCAAGATCCCATTGCAATTGGAGATAACTTTCTTCACTGTCGATTATCGATCCCATCTGCTTCACTAACGCCCTTTCAGGAAGGAAGTCTGTTCATCCTCCACTTCCACAGAAATGTGGTTGACTCTGCAATAGCCCAGCCAGACATTCTGTTGTATCAAACCGCTCTTTGGGCTCACATTTTCTATGTTAAATCTTCCATTCACTGAGACCCCCTTCTTCGATCCCAGGCCATTTTTGAGATTTAAGCCTGATTCCCTTTGCCTCTCCTTCCTCCGGCTCTGCACTCCTGGCCGGTTTCCATGGTGATGTATGTAGGGTTGGGCGACACTGGGGTAGAGAGTGCTGGTGGCACGAGGCGGCTGGGACAGGCACTCAGGATCACCAGATTTCACCATAAATCAATTTGGAATCTGAGTCATAGAATCCCTACAGTGCAGAAGGAGGCCATTCGGGCCCATCGAGTCTGCACCGACCACAATCCCACCCAGGCCCTATTCCCATAACCCCACATATTTACCATTCTAGTCTCCCTGGCACTAAGGGGCAATTTAGCATGGCCAATCAACCAAACTTGGACATTTTTGGAGTGCGGGAGGAAACCGGAGCACCCAGGGGAAACCCACACAGACACAGGGAGAATGTGCAAACTCCACACAGACAGTGACCAGAGGCTGGAATTGAGCCCAGATCCCTGGCGCTGTGAAGCAGCAGTGCTAACCACTGTGCCACCGTGCCACATTCAAAGTTCTTCCAGCTAGAAAGAGCAATCAATGGAGGATTGAAATCTGGAAGTCTGATCACCATTGAGAGCTTTTCCTATTTGGATCCTTGCATTTGGATCCTTCCACAGGCTGTGGAAGGATTTGGATCCTTCCACAGCCTGCATCCTTGTCGCTGCAGGCTGTGTCAGCAAATCCTTCCATCAGGTATTTAACGACCATTTAATTTGGCACAGAATCTACTGCAGGGATTCTGCATGCAAGAGAAATGCCTGGAAGCTCAAGGCAGTAGGCAGAGCAACAGAGAAGCTGAGTAAAATTTAAAAATATGCAGAACTATCCAGCAGGACTTGGCTAAAATAGTACATATGTAAATATCCAGGTGTGAGCACAGGGCAGTTGTTAAAAGCCATTAACTGTTACAAAATATTGCCAGCAAAGTTCAGAGGCTGTGAAAGCCCTTGAAATGAATTGGATGGTTGTTCTGAGATAGGAATGGGAAAGAACATGTCAAGGAACAGGTTGTAAGGGTTAAAATACCCAGTGACTCCCTTTTCAACCCCCCTCCCTTGTTGGTGTGGGGGCTCTGGCCCATGTGTGAGGCTCTTCCCAGCTCCCTCCAGTCTCTACTCTCGGTGTTAATATGGAGTTGCACCACACTGCAATATCCTGTGGATAACATTCTTTCTGCTCCATCTGATCAACATCATGAGGCGCATTCCCAACAAATAATTGTGGCAGTGTGGGTATGAGATTGTGCGCTGTGTTTGTGTATCTCCTGGTATGAGATTGTGCGCTGTGTTTGTGTATCTCCTGGTATGAGATTGTGCGCTGTGTTTGTGTATCTCCTGGTATGAGATTGTGCGCTGTGTTTGTGTATCTCCTGGTATGAGATTGTGCGCTGTGTTTGTGTATCTCCTGGTATGAGATTGTGCGCTGTGTTTGTGTATCTCCTGGTATGAGATTGTGCGCTATGTTTGTGTATCTCCTGGTATGAGATTGTGCGCTGTGTTTGTGTATCTCCTGGTATGAGATTGTGCGCTGTGTTTGTGTATCTCCTGGTATGAGATTGTGCGCTATGTTTGTGTATCTCCTGGTATGAGATTGTGCGCTGTGTTTGTGTATCTCCTGGTATGAGATTGTGCGCTGTGTTTGTGTATCTCCTGGTATGAGATTGTGCGCTGTGTTTGTGTATCTCCTGCTATGAGATTGTGCACTGTGTTTGTGTATCTCCTGGTATGAGATTGTGCGCTGTGTTTGTGTATCTCCTGGTATGAGATTGTGCGCTGTGTTTGTGTATCTCCTGCTATGAGATTGTGCACTGTGTTTGTGTATCTCCTGGTATGAGATTGTGCGCTGTGTTTGTGTATCTCCTGGTATGAGATTGTGCGCTGTGTTTGTGTATCTCCTGGTATGAGATTGTGCGCTGTGTTTGTGTATCTCCTGGTATGAGATTGTGCGCTGTGTTTGTGTATCTCCTGGTATGAGATTGTGCGCTGTGTTTGTGTATCTCCTGGTATGAGATTGTGCGCTGTGTTTGTGTATCTCCTGGTATGAGATTGTGCGCTATGTTTGTGTATCTCCTGGTATGAGATTGTGCGCTGTGTTTGTGTATTGCCTGGTATGAGATTGTGCGCTGTGTTTGTGTATCTCCTGGTATGAGATTGTGTGCTGAGTTTCTGTATCTCCTGGTATGAGATTCGTAGAATCCTACAGTGCAGAAGGAGGCCATTTGGCCCATCAAGCCTGCACCGACAACAATCCCACCCAGGCCCTATCCCGGTAACCCCA
Organism: Mustelus asterias; assembly: GCF_964213995.1. Taxonomy (NCBI): domain Eukaryota; kingdom Metazoa; phylum Chordata; class Chondrichthyes; order Carcharhiniformes; family Triakidae; genus Mustelus; species Mustelus asterias. The sequence goes on along the minus strand of NC_135828.1, from coordinate 2,987,866 downwards.
CGTATTTACCCTGCTATTCCCTCTAAACTAAGCATCCCGGGACACTGAGAAGCAATTTAGCGCAGCCAATCAACCTAACCCGCACATTGTTGGACTGTGGGAGGAAACCGGAGCACCCGGAGGAAACCCACGCAGACACGGGGAGAATGTGCAGACTCCACACAGACAGTGACCCGAGCCGGGAATTGAACCCAGGTCCTTGGAGCTGTGAGGCAGCAATGCTAACCACTGCGCCACCGTGCCGCCCAAAGAGTGTTCAGTGAGGTGACAGTTAAGAGTCAACCACATGTAGGCCAGACCAGGTAAAGGCAGCAGAGTTCCTTCCCTCAAAGACATTGGTGAACCAGATGGGTTTTTTTGACAATCAACAATGATTTCATGGTCATCGATAGACTTTTAATTCCAGGTTTTTATTGAATTAAAATGTTCCCATCTCTCATAGATAGGATTCGAACCGGGGTCCCCAGAGCATGACCCTGGGTCTCTGGGTTACTAGTCCAGTGACAATACCACTATGCCACTATCTCCCAAGATTGTGGACTGTGTTTCTGTATCTCCTGGTTTATTGACACTGAAACCTAGCCTGAGGCCCTGCGATGACACATTCCGTCACTCCCTGATACACTAATCATGTGGCCTTGGGGTAGAATCTTTACTGCTGGTTTTGTCTCTGCGTTGGGCATGTGATGTCGGGGCCTTGTCAACATGAGGTGTAATTCCAGTGGTGGTGATAATCCCAACCGACCGCAGTCCTCCCTCAAAAGTGAGTGAGGCAGTGAGAGAGGGAGAACACTGAGACTGGGAATGAATCCAACACTTACACACACTCACACTTACACACATATACACGCATACACTTATACATACACATTTGCACATTCTCACACGCACACACATTTGCAGACACACACACCCTTGCACACTCACATGCATTGCGCACACTCACATTTGCACATGCACACACATTTGCACATACACACATTTGTGCACACACGCGCACATTTGCACACACACACATTTGTGCACACACACACACGCACATTTGCACACACACACACATTTGCACACACACACATTTGCACACACACACACATTTGCACACATGTGCATTTTGCACACACCCGTTTGCACACTCACACGATTTGCACACGCGCACATTTGCACACACACGCGTTTGCACACACGCACATTTGCACACTCACGCACTTGCACTTGCACACACACACAGACATTTGTGCACACATACACACACACACACACACAGTTTGGTATGTGGGCACACACGCATCCTGCCCCTCTCCCCTCTTCCCAAAAACCTATCCGAATCAGTCAGGGTGAGGAGGAAACCCCGGACTGAAAAACAATCTATGCTAAATGGGGCAGATTTCAAACAGATCGACCAACTCGAGACTGAGCATCCATGAGGCACTGAGGCCATCGGCAGCAGCGGAAATCTACTCCAGCACAATCTGCAACCTCATGGTCCGGCATATCCCTCACTCAACCATCACCAAGTCAGGAGATCAACCCTGGTTCAATGGAGAGTGCAGGAGGGCATGCCAGGAGCAGCACCAGGCATACCTAAAAATGAGGTGTCAACCTGGTGAAGTTACAACACTGGATTACTTGCAGGTCAAACAGCAGAAGCAGCAAGTAATAGACAGAGCTAAGCGATCCCACAACCAATGGATCAGATCTAAGCTCTGCAGTCCTACCACATCCAGCTGTGAATTGTGGTGGACAATTAAACAGCTCACTGGAGGAGGAGGCTCCACAAATATCCCCATCCTCAATGATGGAGGAGCCCAGCACATCAGTGCGAAAGATAAAGCTAAAGCAGTTGCAACAATCTACAGCCAAAATTGCTGAGTAGGTGACCTCCTCTGGAGGTTCCCAACATCAGCTGAAGGCACTGGACACTGCACTACTGAAGACTTGTGCTCCAGAACTTGCCACACCCCAGGCAAGCTGTTCCAGCACAGCTACAACACTGACATCCATCCAGCAATGTGGAAATTGCCCAGGTATGTCCTGCACACAAAAAGCAGGACAAATCCAACATGGCCAATTGCCGCCCCATCTGTCTACTCAGTCATGAATGCCGGAGGTGAGGTGAGAGTGACTACCCTTGACATCAAGGAGGCATTTGGCCAAATGTGACATCATAGAATCATAGAATCCCTACAGTACAGAAGGCGGCCATTTGGCCCATCAAGTCTGCATCGAATCTCTAATTGAGCATCTTACCCAAGTCCAACCTCACCCTATCCCTGTAACCTCATGTATTTACCTCACTATTCCCCCTTACCGAGACATCCCTGGACACAAAGGAGCAATTTAACATGGCCAATCCACCTAACCTGCACATCTTTGGAGTATGCAAGGAAACTGGAGTACCCGGAGGAAACCCACACAGACACGAGAGAATGTGAAATCTCCACATAGACAGTCACCCAAGGCTGGAATTGAACCCGGAACCCTGGCGCTGTGAGGCAGCAATGACAATCAAGGAGCCCCAGCAAAACTGGCGTCAATCAGGGGGCAAACTCTCCGCTGGTTGGAGTCATACCTGGTACATAGAAGGATGGTTGTGGTGGTTGAAGATCAATCATCTCAGCTCCAGGACATTTCTGCAGGAGTTCCTCAGGGTTAGTGTCCTAGACCCAACAATCTTCAGCTGCTTCATCAATAACCTTCCTTCCATCATAAGGTCAGAAGAGGGGATGTTTGCTGATGATTGCACAATGTTCAGCACCATTCGCGACTCCTCAGATACTGAAGCAGTTCATACTCAAATGTAGCAAGACCTGGACAACATCCAGGCTTGAGCTGGCAAATAACATTTGTGCCACACAAGTGCCAGACAATGACCATCTCCAAGAAGAGGGGATCTAACCATCGCCCCTTAACATTCAATGGCATTACCATTGCTGAACCTCCCACTAACAACATCCTGGGGGTTAACATTGACCAGAAACTGAACTGGGCCAGTCATATAAACACAATGACTGCAACAGCAGGTCAAAAGCTGTGAATCCTGACTCACCAAAGCCTGTCCACCATCAACATGGCACAGGTCAGGAGTGTGACGGAATACTCCCCACTTGCCTGGATGGGTGCAGCTCCAACAACAGTCAAGAAGCTCGACACCATCCAGGACAAAGCAACCCATTTGATTGGCATCCCATCCACAAAAAAATCATTCCCTCCACCACTGACACACAGTAGCACCAGTCTGCACCATCTACAAGATGGACTGCATGAACTCACCAAGGTTCCTTAGGCAGCACCCACAATCATTCCCATAGAAGGACAAGGGCAGCAGATACATGGGAACATCACCACCTGGAGGTTCCCCTCCAAGTCGCTCACCATCCTGACTTGGAAATATATCATCGTTCCTTCACTGTCATTGGGTCAAAATCCTGGAACCCCTTCCCTAACAGCACAGTGGGTGCACCTACCCCACATGGATTGCAGTTGTTGAAGAAGGCAGCTCGCCACCACCTTCTCAAGGGCAATTAGGGATGGGTAACAAATGCTGGCCTAGCCAGTGACACCCACATCCTGTAAATGAATTTTATAAAAGGGTTCTGACCCCAGTTTCGTATGATTTCCGTTGAGGGCAGCTTGGAGTCGGCATCTCCAGAGGCCAGTGCAATGTTGGTGTTAATTAAACCCAACTCCTTCGCTTGAGCCCAGTTTCCCTCCACCTTCCCTGGTGACCAAGTCTTGGGGCCTAACCTGCTTCTCCCTCGTTAGCTTTTTAAGCGAAAGGGGGAATAAAGGTTTTTTTTAGTTAGCTCCGCTGTTTGGCATGTTTTATTGGTAATTTTTAGTAATTAATCACTTTTTAAAATTGATCAATTTATTGCTTTTTCATACCTTAACTTATTTTTGGAATTCATGTTTAATGCCTTGTCAAAGCAGATCTCAGGCAGTTGCTCATAGAATCATAGAATCCTACAGTGCAGAAGGAGGCCATTTGGCCCATCGAGGCTGCACTGACCACAATCCCACCCAGGCCCTATTCCCATAACCCCTGACACTAAGGGGCAACTTAGCATGGCCAATCAACCTAACCTGCACATCTTTGGAGTGTGGGAGGAAACCGGAGCACCCGGAGGAAACCCATGCAGATACGGGGAGAACGTGCAAACTCCACACAGACAGTGACCCGGAATCGGACCCGGGTCCCTGGCGCTGTGAGGCAGCAGTGCTAACCACTGTGCCACCATGCCGCCAATGCAGTTGCTACTGGGGGTTTCTTGCTGAGGGGATTGAGAGGCTCACCAGAATTCTGACTGCTTTTCAGAGGGCTGGAAAAGGGAGTTCTGTTTGTCCCAATAGGAACATGAGGTATTGGAAATGCTCAATGCATCTGGCAGTGTTTGTGCAAGGAGAAACAGGCCAGCGACTCTTCATCAGAACTAATGCATATCATGGACATGAAGTGTTAACTCTGTTTCTCTCTCCACAGATGCTGCCTGACCAGCTGAGTGTTTCCAGCATTTTCTGTTTATATTTCAGATTTCCAGAATCTGCTGGATTTTGTTCTGCTGTTATGTCTTCCGCCATTTTCGCCAACTCCAGCGTGATGCCACCACCAAACACATCTTCCCTTCACTCCCTCTGTCAGCATTCCGCAGAGACCGTTCCCTCCAGGATAACCTAGTCCACTCCTCCACTATACCCAACACCTTTCCCATCACCCATGGCACCTTCCCATGCAATTGCAGGAGGTGTAATACCTGCCACTTTACCTCTTCCATGCTCACCATCCAAGGTCCAAAACACCCATTCCAGGTTAAGCAGCGTTTCATTTGCACCTCTTTCATTCTGCTCCCGATGTGGTCTCCTCTATAGCAGAGAGACCAAACGTAGACTGGGTGATTGCTTTGCTGAGCACCTTCGGTCTGTGTGCAATCAGGACCCTGACCTTCCGGTTGCTGCCATTTTAACACACGATCCTGCTCCCATACCCACATGTCTGTCCTTGGCTTGCTGCAATGTTCCAGTGAAGCTCAACACAAACTGGAGGAACAGCATCTCATCTTCCAGTTGGGCACTTTACAGCCTTCCGGTCTCAACATCGAATTCAACAACTTCAGATGATTTGCTCTACCCCAACTCGACCCCTTTGTTTTCATTCTATTTTATTTAATTTTTTACTGTTCTCTACCTTTTATTTCTTTATTGTCTTTCTTCATTTTTCTTCCCCCCCACTCTTTCCCTCTACTTTATCCCCCTTCTCTTACCTTTTCTCCCCCCCACTTCCCCTTCTCTACATTCTACCTCTGTCCCATCTTTCTCCCCCCTCAACATCTTCATCTGTCACAGTTTACCCTCTGATTTCAGCTTCTCTGCCGTTTGGCCATTCACACCCTTTATTCTCTCTATGGGCTGCCATTAGCAGCCTTTCCCCCTGGTTTTTGTGGCTATGACTCATCCTTCATTCCCTCACCCTGCAGTATAAATATCTCCCACTGTCTATGCCTTTTAGCTTTGACAAAGGGTCGTCTGGACTCGAAACGTCAGCTCTTTTCTCTCCTTACAGATGCTGCCAGACCTGCTGAGATTTTCCAGCGTTTTCTCTCTTTGGGCTTCATTCATGACCTTTTGTAGTTTCTTGCGGTCTTGGGCAGAGCAGGAGCCATACCAAGCTGTGATACAATCAAGAAGAATGTCTTCTATGGTGCATCTATAAAAGTTGGTGAGAGTCGTATCAGACATGCAAAGTTTCCTTAGCCTCCTGAGAAAGCAGAGGCATTGTAGGCTTTCTTGACTGTAGCATCAGCGTGGAGGGACCAGGACAGGTTGTTGGTGATCTGGATACTTAGAAACTTGAAGCTCTCGACTATTTCCACCTCATCCTCATTGCTGTAGACAGAGGCATGTCCTCCACTACGCTTCCTGAAGTTGATGACTATCTCCTTCGTTTTGTTGACATTGAAGGAGAGATTATTGTTGCCGCACCAGTTCACCAGATTCTGTACTTTGTCTCTTCATTATTTGAGATCTGACCCACTATGGTGGTGTCATCAGCAAACTTGAAAATCGAGTTGGAAGGGAATTTGGCCGCACATAGGTGCACAAGGGATATAGTAGGGGGCTGAGGACACAGCCTTGTGGGGACTAGTGTTGAGGCTGATCATGGAGGAGGTGTTGCTTATCCTCACTGATTGCGTTCTGTGGGTTAAGAAGTTCAGGATCCAGTCGCAGAGGGAGGAGCCAAGCCTCAGATCATGGAGTTTGGAGATGAGTTTTGTAGGAATAATGGTGTTGAAGGCTGAGCTGTAGTCAATAAATAGGAGTCTGACATAGGTGTCTTTGTTATCTAGGTGTTCCAGGGTTGAGTACAGGGCCAGGGAAATAGCATCTGCTGTGGACCTGTTGCGGCGGTAGGCAAACTGTAGTGGATCCAGGTAGTCCGGGAGGCTGGAATTGATTCGTGCAATGACTAACCTTTCGAAGCACTTCATAATGATGGATGTCAGAGCCACCGGCCGATAGTCATTAAGGCACGCTGCCTGGCTTTTCTTAGGTACCGGGATGATGGTCGTCTTCTTGAAGCAGATAGGGACCCCAGATTGTTGTAAAGAGAGGTTGAAGATGTCTGTGAATACCTCTGCCAGCTGATCCACGCAGGATCAGAGTGCTCATCCGGTTATCCCCTCCGAGCCAATCGCTTTCCATGGGTTGACTTTTGAGAAGGCTGATCTGATGTCTGTGATGGTGACCCCAGATACAGGTTCATCCAGGGCTTCCAGGGTGGAGGACTTACTCTCGAGATCCATCTGTCGATGCTTCCCCCACCCTCTGCTGTGATGTTCCGGGGTCCAGGGTTGCTGTTGCCCCATTCTGAGCTCTGAAAGCTGCCCCAGACACCATCCAACTGCGTCCCAACATCTGCACATCAGGTTGTTCCAGATGTGTTTAGGACTGGCTTATTTTCCCACTGGAGTGTTGGAGAATTGTGTGGGATTGAAGATTCCGGTCATGTCTTTATCCACATCCCATTAGCGGGATGTGAATCATTCTCGCGCCAGCCTCCAGCGGGTTTCCTGATACTCCAGGGCGGACCAGAGAGACTGCAGGAAATTCACGCCGACGTGAAAACGATCCTCGGATTTCCACCAAATTCCCACACCCCCCCCCCCCCTCCCCCCACCCCCGACCAGCTGCACCCACCATTGAACCCACTGGAACAGCCGCAGTAACATTCTGCCCGTAGGTTTAAGATTGATGATTTTTTCATCAGTAGGGAGAAGATTCAGGTGATGAACAACTTTCCAAACAAGTTCAAAGGACGAGAAACTATAAAAACAAACAGAAATGGCTGTGAGAGGTCGGAGAACAGGAGAGTTAAAATGGCAAAAAGGAATGATTGTCTCAGGGAGAAATGGGTGATAATGAAACAAGCAAAGGGACAAAAGGATGGGGACGGAGGAGGGGTAAATGGAAAGAGCAGAAGCATCACCATTAGAGGCTGTCTTTAGAAACTGGGAACAATGATGCTGAAAATGTGGACCCAATGTTGCTTCGGGAAGACTGAGGTTTGTAGACAAGATGTGTAGGAGGTGCCATTGTCAAATCAGGCATGACAGAGATGGAGAACTGGGAGAATTGAACAATTCCAACAGGGAGTAGGCGAGGAGCTTTTGATGATCATGGTGGCACAGTGGTTAGCACTGCTGCCTTACAGCGCCAGGGATCCAGGCTCAATTCCAGCCTCGGGTCACTGTCTATGCGGAGTTTGCACGTTCTCCCCGTGTCTGCATGGGTTTCCTCTGGGTGCTCCAGTTTCCTCCCACAGTCTGAAAGACATGCTGGTTAGGTGCATTGGCCGTGCTAAATTCTTCCTCAGTGTACCCGGACTGGCGCCAGAGTGTGGCGACTAGGGGAATTTCACAGTAACTGCATTGCAGTGTTAATGTAAGCCGACATGTGACACTACTAAATAAACATTAAAGAGAAACTTTTGTCCACATTAGTCAGCAGAATTATTTCCTCTGCTCCACCAAACGTGGCCGCAAGATGCTTCACAGCAGAAGAAAGCTTGTTAGACATCTGAATTCGCAAAAGCAGCAGTGTTTTCGTTCCCGAGTCAGCCTCCAGTAGCTGTCCCGGAGTTAAATGTTCCCCTTCCACCCTGGGTGCTTTTTCCAACATCCCTCACTCCACTCCAGGCCGGGTCAGTCTGTGTTGCCAGGCGACTGATTCCACGGCCACTAACACGAAGGTTCTGGTCAGGAGAAACCCTAAATGATTTATAAAAGAAGGAGGATAAAAGAAACACTAAAATCACAAATAAAGAATGAAAAATGGGAAGGCAGAGAAAAAAAAAACCCCATCCTGACAGAGCTTCGAAAATGAGATTGAGGAAACCTGTCGAGAAAACATAAAACTTTGCTAACGTATGGATTCTGTCATTAAAACCCGAGAATGATAAAGCACACTGATCTGTAAAGGTCCCCGGAGTCATATTTATGAGGCTTTGAAAAGTGAAAAGGGTAAAAGCAGTGTCACTGAATTTATTGCTGTCCCACACAAACTCCACACATCGCCTCTGAATACATCCCCAAAGATTAACCATCAGTCTTCGACACAATCGGTTTGGGGGGAGGGGAAACAGGAGGAATTTGCCCCCACTTTCTCTGGTCCCTCTTTTTCCCAGTCCCAGGATTGTCTGTTCCAATCAGTTCCCTGTCAGATGTCATAGAATCATAGAATCCCTACAGTGCAGAAGGGGGCCATTCAGCCCATTGAATCTGCACCACCCGTGCCCTATTCCCATAACCCCTCATATTTATGCTGCTAATCCCCCTGACACTAGGGTTAATTTAGTATGGCCAATCCACCTAACTCACACATCTGTGGACTGTGGGAGGAAACTGGAGCACCCGGAGGAAACCCACGCAGACACGGAGGGAATGTGCAAACTCCACACAGACAGTGACCCGAGGCCGGAATTGAACCCTGGTTCCTGGTGCTGTGAGGCAGCAGTGCTAACCACTGTGCCACTGTGCCGCTCCATGTAAAGGATCCCTTGTCACTGCTTCAAGGAAGAGCCGGGGATTTCTACCCAGTGTCCTGGTCAATATTTATCATTCATTAAATGTCACGCAAACACCTTTATCGGGTCGTTATCACCTGTGTGGATCTTGCTGTGCATTAATTTGCTGCCGTGTTACAATAGTGACCACATTTTGGAAGTACCTCATTGGCTGTAGAGTGCTTAGGAACGTCTTCTGATCATGAAAGGTGCTATAGAAATGCAAGTCTTTATTTCTAGTGTGGACAGATGGATGTAAGAAAACTAGCTACTAATAAATAGATTGATATATTGGCTATCTGGGAGAGCAGTTTAGAATTTACTAGAATGATACTCTTTGAACCGTAGAATCCCCACAGCGCAGAAGGAGGCCATTCAGCCCATTGAGTCTGCACCAACCGACTCTCTGACAGAGCATCTTACCCAGGCCCATACCCTGTCCTATCCCCATAACCCCACACATTTACCCCGCTAATTCCCTTAACCTGCACATCTTGGGACACTAAGGGGCAATTTGGCATGGCCAATCCACCTAACCTACACATCTTGGGACACTGAGTTACATTGCGAGGAAAGATTAACCAAACTAATTTCCTAACATACTCTCTGGAGTTTGAAAGTGTAAGGGGTGATTTGATCAAAGTTTTCAAACGATGAAGGGGAACAGGGTAGAGGGCAGCACGGTGGCACAGTGGTTAGCAGCAGAAGAAAACTTTTTAAACATCTGAATTTATAAAGAGAGCAGCCTCGAGTTAAATGTTCCACCTGGTTAGCACTGCTGCTTCACAGCGCCAGGGACCCAGGTTCAATTCCGGCCTCAGGTGAATGTCTGTGTGGAGTTTGCACATTCTTCCCGTGTCTGCGTGGGTTTCCTCCGGACGCTCCAGTTTCCTCCCACAGTCCAAAGATGAGCAGGTTAGGTTGATTGGCCGTGCTAAATTGCCCCTTAGTGTCAAGGGGATTAGCAGGTTAAATATGAGGGAGTTACAAGGATAGGGTCTGGGTGGGATTGTTGTCGGTGCAGGCTCGATGGGCTGAATGGCCTCCTTCTGCACTGTAGGGATTCTGATTCAATTTCTGCTGTGTGGGGAAACCAGGACTAGAGGAAAAATCCAGAACTTTCAGCGTTGAAATGAGAAAACGCTAACATAAAGGATAATAGCAGCTTGAAATTCCCTTGTACAAACTGCAATTGATAGCAGACTAACTTTAAAACTGAAATGGACGGAATTTTGTTAGCCAATAGTGGGAAGGGATATAGGGCAAAGGTCCATGTGTGGAGTGAGGTCACAGCACACTGAATAGTGAAACAGGTTAGAGGGGCTGAATGGTCTCCTCCTGCGCCTAGGTTCCTTCAGTCTGCAACATTAACAAGCACCTTCCTGACTGTCTGAACAGCTTTCCTGTGTTAATTACAGTTCCAGACACAGATCGGAAACTGCAGTTAATCATATTTGTTTTAGATCGACATAAACAGAACATTATACAGCAGATATTGTAATCCAGATAGCATTTCATTCAAGCGGAAACCACTCATGATTCTTATTTAAACAGTTGTATCAGTGTGAATCTGTGATAGGAAGCTTGAGTGTTAAACATTGATTGGTGTGTCCATCTGGAGGAGTGGTCCACAGGCGCCACTCTGTGGCACTCTGCTATATTGCAGGATGTATTTTTGTGTTCCTGGAATAGAAGCATTAGAATCCCTACAGCACAGAAGAGACCATTTGGCCCATTGCATTTGCACTGACTCTCTGACAGGGCATTTTACCTAGGACCTCTCCCCTGCCCTATCCCCTAAATCTCACACATTTACCATGGCAAATCCATCTAACCTGCACATCTTGGGACACGAAGGGGCAATTTATCATGGCCAATCCACCTAACCTGCACATCTTTAGACTGTGGGAGGAAACCGGAGCACTCAGAGGAGACCTACGCAGACACAGGGAGAATGTGCAAACTCCACACAGATAGCCACCCAAGGCTGGAATTAAACCCAGGTGCCTGGTGCTGTGAGGCAGCAGTGCTAACCACTGTGCCACCATGCCACCCAAACTGTACATGAGTTACTAAAGTTCCATTAGCTAAACCTACAATAACTTCATGTATTTATTACAAGAAATTAAAATATCCACTTGTCAACACATAAAAGCAAATGGAAAATTTAGGGCCGGTACAGTGGCATAGTGTTTAGCACTGCCTCACAGTGCTGGGGACCCAGGTTCAATTCCAGCTTTGGGTGACCATCAGTGTGGAGTTTGCACGTTCTCCCCGTGTCAGCATGGGTTTCTTCCGGGTGCTCCGGTTTCCTCCCATAGTCCAAAGATGTGTAGATTAGATGGATTGGCCATGTTCAATTGCCCCTTAGTGTCCCAAGATGTGTAGGCTAGATGGATTAGCCATGGCAAATGTGTGGGATTAACAGGAATAGGGCCTGGGCATTGTGATTTGGGATCTTATATTTGAATGGTTTTTGCATGGGACCACCCCCCTCAAGACTGACCTGAATAATGGGTGCTAATTCCTCACCATACTCCACAACTTGTGACAAAGGTTTGTCCAGTAACTGATTCTATACACAGGCAAAGTGGATTATCCTCCTGGTTTCAGGAATTCTTTATGTCAAACGGGTGTGGGCAGCAGGTGACCGATAGGCACTTCAGCTTCCCTGAAATTTAAACTCAGACACTAACCTGCTCAAGAGTCACTGCGTGAGTCTTCATCATTCTCTGGATCCGCAGTGAATAAGAAACTCTCAAACCTGCCCAGCCAATGGCAACATGTCACTTCATTAAATTTTTGGAGATGGTTCAAGGCCTCCTGATTGGATACTCTCAGGAGTATTATTCATTTGTGGGACATGTGCGTCGCTGGCTGGCCAGCATTTATTGCCCGTCCTTGGTTGCCCTTGAGAAGGTGCTGGTGAGATGCCTTCTTGAATCACTGCAGTCCATTGGATCCCAACTTCCTGGTTCTCCAACATTGGATTTTGGGAGTTTCCTAAAGATTCCCTGGGGAATCCCTCACGGATGTTCCCAGGTATGTATTTATCTGGCAATTGTCCAGAAGCAGCAACGTCCCCTGGACAATTGCGCTGGGCTGGGAACCATCAAACAAAGCGATTTAAATCACTAACTTCAGATGGGTCTGATAGTTTTACACTCACAGTTACTCTGAGTTAGAAGAAAAAAAACACCCAATAATCCCTGCATGGGCCACACAACATTCCCCCCCCCCCCTCAACATCCAGACACCCTCAGGGCACCCCCATAGCAACTCCCCAGTATCTGCAACCGCTCCCCACCGCCCCCCCTCCCCCCCCCCCTCCACCCCCAACCACCACTTGCATTGGATTCCTCAATCCCCAACTCGATCTGATCCATCTCAACCAAGCAGGGCCCGACCACCCAGTAGACCGAACAGCGGACCCCCCACCCCCAACCTGAACTGTCCCTACCCCCCACTGATTTCTGACTCTCCCTGATGTCCGACTCTCTCCCCAATGTACAACTGTCCCCTGACGTCCGAACCCCTTCCACCCTCACAATGTCCAAACTTACGCCCCTCCAGCGTCCAGGGGGATCCCCCCACACTCCTCGTGTCCAACCACCTCCCCACCCCCGCTGATGTCTAAACTCCCCCCACCCCTACATCCCATTCACTTCCCTTAGAGACTCACTGTCTTGTCTTAAACTCACCTGTTTTACAGCAGCTAGTTCTGTAAAAAGAGGGGCGGGGGGCATGTCCTCCATCACCTTGCTCCTGTTACACTTGACTGCTGGCACTGGGGGAGTTTTGTGGGGGGCACACTATGCTGTTTGAGTCTCACCTGGCCTGAATTAGGAAGGTCGGGCGAGACAGGCATTTCAAGTGCATTAGGTCATAGAATCATAGAATCATAACATTCCACCTTCTTCCATCGGGAAAAAGATAGTAAAGTCTGAGGTCACGTACCAACCCACTCAAGAACAGCTTCTTCCCTGCTGCCATCAGACTTTTGAATGGACCTACCTTGCATTAAGTTAATCTTTCTCTACACCCTAACTATGACTGTAACACTACATTCTGCACTCTCTCCTTTCCTTCTCTATGAATGGTATATTGCGCAAGAAACAATACTTTTCACTGTATACTAATACATGTGACAATAATAAATCAAATCAAATCAAATCATAGAATCCCTACAGTCCAGAAGGAGGCCATTCAGCCCATCGAGTCTGCACCAAAAACAATCCCACCCAGGCCCTGTCCCCGCAACCCCATGTATTTACCTTGCTAGTCCCCCTAACACTAAGGGAATTTAGCATGGCTTTTCCACCTAACCCACACATCTTTGGACTGTGGGAGGAAACTGGAATACCCGGAGGAAACCCATGCAGACACGGGGAGAATGTGCAAACTCCACACACACACTGACTCGAGGCCGGAATTGAACCCGGGTCCTTGGCGCTGAGAGGCAGCTGTGCTAACCAGTGTGCCACTGTTCCGCCTCACGGTACAGAACAACAATCTGATTGCCACTGCGAGGAGGTTACGGGCCATTGTTCTGAACAGGTCCTGGAGGTGGAAACTGGCAGGGAGGTGAAAGGGATGTGGTTCCTCTTTCTTCACAGATGCTGCCTGACCTGCTGAGCATTTTTATTTCAGATTTCCAGCATCTGCTGTATTCATGCCTTTCCATTAGTGTTTAACTCATCTCCTCATCGACCAATACTTCACAGCATGTCTGATACTGCTTAATAACAAACTGTAGAGTTAAATAGAGACACCACCTTGTTAAACCAACCAGTACAATATTCCAACTTAAATGTGTGGGTGATAATCGGATTTCCATTCAGTCAGCATGTAACTTTTTCAAATTCAATCATGTTTAGATAAATGCGAGGTGATGCATTTTGATAGATTGAACCAGGGCAGGACTTACTCAGTTAATGGTAGGGCATTGGTGAGAGTTATAGAACAAAGAGATCTAGGGGTACATGTTCATAGCTCCTTGAAAGTGGAGTCACAGGTGGACAGGGTGGTGAAGAAGGCATTCGGCATGTTTGGTTTCATTGGTCAGAACATTGAATACAGGAGTTGGGGCATCTTGTTGAAGTTGTACAAGACATTGGTAAGGCCACACTTGGAATACTGTGTACAGTTCTGGTCACCCTATTATAGAAAGGATATTATTAAACTAGAAAGAGTGCAGAAAAGATTTACTAGGATGCTACCGGGACTTGATGGTTTGAGTTATAAGGAGAGGCTGGATAGATTGGGACTTTTTTCTCTGGAGCATAGAAGGCTGAGGGGTGATCTTATAGAGGTCTATAAAATAATAAGGGGCATAGATCAGCTAGATAGTCAATATCTTTTCCCAAAGCTAGGGGAATTAAAACTAGAGGGCATAGGTTTAAGGTGAGAGGGGAGAGATACAAAAGGGTCCAGAGGGGCAATTGTTTCACACAGAGGGTGGTGAGTGTCTGCAACAAGCTGCCAGAGGTAGTAGTAGAGGCGGGTACAACTTTATCTTTTAAAAAGCATTTAGATAGTTACATGGGTAAGATGGGTATAGAGGGATATTGGCCAAACGCGGGCAATTGGGACTAGCTTAGGGGTTTAAATAAAAGGGCAGCATGGACAAGTTGGGCCGAAGGGCCTGTTTCCATGCTCTATGACTCTATGTTTCCAAAAATAAATGAAAATGGTGACGAATAAAAACATCTTGGAAATAAAAGTTCTTACACAATTCTAATTGGCTGGTTACATTGGAGAGATTATTATAAACAGTTAGGTAGCTAATGGCATCTTTCCTATCAGAAATACGGCTTGTAATCTATGGTCACATGTTTCTCTGTGTAGTATAAGATAAGAACTTCACCTTTGCTCAGGCTGATTTCTAAATGGAATCATCAATGCAGAACAGAAATGAGAAAAGCTCAAAGTTTCACTGTTCTGGTCCGATTCTGACTTTTAACAACATCAGATATGTGGTGGATACACGAAGGAGTATCTGCAGCCAGAGGAAAGAGAAAGAAATCCTGTGTGGAGTCAGGTAAGACTGCCTAGTCTGCTTTCCTCACATTGTGTCCTGGACCGAGAGTGAGCAGTGTGTAGATAATCCACAAGCCTACCGCCAGCATTGGAAATAACTTGTGAATTCAGGGCGACCCTTCACAGCTGACACTTCACCTGTGGCCTGTGCAACTTCCCTTCCTGGACATTGACCAGCTCTCTTTGACTTGAACTGAGAAATTGTTTCACTTCCTGCAGAGTGATAATCTGAGCCACATTCTCTCACCCTGTTCTCAGGTTTCTATCACCCATCCAGTCTAATATCCACCTCAGCCACTAGCCCTGTGGGTGAATTTCACAGACTCATAACTTCCTGTGTGAAGGAGTTTCTCCTGCTCTCTGTTTTAAATTCCTTATGTTCACTCTTCCCTCCGTTGCTGACTCTTTACAGATCGGAAACAGGTTGTTTCTACCTGCTCTGTCCCATCATTTCGGAGTTTTAAGCATATTGTTTTATCATCCTGGATTCTGGCAGACCCCAGTGAAGCTATGTTTCACACTCACAAAATGTGCATTCTCACTTCCGGTAGTGTGTGGTCCAACACAAGCACACAATTCTCCAATTGAAGACTTTATAAGGTTTACACACAAAATCGGCATCTATTTAATAAAAGCAAAATACTGCGGATGCTGGAAATCTTAAATAAAAAACCAAAAAAATGCTGGAAAAACTCAGCAGGTCTGGCAGCATCTGTGGAGGGAGAAACAGAGTTCAGGTTTCAGAGTGAAGAACATGCATGCAGACTCAAAACGTTAACTCTGTTTCTCTCTCCACAGATGCTGCCAGACCTGCTGAGTTTTTCCAGCATTTTCTGTTTTGATTTCATCATTTGTATCTTGTTTGTTATATTCTGTATCTCTGTGGTTAAAACATGGAACGACACTAGATTCTTTTTTAAAAAAAGCTTTCTCCATCTTCAAAGATGTGCAGGTTAGGTGGATTGGCCATGCTGAATTGCCCCTTAGTGTGAGGGGGACTAGCTAGGGTAAATGCATGGGGTTATGAGGGTAGGGCCTGGGTGGGATTGTGGTCGGTGCAGACTCGATGGGCTGAATGGCCTCCTTCTGTAGGATTCTATGGTTCAATACCCTGTGAACCTATGCTCCAACCTCCTCTGATATTTCATTGCACTGAGTTTACTGCCACTCCCAGTATAATTGCTGCAGTTACATCCTGTTACAACCCCATTCTCACGACACACTTACTGGCATCGAATGCCACCTGTCACATTTCAGCCCATTCCCTCATTTTAACGCTATCACTTGGCACCTCCTCTTGTCCTCTAAGGAGTTGATTCTATTCCCTGTTTTGATGTCACCTGCACAACCCAGCACTATTCCATGTAAGTTTTTATCCTAATAATGAACAGCCCGACCCAGAACTAAACCCTGTGACTTACTGCTCTGAAAAACTGTCCTTAACTCCTTAACTCCTGTTTCCTCTTTTCGAACAAATTTTTAAATCCAATTTATTTTCCTACCTGGGATTTCACCTCTGTTAAACTTCTGCAACTTCTGTTTTATCTTGTCAAAGAGTTCCCTACAGTCCATGTACATTATGTCCATCACCCAATCTGCCAATGACACTGGGGTTAGATTGGGGGGGCAGGTTCCATTGACTAGCTGAATGTAGGAAACTAAAGGCTGATCTGAGTTGTTTAGAATGATTGAAACATTTGATTGGACAAAACTATATTCTCCGGTGGTGGGGAGGGGGGTGGGGGTGGCGGCGGGGTGGGGGGGGGGGGGGGGGGGGGTGTCCAGAACAAGGGGGCAGAACCTTAAAATTTGAATCAGGCCATTCAGGGGGTCATGTTAGGAAACACTTCCTCTTGCAGCTGAGATTGGAAATTTGGGAACTCTCTCCATCAAACAGCCACTGAGGTTGGAGATTGATTGGAAATGTCAAAACTAAGGGTGATAGATTTTTGCTGGACATGGGGATTGAGGTGTTATGGAACTAAGATGGGTAAATTGAGTTAAATAATGAGTTACAACACAGATCAGCCCTGGTCTAATTGAACAGCAGCACAGTTAGAAGGGCTAAATGGCCTCTTCTTGTCTCCCAGTTCCCTCAAAGAATTCTGAGGTTTGTCGAGGATAACTGACCCTTCTGAAAACGTTGCTGTTTTTTCCCCCTTATTATCTAAATATATGGAGTCTGAACATTTCCTGCCACAGATGATAAAATAACTGGTCTGCTATCTTCCAATGATTCTTGACTTTAACCAAGAATGTTTAGTTGTTATGTTTTTCTGTCACTCACCTGGTCTCACGAATCCTTCCTTCCACATCACATTTGGATAGTGTCTATTTCAATGTTGCTGACCTCCTGGCTATTGTTCACACATCAACTCCATTTGAACTTGCTAGGGGTGGCTCGGTGGCACAGTGGCCAGCACTGCTGCCTCACAGCGCCAGGGACCGGGGTTCGATTCCCGGTTGGGTCACTGTCTGTGTGGAGTCTGCACGTTCTCCCTGTGTCTGTGTGGGTTTCCTCCGGGTGCTCCGGTTTCCTTCCACAGTTCAAAGATGTGCTGGTTAGGTGAATTGGCCATTCTAAGTTCTCCCTCAGTG
The DNA here is from genome assembly GCF_964213995.1 of Mustelus asterias. Taxonomy (NCBI): domain Eukaryota; kingdom Metazoa; phylum Chordata; class Chondrichthyes; order Carcharhiniformes; family Triakidae; genus Mustelus; species Mustelus asterias. The sequence continues at coordinate 2,970,174 of NC_135828.1, read as the reverse complement.
TACCCAAACAGGCACCGGAGTGTGGCGACTAGGGGATTTTCACAGTAACTTTGTTGCAGTGTTAATGTAAGCCTACTTGTGACTAATAAATAAACTTTTTTAAAAAATGAGTGTCCTGTTCCTTCTCTTTGGGCACACTTAGCATTTTCTAATCAATTACTGCAGCAGGGTCACTTCAGGGTGGATTCTAAGGTCAAATTCCCTCATTAACTACATTTTCTATACCCTTGCTTGCGATTTTGATAGCTGCATAATGACTGGATGTTTAAGTAATCTTGAGAATAAATCTGTTGTTGGGGGTCAGAGTGCTGATTAAGGTCATGCTGAATCTTCTGAAGAGTGAACTTGAAAATGGATATCAAAGTTAATGGATATTGCAATAATGTCTTCACCTTTTGTGTTTGAGTTGTAATAATTGAGTTTTTGGATAGGAGAGTTTGTGTTAAGGAGATGGGCAATGTATATTGATAGACTTGGCTATCACCGTTCATTGTGTGTCCTTTATTTCAGTGGGGTGATGAGACCTGGCATGAACGCTATCCTTGGTCCAACAGGAAGTGGAAAGACCTCGTGAGTCATACAAGACAAGTCACAAAGTATCGCAATTGCACAAAACTACCAGAATGTTTCCTCTTGGCGCTGGTCTAAAGACTGTCTCTTCTTTTCATAGGCTTCTAGATTTGTTAGCAAATCGGAAGGACCCAAAAGGACTCAAATCAGGTCAGATTCTCCTGAATGGCCAAATCATGGACTCAAATTTTAACCTCCAGTCTGCTTATGTTGTGCAGGTGAGAGTTGCAATGTCAGTGAGATTTTCTGTGGCATGTGCGTATGTTTTGAGTCATGTCAGTATCGTACCCTGTAAATCGATTAATTCCCCTGCCAGAGTCGAAGTAGTGCCAGAAGACCTGATTGGAACCTGGTGCAGTGCCATTCAATATGTTCTCTCCAATTTGAAAACTCTTTCACATTCTTCAAGTCTCCAACAATTTAATATCTGATGGAATGAGACTCCACACTTTAGTGCTAAATTTCAGTGCCAGAGAGGTTGGCTGGCAGTAATTAACACTGATCTCACCATTAAAAGGGTCCTTAGATTTGAAATTACATCACAAAACATTGGTATGGCTACATTTGGAGTATTGCATACAATTCTGGTCGCCCTGCTACAGGAAGGATGTTATTAAACTGGAAAGGGTGCAAAAAAGATTTACAAGGATGTTACTGGGACTGGAAGGTTTGAATTATAAGGAGAGGCTGGATAGGCTGGGACTTTTTCCCCTGGAGTGTAGGAGGATGAGGAGTGACCTTATAGAGGTTTATAAAATCATGAGGGGCATTGATAAGGTGAATTGCTCAGGTATTTTCTCTAGGGTAGGGAAGCCCAAAACTAGAGGGCATAGATTTAAGGTGAGAGGGAAAAGATTTAAAAGGGACCCGAGGGGCAACCTTTTCACACAGACGGTGCCGCGTATGTGGAATGAGTTGCCAGAGGAGGTGGTAGAGTTGGGTACAATTACAACATTTAAATGACATTTGGACAGGTAGATGGATGGGAAAGGTTTAGAGGGATCTGGGCCAAATGCAGGTAACTGGGACTAGTTCAGTGTCGGAAACCTGGTCGGCATGGTTGAGTTGGGCTGAAGGGCCTGTTTCCGTGTTGTATATCTCTATGACTCTATGACACTTTCTATGTCAAGTTTAGTTTTTATCTACAGTCTAAATACAGTGAAGTCAGGAATTCATTGTATTTTAATAGTGGGACAGGCAGCAAGATGTTGATTTCCTAAAGTTAACCATGAAGCAGGGAAACTCTGACAGAAGCTTTGGGATTTCTGTGCTTAGTTGAGCATCTGCCCTTCCCTTGATTGTTGCTGCATATTTGGTGCAATGATATTGCTTCGCTGCATTAAGCTCATCATTAACTCCTCAGCAAGATCTGGCCCAAACTTGTCCTAAATGAACCAGGGGACTCAGTTCAAACTGAGAAAAGATTAATTCAGGATTGACATCAGGAAGTTTGTCTTCACAGTGAGTGATAAAGGTACGTGTCGGTCACAGAGACAAAATCCTGGAATTATTTAAGAAACAGTTGGATATTTTAATGGGCACTCTAAGTTTCTACCGAGACTGAGGAGCTGAGAATTGGCTTTGCTCATTCGTGGCTACTTTGTGCATTAAAAGGATAGTCCAATTAAAAAAAAACCATGTGGTACAATTTTGGAAAAACTTACTAAATGTAGCTTTCTTTAATAATAGGACGATATCCTGATGGGAACATTAACGGTGAAAGAAAATCTGGAGTTTTCTGCAAACCTTCGACTGTTGAAAAAATTGTATACGTTTGAGGAGAAGCAACAAAAAGTGAACAAAGTCATTGATGAACTTGGATTACAAGACTGCGCCAATACCAAGGTAATTTTACCCAGAGGTTAAAGCACAGACAGATGTCATTCTGTCCAACAGATCAATGTCAGTATTCATGATCCACATGTACAAAGTCACATGTAAGAAACAGATTTATTTGGAATCACGAGCTTCGCTACACTCAGGTGAGTCAGGTGAAACTCAACTGAAGAAGGAGCAGTGCTCCAAAAGCTCGTGATTCCAGATAAACCTGTTGGACTTCAACCTGGTGTTGTGAGACTTCTTACTTTAACCTGTTTTTCAACCAGAAATATATCTATCTCCTTCCTGAAACAATGTCATGGTTCAGACTCCACCGCGCTCTGGGGAAGCGAGTCCCACAAATCCACCACCATAAAATGTGAAGAAGTCTGTGAAGTAAACAGGACGATCAGCCGCCACAAAATAGAGCACTTTTACTTTCTGTTTTATTACTCATGTAATAATATCCCCTGTTTTACAGAGCTGCTGCACTTTGTGCATTTCCTGATGCAATTTATATTGCCATGTTTGGTTTTACCGCAGAGATGAGTGCAATGACCTGCCATATAGAGTCATAGAGTCATAGAGTCCTAGAGGTTTACAGCATGGAAACAGGCCCTTCGGCCCAACTTGTCCATACCGCCCTGTTTTTTAAAACCCCTAAGTTAATCCCAATTGCCCGCATTTGGCCCATATCCCTCTATACCCATCGTACCCATGTAACTACCTAAATGCTTTTTAAAAGACAAAATTGTACCCACCTCTACTACTACCTCTGGCAGCTTGTTCCAGACACTCTCCACCCTCTGTGTGAAAAAATTGCCCCTCTGGACACTTTTGTATCTCTCCCTCTCACCTTAAACCTATGCAGTCTAGTTTTAGACTCCCCTACCTTTGGGAAAAGATATTGACTATCTAGCTGATCTGTGCCCCTCATTATTCTATAGACCTCTGTAAGGTCACTCCTCAGCCTCCTATGCTCCAGAGAAAAAAGCCCCAGTCTATCCAGCCTCTCCTTATAACTCAATCCATTAACTCCCGATAGCATCCTAGTAAATCTTTTCTGCACTTTTTCTAGTTTAATAATATCCTTTCTATAATAGGGTGACCAGAATTGCACACAGTATTCCAAGTATGGCCTTACCAATCTCTTGTACAACTTCAACAAGATATTCCAACTCCTGTATTCAATGTTCTGACCAATGAAACCAAGCATGCTGAATGCCTTCTTCATCACTCTGTCCACCTGTGACTCCACTTTCAAGGAGCTATGAACATGTATCCCTAGATCTCTTTGTTCTGTAACTCTCCCCAATGCCCTACCATTAACTGAGTAAGTCCTGCCCTGGTTCAATCTCCCAAAATGCATCACCTCGCATTTGTCTAAAATAAACTCCATCTGCCATTCGTCAGCCCACTGGCCCAGTTGATCAAGATCCACTTGTAATTGGAGATAACTTTCTTCACTGTCCATATGCCACCAGTCTTGGTGTCATCTGCAAACTTACTAACCATGCCTCCTATATTCTCATCCAAATCATTAATATAAATGACAAATAACAGTGGGCCCAGCACTGATCCCTGAGGCACACCGCTGGTCACAGGCCACCAGTTTGAAAAACAACTCTCTACAACCCACCCTCTGGCTTCTGTCAAGGAGCCAGTTTTGCATCCATTTAGATACTTCACCCTGGATCCCATGAGATTTAACCTTATGCAACAACCTACCATGCAGTACCTTGTCAAAGGCCTTGCTAAAATCCATGTAGCCAACATCAACTGCACTGCCCTCATCTACCTTCTTGATTACCCCTTCAAAAAACTCAATTAAATTTGTGAGACATGATTTTCCACTCACAAAGCCATGCTGACTGTCCCTAATCAGTACTTGCATCTCTAAATGCCTGCAGATCCTGTCTCTCAAAATACCTTCCAACAATTTACTCATCACAGATGTGAGGCTCACTGGCCTGTAGTTCCCAAGCTTTTCCCTGCAGCCCTTTTTAAACAAAGGCACAACATTTGCCACTCTCCAATCTTCAGGCACCTCACCCGTGACTATCGATGATTCAAATATCTCGGCTAGGGGACCCGCAATTTCCTCCCGAGCCTCCCACAATGTCATCAGGTCCCAGGGATTTATCTACCTTGATGCGCTTTAAGACTTCCAGCACCTCCTTCTCTGTAATATGTACACTCCTCAAGACATCACTATTTATTTCCCCAAGTTCCCTAACATCCATGCTTTTCTCAACAGTAAATACTGATGAGAAATATCCATTTAGAATCTCACCCATCTCTTATGGATCCGCACATAGATGACCTTGTTGATCCTTAAGAGGCCCTACTCTCTCACTTGTTACTCTTTTGCCCTTTATGTATTTGTCGAAGCTCTTTGGATTCTCCTTTGCCTTATCTGCCAAAACAATCTCGTTTTGTATGAAACAATCTATGTTTCATTCTTTTCAATAATATATTTCAAATGGCATTGTTTGATGGTGAAAGGTCACAAGGATTGAACTGCAATGGAAAGTTGCAAGATAAGAAAGAATGGATGGGGAGAGAATCATAGAATCCCTACAGTACAGAAGGAGGCCCTTTGGCCTATTGAGTCTGTACCGACCACAATCTCACCCAAGCCCTATTCCCATAACCCCATGCATTTACTCGGCTAATCCCCCTGACACTAGGGTCAATTTAGCATGGCCAATCAACCTAACCCGCACATCTTTGGAGTGTGGGGGGAAACTGGAGCACCCGAAGGAAACCCACGCAGACATGGGGAGAATGTGCAAACTCCACACAGACAGTGACCCAAGGCCGGAATTGAACCTGGGACCCTGGCGCTGTGAGGCAGCAGTGCTAACCACTGTGCCACCATGCTGGATAGTTGAAAATAAAGGGAAAGGGGCATCATATTAGCTGGAATGTGAGAAGTGAACCTCAGATTCAAGCTTTACACCAAAGCTCTGCTTTTCACTAACCTTGCCTGGCAGCTAGAGGCTGAATAGAATCAATCCCTGAGATGATTTTGGGAAATGAAATCCATCTTTGCCAGCATTAATCTGGGAGGACGCTGTGGTTCAGGTTGATGGAGGGGCGGCAGGTGCTGAGTGTGTGGAAGCTGTTCCCATAGAACCATAGAACATTACAGCACAGAAACAGGCCTTTTGGCCCTTCTTGGCTGTGCCGAACCATTTTTCTGCCTCGTCCCACTGACCTGCACCTGGACCATATCCCTCCACACCCCTCTCATCCATGTACCTGTCCGAGTTTTTCTTAAATGTTAAAAGTGAGCCCGCATTCACCACTTCATCTGGCAGCTCATTCCACACTCCCACCACTCTCCGTGTGAAGACGCCTCCCCTAATATTCCCTTTAAACTTTTCCCCCTTCATCCTTAACCCATGTCCTCTAGTTTTTTTCTCCCCTAGCCTCAGTGGAAAAAGCCTGCTTGCATTCACTCTATCTATACCCATCATAATTTTATACGCCTCTATCAAATCTCCCCTCATTCTTCTACGCTCCAGGGAATAAAATCCTAACCTATTCAACCTTTCTCTATAACTCAGTTTCTCAAGTCCCAGCCACATCCTTGTAAACCTTCTTTGCACTCTTTCAACCTTATTAATATCCTTCCTGTAATTAGGTGACCAAAACTGCACACAATATTCTAAATTCGGCCTCACCAATGTCTTATACAACCTCACCATAACATTCCAACTCTTCTACTCAATACTTTGATTTATAAAGGCCAGTGTACCAAAAGCACTCTTTACGACCCTATCTACCTGTGACGCCACTTTTAGGGAATTATGTATCTCTATTCCCAGATCCCTCTGTTCTACTGCATTCTTCAGTGTCCTACCATTTACCTTGTATGTTCTACCTTGGTTTGTCCTTCCAAAGTGCAATACCTCACACTTGTCTGCATTAAACTCCATCTGCCATTTTTCAGCCCATTTTTCTAGCTGGTCCAAATCCCTCTGCAAGCTTTGAAAACCTTCCTCACTATCCACTACACCTCCAATCTTTGTATCATCAGCAAATTTGCTGATCCAATTTACCACATTATCATCCAGATCATTGGTATAGATGACAAACAACAATGGACCCAGCACTGATCCCTGTGGCACACCACTAGTCACAGGCCTCCACTCAGAGAAGCAATCCTCCACTACCACTCTCTGGCTTCTTCCATTGAGCCAATGTCTAATCCAATTTACTACCTCTCCATGTATACCTAGCGACTGAACCTTCCTAACTAACCTCCCATGCGGGACCTTGTCAAAGGCCTTACTGAAGTCCACGTAGACAACATCCACTGCCTTCCCTTCATCCACTTTCCTGGTAACCTCCTCGAAAAACTCTAATAGATTGGTTAAACATGACCTACTACGCACAAAGCCATGTTGACTCTCCCTAATAAGTCCCTGTCTGTCCAAATATTTGTAGATCCTATCTCTTAGTACTCCTTCCAATAATTTACCTACTACTGACGTCAAACTTACCGGCCTATAATTTCGCGCATTACTTTTTGAGCCTTGTTTAAACAACGGAACAACATGAGCTATCCTCCAATCATCCAGCACCTCACCTGTGGATACCAACATTTTAAATATATCTGCCAGGGCCCCTGCAATTTCAACACTACTCTCCTTCAAGGTCCGAGGGAATACCCGGTCCGGTCCTGGGGATTTATCTACTCTGATTTGCCTCAAGACAGCAAGCACCTCCTCCCCTTTAATCTGTATAGGTTCCATGACCTCCCTACTTGTTTGCCTTATTTCCATAGACTCCACGCCAGTTTCCTTCGTAAATATGGATGCAAAAACCCATTTAATATCTCCCCCATTTCTTTTGGTTCCATACATAGCCGACCACTCTGATCTTCAAGAGGACCAATTTTATCCCTTACTATCCTTTTGCTCTTAATATACCTGTAGAAGCTCTTAGGATTATCCTTCACCTTGTCTGCCAAAGCAACCTCATGCCTTCTTTTAGCCCTCCTGATTTCTTTCTTAAGTAGTTTCTTGCACTGATTGATTTCAAGTATTCTGAGCTAACAATCTGTTGATCTATTGACATCTTGCCAGGTTGGCACAGAATTCATCCGTGGGATTTCTGGCGGGGAGCGTAAGCGTTGCAGTATTGGAATGGAGTTAATCACCTCGCCCTCCCTCTTGTTCCTAGACGAACCAACTACAGGGCTCGATGCAAACACAGCCAGTTCCATCATGCAGCTACTTCACATGTAAGTCTTCATGTAACTGTCACAACTCCCTGTTCCTACATTCCAGAATATTAGAGCATATTTGAAATGTGAGTTTAGATTGGCTTGTACTATTTGTTCTCAGACAGAAGCTGGGGATTCCATCCCTCTTCTTAAAACAAGTTTAATCACACTTTGCTTTTGTTTGCGATGATTTCACCAAATGCTGTTCATGTTTTTGTTTTGTGATGCACTTTTTCAGTTTCATAGAATCATATGATCCTACAGTGCAGAAGGAGGCCGTTCGGCCCATCAAACCAACCACAATTTGGATCAGGAGAAACTCCTTTGAAGTGTTATTGGATTCTCACTAATGTCATGTTGAATGCACCATCTAGAGTACAGGAGTGGTTATCTTGATGAGATTGTGATGCAACTCTTGTCCCTTAATATTTGCCCACATCACTTCACAGTAATGTCACATAAATAAATCTTTCTTATTCCTTCATCACAATAAATGCTGTTGGATGGATTTTGGAGGATCTGAAACTGGATGAATGCAAGTTAACAACATTTTTCTGATAGCTATCATGTATTCCTGATGCTCTTGAATTATAATATTCTACTAATCAAAACTTCACTATTGTGTCCAACTGATACTAATATAGTTGCTTCTTTATGAGAGGAAGAACTATATGTACAATATTGTATAATACTGAGGGCAAAATAGGATTGTTTCATAGTCTTTGATTCACTTTGGATATTGATTGGCACCATCAATGGTCAGAATCTCAAAATGTTTCCAACAACTCCTGTTCCATATGTACATCAATGATGGGACCAATGATATGGTCCCTTTCCCTTCTACCGCCTGCTCTTTGTTGTTTTAGATGGGTAGCCTGATAAATGTGGATGGTTCATCCGCATTGTCCTGATTCTCACCTTCCAAAATTAATGAAACTCTTCACTGGCTGAGATAAATAGAAAGTGATTTTGTAATTTCAGGTTGGCATTGCAAAGCAGGACAATAATCTTCTCAATCCACCAGCCTCGATATTCCATCTATAAATTGCTGGATTATATAACATTGATGAGCAAAGGAAACATTGTATACCAAGGTCCTGGTGCAGAAACCATCAACTACTTTCAAGATCTGGGTAAGGGAGTTACATTTAATGTTGGGCTATAGTATATTTATGTGGATTAAAGTTTCTCTGGAGAAGAATTTCCCTGTTTCTGTTTTAAACCAAGTTACTGTTGAAGCACTCACTGGATCAGTCAGCTTTTCTGATTACAGGACTTGCCATCCATGCTAGTCCAATAATATATTTTTTCATATTCTCCGATATTATCCCCTCTTACTCTCTCAAAGCATGAATGGGAAACTTCTGGCACTCAGTTCATTATGTGTAGGGTCATTATGTCCAGTTTCCCATTGCAGAGTTGTTTATCTGTCAGTAAATATAAGTGCAGTTCTGCAAAGCATCGTTTATATAAATGACAGTTTCAGTATTGGATACAGTCTGACCAAAGCACAACCAATCTACTGCAGAACATTTTTTGGCTATTTTTAATTCATTCGTGAGTTTTGAAATATGGTGTAAAAATCAATTATAATGATTTACTTACCCAGTAGCCCAAATGATCAATGTAACCCACTGATTCTAATCATTAATTCCCCATGAGCTGTGTTCAGTGCTGACTAGTTGTTTGTCGATCTGACAAACTCGGATAGACCTGAAGTTTCACTCACTCTGCTAACTGGGGATTCACTGAATGGAAATAAGTCTGTGATAATAAATGAATTTCACTAAAGAGAGGCAGCCGTTGATTAATCAGCTACTTAAAGTGTCCTCCCAGGAGGCCAATGCCAAACTCCACATTTACAACCAACAGAAGGGCCAACTCCAGGTATAAACTGGTTTTCATAATGTGGATTTGAGCCTCACAACTGCAAAATTACTCACAGTCAATCTGCCTTTGCTCCTCTCACAGATTTCCCCTTTTGTTTTTACTCCTGAAACCCTGGGCATCTCGAACTTTGTTGACTTCTTAGTGAGAGATAATTAATTTGAAACATTAGCGCTGTTTCTCTCTCCACAGAGGCTGCTGTGTTTACCAGATATTTTGTTTCTTTTTCAGATCTCCAGCATCTGCAGTATTTTATTTTTGTACAGACGTCCGTCTGACTTCTTTATACACTGCCCTTTAATAATGTTGGCAAATTGTTCATTTGTAGGGTACGAATGTGAGCCTCACAACAACCCCTCCGATTTCTTCTTGGATGTCATTAATGAAGCAGTTCCAACTTCACATGAAATTCCCAATCCAGGTATTATTGATGATCAGAATTTATTGATAATAATCGTTTAGTTACATTTTACTAATATGGTGTCTAATTCAACCAAGCTGTATGTAATGGCGAGTGAGAGAAGAAAATTGCTCCCCCCATCTACACCTACACCCCCCCACACACACACACACACAACCCCCCCCCCCCCCCCCCCCCACACACACACACAGTCTGTTCAACTATCTTGGCCCCAAGCTTTGGAATTCCCTCCCTAAACCCCTCCACATCTGAACATGGGGCCTCGCCAGGGACCTGGGTTTGATTCCCAGCTTGGGGTCACTGTCTGTGTGGAGTCTGCACGTTCTCCCCGTGTCTGCATGGGTTTTCTCCGGGTGCTCCGGTTTCCTCCCACATTCTGAAAGACGTGCTGGTTAAGTGCATTGACCCGAACAGGCGCCGGAGTGTGGCGACAAGGGGATTTTCATAGTAACTTCATTGCAGTGTTAATGTAAGCCTACTTGTGACTAATAAATAAACTTTACTTTAACATCTCTTTCTTCCTTTAAAATCCTCCTTAAAACTCACCTATTTAATTAAGCTTTGGATCAGCTGACTGAACATTTCCTTCTTTGTCTCTGTGTGGTTTGGGATGTTTCCTACATTAAAGGTTGTAAGTAGATCCAAGTACCAAAAGAGAAAACGCTGGAAAATCTCAGCAGGTCTGGCAGCATCTGTAAGGAGAGAAAAGAGCTGACGTTTCGAGTCCAGGTGACCCTTTGTCAAAGCATTTTCTCTTTTGGTTTCAGATTCCAGCATCCGCAATAATTTGCTTTTATCCAGTAGATCCAAGTTGTTGCTAATATTATTAGCAATGCCATAGTCACTCAACCAGTGTATTATCAAAACATAGAAACTTGTTTCTTCTTTATTTAAGAGGTTATGATCATTACTCACACGGACTTGGATTCCAGCAGGGAAAAGAATCTCCTGGCTCTTCACTTTCATCAGTCGAAGTACTACGACAACATTGAAAAGGAACTGAAGTCCTTGTCTGTACCAGATATCTCAAATTCTTCAAGTAAAATTAAATCTTCATATGCAACGCCTTTCTGGTATCAGGTAGATAAAAATGTCTTGTGTTTTTTCGTGTTAGAAGAAATAATTAAATGCAACAAGTAATAACACACATTGAATCCAGAGGATGTGACTGAGTCATTGCAGATGGAATTTCTCTAGTGCTCTTCAGTGTCATTGATACACAATCCAGGTCTCAGTGCAGTACAAGAGCATGGTGAGGACGATGGCTCTCTGTATACCAGGACATTTGTCGGCTTGTGAAGGTCTTTGCTGTCAAACGCCTTGCTGCCCTAGTTTGTAGAAGGCTGAGTTGCTGCAGTTGATCCAGTGTTGGATCTCCTCGTTAATGGTGACATTTTGAGAGGGGTGGCTGCCAGGCTCTGGGAAATGCTGAACATATTCCAGAGTCTCTCCTTCAACATATGTGGGAATGGGAATGTTTGGCTGACCAGGTGTGGGTTGATGCAAGTTCTGTGCTGGCAACATTCACAGACAGGTCATCGTTCTTGTTCGTAGAACTGAAAAGATTGAGAGTGGCTTGTAAAACTGGTGCAGAGTGAGTAATGGCACTACAGTCATCTGCCAACTAGATTGTGTGTATCCAAGGTGGTCAGTTTAGTTTTGGCACAGAAGTGACTGAGGTTGAAGAGATTTCCACCTAGGCAGTATTTAATACTCACACCAGAGGGCAGTTGATCTTTTAGATTGTAAATAGGATGGAGGGTATCACACAGCCATCTTTGACACCAATCTGGATTTTGAAGGCATCTCTTTCAGAAATCCCACTCAACACAGTTGCAGTCATATCATCATGAAACAGTTGCCAGATTGTGATGAAGTTTCTCAGACCTCTAAATCTTTGCAGCACTATCCACAGAGCCCCACACCTAATGCTTTGTTCAGGTTAATGAGAGGAATGAAGAGTTCCTAGTGTTGATTTTGAGATTTTTCCTGGATTTGTCTTCACACGGAGAATTTCACAGTAACTTCATTGCAGTATGAATGTAAGCCTTACTTGTGACTAATAAATAAACTTTTAATGAAAGGACTAGTGTCCTTCTTGAAGCCAGTTCCACCAGTATTTAGGCAAATCTCCTGCAAAATCAACATTGATGGACTGGACACTGCCTGGGTGGCCCAAAAGCACCATTCTTGCCAGGTCCTGTTCTCTCAGCTTTTAAATGGCTAAAGTTCCGGGCGAGGACAAAATAAATGCTTCAAGGACACGCTAAACCTCTCCTCAAAACAGGGCAGCATTGATCTTGGTAGTTGGGTGGCATTTGCTACAAACTATTTCAGAATGACAACCAGTTGTCCATCAAGCTGCAATCATGCCTTGAGTCCCAAAATCTTAACGGTGAGGCAGAGCGGGAGCAGAGAGGGAAAAAGGAAAACAATCTGGCACACGGGATCGCAATACCCGGTGGGACATTCTGCCCATGTCCCCAAAGATATGTGAGTTGAGAATCAACCTGTTCAGTCACGTGTAGAAACTCCCAACCTCGGGTTGACGTCATCCTCAAATCGAGGGACATCCATCAATGATGAAGAACAAACATATTGTGGAGCATTTCATTGTATCCGTGTTGCTTGAACTGAATATGTTATATTGTCATGTTTCTGTGATTTCAGTGATAATTGATTAATTTCCAAGGCTACATTTTAATCTTGACAATAAGTTAGCAGTCTGAAATTAGTCTCAACAAGAACTATTCCAGCAACAACTACACTTCAAAAATATTTAATTGCCTGTAAAGTGCAGGGTCAGCCTGGTATTTATTGGTTGGCAGAGAGGAAACAAAGAGTAGGAATTAATGGGTGCTTTTCAAATTGGCAGGCTGCAGTCAGTGGGGTGCCACAGGGATCGGTGTTGGGACCCCAGCTGTTCACAATATATATTAATGATTTGGGTGAGGGAACAAAATGTAACATCTCAAAGTTTACAGATGATACCAAGTTGGGTGGGAGGGTGAACTGTGACGAGGATGCAAAAATCCTTCAGAATGATCTGGACAGGTTGAATGAGTGGGCTAATCAATGGCAGCTGCAGTATAATTTGGATAAATGTGACGTTATTCACTTTGGAAGCAAAAACAAGGCGGCAGATTATTGCCTGAATGGCTGTAAATTGAGAGAGGGGAATGTGCAGTGGGACCTGGGTGTTCTTGTGCACCAGTCACTGAAGGTAAGCATGCAGGTGCAGCAGGCGGTAAAGAAGGCAAATGGCATGTTGGCCTTTGTTACAAGAGGTTTCGAGTACAGGAGCAGGGATGTGTTATTGCAACTATACAGGGCCTTGGTGAGACATACCTAGAGTATTGTGTGCAGTTCTGGTCTCTTTGTCTGAGAAAGGATGTTCTTGCTCTTGAGGGAGTGCAGGAAGGTTTACCAGGTTGATTCCGGGGATGGCGGGACTGATGTATGAGGAGAGATTGATTAGGGTTGTTTCAGACGAATGAGGGGGGGATCTCATAGAGACTTATAAAATTCTAACAGGACTAGTCAGGGTAGATGCAGGGAGGACAGGGTAGATGCAGGGAGGATATTTCCGATGGTGGGGGAGTCCAGAACCAGGGGTCACAGTCTGAGGATTCGGGATAGACCATTTAGGACGGAGGTGAGGAGACATTCCTTCACCCAAAGAGTGGCGAGCCTGTGGAATTCATTACCACAGGAAGTAGTTGATGCCAAAACATTGAATGTATTCAAGAGACGGCTGGGATATAGCACTTGGGGCGAATGAGATCAAAGGTTATGGGGAGAAAGCAGGATTAGGTATTGAGTTGGACGATCAGCCATGATCATAATGAATGGCGGAGCAGACTTGAAGGGCCAAATGGCCTCCTCCTGCTCCTATCATCTTCTATGTTTCTATAGAAGCGTTAGTCATTCAATGAGAGAATTATTATCTACAATCTTGCCACTGTGAGATTAGAGCAGAAATAGAGGCCGTAAGTATATGGGGATAAATCCAATTTGGAACTCTGGAGAAACTTCATTACCGAGAAATTGGTTAGAATGTGGAACTAACTTTTACAGGGAGTGGCTGAGGTGACTAGAATTTAGTGAGGAGCTGGATAAACATGAAAGAAATAGAAGTGTAAGTTTATCTGGTTAGATGAATTAAGGTGGACAGAGTGTGTGAACCATAAGCACCAACATGGACTAGCTCTGCTCAGCGACCTGTTTCTGCGCTGTAATTGCCACGTCCAGCTGACTGCTGGGCAAAGATCATGGAACCTCCTGTTCACACATGGCCTCAGGTGCAGCTGGGATTTCCAGCCTAATAGTTGGAACCTGCTTACCCTCCCCTTCAATCTCTTAAAGTGGATTCTCTATTGTTCTGAAGAAGAGGGTGAGCTGTGTTCTTTCTGCAGCATTAGGAAATGTCTAAAATATTTGAAAGCTGAATCCCGTGAGCTAGTTGAGAAGTGAGCTATCATTCAAGAGTTTAATAAGTTGTGTTTTCATTATTCTTCATAAACAAGGAGCACAGAAATTGGTTGTTGCCGGTGTGGAAATTGTGGACTGTTCATTCACATGTAAATAAACCAGTGAACTTTAAGAACGATTTTCAATCGAGCTGCATGAAATAACTCACCTGGCGTAGTTCAATAATGGCTAAAGGCAAAATACTGCGGATGCTAGAATCTGAAACAAAAAACATGAAATGCTGGAAAATCTCAGCAAGTTAGACAGCATCTGTGGAGAGAAAATAGAGCCAACGTTTCGAGTCTGCATGGCCCTTCATTAGAGCCGAATAATGTTCAATAATGGTTCTCTGTTACAATCTGTGGGATGTGCTTTCATTAAACAAGGTATTGGGCAAAGCAAAAGGTGCCCTCCAGATAGTGGAGACCAAGTGAGCCGCTAATGGGAGCAACTAATGTAGTGAACGTAGGGGAATAATAAATACAAACTCACAAGTTGCAAGAGGTGGGATCAGTGTTTGTGTGTTTGCTGGCTGAGTTTAGCTGAACCATTCATTATCTATTCTTGTACTTTCAGCTGTATATCATGTGTGGTCGAACAGTCAAGAATCTCTGCAGAAACCCACAGACTTCAGTTGCTCAAGTGCTCCTTATGATAATTTTTGGTATATTGAATGGACTTGTATATTATCAAATACCACACACAATGCCAGAAGCTTTGCAGAACAGGTAGGAGAAATGCAGGAACAGCTGAATCCACAATGTATTTCATTCAACTGTGTGAACCAAGGAGTTTCGATTGGGGAACATTTTTTGGTAATTTATTTCCCCGTTGCCTCTATTCAGTCTCCATAACTTTCTATAAATAAAACCCAATAGGTAAAATGTCCCAGAGCATCAGTTATTGGCTTCCTCTGCACCCACTCAGCATTAGATGAGAGTATTTAGGGAACTCACTACCCACTTCCCTAAATTTCCACCTATCAAGTGGAGATCATGAATTCAGCAGGTAGCAGAGTTGGCATGCAGTCAACGGACCAAATGGCCTCCTTCTGTACTGTACTAACTCTAGGATGGTGAATTGCAAATCAATGTGATTCGGGATGTGGGCATAGCTTGCTCAAAATAAATATTAATTGTACTTGTGAGCAGTTTGTCGGACCCTAAAGTGTCTCAGCCACTGCAACATTGCCTTCATCCGCCTCCACGTGCAATCTGTCCCAATCACACAAGCCCAGCCAAGCCCAGGATGGACTGCAAATGTATAACCATGACCGGTGACAGTGTAAAAATAAAATACTGCAGCTGCTGGGAATCTGCAATAAAAAATATTCTCTAGAGGTGAGCTCCTCCTCAGAGCACGGTGGGAGTAAGTGATATGAGGGGAATGCAGGGGCAGGTGTGACATTGTACCGAGCTCAAAGTTAATTGAAGTGGGGGTTGTAAAGGGATAAAGATGAGGCTTAGTCTATGGACAGTCAGAGGAAAGTGAACGGAAAGGAGGATGTGGGTGGGCATTTGGTATCCATTATTCCTGTATAAGTTTGTAGGATTGATGTGATAATACATTAAGGAGTCTATGCTTCTCATACCTTTCTGTCTGATAGTTATCTACTCAAGTTTCAAGGGTATATTTTTAAATTTCAGAATCGGTGCATTCTTCTTCCTGGTAATCAATCAAGTTTTTGGCAACCTTTCTGCTGTGGAACTCTTCATACAAGAAAAAACACTCTTTTTGTACGCAGCTAAGTATTTTGTTCCTGAGTTTTTTTTTCAGGGAAGTGAATTAAAATTGGGAGTTACTTTCCTTGATTCTTATAGCGTGGCTCCATGGTTACTGCCAAAACCAAAAGGAGTCTGAAAACACACTAACAGATGAACCACTTGATGTTACTCCTCAGTGTGGGGTGCTTGTAGTACCATCACCGGGTTGTTCTGCTTACACTTTACCCAATTTCACTTTTCATCAAAGTCAATTTCCTGCTAGGCAGATGATTAAAATTGTTCACAATTTTGGGTATCCAGAGGAAAGCTGTGAAATCATTGAGAGGTTTATTTTGTTCTAAAGCATTGCAGAAACAATGTGTAATGCATTAGAGGGGCCAAGGGCAATCTTGGGCCCAAAAACCTATGTTTTAAAAAATTCATTACTGGGATGCGGCTAACGCTGGCTACGCCAACATTTATTACCCATCCCTAATATCCTTGAAAAGGTGGCGGTGAGCTGCCTTCTTGAACTGCTGCAATCCCTATGGTGTAGGTACACCCTCAGTGCTGTTAGGGAGGGAGTTCCAGGGTTTTGACCCAGTAAGTGAAGGAATGGTGATATATTTCCAAGTTAGGACGGTGATTGGCTTGGAGGGTAACCACCAGGTGGTGGCGTTCCCCTCCAAGCCACCCGTGTTCTGTTAATTACTTTAACATTCTACTCCTGCTTCTTATTCCTCACAATCTGAGACAGTGGTGATGTTGAAGTTTTTAAAATTCTAATTCTTTCATCAGACATGAAAAGGCGAGCGGCTATTATCGAACGTCAGCTTACTTCCTGTCCAAGATCCTGGCAGACATGATACCCAATCGCATCATGCCCATTCTTACTTTTGCAGCTATTTCTTATTTTATGATGGGTAAGTGTCTTTGCAACTTTCACCTGTCATCAGCATGAATGATGATGAATAAATACACAAGTGTCCCAATATAATAGGGAGGCAAACTTGACCACATAATAAGTATGAAACCAATTAGATTGATTCCTTACTTGTATTAATGCATAATTGATACATCAGTTAAATTATAGTCACGGAAGAATTACTATATTCAAGAATGGATGCCTGAGGATAAACACAAAGGAGTTTTCTAATCTGTATTGTTTTCTGGGATGTTGGTGACATTGGCAAGGCCAGCATTTGTTACCTATCCCTGATGGCCTTTGAGTAAGGGCAGCTGAGAGTCAACCCCATTGCCGTGGGTCTGAAGTCTTATCTAGGCCAAACCAGGTGAGTATGGCAGATTTCCTCTACTCAAGGGAAAAACGTGAATCAGATGGGTTTTAACGACAACTAATGATAGATGTCACGGTCACCATTACTGAGACTAGCTTTGTAGTCCAGACTTATTAATAGAATTTAAATTCGACAGCTGCTATGCTGGGATTTGAACCCATGACGCCAGAGCATTAGCCTGGGACAGCTTGATTACTAATCCAATGTTATGTCGGCAAATATGGTGACTATTTTGCACGTAGGTCAACAGAGACAGCAAATGAATGAATGACCAGATGATAGTTCATCACTAACATTATGCAATGCATATTCAACCTTTGAGTCCAATATTTTCAATGCAGGGTTGAAGCCAGATGCTGCATCTTTTTTCTTGTTCTGCTTGACTCTCAGCCTCACCAGTTTGTCAGCAGTGAGTTTGGCTTTTCTAGTGAGTGCAAGTGTCAACACCTTTGCAGTAGCCAATGCCCTGATCGCCATCCCATATGTCTTCATGATGGTAAGATCCTGTATTTGGTCCATTTCACTACAAATTCTGATGGTTCCTCTTACCCATTTGGAAGCTCTGAAATATACTTCACTTGTATTTGTAGGTTTTTGGAGGATTTTTGGTGAACTTAAACAGAATGTTGCAATGGCTCTCCTGGCTTCAGTGGACCAGTATATTCCGCTATGGATTGAACGTAAGATAAACTTATTTAAAATTAACTTTAGAATTGGTATAAATGTGGGTTTCTGGACATAGATTTTATAAAATCATCATACTAACTGGTGGCATAGTTAGCTGGAAATACGGAAACATGATGTGGGAAAAATGATGCATTGCTCCCTTGATTCTACGCAGCAGGTTACCAATCTCAGCTGTGTCACTTGAGGAGGGTGCCAAATGGAGGCAAAACATTTAAATAAAGGTATTCTGAATGAATTGGCAAATGCTCTGTGGGGATGTTTGTTTAAAGGCTGAAGACGTTCAGGTGATGAGTTGTGAGCCATAGCAGAAGAGCTGGGAAAGTTTTGGAAAGGCAAAAGGGTAAATTGCAGGGGAAAATTAGGAAGCATGGTGAGGGTGAGGGTAGGACGTTGGTGGTTGGAGTTGGGGCAGGGGCGAGGCATAAAATGCGTTAGGAATTGGAGATTGGAGCAGAGAGAGGAAAAGCAGAGAGCAAGTGAAGGGGAAAGCAACAAGAAGTAAATCTTTGCTAGTACATTTACTGTAGGTTAAAAACCTATGGTGAAGCATCGTCTATGATTCTGTCATTTAGGGTTAAGAGTAATGTAGCTTCAGGTGGCATTGAAATACAACATCAAGATTTTCCTTTGGATTGTTAATTGGGGGAAGAGAGTCATTAGTGTCTGCCCAGTCACTATGTTGATTGGCTCATCACTTATGTCCAATCTTTCCCAAAGATTCTCACTAAGCCAAACCCAGCTTGGGCTTACTGTAAGTAAAGGTGCTCCATGCACTTTAGAAAAGGCCATAAAGCTTTAGTTTTTAAAGCTTAAATACATTTTCTACAGCTATCTAAACAACATAGGTTGGACCAATAGTAATATGTTGTTTTCCCCCTTTCCGTAGGCACTGGTGATCAATGAACTAAAAGGACAGATATTTTACACGAATTCAACAAAGTGAGTGCATTTAAAAAAAAACTGACTCAATATTTTTAATTTTTAAAACAATTAAATCAGTGTGTCCAATAGCCACGTGGCTAATTGAGAATCCAGATGTGGCTAATTGTATTTCTGATGAGCAAATAAAACCATGCAATATGCACTATTGTTTAGAATGTGATTTCAGTAATTATATTCACCCGGCCTGTACGTTAACTTTAACCACTTTGTATGTTGGATGGTAAAATGCTGAGATGCTTTTAAGTGCTTTACTTCCTCCATTTTTGAACAGCAGATGTTAAGTAAATGTGCACAAAGTGACAGTCTTATTGTGTACTTGGAGGGGTTTTTTCATAGAATCTACAGTGCATAAGGAGGCTATTTGGCCCATCGAGCCCGCACTGACAACAATCTCACCCAGGTCCTGTCCTATCCCCCGTAACCCTACATATTTACCCTCCCATTCCCCCTGACAGTAAAGGGAAGTTTATCATGGCCAATCAAGCTAATCCGCACATTTTTGGGACTGTGGGAGGAAACCGGGGCACCCAGAGGAAACCCACGCAGACACAGGGAGAATGTGCAAACTCCACAGACAGTTACCCGAGGCTGGAATTGAACCCGGGTCCTTGGTGCTGAGACAGCAGTACTAACCACTATGCCACCGTGCCGCCCATTTCTTTACTATGAAGTGGCCAAAACCATATTGCCACAGCTACACCTGTGGCTCATCAGCATCTTTTTAAAATCAGGCAACACTGGCCGATATTGTTTCAAATTCTCTTCTGTTACAAATATTCAGTTTCCTTGTACTCTAAACTTTAATGGCAGTTTACCAAGACTCGTTACATCGGGATTAAAGAATTAATTTACGAGAGAGCTGCTGGTTTCACCCATTTAAGACTTACCTGGATAGTCACATGAGCAGCCTGGGAATGGAGGGATACAAACGATTGGTCTAGTTGGACCAAGGAGCGGCACAGGCTTGGAGGGCCGAAGGGCCTGTTTCCTGTGCTGTACTGTTCTTTGTTCTTTGTATTGCAACATCTCCAAGTCTTTCTGTCGTACTCCCAGCAACGACTAACATCAATTCCACAAGCCATCTGCAGTTATTATCCCCTCTGGCTACATACATACAATAATCTTTACCAAAATCTATGCTGACACTTCAATGTATTGCTGCACTTTCCATAAAAGCAAATTACTGCGGATGCTGGAATCTGAAACCAAAAAAGAAAATGCTGGAAAATCTCAGCAGGTCTGGCAGCATCTGTAAGGAGAGAAAAGAGCTGACGTTTCACGTCCAGATGACCCTTTGTCAAAGCTGCACTTTCCATCTTGCGTTCTTTAGCTGAGATGAATAGAAGGCACTTTGGCTGAGGGGGGCTTGGGGAATATTCCCTAGAGATGGAATTGAGGAATTTGATCTTATTAAGGTACAGAAAATAATGAATGAAATTGATAGTTAATGAGGATTTAATCCAGTACGAGAGATAATCTTAAAATTCAAATTTACGTCCGGGAAGGACACCAGAGTGTTAAATATTGGTGATATTTACTATTTTGTTCATTTTTAAAACATTTCGTACAAGGAAGACTGATACCTAATTGGCGAATTCCATTCGCTCGGCTATGATCCATATTCTGTATTTTGCAGAGTTCCTGGAGAGATGTACATGATCGAGCAAGATATCGATTTCAGCACCTGGGGTTTCTGGCAAAATCAAGTTGCACTTCTGTGCATGACAGCAATATTCCTGTTTCTGGCTTTCATACAGCTTGTAAGAATTAACAAGTGGAAGTAGAAGATTATCACGTTTACTTGGTCGTATATTGTACCCCCTGGTGTACTTTGGATTCTCATCACTCCGAGAAAACACATTATCAGCAATTTATCAATTCAGAAATAATTTAGGGATTAATGAAAGGTCACTTTCCACCTCTCATAATCCCAACTGGCACCTTTGAAACTGACTTCAATGCAAATTCTAATAACTGAATTTTGGCCAATATAAGTGGCTGCTCTTTGTAGATGAGGATTATTTCAGTGGATAGGGGTAATTGCACACACTGCATGAATTTGATAGTGATCACACAGAATGCAAAATTAGCAGTGTAACCAAAGCAATATCGTATTAAACCAATTCTACATTGCGGCAATGCCGGCTGCCTCACTGCCTTGGCTTTTTACTCAACTAGGTCTACCCCAAACCAATGCAAGGCAAGGGCTAACTCCCAATGTCCAAAAGCTAATTTCTCTCATTAATCCTTCCTGAATATTAACAAATTTTACCAGCAGTTGGGTAACATTACAAATCTCCACATGCAGAGCTGCTTCCTTTACTAAGAACCATCATATAACCCAGTACTAATCAGCTCTCACTGCTTCTAAGTAGATACTTGCTATATCAGTGAAGTTATACATAAAACATTTGTGAACACATAGAAATTGGTCCCATACGCAATAATGTTTTGTTAATACTGATTCTTGGGATATTGGATGGCACCAGCAAGGCCACCTTTATTGTTGCCCTGAGGAAGTGATGGTGAATCTTTTTTCTGTGATGACTTTCACAAGGCAGTGCATGGCTAGGTCACTTCAGAGGAGATTAAGAATCAACCAAAGTGTGTAATATTGGAGTCACATGTAGGGCAAACTTGGTCAATTGGGCCTTCCCTGAAGGACATGAATGAAGTAGTTTAGGACTTTCTAACACTCGGGTAACCGTGGCTCAGTTGGTAGCACTCTTACTTCTGAGTCACAAGGTTCCAAGTTAAAGTCTCACTCCAAGAATTAAGCACAGAAATCAAAGCTGACACTCATGTGTTGCGCTGTCAGTAATGCCCTCTTTAAACTGAGGGTGGATGTAAAAAGAACCCATGGTTTGTTTCAAAGACGGTCTGGGGAGTTCTCCCCAGTGTCCTGGCTAATATTTATCCACAGTAAGAAGTCTCACAACTCCAGGTTAAAGTCCAACAGGTTTATTTGGCAGCACTAGCTTTTGGAGTCTCAAGCTCCTTCATCAGGTGAGTGAGGACCTGTGTTCACAAATAGGTCATATACACACACAAACTCAATTTACAAGATAATGGTTGGAATGCGAGTCTTTACACATAATCAAGTCCTAAAGGACTTCGTTCTCCAAGGCGGCCTTCACGACACACAACGCAGAATCGCTGAGCAGAAACTGATAGCCAAGTTCCGCACACATGAGGACAGCATCAACCAGGATCTTGGGTTCGTGTCACACTATCTGTAACCCCCACGACTTGCCTGGGCTTGCAAAATCTCACTAACTGTCCTGGCTGGAGACAATACACACCTCTTTAACCTGTGCTTGGCCTTCTCTCCACTCACATTGTCTGTACCTTTAAGACTTGATTATGTGTAAAGACTCGCATTCCAACCATTATCTTGTAAATTGAGTTTGTGTCTGTATATGACCTATTTGTGAACACAAGTCCTCACTCAGCTGATGAAGGAGCCTAAGACTCCGAAAGCTAGTGCTGCCAAATAAACCTGTTGGACTTCAACCTGGTGTTGTGAGACTTCTTACTGAGCTTACCCCAGTCCAACGCCGGCATCTCCACATCATAATATTTATCCCTCAATCAACATAAAAATAATTTATCTGGTTATCACATTGTGGTTTGTGGGAGATTGTGTGTATTGGTTGTTGTATTTCTTACATCACAACAACAATCACACTTCAAAAAGGTACTTCACTGACAGTAAAACACAGATATCCAGTGATCATGAAAAATGCTATGTAAATGTAACTCTCTTTTCAAATCATCTTCTGTCGCCAATTTATTAAATTTAACATTGCAATTTGCCATGGTAAGATTGGTTTTTCCGATTCCTGGATTGTTCATCCATACATTTTTCATTGTTCAGGTAGCAAGCTAATACTATGTACCAAAGTAAAGCAGATAAATGACAGAATGAAACAGAAGGACATTACTTGTTCAGTTTACCTTTGAACTGATGGAGTATGTAATAAATTCAAGCATATTTGAGAACATTTCACAAAAGTTCAGCCCATTATAGGAATCAGAAGATGAAGCTGTCATCTTTTGTGCAGTGTAATGCCACTCATCCAAGAGTTTGCAGCCTTCGATTTGGCTGCTGTCTGTTTGACACAATGGAGGCTCCCTCGTTATTACAAAAGCAAGATACTTCGAATGCTGGAACTCCAAAACGAAATCAGAAAATGCCGGAAATACTCAGCAAGCCAGGCAGCATCCATGGAGAGAGAAACGGTTAAAGTTTCAATTTGGTGACTGGCTCTATTTGTTTAATTTCAATCTCAGAGAAGCTTTAGGATCTTAAATACTCGACAGAAGGCAAACAATGTGTTCCAACGAAAGAGCAACCTGGAACCTTAACTTTGTTTCACTCCCCACAGATGATTCCTGTTTCTATTTCTTCTCACTATTATAATTTTAAATTGGCAAGCATGGGTAAATGACAGTCAAGCTGAGGAGAATAGGAGTGACTGGAAAATAAATGAACAGATGCGGATGACTTGGGTTTGAAAGTCTGTGAAAGGTGAGGTGAAGGGAATACCGGAAGGAAGTGTGAGGCTCCACAGTTTCGAGGCTCTTCAAAGCAACAAGGGAAGAAGATTCAAAGACCCGAATGTTATCCAAAAAGGGAGGAAAAAATATCACTGCTGTGACAGAGACTGCAAAGTGGGAGAAGGGCCCCATCAACAGGAACATGCAGTCAAACCTGTTTTGAAAAGTATCAGACCTGCTTACAATATTGATGTTCTATTGAAAATAGACCACTTACACAAAGTAAGCATAGTGGCAAATCATATAACTGCGGCCTTCATTTTTCTTAAAGGAACCAATAATTGTAGAATTTAATTGCTAAAACTTCCCAAGAAAACTAAATTTCAGTTATTTTGTCATGACAAACCAATGACTCTGAGTATGAGGAACAGTAATTGCTTTGTATATTTTAGGCAAGGCTAGTGATTTCATTTCACTTGAAATACAGATAAAATCACATGATTGTGAATTGCGAAACAGTCAGTGGTTCCCAGGTTTCTCAAACATCACAGGTTTGATGGATTTAATCGCTGTAATTACCTCAACAAGTTCCATGAGGTGGGCCTCTTGGAGTATGAGCTCCCTGATTGAGGTAATGGTTGCCTGCCCAATCAGGGAGACTCACCTGAGTATACCACGAGGAGTGTCAGGTCTACTGGCACTCCAGACTCTGACTTTGTACCTGAAACATTCTCAGGAGTGGAGGTAAATTTGTAAATAAAGGGAATCTGGTGAAGGCACACTGGCCGCTGAGGAATTATTTTAAAAGCCTTGGTCAGTGGTGCAAATGCTGACATTAACAAATTCGAACCAGTTACAGGTGGAAAGAAGTGACAGTCACAGTGTATTCTTCCTGCTGTTTCTTCCAGCTGAGAAATCCTGATTGGAAACAGTCTATATACCTTTTTTTCCTAAAAAGTGATCTTCTTGCAGTTTCCAGTAGTTGCAGTGGAGTGAAGGTACATTAACAAATCGACATCGGAAATTGTGGACACTGGTGTTTTTAACACTATTTCCACTGATCTGTAGTAAACAATTCAACTGATGGCAAGTACTGTAATTGAAGTTGTTGCAATGAACTGCGTGCAAAATTAGGGAATTTGACTTAAGTGAAGTCATTTCATACATGAGAGCAATATAACAGCATTTTTTCTTTATGGTTACGTTAGTCTTCTCAATTTGTGCTGCATTCCTGTTTCTCCCACAGTAAGATGATAAATGTTTCTTAAACAAAAAAAAATAAGAGACTCAAACCTAGATGATTGTATTTTACACATCACTGTTTTTACTGTAATACAAAGCAACCTATTTTTAAAAATACAATTCCCCATTAAATCCTGTGCCATAAAGTTCCCACTCGCCCCACTGTGTCCATGCTGGCTGCTTGAAAAGTTCACCAATATTTGCAAGATCCTCAGCAGAGGGGCTTTTTAAAAGGCATCCATTTCAGGAAATCTGCTAAGGACTGGAGCTCACTGTCACATTGTGGAATAATGGCCGACAGATAGATCCCTAAATAACTGCAGTGATCAAGGTCTGCCAGCATCCAAAGTCCACAGAAGGCACGGGGGGAGGGCAGTTCTCAGATTCTACCGCCCGTTTAGAGTTCAGCTCAAGGCATCAATGCTAAATGTAATGCTTGACTTGGCTGACCCATATGAAGATATAGGAGATGAAGGTCAAAGCCAGTTAAAACATTCTTTAAATGGAAAACCTTATGAGGGAGCAGGCAGAGAGGAACCTCGATGAAAGAAACGTCCCATGTGATCTGTAACTCTGCAGGAAATCTTGACCGTTCAGTAATAATACGCAGAGCTGTGGCGGGTTTAAGAGCAAATTGCGAACCTCTTGAAAATGAATTGGGCAACAAGTGTCTAATCACATATTAATGTAATGCTGTGTGGTTTATGCAATTGAGCTTCATCAGGATGTGGCAGGTTCCTTAAATAGAAATCCACAATCTCACCAATAAAGCAATCAATCAGTCTTTATAAAGTTTGAGCTGGCTCTTGTACCTCAAGGCAAATGTTCTGGTACAGCTTTAACACCTGTTGAAAGTCTTCGGACAAATGGCTGATGGTCGGCACAACATCCAATGCTCAACATCAAGCTTACAGAACCGGAGTGGAAATTGAAAATGGAATTGATGAGGTGATTCTGATAAAGAAAAGGCTGGAACCAATACGGAGAGGCTGCCCTGTCTGCCTGGTGCCACATTCCAGGCTGAAGCTCAGACAGAGGACAGGATTGGAGGAGGAGGAGAAGCAGGCAAGCTAAATCTCATAAATAAACAGAAACCATGTTGCATTTGGAAAGCTCCTGAATGAAAGTTAAATTGAAATTTTTATTTACAGCATCTAAACGCTGCATTGAATTTAAAGCGAACAGTTTTCAGGTGCAATAATCAGAAATGAAATGAAAATGCATTCACTTGTTTCTGCCGAGTTGCAAAAGTACAGGATTCAATTTTGTAAGATCAGCATGAGAAATTAATGATATATTTGAACAAACACTTCACATTACTGGCAGATTTTATTCACAATGTATGTTTGATTTTCTTTAACTAATCAGGCTGAATAAAATAGTAGAAAAGGTAAGGGGAAAATAAACCATGCATGGTATATTACTCTTGCTGAGATAATTAATGAAAGGTGCAGAGGATCCATTACTCAACATATTAAGCAACACGTTTTCTCCAAATTTGCCACGGGAATTGATGGATTACTTTACATTTCCAAGATGCTTTTGTCCAATTATCTATCACAATCTCAATCCTCCACTTCAGAGATATCGCTGCAACCTCAGCTAGCACTACAGCTCCTTTTCTTGGCCTGGAATAAACTCTGGGCCCAAGCTAATCAACCTTCCGTGTAATGATATGTTTCCTTCGCTTGTACGTACAAGGGCGCAGAGTATAAAAGCAAGAAAATTAAGTAAACTGTTATAAATCACTGGAATATCGTGTTTAATTCTGGGCATCACACATTAGGAAGGATAACAAAGCCCTTGGAGAAAGTGTCCAGAGGACAAAGGAGGCAGTAGCATAATGGTGTTGTTACTGGACTAGTAATCCAGAGACCCAGACAAGATCTGGAGATCCCACCACAGATGGTGAAATTCAAATTCAATAAAAAATCTGGAATTAAAAGTCTAGTGATGATCATTGTTAATTGTTGTAAAAACCCATCTGGTTCACCAATGCCCTTTAGGGAAGGAAATCTGCTACTTTCCCTTACCTGGCCTTCAGCAGCATGGTTGACTCTCAAATGCCCTCTGAAATGGAGGGCAGTTAACGATGGAAAGCTCGCGATGCCTTCATCCCATAAATGAATAAACAAAACAGCAGAGTTCAAAACTAAGAGGAAGAAATAAGAGGAAATAGGAGCAACTGTTTCCAATGGCAACCAGAGTCATAGATTTAAGATAATTGGCAAAGAAAAGGCGACATGAAGATGAATGGTTTGTGCACTGAGTAATCACAAAATCGTACAACATTTGGTCTGCTGCGTCTGCACCAGCTCTCTGAATGAGCAATTTACCTAGATCCATTCCCTTACCTTCTCCCTACATTCTTCCTTTTCAGACAAGTCTAATTCCCTTTCAAATTCCGATTGAACCTGCCTCCACCACACTCTCAGGCAGTGCATTCCAGACCTTAACCAAGTTTTTCCACACATCACCTTTGCTTCTTTTGCCAATTGCTTTAAATTTGTGTCCTCTCATTCCAGATACTTTCATGCGAGGGAACAGTTTCTCTCTTATCTACGCTATCCAGGCCCCTTCATGATTTTGAATACTTCTATTAAATCTCCTCTCAACCTTCTCTTCTGCAGGGAAAACAGTCCCTGCTTCTCCTAACCAGCTTCATAACTCAAGTTCTTCATCCGATGAACAATTCACATGAAGTGCAGTGCCAAGAGATAAATGCAGTACTCCAGCTGAGGCCAAACTAGTGTTATATACAAATTCAACGTCACGTCCCCGCTTCTGTACTCTATGCGCCTATTGTCGTCACAATTGTAACGTAGGGAAACAGACACGGTAAAGTCCCACAAACAGCAAAGAGACAGTTTTAATTTGTTTTAGTGGTGTGGGTTAAGGAACAAACGTTGACCAAGGCAGTGTGAAATACTTGCTTACACTTCTTCAAAAATAATGCCATGGGGTCCTTCACATCTATCAGATGCAGCAGGAAGGGCATCAGTTTATTGCCTCATCTGTAAGGTGGCATCTCTCACAGTGCAGCATTCCCTCAGTTCTGCACCGATGTGTCAGCCAGTCTCTGTAGTGGCACGTTCTGACTCCGAGGCAAGTATTACCACCGAATCGCAGCTGACATCTTAAAACATCTTGTGGCTGCTCACTCCACCCAAGGCTTTACTTTTCTTCACTGTCTTATTTATAAACAGATATAAAGTGCAGTTTATGAGGTCAAAGTTTGTGGAAAACTGTTCCATTGGCATTTATTATTCTGACAGCCCCAGTAAACACAGATTACAAAGGTAGATAGCAAGTCACTAAACGCTGTTAGCCATGTCCCATTTGGCTAACTGTGATGAGAAATTCTTGAACTCTGACCTGTGGCTCAAGCGGGGTGGCCCGGTGTCACAGTGGTTAGCACTGCTGCCTCACAGCGCCAGGGACCCGGGTTCCAATCTCGGCTTGGGTCACTGTCTGTGTGGAGTCTGCACGTCCTCCCCATGTCTGCGTGGGTTTCCTCCGGATGCTCCGGTTTCCTCCCACAGTCTGAAAGATGTGCTGGTTAGGTGCACTGACCCGAACAGGCGCCAGAGTGTGGCGACTAGGGGGATTTCACAGTAACTTCATTGCAGGGTTAATGTAAGCCTTACTTGTGACTAATAAATAAACTTTAAAAAGAGGGGCACTCCAATGTGCTAATCACATTTTGTTTTACAAAATACTACAAAACTAAATTTATCTCAACTGGCTGTGCAAATGATTTAAGAATGCACTGACCCGACCATGGAAATTGCTTACAAGTAAAATCTAAAATAAAAACAGAAAAATGTTAAAGTCTCAGCAAACCTGGCAGAATCTGTGGAGAAAGAAACAGAGTTAACGTCTCAAGTCCAAGGGGAAGAGTCATACAGATTCGAAACATTAACTCTATCGCTCACCACAGATGCTGTCAGATCTGCTGAATCCTTCCAGCATTTTCTGCTCTTATATCAGATTTCCAGCATCCACAGTATTTTGCGTTTATACAAGTAAAATCTGCTTTGATTATTAGAATATGCTAAATTGTAACTTGTGCCACTTTTTCCTGCTGAGTTCTGAGTACATTATAGCCCCATATCATTAGGAAACAATCCTTTGTCTTTCCGAAATGGGGAATTTCAGTACAATGCAGAGGCAGCGTGGCGATGTCAGAGATGCTGGGCGGGATTTTCCAGCCACGCTCGCCCCAAGACTGGAAAATTTCGCCCGTTGTCAATGGACCTTTGCCACTTTTCCCATAGCAGGCAGGACGGTAAAATTCCGCCCGCTGCCTTTCAGCTGATATTTGAAACAAGAACCTGTCTGTAGTGCTCAAAATACCTGGAAAAAATCCCTTCACATTAAACAAAGAACAGGTGAATTCTCCCACTGTCCAGGCTAACAATCAGACTTCAACCAATACCATCAAGAAGATATTTAACTCGACACTTACGCTGATACTGTTTGTGGAACCTTGCTGAGAAAATTGGTTGTCAGGTTGCCCTGCAGTAACTATACCTCAAAAGTAATTAAATAGTCGTAAAGAATCTTTGGATGGCATGAGGATATGAAGGCTGGTTTATAAATGCAAGACCCTTGTTCATTTCATCATCTGTGTGGGTCAGTTACTCAGTAAATAAACCTCCACAGCCTGCCAAGGAACATACTGTTAGAAGCCATTCCTCTCGTCTCAACTTCCTGAGTGAAGAAAAAGAAAGATGGTACTTTTCATCTTCAACCTGTTGCTCGCCATCGGGTTTGAAACAACGACAGGCCCAATTATTAGCACATTTGGATACTTTATTGCAAAAATATGAGTTGCATTTTCTAGCACTGCAATTAAATACCAATAGGTACAGAAATTTTCCAATTCACATTTCATTGGCTGTAAAAGCTGTACACGTTTTAACAGTAATACATTAGCAAGAATATCAAGCTTTTACTAAGCAGACAAGTATGAAATTACAGTAAAAATCTGTAAACAGTTTTCTACAATAAAATTTCTTAATCCCACATCTGTACACCTATAACTTATCATTGGGAGTTCTTGTAGGATATACACAAGGGTGTGAATGGCCCGGTACTCATTGCAGAGAAGTACCTCTCCATACCCGTTCACCAGTGGCATGATCAACATTGTGAATCTGCAGACATTACAACAGCATTTACTGGTGACAATTCACATGGATCTTCAGCAGTTCTGGATACCGGCAAGTCACAACAAACTTTACAGACTGCCACAAATAAAAATCAGAATCATACATATTATAAAAATAATGAACGAGTAGAAGGGAATTAAAGGCAATCAGAGTCAGAGCTCGTGTGGGCCTGCAACTGAAGCTTTACTCTAATGGACAAGTCCTCTAAATATGACTGTCTTGCTGCCTTGTAACGTCCTTCCAACAACCCAATATTCACACATCAACATTAACTTTTCCCAATTTCTCAGACCATCGCACTCATGCCCAATGACCAGATACACACGTACTTCTTCAATAATCAAATTTTAACTTGCATCCTTCATTTTATTTTATTTTTTACAGCAGCTTCTCATCACTGGTGGCCCTCAGTGAAACAGTACCTCCGTGCTGTCTCTCACATCGGACCTACAATCAAGTAGAATTTCAATTATATACATATATGTGGGACAGTGAATAAAGTGTCAAGGTGTCTTCCACGTGGGCAATCAGAACAGACACATTTTAACTCCTTCATGTGTGTTATAGAAAAGAAAACAAGTTTTTCCACAGGTGGTAAATACAAGCACTACCTCAGGCTGCAACCAAATTTGAACTACAATTGTATTAAACCTACACTGAAAGCGGAATTATTTTATTTATTGTTCACCTTTAAACCCAATTCAAGCCCAAGAATTGACAAAACAAAGTTGCAGGTGAAGCTGACAATTTCACATGCGGACACTCCACTAAAATAATTAATCGGGTTCAGAGGCAGAACAGCCAAACCACAAATTACAGAAGCTGAATGGATCGATGCAATTCCTCCCCCCACTCTTTTAGTGAAACTTGGATGATATTAAATGGTGAACACCTCTACTAAACTAGCAGAGAGAGCAATTTCAGTGGAACATATTAAATATCCATAAGCTGGGATCCTGCTGCATAGGTTTAAGGTCACCTTTAATAACTTTTGAGATACTGGAACCACCAAGTCTTAAACAGAATTTGAGGTATCGGTTAAAATACAATGCCTGCTGGTATTTATTCTCATACATAACATTTCAACTAGGTAGGACTGGAATGAGTGAAATGGGTTTTTAAATTGGCTCCACAAAAATTACATCCGAAAATCCGAAACTTGACATGTAACCCACGAATGGCATTTAGATCATTATACTGCAGTACACAACACTGCATGTTTTGTATCAGCATAAAGATCCAAATTAATAGAGTGGCTAGGACTGTGATACAGTAAATATCAATTCTGTATATCCACATGAGAGCATCCAGCATCAGAACTATAAACATAATCCCTAACTAGTAACTGAAAAAAATGTCAGGTTTTATTATTTAAATACATTCAATCTTTAGCCTTCATCATTTTGCATTTATACTAACCCTCAAATGCACACTCTTAATTTTCAACATCACAGTTGATAAGTGATCAGTTTTACAGTGTCAACCCACTCAGTTAGTGGCAGTACCAGTGTTTAGTCTAAGCATTAGCCTACTTTAAGATAAATTACCTCTGAGATGACCATTGGTTTTGGCTAACCTTAACCACAAAGGGTCAGTGTTGTGGCTTAAACCGTGCCATGTACGCAGTACAGTTCCTGCAATAAACCACGGCTGCATCGATGAATACCTGCTGGCATAAAGCACACTGTCGCCGCCTGGTGCCTGGCTGTGGAGTCATCGGCTCAGTCATTAGTCGACCAACAGATGGCCGCCTTGTATAAACACCAGTACCACTGGTCCTTGCTGTAGTATGAGGGGCCAATTGCTTCCTCTCACTGGGCTGAGGATGAGTATAAATTGTCTTTCTCCAATCCTCATCTGGGGGAACATCAAGACGGACTGGACCAGGAGTGTTGGAGTGCGAAGATTTGCTGTAAGGGGATCTTTGAAGATTTAAGGTATTTGCCATGTTGCTGTTTTTTGGAAGAGAGGTTTGGCCAGTGCCGTGCACAGCTCTGTGATGCATAGCAAAATGGTCAGAGTAACCATAACTATTGTATAACTCAGCCCTAGTCTGGTGTGGAGGCCTGTTCAATGCTGATACACTGGATGGATCTCTGCAAAGTTGCTCAACCGTTCTTTTGTCTGGCAGAACAGCTTGGTTGCTGTGAGCCAATCTCTGCTTGATGGTATTTTTATTCTCAACATGCACTTGCTCTTTCTTGACAGGTCTCTGTCCTTTGGTCCAGCTCTTCTGAAAGCGTGGCAGCGTCCCATAATTCACTGCAACACTCTGGTAGTTCTCATGGTTGAGAGCTTCACTCCGGTCAAACACAGCCAGAAATTTTTCGATGTTCTTGTCTGCTTTCACAAGAAACAGAGGGAGTTAAGCTCATAAAATTACTGGTGAACTTTGATTAGGGATGAAACTGCTTTAGTTACACATTCAAAAATCCAGCACAAGAACTTTCACGTAGATTCCCAATCAACAATTATAATTTGGGTAGAAAGATTGAAGAAATGGCTGTTCAAAATGATCTTCTGCCAAAGTTATGGCAAATCATAAGAATCCTCACAGAAATTCCAACCCTGGTCAATATTTTGCATGCATATTTCTTTTCAAGTTATTTTTATATATTTTTATCAGGTGACATTTTCCCAACAGGCTCAGTTTTTCTGTGATATCCTACCAGACATTTTACCACCAAATTCCTCACTCAGTCTGGCTCAGTACACAGCTGCCTCTGTTGCTGTGCTGTTTGGTGTCCATTACCATGTTAGATATGAACACAACATTTCACCCTCATTCATCAATGTTAGACCAATTAAGAAAGAGGCACTGTTCAAGTCCTTCACTTTTACAAATTGCCTTTTAAATGACATTAATGGCTCTCTGTCGATCAACAGCATTCATCACGCGACTTCAGCACAGAAGACGACTATTTGGTCCATTACACCAACACTGGCTGTCAGAAAGGGCTGTCAACTGATCCAGAGTCTTCTGCCCTTTCTCTGCACCCTTTCAAATTTATAATTTTCAAATATTTATTCATTTCCATTTAACAAGTCATGATTAATCCTGTTTCCATCACTGTTGCTTCAAATGCAACATTTCATGTTCTGACAAATCTGTATTTAAAACCTTCTTCTAACTGCTCCTCCCTTCACTTCACCTCGATCTTTTAATGATCTAAAGTCAGGATTTGTAGTTACTGGCTAACTGAACACTGGAAATATTTTTATTTTATTTATACATTCCCATAACATCAAACAACTTAATCAGATTTCCTTTTATTTCCTCTGCTGTGTCGAGCCCAACTCTAAAATTTCTCATTTTTGGTCCCATCTTAATAATCTCTCTCCTGATATAAAGTATTTTAAAATTTGTTTCACAATATCCAAATGGTAGCAATTTCAGAGCAGACAAGAGATAATAGCAGCAGTGGCCCAAACAGCCTGCTCCACCATTCAACATGATCATGGCTTATCTTGGGTTTCAATTCCACTTTCCCACTCGCTCCTTGTATCCCTCAATTCCCTAAGATAGCAAACATCTATCTGCAACACTGTCAACGTTGGAGCAACCCTCTGGGGTGGAGAATTCCAAAAGATTCACAACCCTTGGATGAAGTAATTTCTCCTCTTCTCAGTCCCTTATCCTGAGACTATGCCATGTGTTTTGGAGTCTCCAGCCAGTAGCCAGTAACCTTCCCGTGTCTAGTCTGTCCAGTCCCATCGGAATCTTATATGTTTCAATGAGATCACCTCTCATTCCAGGGATCAATCTTGTGAAACTTTGCTGCACTGCCTCTAATGCAAGTATATCTTTCCTTCAATATGAAGACCAAAACTGCACAGTATTCCAGAAGTGGTCTCTGCAAAGCCCTGCATAATTGTAGCAAGACTTCCTTATTCTTGTACTCCAACTTCTTTGCAAGCAGACACAAACAATTCTGATCAACTCCGCTATGCTATAACATTGAAACTAATTACAATGCATTAGATTTAACCTGTTGCAAACTGGTGATGCTTTGTTCTTGAATGATTTTATATCTATAATAATAGTTTTTGTTTGTCTGAACTGTTTTAATGGGTTGAGTGTTGATTCAGAGAAATTTTGTACATGGTGGGATGACTAGTGGCAAATATTATGTTACTACGACATTAAGATACCATGTGCATTGAGCTAACAAACCCTCACACTGAACTTTCCCCTCTCCTTGCGCCCCCCCCCCCCACTCCCTGCTCCATTCATCCCACACTAAGAAATGAGAGACATTTCAACTTCTTCTGATGAATCTGTTGAGATCAGAAAACACAGCTATGGACCAAGTGTGCTGGAAAATTGGGATTAGAATAGATCAGTGTTTGATGGCCAGCGCAGACACAATGAGCCGGAGGGCCGCTCACTGTGTTGTAAAACTCTATGACTCTGAAACATGAGGGGTGGAGCTCGAAGTTGTGTCTGTTCCTTCACTCACATTCCCTTCAAAAATGAATCTTACTTTACTTTGAGATTTAGTTAGTGGTTGCTGCTTTCAGTGGTTGCTGCTCTGAGTTATTGACAGGGGCGTGAGAGTCTCGTGTGTGGCTGCCAACGGTCCTGACGACAGCAGAGTGAAAGATGTTAGTGGAGAAAAAAGAGCAGCTGAAAGTACAGGGAGTCTGACAACAAAGTGACCCCAGCTAGAGGATTGGTGGGTAGGGGGTCAGGTGTGGGAGGTACAGAATAGGAAATGTGGATAGCATAGAACGACATGGTGAAATAGAAGATGATTGAGAAAGGTGAAAGGATGGGATGGGAATGATTTAGAGGGATAGAATGACATGGGATGCAAATTTAAAGTCCTGTTGCATAAAGATACTAATTTCACCAAAAATATTTACAATTGGCAAGTATATAGCATAGAAAACAGCAAATGCCAAGAATCTATCAGAAATTATAGTGCATTAATGTTTTTCAAATTGCTGCCATTTGCTGAATCTGATTATAACTATAAAGCCTTTGTGCTTCCATAGAATCTCTACAGTGCAGGAGACCACTTGGTCCATTGAATCTGCACCGACACTCCAAAAGAGCATCTTATCGAGCCCACCTCCCTACCCCCATAGCCCTGCGCATTTACCATGGCTAATCCACCAAACCTACACATCTTTGGACACTAAGGGGCAATTTAGCATTGCCAATCCACCCAACCTGCATATCTTTGGACTGTGGGAGGAAACCGGAGCACCCGGAAGAAATCCACACAGACATGACGAGAACGTGCAAACTCCACACAGATTGTCACTCAAGGCCAGAATTAAACCCAGGTCACTGTGAGGCAGCAGTGCTAACCACTGTGCTGCTTGGTGGAACCAATGTTATTTTATTGGCGGTAAATACCAAGACATAGTCTGTTATTGTAAAATACACTCGCAATGCAAAGTAAGTCTCCCAGTAACTTCACTACCATGTTGATATTTTCATGTTGGAAGAGCAGCTCAGATGACAGTACAACATGGAAGGGAAACAGCCAGTCCTGCAACCGTACACACTATGGATAACCTTACGCACACAAAGGGAGACACAAGTAGAGAAGCCAAGATTACCTGATGCTCTGTTTGCCTCATCAGCCTTGTTTGGCCACAATGGATCAGACGAAAGGTGCTGTGATAGGTTGGGATGGTGCTGAGGGATAGAGGTAAACACATGAGGATCATGGGAGGAAATTTGGAATGTGGTCAAGGAAGAGGAACTGACCGATCTTTTCTGAGGCTCCACGTGTTTTCTCAGGGGTTTTGTTTCCTTGCAACATAAATGGACATGACTGTTATATGCAAAGAATATCCTTAATGACAGAAAGAAAATCTGCCTCAAATTTATTCCTCTAAACTCTTTTACAATGTTAAACAATTCACTAAGGGTTCATTAAGATGCTAACACCCAAGTGCACAAAACATTTTATTGCATTTACAATTCTAACATTGCTCAGGAAGTTTACTTACAACACTGTGAGAAGCAGCCGCAGGATTATCTCTGTTAGCAAGAATCGTTCCACTCAGACTGCGAGCAATACGTCGGAAATTCTCTGCACTGTAATCATCATTTTCCTCATTATGTCTTGGAGCAAATTCATTGAATTGCACCTTCTAAGGTAAGAGGATAACAATAAATGAGACTGAGTTAACACTCAAGGCCATGTGTGGAAGGCATACAGCAAAGTGAAAATATACGTCCTTTCAAATACAGGAGCTCAGAATAAATCCAGCAATGGCTAGAGACTGGTGATTTTGCTAGAAATTCAGTCATGAATATAGCAGTAAATTTAATTTAATATGCAAGTGCTTACAGTGAAAGGAAGCATCTAAGTAGTAGATAACTGGAAAACAGTACAAAAGGTCAAGTCTTGGGGAAATTTTGAACTGCATCTGGATCATGCATGAACTAATTTGACTGCTTTATGCAGTAACTACATATTATAGACCGGCAATCACAATGCTTTGCAATTTTACATTTTTGCATTTTGATTCTGCTTTGCTCTTGACTTTAAGAGAACCTGCTTTGAATTTTTAAAAGTTAATTTGTAGACCTTGATTTAAAACCAAGTGTGATTGTGTTTTAATTAAGTCAACTAATTAACCAAAAGTAATCAGCAGTGACATAATTAACTTGTTTCCTCCCCCAAGACTTTGTTTCACGTTGGTCAGGCCATGTTCACAGCTTTTGTTCTGTCTGTACTACTGCTTTTCCTTTCTGTGCTAGATCTGCCAAAATGAAAGTTGTTTACTATTGTTTGACAGCAATCACTTCTTACTGCATTCGATGACCCTTGAACTACAAGCCAGGACAATGGATAACATTGCACACGGGTGGTCAATTATGACGTGGAATCAGGAGAGGGCGTTTGATTGAGGGACAGCATAACCTGATTGATGTCAGGTTGGAGACATCATCGAAGAGGTGTGTATCGCAAAGACTGCAAACCTCGCAGTGTCTGAGAGAAGAATTTGATAAAGATTCATGATTGCCAGACTCCTGTTTAGAGAAATTCATAGAAGTTTCAGCATGGAAACAGGTCCTTCGGCCCAACTTGTACATGCCACCCTTGTGTTTTAACCACTAAGCTAGTCCCAATTGCCCGCGTTTGGCCCATATTACTCCATACCCATCTTACCCATGTAACTGTCGAAAAGCTTTTTAAAAGACAAAATTGTATCTGCCCCTACTACTACTTTTGCAGCTTTTTACAGACACTCACTACCCTGTGTGTGTGAAACCATGCCCCTCTGGACCCTTCTGCATCTCTCCCCTCACCTTAAACCTATGCCTTCTAGTTTTAGACTCCCTGACCTTTGGGAAAAGGTCTGGATGGAAACCTTGTAATATTGGGATACAGCCAGAAATTGGATTTAAAGGGGCACAGTGCCTAGCAGTGGGTCAGCAGCTGGAACAGAACAGTCAACCACCGAAGGTTACTGAGTAAGGGATGTTGAAGGAGCAACTGATCAGTCTTTTCCCTGTGCGATGGGTATTCGTTGACTTGGTGATGTATGAACAAGGGGAATTGTACCATTTTAGGGATGTGTCTCAAACAGACCATTTTGGGGTTGTTTTACCATTTTGAGGAATTGTATTGAACAGACCAATTTGGGGTTACAATTTTTTCGACAATTAAGTTGTCTTTAAAATTGTTGTTTTCACACATTTGCTATGGAGTCACTCATTCCTGTTCGGGGTACAGCTTCAAGCTGAAGTGAGACTCCACAAGGGACTCTCATGCCCCAACAAGGTCAATCTTGGTAGACCATAAGACCATAAGACATAGCAGAATTAGGCCACTCGGCCCATTGAGTCTGCTCCGCCATTCAATCATGGCTGCTATTTTTCTCATCCCCATTCTCCTGCCTTTTCCCCATAACCCCTGATCCCTTTATTAATCAAGAATCTATCTATCTCTTGTCTTAAAGACACTCAATGACCTGGCCTCCACAGCCTTCTGCGGCAGAGTTCCACAGATTCACCACTCTCTGGCTGAAGAAATTCCTCCTCATCTGTTTCAAAGGATCGTCCCTTCAGCCTGAGGTTGTACCCTCTGGTTCTAGTTTTTCCAACTAGTGGAAACATCCTCTCCACATCCACTCTATCCAGGCCTCGCAGTATTCTGTAAGTTTTAATAAGATCCCCCCTCATCCTTCTAAACTCTAACGAGTACAGACCCAGAGTCCTCAACCGTTCCTCATACGACAAGCTCTTCATTCCAGGGGTCATTCTTGTGAACTTCCTCTGGACCCTTTCCAAGGCTAGCACATCCTTCCTTAGATACGGGGCCCAAATACTCCAAATGGGGTCTGACCAGAGTCTTATACAGCCTCAGAAGTACATAATAGGATATAACGCAACAGAACAGCAAGCTATTAATCTTGACTCACCTATCGTCAATAGTTATCGCTGGTTTTTCACCAGCCTTTTGACAGATTCCACATGCTAATGCAGTGCTGCATTTCTGCAGGATGTTGATAAGAAGACAGGTCCATTAAAGCACTGGTTGGCATTGCCCAACTGAGCAAGACCTAACCTTAACTTTCCCTATGGTAAAGTAGTTCCAGCTGCTGCCATGTTGATGCAAAGTCACCACTCCCACTGAAATAATGGAGTGACTCCTTGCTTAGGTAGAATAATGGTTCTGCTCTATCAGCAACATTGCTGGAGCAGCCAAGAAGCACATTTCTACTGAAAGAAACTCAAACCTTTATTTAAAAAAGAAACAACATTTTTTTTCAAATTGGTAGTAATGGACTACTTTGAATTGAACAAATTCCATAGAACTTGTCTTTTGCTTTAACTTCAATTTAGAAGTGTACCCTTTATCCCCAATT
This sequence comes from Mustelus asterias, assembly GCF_964213995.1. Classification (NCBI taxonomy): domain Eukaryota; kingdom Metazoa; phylum Chordata; class Chondrichthyes; order Carcharhiniformes; family Triakidae; genus Mustelus; species Mustelus asterias. The sequence continues at coordinate 2,931,388 of NC_135828.1, read as the reverse complement.
CACCATGGTGGTATTTCCAAACCCTGGACCACCCATACTGATTTTAAACTGTCAATTCAATGTAAATTAGTACACGTGATAGGCAATATTTCCCTTCATTATGAATTAGGGTAGAAAAGACAACTTCTATTCACAATTTGTAAAGAAAATGGACAAAAAGTATTTTTCCTTCTGAAAGGTCTTCAGTACCTTTGCACTGACTGGTACAGGTGCTCCATAGGATACTGCCGCATAAGCACTGCGCTCAAGCTCAGCGGTTGGAGTCTTCGACCGACCTCTTCCAGGCAAAGAGGAGTGTTTTCTTGTAACTGTAAGTGCAGAAACTAGATGAGGTACAAAAATCAGGGAGAGGTTAACACAAAATGAATAGATATTAATAGATATTGAATATTGAGTAGATATTAATGAGGTTAGCTGTCTAGAAGCAACCTAGTTTTCAAAGGGTGGCACATTCTTCTTTATACCTTTATTACTGAATTCTCAAAAGTTTCATGAGATGCAAGAGGTCTATCAAGTCCCAGTAATTCTATGTAAACCTCGGTATACTGTGTTTAGAAAAGGTTTTGGAAATTCCTCCGTTTCGTATACTCTAATTGTACCTGGCTATCTCAGATCACAATGTTGCTCTGGTCATCCTCTTCTTCAGTACAGTCCAGAGTAAGCTTATTCAAAAGGTGCCTATGGGACAGAATCTGGCCAGCCACACTTGTGAATGCAGCCCACAAGAGTTGTCCAAGGCACAGGGTAGGACAGCTAAATGGATCTGAAAGACGCTGTAGGACTGCTGGTCCAGTCACAGACTATTTTCTCTCCGCATTTGCTACTAATAGGGTCACTCCGGGCAGAAGAGAGGCTGCAAGAGCACAGCGACCTGTCTGTAAAGAGGTGAGGTGGGGAGGAGCGGAATATACACAGATAACTTTGTTATACATTTCTTAACCCTTACAGGCAGAGCTCACTTCATCTGTTCCTACTCACTTATGGATTACAGGAGGAGCAATTGAAATAAACTACATTTCTACAGCAGGAGTAGAAACTCTCACCATTAATCAACCACTCAATACCATTGAACTAATGATGGCAACTGCCCTTGATTTCAGGCAAGAAAAGAAGGCGACCATGTTTTCAGAAGTTGCACATATGTTTCCATCATTTATGACTTTGCTTTTGGATATTTTGATACCAAGCTAAAGGCAAAATCCTTACTGCAGAGATGCAACAGGGATTGGCATAAATGATAGTTATGGATTTGGAAAGTGACAACATTTTCAGGAACCCAAGAGGTTTGAAATGAGGTTTGAAATGAGGTGATAGTTTGCAAAGAAAAATAAGTGTTTTTTTTAAAGATGATCAGAGCAGTTTTGAAAGGGAGGAGATTTGTTACATGAAGAGGAGGAACCATTAAAATGTAAACTAATGTAGGGCCAGGAAAGTGAATTTGGTCATCAAACTGTACATGGAGATTGATAAATATACGGTAGCCTGCTTTCATTTGCATAATGCACAAAGGACTTGTAATTAATGAGCCAAACAGCTCAAGGGTGCCAAGTTATGAGTTGATATCAATAACTCAGGATGTCTTGGTGATGTCACTTTAATTAATCATGGTAATTAACCTTCCTTGCACCATCAAGCTGAAGCACTCCTCCCAACAAACTCTGCTAGTTGCAGCTAAATCTCATGGCTCAACCAAAATATTCAATAAATGAGCAATTTATTAATTATTAAACACCACAAAAGATGAACTCAAATCTTGATACACTTTCCAAAAGATTGGAGTGCTGCAGCTTGTTTATCACACTGAGTCCTCTTACCTGGTTTAGCGCTGCTTTGTCTGGTGGTATTTTCAGCCAACTGTCTCCCTGGTGAATATCTGGTATTCTCGGAAGCCTGCAAACTTGCTTGATACAGGCATTCCAGCTCGGAAAACTCCAGCTCCATATCCTGGTTTGTACCCGGAAATGGTTGCACTCGTTGTTTTCCATGAGTCTGTGTGTTATTTTCTTGACTGTGCAGATTACCACATTGGTGATGCTGTTCAGTGTTTTTGTAATCTGGTTGTGACATGTAATGTTCTCTATCGACACCAATCCATTTGTCTATAGGCACAGAAGCAGTACTAGTGGAAAGCTCATTTTGATGTCTCACTGGTTCAGAGGTGTTGCTGGAACTGGTTTCCCTGAAAAACGATTGAATGGCAATTTGGCATTGCTGTTCATATACCTTATCTGTCCGAGTGTCAGGTAGAAAACCTGATCCTCTGGAGTGAGTGTTCACAGCAGCTGCAGCATCAGTGTTTGCTCTATAAGCAGACACAGATGGATTAACAGGCACCTCAGCTTTACTGTCCAAAGGTCCATCTGAAACCTGGGGAGAATACAAGCTTTCAGAAGACCATTTTGCACTGGCCAACTGATCCATGCCATGGAAAGCCCCAACCTCATGATGCAAAGTCAGAGGTAGCTGGGATACTTCTTGATTAAACGTCTTTGGCGGGGAATTTGAACATGCACTTCTAAAATTACCTTCATGATTTCTCTGGCCCAACTTAACATTTAGCCTTTGAAAGTGTGCTGTCATTGACTTTACATTAACCCTATCAACAGTCGGCTCAGACTTGGGTGAACAGATACCATCAAATATTGCTGAATTGAAATCCAAATTTAAATCACTTCTATCTGATTGATAAGAAGAAGATTGTTCAGGGGACCAGTTCAAGCTTGCAGAAGACAAAGTTGTACACGGAACGATTTTGGTATCAGTTGTGTTAAACTGTGTTGAATTGCAATATACTGTATTGCAGGTTACAGAAGAATAAGAACTGCTGTTTGAATAGACATCTATTTCATCCTTTTGAGTTAACACCTGCATGTGGGGAGATGGTGATGGAAATGTGAGACTCATGTCTCTGAATTCAGCTGCAAGCAGTGGCAAGGAACCATGTTTGTTCATTGTCTGTTTATGGTTGAGTGCTGAACAGTTCAATTCTTCCTTTTCTTCCACTGGTTCATCCATCTTCTTCATCTGATGTTTGGGCATTGCACCAGTTACACATTTCTCCTCCACCTTCTCCCCAGTGAGAAAAGCTGGAACCCAATTGCAATTGCGGGGAGATGAAAGCTCGGTGGCATTTCTGGCAGTTTGGTTTTGTTTCGGTTCAGAAGCCAATAAAGCAGAAACTTTGCCATGCAACTCCGAATGAGGGTCATGTAACTTGGATGCATGTTGAGCAAGTTGGTGATGGGTGGCTGATAGGACTGGGGAAGATTTGGGCCTGTGATCTGGTTCACTAATGGGTTCCATTACTCTCTCTGATGTTAACAGTACTTGGACCTGGCTAGCCTGCACACTGAAATAAAAAAAACGATTGTGTTACTTATAAAGTTGAATATTAGAAAAAATTCAAAGCCAGAGTCAAACACATACTGTGTGTTCCTATCAATAAATACGAGTTTTAATTGAACACTACATTTAAAATCTCACATCAGCACTTTATGATTTACTTCAGACAGAATAATTTTGAATTCTACTTACTGTCTCATTTAAGGATATGTCATGGGGCAAAATTGAAAAGCTAAGAGTCAAACTCAAAGTTAAGATTCATGAGAAAATAAGACCCTGCACAACCTCTCTACAATAGGATCAGCATGCATACTAAATATCTCCTGCAAATGTTGTTTGCAAGGGGCTAGAAATTAAAATGAATCTCTAAAAGAGTTGTCAACATCACATCGTTCTCTGTGCAAGTCACTCAAATTTATTGAAGCATAACTAATACTTGTTCCATTACAATTTTAACCCAAAAGAACATTTCATAGTAGTTTTTGCATATTCCTTAAAAAAAGGTACTGTAATAAAGATATAATTTGTATGGTTACTGAACATAGTGCCCAACACATCAAGTTCATTTTCTATAAAACAATAAGTCTTATTTTCAACACATTACTTGCAATATCATTGCATAAATGGCTTCTATCTGATATTTTGTCCCTTTTGATCCTAAGATACTACCTTTTGCATTCAGTCACAGGGTTCCCTGGTGGAGGGGAGTGGATGGATTGTTGCATGCGCTCCTGCAGACTTCGAACCTTCTTCATGCAAACATGGAGCTTCTTATCAGCAAGGGCTTTGCTGTGTGTGATGGCACTGCCTTCATGCATAGCAAGTCTTAGTTTAGCTAAAATGCAAAACAGCAGAAAAAAAAATGCACACGCAGACCCAAACAACATGCAGTTGTAAAACAGAAGTATGAGAAACTCACAAAATGTTCTGATGAAATGTTAAGCAGTGATTTCTAACAGCAATGTGATACAGCTTTAATTACAAAAAGGTGTTGTGCACACAGGAACTTATCTAATGTCACATCAAGTGCTTATTGAATCACATATCCTACAGAGAATATGCATAGCCACACAGTTAAGCAAATGTCAAAGTAAAGTGAATGGGTGGCATAATCACCACGCTGGCCCTCGATAACTTATAAAGAGTGCTCAAAAGCGTAAATAAAATTGAGCAAAAAGCAATTCACATTTATCCAGTTTACTGCACTGAGAATCTGCGCACTCAAGCAAAATTGAGCAGCATCAGTTTTTAAATTGCCAGTTCGGTGCATTACTGCAAATACAATTCAAGTAAACTGTAGTTTTTAATACATATTTGGCTAAAACCAAATGAGAAATTAAAATAAAGCACAATTTTGAAAAGGTTTGGGCATTTTCGAATCGACGTATAACTGGATTTTGAACTAAATTCAAATGACAAGAAGTTTAAAATGTTGTTTCAAATTTGAAAATCTAGATATTCATTGCATTAATTATATTTTTAAAATATATTCCACGTGAAAGAATTCTGTGAAATAATTTCAAGATCATTTTTGGTGCTCAAAGGATTTCCTCGTCGGAACAAACAAGCATGTAAGGAAGAAATGGACAACTGGCAAGTTTGCTTCAGTTTCCAGCCAAATAAAGAACAGGTTTTAATGGGTGAAATGTTATAACTGGTTAGAAGAGCACTTAGTCTGCAAGCAGCAGAGGCAGTTAGGCTTACTTACACACAGCTTCATTGCAGAGATTGAGCGCTGCAGCCAAGTCATCCTTTTGTTCAAGGCGGAAAGACTGTTCTAACAGAGAGTCTACCTCCTGCAATGACCTCTCAAACTTGTCAGTCTTCCCTGCAGAAGCAACATCAAGTTTTTTTTTACATGCATTTAGTTAAAGAATGTTAGCAGTGGCAGAAATTGATTACACAAGAACAAATTCAAATCAAAAATTTTGGATAATACATTGATGAAAGTTGTGTGAAATCGGAGTGTTCTCATTCCAACTAGGAGTAACAAACATTTATTGAGAGATATTTTATTTGTAAAGATGTAGCATTTTCAGGCTGCTGTTTTCACCCGGAGACAGAAATATAAAAATATTTTCCAATCTGCATATTTCTGTCACCAAACAGCAATTAAACTCAACCTTGTGATATCACTACTTAAATGAAATTACTTTGTGACCTTAAAGGGAAAAGCAACTTAAACAGCTGAAGATTAGCAGCAAATACACTGTTAGGCAATTTAATGCTTCCTTCAATAAAATACTTACTGTAAGCAATACCATGAGATCTGCTGGGCAGCAGAAGTGCTGGACTCCCCGTGTGATACAGAAACAGAATTGTAATTAAAGAGTAGATGAGGGGATCAAATTCTGATCATTTTGCTTAGTGAGAACTAGCATCCTCAACCATATAGCAGATTCCCCGGATCGATCATTTGTGAATCTGAACAACCATTGGTGCCAGCTTGATGGGCCAAATACAATAAGAATGCAGCAGCTGCAATCTTGTAACACAAATACACCTTTAGATGCTACATAAAAACAGTTTTACCAAAAATCTAATGTAACTACCATGTTACTAAAGAGTTTTAGTGCCGAGAGCCATAGCCATAGCCATGGCGTACCGTGGTTTGGGCTTCACCTTTGAAAACCCGGAGGATGACCGGGATGCACTGGAGGTGAAGATTGGAATATCCCTTGATCAGCAGCAGATTCTGGTGGACCACATCGAGAAAAGGTTGGGAGTTGGAGGCTACATACATGGGCGAAGAGGCGGCAGCTACGACTCTTCTGGGAGATGGCTACTACCAGGGTTGGGGAGGCAACAGCTATGGAGGGGACAGCTCCTACAACCAGAAAGATTGATTCTTGGTCGTGTTCTGAGATACAATGTCCTCCCTTTCAGATGTGGAGATGCCGGTGTTGGACTGGGGTAAACACAGTAAGAAGTTTAACAACTCCAGGTTAAAGTCCAACAGGTTTATTTGGTAGCAATTTGGTAGGTGTGGCTTTTGCTACCAAATAAACCTGTTGGACTTTAACCTGGTGTTGTTAAACTTCTTACTCCCTTTCAGATACAGGCATTTTTGTTTTTTTATTATTTAGGGGAGAGATGGAGATCCGTTAATTTCCCAGCTTTGTGTTTCCCCAACTAGATTATAATTGGTCGATTGGTCCCTATTTTGGTCTTTAATCACACTCAGCTCAGAGATCCGCCCGAACTTGGAGAAAGTCTCTTCCAGGAATTCACTCCTGTGAAATATCAAAGATGCTCCTTAAAAGACTGCTCTCTTTGCTTTCCTCCACAACATATTGGACAGGGAAGTACATGTTCGAGTGATTTCACGCGGCTGAGGGGAGTAGCCAGCACCAACTGTCAGTTTACAACCCAATCACTTTCATTCCATAAGACTGACATTTCTGGTAAGATGGTATTACGTAAAAACGGAATTCCCTGTATCCCCAAAATCAAATTCCCTTTTATTATATGGATTTTTTAAAAATCAAACGTTTTGTAGATCACATTTTATAACTTGTCTAATATTTGATGAAATCCGCAAACCAGGGTATTAAATTGCAAGACATTTGCACCAGCTGGGAGGTATGTGTGCACAAATTGGTGAAACTGCCGAAAGGATCCTGAATAAATAGAGTAAGAAGTCTCACAACACCAGGTTAAAGTCCAACAGGTGTATTTGGTAGCAAAAGCCACTAGCTTTCGGAGCGCTGCTCCTTCGTCAGGTAAGTGGGAGTTCTGTTCACAAACAGGGCATATAAAGTCACAAACTCAATTTACAAAATAATGGTTGGAATGTGAGTCTTTACAGGCAATCAAGTCTTAAAAGAACAGACAATGTGAGTGGAGAGAGGGTTAAGCACAGGTTAAAGAGATGTGTATTGTCTCCAGACAGGACAGTTAGTCACATTGTCAGTTTGTGTCATTATATGCCCTGTTTGTGAACAGAACTCCCACTCACCTGATGAAGGAGCAGCGTTCTGAAAGCTTGTGGCTTGTGCTACCAAATAAACCTGGTGTTAAGAGACTTCTTACTGTGCTTACCCCAGTCCAATGCCGGCATCTCCACATCATGTATAAATAGAGGCAGAGAGCACAAAAGGAGAAAGGACATGATGAATCTTTATGAAATACTGGATTGGTCTTAACGAGAAAATTGTGTCCAATTCTGAGCACCCACTTTAGGAATGACATGAAGCCTTCAAAGAGAGTGCAGAAAAGGCTGAATGGGTCCCAGAATGACCGAGAAGAGGTGATGGGTAGAAGATTTGATAGAGGTATCCAAAATCTTGAGTAGAGATTGAGTAAACAAAGAGAAGCTGTTCCCAATGACAAAAGGGTTGAAAACAGGAAAATAGAGCTTTAAGGTAATTGGCAAAAGAACCACAGTGATACGAGGAAAGCATTATAATGCAGGGTTTGGAATACACTGCCTGAGGGTGTGTTGGAGGCCGACTCAATTGTGGCTTTCAAAAGGAATTGGATAAGAACCTGAAAAGATACGGAGGACTATGGGGAAAGGGTGGAAGAGCAGAACTAGCTGAGCTGCTCTTGCCGACCTGGACCTCCTACTGTGCATTATCCATTCTATGATTCTATAAACACAAGAATACTCAGCAACATAACAAGGAACTTGCATAATGATGGTGCCAACAAATGGCAGGAACACAACATTCTCCACATAAATGACTCATTCTAAAATGAAACAGGCAAACTTCAAAGATCATGGGGTGCAACAGCTAGATCAGAAGCCCTCCAACAGAGGAGTGGAGGCACATGAGCAGTATAAAACTGAAAGCAATGATGGTCTCAAGAGTTTATTAGAATCCCAGCAATAAGTTACAAGTGCCTTTAATTAGTTGCCCTTAATGTAGACCTGAAGCAGTGGGCAAACACTCACCCTGATTCTGTAGCTCATCCAGGTCCATGAATTTGCTTGGTCGGGGGTTGAAAACCATAGTTGCTTCCTTTTCCCGCAGTTTCTTTCTCCTCAGTTCCTCCTCTTTGGTTCTTCTTTTAATCTCCTCTTCCAGCTCATCCAGCTCACTTCGCATGGGTTGACTGAAGTTTTCATCTTTATGAAGCAGATTTAACAATTGGCCAATAACACGACACAGATTTGTTTTTGTATACATATTCTGTTCAAATTTACCTTTCAGTAACTGTATCCAGTTAGTGGGGGAAAAAACATGGATTTAAATTAGTTTCACTACTTTCTGAATGTTGCAGCTCAATGGTTTTCCCCGTTGTAAACAGAAAGTCAGAATGAGGATTTCGAGAAGCTCGACCAATTCGAGAATATCCCAACAAAATTAATGAAGATTTTAGTTGTTTCAATTAACAGGTGAACAGGCCTTCCAAAGATTGTCCTTTCAAAATCCTTTGTTTAGTTTGTCGGCAACAGCACATCACTGATTGACTTGACCCATCTTTCGGTGTGGTGTTAGTTTTGGATGTAGAGGGGGAGGCAGGGAGTTATTTCCCCATCATTTACACTGACCATTTGTCAGGGGTAGCTGCTGAATTGCTCTTCCAGGAAAACTATCAACCAGCAGACCGCATGGGCCAATTATTCCATCATTCAGGGACATGGAAGCTTCCCAAAGTATCGGCACAGTGTAAAACAGAACCTCAACACCAGTGAGCTCATCCCAGCAAATCTGGCACTATAGTTCTATTTTTAGTGAGTACTGTGCAATATTTTCTAAGCATAATTTAACACAATTTCGGCCAAATCAGAATCTGTTCGTCTATTGATAAAGTTAAAAATCTTGTTGAAGTTGTGTGCAAATTTCTTCACTCAAAGGCTAAGAAACAAAAATGGAAAGAAGCATAGTTTTCCGGCTCCCTGCCACGTTCCAACATCAAGGACGGGATTTACCGGCCGCATTCGCCCCAAGGCTGGAAATTCCTGCCCAAGGTCAATGGAGCTTTGCATTAGTCCATCCCTGCCCATTACCATTCCTGTGGCAGGTGGGATGGAAAAATGTAGCCCCGAGTTTGGCTTTCGTTTGATGAAAGCTATCTCCCAGGTTGTAGGATCTTAGTATAAATTATCAGATGGGGAATGCCCACATTCTCCACTCTGATTTTGGGCGGCACGGTGACACTGTGGTTAGCACTGCTGCCTCACAGTGCCAGGGTCCCAGATTCAATTCCAGCCTCAGGTCACTGTCTGTGTGCGGAGTCTGCATGTTCCCCCCGTGTTAGAGAGTCATAGAGGGTGTCTGCGTGGGTTTCCTCCCACAGTCACAAAGATGTGCGGGTTAGGTTGGTTGGCCATGCTAAATTGACCCTAGTGTCAGGAGGATTAGCAGCGTAAATAAGGGGGGTTATGGGAACAGGGTCAGGGTGGGATTGTGGTTGATGCAGACTCGATGGAACGAGTGGCCTCCTTCTGCACTGTAGGGATTCTATGAAATTATGATCAAAAGAAACCAGAACATCAGCTTTCTGGGCTACACAGCAGGATGTTTTCAGTTGCTCAGGATACTTGGCAATAGCTTGCGTATTTGATTAAAATAAAAACATGAGAAATAAGTGCAGGAGTAAACCATGTGGCCCAGTGAGTCTGTTCTCCCATTCATTACAATCATGGCTAATCTTCAGCTTCATCTCCACTCTATCGCCTGCTGCCCATATGCCTTGATTCCCTGAGACACCAAAAGTCTGTGCATCCCAGCCTTTTATATTCAACGCTGAAGCATCCACAGCCCTCTCGAGTATAGAATTACAAAGATACATAACCCTTTGATTGAGTGAAGAAATCTTTCCTCAACTCGGACCAAAATCAGCATTCCCTTAACAGGGGCAAAATCTCAGGATGATATTTAGTGAGGATAGTTTGTAAAGCTGCGCAGCAACATCCTAACAACTCAGCTTTACTTTATTAAAATGAAAACCAGTGCAAATCTGAGAAAATTATCAGGTTTACAATGGGAGTATTGTTAATGGTCAGAGTTGATTATGTTTGATTAAGGATGGAGGGTACACAGAGTCAGGTGGGACACTGGGTTAATAGCTAGGAGGCAGAGATCAGTAATTTGCATTCTGTGAATAAACCTTCATCTGGCTTGGGTCCATTTAACAAATATTTGGCAGGGATGAGCCAATGATTATGGTTAAAAAAAAAACAAATTTTGCACATCATATCCATTTAGTCTTGGTGTGATTTGTGTGCCAATGTGTAATATTTATGTTGATTTAGTTCCACTTGAACAATCACTGCAGACCACACCAGACACTGGCTTGAATTTTCCCCCTGTTGACAGCTTCACAAAAGGACATTCCCAACAGCCATCAACATGAAACCATCTCTAATCAGCTGTAACAAAAACAGAAAATGACGGAAAATCCCAGCAGGTCTGACAGCATGTGAAGAAGGAACAGAGCTAACGTTTGTCATCCAGACTCGAAACATTGGATGGCAAAACATTAGCTCAGTTCCCTCTCCACAGAAGCTGTTAGACCTGCCTGGATTTTCCAAAATTTTCAGTTTTTGTTTCAGATTCGAGCATCCGCAGTAACTTGCTTTTATCTAATCTGCTGCAATTTCCTCCCAATGTTCTTGCTAGCCATTAAGGGAACGTAAAAGCAGGATTGGGAGAAGATTATCAAAACTCAGCACAAAAAAGTTGATTTCTTGGGAAGTTCAGTGCCATCAAGAAGTCCGGAAATATTAAGTGAGAGTTATTTGGCGGATCAGTCCAGATGTCTGATGAGCAGGAACCCACCAGCATATTCAAGTGACCCCACACCTCCTCCTGAGATTTGTACTTCTCTCTGCAACCCAACCATGACAGGCACTACAGCGTAAACGTACAAGTGTATCGTTCTCATATCCAATGTTGAGCTAATGTTTTTGATGTTTCTGTTGTGACAAGTCACACGGTTTGCCCATCAACCACATTCTCTATCACTCTGATAGAAGGAACTACACTGGTCAGCTTGCAACATGCTAGTCACAGATGTTTCAGAGTCCAAGGTCAAATACTAGGCTTATACAGCACTCATTGCTGTTAGAATGTAACCAGTGACAACTTTGTATTGGATGTAATGTGACCAATGGGAAGAAGATGTAAGAGTCAGCTGACCCAGTAAACCATGGAACCAATTACAGAGTGATGTAATAGTCAGCTGACCAGCTGATTCACTATAAATAAGGAACTATGTAGAATTGTAGAGAGCTTGGAGTGGCCCAGGGTGGGGCCCCAAGTTTGGAGTAATGATGTTTCTTTATTGAACCCCTTCTTTGAAGAGTTCCTTCTGAAGAAACAATTGCTTCATATAGGTCTTGTGCGAGTGGCTTTCACTAAGATGAGTGCTGCTTTTTCTATGATGCAGTAAGAAGTCTCACAACACCAGGTTAAAGTCCAACAGGTTTATTTGGTAGCAAAAGCCACTAGCTTTCGGAGCGCTGCTCCTTTGTCAGGTAAGTGGGAGTTCTGTTCACAAACAGGGCATATAAAGACACAAACTCAATTTACAAAATAATGGTTGGAATGCGAGTTTATACAGTAATCAAGTCTTAAAAGTACAGACAATGTGAGTGGAGAGAGGGTTAAGCACAGGTTAAAGAGATGTGTATTGTCTCCAGCCCGGACAGTTAGTGAGGTTTTGCAAGTCCAGGCAATTCGTGGGGGTTACAGATAGTGTGACATGAACCCAAGATCCCAGTTCAGGCCATCTTCATATGTGCGCAACTTGGCTATCAGTCTCTGCTCAGCGACTCTGCGTTTTCGTGTGTCGTGAAGGCCGCCCTGGAGAACGCTTACCCGAAGATCAGAGGCTGAATGCCCGTGACTGCTGAGGTGTTTCCCAACAGGAAGAGAACACTCCTGCCTGGTGATTGTCAAGCGGTGTTCATTCATCCATTGTCGTAGCGTCTGCATGGTCTCCCCAATGTACCATGCCTCGGGACATCCTTTCCTGCAGCGTATAGGTAGACAATGTTGGCCGAGTTGCAAGAGTATGTACCGTGTACCTGGTGGATGGTGTTCTCACGTGAAATGATGGCATCCGTGTTGATGATCCGGCACGTCTTGCAGAGGTTGCTGTGGCAGGGTTGAGTGGTGTCGTGGTCACTGTTCTCCTGAAGGCTGGGTAATTTGTTGCGGACAGTGGTCTGAACACCATCCATGTACGTGGCATGGTACATTGGGGAGACCATGCAGACGCTACGACAACGGATGAATGAACACCGCTTGACAATCACCAGGCAAGAGGGTTCTCTTCCTGTTGGGAAACACTTCAGCAGTCATGGGCATTCAGCCTCTGATCTTCGGGTAAGCGTTCTCCAAGGCGGCCTTCACGACACACGACAACGCAGAGTCGCTGAGCAGAGACTGATAGCCACGTTCCGCACACGAGGACGGCCTCAACCGGGATCTTGGGTTCATGTCACACTATCTGTAACCCCCACTACTTGCCTGGGCTTGCAAAATCTCACTAACTGTCCCGGCTGGAGACAATACACACCTCTTTAACCTGTGCTTAACCCTCTCTCCACTCACATTGTCTGTACTTTTAAGACTTGATTACCTGTAAAGGCTCGCATTCCAACCATTATTTTGTAAATTGAGTTTGTGTCTTTATATACCCTGTTTGTGAACAGAAATCCCACTTACCTGACAAAGGAGCAGCGCTCCGAAAGCTAGTGGCTTTTGCCACCAAATAAACCTGTTGGACTTTAACCTGGTGTTGTGAGACTTCTTACTGTGTTTACCCCAGTCCAACGCCGGCATCTCCACATCATTTTCTATGATGCTCCGTGGAATAAGTGTGGGCTGAATGAGGAACAGGCACATGCTGTAGTAATTCTCCACCAGTAGATGGTGCACTTGCCTTTGCTATGAATTATTCCAGCGTTTATGTGGCTGTAGATAAATGAAGGCAAAAACTCAACTAAAGACAAATTGAACACCAACGAGCACCATCTGGGAGACTGGGCAACAGTGGGTGACTTAGCAAAATATTCACACCATCAGATACTTGTGCAATGGGGACAGCTGTGACGTATCAGGAGGATTAACAGTCACAGACTTAGCTAGAGCTCACCTTGCTTACAGAAGAATTGTTTTAAAAAGTACATATGTTTCAAATAATAAAACTGGAACCAGAATTATTATAGTCAAGTCTTAATTCCTGGGGAAAAAAATGCCTAATTCAAGCAACACTGTTAGGGAGCTACACTCCAGATGATACAAGGGGACATGTGGAGGATTCTATGAAAGTGCTCAGCCCTGGCATCATCTCATCTTCACGTCACTCATGGATGGTTTGTTTCATTCACACCTCCACCAGCTGACCGTGTTACTGTATAAGCAACTGCCCGGCCTTCAACGTGTCTCAGTCAAAGCTGAGAATTTGTGGTCTGTGCTTTGTGGTTTTAAAAAAAAACAATGAACGAGAAGACAAACAATGGAATTCTTCCAAACTATTTTTTGCGAGAGGGCACAGAGTAAAAAAAAACAATCAGGTGTGGCTGCTCTGCCACATGAGTAATTTTAACAGCTTAAAGTGTACAAGCCTTAGAGACCTTATTACTGACTGTCATAGTCAGCACAAGATGCTTACTTACTCAATCCATGGGTGTGCCCCTGGCAGTTATTGTTATAAGTATGACGCATAGATTTAGCAAGTTCACTGTTAAGGTCGTAACAAAAGAAATCTCATCAAAATCACTAACTGCTGCAAGTATTAGACTAAATCACAGTAAGTCTCAAGAACGGTGGCACTGTGGTTAGCACTGCTGCCTCACAGCGCCAGGGACCCGTGTTTGATTCCTGGCTTGGGTCACTGTCTGTGTGGAGTTCGCACATTCTCCCCATGTCTGCTTGGGTTTCCTCCACGTGCTCCGGTTTCCTCCCACAGTCCAAAAATGTGCGGGTTAGGTGGATTGGCCATGGTAAAATTGCCCCCTAGTGCTAAGTAAAAAGGAGAGTCAGTGGTGACAAGATGGTTGCTCCTTCAGCACAGTAATTAGAGTTTGAATCCAATTACTGATGAACTAGGTAGCCCATAGAATCCCTGCGGTGCAGAAGGAACCAAGATTGTGCCGGAGCGAGGAGTCTTCTTGCAAGCTGTGCCCAGCATACCTGCAAATTCTATCTATTACTCTCATTCTGTGCTTCTCAAACTTCATTCTAACTCTTATAAACTCTCTAACAATGCTTATCTTTCTCGACACCCTAGCTATGGCTGTAACAACTACATTCTACACTCTCTCGTTTCCTTCTCTATGAACGGTATGCTTTGTCTGTATAGCGCGCAAGAAACAATACTTTTCACTGTATCCCAATACATGTGACAATAATAATTCGAATCAAATCCGGCCCATTGAGTCCTTGAAAGTCAGCTTTTAGGGATGATCGAGATACAATACCTCTGGCATTGGCCAACCCATACAAGTCAATCCATTATTACAACAGGCTTTGCATAGTCTTAGAATATAACTCAAGTTGACATCAATTAGAAAGGAAAATTGCACTTTTTAAAAAATGATAAAAATAATGCAAGTTACTAATTGTTGGAAGGGATGAAATGAAAGGAATTTCATGACTGGCATGTTTTCTCACAGATCATAGAATCCTACAATGCAGAAGGAGGCCATTCGGCCCATCGAGTCTGCACCGACCATAATACCACCCAGGCCCCTATCCCCATAACCCCATGCATTTACCCTGGCTAATCCCCCTGGCTCTAGGGGGCAATTTTAGCATGACCAATCCACCTAACCTGCACATCTTTGGACTGTGGGAGGAAACCGGAGCACCCGGAGCAAACCCATGGAGACATGGGGAGAATGTGCAAACAGTGACCCGAGGCCAGGAATCGAACCCGGGTCCCTGGCGCTGTGAGGCAGTAGTGCTAACCACTATGCCACCATGCCGCCCAGTTACTGCTCCTCAGTTGGGATGAATAAATCAGTCCACACCAGCACTCAGGGAATGTATTCTGTTCTTTTTAAACTTTGTAAATAAACACCTCAGCAGCAGTTATTTTGCCAATATAATGGTGAATGAGGACAGTTTCAACATCTCATTGCATGCATTTTCAAACCATGATGACATTTTTTAAACAAATATTTTGGTGAAAGACTTCAGGGAGGGAAAGAGGGAAAAGCTACAAATGATTTTGTTACGACATCACATGCAAGTGAGACACAACACTATCAGCACAATTTGCCTTCATCAGAAAGAAGAAGCATTAGGATATAAAGAGTTTTCTTACTGAAAGTCTGCTGCAAAGTCACCCAGCTCTTAGAGGCTGCGGACGATTCCTGTTGTAAGGCACTGCTGCTCTTGGACTTGGGAACAGTTTTCCAGGAAGGACCGGAACTGATGGGTTTCTTGGCATTTGTTTCCCTTCAAATAGAGCAGCACACACAGAGCACCTCAGAGAAATTGACATTTACTATAAGGCACATAAGTGCCCACTTAGACAGATGGATTATAGCAATTACCACAGGTATAATGGAAAATGAAATAAATGGAGGCTACCAGCAGACAGCAGTGTCACCTTGCAATAGGGAACAGATTGCAAACTTAAAGACAAGGCAGTATTTTTATGATAAACCATCTTGTGTCCTATCATTTATTTCATTGCAATCTAGTTGTTGCAGAGCAATGCTTATAATTTATGGTATCAAATGTATTAAATGGTTTGTACCATGTACATTCACACACGTGCAAGCCCTATTAAAATTAAGTGGTTTTGCCAATATATTTATTTCCTGACTGAAAGTGAGAAGTAAACTATACTTCAATCATAACTGTCAGTCAAAGAAACAAAGTCTATTAGTACAATAAAAATCCCATAGTGCTATTGCCAATCTTTCTGCTGCTACTGAATATACAGCCCATGATAAATGTATCAGACATTAAGCTGCACACACGGTCAAGCTTGAATTTTATTTGCACTTAGGAATATTGATATTGGAAAAAATATATGCACCAACATTTTTGAAAGTGACTAGAAGCTTTGTACAAGGGGAAGTTCCTGAACGTTTGTGTTTTTAACAAACAATATGAAGCAAAATGAAACTTATGACCAAGAAGTGCTAAGTAATCAAATGCCTGATTTTACCTGAAAGGATTGGTATTAGAGTTGTGCACTCCTGCTGGAATCCCATCAGTAACTGAAGTATCCAAACTCACTGGACTGTTGCTGTTGCGCTCACTGCTTTCATAACCAGATTCCATTCTCTGAATAAAACATTCATTTTCTCCCAAACTGTGGATCCCAGTTTGTTGCATACCTTTACCAAGATAACCAGTCTTCTCATATCTGTCATTACTTAAGTGTACGCCTTTCACTTCATTCTTTGTATTGTCCAGTGCTAAAGGGGCTCCCCCAACTCCTACTGAACTTTCGGTCTTATTGTGGTTATAATCTTTAGTGTCATCTTCGAACGTTGCATTCATCTGTGTATAACATGCAACCCTCCTTTTCTCTTTTGTGAAAATACTGTCAATATTGAGGACCTCCCGTTTGGGTTTCCACAAGTAAGTCTTTGACCTGTTCGATAAGCTCGATTTGGATTCGCTGCTCGTGCTTTCCATTTCCCAGTCTCGTGACTGTCCGCCTGACATTCGGAAGCAATCATTTTCGACAGGCTCAATCGCCTTTGCTGGAAATGATTTGCTGTTACTCTGGTCTTGGTTATGTGACGGTCGATTATGAATAATATTGCTCATGGTTTCTCTGAAGTCCTTTAATCTACTAGTAGCAGGTTTTGGTCCAGCTCTCGGGGCTTGCTTTTCTTTCAGTGTTTCACCTACAATTTCAGACACGAAAGACACAAAGGCTAAAGCATGCACAAGAGCAGCACCCCACTATTCACAGGCACCCACCACCCTACACTTCCAATCGCTATAACATTTCTAGATAGATTCCTTTCCTCACCTTCACTGTGATAACCACAGGACGGAACTTCATCTGATTTCTCTGGTTTCCCCCGATTATCAGGGTGCCTAGGCCGGCTGGAACTCCGCCTTCTATCCACAGAAATCCCTTTTTTGAAAGGAGGTCGGTGATTAGATTCACTGTCTGTATGATGTCCTGAGACAAAATATCAATTTCTCAAGATAAAAATAATATTTATAAAGAAGCTGGCAGGGACAACTCCATAGATCCCTGCCTCCAACTTATTGACTAATACACAACTGTTAATAATGACGGTGAAAATATTACCTGTAATGCATGATAGCAACATTTTAGCATTATCAAACAACGCTGTGTCTTTGAATGTAATTACACTGCAGTTACTGATCACACATCTCAAATGCATTGAGGTTCCCTCACTACTGATAAATTTAGTTTTGAGAGCATGAGAGCCTACACAAATATATATAATTTCAAAAGCTCTACTGGAAATTGTAAAAAAAAATCTTTCTAACTCCAATTGCCTATCTTTCTTATCCATTCCAAGCTTCCCATGTCATATGAAGACATAGATTTTCTGTTCCTTCACTGTCACTGGGTGAAAAAGCCTGGAACTCTCTCCCTAACACCACCATCTAGAATGCAGTGATTCAAGAAGGCACCTCACAACCACCTCCTCTAGGCAATTAAGGATGGGCAATAAATGGTGGCCTAGCCAACAATGCCCACATCCCATAAATTAATTTTGAAAGTAATTGGAGCAGGAGTAGGCCATTCAGCCACTGAAGCCCATTCCACCATTTAATAAGATTGTGGTCTCAACTTTCTTGTTTATCACCTTCTGATGCCTTTGTCAGTCAAGAATTGATCTAACTCAGCCTTATGACTCAGCCTGGATTGCTCTTGGAGGAAGAGAATTCCACAGTCCAATGACCTGAGAGAGAAAAACATTCTCCTCATGCCTGTCTTAAATGAGAGAACCCTTACTTTTAAACTGTGTCCCATAGTTCTAACCTCTCTCGTAGGAGGAAATATCCTTGCAGCAGCCTACCTGTCAAATCACCTCAGGATCTTATTCAACAAGATCACCTCTTATTCTTCTAAATTCCAAAGGATGCAGGCCTAACCTGACCAACCTTTCTTCTTAAGGCAACCACTTCATTCCAGTTATCAGCTACATGAACCTTCTTTGCACTTCTTTTAATGCAATTTTATCTCCTCTTAAATATGGATATCAAAACTGTACAGTACTCCAATGCCCTGTACAACTGTACATAACTTCACTACTTTTATATTCCATTCCCCTTGCAATAAACAAAAACATTCCATTGCCTTCCTAATCTCTTGCTGTACCAGCAGAATATGTTTTTGTGATTCATGTACCAGGACACCCCGATCCCTCTGTATCTCAAGAGTTCTGCAACACTATCTGTCTAAATAATATGATACTTTTCCATTCTTCCTGCCCCGAGGACACGTTCACACTTTCCCAAATTATACTAATCTGACAAATATTTGCCCAATTAACCTATCTCAATCCCTTGCAAAATTGTTATGCCCTCTTCATATCTTAGTCTCCTACCTATCATGCTGCATTTAAATGCTATTATATGTGCAATTTCGTCCTTGAAAAAATTACCCTTAAAAGTTCTACACATCCCTCTTTTAAAAGGGACAGTCAGCCATTTGCTCAACAGTCAATGAAACCCATCATCATGGTCAAAAGTGTTCAACCCAAGCTACTAAGAAATCCACACAATCTCCAAATCTGTGCCAATGTCCACTGCAAGTCCCTGCCTGAGTCTCTGCAATCAGGTTCCCACCTCTACTACAGCAGCAAAAAACTGCCAATTAATGTCATCAATATGAATAATACTGCCTTACCCTGAGTCTTTCTGCTAACATTCCACGGCACATGCCTCTTCTAAAGCTTCTTCACGGTTGTCCAGCTCAGTGGAGGTGTCCTCATTTGATTCTATGCTAAGATGAGGGTAGCCAGGATATATCCAGCAAGTTTCTCTTTCTGCATTCTGTGTCCCCCCCCCTCCCCAGAGTCCCAATGATCATTTCCTCCTTTTCCTCAACAACTACTGCGCATTAGTGACATCAACGCCAGGTAGAGGTTCAACTTTCATATGTGTGCTGATGACATCCATTTCTACCTTTCCATTGCTCTAAACTCCTCCAGGGTCTTTGTCCACGAACTAGATCAATCATAATTTCCTTCAGTTTTTGTTGAGACTGGTCTTACAGGCACCTTCAGCATTTACTACAAACTCTACACCTATGCCACTGTTTCCGCCTGCCTCTGCAGTTGAACAAGATTCTTATAATCTTGTTGTCCTCCTCAACCCAAAGCAAAGCCTCAGGCTCAATATCCTCATCATTACAAAGGCCAGCTCCTTCCACCTGCAGAGTTCCTTCTGCAACCTTCTTCCTAACAAATACTTCTTTGGCTTGGCATTCTTTTCTTTTTATTATACCTTCAAATGTATTCAACGTTTTTTAGGTTGCAAGATTGTTTAATGGCAAGAGCTGTTTTGAGAGTTACACACACTTGATTTATTAACCACAGAGAGCTTAGGCAAGGTTTGGTACAGATGTACTGCTGAACTTCAGCCTAAGGCTATGTGGCTTACTAATACAAAGCATCGATAATTTTTTGATTGCCTGTGCAACCATGATCACCCCATCAATGGGGGATTGAGTTTACTGGATTACCTGCGGCCTCATTAGAAAACTCCCCACTTCCCAATGATTGGTTTACCATTCCCAGTCCCTCTGGCTTGTCAAGCTGGCTGATCAATCAATAGTGTCCATAACACAGCAAGCAGTGACCCATTTAAACAGCATCAAAACCTGCAAGTGATTGCAGAATAGCTAACAGATATGGTAACCACTTGTTAAAAAGTGACCAGGTTACTGATACTCAAGAAGTTTCCCCAGACTTTATGGAGATTATTTTGGGTGATTAAAATACTTCAATTTCAGTTTGGCAGTTAATATACTGGATGAAATGACATGTCTATTCCATACTACAATGCATTAAAAGTATTAGCTAATTTCTCTGAACCCATAAGTTTTTTTAAAAAAAGGAAAATACAAGATTTAGTTCCCTTAACAGGTTATGTACTCAAATATGACCTATATTTTCAAATGGTCTTTTAAAAAAAAAACACCTCCGCTTAAAGACTTGGATGGAACATTTATGAGAATTGAATCAATTTCTTTTTCAGTTTTTAATTACACTTCAATTTATGATAAAAATTCTAAATTTACAATCCTTTATTATCTTAATTTAATCCATTTTGCCAGGATCTGCACTGCCAGAGATTGATTTTCGATTCTTAAGGCTATGCATCAGTTTTAAATTTATAGTACCTGTGTCCCTGCTGCTCTGAGAAGCTGTATCATTCTCCATGTTATAAATCACTGTACCCTGCGAGTCAGAGGAGAAATGGCTGACCGTAGACTCATGATGACTGTGTTTGTAATGGTAGCTCTCATTAGAAGAATCTGTCCTGCTGTCACTTGATATAGACGGCTCTCTTCCTGCAAAAAGACAAGCCATAAAAACATAAAAACATCAGCCAGTAAGACTATCCAGAGCACGTCACAAATTCCAGTTATACCTGTCATCTCAATCGGCTTTGCTGCAGACCAGTTGTGGCAAACACTTTCAAGGGAGTGAAAGCCAGCAGAGGAGACAGAAGCCTTATCTTTTTACAACAGTCAGGCACCAATGAATCAAGTCTTAATCTACACACAAGGCTTTCAAAATCAGCAACTTTCAAGGAAAATAGCTTCAAAACGTAATCGCTACATGGTCACCTTTATCAGTTAGAAACAGGAAACCAAGTACTGTGCTTAACAAGTAAACACTTGATACAAACTTTCCCCAAACAATATATCTAAAGAATATTAAATCCTTAATAAGTGAATCCCATTGTCAGCACTGGGAGATGGAAAGAATTACAACAAAGAATTGCAATAAAAGTTTGTGTGCTTTGATTGTGAATATATTGGTTGGAACAGTGACTGAAGATGACAAATGCAGGGGAACTAATGAGCAGAAATACAGCAACAACTAACAACTCCCTTCTCCATGTTCTCACCTTTCCCTACCTTTCAATTCCAAAACCTGAGTGCCATTCCAGAGGAACTAGCGACCCTCTGGTGCCTGGGCATGTATTGCCCCTTCTTAAAGTGGCCTCGACAATTAATGCTGTGATCAGGCCTGATTCTGCCATTAGCCAATGTTCTCTTGCGCACTGTCCTTTTGCTGAATCTCAGTCTAACCAAAAGTGTAACGGCAAACTGAAGTGCCATCTGAAATCTGCTACCACAGTAGAGGTTGGAGGATTAAAATTGTGCATCTCAGTAACACTGGTAGTGCATTTACCAATGTTGCATTTCTAATGCTATTTTTCAATTTGCTCTCATGACTCCACTTACTAATGGCATTCTGAACAAGTTTCAAAAAAAGGCACAAGAAAGTCTGGCACTAACTCTACACAGGAAAAGACTGCTCTCATTCTCACCAGCAAAACCTAATTTTTGGAATAAACATTAAGTTTCCAGAGGAAGTTGGTGAACATTTGTAAAAACAGACCATTTCACAACAAATGAAAATCAATTTCAAAACAAAGGCTATATTAATACTTCAGTTTCTAGAGTTAGTTCACAGAATAATAGGTCGCTGATGGCAAGAACCGCATTTACTGCCCATCCCTATTTTCCCTTGACAATTTGGTGGTGAGCCACCTTCTTAAGCTGCTGCAGTCCATGTGCTGTAGGCATGTCCATAGTGTTTGGTAGGGAGTTCCTGGATTTTGATCCAGTGACAATGAAGGAATAGCAACTTTTTTTTTGAATAGCAACTTACTTCAAGACGAAACAGTGAGTGATTTGGAAGGGAACCTGGAAATAAGACATTCCTACAGGCCCATTCCTCCAGACCCATTCCTCCACCTGGTCATGCTGAGCCAAATGCAACTAGGGATTTTTAAAAAAAATCAATCATAGAAATATTACAGCACATTTAGCCTGTTGAATATGTGCCGGCTCTCTGCCACATCAGTTTAACTAGTCCGACTGTTCGGTCTTTACCCTATAGCCCTGGAAATTTCGCCCCTTCAGCTGCTGATCCATCTCCCTTTTGAAAGCCCCCCTCGCCAAAAAAATCTACTAGACAATATATTCCAGATCCTAACCACCTGTTGCACAAAAACACTCTCTCATGTTGTCTTTTGCTTTAAACTGGTGTCCTCTACTTGTTGACATTCCTGTCAATGAAAATAGTTTCTCTTTATTTCTTCCATCAAGATTTCTGATAGTTTGGAACACCTCTATCAAACCTCCTCTCAAATCTTTCTTCTCTGTGGAGAACAACCCCAAATTTTCCACCCTATCCATGGAACTGAAGTCTCGACCCCTGAATACTTACACGCACTCACTTTAAAGCCTTTAAAATAATAAGTCATAATTACCTGAATCCTCACTGTCATAACATGTTCTGCTGTACTGATGAGAATCTGCCAGGGGCAGATCTTGTACAGACACAGGAGTGCCTCTTGGATCTGCATACAAAAGGAGCAATGGCTGATAGTGGCTCTTAATGCATCTGGTCACTACGTCTTTCCATTTGGGTCCAATCTAAATTGAAAGTACAAAGAATTGCAACACGAGTGTTGTTACTGTATTGCATTATTCACACAAACAGTTTCAACTTCTGTTACACAGGCATTCATAATTCGAATACATCTAAAAACATGGCCTTCATAGAACTTAAATTGTACTGGATCTTGTTGTGTGTTAACCCATTTATGTCTGTGCAGGATCAGGAAACTGGAGCAATTTACACTTTGCAACAATAGCAAACAATGTATTCATTCACTTCCATTGAGAAATAAATCGATTAAACATGATTTCCCTTTCATAAAACAATGTTGACTGCCTGATTACCTTGAATTTTTCCAAGTGTCCCGCTATATCTTTAATAATGGCTTCTTAACATTTTCCCTATGAATGATGTTTTGTGCTCTGTTCCCACCCCCACCCCTTCTGAATAAAGGAACAACATTTGCTGTCTTCCAATCGAATGGAACCCTCCCAAATCTAGGGAATTTTAGAAAATTAAAACCAATGCATTAACTATCTCATTAACCACTTCTTTCAAGACCTTAGCATGAAGTCCTTCCAGACCTGAGGATTTTTCAGCCCGCAGTCCCTACAATTTACTCCGTACCACTTAACTGGTGATTTTTAATTTTCGCCAGTTCCTCCCTTCCATTTCCTGATTTACAGCTATTTCTGGGAATTTACTTGTGTCCTCGACAGTGAAGACTAATGGAAATTAATTCACCTGCCGTAGCCTTACTTTCCATTACCAATTCCCCAAACACACTTTCCATTGGTCCGGCCATCATACTGTTAACGGTTTTGTTATTTAAATAGCTGTAGAAACTCTTACTAGCTAGCTTTGTCTTGTACTCTAGTCTTTCCCTGCTTATTAATCTTGTCATTCTTTGATGTTCTTTATATTCCATCCAATCTTCTGACCTGCCATTCATCTTTGCACAAATATATGATTTTTCTTTAACTATAATACAATTTTTAACTTTTTTAGTTAACCATGGATGACAGGTCCTCCCCTTGGAATTTTTTCTCTCGTTGTAACGTGCACTGAGAAGCAGCTTCAGAGTTGGGGGGGGGGGGGGGGGGGGGGAGGGGGGGGGGGCACTGTGTGTGTGGTTGCCTTCCAGCAACATTCATTCAGACATGACTGTCTAAATTTACAGTTCAAGCATCATTATAAATCATATACAGGGGAAGCAAAGGCATGAGCTAAGCATAAGACAGCTGAACACAAGGCTGTCACAGTTACTTTATTCATGCACTGAATGCAGTTATCGCCTACACTGAGCTAATTCACCACTTAAATGTCAGTAATATTATGATTCAAACTAAAATACATCAATGCAAAATTGCAGCATTTTGGGTAAAGAATTCATACCTCTTTCACATGGGCATCATCAAAATACATCCATTTGCGAATCTTCGTTTGGAAAAAGAAGGTGGAATAGTGTTTACCATAGTAACACACCATCCCTACCAAATAGAGCTCTGTGTGTTTAGCTTTGTCATCTGTCACCCGATAAAACAGCTGTAAAATATAAAGAATATCCATAGGACCCAGATGAAATTGTGGTGGACTACATCTAAAGCAGCTTTAGTTTACAAGGGAGAGAAATATCTGTATCAATCCTTGCTTTAGTTATTCTAACCTTTCAGAAAACAAAACGGCAAATCTCATCAACAAATGTACAAGATGAAACACTGATTAAATTATCTGGAATCAAACAATAGTCAGTGTTATGTGCAAGTCAATCTTCCTATTTTAAGAGGCTAGCATGCTGAATTTGCTTGCAGTGTGACCTTGTTGGAAACCACACTATGTTGCAGGCACCAAGGCTCCAAAATATTCTGGAAGATACTCAAGGGGGTTTACAGGTCATTCATTAATGAGGGAATTGTAAGAGGAAAATTATTCATAGCATTGGAGGAAAAGTCTGAGAGGAACATAAACAAATTTTGTGGCTAATATTGAGTTTCTACATTCTTTGCTTTACTTTTTCCATCTCACTGTAGACTGGCCAAGAGCGAATTGTGATAGTCTCATATCATGAAAATAGCAACAATTATTTTAAAATCCGTTTTACTGTTAATAACCATCAAGTTTGTCAGATATTTTTGGTTCAATATAGGTCTGACCAACATGATCGATGAAGGTTTTAGACAATGGACTAAGACTACATTTACACAACAATTGTAGAGCTGGTGCAAAGTGATTTCAGTTTCTAATCTGAATGCAATAGTACAAATATAGTTTGAGGCCCAGAACAAAAAACTACAATTCATTTTTAAATTCAGAAAGAGTTTCATTTTTTGCTGTTTCCATAGGACTGAAATAATACATGATAATCAAGTGGAATGTGGAAAATAGACTCAAATTGACAAGACAATTACTGAAAAGAAACATACAGTTACCATAACAAATGCTGGGACTGCTGAGTTATTTGGTCAGTTTCTGACTGATTTGATTTCTGCATTCCAGACCGCAATGCTACCACTTAGAAAAAAGTGCAATGCAATTAATGGATATTCCAAGACTTAATTAAAGCTTCAGGTCTCTGTGTCAAATGTTTTAATAGGTAAAATGGCATTTAAAAAGAAAGCTATAAGCTTTCCTGCTGCTAAGGTAACCAGCAAACAATTATTCCCATTTTCCAAACACGGAATTGAAACATGGCACAACATTGTAAAACAGCTTTTCCTTCGCAAAATCTAACCAAATCACAAATAAAATCCCCAGACTGACCCTCGCACAATAACTGTATTTTTAAATCCATAGCAGCAGAATTTGAGAGCCACATCAGTATGCAGCATTTTACAGAAGTCGTGCAGTGAATGCTGCCAAATGGTTGATGCAATAAATTAATTCAATCTTTTTTACAATGATGAAAGCTTTCAAAGTAGCCTGAAACTTCTGTTGCCAA
This sequence comes from Mustelus asterias, assembly GCF_964213995.1. Classification (NCBI taxonomy): domain Eukaryota; kingdom Metazoa; phylum Chordata; class Chondrichthyes; order Carcharhiniformes; family Triakidae; genus Mustelus; species Mustelus asterias. Next base: position 2,905,607 of record NC_135828.1, on the reverse strand, counting down.
AACCTGCTCTAAGATGCAAAAAAAATGTACAAAATAGGCTGCTGGTCAATAACCTCAAAGCTGATTTCCGCCTGAAATACATTGTGTAAAAGCCAAAATAAAAACTCTTTCTTAAACCAAGAACACAGTCTAGCTTCACATCTTTATTAACTCCCAATATTCTACTTATTCTATGTATGACCAGGATAACAAAGTTTTACAAAGGATAGTTCTCTACAAACCAGCTTGCAAAACTATAAGCCAATTGATCTGTATTTGAAACAATGAGTGGTGAAAGAAGCAACATTAATGCAGAATAAATAAACTGTATTAAAACCAAAATCACACGGATAACAAACTTGCTTTTATGAGTGCAATTGCTAACAGACTTTCTACGATCTAAAAATTATACTTGGTAAGTTTTAGCCTTTACAAAGATTAAATGTCTACAAAACAAATCTTCAGCTCATCAATGATAAATGGACAGTGTGGCTCTGTCTATCGTACACATTAAAACATAGGAGCAAGAATTGGCCATTCAACCCATCAAGCCTGTTCTGTTATAACAAAGGCGACACAGTGGCACAGTAGTTAGCATTGCTGCCTCACAGCGCCAGGGTCCCAGGTTCAATTCCGGCCTCGGGTCACTGTCTGTGCGGAGTTTGCAAGTTCTCCCCGTATCCGCATGGGTTTCCTCCCACAGTCCAGAGATGTGCGGGTTAGGTTCATTGGCCATGCTAAACTGACCCATGTGTCAGGGGGATTAAATGCGTGGGTTTCTGGGAAAAAGGGCCTGGGTGGGATTGTGGTCGGTACAGATTCGATGGACCGAATGGCCTCCTTCTGTACTGTAGGGATTCTATGATAAAGCGAAACACTGGATTCTGGAGATCTGAAATAAAAATGAAGTGTGAGAAAATTTCAGCAAGTCTGTCAGCATCTTAGAGAAGGAAACAGAGTACACATTTTGAATCCAATGTCTCTTTATTGGAACTCAAACCCAGTTCCAAAGAAAAGTCACACTGGGCTCAAAAGGTGAACGCTGTTTCTCTCTCCACAAATGCTGCCAGACATGCTGAGTTTTTCGAACACTTCCTATTTTTAAGCCTATTCTGCTATTGTATTAGGTCCTGGTTCATCTCCATTTCCCTGTCTCTAACCCATATCCCCTGATATAATGACCAAAAAAAAAATCTATTGGAACTGGAACTTAATAGGATTGAAGGTAAGCCTATATATCAGCCTAGGTAGGGACATGACTGGCGCAACTTGTGGGCCGAAGGGCCTGTTTGTGCTGTATTTTTCTATGTTAATCTTCAAAATTTCAGTTGAGCAGACATCCATTACTTTTTAAGGGAAAAGTTCCAGATTTCCACTACCCCTTTGAAAGTGCTTCCAGATTTCACTCCTAAAATTCCTAGTTCTAATATTAAAGATTGTGCCTCTTGGTTCTGATTTTCCCACCAGTGGAAATGGCTTCTTGCTAGCTATCCACTCAAATACCTTTATCATCATGTTAAAGATTTCAATCAGATCACACCTGAATCTTTTAAACTCAAGTTGATGTAACCTGTCTTCCCCATCTGTTCCAATTACTTTGTGTGCCTGTGCACTAACTTACAATGGTTCCTTACCCAACCCTTTTTTTTACAGTTCTAGTTCAATCATTCTGAAAACATTCCAATTTATCTTACTCAAGCCCATATTGAATCATCTCATATTTCTCCACTCTGAACTCCACCCGATACAACTTTATTCATTCACTTTGTCCCTGTCTCTTTGTAACTTCATGTTCCCATCGACACAGCTTATTATGCCCTGAACCTAGAAATACAAATTTTGACTCCTCCATCCATATGATGTAAAGCTGAGGCCCCAGTGCAGAATCCTGAGCAACACCACCCGTCACATCCCTTCAACCACAAAATATTCATTCTTCTCCCAAATCTTCGTCTCCTACCTATGTATCAATCTATGTTAAAAAAAATTGTATCCAATTCTGTCTGCTTTCATTTTTGCTAACTATCTCTTGTACGGGACCTTAACAAATGTATTCTGGAAAGCCATTTAGGCAACCACTAAAGAACGTCCCCTGTCCACCTTGCTCCTGGTTTCAAGAAATCTAACGAGTTTCGTCAGATATGACATACCCATTATTAATCCAATTCAATTCAAGCGCTCAGTTGCTGATAACTTCCAGTAACTAATCCCACCTCCCCCTCCACCCTCCTCCCCCCCCAGCTGATGTTAAACTGATGGGTCTGCTCTTCGTAAATACAAGTGTGCTATTCATAATTTTCCAATCAATCAAAAGGCACACTTCCTGAATCTGGAGACCTCAAGAAAATTTTGGCAAATTTTCTAATTCACTCACCAATTTGTTTTAAATTCTTTGGGGTGAAAATAATCAGATACTGGACATGTGCCTATCTTAAGTCCCATTATTTTCTCCTTTGCTTCAATTAAGGTCACCTGCTTGACTTGGTTTAGGTTCCTTGTTACTGCTGGTATTTTCTAAAAATGGATACAAAGTACTCAATGCTGTTTCTATATTGTCCAATAATAAACAATAATGACCATCTTACATCTCCTAGTTTGAGGCATGTTCCTAAGCTATGGATGACATCTTCAGCAAGATCAGAATGATCCGAGTCCCAGACCAGACCGATAGTGATTATCTCGGGGGAGTTCATCAACACTTTGCGGATTCTGATCTTCTCACCACAGTTGCTCTGTAAAGGAAAGTTAAAAAAAAAATTAGTTCCCTACATGGTATCTATAAAACCAAAACAAACAAGAACAGCACCGAGTTTATGCAGTGCTCATTGAAACCTTAAAGTGAAGTTTCAGAGTCATAACTGACAGAAGGAAGCCATTTAGCCCAGTGAGTCCTTGCCAGTTCTCTGTAGAGCAATCCAGACAATCCCATTTCCCCACTCTATCCCCATAGTCTTGCAAGTTTATCTGCTTTAAGTGTCCATCCAAATTCCCATTGATATCATTAATCGTCTCCACTTCCACCATTCTTGAAGGCAACAGGTTGCAGGCCATTATCACTCTGGGTAAAAATGCTTTTCCTCATATCTCCTCTTGCCAGAACTTTGTTAAGACTCAGGAAAACGTTCTTGCTTTTCTATTGAAGCCGAAGGTCCCATATACTTTGCTTTTTACTTTCGCAATATGCCCTGCCCCCATCTTCAAAGATCTGGGCACATGAAACCTCGAGTCCCGCTGTCTGATACATCATTAGAACGGTGCCATGAAGTCTAAATTACTGCCTATCCCTTCTGCCAAAATACATCATCTCACACCTTTCTGTATTCAATTCTATTTATGATGTGGAGATGCCGGCGTTGGACTGGGGTAAACACAGTAAGAAGTTTAACAACACCAGGTTAAAGTCCAACAGGTTTATTTGGTAGCAAAAGCCACACAAGCTTTCGGAGTCCCAAGCCCCTTCTTCAGGTGAGTGGGAATTCTGTTCACAAACAGGGCATATAAAGACACAGACTCAATTTAAATGAATAATGGTTGGAATGCGAATACTTACAGCTAATCAAGTCTTTAAGATACAAACAATGTGAGTGGAGAGAGCATCAAGACAGGCTAAAAAGATGCGTATTGTCTCCAGACAGGACAGCCAATGAAACTCTGCAGGTCCAGGCAGGCTGTGGGGATTACAAATAGTGTGACATGAACCCAATATCCCGGTTGAGGAGCACTTCAGCGGTCACAGGCATTCGGCCTCTGATATTCGGGTAAGCGTTCTCCAAGGCGGCCTTCACGACACACGACGGCGCAGAGTCTCTGAGCAGAAACTGATAGCCAAGTTCCGCACACATGAGGACGGCCTCAACCGGGATATTGGGTTCATGTCACACTATTTGTAATCCCCACAGCCTGCCTGGACCTGCAGAGTTTCACTGGCTATCCTGTCTGGAGACAATACACATCTTTTTAGCCTGTCTTGATGCTCTCTCCACTCACATTGTTTGTATCTTAAAGACTTGATAAGCTGTGTATTCGCATTCCAACCATTATTCATGTAAATTGAGTCTGTGTCTTTATGTGCCCTGTTTGTGAACAGAATTCCCACTCACCTGAAGAAGGGGCTTGGGGCTCCGAAAGTTTGTGTGGCTTTTGCTACCAAATAAACCTGTTGGACTTTAACCTGGTGTTGTTAAACTTCTTACTGTATTCAATTCTATTTGCCAATTGTTAGTCCATTCTGCTAGCCTATGTCCTGTTGCAGTCAACTGAACACAAGAAACAGGAGTAGTGGACCATAATGCCCATCGAGCCTGCCCCATTTGAGATGATCATGAACTTCAAACTTTCTCACCCGCTTCCCATATCCCTCAATTCCCTGCGAGATCATAAAGCTGTCTATCCCAGCCGTAAAACTCATTCAGTGATGAAACATTCACAATTAGTCAAGAATGATCCACATTCTACAAATATGTGCTGCTGATATTTAATTGACCAGACCTGTAGCTACTAGGAATGCCCTTATCTCCTTCTTCAATACTTTTGTCAGCATCCTCTTCCTTAGTAACACAGGTACAAAGTACTCATTACTGAGAGAGGCAAGGGAAGAAATCGCTGGGGCCTTGAGAGAAATCTTTGTATCTGCACTGGCTACAGGGGAGGTCATGATGTGGAGATGCCAGCATTGGACTGGGGTAAGCACAGCAAGCTGTCTCACAACACCAGGTTAAAGTCCAACAGGTTTATTTGGTAGCACAAGCTTTCAGAGTGCTGCTCCTTCATCAGGTGAGTGAGGAGCTGTGTTCACAAACAGGGCATATATAGACACAAATTCAATTTACAAGATAATGGTTGGAATGCAAGTCTTTACAGGTAATCAAGGCGTAACTGTACAGACAATGTGAGTGGAGAAAGGGTTAAGCACAGGTTATAGAGATGTGTATTGTCTCTAGCCAGGACAGTTAGTGAGATTTTGCAAGCCCAAGCAAGTCGTGGGAGTTACAGATAATGTGACATGAACCCAAGATCCTGGTTGAGGGCGTCCTCATGTGTGCAGAACTTGGCTATCAGTTTCTGCAAAGCGATTCTGCGTTGTCATGTGTCCTGAAGGCCGCCTTGGAGAACGCTTAGCCGAAGATCAGAGGTTGAATGCCCGTGACTGCTGAAGTGTTCCCCGACTGGAAGAGAACACTCCTGCATGGTGATTGTCAAGCGGTGTTCACTCATCCGTTGTCGTAGCGTCTGCATGGTCACTCCAGGCAGGAGTGTTCTCTTCCTGTCGGGGAACACTTCAGCAGTCACGGGCATTCGGCCTCTGATCTTTATGTAAGCATTCTCCAAGGCGGCCTTCACGACACACGACAACGCAGAATGGCTGAGCAGAAACTGATAGCCAAGCTCCGCACACATGAGGACGGCCTCAACCAGGATCTTGGGTTCCTGTCACACTATCTGTAACCCTCACGACTTGCCTGGGCTTACAAAATCTCACTAACTGTCCTGGCTGGAGACAATACACATCTCTTTAACCTGTGCTTAACCCTCTCTCCAGTCACATTGTCTGTACCTTTAAGACTTGATAACCTGTAAAGACACAAACTCAATTTACAAGGTAATGGTTGGAATGTGTGTCTATATATGCCCTGTTTGTGAACACAGCTCCTCACTCACCTGATGAAGAAGGAGCAGTACTCCGAAAGCTTGTGTTACCAAATAAACCTGTTGGACTTTAACCTGGTGTTGTGAGACTTCCTACTGTACAGGGGAGGTCCCAGAGGTTTGGAGAATAGCCAATGTTCTTCTCTTGTTTAAGAAGGGTAGTAAGAATAATCCAGGTACTTACAGGCCGGTGAGCCTTACATCAGTGGTAGGGAAATTATTGGAGAGGATTCTTTGAGACAGGATTTCTTCCCATTTGGAAATAAATAGACATATTAGCAAGAGGCAACATGGTTTGTGAAGGGGAGGTCGTGTCTCACTAACTTGATCGAGTTTTTCGAGGAAGTGACAAAGATGATTGATGAGGATAGGGCAGTGGATGTTGTCCACATGGACTTCAGTAAGGCCTTTGACAAGGTCCCTCATGGCAGACTGATGCAGAAGGTGAAGTCGCATGGGATCAGAGGTGAGCTGGCAAAGTGGCTATAGAACTGGTTCGGTCATAGAAGACAGAGTAGCAGTGGAAGGGTGCCTTTCTGAATGGAGGGCTGTGACAAGGGATCAGTGCTGGGACCTTTGCTCTTTGTAACATATAAAAATGATTTGGAGGAAAATGTAACTGGTTTGATTAGTAAGTTTGCGGACAACACAAAGGTTGGTAGATTTGCGGATAGTGATGAGGACCATCAGAGGATACAGGTCGGTTGGAGACTTGGGCGGTGAGATGGCAGATGGAGTTTAATCTGGACAAACGTGAGGTAATGCATTTTGGAAGGTCTATAACAGATAGGAAATATACAGTAAATGGCAGAACCCTTAAGAGTATTGATAGGCAGAGGGATCTGGGTGTACAGGTACACAGGGCACTGAAAGTGGCAATGCAGGTGGAGAAGGTAGTCAAGAAGGCATACGGCATGTTTGCCTTCATCAGCCAGGGCACTGAGTTTAAAAATTGGCAAATCATGTTGCAGCTTTATAGAACCTTAGTTAGGCTGCATTTGGAATATAGGTGTTCAATTCTGGTCGCTATATTACCAGAAAGATGTGGAGGTTTTGGAGAGGGTACAGAAAACATTTACCAGATTGTTGCCTGATATGGAGGGCATTAGTTATAAGGAGAGGTTGGAGAAACTTGGTTTGCTCTCACTGGAATGACGAAGGTTGAGGGGCGACCTGATAGAAGTCTACAAGATTATGAGGCACATGGACAGAGTGGATAGTCAGGAGCTTTTTCCCAGGGTTGAAGAATCAAGTACTAGGGAGCATAGGTGTAAGGTGCGAGGGGCAAGGTTTAAAGGAGATGTACGAGGCAGGTTTTTTTTGCACAGAGAATGATGGGTGCCTGGAACTCGCTGCCGGGTGAGATAGTGGAAGCAGATACGATAGTGACTTTTAAGGGCCGTCTTGACAAACACATGAATAGGATGGGAATGGAGGGATATGGTCCCCAGCACGGCCGGTGCAAGCTTGGTATGCCAAAGGGCCTGTTCCTGTGCTGTAATTTTCTTTGTACGTTTTCTGGCTTCGCTCTGTAGCTTTAAGCATTCTTCGCCCTCTTTGTCTTTAACAGGTCCAGCCTTGCCACTAACTATCTGTTGACTCTTTACATGCTGGCAGATGATTTTTGGATTCCCTTCTATGTTAACTGCCGTCACATTCTGATATTCGCACTTTGTCAGTCTTATTTTCTTCTTCGCTTTCCTTCTCAATTTATCGTACTTGGTCTTGTTCTCGCTTGAAGAATTCACCTGACAGGCATCATGCACCCTCTTTTTGTTTCATTATACTCTATCTCCCTCTTCATCCAATGGCCTTTGGTTCTCCTACCTTGTTGGAATGCACTCAGCATGTCTGAAAATTTCCTTGAAGATCACCCGTTGTTGTTCTGTTCAAATAGGAAACCTTTTTTATACAACAGTGCAGCCTACAAACCTAAATGTGCTGTGTCAGCATAGTCAGCTGCTGGTTCACTCCCATACTGTGATTAGTCTCCAATTTCATTCATCTAATGAGGCATCTGGTGGAAACCAGGTATCTCTCACAACAATGGGGGAGAAAAAAAAGAGTTGACAATGAAGAGGCAGAGCAGAGGTAGATGACAGCAAGTTGCTCCAGGTGATTCCTTTGCAATCTCATCAGATTTAGTTTAAGTCAACATTAAAGTTACTGTAATAACATACTATTCAAACAACTGCAGTATATATAAATAACTTTTCTTCCCTTTACTAGGCCACTGAAGACGCAGTATAAAAGTTGAAGCTCCCCGAACAGCTCAGTGAGCACAAAGACCAGGAAAGCACAAGGTTCAACTTTCAGCCTCAGCCAAGTCTACTGAATGTTGCAATAAGGTTTATTGCCCAGCGTAAGGAAGGAGGCGGAAATAGGTCAGCCAGTAAAAATGACTATTAATCCCCATTCAGAGTCCCACGGGTGATGGAGCTTTCAGCTGTTTGTGGGGGTGGTTGATCAAGAATCAATCTGACTACAAATTTTAATTAACTTTAAAAAATGTCAGCAGTGACTTGCATTACTACAAGATTAGTATTATGAAAGCTTTGTGTGTGATTAAAATGGCACACTCGACCACTTTTCTCAGACTTAATAGAATAATTGAAAAATTTACTCAGCTGCAAAGCTGAAATAATTTCTTATGCTGACTACATGTTGAAATGGAAAGACTGTATATTAATAGATTAAAAAATATACTGGGCAGTCTCAGGTTTTGTTTGGTGTAATTGAGCAAAAGTCCAAAACATTGTTCATTTAATATTCATAAAATATGCACAAAAACTTGCAATTTTCATTATAAAACTATGAATAACTGAAATGTACAGTTTCTGTTGAGCCGGTTACACTGATCAATAAAAGGACATTACTCATTGTGATATACTACATGCATGTTCAAAAGGTAACGGATACACTTGTCACATCTTTTAAGGCAGTCTTTCCAGTTTCTAATTAACTACTGGCAATGATCGATTACCAGTCAAGAGCAATAATAAGCTCAGCATCAATGCAATATATTCTGAACGTTAACTTCAGGATTCATCATCCATATGGGCAATTTGATGAATTATTTCACCCAGTTTTCACTATATTACAGTAGGTAACGTTTAACTAATTTAATGCCTCGAGGTCTAGTCAATAAATATTCACGTCTAATCAAATGCTCACGAGGCTAATGTCGGTGGTAGGAAAGTTGCTGGGGTCTATTATCAAGAATTTCATTGCACAGCATTTGGAAAGCAGTGGTATAATCAGGTAAAGTCAGCATGGATTTACAAAAGGGAAATCATGCTTGACAAATCTACTGGAATTCTTTGGGGATGTAAAAAGTAGAGTTAACATAAAGACATAAGAAATAGGAGCAGGAGTAGGCCATCTAGCCTCTCAAGCCTGGTCCCCCATTCAATAAGATCATGGCTGATCTGATAGTGGGTTCAGTTCCACTTACCCGCCCGCTCCCCATAACCTTTAATTCCCTTAATGGTTAAAAATCTATCTATCTGTGACTTAAACACATTTAACGAGGTAGCCTTTACTGCTTCATTGGGCAGAGAATTCCAAAGATTCACTACCCTCTGGGAGAAGAAGTTCCTCCTCAACTCTGTTCTAAATGGACTCCCCCGTATTTTGAGGCTATGCCCCCTAGTTCTTGTTTCCATTGTAAGTGGAAATAACCTCGCTGCTTCTACCCTGTCGAGCCCTTTCATTATCTTATATGTCTCTATAAGATCTCCCCTCAATCTTCTAAAACTCCAATGAGTACAGGCCCAGACTACTCAATCTCTCCTCATAAGCTAACCCCCTCATCTCCGGAATCAACCGAGTGAACCTTCTCTGTACCCCCTCCAAAGCTAATATATCCTTTCTTAAATAAAGGGACCAAAATTGTACACAGTACTCTAGATGCGGCCTCACCAGTACCCTGTACAGTTGCAGCATGACCTCCCTGCTTTTATACTCCATCCTCTCGCGATAAAGGCCAACATTCCATTTGCCTTCTTGATTACCTGCTGCACCTGCAAACTGAGTTTTTGTGATTCATGCACAAGGACCCCCAGGTCCCCCTGCACTGTAGCATGTTGTAATTTTTCACCGTTTAAATAATAGTCCATTTTACTATTATTCCTTCCAAAGTGGATAACCTCACACTTACCAATGTTATACTCCATCTGCCAGATCCTTGCCCACCCACTTAGCCTATCCAAATCTCTCTGCAGACTCTGTGTCCTCCACACAATTTGCTTTCCCATTCATCTTTGTGTCATCCGCAAACTTTGTTACCCTACACTCGGTCCCCTCCTCCAGATCGTCTATGTTGACCAGGGAGAACCGGTGGATGTGGTTTATTTAGTTTCAGAAGGCTTTTGACAAGGTCTCACACGGCAGATTACTATGTAAAGTTAAAGGGTATGGGATTCCAGGTAGTGTCTCGAGATGGATAGAAAGCTAGTTAGCAGACAGGAAGCAAAGAGTTGGAATAAATGGGTCTTATTCCGATTGGCAGGCAGTGACTAGTGGGGTACTGCAAAGATCTGTGCTAGGACCTCAACTGTTCACATTCTATATTAATGATTTGGACGAGGGAACTAAATATATTATCTCCAAATTTGTAGATGATACAAAGTTGGGTGGGAGGGTGAGGAGAAGGCAGAGATGCTTCAGTGTGATTTGGACAGTCTGAGTGAGGAGGCATATGTATTGCAGATTCAGTATAATGTGGATAAATGTGAGGTTATCCACTTCGGTAGAAAAAATAGGAAAATAGATTATTATGTTTGGGTGTAAATTGAGAGGAGAAGATACTCAGCGAGACCTTGGTGTCCTCGTACATCAGTCGCTGAAAGTAATTGCGCAGGTACAGCAGGCAATAAAAAAGGCAAATGTTTTGTTGGCCTTCATAGCGAGAGGATTTGAATATAGGAATAGGGATATTTTACAGCAGTTATATAGGGCATTAGTGAGGCCAACCTGGAGTACTGACTGCAGTTCTGGTGTCCCTTATCTGAGCAAGAATGTTCTTGTGATAGAGGGAGTGCAGCGAATGTTTACCAGACTGATTCCTGGGTTAGCAGTTATATGAGGAGAGATTAAGTTGGTTACGTTTATATTTATTGGGATCTAGAAGAGTGAGACAGCGTCTCGTAGAAATTTATAAAATTCTAACAGGATCAGACAGGGTAGATTCAGAAAGAATGTTCCCGATGGTGGGGGACTCCAGAACTAGGGGTCATAGTTTGAGGATAAGGACTGAGGTGAGGATAAATATTTCACCGAGAGAGAGTGGTGAATCTGTAGAATTCACTACCACAAAAAATAATTGAGGTTAAAATGTTCTGTGATTTCAAGAAGGAATTAGATATAGCTTTGGGGCTAAAGGGATCAAGGGATATGAGGTGAAGGGGGGGTGAAATCAGTGTATTGAATTTGATGATCAGCCATGATCATAATGGTGGAGCAGGCTCAAAGGGCTGAATGGTCTACTCCTTCTTCTATTTTCTACATACATCTCAAGCGTCTAAATGAGTTGAAATGGCCACGTTTTCAGTTGTTTTACTTGAAAATATTCTTGGAGCTGCTGTACACTACTATTGATAAGACCAGATACTGTCCTTCTCATCAATGAATTATTTGTAACATACACTCAGGATTAACATGATGTATGTACAGATTTCAACGAATCAGCTTCTGTCAAGTTACATCAATCTAAAACCAAATGGGGCAAAGGAAATTTCAGCAAATCTCAGAAAAATGCTAACAATCTTTAATAATCAGAAAACAAAAGAGGGAAATCTTCAGCCATGGTCTATGAAAATACATTGCTTCTCAGCTTTACGGCTTCAGTATACTGGCTTGTTGCTAGGGAGAACAGCAACATTCCACAAGACTACTGAAACTTAAATCAAGTTGAAATAAATCAACTGTATCCTTATATTCAACACAATATAGGAGCGGATCTCAAATTGATCTGTATTTAAGACTTTCAGGTACATTGGATGGGTAGGGCAGCTAGGTGAAGCTAAAGCAATGGTTCGATACTACATGCCTGTAGATGTAAGTGGCATCAAATTCACTCTCGACTCGTCAGGATCTTTAATCTTTTTGGGGGAAGGGGGAGGTTATTAGTTCTTACAAAAATATGGCATTCTATTTATACCTTTCAAAATTAAACTGTGAATACGCCTTTAAGTTAAATGGATTTGTTGATTTAGATCAAAATATTCATCCAAAGACAAACAATGCATTTTGCAAATGGACGAGGCACATAACATTTTAACTACAAATGCTTGAACTGTGTTTATATCATGAAACCACTTCAAATGATTTGAATAAGATTGAGAGTATGTCTCATTTTTTATTGTGTGGAGATGCCGGCGTTGGACTGGGGTAAACACAGTAAGACATTTAACAACACCAGGTTAAAGTCCAACAGGTTTATTTGGTAGCAAAAGCCACACAAACTTTCGGAGCTGCAAGCCCCTTCTTCAGGTGAGTGGGAATTCTGTTCACAAACAGAGCATATAAAGACACAAACTCAATTTACATGAATAATGGTTGGAATGCGAATACTTACAACTAATCAAGTCTTTAAGAAACAAAACAACATGAAACAACTCTATGATGACATCAACAAGTTCCATCCCACCATCAGACTCACCATAGACTACTCTCCGGAATCGGTTGCATTCTTGGACACACGCATCTCCATTAAGGACGGTCACCTCAGCACCTCACTGTACCGCAAGCCCACGGATAACCTCACGATGCTCCACTTCTCCAGCTTCCACCCTAAACACGTTAAAGAAGCCATCCCCTACGGACAAGCCCTCTGCTCGGATGAGGAGGATAGCAACAGACACCTCCAGACGCTGAAAGATGCCCTCATAAGAACAGGATATGGCGCTCGACTCATTGATCAACAGTTCCAATGCGCCACAGCGAAAAACCGCACCGACCTCCTCAGAAGACAAACACGGGACACAGTGGACAGAGTACCCTTCGTTGTCCAGTACTTCCCCGGAGCGGAGAAGCTACGGCATCTCCTCCGGAGCCTTCAACATGTCATTGATGAAAACGAACATCTCGCCAAGGCCATCCCCACACCCCCACTTCTTGCCTTCAAACAACCGCACAACCTCAAACAGACCATTGTCCGCAGCAAACTACCCAGCCTTCAGGAGAACAGTGACCATGACACCACACAACCCTGCCACAGCAACCTCTGCAAGACGTGCCGGATCATCGACACAGATGCCATCATCTCACGTGAGAACACCATCCACCAGGTACACGGTACATACTCTTGCAACTCGGCCAACGTTGTCTACCTGATACGCTGCAAGAAAGGATGTCCCGAGGCATGGTACATTGGGGAAACTATGCAGACGCTGCGACAACGGATGAATGAACACCGCTCGACAATCACCAGGCAAGACTGTTCTCTTCCTGTTGGGGAGCACTTCAGCGGTCACGGGCATTCGGCCTCTGATATTCGGGTAAGCGTTCTCCAAGGCGGCCTTCGCGACACACGACGGCACAGAGTCGCTGAGCAGAAACTGATAGCCAAGTTCCGCACACACGAGGACGGCCTCAACCGGGATATTGGGTTCATGTCCCACTATTTGTAACCCCCACAGAGTTTCACTGGCTGTCTTGTCTGGAGACAATACACATCTTTTTAGCCTGTCTTGATGCTCTCTCCACTCATGTTGTTTTGTTTCTTAAAGACTTGATTAGTTGTAAGTATTCGCATTCCAACCATTATTCATGTAAATTGAGTTTGTGTCTTTATATGCTCTGTTTGTGAACAGAATTCCCACTCACCTGAAGAAGGGGCTTGCAGCTCCGAAAGCTTGTGTGGCTTTTGCTACCAAATAAACCTGTTGGACTTTAACCTGGTGTTGTTAAACTTCTTACTCATTTTTTATTACCAGTGTTATTTGGGAGTCTGGTCAGGAGACAGAAACAAACTGCTTCCAGCCATTGAACTTCTCATATTCAACAATGAACTGTAGTCATTGAGATTCCATTTACATTCTCAAACCATCTCCAAAGGATGTAAGAATTACCATGGAGTTGGACATTTTCAGCACAAAGGAATATCAACAAGTCATTAAGTTGCCTCTAAACAGGTTTCATAGTGGTGCATTAATGATGCCAAAATACCGCAGTCGAGGCAAGAGACTTAGAAAACAAATCTGAGAAAATGATTAAATTGCATCACAAAATACTAATATTTTTATTTTCTGTTCAACTCTGTCCAATTTATTTCAATTTCAAAATCAGTTTTTTCTTGTACCTTTTCATCACAATTCATAAGTAAACACTGAACTTGCATGTCACCAGCAAATCTGCTGGCAGTTTGTACACACTGAAGAAATGCTGCATGGATATTCCCAGGCCAGGAATGCAGTATTCTGATCACTGCCCTGTGCAGATCTTCCCCAACCAATGGGTTAGGACCGAGCTGCCAAATATCAAGTGGTGACTTTCAAACAATTGTATAGAAACAAAAGGGCACCTGCACAGTGACCGGACTGTTGTCAGGGTATTATTCAAACTACAACCGGCAACATGACAAACATCAATGCATTAGAGAATTGCTTTGCAGTAAAGCAGCTCTATAAAATAACTGCATTATTAGATGATTTTCATCTCTTAAGGTACAAGGTAAATGCATTCAATTGCAGTGATTCCTCTGTATTTAAATGATCATAGATAATGAGAAATAGGATTGAATAGACACACACCGGACAGTTCCTCAGATCACCCATTGTGCTTGCATTCTGCAGAAGCTCCCCAAACATGTCAGGCGTGGGTTTCTCACGTCTTTCCATCATACGGATTGCTTGATTACTGCACAAAAGGGACAAAACAGAAAGGAATTGGTTCCCATGAAAATCAACAAAGCTCCCACTCTGTCAGGCATCCACGACACAGACACTGACAACTTTATCACTTATTTCTCCCGAATTAATAAAATTGCTGTTTGGTCATGTACGAGACTTTGCTGTTATTCAAATTTAATTAGGCGCCTAAACAATTTCCTGTGCAAGATAATTATGCACAACCCATCTTGATCATAATTAAGTTAGACGGCCATATTGTCCAAAGTATCTCACACAATGTTTGAGAACTTTGTTGGGAAACATTATCATTGCTTTCCCTTTACGGTTTGCACATTGAACTAAGATGTAACATTTAAATAGTGCACAAAATGCAGTTCACCTTTTGCATCTTTCTAAAAGGCTCTCTAAAAGGTTTTATCTCTGAACATTATTTTGCCCCAAAGCTATAAAGAATATAGTGGCACAGTGGCTAGCACTGCTGCCTCACAGCGCCAGGGAGCCAGGTTCGATTCCAGCCTCGGGTCACTGCCTGCGTGGAGTTTGTACTTTCTCCCCATGTCTGCGTGGGTTTCCTCTGGGTGCTCTGGTTTCCTCCCACAGTCCAAAAAAATGTGTGGGTTAGGTTGATTGGCTATGCTAAAATTGACCCTAGTGTCAGGGGGATTAACAGGGTAAATGTGTGGGGTTCCGGGAATAGGGCCTGGATGGGATTGTTATCGGTACAGACTCAAAGGGCCGAATGGCATCTTTCTGTACTGTAGGGATTCTATGTCAAATTTATATTGAAGAAAAACATGTCAAAAATACCTTTATACAGTGTGGTCCAAATCTATAATTACAGTTTTCAGTATTCGCTGAGTTAAACATTCTCACAAGGCTATCTTTTGCAGAATAATAACGAGAAAAAACCTAAAATGAAGGTTTGTCAGGCGAAACCAAATCGTACGCTGTTCTATTTCAAGGCAGCTCACAAACTGCAAAATATAACTCAATATCTCCGATCTCAGAATAATTTCCGTCAGGAGTTCTGTAATCATACAGTTTCCTTGGTAAAATTCTACGTGCCTGTCTTTTTCTCAGCCGGCTTCAACCACCCGTCTAACTTATCTTGCAATCACAACATGTTCCGTTTCAATCACAGCTTCATGATTCTTGTGTAAAGAAGTATGATTATCCTGATCTCAATCTTAAATCTCTTTTATTTAATCCTATATCTATGCCTCCTCATTCTAGACCCTTCAATCACTGGAAATAGTCTGTTTCTATCTATTTATACTAGACTTTCATAATTCTAAGCATATTCAATCACCGTGTAATCTCCGTTTGAACAAAACGCAGCTCCAATTTTGGAAGTCCTTCTTCATATTCATAGAATCCCTACAGTGCAGAAAGTCTGCACTGACTCTCCAAAAGGACATTCCACCCAGGCTCTCCCCTCCACCGTATCCATGTAACCCCACACATTAACCAGGGCTAATCCACCTAACCTATACATCTTTGGACTGTGGGAGGAAACCGGAGCACCCCAGAAGAAACCCATGCAGACACAGGGAGAACATGCAAATTCCACACAGTCACCCAAGGCTGGGATCAAAATCGAACCTGGGCCCTTGGTGCTACGAGGCAGTGCTAACCACTGTGCCATCGTGCCGATGTATTTGCTGATACAAGGCAGCACCCTAGTGAGCTTGCATTGTACTCTTTCTATTGCTTTGACATCTTTCCTATGATGTGGCATCCAGATTGGCAGACAGGACTCAAAATGGTTACCCAAGTAATTTTTATGCAGATATCAATTACATCTTGTATTGTTGATTTAATATTTCTTACCATTAGCTTCTATCTTAAAATGGCTTTATCCACTTGAGATGGTATTTTACATCAACATGTGTCACTCTCGCAGTTATGAAATTGAATTCCATGCGTCACATTTTTGCCTTTTCCACCATCTTTTCAATATTTCTTGGTAACATCCTTTGGTTCTCAGAATGGTTAATTATGCCTATTTTGAAATCATGCAAATTTTGACAGCACTCACTCTAGCCCTAAATCTAGATCATTGATTAGATTAGTGAAGAGGCGGGATACCAAAAGACAATCGTGTCCACTGCACACTAGCTGATCTTAACTTCGATTCTCCAGTTTCCTTGCTTCTAACCATCATAAAATCCAATTTCCTCCTGACCACAAAATTCCTTAACCTCCCCCAGTGGTCCGAAGGTCCATATCATCCACTACCATTACATTTCCCCCATCCAGCATATCTGTCACTTCCTCAAATAATTTAATCAGGCTTGTCAAGCGTGATCATCCTTTCAGAAATTCATGTCAGCTCCTTCTAAATATTACCTTTTCATTAAAATACTTTGTAATTTCATCTTAAAGATTCAATTTTTACCACAGATCAGGTTAGTTGTCTCCTGTAAAGTAATCCCATTGGCAGCTTCCAAGTCTTCTACTCTCTGTAAACTTGAGGCCATTCAAAACTCTGTTACCCATGTCCTAACTCAAACCAAGACCAGTTGGAGAAATTACCCCTGCTCCCCCAAAAGCTTTTCTTCTGAAAATATTGCACAATCATGGGCAGTGTCTATTAACACAGCATAATAGAAGCAGGAGGAGGCAATTCAGCCTCTCGAGCCTGCTCCATCATTCAGTAAGTTCATGGCTGATCTGATTGTGGCCTCAACTTTCTTGCCTGCACCCCATAATCTTTGATTCTCTTGCAGATCAAAAATCTGTCTAAGCCAGTCTGAAACATATTCAATAACACAATCTCCACTGCTCTCTGGGATAAGAAATGTCAAAGATGAATGACCCTCTCTCTTGTTCATTTGCCTTCATCTCAATGGTTCCATATCACAGTTAACAACTATTTGTGGAATATTTTACAGCTCCTTTAATACAAGATTCTTTCCTCATACTATCTCCTTGCCAACCTTACTGACTTTGAAAACCCCATTTTTTTTATTCTCTTATTTTTAATCATGCCCATATTACATGCACTTCAATTTTATGTTTAATTAGTCTTTATTTGTCCAAGATATCCTAAAAGTTTAGTCCTTTTTTTGAAATGAAATGGTTCACCTTGAATCTGATCGCTTGCAATCTCATTTTCCACTGGGTTGATTTACAATCCTTTTTGCCAATTTCTCCTTTCACCGCACCTCAAAAAGCTCAACTTTCCCAAACCTGCCATATTCCAATTGGTACACTTGCTCCAACATTAACTTTCTTCCTTGCTATTTGCACTTTAAACTCATCATATTGTGGTCACCACTCCTGAGTTGCTTCTGCACTTTTAACTTATATCTACTGGAATTATTAACTTGATCTAGCATTGCCTCTTCCTCTGTAGGCAAACTGGCATACTGTTCAAGTAAGGCACTGTGCACTCTTTTTAGGAATTCCTTTCTCGCTTCTCCAATTCTTCTTTTGGAGGACTTCATCTTTTGAACACAACACTATTCTAATTATGCATCTAGAGTAAAGTGCAAGAGATGCTACATAACAGTGAGGAACTGAAGATTTTATTAGAGTAAGGTTGTCAGCATTTCAAAAGCACTCCTTATTCAGAGGCTCTTCGGCAGCCTGCCAGAATATAGCAGAAATACTGCAACATTTATTATTAGATAAGTTGTTTTTTCAGCAGCAAGAAGCATCCTCTAGCAACTGCAGCACTTTAAAACATTTACTACAATTTGTCTTTTGTATTTTGGATTGTCATCTTCCATTAAGAGTTGAGCAGACTAGACTACATTTGAAACCCGTCAATTTCTACTCTCCTATACAAATCTGTTTAAAGTCAATGTTTGCGGTTTCAGTATTTGAAATTGTAAAGAGTATGGCCCGATTTCTCAAATTGTCAACAAGGAATGCAACACACGACTCAGCAAGCTTCTTCATTTTTCATAACATTCTAGCTCTTTTAGAATCTTCATGCATGAGAAAGTCGCTGCATAAAACTCAAGTTTAGTGCAATTATTTTTAGTAATGGCTTACCATAATGCTGTTGTAGAAATGTAGTTCACCATTTGGATAAAAGGCAGTGGATCAGATGTTGCGCCACAGCTGGTACAAACGCACTGCAAGAAAGAATTGTTCTGTACAGTCTATCAAAGAGGACAAACTTACTACTAAGTTTCCAATCTAACTGTTCAGTTTTCATACATCACGGCGGGTGTCACAACAGTAGAAGGTCCTTGCTGAATATTGGATATAATTTACAGGATTTTAAAAACTGACTATAGCTGTTCATGGAGACAATTACATCCAACGTTAAGCAAAAGCGAAGGCTTCCAATTTCAGTTTATACTTAATAAATTGCACTGCATGCACACACAACCTATAATTTGGGGATGAGAAGGAAAATCAGGCAGTTACACTACCTTTACTAAGAAACATGCACCAGATATTTGAAGGGATGAGGTAAAGTTTTACAATTTA
Organism: Mustelus asterias; assembly: GCF_964213995.1. Taxonomy (NCBI): domain Eukaryota; kingdom Metazoa; phylum Chordata; class Chondrichthyes; order Carcharhiniformes; family Triakidae; genus Mustelus; species Mustelus asterias. The sequence continues at coordinate 2,886,684 of NC_135828.1, read as the reverse complement.
GCACTTCTGAACAAGATGTCCGACATGGAACCTTTTTGATTGATTGTCCTACTCTATCTTGGGTCTATCGCCAGTAAGTATGGCAGGAGGAAGAATGAGCAGGAAAGGTTTTTGAATATAGCACATACATCATACATTAATTACTTTGGTGATTTATGTAACGTTATTTAATTTCAGGATGCTCAGTTATGCCTAGCAGTTTTAAAAGAAATATCAACTCAAGTTTCTCAGGCCCAAAGTTAGGACCCAGTTTGGTAATAGGGAGACTTGGTTTGGCGTTGGACTGAACTGTACGTTGTTAACAATCAACTTTTTTTTAAACCTGCTTCATCTGTGAAATCGTCACTGCTTTTATAAATTCTATCACAATTTGGTGCAGGGTGAACTGGAAAACATTAAAGCTCTGTCCTTTATATCTCCCAGATTTCAGCCATTGATTACTGTGTCCCAGCAAAAGGTTTCCTGCCAAACATCAGCAAAACCGTCCTTGTCAGGAAAGCTCTCCCCTACAGTTAAAATTGCAAACGCTCCAAAAACATACATCAAAGCTTTGGCTCTCAGCGTTTAGATTAAGATCAGGTACACCTTTCTTACATTATTCATTCAGGACATGGCCCTTGTTGATTGCCCTGAATAGATGGTGATAGACCTGACGCATTGCTGTGTAGTGATAATGATACAACTGAGTAACTTCTCTGGGTCATAGTGGAGGCCAGTTAACAGTCAATGACATTGCTGTGGACTGGAGTCACAGGCAGGCTAGACTGGGTAAAGATGGCAGCATTCCCTCCTCATCAATTTTAAAGCAACTGAAAAGGTTGATAAATCAGAAAGAGAAACATATTTTCTGGCACGCGAGTCCAAAACAATTGAGGCATGGGGGCATCACCTCAAAATGAGGTCAGGAAGCACTTCTTCACAGGAAGGGTAGTGGAAATCTGGAACTCTCGCCCTCAAGTAAGCTGTTGAGGGTAGATCAATTCAAAAGTTCAAAGCAGAAAGGTAGATTTGTTAGGTAAAAGTCTGAAGAATATGGATCAAAAGTGGACAAATGGGGTTGAGATAAAGGGCAGCCATAACAAGCTCAAGGGGCATAATGACCTACTTCTGTTCCTAAAAAGTAATAAACATGACAACAAAACACAGCACAATCAAGTATTCCCAAGTCACAATATTTTGGCCTCAACTACTTTCTGTGATAGCAAATTCCACAGGCTGACCATTCCCTAGGTGAAGAAATTTATCATCTCTGTCCTAAAATGTCTATCCTGTATCAGACTGTGACCCCTGGTTCTGGACACCCCCCACCGTTGTTGGCTTGGCCAGCATTTATTGCCCATCCCTCATTGCCCTTGAGGTGGTGGTGGTGGTGATGGTGGAGGATGGTGGTCCCTAAGGTGCAGGTACACCCACAGTGCTCTAAGGGAGGAAATTCCAAGATTTTGACCCAGTGACAATGAAGGAACGGCGATATATTTCTAAGTCAGGATGGTGAGTGACTTGGAGGCGAACCTACAGGTGCTGGTGTCCCCAGATATCTATCCTCTGCCCATGTCCTTCTAGATGGTAGTGGTTGTGGGTTTGGATGGTGCTGTCTAAGGAACCTTGGTGAGTTGTTGCAGTGCATCTTGTAGATGGTACACATAGCTGCCACTGTTTATTGGTGGTGGAGGGAATGAACATTTGTGGAAGGGGTGGCAATCAAGCAAGCTGCTTGCTCCCAAGTCCATGTAGAAATTAGTATTTCATGATGGAGGCAGTCTCTGGAAGTTCTTCTTTCCCTAAAGCACATGGAACCAGAGACTTTTTCCATCCAGGTTGAAAACATCATTTTAAAAATAATTGATCAAACTGAACATCTTCATTTGGCTGCCTTTTTAATTTAGCTGTTACTACTTCACTCATTTTCTGCACTATACGGAGGAAAAATAATATTGCAACAGCACTCAAAAGATCAGAGTTCCATTTCCAAAAAAAACACTCGTTACTGTTTTTAGCACTGTGGTAATGTAGCATTTTTGGGCTATTTTTAAAAAAGCAATAATGTTATTAACTAGCATTTTTCACAAGCAACCATTTTACACCATTGCAATATGTTGAACATCCATGGATGGCTAATATACCTTTTGGAAAATGTCAAGAAAATTAAGCATCAAAAGAGTAAAACCTCAAACTCAGCTTAAAAGATAGCGGAGATAAACTTACATTTAAAAAAAAGTACAAAATTAAATTATTGTAGAGGATGTTTTAAAACCTATCCTTATTGCTGGCATCATGAACATTTCCTACCTGTTCAAATAAAGTCATTGCAAATTTCTGGTGAGGAATGCAGTGTTTCGCTGTGCAAATGTCCTCTTTCGTTTCATCTGCGATGTGAAAGTGTATTCGCATGAGGATATTTTCCTAAGAAGAATATAAAAAAGTTGTTCGCTGCATTTGAGCTTTTGCATTATTTAAATCAATTCATTAAATATTGAATTTCAACGCATCAACTATCAATCATAATGTCTCAAAACAAGAGTAAGGTCTTAATTGTAGGTTTTTACTTTATTACAGGCTATATTAGTGCTGTTAAATAAGTTAGCCACATGTGGCTAGTTAGGAATCCAGACATGACTAATTGAATAAATAAAAGAAAGAGCAATGGACACCATTGATGGGCATGTTATTTCAATACTTATAATTAGCACATTAGGAGCAGGTCTGGTGTATCTCATCGAGTGAATCAACATTATCAGCAATCACTCTGATGGTTAAAAAGTAGAGCTCATAACTGCTGGATGAAAACCCAGAAGCTGCACTAAGATACGCTGTTCTATCAAATACACACCAGAGCTCAAGATATGGTACGTCAGTCCCATATCACAACCATAATGTATCTCTCGCTCTGCAACTTTCTCGCCACTTCCTGCGAGCATGCATCTTTTAATTTTCATACATAGCTTTAATGCAAGATTGAGACTGTGAGAAAAACAATGCCCACATCTTGTAGCTTTTAAATGAAGCAATAAATTGTTCAATAAAATATCCTGTCGTTTTGAAACCAAAATCCACAAGTTATGTATGTTGACATGGTTTCTTTAACTGCTTCAATCGAAGGCAGTCCAGATAAGGCAATCTGTCTGAGCGAATGATGGAAAAGAGACAGTGTTACAGAAAAGAAATATGATTTTGAAATGCTACCCATTACCTTTGATTGAATTTGAAGTTACTTTTTTGTCCAAAATGACCACGACTAAAAGGCTAACAGTATATTGATAATTAAATTGAAGTCACTTGCAATGCCAGTATCTGGGGCAACAATATCTTCTTTTGTGGGCCTGCACCAAGTTAAAGGCCTGCATGAACAGTCTAAAGCATGCAAGGGGCTTCATGGAAAGGATGTGGTTCAAGTTTAATTATATTCCTTCCTATACATCATCCACTTAGACTAAAACGCCTAACACAATCAAAAATTAAATCAAGTTATATCATCCATTCCACAGAATGCTGATAGATTGGCGTTTAATCTCATGTAACATTCTATTGTAATAGAAAACAACAACTGGAAAAGGTGCAGTGACAGTTGTCATAGGTATGGATGGATTTCCAATGATGCAGATTGTTGTGGTGTAATAATGTTTCACTTAAGGGCCAAGCGAAAAAGGAAGAGGAAAAGATTTCATTACAATTCGGTTAGGTACTGTTAACATTTAAAAAGTCCAAACATCTTGTTTTAGCCAACAGAACTATGTCATAAGATTTCCCTTTATTTTCAATAAACAAACTTTATTGTACAGTTTAAGTTTACTTATTAGTGTCACAAGTAGGCTTACATTAACACTGCAATGAAGTTACAGTGAAACTCCCTTAGTCGCCACACTCCAGCACCTGTTCAGGTACACTGAGGGAGAATTTAGCATGGCCAATGCATCCTAACCAGCACGTCTTCAGACTGTGGAAGGAAACTGGAGCATCCAGAGGAAAATCACACATACATGGGGATAATGTGCAGACTCCGCAGACAGTGACCCAAGCCAGGAATCGAACCCAGGTCCTTGGCACTGAGGGGTATCAGTGTTAACCACTGTGCCACTGTACATAAAGAAACTAAACACTATTAATCTAACAATATGGTTGATAACTATGTATGTTGTACACTCAGGTTTACCTCTTATTTCCCCCAAGAGTTCTCTTACAAGACACATCAATCTTAAATGTATTCGCTTCTGTAGGGATCACCCATAAGTGTGCCTGAGTCCTCAGGAGAATTCTCCTCTGCTTCAGCTATTCTCAGAGGTAAAATTTTTATGTACCACCTCTTGATTGTAGAGGCCTCAGTCCCTTGTTCTAGTTACATTTCCAATACTTCCAAACGAATTTGCCTGTTGCTTTCTTTGGCACAAGACTCTGTGGAAGATTCTTCCATTACTTCAAACTAGGCAACTTTCAAGCTTATGTTCCCTCATGCAATTCAGACTGAGATTAAGCCTCAGCTGACTTCCACATGGTGAATAATGAAGTTGGTTTTTATTCTGCTTGCAGTGAAGGTTGATCTAACTGCCATTTACACTGTCTATCTTTTCTCAGAGTTGCAAACCACACAGGGTCCAAACTGCAATTACCTCCATCAGCAAAACACCCAGGTAAATTGAAACCAGAGGACCTCCCTGAGCTCCACACTTCTCCATGACAACATACCCTGCTCTGGGATGTCCTCAATCCCAATTATCCCAATTTCTGCTTTGATCTGATAAAATGGGTTTTACAATCTTTCAGGATTTGCTGAATGCTTTTAAACTAATCTTGCTCCAACTCCCAAAACAAACATCACTCGATAGATTGACATTACTATAAGCACTGCAGACATCATGTCTGCTGCTTCCCAGCTAAATAAGCCCACCTGCTTTTTTCACGATGTTACCTTTTTAGTTGTTAACGTTTTAAGTCACCATAGCCCCAACCGTTTAAGGGTAATAGGTTTCAAACTTGCTTTTACTCGATTTATCCCATTTTCTACAGTTAAACTTTAATTCCTAAAACTAAAAAACACTTCCAAATATTAACATGAACCAAGGACTATAGATTTGCAACACTGTGAAGAAACATTAAGATTTCAAGCTTATTACAATATTTTATTGATAAATCCCACATGCCGGTGACCCTTAAAGCTAAGTATCCACAACGTGGCAGGTTGTTGCATCATGAACAGGGAATAAAATCAGTGTCTGGTTTTACCAATCAAGGACAAGGAGAACTAATGGCAGCTCTTTAAAGACGGGCTTGCTGGTGACTGCCAAGAAAAATTTGGAGAGGGTGAAATTCCTATTTGTAAGTAACATTTGAGCTGTCAGCAGCTTTTAGTACTTTTAACAGCTTTTGTTTTTGAAATAAGCAGCGAGGGAGATATGCAGAACTCTTTTCCTCACCAATGGAATAAGTTGCACTTTTCCACTATATAAGCATTTCAAAAATGGAACGGTTCCTCTCCTGTGAAGTGCATTTCCTATTAAGTTACTAAGAGAATCCAGGTAGTTGTCATTTCACTTACAAAACATTCTGCTGCATCATCCATGATCCCCATCTGGAAACGCTGTTCATCTTGAAAGGTTTTGGCAAGAGCACTACGCAAGGCATCAGATGGCAGCACCTTTTCTTTGCTGTATTGGAACTGAGTGAAGATTCCCTGCAGGAAATAAATTAGAGTTGGTGTATTCCAAAATCGACTGTCAAAAATATTTTCTGGCATATGATGAAGCAGAAAATGTAGGGACATTAGTTGTTGTTTCAAAGTAACATTCTCTTAAAGAAAGATTGATTAGTGGGAATTTTTCTGAGACGAGTACTCTTTCATTCAAATAATTCTCAAATATTTTCTTTAAACCCGAAGCAGAAAATGCTGGTTCTGCAATGAGAGAATAAATGGAGGCATTATATTTCACATATTGATCCTTCATCAAAACAAAGGTCCATTCACACATACAAAATATGAAGTCCTGCACTCTCCAAAGAGGTTTCTAACCAGTTGAGTGTTTGTAGCATTTATAATTTAAATTCAGGATTCCTTTCTCCTTTAAATCATTTCCATGCTGGTTATTGTAGAACAACATGTTTTGTCAGTACAAACACCATTATTAAAAAGAAAGTGAAATCAAAAATAACATTTTAAAAAGTTGACAGTTGGTCAACTATTTTAGTTTGCTTATATTTCTGTGAAGACCCTTGGGACTGTAATTTAAAGGTGTTACGCAAATGCAAGATGTAATGGTTTGGATATTTATACATTTATAACCAAATCAGTGTTGCAATGAAACAACCAAAACAGGAATCAAGCATTGAAACAAAAGCTCTAGATTGGTTTTGAACGCATCAATTATATTTTTAACAAAAACAGAAAATACTGGAAAATCTCAACAGGTCTGACAGCATCTGTGGGGAGAGAATGGAGCCAACATCGAGTCTCGGTGACCCTTCGGCATGGATACAGAAGACTGACAAGGTAGTAAAAGTGAACATTAAGTGATCATAGAAACATAGAAAGCCTACAGTGCAGAAAGAGGCCATTTGGCCCATCGAGTCTGCACTGACCACAATCCCACCCAGGCCCAACCCCCATATCTACCCGCTAATCCCCCTAACCTACTCATCTCAGGACACTAAGGGGCAATTTTTTAGCATGGCCAATCAACCTAACCCGCACATCTTTGGACTGTGGGAGGAAACCGGAGCACCCGGAGGAAACACGAGGAGAATGTGCAAACTCCACACAGACAGGACCCAAGCTGGGAATCGAACCCAGGTCCCTGGAGCTGTGAAGCAGCAGTGCTAACCACTGTGCTACTGTGCCACACATCAGAATGTGTGAATGACAGGACAGAGGTACAGATGGTTAAGGGACTGCCTGGGAATTAAGGCAGTTGCCCCGAAGGGGCAACTATACTTTAAAGGACTGCACCAGCATTTCTTGCAAACCCTTTCACCATATGGCTTCTACTGTGAATATCGTCCCTTGGAATTTTTGGCTCATATCCTTAGACATCACCAAAGTTCAGAAAAACAGTTCCAGTATAATGTTGTCTGTAACTAAATTGCCTACATTTATGTACTTGTGGTTTAATTTTTTAAATTTCAAAATAAAAATTCTGGAATCAAACTGCTGTATTTCACTGTTACCAAGTAAACAATTAGTATAGCATCTGGCTAGGCACCCATGAGGTTCTGTAACTAGGTGACAAGTAACTAGGTGTGGGTGGGAGAGCGGGTGTTTCTATACCATGCAGTCTACAGCAGTTCAAGGAGGTAGCTGATCATCACCTTCACAACAGCAACAAGGAATAACTGCTGGTCTTGTAAGTGGTGCCCACGTCTCATGAATAAATTGATACAAGAAAAACTGATCTGAAGTAAAAGTTTCGACTGTGATTAATAGAAAATTCTATTCTTGTCTCTGTTTGCTTTGTGCTAAGCAATTTCACTTTCTGTAAAGTGGAGTTAAAACTCATGGGATTCAGGTCAGTTTTTAAATACAAAGCAATAGTTTGCATTCTTTGCACACAGTCATCATTTGCTGATAATTGCTTTCACATTTGAAAAACCTAATAAAATGGTTCAAACGTTTGCACTAAAAATAGCAAATATTAATTGTTTTCAGATTGTAGAAATTTTCCCACTCAAATGGTCGGAATAAAAATGGTTTGTAGCCTAGAAATTACTATTGATTCTCGCAGGCAAATGTTCAATACATTTGTGATAGACCTCTGCCCTCTAATTTAACATTGACCTTAACCCATTTTCAATGGGACAATGCCTCCTCTAAAATGGTGGGCAAGGAATAGCACAGAACATATTAAATATCCAAAAGCAAACAAGTAGGCCATTCAGCCCCTCCCACCTGTCGAATCATTCTATTAGATTACAACTGATCTTTACCTCAATTACATTTACACAACTTGGTTCCATAACCCTAACTACTCTTCCTGATAAAAATCTATGCAATTTTTGAATTTTCAATTAACCTCAAACTCAATGGCATTTTTTGGGGGGGCAGAGGTGGGGAGAACATTCCATTATTGCTTGTGTAAAGAAGTGCTTTTTGACACCTGTCCTGAACATCTCTAATTTTAAGGTTATACCTCCTTGTTCTGGGGAAATAGTTTCCCTCCATCCATCCTGTCAAATCATTTAATTATCTTAAACACCTCAATCAGATTGCGCTTTAATCTTCAATATTCAAGAGAATGCAAGCCTAGTCTGTGATGCCTGTTCTCATAATTTAGCCCTTTTAGCCTCAGTTTCTTTCCGGTAATGCTCCAAAGTACATTCAAGTCCTTTAAGTTTTCTATGAATTCTAATCTTCCCAAAGAGCTCAGCGGAATGCACCGCACACTGAAAAATCACATTCTAAAATGAAGACATTTCTCTTCCTTCCCATTATCCCAACCAGCGATGATTTAACTTTTACCGATGATCCATAAACAGTGCTTAAAGATGCCGCTGTGTTCAATAGTTTTTTGCAAAATTCATTGTCAAAAGTTAACAATTGCTGTGTGTGCCGGCCATGGTTCAATGGTAGCTCTCTTGCCTCTTCGTCAGAACATTGGGGGTTCAAGTCCCACTCCAAAGACTTCAAAACAGAACCTAGGCTTACATTTCAATGCAGTACAGAGCATCAGCACATTCACCTCTCAGCCAACATCTGAAACAAATGATCTGGTCATTTATCTTCTTGTTTGCAGGGACACGTGCATACAAATCTCTAACAGTAACTCAAATTATACTAGTTATCATGAGGCTATCTGAAAGTCCCGAACACTGTTGGGTTAATGGTTGAAAGTGTAGCCATTTTGTTGCCAAGCCATAGCACAATAGCAATAACTTGTCATGGAAATAAATGACCCTGTACCTTGAGTAAACAGTTGAATCTACAAAACTGGAATCTACCAACAGCATAAGTGCTATTTTTGGACTTGGACACTTGCTAAATACAGATCTTCCTAACACCTTTCATAAACATCCTCTAATTGAAAGTCAAAGCTTGTCCCTTTTCCTGATATTTCAGTGAAAATTTTAGCAATGACAACTGCAAATAGCGCAAGAATGAGCGCTTTAGAAATTATGACTACAAGGGTAGGAAAAGCAATTGGTGGCGTGAGACAGAATGCTGTCGGGGGAGGTTGAGTGGAGAATAAAGTTCATATAGTCATTAATACTGTGTCTGATTACATAATGTCGAGCAATAAATGTAAACATTTGAATCCCAGGGTTTTGACAATTATTCATTTCATTCCTATCTATTGTGGGTAAGAGGAAAGGAACAAGCAGAGAATACTTTTTTGCTTCATTCAATACTAGGTGCCTTTAAACTGAAATACTGTTCAAACACTCCATGAGGCAATTTGAATAACAATCTGAATATACATGGTCAAGTGATTAAAACCGGACTCCTGCATAATTACATCATGTAACAATGAGCGATTGATGAGGAATTGAGTTTACTATAACCAATTCATTAGCCTCACAAACAGCACAAATAGAGCTTCATACTGAGTCCCTGAACGTGCGACTGACTGCCCTTGACATCAAGGGAGCATTTTATTTGAGTTTGGGATTAAGGAGCCTTAGCAAAACTTGAATGGGAATCAAGGGAACTTGAATGGGAATCAAGGGGAAAACTCTCCACTGGTTGGAGTCATGCCAAGCAGAAAAGATGATGTTTTTTGCTGTTGGAGGTCAATGTGAAGCATGACTGATTGTAAATATTGTGCTGCCCAAATCCCAAAGGGAAACTCAAAACTGCTGCCAAAATGATTTTTGCAATTTGTATATTATGAAATCAGGAAATGGCCTCTCCAACCAATCATGTTGATTTTATACTAAAAGTCTTTTAAAATAAAGAAAATAAGTAAAATTATACTTAAACACAAGAATAGCTTCACACAGGTAACTCTTTAAAACAGTTCCAAAAAGATCTTAGCTGAAACGACACTGAGCTAACCTTCCCTTTGCTGATGGAAACAGTCCGATAGATTTTTAAAGCTGTAAAATTCTTTAACTTTACCACAATATGCCCTGTTGGCCTCAGGGTGTCTTCCAAGAGTGACAGCAATCTGGTACTCCAGGTTTGGCCTTGTCCAAGCCATATTTTCTTTCTGTTGTTACCAGCTACCACACTATCTGCTTGGAGATATACCAGCTTCCACACTGACTTCTGAGAGAGCTGTCCAGCTACCACACTGTCCTCTGGGAGGTGTAAGCAGCTACCCCTTCATACAAGCTTCAACGTTTTCTCAAATGTATTTCTTCCCTTTGAACTATCTACTCTCCATTATAGTCTCTCAGAGGTTTGTTTTTCCCAGGGCCGATTAAACTCCTTTCGTTACTTTACAGCGCCTCTATTTTAAAAGGTAAATTTATCCTATTTTTGCTTCACTTGATTACAATCTTACAACTTGCATATATTTCCCTTTGAACTAAAACAACCCATTTCAAAACCGTGTATTTTATTGCATTATGTAAATTCTAATTTAAGTTCCTCTTGATTCTCTCCATTCATTAACATATCAAACCCACTTCTTACTGATGTTTCGGCCCTTGCAGTTTCTGTCTCTTAATTCAATTGCACCAATCACACTCCACAAGCCTGTTTTTCAGTATATGAGAAATATGACAAGTGTAATTATCTCCTCGTATTCCTGTCATCAATCATCTCAATCCCAGGATACACTGCAAGAGTTCCTCAGGCCCAACCATCTTAGCTGCTTCATTCATGATTTTCCGTCAAATATGGTCAGATTGCACAATGTTCAGCACTATTTGTGACTCCACAGATACTGAAGAAATCTGTGATCATCTGCAGCAAGACTGGGACAACATTCACTTTGGGCTGATAACTGGTAACATTCACGCCACAAAAGTGCCAGGCAATAGCCATCTCCAACAATAGATAATCTAATCACTTCCCCTTGACATTCAATGGCATGACCATCGCCAAATCCCCACTATCAACATCCTGGGGGTTATCACTGACCAGAAACTCAACTGGACTTGCCATATTAAGGCAAAGATAGAGATTTTTGAACAGTAAAGGAATTCAAGGTTATGGTGAGCAGGCAGGCAAGTGGAGCAGAGTCCATGAAAAGATCTTACTGAACGGTGGAGCAGGCTCACGGGGCCAAATGGCCTACTCCTGCTCCTAGTTCTTATATATGTTCTTGTATAAATACTGTGGCTGCAAGAACAGGTCAGATCCTAGGATTCTGTGGAGTGTAATTCAACTCCTGACTCCCCAAAGCCTGTCCACCATCTACTAGGCACAAGTCAGGAGTGTGACAGAACACTCTCCACTTGCCTCGAAGCACCCAAAAATATTTTCTAAAAAAGTAAAATTAACAGGTTATAAACCAGAACTGAGATTTAAGCTGTTAAGACAAAACTAGTTTGAGAATGCAATGAATATTTTTAAGATGTTATCTGCTTTCTATCACTTATGCAGTTGATAAATAAATTACCCAGGCAGCAGTTGTTTTGCTCAATTGTTGGCACACTGCTGTCAGTGTAACTGTCAGTAGGTTACAGATTGAAGGCTGATAGTGAGTGCATGGCATAGAGCTTGTATTTTAAATGGAATGTTAAACCAAGGTCCCGTCTGCCTGTTAAAGTTAATGCAAAAAAAAACTCCATGCCTGGTAAATCTTCCTGAAAAACAGTGACTGCACCTCAAAAATAATATTAACGGAGTCATTTGGACTGAAGGGAGTGCTTAAATCTAAGTTTTTTCCTCAAATTGGTCAATATGCAGAAGGGTATCATGGTGATATCTTCTCTTTTCTGGGCAAGGGGGACTAAGAACAATTTCAATTTTTCCATGTACACTGGACACTAGCTAATGGAAGAAAAATTTCACAGCATTTATGAGCCGCCAGCAGCAACCGTGATGAATATGAGTATCGGCTTCAAGAAAATAAACACCATCAAGGGAAGAGCCAAAAACCTGTTGCTAATGCAGCCACAAAGTATCTTCGTTTTATGAATATATGAAGAAACAACAGGAGGCGGCCATTCGGGCCCTTGTGCCTACTGGGCCATTTGATAAGCACAGTAAGAAGTCTCACAACACCAGGTTAAAGTCCAACAGGTTTATTTGGTCGCACAAGCTTTCAGAGTGTCGCTCCTTCTTCAGGTGAGTGAGCTCACTCCAACCTGGACTTTAACCTGATGTTGTGAGACTGCTTACTGTGCTTACCCCAGTCCAACATCAGCATCTCCACATCATTTGATAAGGTCATATTGATCTGGTTATAGCCTCAATTCTTCCTGTCCACTCGCTATACACTTGGCTCCCTGGTCAATGAAGAGTCTAACTAACACGCCCTTAAAAATGTTCAGAGTTCCCTCCACTGTTCTCTGAGGGAAGAGAATTCTACAGAACAACAACTCTGGGAAATTAAAACAAAATATCCATCTTAATGGGAGGACCCTTATTTTTAAACTGTGCTCCCTGGTTCAAGCCTCTCCCGGTAGGGGAAACATCCTATCAGCATCCACTGTCAAGTCCCCACAGGATAACTCCTCAATCTTTTGAAGCCCAATGGATGCAGACCCAACCTTTCTTCATAAGACAACCTCTTTGTCCCAGGAATCAGTTGAGTGAACCTTCTCTGCACTGCTTCTGATACAATTATATCCTTTCTTAAGAGGCCAAAACAATACACAGTACTCTACACGTGGTTACACCAACACCTGGTACAGCTGTAGTGAGTAGAGGCAGGAACACTATAGCAATAGCTTTTGCATACATCATACCCGTCCCTTGAACCTAGCAGCAGCACCATAATTATACCAGCCTATTCTTTTAAAGTGTGACTTTTCTCTGCTCCACTGCATTCTGACAGCATTGATGTTTAAACTGCAACTTCCCCATTCAAATTTAGTACAAGTTCCCAATGTCACTGAAACAGTCCAGCAGGGTAGATAAAGGGAGACCAGATTTCAAATTGGTAACCAGAAGCCAAGGCTCGGGTTAGGAGGGAGAATGGCCAGTTAAGCATCAAACTGTTGGATAAGCAAAGCAACAGCTGAAAAGAATGCACTGACAACTTATTTATGGACAACAGCTGACATGAACATTGAAAGTATGTACGGGTGACCTTGACCTTGTAAACAGTCACGAATGTGTGTGAGTGGTTAACTTGTTCATGCTGCATCTTATATCCAAGTATTTGCTGTGAACATCAGCAGAATCACTAGTTAGACATAAAGAAAACAAGGCTTATTATATTCACGGTAACAATCTTTCATTTCTTAATCAAACAAGTTGACATGAACTTGAAGTTTCCATTAAACCAGTGGAAACTTCAATTCCTATTCCTATGGCACATGTGTCAAGTAGAAGAGATTGACTACAATCAGTTGGGATAACTCCAGCCAATAAATGTACAGTTCTGTAGAACTGCAATTCATACTGCTTGAGGTTTACACATTGATTGCAGGGCAGCTTTGCACCCAACATCTCAAGTTCTCTTGTATTAAGTGAAATATGCTTTGTTGGTATTCTCCACAAAAATCTAAATTGAAAATGATAACCCAACAGTTAATTTTATGTCAAAGCATTAAGACCCGAGCTTTGCACAGCTTGATAACTTTTAAAGGTAATTGGAACCATACTGGACTGCACCCAAAATCTGTTCAGACCAGTAAAGAGCAAATAAAACTGCATAAGAGATAGATACAGGAAGCTGAACATTTGATTTTACTGCACTTTGTCAAAGTAAAAAATTGCGAAAAGGTTTCCTATTTACTACTTGAAAAAAATCATCATCTTTGTGAACAAGAACAGTAAAAACAAATCTTACAACTGTCCACGGGGTGTCGAACAAGAGGTCACACCAGATTGCATTCTGAAATTAAAATAAGGATTGTACAAACTTCTAAATAGTTGTGTCCATAAACTAAAAATTATAACATTGATTTACACATATACATGGACAAAGCAGCCTGCTTGACTGGTACCCTATCCACCACCTTCAATTCACTGCTGCCACTGCAGGCAGTGGAAGGAGTCTGTACTGCCTACAAGATGCACTGCAGCAACTCACCAAAGCTCCTTCAATAGCGCCTTCCAAACTCATGACTTCTATCACCAAGAAGGACAAGGGCAGCAGATGCATGGGAACAGCACTTAAATAGCTTTGACATTTCTTTTAGGGAATCAAGTCCTGTGAATCAATTTGTGATATATATAAATGAAGTCCTGTGAATCAATTTGTGATATATATAAATGATTTGGAAGAAGGTGTAACTGGTGTAATCAGCAAGTTTGCGGATGACACGAAGATGGCTGGACTTGCGGATAGCGAAGAGCATTGTCGGGCAATACAGCAGGATATAGATAGGCTGGAAAATTGGGCGGAGAGGTGGCAGATGGAGTTTAATCCGGATAAATGCGAAGTGATGCATTTTGGAAGAAATAATGTCAGGAGGAGTTATACAATAAATGGCAGAGTCATCAGGAGTATAGAAACACAGAGGGACCTAGGTGTGCAAGTCCACAAATCCTTGAAGGTGGCAACACAGGTGGAGAAGGTGGTGAAGAAGGCATATGGTATGCTTGCCTTTATAGGACGGGGTATAGAGTATAAAAGCTGGAGTCTGATGATGCAGCTGTATAGAATGCTGGTTAGGCCACATTTGGAGTACTGCGTCCAGTTCTGGTCGCCGCACTACCAGAAGGACGTGGAGGCGTTAGAGAGAGTGCAGAGAAGGTTTACCAGGATGTTGCCTGGTATGGAGGGTCTTAGCTATGAGGAGAGATTGAGTAAACTGGGGTTGTTCTCCCTGGAAAGACGGAGAATGAGGGGAGATCTAATAGAGGTGTACAAGATTATGAAGGGGATAGATAGGGTGAATGGTGGGAAGCTTTTTCCCAGATCAGAAGTGACGTTCACGAGGGGTCACGGGCTCAAGGTGAGAGGGGCGACGTATAACTCAGATATTAGAGGGATGTTTTTTTACACAGAAGGTGGTGGGGGCCTGGAATGCGCTGCCAAGTAGGGTGGTGGAGGCAGGCACGCTGACATCGTTTAAGACTTACCTGGATAGTCACGAGCAGCCTGGGAATGGAGGGATACAAACGATTGGTCTAGTTGGACCAAGAAGCGGCACAGGCTTGGAGGGCCGAAGGGCCTGTTTCCTGTGCTGTACTGTTCTTTGTTCTTTGTCCTGTATAGATTTATTTTCACAATATGAAACAACCAGTTTTGCCACTATTGCTTCTGTTTTAGTTATGTCGGCATCACAGACTAAACGCTAGCTACGCCAGGCACGAGCTGCTGAGATGGTAGGTCTGAAAATGAAAACCTATAAAAGATTGGTCTTGAAGATTTCAAGTGATGGCACTCTGAGTACCTCCTTTGGCAGCTTGTTCCATTGTGGGAATATTCTTGGGAAGAAAAATTGTGATAGTCTGTCTTGGAAACAAACGATCTTTGTAGTTTGTGTGGATGGCGACTTAATGTTTTGTTACTGCCGGAGGCTCCTGGCACTTGTTTCTGTCAATTCCCACCAGTCCATTCTCTATTTTATAGAACATGGTCAGTCTATTATCCCCCTCATTTGCTGTCGTGATTCCCATTCCAAATTTTTGATCACTGTTGTTTTTCCATTCTGATTTGTGCAGAATCGTACTGCACACCTTTGGATTGCTTCAATCTTATTTATATTTTTCATCACACAAGAATCCCACACATAACTTGCAGAATCTAGGAATAAATTCAGAAAATGCTGGAAAAACTCTGCAGGTCTGACAGAATCTGCAAGAGAGAAAGCAGAGTTAACGTTTCAAGTCCTTTGGCTCTTTGCCAGAACTGAAGGGATGGCGAATGAGTGAGCAGTGAGAGATTGCAGCAAAAAGTAACAACTTGAAGAACAAAAGAACAAAGGCCTGGCGTGGGAGGGGGAAACACAGTAAGTAGTTTAACAACACCAGGTTAAAGTCCAACAGGTTTATTTGGTAGCAAAAGCCACACAAGCTTTCGGAGCCTTAAGCCCCTTCTTCAGGTGATTGGGAATTCTGTTCACAAACAGGGCATATAAAGACAGAGACTCAATTTACACGAATAATGGTTGGAATGCGAATACTTACAGCTAAAGTCTTTAAGATACAAACAATGTGAGTGGAGAGAGCATCAAGACAGGCTAAAGAGATGTGCATTGTTTCCAGACAGGACAACCAGTGAGACTCTGCAGGTCCAAGCAAGCTGTGGGGATTACAAATAGTGTGACATGAACCCAATATCCCGGTTGAGGCCGTCCTCATGTGTGCGGAACTTGACTATCAGTTTCTGCTCAGCGACTCTGTGCCGTCGTGTGTCGTGAAGGCCACCTTGGAGAACGCTTACCCGAATATCAGAGGCCAAATGCCTGTGACCGCATTTGGGAGGGGGAAGCAGGGGGATGTATTGAGGCAATACATGTACAGGGTATTAAGATGCAGCACCTGATGTGCCGGTTGGTCATGTTGCAACACTTGGGACACAACGTTGGGTTTGACAGCTTTAGATTTTGAACATTTCTCCTCCATCTTAAACCCTTTTCTCAGATGCTGCCAGGCCCGCTGAGTTTTTCCAGCTCTTTTTTATTGCGGATTTCCAGCAACTGCAGATACTGCATACTCCAGGTTTGAATTACCTATTCTTTGGTAAGCTAGAACTCTGACATTTTTGTTGCAATACCAAAGATTTGTCCTCAGAAATCGGAGAACCCTATTTGCTTTAGATGTTACCTGCAGAATTTGGAATTGCCATTCAAACTTGTTTTTAAAATGAACCCCCAGGTATGGCTGTGCATCTACCTGCTGAAGAATTTGTTTACAGAACTTAAAGCTATTCTTCGGCAGACTCTTTTTCTTGGTGATGCACATGACACAGTATTTTTTGATATTCAATGCTATCTCCCATTGGTCCTGCCATTTTTGCAATCTCAGATCATCATGCAGTGATCTGATATGACTGAGTTTATCCTGATGCATAAACCACGCAACCATATGCAAACAACATTAGGGTAGCACAAACTTGACAAAAGCGAAGGAAATAATTTCCTACATTACCTCCTCCACCTTCATGTCACTATAATGCATCAGTTTTCATCAATGTTTCTTTATAACTAATTAGAGTCATAGAGATATACAGCATGGAAACAAGACCTTCGGCCCAACTCGCCTATGCCAACTAGGTTTCCAAAACTGAAAGAGTCCCATTTGCCTGCGTTTGGCCCACATCCCTCTAACCCTAAAGCTCCTCTAAATCAGTGGCAGTTTAAAGTGCAGCTTTTATATTTTCAAGTTAGCTTAATCAAATGCAGTGCAGATAAAGCATTTCACAAATTTAGTACAAGCTTGTGATGTATTTTGAAATTACAAATACAACATGAGTACTGTTGTCCATAACAAACTCAGTGACAGGATTAAACAGGTTCATGCCCAATTTGAGTACATGAAATTGGCAAACCTAAACTGGATTTTCATTTTTGAAAAACATTCCTTCCTGGATCATGTCTCTTTCACTATTTTTAAAGTGGGAGGAATGATCAGCTCACATAAAGAACAAATTTCCTGTTACAAAGGTTCAAAGTTTCATTTGTTTGATCACTCTGTACTTCAAAATTGTTAATGTACCAGAACTTTCTACATTTTCCAAATCAGAGCTCTGTTCACACTGCACTTCTCATGGTGCATTAAACACTGAACTTCCAACCACCTCAGCGGTGGCAGCGGGTCCTAACTCTAATCACATCTCCTAAAGTCTTCTCCACTGACCCATAAACACTCCTCCTCAGGTTGCTGCCACCCAACAAATAATCCCCTCCAATGTGAGTCCGATTCAGTTTTTGCTGTGTTGACGCGATACTACCTTCAGAGGCAGGAACAGAAAGCAATTCCTTTTTCAGATGTCCACAGCTTCCAACAACAGCCTGACTCTCACCAACATGCACTGGGTTTTTTTATTCCAATACTTTCATGACAAAATGTTAGCCTCCTCCACAGATTTCTCCTGGGACCTCCACCTTTACTTTGCAATATTCTAAGCCTTAAATTGCCGTACATGTTCTCTCATCATATAACCTCTAACACCCTTTGCACCCTCCCTCTCTTTACTACTGACTTAACCATATCTCCTCAAAACCTACCTCTTAAATCTTGATAGAATCATAGAAGAAACATAGAATCATAGAATCCCTTCAGTGCAGAAAGGGGCCATTCAGCCCATCGACTCTGCACTGACAACAATCCCATCCAGGCCCTTTCCCTATAACCCCATACATTTACCTTGCTAACCTCCCTGACACTAAGGGGCAATTTAGCATGGCCAATCAACCTAACCTACACATCTTTGAACTGCAAGAGGAAACCGGAATACCCGGAGGAAACCCACGGGGAAAACGTGTAAACTCAACACAGAAAGACACTCGAGGCCGGAATTGAACTCACGCCCCTGGCGCTGTGAGGCACAGTGATAACCACCGTGCTGCCGTGCCACCCTTTTGCCTTCATTCATTCCTCTCCAATTCTTCCATCAGTCTTCAGTAATTTTTACCTCAGAATTTCATTGCATCAAAGTCAATGTTTTTCTCATTTTGTTTAATCTGCCAGATCAGCAGTGGACAGAAAATACAGGAAGAGATAAAAGCAAAGGGAAATGTAGCACATTAGTCTCAGAGATGTAACAGGAAAGAAAAGCTGGGTTTCCAAAACAAGTGGCCATCAGCTATGGCAGTCCACTACCATCTTTAATAAAATTCAGGGAAAATAATGGAAATATGGATTTAAAATGATAAGTGTCGGAAGTGCATGCGTCAAATAGCTTTCATTGAGAAAACCGTTCTGATAAACTACACACCCAAAATGTCACAATTAACAGATCCTGATTGGCCTGGTGAAAATTTCCAAACTTTTTGATGAGACATCTTAAAAACAGGTATAAAAATTACTTTAAAAGCCAAGAGCATCTTTTTAATGAAAATTAAGATTAATTAACGTCTTTGACATATTTGATTCAACTGAGCTGATGACTCACTACTGATAGCTCTGTAACTATATCTAACAACCTAAATTGGTCCTCAATTGTATGATAATCTAGTATAAAGTGTCTGCGTAACATCACTAACCCAACTGCCAGCCATTAAGAATCTGGGAACTAGGCCCGTGAATGCCAGGTTAGACATTTATAGATGATTTTATAATGGATTTAGTGGGGCCAGTTCCCAACATACTGGTCTTGCAACAGATAGTCAACACTGGAATCACTAAGGAAAACCTATTAGAAAATAGGTTATTGGAAAACCCAGTGCAAAATTGCTCTTATATGACCACAACCATGTCAAACGTTGCAACTGAATTTTGAAGATATCCAATTGAAGCAGTCAAAAGGGAGCTCAGCTATTATCTGAAAACGAAGTAGGCAAGAGAGTAGCACTAAAGGAACTGTTCATTCAGAGAACCATGAATGGCCTCCTTCTGCGCTGTAACAAATCTATGATTCTGTGAACTGGACCTCAGCTTGGCTCCAGCTAAATTAAACACTATAAAATGCAACTATAGGATATAACATTGCATTGCCTCAGAGTTCACCTAGGAGAACACAGCATCCAGCTGACCCTTCTGTTAATCTCCTGGACCTAATGGCTTGCATCCTAGGATCTTAAAAACATAAAATGTGCATTGGATGTAATTTTCCTAAATTCCCTACATTCTGAAAAAAACCCAGTGGATTAGAAAACTGCAAATGTCCTCATTCAAGAAAGGAGAGAGACCAAAAGCAGGGAACTATTGGCCAGTTAGCCGATCATTTGGCATTGGAAAAATACTGTAATCATTATTAAGGAAGTAAGGAAGTAGCAGCAAACCATTGAGAAAATCATAATACAATCAGGCAGAGTCGAACATGGTATTGTGAAAAAGAAATCATGTTTGACAAATGAATTAAGAGCTTCTTAAGACTGTAATAAGAAAGTTGGATAAAGGTAAACCAATAAAGTACGTAATTTTCAGCCCGTGTTTGCTGTCAGAGAGAATGACTACACGGGCTCAAAGTGCGGAGAGAATCGGGAAACACTATTCTCTCTGGAGATTGCATTTTAGGATTTTCCTTGCTCCTCACTGAAGACGTTGTGAGGTTCAGTCGAGGCCACCATCAGATTACCTACGATCCTGCTGAAGACCAAGTGGTCTACTCCTGGTCCTATTTTATTTGGTCTTATATGTTTTTAGCAGTTTCATTGTCATAGCTTTTTATTCTAAATTAAGTGAATTTAAACTTCCCAGTTGCAGTGATGGGATTCAAACGCATCTATTTGGATTGTTAACTTTGGCCTTTGGATTACTAGTTTGGTAAAATAACCACTATGCTACCAGAGTAGTTAGTGAAGGCAAAATAAACATCCTGAATGTTTTTGTCAATTGTTTCTTTTTTTGGAAAATCCTCAACAGTTTGTTGCAATAAAAATTATTTGAAAAAAACAGGAAGAGACATGCACGATCCTACAATCCACATTGCATCATGTCAAAGTCAGGACACACTCAAATTTCTTCAATTCACCAACAGACAATCCAATGCAAATACCACGATAATTATAAAATTAACTCACAAAAGGAAACAATGAATTGCCTTTGATAACACTGATATATACTCTATGTTTATCAAATACACTGAACTAATACACAGAACAATAAGGTGTGACCAAAGAACCTGTTCCAAACCTGACATTTGCTCAGTTGAGGTTTTGTTGCCTTATTTTACCCTGCTCTTCCAATGGCACTGACTCTATCAGGAACATAATTCCAAGAGCTGAAATGGCTCTCTGCTCCATGTATCATGTGGCTAATCTTCAACTTCAAACATGTTGGTTACGTGATCTTCATAGATCATAGATTCAGATGAGGCCCTTCGGTCCATCAAGTCTGCACTGACATGCGAGAAACATCTGACCTCCCACCAAATCCCATTTACCAGCACTTGGCCCATAGCATTGAATGTTATGATATGCCAAGTGCTCATCCAGTTATTTTTTTTAAAGGATATGAGGCAACTCTCCTCCACCACCCTCCCAGGCAGCGCATTCCAGACCATCACCACCCATTGGGTAAAACGTTTTTCCTCGCATCCTCCCTAAACCTCCTACCCCTCACCTTGAGCCTATGTTCCCTCATGACTGACCCTTCAACTAAGGGGAACAGCTGCTCACTACCCACTCTGTCCATGCCGTGTGCTGACAAGCAACCCTCCTGGGCCATTTTAAACAGTAATTTAACTTCATTAGTACTTAATTGGCTGTAAAGCACGATGGAGCTTTCAAGGATAAGAAAAGCATGGTACAGGTGGAAGTTATTTCTTGTTCTGTTTGACTTCAATATTCCCGGGTAGAGGCAAAAATAAAAACAACTCAAATTGCCAGAGTTCCCATTCATTTGTTCCTACTTCAAAGTATTGATGTCAGATGAGGACGGAATCGGGATGAGGTGCAATTCCTTCTGCAGTTGAATATAAATGTTCTCCGTGTTATCACTGGCAAGGGCCTGACTGAGGCAAGACTGCTTAGCCAAGCAGCACGCTAACTGGGGAATGCCTGTGCTTGAATCTAGCCACAGACAAATGATTAAGATTGGAGATTCTTAACTTTGGACTCTTTACAGAATCAATACTCTGATTAATAATCTCAGATGATCAGCAGCAAAATAATTTCATCATCTGAAGGGCTGACAACACTGCAGTTCATACACATTTGGAAAAGAAAGCACTTGTATATAAACTAATTATAAGAACCATCAATAACTAGTGACCTTGGATTAACTGGAGCACAACACCACACAAGTCAATACCAACCAAGGTCACCATACCTCAGTGCCACTTGCTTATTCCTGTCACCTTTCAAATTTAAAATTAAAATTTCAAATCTTAATTGCTATATAACCCAATCTGTACCATCAATCATTAATGAGAAACCATTTATAACGCACAAGTGCTTGGGTCATTCCTGCTGACAAACTCTAATGGCAGCAATATGGACAAATATGAAGAGGAGCATCTCAAACATTAATCATTGACGGCAAACCTTTTATAATTAAAAAAAAGGCTTCATTATTCTTGCAGATACATTCCAAATTCTCATGTAGCATAGGCAGTTTAAAAAAATGACTCATCTCTTCCCACTCCCCCTCCTCCCCCCCACCAAAGCTATTAGATAGTGTTTTATTTCACACAGGGTATTAAGATTCTGACCGAAGAAGTTCTCTCTGGCCACCCATTTGTTAATTAAGAAAACATATTTTCACTCAACTAAGTCAACCAGTCTTTCCTGCAGGTCATCACTGGAATAGAGGAAAAGCCCCTGGAGCTGGTTCCTACATTAAGTTGGATCATGGCATTCCTATATCTCAACCTTATTTCCCACCTTTGATGCATAGCCCTTGAGACCTATATCTAACAAAAATCTGACGATACCTGTCTTGATAAGTTTAATGGAACAAAAATTCATAACTTTTGGGGAAGACAGAATTCCACATTTGTAAAAGCAGTTCTTGATTTCACTTCTCAAAGGTACAACATCAACCTTAAGATTGTGCCCCTTTAAGGGATAAAATTCTTATAGGGTACAGCAGGGGGCGGCACAGTGGTTAGCACTGCTGCCTCACAGTGCCAGGGACCAGGGTTCGATTCCTGGCTTGAGTCACTGTCTGTGTGGAGTTTGCACATTCTCCCCAGGTCTGCGGAGGTTTCCTCCGGGTGCTCCAGTTTCCTCCCACAGTCCAAAGATGTGCGGGTTAGGTGGATTGGCCATGCTAAATTGCCCCTTAGTGTCAGGGGGACGAGCTAGGGTAAATGTATGGGGTTATGGGGATAGGGTTTGGATGGGAATATTGTCGGTGGAGACTCGATGGCCCACATGGCCTCCTTCTACACTGTACGGATTCTATGATTCTACAGGAGCAGAGGAAGCTGGATGTACATGTGCATAGATTATTAAAGATGACAGGACAGGTAGAGAGAGCAGTTAATAAACCATATAGTATCCTGGGTTTCATTGAGAGGGGCATAGGGTACAGAGCAAAGAGTTAATGCTGAACTCACCTCAGCTGAAACACTGGGTACAGTTCTGGGTGCTACACTACAGGAAGAATGTAAACGCATTGGAGAGATTTCAAGTGGAGGGTTACAAAAATGGTTCCAGGGATGAGAAATTTCACTTACAAGATTAGATTGGAGAAGTTGGGACTCTGCTCTTTGAGAGAAGAAGGCTAAGAAGAGATTTAATGGAGAAGTTTAAAATAGAGGGAGGGCTGGACAGAGTAGATAGGGGAAAACTGTCCCCACTCATAAAAGGATCAAGAACTAGAGAGCACAGGTTTAAGGATTTGCAAAAGAAGCAAATGTGGTGTGAGAAAAAACTTTTTCACACGATGAGTGCTTCGGGTCTCGAATGCACTGCCTGGAAGTCTGGTGAAAGAAAGTTCAATCAAGGAATTCAAGAGGGAATTAGATGATTAATTGAATAGAAACAATGTGCAGAGGGATGGGGAAAAGGCAGGGGAATGGCACTTAGTCAAAATGCTCATTGGTAAGCGAATGCAGACACAATGGCCGAATGGCATCCTTCTGAGTCGTAACAATTTTGTGAATCTGTTGTTCTGGACTTGCTGAGAGTCCAGAAGAGATATGATCTCCACATCTAACTCCCAATTACATTGTCCCTCAATCATTTAATCTTAAGGGAATGAAAGACATGTTTATGCAACCTGTGCTTATAATTTATCCTTTGAAGTCCTTGTAAAATTCTAATAAACCTTCACTCTATCACCTTCAGGGCCAAGGTGCCCTTCCTGACCTATGGTGCACAGAACTGAAAGCAATACTCCAGTTGAGGCCTCACCAGCTCCGCACAACTGACGCATAACTCTCTCCTTTTGGTGGTTCCACCCTCTGAGATATACACCAACACTCCCTTTGCCTTTTCCTTTTTGTACATTACCTTTTACTGATCTGTATTTATGGTCATCAAATTCCCTCTGATCTTCTACCATTTATTTTCCCTTGTTACAAAACTATTCAAATGTGTTTTTGTTGGATCCAAATGCAATGGAAAAAAAAAAGATTACTACACGTGCACTACAAAACATTCTTATCGTTGAAAATTACAGAAATGGTTGCTGTACTTTGAGCTATAACCTATTATCTCAAGCTACTAATACATTGCTTGGATACAGAAAAAGGTCTCAAGGAATTTTAGAAGGAGAGATGTAGGGTCCAAGTGGAGAATTACAAAGGGACCCAAGGGGTTGGCTGAAGAAATTGAATTTGGGATTTTTAAACACAGATAAATAAAGGTGCAGAGTGGTTTACAGAGAAAATTCAAGTGATTGTAGGAACCACAAGTGTGCAATGCCTGCTTTGTGTATTTAAACTTTCCTTCTTATTGCCATCATGTGTAAGTCACTAACTCTCTGCAATAACCCTTAAATAAAATCTGCAGTGTTTACATGTAATTGCGCAGTCCTCTAATGACTTCTTTGGCCTTCACTGCATTACTGAAGTGTAATTACTTCAGGATATTATAATCTTAAGCTTTGATCAGATGCAACAAAATTCAACAGGCAAATTCGTACCAATCTCCAATTCTACTTAATTACTTTTTTTTAAAAGAATTAATCCCTGATGGGCAACGAAGCTTGACTGGTCTCATAGAGTGCTTATTTCAAGTTTCTCCAAGATTACTGAAGCATTACTTTGATGCCTGACTAGTTTAATAGTACAGATTTCAGTCACTTTGTCCATGTGTATGGCTGGTTCATCACCCAAGAATTCCTTTTCAAATATAATTGCTCCAAGGTTGGGGTTTACTTTTCAATGCACTCTATAGGAGATTTAGTTAAGCAAGTCCAAGATCTTGAAAAATTATCAACAGCAGTTTACTGAAGTGCAAGCAATATCAATGGCAATGATCTGCCCCATAATTAAATTCGATTAGCAACTGATGGAACAGCATGGCAATCTAAACTTTTCATACACAAACAAAACATGCCAGCAACCAGGGTGGACATATGTGGGCCTGACAATAATTCTATTAATTGGTTAGCAAAGTAAAACAAATCAGTATTTAAAGTGGCTGCACTTTTTATTGCAGCAAATATTTTCTTTTTGTTATGGAACTGTTTTGTGAGTTTGAGAGTCAGTTGATATGCGCAGGTTGGAAATTAGTTCGAGAAGGTTTTGCTGGAGATAGTAAGACTCATGTTAATTACAGGAATAGATAATGAAACAAGCAGCGAACATTTATTGGTTAAGACAGTAATCTAGTTCCCCTTTTTTAAATTAGATTTGAAAGATACATCCTTTGGTTGATTGGAAGAAATTTCAATTTCAAGTTTTAAAAATATTTCAGCAACATCAAAAATGTGGGCAAAGACTCAAGTCAAAAGATGTGCGGGTTAGGTTGATTGGCTATGCGAACTTGTCCATTAGTGTCAGGGGAATTAGCAGGGGAAATATGTGGGATTACAGGGATAGGGCCTGGGAGGGATAGTTGTTGGTGCAGGCTCAATGGGCCAAATTACCTCCTTCTGCACGGTAGGGATTTTATGATTGCTTGTCTCGGAGTTCCACTCATCTTCTCAAATATTGATAGCTTAACTCAATCAGATTTACTCATGGCCATCATTAAGTTATGCTAAATACCTTCAACTTCAAGGCAACGTAAACTGATAGATAACACTAAGTTCCAAACTGTTATTACAAACTCTTCAGTTGAGTGGCAAACAACCACTGCAAAATCTTATATGCAAGTCTTCCCCTCAATGACTTGAAGGACCTGTTAAAACCTGTTCAGCAATATGGTCGTCAAATGTGACCATAATGGCATCATTAAAATTCTATGAATTCTATGCCATTTTTTCCAAATCATGATGCAGAGCAAAACAAAGAGCAAGAATTAGGAATTTTAAATTCTTACCAAAATAAAAAGTTTAGATTACAATAAAGCAAGCATAATAAAATGCTCTTACCTTGAGAGCACAAAAGATGCAGGAATCTCCCATACATTTGTGAGTGGTCAACTGCCTGAAACTTCTTCGAAAAATATCAAGATGCCAAAGAACCTTTGGAGAAATGTTTATGGAAACAAGTTATTTAAATTCTTCCATGATTTAATCAATAACACTTTCACTATTCAATTTTAGAAAAAATATAAACAGCTCGATACCTGTAATTAAAAAGAGAAGCCAAGTATGAGAAAGGAATTCACTTTCAAGCGAAATACATTTTCTGATTTCTCGCTGTCTACCAAAAATTTAAATAGAAACACAATGGGAAAGGAATACTTTCTTATCCTCCCATAGGAGCAGGATCTAACCTCTAAATTTAATCTCAGTGAAGAAGGGAGTGCCTCAAGGTGCCAAACTTTGCTGATGGTACAAAAATAGGGAGGAAAATAAGTTCGGAAGAGGAAGCATTAGGGATCGGTTAAATGAGTGGGCAAAATATGGCAGATGAAGTATAATATGCAAAAATGTGAACTCAGGAAGAGTAGACCATACAAAATTCTTGCAAGGCGTGACAGGGTGCAAGTGTCAATTAAATAACTTTTCATGCCTTGAAATTCGAAAAGCTACAGGCCCAATTTCCTCAATCTCTCCTCATAAAACAATCCCAACATCCCATGGATTAGTGTGAACTTTTGTTGCACCCACTCCACGGTAAGTATATCCTTCCTGGCTAAGGAGACCAAAACTGTACACAATACCCCGGGTGTAACCTCACCAAGATTCTATACAATTTCAGCAAGCCATCTTAACTTATGTACTCAAATCCCCTTGTAATGAAGTTCAGCATACCATGTACTCTCCTAATCGATTGTTGCACCTACATGCTAGTTTTTAGTGACTCATGAACAAGGATATGACAAGTGAACTTGTCCACTTCGGAAGGATGAAAAAAAATCACACTATCTAAATTGAGACAGATTGTAGAACCTGGGTTTACAGAGCAATCTGGGTGTCCTGGTACATGAATTACAAGTTAATTGTGCAGCTACAGCAAGAAATTCGGAAGGCAAATGGAATATTATTGTTTATTGCAAGAGGTGAGACTTCAACAAAGAGCGCAGAGAAAGAGAGGCGAGACTTCAACAAAGAACTCAAAAAGAGATGAGACCTCAGTAAAGAGCATGGAGAGAGAGGGGAAACTTCAATAAAGAGCACAGAGAGGTGAGACTTCACCAAAGATCCACGGAAATTTGGCAAATGGGATCCAGAATTGGCTGAGTGGCAGGAAGCAGAGGGTGATGGTTGAGGGGTGTTTTTCTGACTGGAAGACTGTGTCCAGTGAGGTCCCGCAGCGATCAGCGTTAGGCCCTTGCTGTTTGTGGTTTTACAGAGGGATTGTCTACGGAATCTCTGTGGGTGGAGGTTCGCAACAGGAAGGGGTCAATAACTTTACTGGGTGTTTTCTATAGGCCGCCCAATAGTAGCAGGGATGTGAAAGAGCAGATTGGGAAGCAGATTCTGGAGAGATGTGATAATAACAGAGTGGTCGTGATGGGAGATTTTAATTTTCCAAATATCGATTGGAATATCCCTAGGGTAAGGGGTTTAGATGGGGAGGAGTTTGTTAGGTGTGTTCAGGAGGGCTTCCTGACACAATATGTGGATAAGCCTACAAGAGGAGAGGCTGTACTTGATTTGGTATTAGGAAATGAACCTGGGCAGGTGCCAGATCTCTCAGTGGGAGAGCATTTTGGGGATAGTGATCATAACTCTATCTCCTTTACATTAGCATTGGAGAGAGATAAGATCAGTCAAGCTAGGAAAGTATTTATTTGGAGTAAGGGCAATTATGAGGCTATTAGGCAGGAACTTAGAGGCATAAATTGGAAGGAGGTTTTCTCAGGGAAATGTACAGAAGAAATGTGGCAAATTTTCAAGGAAAATTTGTCTGGAACACAGCAACGTTCCAGTGAGACAGGGGAGTTATGGTAGGTCACAGGAACCATGGTGCACTAAAGCTGTAACGAATTTAGTCAAGAAGAAAAGAAAAGCCTACAAAAGGGAGCTAGGTAATGTTAGAAATCTAGAAGAGTATACGACTCGTAGGAAGGAACTTAAGAGGGAAATTAGAAGAGCAAGAAGGGGTCATGAGAAGGCCTTGGCAGACAGGATAAAGGAAAATCCCTAGGCATTCTACAAGTTTGTTAAGAGCAAGAGGATAAGATGTGAAGGAGTAGGACCTATCAAATGTGACGGTGGGAAAGTCTGTATAGAACCGGTAGAAATGGCAGAGGTATTCAATGAATACTTTGCTTCAGTATTCACAGTGGAAAAGGATCTTGGTAGTTGCAGTGCAGACTTGCAGTGGACTGAGAAGATCGAGCATGTGGACATTAGGAAAGAGGATGTGTTGGAGCTTTTGAAAAGCATCAAGTTAGATAAATCGCCGGGAACGGATGGGATGTACCCCAGGTTACTGTGGGAGGCGAGGGAAGAGATTGCTGAGCCTCTGGCGATGATCTTTGCGTCATCAATGGAGACAGGAGAGGTTGCGGAGGATTGCAGATGTGGTTCCGTTATTCAAGAAAGGGGGAAGAGATAGCCTGGGAAATTATAGACCGGTGAGTCTAACCTCAGTGGTTGGTAAGTTGATGGAGAAGATCCTGAGAGGCAGGATTTATGAACATCTGGAAAGGAATAGTATGATCAGAAATAGCCAGCACGGCTTTGTCCAAGGCAGGTCATGCCTTAAGAGCCTAATTGAATTTTTTGAAGCTGTAACTAGACACTGAGACGAGGGAAGAGCAGTAGATGTAGTTTATATGGATTTCAGCAAGGCGCTTGATAAGGTGCCCCATGCAAGGCCCATTGAGAAAGTGAAGGGGCATGGGATACAAGGGGACATTGCTTTGTGGATTCAGAACTGGCTTGCCCACAGAAGGCAAAGAGTGGTTGTAGATGGGTCTTTTTCAGCATGGAGGTTGGTCACCAGTGGAGTGCCCCAGGGATCTGTTCTGGGACCCTTGCTCTTTGTGATTTTTATAAATGACCTGGATGAGGAAGTGGAAGGATGGGTTGGCAAGTTTGCTGATGACACAAAGGTTGGTGGTGTTGTGGATAGTGTAGAGGGATGTCAGCAGTTGCAGGTCATTTTGGCAGGTCGAATAGGATGAAAGAATATAATATTACGGGTAATATTATTAAGGTGGAAATGGCTGCTACAAGAGGACACAGGTTTAAGGTGCTGGGGGGTAGGTCCAGGGGAAATGTTAGGGGGAAGTTTTTCACACAGAGGGTGGTGGGCGAGTGGAATCGGCTGCCATCAGTGGTGGTGGAGGCAAACTCAATAGGGTCTTTTAAGAGACTTCTGGATGAGTACATGGGACTTAATAGGATGGAGGGTTATAGGTAGGCCTAGAAGGTAGGGATATGCTCGGCACAACTTGTGGGGCCGAAGGGCCTGTTTGTGCTGTAGTTTTTCTATGTTTCTATGTAAGACGCTTGGCAGTGTGGAAGATCAGAAGGATCTTGGGGTCCGGGTTCATAGGACGCTCAAAGCAGCGTCGCAGGTGGACGCTGTGGTTAAGAAGGCGTATGGAATACTGGCCTTCATCAATAGAGGAACTGAGTTTAGAAATCGGGAGATAATGCTGCAGCTGTAAAGGACCCTGGTCAGACCCCACCTGGAGTACTGTGCCCAGGTGTGGTCGCCTCATTACAGAAAGGATGTGGAAGCCATAGAAAGGGTGCAGAGGAGATTTACAAGGATGTTGCCTGGATTAGGTGGCATGCTTTATGAGGATAGGCTGAGAGAGCAAGGTCTTTTCTCCTTGGAGAGGCGAAGGGTGAGGGGTGACCTGATAGGGGTGTATAAGATGTTGAGGGGTATTGATAGTAGATTCTCAGAGGCTTTTAGCCAGGGCTGAAATGGTTGCCACAAGAGGTCACAGGTTTAGGGTGCTGGGGAGTAGGTACAGAGGAGATGTTAGGGGTAAGCTTTTCACTCAGAGGGTGGTGGGTGAGTGGAATCGGCTGCCGGTAGTGGTGGTGGAGGCGGATTCGATAGGGTCTTTTAAGAGGCGTTTGGATAAGTTCATGGAAGTTAGTAAGATAGAGGGTTATAGGTAAGCCTAGAAGATAGGGACATGTTCGGCGCAACTTGTGGGCCGAAGGGCCTGTTTGTGCTGTAGCTTTTCTATGTTCTATGTTCTTCTTTTATATTACTAGCTAGCTTACACTTATATTTCATCTTCTCCCCCCCAATTGCTTTTTTAGTTGTTCTTGCTTGCTTTTAAAGACTTCCCACAAATCTTTGCCACTTTGTATGCTTTTTCTTTTGCTTTTATGCTGTCCTCGACTTCCCTCGTCAGCCATGGATGCCTCGTCCTTCCCTTAATATGTTTCCTCCTCCTTGGGATGAATTTCTGTTGTGCCTCCCAAATAACTCCTGCCATTGCTGTTCCACTATCTTCCCTGCTAGGCTCACTTTCCAATCAACTCTGGCCAGCTCCTCCCTCATGTCTTTGTAGTTACCTTTATTTAATTGTAATACCGTTACACCTGATTCCAGCTTCTCCCTCTCAAACTGCAGGGTAAATTCTATCATATTGTGGTCACTGCTCCCTAACGGTTCTTTCACCTTAAGTTCCCTAATCAAATCTGCCTCATTACACATCACCAAATCCAGAATTGCCCGTTCCCTAGTAGGCTCTGTCACAAGCTGCTCCAAAAAACCATCTCTTAGACATTCCACAAATTCCTTTTCTTAGGATCCACTACCTACCTGATTTTCCCAGTCCACCTGCATATTGAAGTCCCTCATGATTATTATAATATTGCCTTTTTTTATATGCCTTTTCTATCTCCCGATTTATTTTCTGCCTCACATCCTGACTACTGCTGGGGGCCTGTACATAACTCCCATTAGGGTCTTCACCTTTGCGATTCCTCAACTCTACCCACAGAGATTCTATGCCTTCTGATCCTATATCACTTCTTGCTATCAATTTAATTTCATTCCTTATTAACAATGCAACCGCGCCCCCTTTGCCCATCTGCCTGTCCTTTCGATAGGACACATATCCTTGGATATTTAGATCCCAGCCCTGATCCCCTTGCAGCCACATTTCTGTGATGCCCACAACATCGAACCGGCCAATTTCAATGTGCGCAACAAACTCAATTACCTTGTTCCGTATACTGCGCGCATTTAGATACAACACCGTCAGTCCTGGATTGTCCACCTCCTTTCTCATACTTGTCACCTTTTTTGCTCTATCTCAGGTTAGATTCCTGCCACCTTCTATACTCTCTGTTCTATTACGTGGTCTGGAAACTTTACTAACCTCTCCTGAGCCCTCAGCTCCATTAACCTGCACTTCTACCCTTTCCTTCAAACTTTGATTTTCTAATTCTCCATACAACTGAACCCTCCCCCCCACTATTTAGTTTAAAGGCCCATCTACAGCCCTAGTTACACGATTCGCCAGGACTCTGGCCCCAGTACAATTCAGATGAAGACTGTCCCATTGGAACAGGTCCCCTCTTCCCCAATACTGGTGCCAATGTCCCATTATAGGAGGGATAATCCACATTATTGAAGGGATAATCCACATTATAGGAGGGATGTGATAGCACTAGAAAGGATGCAGAGGAAATTTACCAGGCTGCTGGATGAGCTGGAGAGTTTTATTTATGAAGAGAGATTGGATAGACTGGGACAAAAATAAAAAATGTTGGAAAATCTCAGCATGTCTGACAGCATCTGTGAAGAGAGAACAGTGCTAACGTTTCAAGTTGGGATAACTCTTCATTAGAGCTCAAATAGACTGGGGCTGTTTTCCTTGGGACAAAGGAGACTGAGAGGAGACATGATTGAGATGTATAAAATTAGGAGGGGCATTGTGTAGACAGGAACAAACTTTTCCCCTTGGTGTAGGGATTAATGACAAGAGGGCATAGATTTATGGTAAGGGGCAGGCAGTTGCGAGGGGATTTGAGGAAAAACCTTTTCATCCAGAAGGTGGTGGGAGTCTGGAACTCACTGCCTGAAAGGGTGGTGGAGGCAAAGACCCTCATAACATTTAAAAATAGTTAGATGTTAACTTGCGATGCCAAGGCATACAAGGCTACGGGCCAAGTACTGGAAAATGGGATTAGAATAGTTAGATGGTTGCTTTTAACTGACGCCACATGATGGGCCAAAGGACCTTTCATGTGCTTTAGACCCCTATGACACCTAGAGTGCAGTTTACAGTTTTGTAGTTCATATTTAAGAACAGGCATAACTGTATTAGAAGCATTGCAGAGAAGGTTCACTTGACTCATTCCTGGAATGAGGGAGTTATTCTATGAGAAAATGTTGTACAGGTTGGGCCTGGAGCCATTGGACTTTAGAAGAACAAAAGGCGACCTTGTTGAAACATATTAGAACCTGAGGGGACTTCTGTTTGCAGAAGATAGGGTCCTGAGTAGGAATATATGTAGCTTTTAGCAAACTAAGTGAGACTCTTGTAAGCCCGACTGAAAATCCTAAATTGGCTGTTAGCATAATGCCCAGCATACTCAGGTTGTTCAGTTAAGTGCTACACAATCACGGAATCATATCTAATGTTGAACAGTATGAGCAGGATTTTCCGGTCCTGTTAGTCTTTTGCTGGTCTGTCAAATTTTCTGTCCCTCTGTGATTCCTGCAGTGGGTGGGACAGGAAAATCCCTCCTTATGTTCTGAGTTTTGCAAGCATGGGCTGATTCAGTACAGTCAATACTCTCCCTGTTGTGAACAGCCATGGGGATGTGCTGTTCGATACCATTCACCAGTCATTTGGACAGATTTGTACACTTGAAGTGTAGGATTTCATTACCAAAACAACTCAGACAGATCACTAGAAATATTAGACCCTGCACTTTAACAGATCTAGCAATTATGAAACCTTTTCATTTTTTACACCTAAACAATGTCAGCCTTTAAAATACACTTCGAAAAATCTACCTTTGCAATTAAAAATATATGGTAGTTTTTTGCGATTAAAAATACATGGTTGTTTTATCGATCAGTTTTTAGTAATTTTGGAATGTAGAAAGAGTTGAGTGTTTCAGACAAGTACTCAAATGCCTTGGCTCGAGCAGGTAAGATACTGGATATTCTGCCAGTGACTCACTTCCAGGTTCCCTGAGCCTCTCTCTCTACAACTTATTTCGCATAAGTGAGGAAGTGGTGGAATTCGCCACTTGCCTGGATGGATGTAGCTGCAACCTCAGTCCAAAAGCTCAACAGCATCCAGGTCAGAATAGATTGCCTGATCGGTACTCGAGCAACTAGCTAAAACATCCACCACAGAGGTATGGGTTGCAGGATGTACTATGTCCAGGATGCACTGCAGAAATTTGCCAAGACATCACTGGCAATGCCTCCCAAACCAGTTCACCACTGCCCAGTAAGACCAGGATTGCAGATGCCCAGGCACACCATCTCATCCATAGTCCTCTATCAATCACACAACTAGAATTACATTTTGTAAATATTAACCACGAATGTGCACTTATATCGCATCTTTAAAGCAGCAGTGCCAAGATGCTAAACAGAGAAGAAAATTACACCTGTCACTGAAAACAATAATTCACATGGAAACCAAAGCACGGAAGGAGGCCGTTTTTGCCAATATTGCCTGCACCATTGTTCACTTCACTCGAGTGCTCTTATCCACAAGATTTCACTTCCTCTTCAATATTCTTCTTCTTCAAGTGTTTATCAAACTGAACCAACTTCAACAACTGCTTATGGTATTGTTTCCCAGAGTCAAATGAAAAAAATTCACCAACCTTCAGCAACAACACTAAGCTTCTGGCCTCTTACTGATGACTCACCATTCACAATTTAACACTTCAATTTCAAGTCCCGTAACCTTCTTAGCTTTAGTGAACAAAAGCCAGGATTTTCAAGTTGCTAATCATAATATGCTCTCGTCTGACGATTATTCCAGTAAATGCAATTTAGGCTTTTAAACAAGTATATTTTTCCTTTTTTTTCCCCACGTTTCAGCTCTAACAGCTCCAGCTTTGGCTGCTCTGATGCTTTCACAATTGTCAAATATTACAATTTTTCTTGACAAATTATTGTCCCTAATTCATGGCATTCATTGCTTCACTTTCTTCTCTCGACCCCAAAGAAACTGATACTTCCTCCAATGTTATCACCTGACAAATGTACACCAAAACTCGCTGTCTCTACTACAGCAATACCTCAATATAAATGACCCTGAAGACATTGTTACATGCCCCTTATTCTCCAGCTAGATTATTTAATAGTTGAACCACTGGCGTCAGGAAGATGAGAAGTATGGCAGGGATCCATGGCAGAGCTATCCCAAACAGAACACACAAAATGGTCCAGTATTTCACCTTGCACGTTATGTTAGCAAAATGGCGGAATTGCAAACAAGAATAAAAAGCTTAGTTTCAGCCTTTGTAGATTTCAGGGTTAAAGAGTTGAGTGCACAGCATGGAACTTTAGCTGTGTCAATGTTTCATCTGCATACAAACACAGCTCTGTAACACCTGCAGCTACTCAGAGGGGCTCTCCATCTCAATTAGGCCGTGAGCAAGCAGTAAACAGGTTCCCCATAACTGCAGACGGGAAAACTGGATGCTCATCAGTAGCACAAGAGCATTGAGGATACCCTGCCCTCTACCTGCCGAGGATGCATAGATTCGTAGATGCTTACAGCAGAGGAAAAGGCCATTCAGCCCATCACGTCCACACTGGTCAACAAAGATCTGACTACACTAACCCCATTTTCCAGCGCTTGATCTATAGACCTGGAGGTTACAGCAGTGCAAATGAATATCTAAACACTTTTCAAATGTTACGAGAGTTACTGACTCAACCACTCCTTCAAGCAGTGAGTTCCAGTCTCCCACTACCCTCAACTCCCCTCTCAGGAAGGTCTGAGGCCAAGTAAATTAATTTCAACTGGCAATAGGATTCACACCAATCTTAATCTAGAATAGTTTACTGTTATAATGATACACATTTTGTTGGTAATTACAAATAAACATAAAAATGGTGAGTTTTTCCATCTTTTAGAATCTTGGCAAGGCAGTTAAGCAAAAATTCAAGTTTAGTAAACCTTCAATTAATCAAACCTACATCGAAGTTAAACATAATTTACGAGAATAGCAAGACAGTGAGGCAAAAAAATTAAAACAATGGGCTCATAGGAGAAAGCTGCCTTTGGGTTTTTTGAAGTTGCAGACAGTTACATCGGTGATGAACATAAGAACATAAGAAATAGGAGCAGGAGTAGGCCATCTCGCCCCTCGAGCCTGCCCCGCCATTCAATAAGATCATGGCTGATCTGAAGTGAATCAGTTCCACTTACCCGCCTGCTCCCCATAACCCTTAATTCCCCTACCGATCAGAAATCCATCTAACCGTGACTTAAACATATTCAACGAGGTAGCATCCACCACTTCAGTGGGCAGGGAATTCCAGAGATTCACCACCCTCTGAGAGAAGAAGTTCCTCCTCAACTCTGTCCTAAACTGACCCCCCCTTTATTTTGAGGCTGTGCCCTCTAGCTCTGGTTTCCTTTTTAAGTGGAAAGAATCTCTCCACTTCTACCCTATCCAGCCCCTTCATTATCTTATATGCCCCTATAAGATCACCTCTCAGCCTTCTAAACTTCAACGAGTACAAACCCAATCTGCTAATGAAATAATCATTCTCCTGGAGTATTAAAGAACAACATGGAACATGTACAGGAGACATGTACAGGAGCAGACCATTTATCATTGAATCCCTACAGTGCAGAAGGAGACCATTCAGCCCATCAAGTCTGCACTAACCACAATTCCACCCAGACCCTATTCCTTTAACCCCACATAGTTACCCTGCTAGTCCCCTGACACTAGGGCCAATTTAACATGGCCAATCAACCTAACCTGCACATCTATGGACCAACCGGTCCAGGGCAGTGTTCATTCACCATTTGAGCATCCTTCATCGAACTCTCATCAACATAACCCTTTATTCCCTTCCCCAAAAAAGGATCATCTAGCTTCCACTTAAATGTTTCTTCAATATTAACCTTAACCACTCTCTATGGTAGCAAGAATAGCTGGGTTTGTTTTTCCGAGAGCAGAGAAGGCTGAGGAAGGAACTGATAATGGTATACAAAATTGAGAGGCATCGATAGGATAGATCATAAGAATCTTTTTCCCATGGTGGTGGTATCGAAGACCAAAGGGCATAGGTTTCAGGTGAGGAGTAGGTGGATCCGAGGAATTTTTTTTTAACCCAGCGGGTGATGGAAATATGGAACATGCTGTCTGAGAGGGCGGTGGAGGCAGGTACTCTCACAACATTTAAGAAGCATCGGATATGCACTTAAATCGCCAAGGCATAGTAGGCTCTGGTCCAATGCTGGTAAATGGGATTAGTAGAGATTGGTATTTGATAGTCAGCATGGTGGGCTGAAGGGTCTGTTTCTATGCTTTATGACTATGATTCTGTCTACGACTCTAAATTCCACATTTCCACCACTCTGAGGAAAGAGGTATCTTCTAAATGGCCCATTTGCTTTCTTGGTGACTACATTATATCACTGGCTTCTAGTTTCGATCTTCCCCACAAGTGAAGACACACGGTCTGTGTTTACTCTATCAAACCCTTTCATAATTTTGATGACCTGTGTTTTTATCCCTCAATTCTCGCTTTCAAAGAGAAAAAAGCCCAGCCTGTTCATCATTTCCTGATAGAAGGATGAAACTTGCAAAATTATTTCTATGTCTTTTTTGCACTACCGAGTGCCTCTATATCCTTTTTACAATGTGGCAACCAGAATCGCGCACAGTCCGCAAAGTGTGGTCTAAGTTCAAGGTTTTTTAATTTCTTCATTCAAGGTATGCGGGCATTGCTGACACAGCAGACTTTCATTGCTCATCCCCAGCTGTCCTTAATTGAGTGGCTTGCTAGACCACTTTGGGGAGCAATTAAGAGTCAACAACATTGCTCGGATTCTAGAATCAAACTGGTCAGACTGGTTATGGGTGGCAGATTTTTTTCCCTTAGAAAAATCAGGAACCAGATGGCTTTTAAACAATCTAGTAGTTTCATCATCACAAATACCAATACTAGCTTTTTATTTCAGATTTATTTATTAACTGAATTTAAATTAACCAGTTGCCATGGAAGGATATGAACACAGTCCTCCAGATCATTAGTCGAAGTTTAGCATAACTTCTTTAATTTTCATTTCTATCCCTCTACAAATAAATTGCAGCGCTTGGTTTGCTTATATTATGGCTGTATTGCTTTGCGTGCAACTTTGTGATTTGCATATTTGTACTCCCAGATTCCGCTGCACCTCCACCCCACTGAGATTCTTATTTTCTCAATATGCCCGTACCTTATTTTTCTCAGCAAAATAAAATACCTCACTTATTGATGTTGCAAATCATTTGCCTAAGAAGTTTATCAATGCATTCTCGTTAAAATTAAAACCAAACAGTTAAACAAGTAATTGTGCTGTATATATCTTGCAGTACCATGTATCAAATAAGAGCTACTCACCTGCAATGCACTGTTGAGAAAGCAGCTATTCTGCCCAGGCTCATTCATCAGTCCCTTACTTGCTGCGATAGAAGTTGTGCTGCGTGGCATAAACATACCCTGAAGGTTATTGTTCGGCGTGAAATAACCCTTCCTCCAGGACATCTTGGCCAAGTCTTTTGGACTCTAGTCGTAAGCGTTTTATAGCAAAACTGTCATTTTGACATTTAACTGAAAGGGAAAATCATCTCACATCACATCACAAAAGACAAATTTAATGTTGTTCTGGCAGTCCCTCAAGTGGCCATTAAAAATCACAGCAGGGGGCAGATGTTCAGTGGTCACTCCTCGAAATTCCATAACGAAACTATAGTCCGAAACTGATATCCGAGCCAATACTTCCTTTTGTTACGGCACAAGTTTTAAAACAGTGCCTCACATAGCTTCAATCCATTTGGGAGTAATTTGTCACAACTCGCCGTGCACCATTGTACGAGCTGTTGCTTACGTCTTGAATCCAGCCACAGTATTGTGGACTCACAGAATAGGAATTCAGCTTTCACAATACCAGATGCAGAATTTATTTTCTTCCATTGTAAGTAGATATTCCCATCACTTGGCAATAATTGAAAGCTAAAAAGGAGTCATAATTACAGAACTCAGCTTTCAGCACAATATTCTTCAAGTATTATAAAGCCAGTACCAGCACGGAGATCTTTTAAAAACACAAACATGTCAGCTTCTGCCAGAACACTTTGTCAAATGTTGCGTCATGTATTCCTTATTTGTCCAGTGTTCTGCCAAACATTCAGGCTCGCCTTTGATTAAGCTTCCCTGATAAGATGGCTATGAACTCATTGTTTTGAACCTGTAGCCACAAGCTCCATGGTGTATCTTAATCCTTTTCTAGATCATTAAATTAATCAAGTATTTGAAGTTGTATATGGGCCATGTCAGCATACCCTGACAGATTCTCTGTTATCCAGTGGAATCTGCTCATCTGCTAAACTGCTTGGATCAGCTGCTGTTCATTTGACAAAGATCTGTAAACGGAAAGAAAAACAACAATTAGGTTGTTTCTTATTGGTCATGTTCATAGCTCACTGCTAGTAAAATGTGATTTACTTTAACTTCAGCAGTTTGTACAGATGCTGCGCTGCCTATACTAAATATACTTTCACACTGCATAGATCCATTAGCATTATGCTCTAGTTTCCAGGAAGTACATCACACCATCACAAAATATAAGAACCATTTAAAAAATACTCACTGAATTTTTGGAGACAACAGCAATTCATCTATCCTATCAAAAATAAGCCAGTGTATTGCTCACACTTCCTTAAAGCATGTCAGCCTTCGCTGCAAACAATTGAAGCTTTAAACACTAACACCAGCCAACCAGACAGCAAGTCACACCACAATGAGGTCATCAGTAATAACATTTGACTACACCAGTTATACTGTGAATGTGAACATACGCCTGTGAATGTTTGCCCAAAGCACTGAAGATACTCAGCAGCACCAGATGGAACTTGCAGACACAAGAGGACTCTATTTAAATAACAAGGCAAAGAAAAGTCAACTTATACATTCGTGGGCACTAAT
The DNA here is from genome assembly GCF_964213995.1 of Mustelus asterias. Taxonomy (NCBI): domain Eukaryota; kingdom Metazoa; phylum Chordata; class Chondrichthyes; order Carcharhiniformes; family Triakidae; genus Mustelus; species Mustelus asterias. The sequence continues at coordinate 2,847,526 of NC_135828.1, read as the reverse complement.
GAGACGCAGAATTAATTGCAAGGAACCAGAACCCAACAATAGGATACAACTCAACAAGGGTAGTCGTTAATCACCAGATTGCAGTAACTACGTCATTTTCACCATGTATATCAGACAGTTTAGCTTCCTTATACTCAGTAACCTCTCCCAGTCATGTGCCCACATGTTTCTGAACTAGTTAAAGCAACATGAAATAAAAAGAATGTCTCAACTAAAAGCTTTCTCTCCCCAAAAAAGGCAGTCATGTTAATTCTAAACAGTCTGCTCCTATGTTGTGCTGACGTTATCTAATAATTTGAATTGAGCAATGTAAATAACATCGCAAAGTGAGAATTTAGTGCTTAAAAATTGACATTGTATAATCTGAATGCTGTAACTAGGAATTAAGATCAGACAGAATCTTATGATTTATTTTTCACTGATGTCTGCAACTCAAAATCTTTTGATTACTGTTGTGAAAATTGTATACACAGCACACTCAGCCTGAAGGCAATGTAACTGCATCCAAGTTAAAAACAATTCTCCATAGTTCTTTCGCAGATCATTTTTAGGAACAGACCCCCCACGCGCTGCTGAGAACTTTACTCGATCTGCTCTCCATTTGTTATCAACACAAGCATAATGATTTAAAAATGAATATATTTACTACATAACCACCTTTATAGCAGTGGTGAGTGTAGTGTAAGGGTTTGGCACATACAGGATGATGTGGAGATGCCGGCGTTGGACTGGGGTAAACACAGTAAGAAGTCCCACAACACCAGGTTAAAGTCCAACAGGTTTATTTGCTAATTAGTTATTAGCGACTAGCTTTCGGAGCGCTGCTCCTTCGTCAGGTAAGTGGGAGTTCTGTTCACAAACAGGGCATATAAAGACACAAACTCAAGTTACAAAATAATGGTTGGAATGCGAGTCTTTACAGGTAATCAAGTCTTAAAGGTACAGACAATGTGAGTGGAAAGAGCGTTAAGCACAGGTTAAAGAGGTGTGTATTGTCTCCAGACAGGACAGTTAGTGAGACTTTGCAAGGCCAGGCAAGTCGTGGGGATTACAGATAGTGTGACATGAACCCAAGATCCCGGTTGAGGCCGTCCTCATGTGTGCGGAACTTGGCTATCATATATCATGGCTACCATGATAGCCAAGTTCCGCACACATAAGGACGGCCTCAACCGGGATCTTGGGTTCATGTCACACTATCTGTAATCCCCATGACTTGCCTGGGTTTGCAAAATCTCACTAACTATCCTGTCTGGAGACAGGACACATCTCTTTAACCTGTGCTTAACCCTCTCTCCACTCACATTGTCTGTACCTTTAAGACTTGATTACCTGTAAAGACTCGCATTCCAACCATTATTTTGTAACTTGAGTGTGTCTTTATATGCCCTGTTTGTGAATAGAGCTCCCACTCACCTGACGAAGGGGCAGCGCTCCGAAAGCTAGTGGCTTTTGCTGCCAAATAAACCTGTTGGACTTTAACCTGGTGTTGTGGGACTTCTTACTGTACATACAGGATGGACATGGGACTGAGTACAGTGCTGTCTACACAGTGATGTAAGAGAACACATGACGAACAATTAGGTGTCAATGTGTTGGACAGAGGCATATGCACAAGCAAGCATAGAAACAACTGCTGCTGTAAAAATGTACATCGATACTGTAGTTAATAAATACATACACCTAAACTGTATAAGACTACAAAGACTTCATTAGGGCCGACCGAATGGTTTCCAACAATCTACAACACGGTGGCAGCTCTTGGAAAAACCCAAAACCTTAGAAGCTGGAGCAGAAATTAAAAAGCTGGAAAATTAAAGGAGCAGCATTGTGACCTGACTGAAAACACATGAAGTGAAGACACAGAGGGAGATCGCCCGAGAGAAGCTCCACAGCAAAATTGGAAACAGAGGGCAGGAGAAAAAAACTCCACTGTGCAGCTGAGGACTCCAGAGATTGCATAGATGTCCAGTTTGGATACCCACAGAGTTAAAGGATCTAGCAGGGGTGAGCTAAAAGAAAATCAAATTTCTGGCCAGAACTAGTTTTTAAAAAGTTTTCAGTCTTCTAAAAGTCAGAGCAGCCTGTTTCGGGAAGCGGCCAGCCAGATTCCTGACTTGGTGCTTGAACACGTGGCATCCAAACTCACTCTCAGAAGGAGAAAAAAATGAATTTGGAAGAATCGCGATTAAAGAATCAGCTTTAAAGACCAGCAAAGGCCAAGATTCCTCACTTTTGTGACCCTAGAACACTGAAATGGAGAAGTCTGCGGACACTTGATCAAAGCAGCAGCCATTGTTTAAAATTTCCAAGCTGAGCAGGAGCACCATTGCAATGGGAGCCTGCCAAAACAAGCGTGAGTAAAACCTGTCTTCAAATAAAAGGTACTGTTATCTTGAACATCAGCAACTTTTTAAAGCTGAACTTACATTTTAAAACGTTTTAACCATGGATCAGAAATCCACTCTTTCAGATGAATTTGATTTATTCAGGGTCCAGTCATAGACTCAGAGGTTTACAGCATGCAAACAGATCCTTTGGCCAAATTTGTCCATGCTGCCCAGTTTTTACCATCAAGCTGGTCCCAATTGCTCACATTTGGCCCATATCCCATCTTACCCATGTAACTGTCTAAATTCTTTTTAAAAGACAAAATTGCACCTGCCTCTACTACTGCCTCTGGCAGCTCACTCCAAACACACAGTGAAAAAATTGCCCCTCTGGACCTTTTTGTATCTCTCCCCTTTCACCTTAAACCTTTCTAAGTCTAGGTTTTAGACTTCCCTACCTTTGGGAAAAGGTGTTGACTATCTAGCTTATCTATTGCTCCACATTATTTTATAGACCTCTATAAGATCACCCCTAAGCTTCCTACACTCCAGGGAAAAAAGTCCCAGTCTGCCCAGCTTCTTCTTATAATGTAAACCATCAAGTCCCGGTAGCATCCTAGTAAACCTTTTCTGCATTCTTTCTAGTTTAATAATATCCTTTCTATTTTAGGGTGACCAGAATTGCACACTGTATTCCAAGTGTGGCCCTAACAACGTCTTGTACAACTTCAACAAGACATCCCAATTCCTGTATTCAATGTTCTGACCAATGAAACCAAGCATGCTGAATGCCTTCTTCACCACTCCATCCACCTATGACTCCAATTTCAAGGAGCTATGAACCTATGCTCCTAGATCTCTTTGTTCTATAATTCTCCTCAATGCCCTACCATTAACTGAGTAGATCCTGCCCTGATTCGATCTACCAAAATGCATCACCTCACAATTATCTAAATTAAGCTCCATCTGACAGTCACACACAATTGGGAAATTTGGAGAAGGAGATTCCCTAGATACATAATTGCTTCAGGTCTGGATAAAAAGACAGAAGCTGAACAAGTTAACACACTGCTTTATTTGGTAGGCCTGATAGCAGATGACATTATTGCTAGTCAAGGAATCAATGAATCATCTACTAAAGTTGAAGCATTAATAAAATCATTCAATGTTTATTTTAACCGAAGCAACAAAATTCTCAAAAGGGTTAAAAATCATGCATGTCCAGCAGCCATGAGAACCTGCCAACTCATTCATTATTGATCGGTATAGGATAGATGAAGGCTGCAAATACAAAAACCTAAAATCTGAGCTTCAAATCAGGGATAGAATAGTAATAAGAGTAGCAGATGATGCACTCTCAGATAAGCTACAAATGAAGGAAGATCTAACCCTTGAGAAAGCTATCCAGATAGTTAAGCAGTTAAGCACTGTGCAACACAAGTCCATTTGCAGGGGAGAAAGTAAACTACGTTAGATCCATACCATAGAAACCCTACAGTGCAGAAAGAGGCCATTCAGTCCATCGAGTCTGCACCGACAACAATCCCACCCAGGCCCTATCCCCGTATCCCTACATATTTACCTGCTAATCCCTCTAATCTACGCATCCCGGGACACTAAGGGGCAATTTAGCTTGGCCAATCAACCTAACCCTCACATCTTTGGACTGTGGGAGGAAACCGGAGCACCTGGAGGAAACCCACGCAGACACGGGGAGAATGTGCAAACTCGGCACAGACAGTGACCCGAGCCGGGAATCGAACCCAGGTCCCTGGAGCTGTGAAGCAGCAGTGCTAACCACTATGCTACCGTGCCGCCCCCTTACAACGTTACAACAGAAACCCCACAGTCCCGTTAACAGCACAGAGACAGGGACAAGGAGACTCCATGCCAAGAGAAACAATACCCTAACCAACCAGTATCATGACCACACCTTCACTGCTCAGGCCAGCCAACCACTCAGATCACTACTACAATGCATTCTGCAGAGGATAGACAAGAGAGCAACCAACAACCAGGAGAGCCTCAACCTTCGGTTTTGACGATTGTTGATGACCTCAACACTGTGACCACAGAGTAAATGCTGCAACTCCCAGCCAGCTACAGAGTGCCACAGGCGATACTGGGACGATGGAGCTACGATCCATTGCCAATCGTGTACTACACAGCCCAATGCAAAGGTGAGCTTACGAAAAAAAAAACACATCCTCATAGCAGAAAAGGCCACCTTTCATCACAGAGATATTGTGACAATCCATACCACGAAAGAGAAGTAAACGGGATAGAACCACCTGTCACCATAACTGCCAAATTAACAAAAAGCACTTCAATATCCTGGAGTAGAAAAAAAGGATGAAAAGATACCAAATGCTAAAACAATCTCCAAATCAACAGAGTTTATCTGCAGCAACAGAGCCTACCATTCCTCTGGCAGTAATGCCCATGAGATATGTAAGCGTTATGGGACCTCGACACCACTTAAACCTATGAACTTAGCAACATGAAGGGGGAAATAAGGATGTAAATACATACGGTAAACTAGAATAACTTGAAATACATCAGATAAAGAATTGGGGGAGGTATAGTATAAGGGTCTGGCACATATAGGGTTGATGTGGGACTGAGGACAGTACCCGCCATGCAAAAATGTAAGCGAACACATGACATCAGAGTCCATCTAGAGTTGGACAGAGACGTGTGCACAACCCCGAGTTTGATCCCTTTACTGTATATATGTACATAGTTCTTGTAGCTAATAAATACATACAGTTAATGTAGTTAAGGCTACTTGAGGACTTCATCAAGACTTTCTGAATGAGAGCCAACATCCTACAACAGTGAAAGACCATATCGTCCTGACCATTAGTCAGGTTATTAATACATGCTATGTTGTGAAACTGTACATTTTACAGACAATTCCACATCATTCAATGTTTTTTATTTGTGATTTCTTACAACTGCCTTGAAAGTGGGTATCTATTTCCCTCTCAAATGATCTTGTTAACTAAAATGACTCCTTTGAAACCAGCTTTAGTAAATTTAATGCCATTTCTGGTTTAACTGTTTCTGCACAGACATGGAAGCAATTAATTGGGAAAAACTGTATTATCAAATTGAATGCAATTTCCTCCAGAAAATTCGGTCAGTGGGAAATAAGTTTAATTTCACATAGAATAATTAAAAGCAATTATTCTTTTGTTTCTGCTTTGGATAGTAAAATTTACCTTATTTCAGCTTTGCTTTATAGGCTATTCCTCGTATCTCTTGAGGAAGTGGTGGTGAGTTATCCTACTGAACTGCTGCAGTCTGTGTGATGAAGGTGATTCACAAGTGAAGACACAATGCTGAGTGCCCTTCCATTCCAGAAATGTCAAGACAAAGAGAAACAGTCTTGGCTGAAGTTCAAAAATGTAGTTCCTTGCTTCAAGCATGGAATGACTTTGATTCATCAAGTCCTCCTTTTCACTCTTCACAAGTGACCTTGCAGATAATCTCACACATTGGACCTTTAAGCTTCACATTGCTTTCTCTCTACATATTTTAAAAGTGCTTGCACACTGTAGGCGTAGCTTGCCTGTGTGCAGATTTTTTTCATTCTTATTGACTCTTCTCAATTATACTTACAGGTCAAGCAGACAGGAACTCAATTATAAAAATAAATAAATAAAAATTTTAATGAGAAAGTCGGAGAAGGGACCATGCAAGCTGCAAAAGCTCATATTGCAGTACCCTAACTTGCCCATCTCAGCATTCAACTGCTCTGTACAGCATTAAATAAGATGCTTATCTGCACAACTGTCCTGCAAATTATTCCCAAAACAGTGCAAGGATGAGAAGCCATTTCAGGCAGAAATCCATTTTAACCTGTGAGCAACGTCACAGAATATTAACCTTCAAATACAGCGAAACATCGATGTTAAAAACAAAGATTTGAACAAAAATCAGTTACCCCAGATCCCAAATCCACTGGTTTGTGTGTTAAAAACTGGTGACAGAATTAATTTGCAAGATTACTAAATCTGTATAGAGTTTTTAAAAAGGTGGCAATATCCTGTACAGCTGCAGTGAATTTAGTTAGCAATCCAGAACTCAGACTCCAGCAAATTGCACAAATCATGCACAATCGACAAAGAGCCACAACTACAATTCCTAAAACCATTTTCAGCTGTTAATGTTTAATGCAGCATATGGAAGTCAAAATGTGTACACTCTAGCTTCCAGTTAACTGCAGGTAAAGTGGTTTGCTGAATTCTTCAAAGAGTTGGCACAGGCATGATCGGCTAAGTAGCTTCTTTCTGTGCTTTATCATTTTAGTAGCTACAGTAATACAATAGAGCACTGGAGTCTCAGAGATTACAGAATGAAAAGTGTAAATGCAAATTAATGCTGTGGTTACATTTCAGCATAGTGCAGTTAATAAGTAGCACCAAGTTACACCGCTCTGCTCATAATTCAATACTTAAACAAATTTAAGTTCTGTAGATCTGCCTCCGCGCTGTTGCGAAGTTTCAAATGCTAATTATGATGCAGTTCTCCCGTCATCGCTTTATTAACAAGACTGACCTAAAGCTACTACTGTCCAAGCACTCTGAACTTTCTGTAGCAGTCACAGTTGTGGCACAATGACAAATTTCCCTGACACCGTATTTCAGAATTGTGCAGTGGCCAAATTGTCACAGCCAGTTTGTACACGTGTAGAAGACGAAAGGTGCGGCTTGTTTATGAGCTCAGCTAAGCTGACAGTCGACAACTAAATACAGGAGCACATATATTTAAGCTGCACTCCCATGTCTCAGATTGAAATCTAATTGTAGTTTACTAAGTTTAAGCTCAAGTTTAAGAGACAATAAAGCACGCACAGTCATTATTTTCTTCCAGCTGAGAACATTGAATACAGATCAGGACCGGAGCATTGGCTGTTTTTGTCTCTTTAACCTGAATTCACCAAAGCCAATTCTAGTGCCCCAACTGAAATTAACCAACAAAAACCAGATCAGATTCCTTTGGGCTAAGTAATACTCAGTACCACTTCACAATTTATTAACTGGTGAGCTAGATTTAGAATCATAGAGTCTGAGAATGGTTACAGTGCAGAAGGAGGCCATTCAGTTAGTCGTGCCTATGCCAGCTTTCTGCAAAAGCATCTCCACTGGTTCCATTCTCCTGTCTTTTCCCTGTAGCCTTTCAATTTTTCTCCTGTGCTGATCCAATTCCCTTATGAAAGCCACGATTGAATCTGCCTCCGCTAGATCCTAATCACTTGCTGTTTAAAAATGTTCCACTGCCATTCATCTTGAATCAGTGTGCACCAAAGACATAATCAAAGTTGACTGAAAACATACATACGAATTAGGAGCCACTTAGCCCCTCAAGCTTACTCCGTTATTCAACAAGATCATGGCTTATCTCATTGTAACTTCAACCCCACATTCCTGCCTACCTCTAATAACCTTTCATCCCCTTGTTGAATAAGAATCTATCTGGCTCTGCCTTACAAATATTCAAAGATTCTGCTTCCACTGCTTTTTGAGGAAGAGAGTTCCAGAGGCTCACGCCCCTCAGAGAAAACAATTCTCATCTCCATCTTAAATGAGCGATCCCAGTTCTAGATGCTCCCACAAGAGGAAACATCCTCCCCACGTCCACCCCTCAGGATTTTAAAGGTTTCAATCAAGTTGTCTTTTATACTTCTAAATTCTAGTGGATACAAACCTAACCTCTCCAACCTTTCCTCATTAGATAACCCACTCAATCCTGGTATTAGTCTAGTAAAGCTTCTTTGAACTGCTTCAAATGCATTTACACCTTTCCTTAAATGAGACCAGCAGTGTACACAGTACTCCAGGTATGGTCTCACTAATGCCCTGTACAACTGAAGTGTAACCTCTCTATTTTTGTAATCAATTCCCCTCACAATAAACGATAACATTGGCTTTTCCAAGTACTTGTTGTAGCTGCATACTAGCCTTTTGTGATTCATGCACTAGGATAACCCAATTCCTCGGTACCTCAGAATTCTGCATTGCTTGCCATTTTGATAATAAGCTTAATTTGTATTCCTCTTTCCAAAATGGACAATTTCACATTTGCCCACATTATACTCCATTTGCCAGATTTTTGCCCACTAACTTAACCTATGGCCCTTTGTAGCCTTCTTACAACTCTTCACAACTTACTCTCCAATCTATCTTTGTGGTGTCAGCAAATTTAGCAACTATATATATCTTCAGTGCCTTCATCCAAATCATTTATAAAATGTAAAAAGTTGAGCCTCCAGCACTGATCCCTGTGGCACACCACTCGTCACACCCTGCCAACCAGAATAAGACCCATTTATGCCAATTTTGTTTCTTATTAGTTAGCCAATCTTCTATCCATGCCAATATGTTACCCCCATACACCATGAGCTTTTATTTTCCGCAATAACCTTATCAGTACATCCACTGGTTCCCCTTTATCCACAGCAGGTGATTCCTTCAAAGAGCTCCAATAAACTGCTTAAAAATGATTTCCATTTCACAAATTGCCTTGTTCATGAACGGTATGCTTTGTCTGTATAGTGTGCAAGAAACAATACTTTTCACTGTATGCTAATACATGTGACAATAATAAATCAAATCAAAATGTACTTAAATGTCAGAAAGGAGGGAGAGAAGGTGGAGAGAGCAAGTTCCAGAAAATGAAGCCATGGCACCCGTTTTGCTTTCTCCCTCAGTAAATACAACTACATTAAAGGCAGAAATTCTCTGGTCATTTATTTCAATGTTGTTTGTAGACCCTTTTATTTTATTCTTTCATGCGATGTAGGCTTTGCTAGCAAGGGCAGCATTTGTTGCCCATCCCTCATTACCCTGGAATTGAGTGGCTTGGTAGGCCATTTTAGAGGGCAGTTAAGAGTCAATCACTTTGCTGTGGATCTGGAGTCACACGTAGGCCAGACCAGGCAAGGACAGCAGATTTCCTTCCGGATGGGTTTTTATAACAATCAATGATGGCTGTCACCATTACTGAGACTAGCTTTCAATTCCAGATTTAGTAATTAAATTTAAATTCCATCAGCTTTTATGGTGGGATTTAACACATATCCCCAGAGCATAAGCCTGGGCCTCTGGATTACTTGGCCATGACACTACCATCTCCTTTGTAATGTTAGTACTGATGTGGTTTCCTTGCAGTGCAGAGAATTGGAGAAATACTTAAAACGGGTTAAGTTTGTAGGGATATGCAAGGAGAGCAGGGAATGGGACAAATTGGATAGCTCCTTCAAGCTGCCATCACAAGCACAGTAGCTCAATAGCCTCCTTTTGCGCTAACTTATTCTATGGTTACAGCATTGTATATGGTTGAAGCAGAGTTTCATTCTTATGTAAGTGTACCACAATTAACAATACTCTAAAACAATGCAAACCATATCTTGTCTTACTTTGTCATTTTTTCCCCAATGGCACACTGGCAGTGAATGACTCCAGCTACCTTCCTGCATAGTGCCTAAACGGTGAAAGATAACTGGATGTTCAATAGTGGGAATCATTGTGATAGAATCCCATACTTTGTTTTTCGTTCATGGGATGTGGGCATCGATGGCTGGGTCAGCAATTATTGCCCATCCCCAATTGTCCTTCAGCTGAGGATATTTAACAGTTAACCACATTGCTACAGATGTGGAGTCACATGTCAGCCAGAACAGGTAAGGATGACAGATTTTATTCCCTTAAGGATATTAGTGAACTAGATTTTTATTTAAAACGACAATTGACAATGGTTTCATGGTTTCGTCATTGGGTTTCTAATTCCAGACTTTTGTTGAATTTAAATTTCACCATCTGCAGTGGTGGGATTTGAACCCTGGGTTTCTGGATTACTAGTCCTGTAACAATATCACAATGCCACTGCCTCCCCTCCTACCAATCTCACCTGACAACTAATTCTTTCAGCATTAGCTGAACAACTCTGATTATTCAGGAGCCTTGGCTGATTTGCACCTTGTAAGATGGCCGGGCTCATTATAACAAATTAAGTACCAATCAAACTGAACTCAGCAGAAACTAAGAGCCAAAACGACAACCTTATGGTTCAATATATGCTGTCTTATCAACAGCCATCAAGGGAGCTGTTCTACTTTTCAATATTTGAACAGGGATTTATCTTTTTCTCTCTGGGGGAAATAACTGCTATTTAAAGCATTAGCAAGTGCTGCATTAACATTTCTGAAAAGTACAATTTATCATTAGACTGATGATTTTAGTCCATCAGCTTAATATCTGAAGGGCTAAAACAATCAAATAAGCAATCTGGACAAATCCCTGAGTAATTATTCGTCACTAGTCCTAGATTTCACCGATCTCATTGGTGCATACATACCACCTGATGGAAGGTAAACGTGATTTAATACAATAAGCTACATCTTTTAATGCAATTTAGTACAATAAGCCACATTTTTAATTAAAGTTTAGTGCAAATTTAGGCAGTGTATATACTTTCTAAAATTAAACAGATTTGCAAAACAAAGCTTACATTCCCATTCCATTAATGGATTGAGTTCTTTATCTTGTCAATTTAAACACATTTTATTCTTAGATAATGCAAATAATGTCAGCCATTTCATTGGCTGGCACTTCAATCTGGAATGACAGAACAACAAAAAAAATGCTACAAGCCACTTATCCTGTGACAGAAAGCACCAGCTTGAAGCACTTCAAACTGAATACAAGAGAGAAGGAGAAAAACAAAATATATTTCATCTGAAGGTTAGCTTTAAAAGTCTCCCAAAGTAACAACAGCTGCTCAACTGAAGTGTATTCAAGTTTTTATGGTACTTTTTTATAAATATTAATGGTGCACAAGAAGAAAACAACGGCTGAAATGCATTTCTTTGCATTTCTAGATTGCCAAATCCAAATTCCAATAAGAATGTTTTTCCCCAAACCATTCGTCATACGTAGCTCCAGTTCAGGCCTTTTCAGCCAAGTAGTTAGAATATATATCCTAAACACATCAAGTTGTGCTGTTGCACTGTCTATATCAATACTATGCCTGAGAGAATACACTAACGGCAATTTCTACCAAATCACTATGTTGCTGCACAACACACTCAGTTCCCATAGAAACAAACCTACAAAGCCACAGCACATAATTACAGAAGGGACTTGCGCCTGACACCCATCATGCAGCACCTCTCAAAGAACTAAACAGCAGCAACTGAAGGCTATCCAGATAGAACCACTCAAACATCAAATAAACGGCACAAAGCTCAGAGGATGCAGGGCAGGATAAAGATATTTATTTAAAATACACTTAAATATATTTCACGAGTTTAAGATTAATGAAAAATAGAAAGTCATACATTTGAATGAGGAGCAGGAGAAGGCCACTCAGCCCCTCAAGCCTGCTCCGCCATTCAATAAAATCATGGCTGATCTAACTGTAACCTCCCCCAATCCCTGATAATCTTTCACCCCTTTGTTTATCAAGAATCTATGTAACTCTGCCTTTAAAATATTCAGACTCTGTTTGCACTGCTTTTTGAGGGAGTTCCGAAGACTCACTACCCTTTGAGAGAAAAGAATTTCTCCTCATCTCTGTCTTTATTAGGCGACCCTTTATTTTTAAGAAGTGACCCCCAGTTCTAGATTCCCCCACAAGAGAAAACATCGTCTCCACAAACTCCAGTGGATATAAGCCAAAACTGTCCAGTCTTTCCACATAAGATAACCCGTCCATTCCTGGTATTAGTCTGGTAAACCTTCTTTGAATTGCTCCTAACTCATTTACATCCTCTCTTAAATAAGGAGACCAACATTGCACACAGTGCTCCAGATGTGGTCTCACCTGTGTCCTGTACATTACCTCCCTATTTTTATATTCAGTTCCCTTCACAATAAACAATAATATTCTATCAGCTTTCCTAATTACTGGTGTACCTGCAGACTAGCCCTTTGTGATTCATGCACTCAGACACCTCGAACCTTCTGAATCTCAGATCTCTGCAATCTTTTTCCATTTAAAATGTGTTTTTATTTATCCTGCCAAAATGGACAATTTTACATTTTCCCACATTATACTCCATTTGCTATCTATGCCCCTTTGTACCCTCTGTCATCTTTACAATTTACTTTCCTATCTTTGTGCCACCAGCAAATTTAGCAACCATACCTTTGATCCCTTCATCCAAGTCATTTCTAGAAATTGTAAAGAGTTGATGCCCCAGCACTGATCCTTGTGGCACACCACTCGTTACATCCTACCAACCTGAAAAAGACCCATTCATGCCTCTCAGTTTCCTGTCATCTAGCCAATCTTCAATCTACACCAATATTCACCTACACCATGAGTTATTTTATGCAATAACCTTTGATGTGGCACTTTATCAAATGCCTTTTGGAAATCTTAGTACAGTACATCCACCAGTTCCTCATTATTCACAGCATGCAACTCCTTCAAAGAACACCAATAAATTGGTGAAACATGATTTCTTTTTCACGAAAAGATGTTTATTTTGCCTGACTGCCTTGAATTTATCCAAGTATCTTTAATAGCTTCTAATGTATTCCCGATGACAGATGTTAAACTGATTGGCCTATGGTTTCCCGCTTTCTGTCCCCTTTCCTTTTTGAATAAGGGAGTTACATTTGCTATTTTCCAATCTAATGAACTTCTCCTGAATTGGAAGAATTTTCAAAAATTAAAACCAACGATCAACTATCTCACTAGCCACTTATTTTAAGACCCTCGGATGAAGTCCATCAGCACCCGGAGATTTGTCAGCCCTCTAGCTCCAAATATCTGCTCAATGCTGCTTCCTTCTTGATTGTAATCTTCTGGAGTTCCTCCCTCCCATGTCCTGATTTACAGCCATTTCTGGGATGTTACGTGAACCCTCTATAATGAAAACCGATGCAAAACACATGTTCAGTTCATCTGCCATCTCCCTCATTTTCCATTCTTACTTCCGCAGGCTCTCATTCTGTAGGATCAATGCTCACTTTGTTAATTATTTTTATATTGACCTATCTAAAGAAACACCATGTTTTATATGTCTAGCCATCTTTCTCTCATACTCTAATTTTTCCCTCCTTATTAATCTTTTAGTCGTTATTTACTGTTCTTGACATTCCATCCAATCTTCGCCCAATAATATGCTTTTTCTTTAAGTTTAATTTTTACCTCTTACTTAAGTTTAACTTTTTAGTTAACCATGGATGGTGGGTCCTCTACTTGGAATTTTTCTCTCAATGGAACCTATCTATTCTGTGCAGTCTGAAATATCCTTTTAAACGTTCCTGACACTGCATCTCTACTCACCTACTCCTTAACCTCATTTGCCAGTTCACTTTAACTAGTTTTGCTTTCATGCCCTCATAATTGCCCTTACTTAAATTTAAAATATTAGTCTTGGGTCCACTCTTCTCTCGCTCAAACTGAGTGCAAAATTCAATCACATTATGATTTCGCTACCTAAGGGTGTCTTCACTATGAGATTGTGAATTAATCTTACCTTGCTGCACAATGCCAGACCAATTTTTTAATGTTGGACATGAAACCCATTTGGAACATTTTTACTATTTTTAATTCTTTACTGTGGGTATTTGCTAAAACATGATAAATGTTCCACAGATATTAATTTTTTTTATTCACCAGATATAATAGACTAATCACGGCGTAGGGCAAGCTCAGTATAAATCTTCCTGGCCTCTCCCACTTCATGACCAACATTATTTAGCAATCCACCCCATTTTGAGTACCTTGATTGAACCTGGCTCTGGTGCAGAGCTTGGTCACCGACTGTTCACTGCTGCAGACAGCAGGCAGCACCTAGAAGTGATGTGGAGATGCCGGTGTTGGACTGGGGTAAACACAGTAAGAAGTTTAACAACACCAGGTTAAAGTCCAACAGGTTTATTTGGTAGCAAAAGCCACACAAGCTTTCGAGGCTCTAAGCCCCTTCTTCAGGTGAGTGACTCACCTGAAGAAGGGGCTTAGAGCCTCGAAAGCTTGTGTGGCTTTTGCTACCAAATAAACCTGTTGGACTTTAACCTGGTGTTGTTAAACTTCTTACAGCACCTAGAAGGCCAGAGCTGAAATCAATTATAGTCTCAGAAAATGAAAAAATACTTGGAAAAACAAACTGGTCCAAAAACCACAAATAAGACACTTGAAATAGTGTAGATGTCATTTACAAGGCTAGTATTCCAGCGGTCTAGACCAATAATTGACAGAACATTAGTTCAAATTGCACTATGACAATTTTGGGAATTTGAATTCAGCTTTTAACTGTTCATGAAGCTGCTGGATTGTTTGCTGACAAGAACTTAAATGATTCATATATCTTTTAAGGAAGGAAACCTGCCATCTTGTCGTCAGGCCTATATGCGATTCCAAACCTCCCACGAACATGAATGACTCTTAACTGTCCACTCAGTTGTATCAAATCACTAAAATCCAAGTGCGCACCACAGCCCAGAGGGCAACTTGGGATGGGCAATAAATGCTTACCATGCCTATTCCACCCACATCCCAAAGGCAAAAAGGAATCAGATTCACTAAGCCTCAATTCCTTTTTGAAACCCATCGCAACAGAACAGCAATTAATCCGTTGTGCAAGAACTAATTTTAATGAGTCACGAAGGAAGAATGAGAAACCATTCTAAATAAATAGCACCTTTCCTTCATTTGTTACTAAATGCTGAAAGTACCAGAATTGAATACCAAAAAGGTTAGTCACTCAAATTGCTTGGAGAAATTTTCCCATTTATCATTTGCTATTCAAGCAATTCGAAACCACAACAGATAGTGCTCGATAAAACGGACAAGGGCAGCTCAATGTGGACATAAAATAGACATGGGTAATTCAGTAGGAAGTAACTTTTGAATAGATATGATGAAAGGTCTCCAAGAGTTAAACATCAGTGAGCTTGACCAATTTAAATATAATTCTCAGTAGGTATGATTCCACAGCAAAACCTGGCAGTAACTAACAGATTCAGCGATCCATTACAAAAGGATCACAACAAAGATAACAACAGGGGTGTCTCCAGCAAACAAAAATAAATCTCCTTGCTGCAGTAGCACGCACTTGTTAGACTGGCATATATATTTGTACGGTAACACAGGAGCAACATTCCACAGCAACTAGTTTGTGTCAAGCTGACCCTGAATGTTAACAGAACCAGTCACAAGATCCAAAACGAAAAGTGAACTTTTCCTCAAGTTACCAACTTACTATCCCGTTTAAAGAACACAAGCAGGGAAAATTCGTAACCAGTGAATGGGCATGAATAGTTTTTAAGGAGACCAGAGTTGACCGCTTTCAATGATTTTTTGGAATACAGCAACGTGATGAAACTGTAGTGTCTACAAACAAGATCATACATTTCCAGTCATTTTAATACAGTGATAGAACAGGAAAAAAAATTAAACATCTCTGAAACAGTTAAAATAACCTTTGCCCTCACTCTGTCATGTGATGGCATTCCATTCAGGGCATTTAAATCACCATAGCTGCACTGGATTTGAAAGCAAAGAGCTAAAATAGAACATTATAAATAGCTCAATAGAATACAAGACCTAAATAAACATGATTCATCTGTTAGAAAATAATTACTGTAATTTTTAGTTGTGAAGTCACCCAAATCTTAAACTGGATTGCATCCTTAAAGAGCACTGTTCTCAGAAACTACTGCTTTACAAGTTACCAGTGCTATATCGTTGCACATTGTGCCTGTAAAAAAAATGGAAAATCCCATTTCAGTTTGCTAACTATGATAACAGATGGCAGATGGTGGTACTACATGTAGACAAATTAATCAGAAAAACTCAGTTCTGCTAGATTTCATCACCTTGTTTTACTATAAACTGTTGCCAGAGTCTATAAACAGACCCAGGCTCCCTTTTTAAATGATCTCCACTTCCCACTCAACTTCTAGTTTGCATTACAACCTTGGCAGTGTAGCATTCAGCAGAAAGTGGTACATTCTCAGCACCTGTGATATGATCTAGGAATGCTTCGGATGATACAACTTCAAGGCTCCAAAAAGGCTACCCCTTCAAAAGGAACGTTTGATTTAAGTGGAGACTTTTAGAGATCTGCAGACAAGTAATTGTCTTTTAATTTCAAGTCTACTTTGGAAATATGCATCATTTTGCTAATTTGCACCTGCAGATTGAATGTTTGGTAGAATCAAAATAGATTCACAGAAAATTCTCAAAACTGAACAGGCCATTCATTCCATCACGTCAGTGCCAGTTGACGAAGAGCTATCCAGCCTACTCCCACCTTCCTGCACTTGGCCCTTATCCCTATGAATAATGGCGCTACAAGTAGACATCTAAACACTTATTAAAGGTAACATGAGTTTCAATCTCATCCACCCTTTCAGACCCCTTTCCAGGCCCCTACAATCCTTGTGTAAAAGAACGTTTCCTCATCACCCCTCCAATTCTTCTACCAATTATGTTAAATCAATGCCCCTTGGTTATTGACCTCTCGAGGGCACAGGCTTAAAATAATTAAAGAAGCAATAGTGATACGAGGAAAAACTTTTTCATGTTGCAAGTGGTTAGGGTTTGGAATGCTGTGCCCGAGAGTGTGGTGGAGGCAGGTTCAAGGTTTTGAAGCATTCAAAAGGGAATGAGGTAGTTACCTGAAAAGAACGTACAGGGTTACAAGGACAAGGCAGGAGATTGGAACATGGGCAGCACAGTGGCTTGCATTCCTGCCTCACAGCACCAGGGACCCAGGTTCGATTCCTGTGCTTGGGTGACTGCACGGAGTTTACATGTTCTCCCCATGGGTTTCCCTATGCATGGGTTTCCTCCCACTGTCCAAAGGTGTGCAGGTTAGGTTGACTGGCCATGGTAAATTGTCCCTTAGTGTCAGGGGGGTGAACAGCGTAAATACATGGGGTTACAGGGATAGGGCCTGGGTGAGATTGTTGTCAGTGCAGGCTCGATGGGCTGAATGGCCTCCTTCTGCACTGTAGGGATTCTAAGGTGAGTTGCAGAGCCAGCAGCTGCTTTCATAGTGTACAAGGTTGGTAAAAGGTAAACCTGTTGGCACTTGGCTAAAAGGCAGTCAAAATGAGCACATCTTCCTGATCACCAGTTGTGCCACCACCCTGTAGTTGCAAACCAGTTTGTTTTTAAATCCGATTTGAGAGTCAGCAACTGCAAGACTCTCTCAGTCCTAATTTCACTGTTTATCCAGATCTTAAAATTTGCTGCTAATATATAAAGACTGGATTTCAGTGGCACATAGACATGTTGTAAGTGTCTAGCTTAAGGTGAATATTAAAATTACTTTATATAGCTGGATTATAGCCAGAGCCACACCTCCAAGAACCAGATCATTAACACGTCTTAAACAACATAAAAACAGCCAAAGGTTTCAGCTCCAAGTGTTGTTAACATGCTCCACTGGGTCGTAAAGACATAGCTGAAGGCCAATTGGCCTATTTAATTAAATAATTTTATTAAAATTTCACCATGATAGGTGAAAATCGGAAAAACTACGTTGACAGGATTGCATTGTTTGTGGCATTGCTTATAAATAAGCCTGTCTGCTTTGGAGTAAAACTGGTACAAATTCAATCACAAAACCTCCTCCTCTTGCTCCCCCATCCCCAAATCAATAAACTTTGAAAGCAAGTTTCAGCATTGAAAAGAAACCAAAACGGTATTCTTCACATTCATTTCATTATCTATTATTTTAATTTTGATAAAAATTTTGTTAAATTTCTAAAGCAGTTGTCAAGTTTTGTCTGAAAAACAGCGAAACATCAGTGCACAGGATCATTAACGGCCCAAATGAAGACTGTGTTCCAGCGGTGAGTAAAAATAAAATATTGAGTCCTACATTTATGTTTTTAAAGAAAGCATCAAAAGAGCAATTGGAATGATTTCTAAAATGTCCAAGCTGGACAGCTAAAATATTCTAAACCCAAAAAGCCCACGTATAAACTGGCAATGACAGCAACAGCCTTGGAGACCCAGTCCTTTACATCTATGAGTTACTGCAAAAGGGTAATTTATTTTTATACAACGAATGAATCAGTCGAACAGAAGAGTACAAATCAAGTTTTCCAAAATTTCAGCAGTATCTCACTCACAATAATTTGTTGTGCAGATTTCATTCATATTTTCTGGTTAAAAAATATTTTGATACATGGATTGAAAACTGCTGTATGTTTAAGAATTTGATTGAACCCATCATGACCATTCTGTAAGATCAGCTGTATGTCTCAGACACACACGGGGATACCTTATGGACAACTCAAATATAACAAGTGCAGTTATGCTACACACTTACAGCAGTCTCAAAAATGCAATCTTCATAAACAACGCAATATAACTGATGAAACAAGCAAAACTGATTCCATCCTACCTTTTGCAAACAGTAAATCCAATAGACAGAAAGGGAATTGTGCCATGTTTAAGAAATTCTTGAAACACGCACAAAAATGCATCGAACCAATCATAATGAGAAATGTTCCAAGTTAGGTGTCCTGTCTTATAGAGTTTTTTTTAATGGAAGCATCCTCTATTGCATCAGGTTGACAACAGGTAGCAGAAAAATCAGTGACATTTGTTTGATTAAATTGCCATGTCAGCGATATTTCTCCTTTCCGGGGCAAGGAAGATTATGGGTTTGCAGCAATGCACTAAAGTATACTAACTCAGAGAAATCAAGCAGCATGATTAAATGAGACTCTGGCATTCTGAGACTGCCTAGATTAAGCACAATAGTGACAAGCTTTCTTCTTCACCAGCACCTTCCGTGTATGGAACCTGGACCTGATTTTGTAAGTAATTTCAAAATCTTATTCAAGGATTCAATTATTTCAACATCCGGGAGCGCAGACCGAAACAGAAAACAATCTTGCCCCATCCAAAAACACACACATTAATCAATCAGCTGGGAGAAGGAACAATTCCATCAATCCAAGAAAGCTGGCATTGAGAGTTGCAGAGAGATAACATCTCTCGAGCTGCACCACAATCTGCAAACATTAAAATAACAAAATAGTCTTAAACTGAGCTTGTGTCTGTAGCTTAGGATGGACCTTGTGTTCTCAGCTACCAAATCAATGGATAACCAAGTAATTCACAAAAGTAAACACCTTTTCAAGATCATGATGTGGAGATGCCGGCGTTCGACTGAGAGAGGCACAGTAAGAAGTCTCACAACACCAGGTTAAAGTCCAACAGGTTTATTTGGTAGCACAAGCTTTCAGAGCACTGCCCCTTCATCAGGTGAGTCAAAAGTCTCTAAAATTGAGAGTGAATCATTAGTACAGAGTACTTTATTTTAAAAATATTCAATTTAGGACAAATCTAAATGTTTCCAAGTAGCACTTTCTCTGGTTCATTTACACTGCAATCCACATAAACTGGCCTCTGAGGAAAGGGCAGCACGGTGGCACAGTGGTTAGCATTGCTGCCTCTCAGTGCCAGGGACCCAAGTTTGATTCCAGCCTCAGGTAACTGTCGGTGTGGAGTTTGCACGCTCTCCCCATGTCTGTGCGGGTTTCTTCCCGGTACTCTAGTTTTCTCCCACAATCCAAAGCTGTGTGGGTTAGGTTGATTGGACATGGTAAATTAATTGCCTTTTAGTGTCAGGGGGACTAACGGGGTAAATATGTGGGGTTACAGGGATAGGGCCTGGGTGGGATAGTTGTTGGTGTGGGCTCAATGGGCTGAATGGCCTCTTTCTACACTGTAGGGTTCGATGTTTCTATGAAACGATACATATATTAACGACATTTTGATGTCTTAAATGAGTTAGGAATTCAACTTTACAAAGGAACAATAAATAAGTTAGCATTTGCTTTGAACCATGTAACTTGATGCTCTGAGTCTTTCATTCAGTTATTGCTGTCGATCTTTCAGAGTTTCTGGTTTATAATATTGTGTTACTGGCTCTTCTAACATTTGGTGAATCATTTAGTATAGATTTTTAACTTCATTTGTTATTGTGATTTAACACATGCAGCAGCCTAAATTATTTTTGTTACTGCTAGAGAGGCAACGATGCAAAATAACATACAAAATCATTAAGTTTTATTCAGTCTTCCAAGCAGCAGTCAATGTAGAAATGCACCAGTAGCCTGAGGATTTTAATAAGATTTCAGGAATTTTTCGCTGTACATCTGAAGGACAGAAGAATTATAATATAACTCATCATGAAGAACATTGTATAATCCTTCACAATTTAAAGTGAACTTAAGCTTGATGCAAGATGTCCATGACATTAGAATACGATATAGTACAGGTATCAATGGTCAGAGAAGATGAATCCCATTTCATAAAACGATACACTCCAGAAGGAGGCCTTTCCACCAATTATATCTGCGCCCACTTATTATTTGGTCCATCCTTCTCACCTTCCCCAAAGTCCTGCAAATTTTTCCTCTTCAGAAAATGATCCAATTTCCCATTGAAAGCCTTTATTAAGCCTACCTCCACCACACACTCAGGCAATGTTTTCTAGAACCGAACCATTCACTGCATTAATAAGTAAGTTTTTCCTCATGTTGCCATTGCTTCTTTTGCTAATTACTTTAAATCTACCAATGGGAACTGTTTGTCCCTAGCTACTCGGTGCAGACTCCTCATGGTTTTGAATAACGCGATCAAATCTCTCTCAACCTTCTCTTCAAGGAAAACAGTCCCAACTTCACCAATACTTCTGTGCAACTGAAGTTCACGTGATCAAAGAGCAGTGCTCTGAAAGCTCATGAGACCAAATAAATCTGTTGGACTTCAACCTGGTGTTGTCAGACTTATTAATATATATCAGGAAGAACAAGGGACCGAACAGAAATTCCTGGGACTCCACTATGAACTCTCCTATAGTCCAAAACACAACCATTCACCACTACTCTGCTTCCTGTCACTGTCAATTGTGTATCTTTGTGCTGTCCTTTTTATTCAATGAAATATAACTTTGCCTACAAGTCTGTTGGGCAGCACTTTATCAAATGTCTTCGAATTCCACTCAAACTTCAACATCATTATCATCATTAACCTCAAGCGTAACCCGAATCAACCTCAACATCAACCTCAAAAAAACTCAAGCAATTTAGTTTAACATGATTTGCCATAACACATCTGTACTAGGGTTCTTTAATTAACTGGCATTTACCAAATTTTGTCCTAAACTATCACTTCCGAAAACTTTCTCTTCTGAGTTAATGATAAGTCCAGCATGTAATTGCTGGGCTTATCTTTACCCTGTTTTGAACAAGGGTGCAACATTTGCAATTCTCCAGTCCTCTGACACCATCCTGAATCTAAAGAAGATTTGAAAATTATGAACAATGCCTCCACAAATTCCACTCTCACTGCCTTTGGCACCATTGGAAGCATCTCATCTAGTCCTGGTGCCTCATCAAGCACAGACAGCCTACCCAATACCTCTTCACCAATTTTAAACCCTTCAAGTTTCTGATCTACCTCCTCTTTCATCATGACCTGGGCAGCATCTTCTTCCTTGGGAAAGACAAATGCAAAGTGTCCATTAAATACCTCAGCGTGACCCCCTGGTTCCTTACATAAATCTCCTTTATGGTCCCTAATCAATACCACACTTTTTACCATCGTTTTGCTATTTATAGACCGACAGAAGACTTTTGGATTCCCTTCCATGTTAGGTACCAATATGTTCGCATATTCTCTCATGGCTTTTATTTTCTTTCTCAATTCCCCACTGAACCTTCTATATTCGGCCTGGTTCTTAATTATATTATCCATCTGACATCTGCCATAAGCACACTTTTACTGCTTCATCTTCTCTCTGTTTGTCATGCAGGGAGTTTTGGATTTGTTTGTCCTACCTTTCCCTTTTATAGGAATTTACCTTGACTGTACTCTGTCTTCTTTAAAGGCAGTCCACTGTTCAGTTTATAGTTTAGCCTGTTAATCTTGGATTCCAATTTATCTCTCAATTACTTCTTCAAAACTCTTCAATTTTGAGCACCTCCACAGAATATCCCCTTATATGGGCGGCACGGTGGTTAGCACTGCTGCCTCACAGCGCCAGGGACCTGGGTTCGATTCCCGGCTTGGATCACTGTCTGTGTGGAGTTTGCATGTTCGCCCTGTGTCTGCATGGGTTTCCTCCAGGTGCTCCAGTTTCATCTCACAGTCCGAAAGTCGTGCTGGTGAGGTGCATTGACCCGAACAGGCGCCAGAGTGTCGCGACTAGGGGAATTTCACAGTAACTTCACTGCAGTGTTAATGTAAGCCTTACTTGTGACCAATAAATAAACTAATCTTCTCAGCTCCAAGGAGGACAAACCCACTTTGTCTCATCGCCATAAATCGCTGACAATATGACTTCACAGTCAATTCTTCAAAAAATCTATTTACTTGCCAAACCTTCCAAAATAAATCTCTGCCAGCTAAATTTAATTATCACAGGCCTCTCTCAATATTCAGTAAATGTTTCAAATCATAACTTTACAAAGAAGTTGTCCACAATTTGGTCAGACAGACGTTTCCATATTTCTTCCAAAACTGATCCTCAAAAAGGGAGCTGACCGACCAACTTTTACACCTTAAAAGAAGTTGTAACACAAAACAAAACAGTTGCAGCATTTTATCAACAGGTCATCAATGTGAAACATAAACTATGTTTCTCTCTCCACAGATGCTGCCTGACCAGAGTATTTCCAGGTTTTATTTTCAGAAATGTTGTATTTGCTGAATTTCTAAGCTCTATATTCCCATTTTTAGAAATAAATTCATTAGATGCTTTGTTTTATTAAGTCTGACCTTCCACCTGTCTGGATCAGATATGTAATATAACACAAGACTGCTCAAATAATTGCAGCACTGAAAGTGCTGTAATTATTAATCAAGTGGGGCAGGTTATATACAGGATGTAAAGAAAAAATACAGCCTCAGGGATTATAGGAAAGAAAGAGGGTTTAAGTAAACCACAGTTAAACAATTGAGACAAAAGCCTATTCAATAAAAACTCAAAACTACGACATAATCAATGGTTTAGATCTCTGGCCTAAATACATAAGAGAAAGGAAGGAAACCTATCTAATAGGTATTTGAAATACATCATTTCGCAAAGACAAAAAAGGTGAAGCAGCGACCACAAAACCCGTACGTCCGTTTCACACACCACACAGGAAGTACCACCACAGAACGCCAGTACAATGCACAATGCGCAATTAACAAAAGCATTTTTTCTCATTGGAATACTTTATGTACTCAGTTTCCCCTGCCATTATGTGAATTACATTAATTAAATCTAGCCCATTTTTTTCAGCCAAATGCCCATTTAGTCGTATCTTTACAATTGACACCAAGAATGTTCACTTAGTGAAACAAGAACCAACATCAATCTGCACAATTCAAAGCAATACAACACTGATACAACCAAGAAAAGTAACAGTTTTCTAACCACCTCCAAATGTGCAGAACAAAATGTCCACTGAAGGCAGCTTACTTGTAGTGGGAAGCTGCTTATCTAAATACCATTTATCCAAACCAGCTGCACCTCCCAGCATGCCTATTGCACTTAATTATTTCCTCATACTGTGCATCAGTTTCCATGCTAAATTAATTTTGTTTTATGCTCCATTTATTCTGAAGGAGTTAGCTTGTGCCAGCTTTCATTTCCACTCTTCTAGACATTTGCTTTTAAAACAGCACTCATATAAAACGGTCTTCAAATTGTTGACTGTGACCATCATTTTGTTCAGTGGGTATAATATATTATTCTCCCTGTAGAAAGTTATGCAAGAAGCAGTGTTTCAGGTTAAAACTCCATTAACACCAAGTTTGCCAAACCCTTTACTATTTCATTATTGTTAGTGGTTTGACACCACAGGACTCAATTAACAATGCTCTCCTTTCTTTGGTTGACCTTCATTTTACGGTCAAGTAACCTCTGTTCAACTAAAATACGGGTCTAGAATTGTTGGACTTTAACCTGGTGTTGTGAGACTTCTTATTAGGTTGTTTGACAGAGACCGAGTCATATGGTTAATGGAAAGCGCTAAGCTTGCAGGAAAGGAAGAGTTTCAACTTCACTTTAAAATACAACCAGTTGCTGTCTGGGTTGCCAGTAGAAAGCAGTGTCTCTTTGTCGTTCTCTCAAGGTTTTCAGGAAGCAAAATCAAAGCAAATATACCTGTGTTTTGCAAATTAATTTTAAGTGTATGAGGGAATTTGTGCTTGATTGGAACTCAGTGATAGGTTAACAGTTAAGAATTATATCTTGTCATGTTTAAGTATTGTTCAAGTGTTAAAAGTTAAGCCAATTAATTTATTATAAAATTAAACTGTGTTATAAAATAAAGTTTATTTTGAAAGAAGTTTCCCAGTAGAATTGCACCTGGAGTGAAACATCATATCCTCACACTAATGCCAAAGTACCAAATTGTAGGGCTGTAGTCTGGCTTCAAAATACACCTTGGGGTTTCTGATCTGCTACCCTAACAGACTCATATCAGAAGACTTTCTGACAGTTTTTGGTGTACCATTCCTGTACTTGTCAAACACAAGGTTATCAGCAAGACCCTCGAGTAACATGTAAATTGGAGAAGACATCAATTGTTCATTTTAACTCTGCATCCAACAGACTTTACATAAGAGTCCTTTAATTACAGGTGGAGCAGACACAAACAAAATCTGTAGCCTGCGCTGTCTAAAAGCATGGTTAACCTAACATCTTTGATATACAGCTCACAATTACTATTAAGTAGCTGCAAATAACCATGTTTAAAAGTGTATTTTTAAAATTAATCTATGAAGTAATACCACTTTAAGATCCTTGTTTGGAATCCATGGAAACCACTGCTGGTCATAACACAAGTTGTGCCAGCACAACAGCAGGACTGCTTTCACTCCTTTCACAGGCATCACTCAAAACCAATTTCACAGTTCACAAAAGGCAGATACCCTCTGTTTATTTAACCACAGCTAACGACGTATATACTGTGTGCATGTATATAAATATACATACACATACCCACACTGAAAGTAGCAGTGAAACAGCAGACGGCTGTCAAAGATAGAAGAGTATGGATTGGCATATTGAAGGAAGAAAGTAAACCACGGCTTCATGTCACTGCATCTCTAAAAGCTCTCTGGACCTCGAGGATCTCGAGTTCTGCCTCCTGGTTATGATTCAACAATTCCTACTTGAAATATGCACAACTTGAATTCATTTTTAAAAATGCTGGCCAAAGGCATGCACTCAGATTTGAGGCATTCGTCCACCAAAAACCCAGCACTCAAACTATATCTAGGTCTCAACTGAGAGCAGTGCAGCAAGGGCATTCATTTCACTTTAATTGCATAATACACTTACAACCTGCTATTTACAAAACAATTTTACTTAGATACGCATGAAAAAGAAACACGTGAAGCCTGTCTGAATTTTCTGAATTGCCCTTCATGTAAAAGAAAAAGTAAATATTGATATGTTTTTAAATCCTGAAAGCTACATGCAATAAATGTATTGAAACAAAGTGACTCATTTTGACAAGATATCCATTTGTTTAGTTATCCTGATATTCAATTAAACTGTAATGAATTATTTGTAAACATTCACAAAAACGAGAAAGATTTCACCCAAATTTGCACCACGATAATTGGATTGCACCAGTTTTACTTTTACAGAATAAACTATTAAGAGTACTTAACAAACAAACAACTGATGCTAAAAATTAAGCTGGGCACATGCCAAATGCTAATATTGGTTTTAGTTGCTAAAACAAATTCATAAAGCCAATCACTGAGTAAGATGCTGCATCTCCCAACTTTCCCAAGTTTAATGTGCTAAATTCTTTCTAATCCTGTTCAAATCAACAAATCAAAAATATTTTAAGACGTGTAATGAAAGACTGCCAGTTCTCTGTTGGTTGCAGCTTCGTTTATTTGGACTGAAAAATTGTTAATTGTTGCCTTTTGTACAATGTCATTTTGGGATAGAAGCAATCTTGAGCAAATCAAGATGTCAGCTAATACTTGCAGAAAAGTGGACACAAATGTTGATACAGCAAAGTTCAGCAATCATTTACCAAATAGTCAAACTTCAGTTTAAAAATAGGGGAAGGAAATCATTTCTCCCCTCGGATTTCCCAGCAGACCCTTACTGAGCAGAAGGGTCCTGTGCTTCTTTATTCTTTCACGGAATAGGAGTGCCTCTGAAAACGCCAGCATTTGTTGCCCATTCCTAATCACCCTTGAATCGAATGACTTGTGAGACCATATCAGAGTTCAAGAGTGAACCACATTGCTGTGGTCTGGAGGCACATGTAAGCCAGACCAGGTAAGGATGGCATTTTCTTCTCTAAAATGTCATTAGCGAACCAAATGGGTTTTTTGAACAATCAATGAAAGTTGTTACTGCTACCATGACCAAGACTAGTTTTATGTTCCAGATTTATTAATTGAATTTAAATTCCATCACCTGCCATGGTGATATTTAAACCCTTTCCCCCTCGACATTCATCAGCCTGGGCCTCTAGATTACTAGCCCAGTAACACTGTCACTGAGCCACCATCTCCCCAAAGTGGTCCTAATCTTAGTCTTTTCAGCCAACTTATTCCAGCAAAAAAAAATGTATTTTTCACTATGCAAAATATGTGATGTATATTTCCATTCATTGGCAATAAATAACTTGAGCAACTGTAAAACAGAATCTTAATGAAAAGAGGGAGAAAAATGGCTACAAAAAAGCAAGCTATAGCCACAGAATCTAATGGTAACGACAAAATTACTGCAAAACAAAAAAAACAGAATTGACTGGAAAATGGCTGTCAGCAGCTGTCAAAGGGCCAACATCTGCCACCATTACCAAGACTAGTTTTATGTTCCAGATTTATTAAGACATCTTTATTCTTTTCAAATCTGATAGAAATTAATATTTCCAAGATAATCTGTTTATCAAGTCAGTGTCATACAGCGCAGAAAAGGCCCTTCAGCCCATCAAGTCTGCACTGACAATAACTAGTACTAAAGGCGAGCTAATCCCATTTTCCAGCACGTGTTCATATCCTTGAATGTTATGATGCTTCAAGTGCTCATCTAAATATTTTTTTTAAAGGTTGTATGGTTTCCAGCCTCCAGCTGAACCTACTGTACAGACGATCACTTTGTTCATTGAGAGTGGTTTACGTTCATCACTGAACAGTCTGACTGACCATCAATTTCACACATCTGAACAAAAATTAATTTATAATGGCTCCCAAAATGCATCAGGAAATTTAGCCAGTGACTATCGGAACCATACAACGCAGAAAGGGCAGGGTTTATATCCTGGTGTGCAAATTGAACCCAGTCAACATGGCTACAATTTCTCTGAAAGTAAGATCATCATTGGAATAATAGCTGTGTATCTGGCAAGGACAGGTTCAGACTCAAATGTGATGCCTTTGTAGTCAAATACCACCGATATGAGCCATCATTGTGGTTTTGGTACCACAGGGAAGGGAGAACCCACTGTAAGGAGTCTCACTCTTCAGCCAAAATAAGTACAGAAAGCCAGCAGGAAAAGAAAGACTTTTGTTTGAAGATTGATTGACTTGCCTCCTGATTTTCCTTTTGCTGGGCTAACCCACCCCATTGACAACATGATCAGGAACTCACCATGTGGTAACCACTCGCCAAATTCTTTTTAAAACTTGTTTAATCAACTTTAACTACAACTTAAAAATTTGAATATCAAACACCTCACTGCTGCACGTAATCAGAATTATGTTCGCCTGAAAGATGCAGCACAAGGGCAATCATGGAAATGAAAGAAGGAATCTAGTTATTTAGATGTTGTATGCAGTATGCAATGGGTATGCGTGACCGACACAGACATTGGTGACTCATGTTTGAAAAAGTCAACGAAATACACCCAAGTACTGTTGTTTGTGTAAATATTTTTTCAAGATGAAGCTGCTGATACCAATCTTACAATTATCTTCTAGTTTGAACCCATGTCTGTGGCCCCGCTCAAACTTATTTTTCAGTATCCCAAATTAACTTTTCCCATTCCATTTACTATCTTTATGTCGTCATCTCTCAGATACCTCGTTTTCAAGCCGCAACGCCTAATCTTTCATAACAGATCATGCCAAGCTATAGGGAGCAAAGATTGGTAAATGGAGCAGAGGAACAGATCAAACATGATCTGATTCAAAGATTGAACAAGTCTCAGGGATGAATAGCATACTCCTGTTCCTACATGATGCTTCAATTCTAAAACACTCAACATGAACAAATCCCTCAATGGCCTTGCCCCTTCTTATCTCTGTAATATTCCAAAGCTTTAGAATCAACTGAGAACTGTGTGTCCCTTCAAATTTCGCCTTTTCTGCAAGCCCCACTGCTACCAGTGACATACCCCAAGGTTCAGTGCTGAGACCTTTATTGTTGTTATATACATAAACGATATAGATGATAATGTGGGGGGGGGAGAAATGATAAATAAGTTTGCAGGTGACACCAAGATTGGTAGGGTGGTTAATAGTGAAGGAAGTCATCGTAGGTTACAAGAAGAGATAGATGGGTTGGTCAGATGGGCAGAGCAGTGGCAGATGGTATTTCATAGAATCCCTACAGTGCAGAAGGAGGCCATTTGGCTCATCAAGTCTGCATTGACCACAATCCCACCCAGGCCCTATTGCCCAGATAAGTGTGAGATGATACACTTTGGAAGAAAAAAACAAGACAAGGGAGTATTTAATGAATGACAGGACATTAGGAAGCTCAGAGGAACACTTGGATCTTGGGGTACTTATTCACAGATCCTTGAAGGTGGCAGAGCAGGTGAATAGGTTAAGAAAGCATATGGGACACTTGCTTTTATCAGTCATGGCATAAAGTATAAGAGCAAGGAGGTAATGTTGGAACTGTACAGAACATTGGTTAGGTCACAGCTGGAGTAGTGTGTGCAGTTTTGGTCACCTCACTATAGGGAGGATGTGATTGCATTAGAGGGGATACGGAGGAGGTTCAGTAGGATGTTTCCTGGGATGGAGCATTTGAGCTATAAGGAGAGACTGGATAGGCTTGGGTTATTTTCTTTAGATGTGGAGATGTCAGCGTTGGACTGGGGTAAACACAGTAAGAAGTCTAACAACACCAGGTTAAAGTCCAACAGGTTTATTTGGTCAATATACGCGATCTTCTTGCAGATCCTCTCCACTTAGAGCAGCAGTTTGCGGTGTCGATGGAAGTCATGGTGTGGAGATGCGACGCTACGACAACGGGTGAATGAACACCGCTCGACAATCACCAGGCAAGACTGTTCTCTTCCTGTTGGGGAGCACTTCAGCAGTCACGGGCATTCAGCCTCTGATCTCCGGGTAAGCGTTCTCCAAGGCGGCCTTCACGACACACGACAGCGCAGAGTCGCTGAGCAGAGACTGATAGCCAAGTTCCGCACACATGAGGACGGCCTAAACTGGGATATTGGGTTCATGTCACACTATCTGTAACCCCCACAACTTGCCTGGATGTGCAAAATCTCACTAGCTGTCCTGTCTGGAGACAATACACATCTCTTTAACCTGTGCTTAATGCTCCCTCCACTCACATTGTCTGTACCTTTAAGACTTGATTAGCTGTAAAGACTCACATTCCAATCATTATTCATGTAAATTGAGTTTATGTCTTTGTGCCCTGTTTGTGATCAGAACTCCCACGCACCTGACGAAGGAACAGCCTGTTCCGAAAGCTAGTGGCTTTTGCTACCAAATAAACCGGTTGGACTTTAACCTGGTGTTGTTAGACTTCTTACTTTATTTTCTTTAGAACAGAGAAGACAGAGGGGACATGATTAAGGTGTATAAGCTTATGAGGAGAATGGACATGGTGAGTAGGGACCCCTTGGTTGAGGGGTCAATCACAAGGGCACAGTTTTATGAAAAAGTTTTATGATTCAGAGGGGATTTGAGAAAAAACTTTTTCACTCAGAGGATAGTGGGAATCTGGAATGCACTGCCTGGGAAGGTAGTGGCGGCCGGAAACTTTACAACTTTTAAGGAGTATTTGAATAAGCGCTTGAAACATTATAACATTCAAGGATATGGGACAAGTGCTGGAAAATAGGATTAGCACAATTTTAGTGGTAGTTATTGTTGGTGCAGACTCGATGGGCCTTTTCTGCGCTATGACTCTATGATGACCCCAGGAGTGGTGCCATACCTTCAACTATCTACGTGCTAAGCTCCAAAATTCCCTCCCTAAACCTTTGTGCATTGTTTTCCTCTTTAAAATACTCCTAAAAACCTAACTCTTCCTCTCCTCCTTTGGCCCAGTGTCAATTTTTGTCTGAAAACTTTAGCGGGGTGTCACAGCTGCATTTTCACGAGCTCTGGCACGACTCATCTTTTAATCTTTTTTTATCCTGATGCACAACCCATAATTATTTGATCCTGATGTGTATAATCTGTGCAATGTTCCTGAAAGACCCTGGCTAAATTTTGACAACAGGGACCAGAGTTAAGTCAAGAAAATCCTCGTTTGATTGAGGTAGTCAGAGAGGGCTGGGATGAAGCCCAGTTTGCAATGGTGGTTTCACTGTGAGTGGGCCTATGCTTTGGCAGTGCCGTCGACACCGAGATGATGGCTGCCATTTGGGGGGAAAATTGTGGATGATGGTCTCGGTTCCACAGCACAGATTATTGGTGCTTGCGTTGATGAACTGCAAGATATCCTAAAGAGAAGAGAATCCTGTCAGTCGAGTGGGTAGTTTCCTTGTTGGGGGCTCACCTTTAGTTCTTGGAAATCCTGCTGCATGGCATGTCAAACATCCTGGTCGATTCAGGGAGATGGGGCCAGAGAAGGAGTATCTGTGTACCCAGTCTCCCGAGAGGAGCTGGGGGTGATTTCCCCACTGAATTTGGGAACTGGCTGCTATGCTTTCACAATCTCGATTTGAAGGTTGGGTGCTTTGAGTTCAATGGAGAACAATGTATCTGGTTTTCGAAGCCTGGGGTCGGTCAAAGACTCCAACCACTGGTCTTACGTTGTGTTGTCCTCAGTGTCCGTTGAGAAGGGCTGGAGCTGGTCAAATGTGATGGGTCTTCACCACCTGCTGGGGCCCAGGTTTCTCTTTACGAGGGCTTCGGGATGACAATATGGTGGAGGTGCAAAGGCTTTGGTGAAACTCCAGGTGGATCCTGGATATTGCTCGACGATCCTATCATGGCTTTGGCTTTTTCAAGCTCCATGAATTGCTATATTATCATGCTGTTTATCATTAATCTTGAACTTTGTTCCCTTGTGACATTATACTCCCGACAATGATATTGGCTTTTATCCTGACAAGTGTGTACGATATACGAGCACAGATGTGTTTGTCGCCTATTATCCTATCACACTGCAAAAACCAGGATTCATTAATCCTAGACTGTAACCCCTTGTGTTGATTCTGCACTGTCCTTTTTTCATAGTGATGGGGACAACCCTGTAACTGAACTCTGAGGCAAATGTTGCCAACTATCCTGTTTAGAGTAATCGTTGAATGTATCCCCTGTAAATTAATCTCCTAATTGATCCTGATTTTCACTTGTTATCCTGCTGAACCCAGCGACATCCATTTGCTAAAGCTGTGCGATTTTTACCTGTCTTCTTGTCTTATAATCCTGGGCATTTATGTTTGTGGACTTGTTCACCTGATATCCTTTATTACAATTATGATTAGTATGAGTAGCGCCATTGCAGGGAGGTGGGCAAGTGGTTTAATATGAAGGGCTCTACAAGTCCTCACAGTAGAACTTATGGGCTTGCAAATTTTGTTTTGTATTTCCAGGATGAGCTGCACAATTGTAATAAGACTGAGCTAATATATTATAAGTATTATAAGTATATAATACAAGTACTATATAGTTTACTGGTGGTATCCACTGACTTGTATTCCACTGCTGTAGGTAAACATTCTGTTTGCTCTTCAATGGCCGTACATGTTGATCACGAAGGATTCTAGCCGGAATGTTACGGCCGTTCATGCCGGTGGCGTGAAAGGCCAGCGAGATTGTGCGCTCTGGGTCTCATTCAACAATTAAAAGTTTTAAAAATAACAAAACTGAATAAAGACCTGATAGCCTCATTGAATTGTAAACCAGAACAAAACCTATTGTACTGAAAGACCCACTCCAATTTAAAATCAAAGATTTCATTTATCCGGAACATGTTACTTTCACCTTGCAGAATTAAAACTGCCTCAACACACAGTGGTTAGCAATGCTGCCTCACAGCGCCAGGGACCAGGGCTCAATTCCGGCTTCAGGTCACTGTCTGTGTGGAGTTTGCACATTCTCCCCATGTCTGTGTGGGTTTCTTCCAGTTGCTCCGGTTTCCTCCCACAATCTAAAGATGTGCGGATCAGGTTGATTGGCTATGCTAAACTGACCCTCGTGTCAGGGGGATTAGCAGGATAAATATGCGGGGTTATGGGAATAGGGCCTGGGTGGGACTGTGCTCAGTGCAGACTCAATGGGCTGAATGGACTCCTTCTGCACTGTAGGGATTCTATGATTCATCTAAATCTGAAGAACCAAATTTTTCTGCACAAAGGAATTGCTAAATACTAACCAGTCACCCAAAGTATCATTCTATTACACAACAATTACTTCAAACCACAATGTGCTTTCAGTGTTTCTGGGAATTTTTTCCAGTAAACAGAATTGAATTATCTTTGAATTGTTCTGATGAATTTAATTAAATGACTCATTACTCAGCCAAGAGACACTTGTGCACTGTAAGAAATAAACTAAAGATACACAAGAGTTGAGCAAATCTTTTGACACAATCAGACCTTCATTTAGTATTCATACCAATACAACAATTTTTCCAGGCAACTTCAACAAACACTCGAACAAACAGAAGTGCTAAATTACCTCAAGCAAGTGCCACCTTTTATTCAACATTTTGGACATGTTTACGCTTTGTTTGGAACCTGTTTTTAGCACATTTACATTGCTGGTTCGCTGCTAACAGTATCTCTGTAATCAGCACCAAATGATGATTGAAACAAGGTGGTGCCTGTGCCACCAAAAGCAGTGTGCAACATCATGGTTTCACATTTTGCCTGCAAACGTAGAAAGCAGATCACTAGACATTTAGCATTTTTGGTGATTGATACAAGTACTTATTCCTATTCTCTCAAGGTCAACAAGGCACTGCATAGCCTCGATCCATTCTTCTCATTATGGAAAACACAAAGCCCAGGAAAATAGCTATATATTGAGTAAAATGATTTTCCAGTTATACAATGAAAAATTTGCTCCAGAAAGAGCAGTGGCTACCTTAAAAGAGTTCCCTCGAGAAAGTGATCACTTGACATTTCAGGCATACTAATTTTATTTCAGAGCAAATTTTACATGGTGTAACCCGAACAATCTTCTCACTCAGTGTTACTTTCTCACCATGAAAACCTTCAAACTATTAGCCATCTATGTTGCAACTGTTTGTACAAACTTATATGGTCCACTTTCCATAACTATTGGAGATGCATCTAAAAGGTACAAAGTTGATGGCTTTGCCTTATATAATTTTAAACTTTTAGGAAACTGCAGCTAATTCATTTAGTCTTGCAGCTGAGGGGTTGAGGGAGGTGGTCCTTCAATTCTGTGTTCATTTTTTCTGTAGCATCACTGCAGCAGAATAATCTGAAATGGTTCAAGAAGTGACTCCAACATTAGCACAGCATAAAATATGGATTTATATAGAAGATTCTGTGCATGGAAATGCTTCTTACAACAAGGGTAGAAACATACCAGGGAACAATTGGTAATTGATCAAACACAATTGGATGCAGGCTCAGACTTGTGGCTGGAGAAGACCAATAGGAAAGGTAGAACAATTATTGAATTATATTATCCATAATGTCCAAATTTGATTATCAAATGTTAGTTAGCATCATTAGCCACATCATCAAATTGGCATCAGACACAATACTCTTTCCTCTAGCTCAGGTGTGACCAAGACACAGCTGACAACATATCAGCAGCTGATGTCACTCGGGACAGTGTGTAGAAGGGGTGAAAACCAAAGATAGCTCATGGGAAATTCCAGAGGTAACATGACATGGGTGGGTTCAGAAATCACTACTGAAATGCCAGCTTATAACTGGATAGATAACAGTGGAACCTTGCAAGGGCAAACCCTTCATGCTGGACAAGAGAGGTGAGAATTTGGAGAAGGGTGATATGGTTGACCAGAGAGGTAGAAGTGTCAAATGTGATTTGAATCAGTGCTGCAGTGGGAACTTAACTAGAGAGATTCAAACATGGAGTTACAGAAAAGATGATCAGAAATTTGGAAGCAGTCCCTCCAATATCTCTCCCCTTCAGGGATAGGGGAATGAGCAGCAATTTCCTCCAGCTAACAATTGCAAAGAGTGAAACCATCCATCACATTTGGCCCTCATCACAAACTCTGTATCTTTACCATGGATTCATAACTTTGTTGTCCTTCCTATTCAACACTTCACTGAGCTCCCAATCCCCTATTCACTCCATCACAAAGATCGCCTAATTCCAGCTATTCAGAACACAGTGGTTAAAATGAAACAATATAATGAAAACAAATTCATCGGCAGCAGTCAACACAAATGAAGCAGTGGTGGATGTAGTGATGCATAGAAATTTTATAATCGTCCTTGTGTATTTTCGCTTGGGTGGGTCAGCTTATATACAAGTATACATACAGAAACTGACAAGTTTATTTACTATATCTTACAGGTAATGTCAGTCAAAAGCTACCATTTATACTGAAACCATGTTCAGCTGTGTTGAATGAATATAATTAACTTCAAAAGATCCCACAGAAGAGCATCTCACTGGAACTAACCCTCAGAATTAATGCTTTGCAAATACAAGCTACACAGTAGCAAAAAAAAACACCTACTGTTCAAGTTCAATGATGCAGCCATAAATTGAATAAAAGCATCCCCTGCAACACCTCTCAATTCTGTAAAATGAGCAGCTGTGTTTCCCGCCACCTCTATCCATCACTTGTGTTAATTTTACCAGTCTACATAAAGTCTGCGCTTCAAAATTCATGTGAACAGTTTGAAATAACTCAACATGATAAAGTATTAAATGGTTACAAGTATTAATTGCTTGAAACTTGCGTTTTATATTTCATCATTTAAAACTATGATGAACTAATTTGATCTGTTAGAAAAGGGGGAAAAAGGCTTTTATCTTTATATTAGAATAAGCCCTTTGATATGCACAATTGAATACAGTCTTCAGTTTGCATCATGCTGTGATTTTGTCACGTTTATTCTCTCTTCCTTGTCTCGCTTTCAGGTTCCAATGAAAAACTAGATTCCCACCCACTGTCTCAGCCTCAGGATGTAGTATATTTTTCACAATAATATAAGCAACACAATTTCTAAAACTAATTAGGTAAAGAGACAAGGAAAAAAATGTTTGGTTATAGTAACAACCCGACATACCTACAGCCAATATTAGTTGCAGTTATACCAATGACACGTGGCTTGCAATTTCAGGGGAAAAATTATAAACTTTGAGCAAAATTCAACACTTAACTTTTTCAGCATCATCTTTTAGTATTAACAAGAATGACCAATAGCAATATTCTAACCCAGGTCAAGCATTCAGATGACTAGAAGAGGTACAAGCAAGGTGTTCTCCCCAACTCTTGCTAACCAATAGCATAAAGAAAAACAAGTAAACTGGTGCTAAATTTCAATACTGTTTGCAAGACTTTTGCTTTTCAGAAGTTTAGAAATAACCAGCTACCTTTTTGTTGGAATCTTAATTTAACATGCAGAATATCAAATATTAAGCACATAACAATATTTCTGAAAAAGGTAAAAACACATTATATAAAATGTAATACTTGTCAGAAATCAAAGCAGAAATATCTGAGAAAAAGAGCATTAGTGTTGTAATAAGTTTAACTAGCTGACAAACATTTGATTTATTTAAGCATCATAGCCACTGAAAATTCTTTAGACATACTGTGAACTATGTACAATCTGCAATTCAAAGTGTGTGACATCTGTCATAAAAAAGTGCCAAAACATTAAAGCACTGGCAAAGCAAATTATTTCAACAAACACTTGCAAGCTACCGACCTATTACTTTTATTCCTCAACCCATCAATGCATTATGGAACAAATCAATTCACTATGGAATTACTAGACAATCAGAAGGCACCCATGATTATTTTCCGAACTCCACAACATCCCGAAATGTGGGACTGCTGCCGACCAACTGAGTTCAGAACTTGGGACTTCAGCATTGAAATAAACATGAATGTACAAATGACCAGTATGTAGAAGTTCAACTTTAAGAGGCCTGACCCCCGACAGAGTATATAATCCACATTACATTCAAACAGTCTCAAATTTACATACAATTCCCAACATCACATTTTTGTGCTTACTTAACGGCACTGTTTCAGTTTTACAACTCCCTAGCTCCTCAGCCTGCTTGACAAGAAACTGAAATCCACTTATCTGCTTCCTAAATTTCCCCAAGATTTGACATTTAACACTAAACATAAAAT
The DNA here is from genome assembly GCF_964213995.1 of Mustelus asterias. Taxonomy (NCBI): domain Eukaryota; kingdom Metazoa; phylum Chordata; class Chondrichthyes; order Carcharhiniformes; family Triakidae; genus Mustelus; species Mustelus asterias. The sequence continues at coordinate 2,810,695 of NC_135828.1, read as the reverse complement.
CAGAACTTTATAAAAATAATACATCCAACTGAAGCGTAAGCTGAATTACAGCACAACCCTGGTCCAATTATTCCCTGCTCTCCAACTCAATTTCACCCCAAGGCTACATTTGACCGTCACTCCCCGAGTGTAGTACACCAGGACATCAATTGGTCTTCAACACGATCATATTTTCATTTAACAATATGAATGTGGAGAATGTCAGCAAATTTAAACTCCATGCCTCATCCCAAATTACTTTGTGGCATTTCTGATGACCATTAACCCATAACGTGGAGTATTCAGAGTAGTCACTAGTAGATTAAAACATGAAACGAAACTTTACAGATAATTTTAAAATAGGTTGCTCGTAAAAAAAACTGAAAGATTTACAAGTAACAAAAGCAGAATTATACAGACGCTGGAAATCTGAAATAAAAACAAAACGTTGGAAATGCACAGCATCCATGGAGAAAAGTGCAGAGGTAACATTTCAGATTGGTCACTTTTTGTCAGAACTGGGGAGACTTTAGGCAAGTATGGATGTGGGGAGAGAACAAAATGGAAGGTGTGTGATAGGTTGGATTGCAAGAGAGATTAAATAGCAAAACCGATGATGGGACAAAACAAAAAGAGACAGTAATGGGTCAGCCATGTAAAGAAACAAGGTGGGTCTAGACAAGGTACAAACAAATGGGTACAGCAGAATCACTACCAACTACTGCTGTCTGAAAAATGAAAGCGGACATTATCATCGAAAATTGTTGAAATAAATGTTGGATCTGGAAAGCTGTAAAGTGCCTAGGCAAAAATGAGTTTCTGTACCTCCAGCTTCATTGGAACAATTTGGGGAATAAGGACACAAGAGGTCAGAATGGGAGTGTGGCAAAGAACTAAAACGATAGGCAAACAGAAGCTTGATGTCACACTGAATAGAGGAACTCTGTGAAACAATCCAGCAATCTGTGTTTGGTCTTCCTATGTAGAAGAAACCACATCATGAGCAGTTAACGCAACATGCCACACTGAAATAAGCACAATAAATTGCTATTCTCCCAAATGGTGTTTGGGTTCTGGATGGCGGAGGAGTTAAAAGCACAGGTGTTGGATCTCCTGCATGTGCACAGAAAGACGCCATGGGAAGAGGGAGGTGTGTTGGGAGTGATTAAGGAATGGACAAAAGTTCTCAGAGGAATGGTCCCCTTCAAATGCTGAATGGGAGAAGGGAAGTTGGAAACAGAAAAATAAAAATCACAAATGTGAATGTTGTTGTCAGGTTAGGGAGCTGTGCACAAAACACTGGCTGTCTTTATCCAACTTTGAAAGTGGAAAGCTGAAGGTGTCAAATGGTGTCCCTTAAAAACATCTGGAATTATGAAGTCCATTACATGAAAACCAGCATTTTAGCCAACTTGGTCGACACCTCCCTCCCAAACAAGAACAGACCCCAAAATGCCTGCATGCCAACAATAAATCATGACCAAAAATCCAAAATGGCCCCACTGAGGAGCAAAGTCAGCCCTGTCTATTGCAGAGGACAAGTGCAGTTTGCCAAGATCCGCATTATTGTATTCTGGCCTCTTGAAATCCTGCCCAAGATCAATACAGCCACAGCAGAGAGTGTGTTTACAGTGTTGGGAGGGGAGGTGGCTGCATTGACAGCGGAGTTGGAAGCATTGCTATGTCCTCTTATCATTTACCTGTGTGCAGGGGGGGCGGGCCATTTGTACAGCTAACACTCAGCAGTGGGATAGCAGGGTCGGGGGTCAGCCGCGCGCTCTCCCCCCGGGGTCAGGGGTCAGCGCGCTGCAACCGTTAACGGTCAGTGGGCTCGAGCTGGCGCGGGGCCTCCAGACAGCCAGTCCCCGAATCAAATGTCCCTACCTCATGGCCGGATTCCGGCCGCTGGTCACTCGTTTTGGATCCGGCCGCCGCTGCCGCCCGCTCTCTCTCTCTCTATTATATATTTATCTTACTCTCTATCTGTTTATTTCTCCGTGTGTGTGGAGGCTGATGTTGGTCCACTCGCTCTCCCGGTGCCTCTCCCTCAGTGCCCGCTGTCTCTCCTTATCTCCCTCCCGGTGCCCGCTCTCTCACCCCCACCCCTCGCTCTCCCTTAGTCTCTCTATCTCCCCGTACCAGTCTCTCTCTCTCTCCCGGTGCCGGGTCTGCAGCACCCCCACTCTCTCTCTCTCTCTAGCCCTGTCTGTCTCGCGCTCTCTCTCTCTCTCTCTGGAGCTCAGCCACCGGCTCCGGCCGTCTCCAAACATCGCGAGAACTCCGACATGGAGCCACACACATCTCGCGAGAGGTCAGCAGCTCCAGACATTGGGGTTGGGTATAGGGTGGGGCTGGGTTGATTGTTGGGTATAGGGTGGAGTTGGCTGGGTGGGGGTAGGATTTAATGGGTTGGGTATAGGGTGGGGTTTATTGGGTATAGGGTGGGGCTGGGTGTGGGTAGGGTTTATTGGGTTGGGTATAGGGTGGGGTTTATTGGGTATAGGGTGGGGCTGGGTTTATTGTTGGGTATAGGGTGGGGTTGGCTGGGTGGGGGTAGGGTTTAATGGGTTGGGTATAGGGTGGGGTTTATTGGGTATAGGGTGGGGCTGGGTGTGGGTAGGGTTTATTGGGTTGGGTATAGGGTGGGGTTTATTTGGTATAGAGTGGGGCTGGGTTTATTGGGTATAGGGTGGGGTTGGCTGGGTGGGGGTAGGGTTTAATAGGGTGGGGTTTATTGTTGGGTATAGGGTGGGGTTGGGATTTATTGTTGGGTAGAGGGTGGAGTTGGGGTTTATGATTGGGTAGAGGGTGGGGTTTATTGTTGGGTTTGGTTGGGGTGTATTGGGTATAGGGTGGGGTTTATTGTTGGGTATAGGGTGCAGTTGGGGTTTATGATTGGGTATATTGTTGGGTTTGGTTGGGGTGTATTGGGTATAAGGTGGGGTTTATTGTTGGGTATAGAGTGGGGATGGATGGGGGTGAGGTTTAATGGGTTGGGTATAGGGTGGTGTTTGTTGTTGGGTGCTGGGTGGGGGGTTTATTGTTGGGTATAGGGTGAGGTTGGCTGAATGGGGGAGTTTTTTGGGTTTGCTATCGGATGGGGTTTATTGGGTTTGGTATAGGGTGGTGTTTATTCTTGGGTGTGGGGTAGGAGTTTATTGTTGGGTATAGGGTGGAGTTGGGGTTTATGATTGGGTAGAGGGTGGGGTTTATTGTTGGGTTTGGTTGGGGTGTATTGGGTATAAGGTGGGGTTTATTGTTGGGTATAGAGTGGGGATGGATGGGGGTAGGGTTTAATGTGTTGGGTATAGGGTGGGGTATATTGGGTATCGGGTGGGGCTGGGTGTGGGTAGGGTTTATTGGGTTGGGTATAGGGTGGGGTTTATTGGGTATAGGGTGGGGCTGGGTTTATTGTTGGGTATAGGTGGGGTTGGCTGGGTGGGGGTAGGGTTTAATAGGTTGGGTATAGGGTGGGGTTTATTGTTGGGTATAGGGTGGGGCTGGGTGTGGGTAGGGTTTATTGGGTTGGGTATAGGGTGGGGTATATTGGGTATAGGATGGGGCTGGGTTTATTGGGTTGGGTATAGGGTGGGGTTTATTGTTGCCTATAGGGTGAGGTTTGGTGGGGTTGGGTTTTATTGTTGGGTATATGGTGCAGTTCGGTGGTGGTGAGGTTTATTAGGCTGGGTATAGGGTGGGGTTGGATGGGCGTGAGCTTCATTATTGGGTATTGGGTTGAGTTGGGTGGGGGTGGGGTTTATAGGGTTGGGTATAGGGTGGAGCTGGATCAGGGTGGGACTTGTTGGCTTGGGTATAAGATGGTGTTGGGTGGAGGTGGGGATTATTGGGTTGGGTGGAGGTGGGGTTTATTGGGTTGGGTCTAGGGTGGGGTTGGGTGGGATAGGGTTTATTGTTGGGTGGGGGTGGGGTTTATTGGATGGGTATAGGGTGGGGGTGGATGAGGTTTATTGTTGGGGATAGGGTGGGGTAGAGGATAGGGTGGGGTATAAGGTGCAGTTTATTGTTGGGTACAGGGTGGAGTTGGGTGGGGGGGGGGAGTTTGTTGGGTATAGGGTGGGATTGTTCATAGAAACAGAAAAACTACAGCACAAAACAGGCCCTTCGGCCCCACAAGTTGTGCCGAACATATCCCTACCTTTTAGGCCTACCTATAACCCGCCATCCTATTAAGCCCCATGTACTCATCCAGGAGTCTCTTAAAAGACCCTATTGAGTTTGCCTCCACCACCACTGACGGCAGCCGATTCCACTCGCCCACCACCCTCTGTGTGAAAAACTTCCCCCTAACATCTCCCCTGTACCCCCCCCCCAGCACCTTAAACCTGTGTCCTCTCGTAGCAGCCATTTCCACCTTGGGAAAAAGCCTCTGAGAGTCCACCCGATCTATGCCTCTCAACATCTTATATACCTCTATTAGGTCTCCTCTCATCCTACGTCTCTCCAAGGAGAAAAGACCGAGCTCCCTCAGCCTATCCTCATAAGGCATGCCACTCAATCCAGGCAACATCCTTGTAAATCTCCTCTGCACTCTTTCAATCTTTTCCACATCCTTCCTGTAATGAGGCGACCAGAACTGAGCACAGTACTCCAAGTGGGGTCTGACGAGGGTCTTATATAGCTGCATCATTATCCCCGGACTCCTAAACTCAATCCCTCGATTGATAAAGGCCAGCACACCATACGCCTTCTTAACCATCTCCTCCACCTGCGGGGCCGATTTTAGAGTCCTATGGACCCGGACCCCAAGGTCCTTCTGATCCTCTACAGTACTAAGAGTCTTTCCCTTTATATTGTACTCCTTCATCCCATTTGACCTGCCAAAATGGACCACTACGCATTTATCTGGGTTGAAGTCCATCTGCCACTTCTCCGCCCAGTCTTGCATCCTATCTATGTCCCTCTGTAACTTCTGACATCCCTCCAGACTATCCACAACCCCACCAACCTTCGTGTCGTCGGCAAACTTACCAACCCATCCCTCCACTTCCTCATCCAGGTCATTTATGAAAATGACAAACAGCAAGGGTCCCAGAACAGATCCCTGGGGCACACCACTGGTGACCTCCTTCCATTTAGAAAAAGACCCATCTATCCCCACTCTCTGCCTCCTTTGGGCAAGCCAGTTCTGGATCCACAGGGCAGCAGCCCCTTGGATCCCATGCCCTCTCACTTTTTCTAGAAGCCTTGCATGGGAGACCTTATCGAATGCCTTGCTAAAATCCACATAAACCACATCTACCGCTTTCCCTTCGTCAATGTGTTTAGTCACATTTTCGAAGAACTCCACCAGGCTCGTAAGGCACGATCTGCATTTGACAAAGACATGCTGAGTATTCTTGAGCATACTAAACCTCTCCAAATGCTCATAAATCTTGTCCCTCAGGATCTTCTCCATCAGCTTACCAACCACTGAGGTTAGACTCATCAGTCGGTAATTTCCTGGGCTATCCCTGTTCCCCTTCTTGAAAATAGGAACCACATCTGCAATCCTCCGGCATCTCTCCCATCTCCATCGACGACGTAAAGATCATCGCCAGAGGCTCTGCAATCTCTTCCCTCGTCTCCCACAGTAACCTGGGGTACATCCCATCCGGACCCGGCGACTTATCTATCTTGATGCCATTCAAAGATTCCAGCACAACCTCTTTGTTAAATTCCACATACTCAATCTTTTCAGTCCACCGCAAGCCCACAGTCCATCCACCCAGGTCCTTCTCCTCTGTGAAAACCGAGGCAAAATACTCGTTAAGCACCTCTGCCATTTCTACTGGTCCTGTACAGATTTTCCCGCCTTCACCTTTTATAGGCCCTATTCCGTCACGTCTCATCCTTTTACTCTTCACATATTTATAGAACGCCTTAGGGTTTTCCTTAATCCTACTTGCCAAGGCCTTCTCATGACCCCTTCTGGCTCTCCTAATTTCCTTCTTTAGTCCCTTCCAGAAGCCGTATACTCATCCAGATCCCTATCTTCGCCAAGCTCTCTGAACCTTTTGTACGCTTTCCTTTTCTTCTCGACTAGGTCCCGCACAGCTTTCGTGCACCACGGTTCCTTTAACCTACCAACTCCTCCCTGTCTGCTCGGAACGTTGTCCTGTAGAACTCTAGACAGACATTCCTTGAAAAACTGCCACCTCTCTTCAGTACATTTCCCCGAGAATACCTCCTTCCAATTTACTCCTCTAATTTGCTGCCTTATGTCTTCATATTTCCCCTTACTCCATAGAAACGCTTTCCTAGCTTGCCTGATCCTCTCTTTTTCCAATGCAAACATAAAGGAGATAGAGTTACGATCGCTATCCCCAAGATGCTCTCCCACTGAGAGATCTGACACATGTCCAGGTTCATTGGTCAGTATCCGATCAAGTACAGCCTCTCCTCTTGTAGGCTTGTCCACATGCTGTGTCAGGAAACCCTCCTGAACACACCTAACGAACTCCTTCCCATCCAATCCCCTTACCCTAGGGATATACAATATAATCCCTACAGTACAGAAGGTGACCATTCGGCCCATTGAGTCTGCACCGACGACAATCCCACCCAGGCCCTATTCCCGAAACCCCACATATCTACCCTGCTAATCCCTCCAACATACACATCCCGGACACTAGGGGGCAATTTAGCGTGGTCAATCAACCTAACCTGCATATCTTTGGCGTTTGGGAGAAAACTGGAATTGAATGTTTCGGTGGTGGATGGGATGCCAATTATGTGGGCTGTTTTGTGCCGGACAGTATTGAGTTTCTTGTGTTGATGGGGTTGGTCACATCCAGGCAAGTGGACTGTATTCCTTCACATTCCAGACTTGTGCCTTATAGATGGTAAGTAGAATTTGGGGAGACTGGAGATGAGTCACCCGCCACACAAGTCCCAGGCTGTGGGAAATTGCTGCGCTGTTGAAGGTTCTGTCTTGAGGATGTGATGGGGAGGCGATAGCCTCGTGGTATTATCGCTAGAATATTAATCCAGAAACTCAGCTAATGTTCTGGGGACCCGAGTTCAAATCCCGCCACGGTAGATGGTGAAATTTGAATTCAATAAAAAACATCTGGAATTAAGAATCTACTGATGACCATGAAACCATTGTCGATTGTCGGAAAAACCCATCTTGTTCACTAATGTCTTTTAGGGAAGGAAATCTGCCGCCTTTACCTGGTCTGCCTACATGTGACTTCAGAGCCACAGCAATGCGATTTACTCTCAACTGCTCTCGGGCAACTGGGATGGGCAATAAATGCTGGCCAGCCAGCGACGGCCATGTCCCATGAATTATTTTTTTTTAATGTGATATTAAACCGAGACCCCATCTGATCTCCCAGGTTGTCCTAAAAGATTCTTTGACAGTGTTTTGAAGAAGGGCAAGAGTTATCCTAGGATCTGACCAACATTTGTCCCTCAGTCAACATCACAAAAATAGTCATTCGATCATTATTGCTGTTCGTGAGAGCTTTTTGTGAGCTCATTGGCTGCCATGTTTCCTTTATTACAACAGTGACCAAACTTCAAAAATAATTAATTGGCTTTAATATACTTTGAGGCATTCTGAGAGCCATGATAGGTGCTATATGAATGCAAATCTTTTTTTCTATTGATCAATGGCCACTATGCTTTATGCTTCTAAAATCCAATCTGTTTTATTTGAATCATTAAACTCCAGAAATGTAGCTGGGTTGTAATCTTATCATATAAAACATTTTGAAATGTCTTACTGCATAATGCAAGTTCTTGATTCTTAATTTCTGAATGTCACTCTGACCATTTCCCAAATATGTTCTGTACCTCTTAAACACTGCAATTAAACCTGAGTCAAATATCCTCCGAAGATGAAGGACATCATACATGGTGATTTACCTTTAATGATTAGAGTTTCAGTCAAATGATTGTTCTCCTCTAAAGCATTTTGCTACATTCAAGGCACTAATATAAATATAACTTCTTGTGGTAAGATAACAAATTTGTATTCATTGCTCGATGTTTATTCTCTGTAACCTGCCCTACTATGCAAAACGTAAATAGTTTTGCCTTTCAGGAGTGCAAAGCTGACCGTCATTCTTTTCCCTACTGTCATCAATTTTTGAATGAAATTCCAACATTAAACAGATCTTCGTTGTATCACAGTTGCTCTTTTACATTTGTGTTTAGGCCAATTAATGCAGTTATGAGTTATGGCAGCTTTTCATCAGTTGGAGTTATAGGCAGTTGTCTGCATTCACACAATTATCAACAGATCTGTGGAGCAAACTGACATGGTGCGATATTGACAGATGACGAGTTACCGCTTAAATAAAACTCGAGTTGTCTTACTGTTTCAGCAAATAAATGAATCACTTTGTGTAAATATAGATCAGGAAGGTCCGAGGTCTGTTACTTCAGTTATAGGGGTGAATGAACCTTGACCATTTTGTTGCCTGGTCTGCTCGTAGTTGATTAACCGCGATAGATTATTATTTTGTAAACATGGGCTGCAGAAAACAAGAATATAAGGAAGGCCTGCACTTGTATAGTGCCTTCACAACTTCAGAACATCCCAAAGCATTTAACATCCAATGGTGCACTTTTGAATTGCCATTACTGTTGTATTGTGGGAAATGCAACCCTCAATTTGTGGACAGCAAGATCATATCAGCAATATCGTCACAGCCAGATAATCTGATTTAGTTAGATGTTGTCTGAGGTGCAAAATACTGGTCATGGGATCTTTTATGTCCATTAAAGAGGACGGTTAGGGTCACAGGTTAATGTCTCATCTGAAAGATTGCACCATCAGTTGTGCGTGGAGTCTGAAGAGATAGGAGAGGCACTAAATGAATATTTTTTGTCAGTATTCACACTGGAGAGGGACAGTGTCGAGGGGAGTACTGAGATGCAGGCTGTTGGACTGGATGGGATTGAGGTTCATAAGGAGGAGGTGTTAGCAATTCTAGAAAGGGTAAAAATAGATAAGTCACCTGGGCCGGATGGGATTTATCCTCGGATTCTCTGGGAGGCTCGAGAGGAGATTGCAGAGCCTTTGGCTTTGATCTTTGGGTCATCATTGTCTACTGGAACTGTGCCAGAAGACTGGAGGATAGCAAATGTTGTCCCCTTGTTCAAAAAGGGGAGTAGAGACAACCCTGGTAATTATAGACCGGTGAGCCTTACTTCTGTTGTGGGCAAAGTATTGGAAAGGATTATAAGAGATAGGATTTATAATCACCTGGAAAGGAATAATTTGATTAGGGATAGTCAGCACGGTTTTGTGAAGGGTAGCTCGTGCCTCACAAACCTTATTGAGTTCTTTGAGAAGGTGACCAAAGAGGTGGATGAGGGTAAAGCAGTTGATGTGGTGTATATGGATTTCAGCAAAGCGTTTGATAAGGTTCCCCATGGTAAGCTTTTACAGAAAATACAGACACATGGGATTGAGGGTGATTTAGTGGTTTGGATCAGGAATTGGCTAGCTGGAAGAAAACAGAGGGTGGTGGTTGATGGGAAATATTCATCCTGGAGTTCAGTTACTAGTGGTGTACTGCAAGGATCTGTTTTGGGGCCACTGCTGTTTGTCATTTTTATTAATGACTTGGATGAGGGCGTAGAAGGATGGGTTAGTAAATTTGCGGATGACACTAAAGTCGGTGGAGTTGTAGACAGTGCGGAGGGAAGTGGCAGGTTACAGAGGGACATAGATAAGCTGCAGAGCTGGGCTGAGAGGTGGCAAATGGAGTTTAATGCGGAAAAGTGTGAGGTGATTCACTTTGGAAGGAGTAACAGGAATACAGAGTACTGGGCTAATGGTAAGATACTTGGTAGTGTGGATGAACAGAGGGATCTGGGTGTCCATGTGCATAGATCCCTGAAAGTTGGCACCCAGGTTGATAGGGTTGTTAAGAAGGCGTACGGTGTGTTCGCTTTTATTGGTAGAGGGATTGAGTTTCGGAACCAGGAGGTCATGTTGCAACTGTACAAAACTCTGGTGCGGCCGCACTTGGAGTATTGCGTACAGTTCTGGTCGCCGCATTATAGGAAGGATGTGGAAGTGTTGGAAAGGGTACAGAGGAGATTTACCAGGATGTTGCCTGGTATGGTGGGAAAATCATATGAGGAAAGGCTGAGGGGCTTGAGGTTGTTTTCGTTAGAGAGAAGAAGGTTAAGAGGTGACTTAATAGAGGCATACAAGATGATCAGAGGATTAGATAGGGTGGATAGTGAGAGCCTTTTTCCTCGGATGGTGATGGCTAACACTAGGGGACATAGCTTTAAATTGAGGGGTGAGAGATACAAGACAGATGTTAGAGGTAGGTTCTTTACTCAGAGAGTAGTAAGGGCGTGGAATGCCCTGCCTGCAGCAGTAGTGGACTCGTCAATATTAAGAGCATTCAAGAGATTTGGACAGGCTGAGTGAGTGGGCGAGGATCTGGCAGATGGAGTATAATGTTGACAAATGCGAGGTTATTCACTTTGGAAGAAATAATAGCAAATTGGATTATTATCTAAATGGAAAGAAATTACAACATGCTGCTGTGCAGAGGGACCTGGGGGTCCTTGTGCATGAGACGCAAAAACCCAGTCTGCAGGTGCAACAGGTGATCAAGAAGGCAAATGGGATGTTGGCCTATATCGCAAGGAGGATAGAATATAGAAGCAGAGATGTCTTGCTGCATCTGTACAGGGCATTGGTGAGGCCGCAGCTGGAATACTGTGTGCAGTATTGGTCCCCTTATTTGCAGAAGGATATATTGGCCTTGGAGGGAGTGCAGAGAAGGTTCACCAGGTTGATACCAGAGATGAGGGGTGTTGATTATGAGGAGAGACTGAGCAGATTGGGTTTGTATTCGTTGGAATTTAGAAGGCTGAGAGGGGATCTAATAGAGACCTATAAGATAATGAAGGGGCTGGATAGGGTAGAGAGGGAGAGATTCTTTCCACTTAGAAAGGAAACTAGAACTAGAGGGCACAGCCTCAAAATAAAGGGGGGTCGGTTTAGGACGGAGTTGAGGAGGAACTTCTTCTCTCAGAGGGTGGTGAATCTCTGGAATTCTCTGCCCACTGAAGTGGGGGAGGCTACCTCGTTGAATATGTTTAAATCACGGATAGATGGATTCCTGATCGGTAAGGGAATTAGGGGTTATAGGGATCAGGCGGGTAAGTGGAACTGATCCACTTCAGATCAGCCATGATCTTATTGAATGGCGGGGCAGGCTCGAGGGGCTAGATGGCCTACTCCTGCTCCTATTTCTTATGTTCTTATATGGATGATATTGGAATAGTGTAGATTAGAGGGGCTTTAGATTGGTTTCACTGGTCGGCGCAACATCGAGGGCTGAAGGGCCTGTACTGCGCTGTAATGTTCTATGTTCTATCAACAGTACAGTATTGTACTGGCAGTTTCAGCCTAGATTATGCACTGAGTAATGGCTTGCAATATAAACCCTCAACCTTCTGACTCAGGCTTTACACTCTGCACTGAACCATGGCTGAAATAAGATGCCACCGGCTGACAGACTGCAGGCAAGTTTGCTTGGGCAATAATGTTGTCATAGGATATTTCATGATTTAATTACTATTCTTGTTATGTGACACACCCTATCCACATACTCCACACCTCCTAACCACATAGCTATTTCTTAGTCACTGCGATACTTCTAGTCAACTTGAAGAGCCTGAGAAACATGTAAAGAAAGATTGTAAAACTGTATAAATACTGTATAAAATTTGAAACATCATCACAAAGGATAATAAATCTAACTCTACTATTATTTTGGTAACAAAATAATCACTCCACCCAGATCTGTGGCAGCAATAGAATGTACAAAGTAAAGATGATGACATTGAAAGAGAAAAATACAAATATTTTGAAAAGGAGCATGTGCCCACTTTGCTTAACTGGGGATTAAATTGAAAATTGACAAAGAACTTTGTTATTTATGATACAACTGGTTGAACTTTTTGGATTTTTTACTTTAAAAAAATAATTTCCTATAATTTTAGGGGTTTGTTGAGATTTTCTGTAAAATTGAGCTTTTTTTCCTTTTAAAAATTGGATAAAAATCAAACATCTAATAATGGAAGTTGGAGGGACAATTAATGGTCTTGTACAGCGATCAGTTCATTCTCAGTGCCTTCCCTCAATGCGCAAGTTTGTAATGACAAACTATCACAAATTCCTTGATGTAATTGCTGGTCAGGAAGCGGAAGTGCATGGTTTCTGGGAAGCTCGGAATCATAATTGTTCTTAAACCCTGGATAAAATCAACAGAAAAATGGGAGTCTGAGTAGAGGATAATAAGATGGCAATAATTAAAAGCATAACACTCGAGGGAAAAAAAGCTGGATTTTTGTTCAGGAATAGATGAGCTATCACTAAAAACCCTAACATATCGAAGAAGGGAACACTGCAGGAAAACTCAGTGGCACCATGACCCATAAACCTAACAGTTCTGAAAGTCAATTCAAATAAGAATGCAAAGTAGTATAAGATAAAAATAGATTTACTCTTGAATCTCCAGAATCTCACAAGTCCCATACAATGATTAAAATCTAATTCAATTGAATAAGAAAGTGACAGTGTTACCTTACACATTGAGGCCATGATTATTTGTGGAATTCTTGCATTACCCTACAACAATTAGACATCTTATGATTTGTACCAAGGAGCATCTTGGCCAGGGAATTTGAGCTGTGCTGGGATGAAGACATTTCCCCTGCTGTGTTAGGCAGCAGGCGTAAGTTAGTCTCCACAGTACCTTGGGTATTTCTGTCTATATCTAAGCCATTTGCCTTGCAAAAAGCTAGTACTGGCCCCAGCCAGCTGAACACTGGGTTAAACACACATAAAAACGTGTTTTATCTCGTTGCTGAAGCAGCTGAGATAAAAGGCTTCGAATACAATGTATTTCAATTGAATTGAGATAGAATTTTGTCCCCTCCAATTCCTGGGCAAAGGTGTGTACACAGAGGGCTTACCACATGCTCACAGTGCAGAAGCCAGAGGCCAAAGGCTTATCTAGGAATTGGGCCTTCCATCTGACTAGAATGACCGAAGAAGGCTGTGGGAATCGTCTCTACAGAGTCAGCTTGTTGGTCATCATAAACACAGTTTGGGCTTCCTTAGCTCACTGGTAGCTGCCAACTATGTCCTGTGGAGAACAGAAGAGAGGTGGAGCACTCTTGCTCTGCCTGGCTCGACATGCAGGGGATTGAGGAAAAAACATACATTTTTGTTTGGGCTTCCATCAAACCCTTTACGCACTGGACACAGAACCAATATCTCAGAGAAAACTCTGGGCATACAAGCTTCCAGCAAGGATCTTCAAAGAGGCATTTCCCCTGATTCGTACAGAACTCTAACAAGAGACTTGGTTAAGGGAAGGACAGGATTGGCAGCTTAACGTTCCAGGATACAGATGTTTCAGGCGGATAGAGAGGGATGTAAAAGGGGTGGGGGACTTGCACTGCTGGTTAAGGAGAATATCATAGCTGTACTGCAGGAGGACACCCTGGAGAGCTCATACAGCGAGGCAATATGGGTAGAGCTCAGGAATAGGAAGGGTGTAGGCACAATGTTGGGGGTTTACTATAGGCTGCCCAACTGCCAGCGGGAGATAGAAGAACAGATATGTAGGCAGATTTTGGCAAGTTGTAAAAGGAACAGGGTTGTTGTGGTGGGAGATTTTAACTTCCCCTGGGACTCACTTAGTGCTAGGGGCGTGGATGAGGCAGAGTTTGTAAGGAGCATCCAGGAGGGCTTCTTGAAACAATATGTAGATAGTCCAACTAGGGAAGGGGCCATACTGGACCTGGTATTGTGGAATGAGCCCGGCCAGGTGGTCGATGTTTCAGGTAGGGGAGCAGTTCAGGAACACCGACCACAATTCAGTAAGCTTTAAGGTACTGATGGATAAAGATAAATGTAGTCCTCAAGTTAAGGTGCTAAATTGGGGGAAGGCTAATTGCAACAATATTAGGCAGGAACTGAAGAATGTAGATTGGCGGTAGATGTTTGAGGGAAAATCAACATCTGGCATATGGGAGGCTTTCAAGTGTAAGTTGATAGGGATTCAGGACCCGCACATTCCTGTAAGGATGAAGGATAAGTATGGCAAGCTTTGGGAACCTTGGATAACGAGAGATATTGTGAGCCTAGTCAAAGAGAAAAAGGCTAGGAGGCTGAGAACACACAAAGCAAGTGTGGACTACAAGGAAAGAAGAAATAAACTTAAGCAAGGAGTCAGGAGGGCTAAAAGGGGTCACAAAAAAATCATTGGCCAGCAGAATTAAGGAAAACCCAAGGCTTTTTATACATATATAAAGACAAGAGGATAGCCAGGGAGAAGGTTGGCCCACTCAAGGCCAGGGGAGGGAATCTATGCGTGGAGCCAGAGGAAATGGGTGAGATATTAAATGAGCACTTTACGTCAGTATTCACCAAAGAGAAGGATTTGGTAGAGGATGAATCTGGGAAAGGTTGTGTAGATAGTTTGAGTCATGTTGAAGTCAAAAAGGAGGAGGTATTGGGGTTTTTGAGAAACATTAAGGTAGACAAGTCCCCAGGGCCTGACGGGATATACCCCAGGATACTGAGAGAGGCAAGAGAGGAAATTGCTGGAGTCTTGAGAGAAATTTTTGTATTCTCACTGGCTACAGGGAAGGTCCCAGAGGATTGGAGAATAGCCAATGATCTTCCTTTGTTTAAGAAGGGTAGCAAGAATAATCCAGGTATTTACAGGTCGGTGAGCCTTACGTAAGTGGTAGGGAAATTATTGGAGAAGATTCTTCGAGACAGGATTTACTCCCACTTGGAAATAAGTGATGTATTAGCGAGAGGCAACATGGTTTTGTGAAGGGGAGGCCGTGTCTCACTAACTTGATCGAGTTTTTTCGACGAAGTGACGAAGATGATTGATGAAGATAGGCAATGGATGTTGTCCACATGGACTTCAGTAAGGCCTTTGACAAGGTCCCTCATGGCAGACTGGTGCAGAAGGTGAAGTTGCATGGGATCAGAGGCGAGCTGGCAAGGTGGATACAGAACTGGCTTGGTCATAGAAGACAGAGAGTAGCAGTGGAAGCGTGCGTTTCTGAATGGAGGGCTGTGAGAAGTGGTGTTCCTCAGGGATCAGTGCTGGGACCTTTGCTGTTTGTAATATATATATATAAATGATTTGGAGGAAAATATAACTAGTTTGATTAGTAAGTTTGCGGACGACACAATGGTTGGTGGATTTGCGGATAGTGATGAGGATCATCAGAGTATACAGAGGATATAGATCGGCTGGAGATTTGGGCGGAGAGATGGCAGATGGAGTTTAATCCAGACAAATGTGAGGTAATGCATTTTGGAAGGTCTAATACAGATAGGAAATATACAGTAGATGGCAGAACCCTTAAGAGTATTGATAGGCAGAGGGGTCTGGGTGTACAGGTACACAGGTCACTGAAAGTGGCAGTGCAGGTGGAGAAGGTAGTCAAGAAGGCATACGGCATGCTTGCCTTCATCGGCCGGGGCATTGAGTTTAAAAATTGGCAAGTCATGTTGCAGATTTATAGAACCTTAGTTAGGTCGCACTTGGAATATAGTGTTCAGTTCTGGTCGCCACATTACCAGATGTGGAGGCTTTGGAGAGGGTACAGAAAAGACTTATCAGGATGTTGCCTGGTATGGAGGACATTAGCTATGAGGAGAGTTTGGAGAAACTTGGTTTGTTCTCACTGGAATGATGGTGATTCAGAGGGGCCTGACAGAAATCTACAAGATTATGAGGGGCATGGACAGAGTGGATAGTCAGAAGCTTTTTCCCAGGATGGAAGGGTCAATTACTAGGGGGCACAGGTTTAAGGTGCGAGGGGCAAGGTTTAAAGGAGATGTACGAGGCAAGCCTTTTACACAGAGGGTGGTGGGTGCCTGGAACCCGCTGCCGTGGGAGGTAGTGGAAGCCGATACGATAGTGACTTTTAAGGGGCATCTTGATAAATACATGAATAGGATGGGAATGGAGGGATATGGTCCCTGGGAGGGTAAGGAGTTTTAGTTCAGTCGGGCAGCATGGTCGGTGCAGGCTTGGAGGGCCAAAGGACCTGTTCCTGTGCTGTAATTTTCTTTGAAATACTGACTGCGACAGATGTCCAGTTCTGTGATTACCATTTATCCGCCAATATCTCACTCAACTTACCTTTCTTCGTGTACAGGAAGAGAGTGCATGTTGGTGTTGTAGGGAACTATACATGAACCAAATTATCTTCTCATCCAAATGCATGAACTGTTCAGACATGATTACCTGATCATTATCAAGTAGATTCCCTGAGCCAAAGGGACTGTAGCCAATTATTTCACACCATTTAATTGTTACTCTACAAATGCAATCAGCAAAGAACGCAGTCTGAGGATCAAATCAGCCATTCTCTGTATGTGCCAAATGATGGTCTATACACTAAGTAATCTGAGACCTGAAAACTTACATTTTGATAGTTAATGTACATGAAAGTAAGGATCTATAAGCGAACCATGCTTTATTTAAAGATATAAATTATTCATACGTTCCCTGATTGGTATAAGGGGCTATGTTAATGTCATAAACACTCTTGTGATTAAGAGCAGTTGATTCTAATTGGGAAAGGGTTTGAGCCCACATATAAGAGCCAGTTTCCATCTGTGTGTGTGCATGGGTTACCTGGAAGGGAAAGGTAGGCTGCACTTACGTTACACTGAGCTTTGAGAGTCGGCGTGTGTTAAAGATAGACTGACTTCTGCTTCTTCCTTTGCCAGATGGATGGTCACCAGAGTAGCAGGCTGCCTTCAAAACGAACAACTACATTTTACTCAATACAGATTCATAATTTTATGATTCAAATGTCCCACAATCCATAATCACTCAAAAACATTTGCTAAAAGAATGGCAATTGCCACAGATTCCTCCCCGGCATTCTATGTTTACATTATTTAACGTACAAATTTTATATTAAAGGCTGAATCAAAAGAGCCGTGAATCCCGAGGGTAAAGGAGCTGTTGACCTGTGATGAACTGAATTGTGGGGAATGCTCCTGAGATAAGCAGCTTGAAAACAGACATCCAGACTGTAAGAACACAAGAATATCATTCTGTAGTTTGATATATTTAAGGCTGAGTTATAGATTTTTGATGACAAAGAAGTCAAGGGTTATAGGTCCGTGATCCATTTTGCTTCACACTCAGTGGGAGAGTGCCATTAAGGCCACAATCCAATCAGCCATGATCCTATTGAATGGAGCAGGCTCAATGGGTCAACTCTTGATCTGATTTCTTACACTTTTATTTCTTGGTGATTGCAAATCTTGATGTTTGGAATTGAATTTTCTTTGAATAACAAGATGTTTTTAACAAATCAATCACTGTGAAATATTGTAGCACAAAGTTTAGGATAGGATTCATTTGATGCTGTGGCCATGATTATAATCAAGAAATTACTACCAAAAATAGAAACATAGAGACTAGAAGCAGATGTAGTCCACTCGGCACTTTGAGTCTGCTCCGCCATTCATTTTGATCATGACCGATCATCAAATTCGATATCCTGATTTTCTCCGCCCCCCCCCCCCCCCCCCACCCCCTGTCTTCCCATATCTTCCCATATCCCTTTAGAGCTATACCTCATTCCTTCTTGAAATCAGATAATGTTTTGGCCTCAACTACTATTAACATACCAAGATGTGGAGATGCCGGTGTTGGACTGGGATGGGCACAGTAAGAAGTCTCACAACACCAGGATAAAGTCCAACAGGTTTATTTGGTATCACGAGCTTTCAGACTGCTGTCAGTTGACTCACCTGATGAAGAAGCAGCACTCGAAAAGCTTGTGATACCAAATAAACCTGTTGGACTTTTACCTGGTGTTGTGAGACTTATTAATGTACCAAAGCTCCAGACTTACTCATGAAAATTCTGTGTCTGCAATTCTTGAAAAGGTGTTCATTTTTCTAAGCTAATGTGGCTAACATTAATTTTTGGAATTATATTGTTCAAATTCGCCCCACTGTATATAATTATTGTGTCTGTGTGATGTTATGTTGGGAGCTGCAATATACGATTCTTCTCCAGTTCCAACCTGATCAGCATTCAGCCCTGCAAAGCAAAGATTCAGGAAGGTAGCAGTCAGTGTCATAACTATAATAAATAGTTACATGATGTTCAACAACAGCAGCAAAATTTCTCCTGGCACTGAATCACATCACAGTCATTTGACATTTATTTATATGATCTGGCAGAGCCATGATCAAAACTCCAACTCTAAGTGCATTGTTAGCAACTAAATATCAGTGAAATTCTGGTGACTCAGCTCAGTCTTACCAAACAGCTGGCCTGTGTTTATCTCTAACTTGGCATTGTCACAAACCACAATCTATGTCTCCGTCTATGTCTGTTATAAATGAGGTTCTGCGATGAAACAAACAGTTTTCAGGATGTAATCAGAAGTTCAGGAAGTTATCTGGGTCCCGCTGATAGCCCACATTTCAAAACCAAGCAGACCACAAGTGGTGAAGTTGCAAGTGTATTGTCACTTGCAGTATGGTCATTGTCACAGGACATCTAATGCAAAATTATATTGGAACTTCCCCCAGTGCTACAGCTATAAAGGCAACACTGCTTTAGGAAGTCAATTATGTTTTAAATATATCTGTTTAAATTTAACATTGCTTGAGCCCTCGTTCATTACCAAAGTACATATTGATCATGGAGGAGTCCAGATAGTGGATGCCATCAAACTATCCAAACATGGAGGATGTCACGCTCAGTCTGTTTTTTGTGTAACATCCATACATTCAAGAGAAACTTCTTTCACCAGAAAATGGGGAACTCTCCATCACAGGGATTGATTGATGCAACATGTATTTGAAGAAAAGTTAGATAAACATGAGAGATAAAGAAATAGAAGGCTATGTTGACAGGGTGAAGTTAAGAGGGAGGTTTATGTGGAGGATAAATATTTGCCATGCTACAGGGCTTGGTAATCTGATATTAATTGTTTTGATTTGGTGATCAACCTGCACATTGAGTACATTTTGAAGCTATCTCCAAGACCAATTATATTCCACCTGAAGTTTTCCAGTATGGAGGAGCTCACACGGTTAGGAAAGTCAGTCGGCTCTTCAGCTTAATCTGGAACCTGGACATTGTGCTCCACGATTACATCGATGCTTTCACAGCTCACCTGTATGAAGGGATAAGAAAAAACTCCATCTGCTACAATCATCATGGTATTCCACTTCTCTGCACAGCAGCAAAACATTCTCGTAAGAGTTGATCTGAACAGGATTGTCACTCATCTTGCAGACTCAGTGTACCCAGATTTACAGTGCAGCATTTGTGCTGGACAGTGTATGGTCGACATGATCTTTGTATACACACTCTGGAGAGCCTCCACCTGGGTGACCACTTTGCCCAAGTCTCCAAATGCTTTGGCTTTACAATAAGTCCAAGAAAGACAGATCTTCTCCAACCTGCTTCTGGACGCAAATTCCAACACCCCATAGTCACAATCAATAATACACCCCTCAACTCAGTTAAGAAGTGTTGCTATTTTGGGAATATCCCCTCCAACAACACCACGTTAGATGGTGAAATCGCCTATCACCTAGCAAAAGCAGGGTGGCACAGTTGGTAGCAGTGCTGTCTCACAGTGCCAGGGACCCGGGTTCCATTCCTGGCTTGGGTCACGTGTGGAGTTTGCACGCTCCCCCCCGTGTCTGCATGGGTTTCTTCCGGGTGCTCCGGTTTCCTCCCACAGTCCAAAAGACACTGGTTAAGTACATTGGCCATGCTAAATTCTCCCCCAGTGTACCCGAACAGGTGCCGGAGTGTGGCGACTAGGGGATTTTCACAGTAACTTCATTGCAGTGTTAATGTAAGCCTACTTGTGACACTAATAAATAAACATTAAAGGCAAGTTCAGCATTCAGCAGGCTCAGCCACAAGCAAAGAACATGGATTTAATCCCAAGACAAAGATCAAAATCTACCAGGCGGCGGTTCTCACATAATTCGCCATGGCTGTGAGAAATGGATAATCTACCAGTGTCACATAAAGCAACGAGATGCATTCCACCTTTGTTGCTTAAGACCTACCTGCAACATCAAGCAGCAGCACAAAAACAACATCACTTAAGTTCTTGCAATGTGCTGCATATTTGGCATCGAGAACATGCTCATTAGAGCTTAGCTTCACTGGATTGGCCATTTGGTTCACTTCGAGGATTGCCACATGCAAAAGGCAGCATTCTATAGTCACCTGAGCATAGGAACACGTAACAGTGGATGTCCCAAACTTAGATACAAAGATATTCTGAAAGCCAATCTCAGAGCCTGGGAGTTGGTGCCCACTATATGGGGGAAAAGCCCCTGGACAAATCCAAATAGTGAAGTCCCTGTCATCAAGCAATCTGAAAGTTGCAGGAGAATGGAATAAGGAGCATGCTGGATAGCCAGTGCCTTCACCCACCTCTCTAATAGTGACTTCAGAAGTAGTAACTGCTAATCAAGATTTGGTTTCATATCACAAAGATGTCACAAACCTAGACTGAACAGTTGATTTCCTTGCTGAACACTCATCCATCAAAGTGATAGGAGAATCCATCGGTGTGGGCCAGCTGGGCTGAATGACCTGCTAATGTAATTCTATATAAATCACCCGTGAAAACATGGAAGGTAAATTGGATGATTTGCTGTTGTACGACCAAAGGAGGGTTACATTATGCAATGCACTGCGTATAATTCTGCTTCTAAGGTAAACTCATTTCCTACAAAGGCTAATGTTCAGATTTTAACACACGATTGGATTAAATTGCTTATAATCGCCCTACATCTGATCCTCACTGGCCTATTGCTGCTGCCATAACAACAGGCGGATGCTCACCACCCAGAGTGGGGCCTGACTGAAATCCAACGGTTGGTATCCAATGATGATGTTCATGCTGCCATGTTATTTTATCTCAGCATCTGCGTTGTGCGCCATTGCCAGAGTCATAGTGATGGAAAGAAGCACCAAGACCAGAAGAGAGTTTCTTCGAACGCAGGAGGAGCAAGGAGTATTCCTCTGGCCCCACAAGGGAATCTTGGGCCCTGAGCTTCATTCCCACACCCAGGATGTAAATAACCCCACCGTTCTCTTTTTGGTTTTTGCCTATCCAGCGTTTTCTGCTTTTCCAGTGGATTTCCAGACTTCACAGTTTTTATTTGTTCATGCAGATATCTGGTAATTAGCTATTTTGCAGTCTTCAATATGGTACATGGAAGACGTTTGTGAGGGCTAGTACCCTTAATCCCCTGCCAAGCCATCCATCAAAAGGGGTGTGGGTGGGAGAAACTGGTGTGCCACAACTCTGCAACTCTCGCTTATGACTCCCACGTAGCTGCTTTTGCACACCCGCAGCAATACCTCAGGATCTCAACTCCACAGTCATGCAAAACAAAATGAGGGACCAGTCAACTTTGGCTGGTGTAGTGTGGGGACGTCACCCCCTAAAGTGCATGAAGACTGGAAATGGTGGATGAGTCAGGAGATCCCAACAAGACAATGGCTCAGAAGGCAGAGAGCAGCAAAGTGTGTGATTCTTCCAGATCATTGTCATGATGCTTAGGACAGCAAATGGCCAGTCACCTGCAGAAAATGTGGAACCTCAGGCAGTATAAGCCCCGTAGTTTGTCATGGAAAGTCATCCACATACCATGCCCTAATAGGATTAGTTCCAAACAGGACAGGATAGCCTTCAATACACTGGATGTTGTAATTTCAGTGCCAATCACTGTGTCCAACCCCAGTGTACAAAGAACTGGCTATTCATAAATTTTATTATTATTCCCTGAGGGCAGATGTCATCCTGCTTCTTAATGGCTGTCACCAACCAGAGAAATAAAAGAAAATGGCATTAAGATTGTGAAACTTTAATATCATGAAACTCAAACTATAGACTCATGGGTTAATTCCTGGGAAATTAACTCCGTCTGATTTTGTGACTGAGTTTGTGTTGCTGAACAATCATTAGTGTTCAAGATTTATGGCATGAGCTTTCAGTAAGATCATTCTTTGTAATCAGTCCCAGACATCCATTACTCGATGTAAAATATATATTATCATTTTACTCAGTAATCAACTAATCTCTTTAATAACCTGTCAGTCATTGTCACATTAACATTTCAGAGAGCATATTATCACGTCAATTACACGGAGCATAGCAACCATTGAGTTAGTGCTGATACTGTCAGTGAACATTATGAGACCCAAACTGTGGATAAAATCACTGCCACACGTTTTAAGATACGGCTTATGCACAGGATAGGCAGAAATGTATTACAAAATAGCAACAAGAAAGGATCAATGTTGTACATTATTACACTCCTAGTCAAAGCAACTTTTGAAATGCAGTCATTGGTATTTTGTGGGCCAATTGACAGCTAATATGCACATTGCATTGTCCAACAAAATGAACAGACTGCGAGATCTCCCTACAGTTCTTGAAATAATGCACGGGACGGTTTACTTCTTCTGAAACCATAGGAACAGGCATGAGATCTGTGGGTTCATGTCACCTTTAAACAAAACCACCCCTTACAATTGAGGCCATTTGATCCTGAGCAAGTCCTGGTAAAAAGATTCAATGTCTTGAGAATTCAGACTCAAACCACACGCAGGAAAAGATTTCTAGCCCAACACAGGCAGTTTATCAATTTATTTTTATTCTGTGTAAAAGTTAGTCTCTTTATCTCAGGTCATTCTGGAACCCAACCTGCTTCCAGTGAGGGACTAAAGCCCAACCATTGTCTCGAGCTCCATCTGCTGGTCCAACTCAAAGATGCAAGTTCAAACTCCCATTCCATCATTCCAACGTACAGCAGTAGTTGCATCAAAATGTAAAGATATGAAGATGTGCATTTATGAAGCTCTTTTCAAGACACTGGTCTCAAAGCACTTCACAGCTAGTCAAGTAATTTTTGAAGTGTAGTCATTGTTGCAATGTAGGAAACACGGCAACTAATTTGTACTCAACAAGCTCCCCCAAACAGCAATGTGATAATGACCATTTTTATTGTGATGTTGATGGAGGGATAAATATTGGTTAGGATACCTGGAATAACTCCCCTGCTATTCTTTGGAAAAGTGCCATGGAACCTTTTACATCCATCCACCCAAGCAGGCAGATGGAGCCTCAGTTTTCCTTGTCATCCGAAAGACAGCATTTCCAACAGTGCAGTGCTCCCACAGTGCTGCACTGGATTGTCAGCCTTGACCTTTGTGCTCATTAGAGTCACACGCCGGAATTCTACTGCCTCGCCCGCCATGGAATCAGAGTGGGTGAGGGGCGGACAATAGAAATGTCCGTTGACCTCGGGCGGGATTTTCCAATCTCACCCAAGCGAGGCTGTAAAATCCCGCCCATAGAGTTTTACAGCATGGACAGAAGCCCTTCAGCCCATTGTGTCCATGCCAGCCATCAAGTATTAGCTTCATTATAAAATTGAGTGGTTTAATCCACTATGCAGACTTGACAGAAACCGACAAGAACAATGCTACAATGTGCTGCACTTGATTCATTTCCAGGTTGATAAAATTAAAAAGCAGCTATTTGTGGTAAACTTCATTAGGTCGCTCTTGGAGTCCTGTGCATGGTCCTCCATATTTGAAATAGTATATAGAGGCACTAGAGAAGGTGCAAAGAAAATCCACAAAAGTGATACCAGAACTGAGATATTGTACCCAGCAAGAATGATTGTACGGGCTATGATCATGTCCCCTCGAAAAGGGAAGGTTGAGGAGTGTCCTGATAGCAGGTCTTGAAAATGATGAAGGGACTCAGTCGGGTAGATGTAGAAAATATGTTTCCACTTCTGAGAGAAACCAAAACTAGGAGCCAAAAATATAAGAAAGCCACTCGTCAACCCAGTGAAGAATTTAAGAGAAACTCCTTCATGCACATAGTGGTGAGACTGTGGATCCCACTGGGAATGGCTGAAGTGAGTAGATGTGTATAAGGGGAAATTAGATAAATACAGAATGGAGAAAAGAATAGAAGGCTATGTTGTTTTGGTGAGGGAGGCTCATGTGAAGCATAAACATTGGCATGGAACTGTTGAACCAAATGGCCTGTTACTGTATTGTAAAATGCTGTGTATTGCTGTGCTGGGTGAATCAGTCTGAATAATGTTTCTATAGCATTATGATCAGATCTTTCCTACCCATGGCGAAGGCTGCTGCCTCTTACTAGGATACAATTCCATTCATAGCATGCAATAATATAAAGCCCAAAATTCCACATTCCATTGATTTCCATAAAATCAATCGCTAACTTTTTATTTGTATAATGGAAACAAATTCTTACAGTATTTAATAATTTGCATAAAAATTTTAGTTTTAGCAGTGCAATATTTTTCTTACTGATTTACAGGAATTGGAAGTTTATTTAGTTATTTTTCTGGATGTGGGTGTTGCTGGCAAGGCTAGCTTTTTGTCCACCCCTAATTGCCCTTGAACTGAATGGCTGGCTAAGCTATTTCAGAGGGCAGTTAGGTGTCAACTGCATTGCTGTGGGTATGGCATGTAGGCCAGACTAGGTAAAATGAGGAACCAAAATGAAGATACAGTACAAGACCACGGTATAGGCCAGAGATGCTGCTGGACAAAACTTAGTTGCAGAGGCAGAACAGCAATAACTTGCATGTATATAGAGTCATTAACATAAGTAAAATGTCCCAAGGCTTCACAGGAGCATTGTCAAATAAAATTAGACATGGAGCAGAGACATTAGTATAGGTCACGAAAAGTTTTAAGGACCATCATAAAGGAGAGAAGGGTAGAAGGACTTGGGAGGTGGGGGTTGGGGAGGGTGGGAACATATTGACAGCTTTATGAACTAGTTCTTCCCCTTGTACAAAGCTAATCATTTTCAAAAATGTTGGTGCATATATTTTTTCCAATATCAATATTTCTAAGGGGGAGTGCAAATAAAATTCAAGCTTGACCATGTGTGCAGCTTAATGTCTGATACATTTATCATGGGCTGTATATTCAGTAGTAGCAGAAAGATTGGCAATGGCATTATGGGATTTTTGTTGTACTAATAGACTTTGTTTCTTTGACTGACAGTTCTGATTGAAGTATAATTTACTTCTCACTTTCAGTCAGGAAATTTTGCTGGCTTGCACATGTGTGAATGTACATGGTACAAACCATTTAATACATTTGATATCATAAATTATAAGCATCGCTCTGCAACAACTAGATTGCAACTAAATAAATTCTGTGTGGAGTTTGCACATTTTCCCTGCGTCCGCGTGGGTTTCCTCCGGGTGCTCCTGTTTCCTCCCACAGTCCAAAGATGTGCGGGTTAGGTGGATCGGCCATGCTAAATTGACCCTATTATTGGGGATTAGCAGGGTAAATGCGTGGGATTATAGGGATAGGGCCTGAGTTGGATTGTGGTTGGTACAAACTTGATGGGCCGAATGGCTTCCTTCTGCACTGTAGGGATTCTATGATTTCACAGACATGAGCGCAAGCGTTCCAGGTCTACCACCCTCTTTAAAATTGGATCATTTAACTGGTACTGCCTCTCCTCATTCATCCCATTGAATCTTACACTGTTCTGTGTTGAATTTCAACTGCCACGTGTTTGCCCCATTCCATCAACCTGAATGTGTCCTCTCGAAATCCATTACTATCTTCTTCTCTGTTGAGTACACTTCAAAGCTTCATGACATCTGCAAACTTCAAATTTGTCGCCTGTACCCACAGGTATGAGTCAATAATGTATAACAACAACAGAACGAGTCCAAGCACTGAACCGTGGGGATCAACACTGTATACCAACCTCCAGTCTAGGAAATGGCCATTCACTGCCACATTGTGTTTGGGTCTGGACAGTGAATGGTAGTGAGATTATTTGTTGATGGAGAGGAATTATCCAGTCTAGCCTACATGTGACTCCAGACCCACAGAATTGTAGTTGACTCTTAACTGCCCTCTGAAATGGCCTAGGAGCATTGGGCAGTAGGAGTGGGCAACAAATGCTGTCCTTGCCAGCAATCCCCTTCTTGCATGAATGATTAAAAGAAAATGAAACTGCATTGTATCCTGCTCCCAAACTCACTTATTGCACCTCTTCACCTTTGATCAGAAGAGGAAATTCTGGCTATAACCCTTCCTGAGTCCTCGGAACAGACGATGGGAATGACACTTCCTCTCCAGCTTCAAACTAGGCACAGACTGGAAATTCAACCTGGGACCATCTGTTCATGTTTTGTTCGGATTGGCTCAGGGGTAGCACTCCTGCTTCTCAATCATAGGATTATGGCTTCAAATCTCATTCCAGAATCTTTAGCATATAATCTATGCTGTTACTCCCAGTGCAGTACTGAGAGAATGCTGCACTGTCAGAAGTGCCAACTTTTGGATGATAAGTGAAACCAAGGCTCTGTCTGTCTTTTCAGATGGACATGCCGATATTTGAAAGAAATGTCCTCCCCATTGTCCTGGCCAATGTTTATCCCTCAATCAACATCACCAAAATAGATTATTTGGTCATTATCTCATTGCTGTTGGCGCAATCCTGCTCTATGCAAGTGGGCTGTGTGTTTTCCACATTATAACAATAATGGCACTTCAAAAATTACTTCATTGGTTGTGAAGCACTTTTGGATGTACTGGGTTCATGCAAGGTACTATATAAATGCAACATGTTTCTTTCATTAAGAGATTACTCCCTTTTAATTTCAATAATTATTATTGCTGTGTTACCAATCTGTTATCCTGATCCCAACAATCCACCTCATGGATATTAAACCCAAACTTAATACTGGAGATTACACAGTTTGTGTTGAGAGACAGCAGTGACTGCAGCCACTATTGCAAATGAATTATGTTCAATATTCTTTCTAATGACTTGTAACTCTGTCTAATTAATGACATCTTAAAATATATTCACTGCCCTCAGCATAGTGACATTTCAATTGGAAATTACCATGCTTTTTTTCTGAATCGGAGGAATAAAATTTGATGAAACAATTGGGATTTTCTTGCCCATTCCCAACCAGAGTTGTTGCAGTACAGTCCGAACAATGTTGTAAATAGTCAGGAGTAATAACATGACGTACTGGGCTGAAAGTGTTTTAACTGCTAGTTTGTTTTTAATGTCCTGTCCTGGTCCCCCATGCCAACATCATAGTTAAGAAAGCCCACCAACGCCACTACTTTCTCGGAAGACTGAGGAAATTTGGCATGTCGGCTACGACTCTCATCAGGTTTTACAAATGCACCATAGAAAGCATTCTTTCTGGTTGTATCACAGCTTGGTATGGCTCCTGCTCTGCCCAAGACCGCAAGGAACTACAGAAGGTCGTGAATGTAGTCCAATCCATCAAGCAAACCAGCCTCCCATCCATTGACTCTGTCTACATTTCCCGCTGCCTCGGCAAAGCAACCAGTATAATAAGGACCCCGTCAGGAAAAAGATACAAAGTCTGAGGTCACGTGCCAACTGACTCAAGAACAGCTTCTTCCCTGCTGCTGTTAGACTTTTGAATGGACTTACCTTGCATTAAGTTGATCTTTCTCTTCACCCTAGCTATGACTGTAACACTACATTCTGCACTCTCTCGTTTCCTTCTCTATGAATGGTATGCTTTGTATAGCACGCAAGAAACAATACTTTTCACTGTATGTTAATACATGTGACAATAATTAATCAAATCAAATCAAAAAAACGTCAGGTCAAATTTTACTCATGAACCAATTTACATGCATTCAGCGATGTTGTACTGCATCAAATCTAATGCTCAAGGGGTACTTCAGGATAAGATGTGGAGATGCCGGCGTTGGACTGGGGTAAACACAGTAAGAAGTTTAACAACACCAGGTTAAAGTCCAACAGGTTTATTTGGTAGCAAAAGCCACACAAGCTTTCGAAGCTCTAAGCCCCTTCTTCAGGTGAGTGGGAATTCTGTTCACAAACAGAGCTTATAAAGACACAGACTCAATTTACATGAATAATGGTTGGAATGCGAATACTTACAACTAATCCAGTCTTTAAGAAACAAAACAATGGGAGTGGAGAGAGCATCAAGACAGGCTAAAAAGATGTGTATTGTCTCCAGACAAGACAGCCAGTGAAACTCTGCAGGTCCACGCAACTGTGGGAGTTACAAATAGTGTGACATGAACCCAATATCCCGGTTGAGGCCATCCTTGTGTGTGCGGAACTTGGCTATCAGTTTCTGCTCAGCGACTCTGCGCTGTCGCGACACACGACAGCGCAGAGTCGCTGAGCAGAAACTGATAGCCAAGTTCCGCACACACAAGGACGGCCTCAACCGGGATATTGGGTTCATGTCACACTATTTGTAACTCCCACAGTTGCGTGGACCTGCAGAGTTTCACTGGCTGTCTTGTCTGGAGACAATACACATCTTTTTAGCCTGTCTTGATGCTCTCTCCACTCCCATTGTTTTGTTTCTTAAAGACTGGATTAGTTGTAAGTATTCGCATTCCAACCATTATTCATGTAAATTGAGTCTGTGTCTTTATAAGCTCTGTTTGTGAACAGAATTCCCACTCACCTGAAGAAGGGGCTTAGAGCTTCGAAAGCTTGTGTGGCTTTTGCTACCAAATAAACCTGTTGGACTTTAACCTGGTGTTGTTAAACTTCTTACTGTACTTCAGGATAAGCCAGTTTATGGACAGTTGGGCAAAGTTTTAACTGAGCAATATTGAAATGGTCGCTCAGTATGTGGTATCCATCCAAATTTCCTTCAATGGAAAGGAAAAACAAGGCTTATAATGTGTGGGATGTCTAATGGGGACTGTAACATAGGGGGAGTACAATGGATGGTATGTAATGGGGGCATGTTACAGACAGGTTGTATGAAATCTTGGTGTGAAATGGAACATATAATGGGTGTGGTATGTATCGGTGATTGATTCAATATTGTCAATTTTACAACTTCACCCAAAAAGTGAAGTTTCTCTACTGTGTACCAGTAAAAAAGTCATTAAGCTCAATGTTAGACTCACTGAAACTATTTGAACTATTCATGGGAGGCAGTGGCGTAGTGATATTGTTGCTGGACTAGTAATCCAGTGTCCCAGGGTAATGCTCTGGGGAGCTGGGTTTGAATCCCAACATGGCAGATAGCTTAATGATGAACATGAAAGCATTGTCGATCATTGTAAAAACTCATCGAATGTCCTTTAGGAAAGGAAATACAAAGAACAAAGAACAGTACAGCACAGGAAACAGGCCCTTCGGCCCTCCAAGCCTGTGCCGCTCCTTGGTCCAACTAGACCAATCGTTTGTATCCCTCCATTCCCAGGCTGCTCATGTGACTATCCAGGTAAGTCTTAAACGATGTCAGCGTGCCTGCCTCCACCACCCTACTTGGCAGCGCATTCCAGGCCCCCACCACCCTCTGTGTAAAAAACATCTCTCTAATATCTGAGTTATACTTCGCCCCTCTCACCTTGAGCCCGTGACCCCTCGTGAACGTCACTTCTGATCTGGGAAAAAGCTTCCCACCGTTCACCCTATCTATCCCCTTCATAATCTTATACACCTCTATTAGATCTCCCCTCATTCTCCGTCTTTCCAGGGAGAACAACCCCAGTTTACCCAATCTCTCCTCATAGCTAAGACCCTCCATACCAGGCAACATCCTGGTAAACCTTCTCTGCACTCTCTCTAACGCCTCCACGTCCTTCTGGTAGTGCGGCGACCAGAACTGGACGCAGTACTCCAAATGTGGCCTAACCAGCGTTCTATACAGCTGCATCATCAGACTCCGGCTTTTATACTCTATAGCCCGTCCTATAAAGGCAAGCATACCATATGCCTTCTTCACCACCTTCTCCACCTGTGTTGCCACCTTCAAGGATTTGTGGACTTGCACACCTCGGTCCCTCTGTGTTTCTATACTCCTGATGACTCTGCCATTTATTGTATAACTCCTCCCTACATTATTTCTTCCAAAATGCATCACCTCGCATTTATCCGGATTAAACTCCATCTGCCACCTCTCCGCCCAATTTTTCAGCCTATCTATATCCTGCTGTATTGCCCGACAATGCTCTTCGCTATCCGCAAGTCCAGCCATCTTCGTGTCATCTGCAAACTTGCTGATTACACCAGTTACACCTTCTTCCAAATCATTTATATATATCACAAATAGCAGACGTCCCAGTACAGAGCCCTGTGGAACACCACTGGTCACAGACCTCCAGCCGGAAAAAGACCCTTCGACCACTACCCTCTGTCTCCTATGGCCAAGCCAGTTCTCCACCCATCTAGCCACTTCTCCTTGTATCCCATGAGCCTTAACCTTCTTAACCAACCTGCCATGTGGGACTTTGTCAAATGCCTTACTGAAATCCATATAGACGACATCCACGGCCCTTCCTTCATCAACCGTTTTTGAAACTTCCTCAAAAAACTCCACCAAATTTGTAAGGCACGACCTCCCTCTTACAAAACCATGCTGTCTGTCACTAATGAAATTGCCATCCTTACCCGGCCTGGCCCACATGTGACTCCAGGTCCACAGTAATGTGGTTGACTCTAAATGCGCTCAGGGATGGGCAATAAATGCTGGCCCAGCCAACATCCCATGAATAAATAAAAAGGAATTACTGTCAGGGGTTGAGTCAGAGGACATGTAATGCCCATTTTGATGTTTTGTGTAGCAAAGAGGACATTTTTGTTGAGGCTTCTAATTGATGGTGCAAGAAAAGTGCAAGTTTCAACCATTCTACGTTCAGCATTGCCTGTGGTGAGGTATCTTAGCAAAACAATGCACATTTCAAACTGTTGGTCAACTGTTGGGAACACTTTGAGCTTCAGAAAACAGAATGTACAAATACAGAATTCAAATGTGTTTCTTTAAGAGCTTCTATGTATCAGGACTGAAGGTCAATATTTGAACCCAAGTTCCCCATTTATAAGAACATAAGGACACAAGGAATAGGAACATGAGTGGACCATATGGCCTGCCAAGCTCCTCTGTCATTCAATATAATCATGACAGATCTTGGGCTTCAACTCCGCTTTCTTGTCTGCTCACCATATTCCTCAATTCGGTTAGACTAAAAGTCTGTCTGTCCCAGTCTTATATTCAAATATGGAGCATCCATAGCCCTCTGGGTGGAAAATTTCACCCATTGAGTAAAGTAATTTCTCCTCATCTCTGTCCTAAATGATTGTCCCCTTACCCTGAAACTGTGCCCCTGTGTTTTAGATTCACCAGTCAGGAGAAACAATCTCTCAGCATCTACTCTATCGAGCCCCCTCAGAAATGTGCAGGTTTCAGCAAGATCACCTTTCATTCTTCTCAACTCCAGCGAATGTAAGACCAGTTTATTCAGCCTCTCATCATCTTTATGTACCATTGAACTACAGAGTGTTTGTCAGGAGCACCTTTCGTAGACATCACAGTATCATGTGGATGTCCCAGTGTTTGACATGGTTCCTCGAACACCTTTAATTGTTTCATTTTTCCCAGCTATTTTCTCGGTCTCAGTTACACCACATCTGCATTTAACCCAAGCTTGGACAAGTCCTGTGGACTGGGACTGGATCCTGCACCTGAGATTCTCAATGGAAACAATGAGATACCAAGTCGGGCGGCACAGTGGTTAGCACTGCTGCCTCATAGCGCCAGGGACTCGGGTTCAATGCCAGCCTCAGGTCACTGTCTGTGTGGAGTTTGCACGTTCTCCCCGTGTCTGCGTGGGTTTCCTCCGGGTGCTCCGGTTTCTTCCACACTATAAATATGTGCGAATTAGGTTTATTGGCTATGCTAAATTGACCCTGGTGTCAGGGGATTAGCAGCTTAAATACATGGGGTTATGGAGATAGGGCTTGGGTGGGATTGTGGTCAGTGTAGACTCAATGGGCTGAATGGCCTCTTTCTGCACTGTAGGGATTCTATGTTTCTAAGTCACTGGGGCAGCAGGGTATTGGAACAAACTACAGAGGGAACTGACTTCCTTGAGAGATTCACAATTTTCATTGTGTTTCCCAATACAAACCCCTTTCCCATTAGTTACTCCTTTTTTCCATTCTCCTTCAGAAGATTATTCTTCACTCACCATCTTGCTGTAAAACATTACATTTATCCTTCAGAGCGGCTTTTTTTTTTACAGTGGTTGTCAAATATATTTGTTGGAAGCACATGGAATGTGGCAGGCTGTGGGCACATCACTTTGCCTGTGATACTTGGGTTTTCCTCATCCATGTTTTATTCCCCTATGGGGTTGGGTGTAAACAGTGAGAGCAATTATGATCACCCACTTTGTCCTCTCGCTCGAGAGCCATTGCACCTTGATGGGTGTTGGCTGAGAGATGAATGAATAACTGAGGAGCTCCTGTGTCTTGTTTTTTAAAAATAAAAGAACCATGGGGTTATTTACCTGGACAGGCAGGCTGGAACTCAATTTAACATCTCACCTGAAAGGTAGCTCCTCAGGCAATTGAGTACTCCCTCTGAGCTGCACTGAAGTCTCAGGTGAGGCTATACTCTCAAATTCAGGAGCAGGGCTTAATCCTGTAACCTCTGACTCTGGGACAAGAGACTAGATTGCTACCACTGAACAGCCATATGGCTAATTGCATTTCTGACATTTCTGATGCATAAGATGAATAAGAGCTATCCTGTTGGACCTGTGATCTCAGTATTCATTTTTGCACATGTATGCAGATCTAATGCATTAGATCTAATGTTTCACTATACATCACAGCTGCACCATACTTCTTAAGACTGCCTGTTTCTACCTGCGAAACATCACCCAACTCCACCCTTGCTTCAACTCCTCTGCTGCTGAAATCTTCATCCAGTCTTTGTTACCTTGAGACTTGACTATTCCAATGGACTCCTGGCCAGACTCCCATTTTCTATATTGTGAAACCTTGAGGTTATCCAAGATCCATCACCCATGTTCAATGATCTGTATTGGATCGCGGTGAAGCAATTCCTCTTCCTTATTTTCCAATCACTCCATGGCTTTACCCCCCCTAACTCTAACCTCTTCTAACTTTACAACCCTCCAAGATAATCTGTCATCCTCTAAGTCTGGCCTCCAGTACATCCCTAATTTTAAATCGCTCTACCACTGGCAGCTATGCGTTCATGCACCAAGGCCATAATCTCTAATTCCCTCTGTAATTCCCTCCCTCTCCCACCTCTCCACCTTGTTTTCCTCTTTTAAGATGCTCCTTAAAGCCAACCTTTGACCAAATGCTTGGTCACTCATGTGGCACAGTGTCAAGTTTTGTTTGATCATTGCTGTTTAACAGGCTGGCATGTTTTACTACTGTATAAATAAAAATTGCTGTTTTTGGTGTTAAACTGAGAGAACCACTTCCTGAGTGACTGGATTTGGTACATCAAGTACAGATTTGTGAACATTGCTCTACAAGTTTCACAGCCATACAAAGAATTACATACAGTCAATATTTTTATTCACTTTTTATTTTGTTTAGAAAATAGTTGCCTGATAACATTACTGTCTGAGAGACATCCAAGCCAAAAATGTATCTCTATCACATTTTGCTTTGATTACTCTTATTTAAACCCTGTAAACTGCAACTGTCACAGGAACCTGAGACTTGTTCTCGAAGAGTATTTGAGTAAAATCACAAAATGTGTCAGTAATGGATGAGGGAAGAGGTTTTGAGAAGCCATCAGCTTTTAAAGACTATGCATTGATACACTGATGATTCTAGCCAAATGTCACTTCTAATACAATGTTTTCAAAGTGCTCCTGAGCTAAGGCCAAACGAATGCTCGACACAAATAAGCCGCTCGTCCAAGCCTCCTACAGGTCATCAGTTTCAGCGTTAAACTCGAGATCTATTCCAAGGTTAACCAAAGAATCTGTGCTCATTGGAGTCCAGCCCAGAGGGGTCCTGTTAAAGTTTGGCCGGCAGCTGATATCTTGGTGGAACACGACCACGGGCTCAGGTTCAGGAGGAGCTGTATCAAATTCCGGGAGCTGAAAAGTCATTAGTTTGGCTGCCTTTTCAAACCCTCCATATGGCATGGCAGTTCTGAAAAGAATTTTTGAACACAAGTTCAGTTTTAGGTTATAATACTGGACAATGCTTCAAAAAGGCAGACCCAGCCTTTCTTTCACCCTCTTTGGAATTACGCCTTCAGTCTCACTGTGAAGTGTAAAACAAACAGGCGACTCGGGCCATTGAGTTTATTCAAGGACAATCAGTGAGGAGAGAATGAATGATTACAGATGCTGATAGGGTCAGATGAAGAGGGTTGGGAGGGGAGCTTGTATGAACCAGTTGGGCAGAGTGGCCTGTTTAATTGTGTGATGTGGAGCACAGCCGTTATTGAAAACAGCTATATTTTAATAATGGTAATGGAAATTAAATATTTACATGCCCACAATTTGTCAAGATGCTGTCATTTGTGGAGTTTTTGTTTAATCTGAAATTCAGCTCAGATTTATTTGAAAGTGCTTTCTTCTTCAAGCGGACTGCAGTCCTTGAAGTAAGACAAGTTTGGCTGGAAGAATGTAGGCAGAGATTTCAGAACTGAGCTGCACTATTCAATGTCATGGCCGTATCAAGTCACAGAGCAACAGTCTAATTTAAGAAAGTTGATCAGCTCACTTTCACTTACCAGAGATTTTGGGACATGTACGGTTCAAACTCTCGCCGTCTTTTGATGCAACTACACGTAAAACGGGCCCTTTTTGACCCTGTTATTTTTTAAATTGGGAAATATAATGACCACACTGGTCACTCAGCCTTGAATCACAGAATATCTTCCAGTTAAATGACCAGGTAGGTCACTGGTCAGTCTGTCTATAAAAAGAACAGCTTGTGTAGACTGGTGACCTCGGGCAGCTGTTTGAGAACTGATAAACAACAAAACTTGCAACATCAGCATTTTCCAATTGCCAGTAAACATTAGCGTGGACTCTTCTTGATTCTACCAGGGACACCCCGACTTGGTTGATCATTTGGCCCTCGATTGAACAAATAAGGATGCAGTTACCTGAGAAATATCCCTGTAACTAATTCTCTGTAAATGGACTGCTTTGGATATTTATGCATAAATAGCAGAAATAGTCTATGCCCTCCAACAGGGCATGGTTTTATGGCTCACAATTCTTCAAACAGGTTACTAAGCTTTCCTCTACACTATTTCCCACAACTAAGTAAGATGCACTTAGCCCTTTCAGAGAGTCGGTGTAAACTTGATGGACCAATTTAGGGCGGCACGGTGGCATAGTACTTAGCACTGTTGCCTTACAACGCCAGGGACTCAGGTTCAATTCTGGCCTCACTTTGAGAAAAGATGTCAAGGCCCTGGGCAGGAGGTTTATCAGGAGATATCAGGCATGAGTAACTCCAGTTAAGTGGAGAGATTCACACTGGAGACACAGTGTGAAGTCTGTGTGGAGTTTCCACATTCCCCCTGTGTCTGCGTGGGTTTCCTCCGGGTGCTCCGATTTCCTCCCACAATTCAAAGATGTGCAGGTTAGATGGATTGGCCATGCTAAATTGCCCCTTAGAGTCAGGGTGCCTCGCTAGGGTAAATATGTGGAGTTACGGGAATGGGTTCTGGCTGGGATTGTGGTCAGTGCCGACTCGATGGGCCGAATGGCCTCCGTTTGAATGTAGTCATTCTATGGTTCTAGGTTCACCAACATTTCCCGCTGAGCACAAGACGCTGTGCTGAATCCTAAATGATTGTGCATCACACACCATGAAGGTGTGTTCTTTCTTTATTCAGTGTTCACCACTATATGAGCTTTCTCTCTGTGAGCTGGAGCAGTGTATCTGTTTGAATTTTACATTGGTTGTCAGGCCTTCCTTCCTGCTCCCTGGTCTTGATCTGATATTTGACAGAGATAGGAAATAGGCAAATATTCAAAAGACTTCTGTTGGGAATGTTTTAGCCTCGTGGACTATTCCTGCCAATTTATATGTTTTCGTCAATTTTGGAGGAATTTTATTTGTATGGGAAAATGGTCTCTCTTTACTTAGTCTATTAAACCCCCTCGCAATATTCAATTCCTCTATTCTCCCCGCCCTGAGCTCTGAGGAAAACACTCTCAGCTTCTCCAATCTCTCTACTTAACTGGAGTTACTCATGCCTGATATCCTCCTGATAAACCCCCTGCCCAGGGCCTTGACATCTTTCCTCAAAGTGTGCTGTCTGGAATTACACACAATACTCCATCCAGCTGAGGTCTGGTCTGAGATTTGTAACGTTGAGCATGACTTCCTGTTTTTGTATTGAATGCCCCTATTTACAAAGTCAAGTATCCCACACGCTTTCTTCATTGCCTTATCAGCTTGCCCTGCCACCTTCAAATATCAGTGTATATGCCTCCAAATATCAGTGAATATTTATCCCAGCTCCCTCTTCTTTCACCCCCTTCTTCCCTCAAAACCATTTCAACGTTGCTGCCTCTCTGTGCATCACTTCACATTTATCTACAACGAATCACATTGATCATGTATTTGCCCATTTCACCAGTCTACTCTATCCTTCTCACCACTCTTCACTATCCTACTCACTACACTGGCAAGTTTTGTATCCTCTGCAATTATTGGAATTCTATCCCCAGTGTCCAAATCCAGTTTGTGAAAGCAATTGTCCCAACACAAATCCCAAAGGATCCCTGCACCCTTCTCTCCAACAGGCCAACAACCGTTATTCGGTATCCTCTCTCCTAGCCAGTTTCACTGTCCTGTTAACACCATGAGCTTCTGCTTTTCAAAGAACCCTGTTGTGAAGTATTATTATCAAATGCCTTTGGAAAGTCCATTTGTACAAAGCATCTGCCACACTACCTTCATCAACCCTCTCTGCCACTTCATTACTCTGTGAAAAACAGATCCAGGTTTTGGTGGAATTTTTCTTATCAATGCTCATGACATTTCAATTCGCTCACTGTCCTCTCTCTGAATGTGAAGACCTCCGTTGTGTATTGCTTTATGGCCCATTTCAATTGGGCTGAGTGAGACTGTGTCTTTTTTTTATCTCTTCCTTTCCTCGTGCTGTACCCCAGATAACAAATTAACCTTGTAGAAATTCCTTAATTTCCTCCAGTATCTCCATTCTGGAGCCTGAAGGAGGCTCGGGAAGATTCCAGCCCAGTGTCGGGCACAGAGAAATGTTTCAGTGTTTCCATTGACAACGGCAAGTTTTATTCATTTCAAATTCTTCTTTATTTTATTTTTAGAGGCCTTTGAACAATGCGGAGGCAGGTGCAGTAAATGGGCTGATCTGTGCGGGAACTTTCCATTTGCTGGATGCACCCCAGTAAATTGCACATTACTCTGATCGTTTCCCTCGGATGGAAAGGTAAATTCCACAACCAGCAATAGGAACCTCACTGAGTGGCAGTAATGCCCCTTTAACCTGTGCTTCTCCCAGCAATCGGATGGAAGATTTGAACATGGTTAAAAGTTATTGGGAAGGTTTTGTCTAAACTTGACAGGACATTAGACTTATCTGGATAGATACATGGATAGACATATGAACAAACGGGGAATAGAGGAATACAGGCGGTTGGTCTAGATAGGACAACGTGATCGGCGCAGGCTTGGAGGGCCGAAGAGCCTGTTCCTGTGCTGTACTGTTATTTGTTCTTTGACGTTTTCGCAAGCTTCCGTAATTAGCAGAGAAATCGCGGAAACCCCAGTGTGTGTGGATCTGGCTAGTACCGGCTCCGCAATCACCCATTAAATTGTGTGGGATTAATTTTCACCTTTTCCCTCAGGAGAGGATCACTCACCTAACATATCCGGTTTCCATTTCATACCACTGGGTGATCCAATCAGCAGATAATCAGTTTGGGGTGAGGAGGAGGGGGAGGAGGAGGAGGAGGGGGAAGATGAAGCCTCCTGTGGAATTCTAACTCATTCTGTTATCTTGGGGGCAAGAATCTCACCTGTTGAAAGATTTATAAGAACGTAGCTTGCTTGGGGAAGATGGAGATTCCATGTGTGAACTCATAGTCGCCTTCAGATCAGGATCGTTACCCATGGCCTTCTCCCAGGGTGACACATAGGTTTTCAACACTGTAATGTGCTTTTTCGCAGCTCCTCCAGCTCCCTTTCCTCCATCGACTCCACCATCAACTCCCCCTGCTAAAAAGGAAATAGCAAAGGTCAGCGACTGAACCGTCACGGCTGTTACAGTGAAAATAGTTTTTCATTATAACTCGTTTAGTTCTGATAACAGAAGAGTGATAACAGTATG
This sequence comes from Mustelus asterias, assembly GCF_964213995.1. Classification (NCBI taxonomy): domain Eukaryota; kingdom Metazoa; phylum Chordata; class Chondrichthyes; order Carcharhiniformes; family Triakidae; genus Mustelus; species Mustelus asterias. The sequence goes on along the minus strand of NC_135828.1, from coordinate 2,772,477 downwards.
AATTGTACAGATACACTGTGTAATCACAGTAACTCTCTGCACATTCAGGAGGATGTTGCCAGGACTGGAAAACTGCAACGTTGAGGAAACATTGGGTTGGCTGGGGTTGTTCTACTTGGAACACAGGAGGCTGAGGGGATTGAGATGTACAACATTGTGAGGGACTTGGATAAAGTGGATGAGAAGGACTATTTAGCAGAGAGGTGTGTGACCGGGGGTTATAGATTTAAAGTGATTGGTTAGAAAGATTAGAGGAGAAATGAGGAAGAATGTTTTCACTCAGAGGTCTGGAGCTCTCAGCCTGAAAGGGTGGTAGAGACAGAAACCCTCATCTCATTTAAAAGGTGTCTGGATTTGCACCGGATGTGCTGTAACCTGCAGGGCGGTGGACTGAATGCTGAAAAGTGGAATCAGGCTGTGTGGATTGTTTTCCGGCTGGTGTAGACATGATGGGTCAAGTTTCCTCTCTCTCTGCTGCAGCCTTTCTGTGATCTATGGACCAGTGCCTCAGGGAAACTTCATTTTCCATATTAGTGTCACTCTTTATTAGAGTTTCCCACCTCAAACGTAGCTTCATCTCTCTTACCACCTATTGTTGTACTTCATTCAACTTGTGCTGTTCTCGTATATTGGTCAGCGATGGAAAGGCAACTATTTTAAATTGAAACTGTGCACTTAGTTTTATTGCTTTGCTCTTAAGTTGTGGGACATTTTAGAAGTGCTGTAATTAAATGGGAGTTCTCCGCTTTTATTCCTCTCCTGAAAATGTACCTTTGTCCAGAGGTGTAATTGCAATGGTTGCACATGAAAAACCTGTGTCAGCTTTTAAAAATTTTTTCACGGGATGTGGGCTTCACTGGCTAGGCCAGCATTTATTGCCTATTTCTAATTGCCCCTTGAGAAGGTGTTGGTGAGCTGCTTTCTTTAACTGCTGCAGTCCATGTGGTGGAGGTACACCCACAAAGTTTTAAAGTTTATAAGTTTTTTAAAGTTTATTTAGTAGTGTCACAAGTAGGCTTACATTAACACTGCAGTGAAGTTACTGTGAAAATCCCCTAGTCGCCACACTCCGGCACCTGTCTGGGTACACTGAGGGAGAATTTAGCATGGCCAATGCACCTAACCAGCATGTCTTTCAGACTGTGGGAGCAAACCGGAGCACCTGGAGGAAACCCACGCAGACACGAGGAGAATGTGCAAACTCCACACAGACAGTGACCCAAGCTGGGAATCGAACCCGGGTCCCTGGTGCTGTGGGGCAGCAGTGCTAACCACTGTGTCACCATGCCATAGTGCTGTTAGCGGTGGGGAGTTCCAGGATTTTGACCTAGCAACAATGAAGGAACAGTGATATTTTCCAAGTCAGGATGGTGAGTGGCTTGGAGGAGAGCATCCAGGTGTTGATATTCCCACATGCCCGCTGCTGTTGTCCTTCTAGATGGTAGCAGTCGTGGAGTTGGAAGGTGTTGATTAAGGAGCCTTGGTGACTTCCTGCAGTGCATCACAGCTGAGTCTACTGGCCCCACACAGTAGGAATCCTGGGCTGATTTGTCTCTCCCTATCTCTGGGCTACTGGAGGTAATTGCTGAATGAGAAACATTCTCATGTGCCTGGCTCAAGATCCTGTGGGAATTTCAAAGAGAAGGCCCAGCCCCACCTTCTTGAGTCAACTCTGGTTGGTCATGTCCCAGCATAATGATTTTTTACTCTGCCTGCTGTTTGATGTCAGTTTGTTGGAATCTTAGAATTTCTTCATTGTTTGCAAATAACAAACTGTAAAAACTATAGAAAATCCTGTCAAAAATATGATGCAGTCCTGGAAAAAATGTGAACTTGTTTTATCTAATTACTACATTACTTCAAAATAAAGTACTTAATGTAAGGAGTATGACAGATAAGGCGGATGAACTTAAAGCTTGGATTACTCCATGGAACCATGATGTTGTGGCAATTACGGAGACTTGGATGAAAGAAGGGTAGGATTGGCAGCTTAGCATTCCAGGATTTAGATGCTTCAGGTGAGATCGAGAAGGTGACAAAAGAGGTGGGGGTGTTACTTTTTAGGGAGAATGTCACAGCTGTACAGATGCGGAGGACACCTTGGTGGGATCATGCAGTGAGGTCATATGGGTAGAATTCAGGAACAGGAGCGGTGCAATCCCACTGTTGGGATTGTACCACAGACCTCCCAACAGCCAGCGTGAAGTGGATGAACTGAAATGTCAGCAGATTGTGGGAAGATGTAAAAACAACAGGGTTGTTGTGATGGGTGATTTTAACTTCCCCAACATAGACTGGGATTCCTTTAGTGCCAGGGGCTTGGACATGGCAGAGTTTGTTCAGTGTGTCCAAGAGTGCTGCTTGCAGCAATATGCAGATAGTCCACCTCGGGAAGAGGCTATCTTAGACCTGGTTCTGGGAAACGAGCCCAAACAGGTGATTGATGTCTCAGTGGGGGACCATTTTGGGAAGGGCGGCACGGTAGCACAGTGGTTAGCACTGCTGCTTCACAGCTCCAGGGTCCCGGGTTCGATTCCCGGCTCGGGTCACTGTCTGTGTGGAGTTTGCACATTCTCCTCGTGTCTGCGTGGGTTTCCTCCGGGTGCTCCGGTTTCCTCCCACAGTCCAAAGATGTGCGGGTTAGGTTGATTGGCCAGGTTAAAAATTGCCCCTTAGAGTCCTGGGATGTGTAGGTTAGAGGGATTAGCAGGTAAATATGTGGGGGTAGGGCCTGGGTGGGATTGTGGTCGGTGCAGACTCGATGGGCTGAATGGCCTCCTTCTGCACTGTAGGGTTTCTATGATTTCTTTCTATGAACAGTAATCACAATTCTATAAGTTTCAAGATATTTGTAGAAAAGGATAGAAGTAGTCCCAGAGTGAAAGCACTAAACTGGGGGAAGGCTAACTACAATAGTATTAGGCAGGAGCTAGGGAATGTAGACTGGGGGTGACTGTTTGAGGGTAAATCCACATCCAATATGTGGGAGTCTTTTAAAAGTCAGTTGTTAACAATTCAGGACAAGTATGTCCCTGTAAAAATGAAGGATAAAGATGGCAAGATTCGGGAACCCTAGATGACGAGAGAGATTGTGAGCTTAGTGAAAAAGAAGAAGGAAGCAGGAAATTGAAAACAGATAAGGCTCTTGAGGAATACAAAGATAGCAGGAAAGAGCTTAAACAGGGACGTAGGAGGGCAAAAAGGGGCCATGAAATGTCTTTGGCAGGCAGGATTCAGGAGAATCCCAAGGCTTTTTATGCATATATAAGGAGGGAGAGGGTAGCTAAGGGAAGGGTAGATCCACTCAAGAACAGTCGAGGGAATTTGTGTGTGGAGCCAAATGAAGTGGGTGAGGTCCTTAACGAGTACTTTGCATCAGTATTCATAAAGGAGAAGGATGTGGTGGATGGTGAGTGTAGAAAGGAGGATGTTGACATTCTAGGACATGTTGAGATAAAAAGGGAGGAGGTATTGGAAGTTTTGAAAAACATTAAGGTGGACAAGTCCCCAGGCCCAGATAGGGTCCATCCCAGAATACTGAGAGAGGCAAGAGAAGAAATTGCTGAGACCTTGGCCAAAATCTTTGTATACTTTTTAATCACGGGCGAGATACCAGAGGATTGGAGAGTAGCTAACATTGTTCCTCTGTTTAAGAAGGGCAGAAGAGACAATCCGGAAAATTACAGGCCTGTGAGCCTTACATCAGTGGTGGGGAAATTATTGGAGAAGATTCTTAAGGATAGGATGTACTCACACCTGGAAGAGAATAGGCTTATTAGCGATAGGCATGGTTTTGTGATGGGGAGATTGTGTCTTACAAACGTGATTGAGTTCTTTGAGAAAGTGACAAGAAAAATTGACCAGGGCAGGGCAGTGGATGTTGTATACATGGACTTTAGTAAAGCTTCCGATAAGGTTCCTCATGGCAGGCTGATACAGAAGGTGAAGTCATATGGGAGCCGATGTGAGCTGTAAGATGGATACAAAACTGGCTTGGGCATAGAAAGCAGAGAGTAGCAGTGAAAGGGTACTTTTCAAACTGGAGATCTGTGACAAGCGGTGTTCCACAAGGATCAGTGCTGGGGCCTCTGTTGTTTGTTAAATATATAAATGATTTGGAGGAAAATGTAGATGGTCTGATTAGTAAATTTGCAGATGATACAAAAATTGGGTAAGTAGCGGATAGTGAGGTCAGAGGATACAAATGTGGGGTGATGCAATTTGGAAGGTCGACTGCAGAAGGAAAGTATAGAGTAAATGGTAGAGCCCTTAGAAATATTAGCATACAGAGCAGATACACAATTCCCTGAAGGTGGCAACTCAAGTGGTCAAGAAGGTGTATGGCATGCTGGCCTTCATCGGTCAATCCTCTAATCCTGTACATTACTTGAATCCATGTCAAAGCACAAGACAGGATTCACAATCTGCACTTAAATTTCTCTTAGAAAAACAGAGTTTGTTTATGTAAACAACACTCCATTCAGAGATTGTACTGCTTTCCTACATTGGACTGACCAATATTATCAACAAGACAAAACAAGGAAGTTTTGCAAAGCCTGTGATGTATTCAAAGGGTTAACCTTGTCCACATACTTACCCTGATCTCCGCTACCCCCAAGGCCTCCAGCTCCTTCAGCTACCTGACCACTCCCGTGTTTCCCAGTGAGCCCAGAGACAGCAGCAAGGTGTTGAGATTTGGGGTGTGGTGCTGGAGCTGTGCCCCTCGAATGTGCTCCAAAGCGACTGTACCCACTTCTGCCTCCAGATCCCACTTGTCCAATCATTTGGATGCCATCCGCCCCAGTCTTTAGTATAACACCAGAGCCAGGTAGGAACCTCTGGAAGTTGTCCTGGGAAATAAAGATTAGGGGAAGAAAACATAAAATATATTGAAGTTATGTGTTCAATCAGGTCAGAGATAAGGAGATGTCCATTATGATTCTGTTTGGTTGATTGAATTTGAAGTGTTAGATGGGTGTGTTTCAAATCCTTGGTTTAAAGCTTCTGTAAGATCACCATATTCTCATGAGATCTTCAGTCTAAGCTCATGGAGAATTTAGTAATGATTTGACATGTAGATGTGTTAAAAGGTGTCAACATCCATGAAAGTCAAGAGAAGCAAAATCAGTTACGATGTTTAAAAGACAGTGTTTACTCTGGAAGTAAACTTATTGTGGGATTATAAAGGGTAGAATAACTAAGGTCACTGCAGCATGGAGAAAGGGCTGGGATTGGAATTCAAGAGATGGAGAGCTGCTACTGAAAACTGGAAAAAGAATAGTCAATGGAATAGCTTACAATGCATGATAATACTGTTAATTACCAGGACAATGGTATTAAATAGTATCTTCCAACAAAATCCCCAAATAAAATTTTAAAATCATGCAAAAAGCAGAATACTCTGGATGCTGGAAATCTGAGATAAAATCAGAACATACTGGAAACACACAGCAAGTCAGGCAGCATCTGTGGAGAGAGAAACAGAGTTCATGTTTCAGGTCACTGATTTTTTTATCGGAACTGGGAAAAGTTAGAGATGTAATAGGTTTTGAGCAAGTGATGGGTGGGACAAGACTAAAGGAAGGCCTGTGAAAGGGTGGCAGGCAGGAGAAATTGAATGGTAGAAGTGTTAGTCTTACAAGACCAATTAACTAGAGTAAGTGTGTGTTGTAAGGGTTGTTCTGTGTCTCACAAAGAGGCCTGGAGGCTTGTGTGATTGAACATTAACACCGGAATTCTACTGCCTCGCCCGCCATGGAATCGGAGCGGGCGAGGGGCCAACAACAGAAATGTCCATTGACCTTGGGCGGGAATTTCCAGTCTCGCTCAAGCGAGGCCGTAAAATCCCACCCAAAGTGTTTATTCACAACTCGTAGCTACATACATCTCCATGGTACAGCCTTAACTCAGTACTATCTCCATGCTGTCTTCTGCCAGACTCTACTGTACTCAGTCCACTATCATGTGACTCTCTACGTCATACTGTGGGTGTCCTGTTCTCCAGTCCCACATTATATGCTGAACACCTTTATCATACACATTCCCCCAAGTATTTATGCAATCATACTTACAATATAATATTTCCGTGCTACCCCTTCTCCCCCAAACCCACTCAAGTCTCTGACTTTATAAATTCAGACCATCTAGAGTCTTGACAATTCTTCCAGATTTTGGTTTAACATTGGGAGGAGTGGTAGGCTCAGTTACTTCGGGCAGATTTTCTGGATTCCACCTGATTCATTTTTTGAGCTCCTTGGAGTTAAATTTCTATTTATCGACAACCCATCTGCCTATCCAAGCTTCACAACTTCACCTGGGAGTTCATTTCTTTTCAGAATCTTTCTTCCACAGTCACTGACTGCTCCATAAAGTTTTCCAATTCACTCATTAGATCCTCAATCTGTTTCTTAGAACTTTCCTTTTCTGTTTTTAGAGGCTGGATTTGCTCTTTTATATTACGCATCTCATCTTTCATGTTCAAAAATAGAAAATGATGGAAAATTTCAGCAGGTCTGACAGCATCTGTGGAGAGAGAACAGTACTAACATTTTGAGTCAGGATGATCCTACGTCAGGGCCCGGATAGACTGTTTTCATTGGAGCAAAGGAGACTGAGAGGGAACATGATTGAGATGTATAAAATTATGAGGGGCATTGTGTAGACAGGAACAAGTATCATTTATCCTAACAAATCCAATGTCATTGCTCCATCGCTCTCCTCTTGCTCCTCTTTTGTATCTGGTGTCTTCTCCCTCTCAACTCTTAAATTTATCTGATGCATAAAGTGTTAAATAACAGGCCATATGGTCTATCAGATCAAAATACTTTCTCTAACAAGGCACCCAGTCTAATCCCACTTTCCCACTTACTCCATATACCCTTAATATTCCACCTAGTCTAATCCTGCTCTCCCACTCCATTTGGTAGCAAAAGTCACACCATTGCTACCAAATAAACCTGTTTGACTTTAACCTGGTGTTGTTAAACTTCTTACTGTGTTTACCCCAGTCCAACGCCGGCATCTCCACATCATGACTCCCACTCCATACCCATTACATAAGAAAATATGAAATAGGAGCAGGAGGAGACCATACGGCCTGTGAGACCTGCTCCACCTTTGAATATGGCTAATAATAGGTTTAAGCTCTGCCCTCCCATCCACTTTCCATACCCCTTAATTCCCTGAGACACCAAAATTCTATTTGTACATTCCCCCTCTGTCTGCATGGGTTTCCTCCCACACTCCAAAGATGTGCAGGTTAGGTTGATTGGCCATGTTAAATTGCCCCTTAGTGTCTGGTGGACTAGCAGGGTAAATACGTGGAATTATGGGGATATGGCCCGGGTGGGTTTGTGGTCGGTGCAGGCTCGATGAGCCGAATGGCCTCCTTCTGCACTGTAGGGATTCTATGATTATCCTGATTCTATGATTATCCTGAAACAGTGACCCCTTGTTTTAGTTTCCCCAGCCAGAGCTCACAATCTCTCAGTTTCTACCCTTTCACTATCTTGAATGTTTCAATAAGATCACCTTTCATTCTTATAAACTTCAGAGAATATTTATCCAGATTACTCAGCCTCTCATCATAGGAAAACCCTCTCAACCCAGGGACCAATCCAATCAATCTTTGCTGTAATACCACCAATGCAAGTCCTTACATATGGGAAACGAAAATTGCACACAGTATTCCAGGTATGGTCTCACCAAAGCCCCATTCAATTGTAACAAGACTTCTTTATTCTGGTACTCCAATTCCATTGCCGTAAAGACCAACATGCCAAGTGCTTTCCTGCATGCTAACTTATTGTACTTGTTTCTTGTATGAGTACACTCAAGTCTCTCTGAACATCAACATTTACAAGTTACACACATTTAAAAACAATATTCTGCTTTTTTAGTCTTACGATTAAAGTGAATAAACTCCCACTTCCCTAACGTTGCACTCCATCTGCCATCTTATTGCCCACAATAAATTATTTTAATTCTCCTACTCAATTCTTTTTGTGATTATCTAAATTTCTCGTCTTTTTGCCACCAACTCCCTGACCAGTAGAAAAATTCTCACTATTCACCCTATCAACCTCCCAACATTTCCACTGAGAGATAAAAGCCTGAACACCTCACAGTGTTCAGTTTCATTGGTCTCATTGCTGCAATCCTGCAGGAATTCTCATTGATCCATTATTTTCCTACTCTTCCTGTAATCTGGTGCCCAAAACCAGACTCCAACTGCAAATTAGATCATGTCTTGCCCACCATGGGAATCGGAGCGGCAAGGGTGGAACATGGAAACGTCTGTTGACCTCAGATGAGATTTTATGGTTTCGGGATGAATGAAGCTGTAAAATCCCATCCAATATTTCTGTATAATGATTCTGTTTCCATTTTTAGGACCTTATCTTCTTATGGTATTGATTTGTCCATCTGTATCTTAAGGTCCCTTTTTTGCTCTATTCCACTTTAATATTAAAGATTTAGTTCCTTTCTCCATTCTTATTTCCAAAATGTAGTATTTCACTGCTTTGTTTTGCATTGCTCATATGTCATTTATGTGCCAATTCTGCTGGCTTATCCACATCCTCTTGTAACTCACAATCCTTGTCACAGTCATACATTATGGGTAACAGTTGAAGGTGTTTTTTATCTTTAGTGTTTGGAAAGCAGGTGTTTTCCTTCAAGTTGTGTTTCTGTTGTGCTGTGGGTGGACAATATTTATGTTCTAAACTAAGCGGATTCGTTTGAGACAGGTTCAAAAGTATCAGGAAATGTGGTTTAATGGTTCAAATTTAATGAGTTTTTACTGTTCTTATTCGTAAGGATCACACTGTGCACAGTAGCACTTGATTAGAAGAAAATTGGCAATAATGTCCGTGGCTAATTACATGATAATTTGGAATGAACCAATTTTAAGGGTTGAATATCAAATGGGAACCAGTTTCACTCAGCAGGACATTAATTTTGGAGGAGGGAAGTGGACGACACCGACTCACCTAAAAGTACATTACATATAGTGACATGTTGTTCCGTATTTCATACATCAGAGACAATCAGTTGTGTGACCTGTGAGCCCAACTACAACCTTTCACCTTTCAAAACAATACAGAATGTATGTTCCTTTCTTTGAAACTTTTTTTTCCAAAGTTTTTTGTTGTCTTTTGCAAATTATTATTATTGGCATTTTAATGACTCTTACTGTGTCTCTGCCAGTAAAGTTTCAAAGTCCTTTGCTGTTACTGTTATCCTTCACATGACAGCTAACCTGTCCTTTTTGCAGCCTTGGTTGGATGAGAATGTTGGCCAGGAGAACACAGTGTTCTTTCACACATGCTGCCAAAGGGACATCAGCGTTACCTGAACAGATAGTGACGGTGAATGCCCTGTGGACAGGTGAAGTATAGAGAACAAGCCAGTGTGTTACTAAGTCAATGTACCCTCTGTGGAATTTTAATTCAGAGATCTTTATGCATCATTTATTTTTTTAATCAACTTACTCCCTCTTAACCCTTGTTGAAGTTTCCCACAGCAGCCAGCTTCCTGGGCTGGACATTGTGTGGAATCAGCACTCAATCCTGTCACCCTTTACATGGGAACCAGGGTATCTGCAAAGGTGCAGAGGACTGAAGGACATGGATGTTTGTCAGTAGGTTTTGTTTCATTCGAAGTATTATATTTTAGTATTAAACAGAATTTATTCAGCATCAAATTCTGATATATTGCTAAACCGTATGCAGTGCAGTTTTAATAATACTTCCTCAGGGAGCCATAAGTGAATTTGGCCTTAGCTGCAGGTTGGAAGTACACAGCAGCACAGCTGCTCAATGACCATGAAGCGATTTGATTTAACTGGATAACACTGACCCAGCTCCAGCACTCAGCAAGGAGTTTGCCTGTCATCCTTGGATCTTCTAATTATAGAGGAATCACAACCGAACTGGCTCAGCTTTATTTCTGTTGCAAACAAATTTGATATTCTCGATTTTCATGTGTTTCAGCTTCCTGTTAATTTTCTTATGTATCTGTTGCATTCTGGGTTCTTTTTTACCTCCTCCTCTCCCTCCCAGCCCCTCTGAATTAGAATTTTTGGTTGTGTTTCTTTTCTGGGCTTAAAATTGGTTTCCAATTCTTCTCTCCACTCAGGACATTGGCTAATTTATTTTAAGCATGCTAGCATCAGCCCCTAAACAGCACAGGCATTTCAAATCAATGCATTAAGCATCTGTACCCTTGGTTCCATTTCAAAGACACAGAACTTTTAAGAAACAAACAAGGAAAGGTTGTTAAAGGCTTCATTCAATTAGATCCATGTACAGAATCCAAATGGTTCCTTTCTAACCTCTCTCCTACCCAGAGCTTTATCCTTCCACTCTGCACTATATCAGGACTTTGCAGGGTATTTGCAATGTTTCAGTTCAAACTGACCACTCCAAGTTACACTTTGTTCCTTTGGATTACACCTTTAGGTGTGAGAATTGTGATCGCTTCTTGGCCTTTTGGCTAAGATCAAGCGTTGTTGGATCAAGCCCAAGATATGGTGCAATGCCTTATCTTGTCAGCTTGGATCTCGTTTGTCTCTCTTGTGGAGACATTGTATTGGATTCTATTGAATTTTGAATTTGGTATTTGGAGCAAGCAAGCAAGGAATGGATTTGGGTTTGCCTGGTCCACTCTGAACATTGGCTTTGTAACTTTAAGAATAGAGTAAAAAAAATGAACAATTTTAAAAATCTGTTTAAGCTGCATTAGCTCCCAGCTGTTTTCACATTTTTGCTCACTCTCCTTTCCTGGTTTTGGGTTCTCTACCTTTTAAAAAAAAAAAAATTGATCACTGTTCCCCAGCTTTTAATCTATTTTTCTTCAGATGGGAACAGATTTAGTTTAAATGGCAGCAGTTTGGACTCAGCTGTACTGTTGTTTTCTGAATCCTCTTTGTGAGAACAGTGACAACAGCTTATTACTCTGTCCCATGTCTTAAACATTTGAGAATTCAGGACACCCGTCTTGAATTGAACAGGAAAATTGGGTGCAGTGTAAAAGTGTACGCGATCAGGAAGACAATTCATTATGAGTGTGTTTTGTGTTGCTAATGAGGATCAGTTTTAGCCCCTGTCTGCTTTGGGACTTTTTCTATAAATCACAATGTTGCTGTTGGTTGATTGTTTACACACAGTGAAAACATCTTAAAATAGATCCACTGTTTTGCATTATAATCCTTTCTGACCCACTTCTAATTTCTGCTATTTCTCTTTTGTGGGTTTTGTCATTTTTGATGTTTTGGTAACCCGCCACCAAAAAAGATTAATCGAATCAAAGAACAACTTGTATCTGATGTTTGATATTTGAAAGTGATATAGCAGACTGACAGCATAGTCGAGGCTTAGTGACATCTGCATCTGACACCAAATAATTAGCATCTAACTTTCAAAGTGTTTTATTAAACTTTTTAAAGCAGATTTTATTATTCTAGCAAATTACGAATCAGCTACTGGGCAAAATCCTTTATATGGATGGGGTATTTACATAAATATTGACTTTACGCTCATTTTATTTTGATGCCTTCATTATCTGCAATGGAGATCATTCTGAATGTAAACCTGACTGGGAAAACTTCAATTCAATGAAACAGCAGTACATTTTAAAATTTAATATTAAATAATGGAGAAAGTATTCCTGTGATTCTTACCCCCAAATGAGTTTAAATACATCTATTTTTAAACAATGAAACAAAAAATATGTTATTACCCAAAAAGGGTAATAATAAAAAGGGGGCAGCACGGTGGCACAGTGGTTAGCACTGCTGCTTCACAGCGCCAGAGACCTGGGTTCGATTCCCGGCATGGATCACTGTGTGGAGTTTGCACATTCTCCCCGTGTCTGTGTGGATTTCCTCCGGGTGCTCCAGTTTCCTCCCACATTCTGAAAGACGAGCTGGTTAGGGTGTATTGACCCACACAGGCGCTGGACTGTGGCGACTAGGGGAATTTCACAGTAACTTCATTGCAGTGTTAATGTAAGCCTTACTTGTGACTACTAAATAAACTTTTAAAAAGCAATGTGATTGGATAGTATTGTAATTCATTCGGCTGGGAGTGGGGCCACATGTTGACCATGTCAAAGAGTCGTCAACATTAACAGCACTCCTGTTAATAAACTTGACTTTTCTTGGCTTGGGAAGCACGTGTGGGAAAAATACAAGGGAATCTCGAATAGTTAAGGTACTTTGACCTGGGAGGCCAGAAAAGAGCTAGAGTTCAAGTCGGAGAATAGCCAGGTATGATGGATGGAGGTTTGAGAAAATTGATCCAGAGAAATTTAAGAAAATCCCATGGGCAATTAATTCCAATGAGAAAGTATAAGCAGCACCTATTCCTGTATAGATGGAGGATTGAGAGGAAAGACTAAGATTAAATTAGACAATGTCACAACAGGATGGATAGAGAGGCAAACCACAGGAGGGGCCAAGCTAAATGGAAGACTATGAGGGAAGAATGAAATGAAGATGCTTGGAATAATTTGAGGGGTATAAAGCGTAGTTCACGTTAGAACATTTCAATGTCTAACTACTGTTTAAAAAAAAGATGCATTTACAAAGCTGTATAAAAATACAAAACAAATAGATTAAAAAATTGCCCAATGCTGTAATTAGCTACCAAAATATTTAACTTTAATATTTGATTTAAATGCACAATTCAAAACCATTACTCTGGAAATAAGCAGCATCATAAAGCATATCATCATATCTACAGCCATAGTTGGTAAATCTAGCCTAATAACCTTTAATTTCCGGTTTATGCATCTATTTCCATTTTCAAAACTTCAACTGACCTTCTGTTGGGTACACTCACATTCCCACAATCCTGACCATGGAGGAAGTTTCCTGGAGTTTCCTTTAACTGTTTTGGGATTGAATAAGCTGCTGAGGCTGCAGAATGCTTGATTCAGCCAGAGACAATGGCCAGGGAAGGGAATGGGATCGATGGCAAGGGTTAGTGGAAGGAGCCAAATGGGCGGGATTCGCCAAAAAAATGACTAAGTGTCATCTCTGATGGGAAAAGCGGTAAGAATTGTGCCAAGTCGGTTAGTACAATTCCGATCACAATTTGCCCACACTGAATCATTTTTCGGAGTTTGGGGAGATTCCCACCCAATTCTCCCATACTTAGACAATTATTTAGAGGCTGAAGTGATTTACACCATGAAAGGGAAGCTTGGGACTAAAAGAAGTCAGCAAGATGGATGCCACAGATACTAGGGCACCATTTTTAAAGGGTTCCCCGATCTCAAAGTTAGGTTGTAAGTGCCCCCCCAGCCCCCAACCACAGACATTTTGACCCCCTGCGGACATGGGGAACATCCCCAACCCTTGACCATGGAGGGGCAACTACCAACCCATTTCTAAATGTCTGGGACACGCATCGTCTCCCCCCCCCCCCCCCCCCACACACACACACACACACACACACACACGCACCATGCAGACATCAGGGTGCCCCTTCCCCCAAAAGCCCTCCCCCCACCAATCCATCCTCGCCAGCATTGGGGCATCACCCCATCCATTTGTGGAGACCAGTAGTGATTCGCGCTGGGTACTCGTTGCACCAGAGGGTAAGTGAACCCCAGAAGCCGGGGTGATCCAGCTTTAAACCAATCCTCGTATTTAAATCAGAATTTAAATATGCTAATGTGTTTATGCCCTCACTGGGCGTAAACCAGATTATGTCGGCATGAGGGGGGGCGCGCCAAACCGAATCCCAAAAGGATTCTCCCCAGTGCAAATAGCATTTGGCCCATCGAGGGATATTCTCTGGCCATAACGTGATTTGAATTTGGCTGCATAGGGTCAGAGAGCCTCAAATGATTTTAGTCTTCCCTGGCATAGTTGGATAAAACTTGATCTCATCCAGTCCTGTATTTTGGACAAACACTCTGACAACACAGTGGCAGTGGAAATCAAGTGTGGTGGCGGAGAAGTGTAGCTTGGCAGTGATCCCATGTCTCCTGATAACATTGCCAAGTTGTAGCGAGCTAATGAAGAACTATACAACAGAAAGAATGAACATTAAGTGACTTCACTTCACTTGACTTCACTTGCAGGGTCAGAAAAAGAAGCCATTACTGGTGATGCTTTGGCTACAATAAATAATTCATAGGATTACTAAGTGTTGCTAGTTGCAGTGAGACGGATAATGGTGTCGAGGTCTTGGAGGAGGAGGAGGATGTAGTTGAAATATCAAAGATGTTGAGATGTCAAGGAGGTTGAGGAGGGTAATGCGCCAATTGCTGGTAAATGGGATTAGGTCAGGTGTTTCTCACATGTCAGTGAAGACTCAATGGGCTAAAGGGCCCCTGCTGCACTGCTGATTCTATGATAATATACCACAATTTAATTCATAGAGAATGGCATCCATATATTTAGCTTGATCTTCACAATGCTGTGGTTGGAACAGAAACCTGATTGGAGAGATTCAAACTGGGAGGTACATAAGAAATGGCACAGATTTAGGACACAGGTATATATTCGAGGACTTCAGAGAAGGGAAGGAGGTTCGTAGAAATCATAGAAACCCTACAGTGCAGAAAGAGGCCATTCGGCCCATCGAGTCTGCACCGACCACAATCCCACCCAGGCCCTATCCCCATATCCCTACATGTTACCCGCTAATCCCTCTAACCTATGCATCCCGGGACACCAAGGGGCAATTTAGCATGGCCAATTAACCTAACCCGCACATCTTTGGACTGTGGGAGGAAACCGGAGCACCCGGAGGAAACCCACGCAGACATAGGAAGAATGTGCAAACTCCACACAGACAGTGACCCAAGCCGGGAATCGAACCCAGGACCCTGGAGCTGTGAAGCAGCAGTGCTAACCACTGTGCTACCGTGCCACCCCATAATGGAACTGGGCTTGAAGCTTTCGGGAAGACAGGGATTGCAAACGTATTTTGAGATGGAAGGTTTTGAAAGGGATGTGGAACCATTACCACAACATTTAGCATGAAGTCTGGAAGGGAAGTTGGGTAGCAGTTTATTTGGAATGGGGTCAGGAGACCAGGATGGCGTAAGATGAAATGGGATATTGGGAGCATGGAAGTGAGAGAGGGACAGAAACCGTGACTCAGGTTTGGGGGTGGGGCTAAGAATCCTGGAGCAAGATTCCACTTGGTGAACAAGGAGAAAGCAGCAGAGGTGACTGAGTGGAAGGCATCTGTCTTGGTGATCATGAAGTCCACACTGGTTGTTGGAAGTGAAGTTGGAAGAGTGAGGAGCAGGGGTTTGAGGACAATCTGACTGGTGGAGAAAGAGAAAGACCAGTGCTTACTTCCTCTCTCCCATTTGATCCAGCAGTAATGATCTGTTCTGGCAGAGGAAGATGAGGCCCTACAGTGCTTGATATGGTTAAGCTGGATCTGGAGACGAATGAGTAAGTCAGTTGTGCATGAGGTACATTGTCCTCCTTGAACTAGAGGGAGAAAAGGCAGTTGTCATGGGCAATGATCATTCTGAGAGATGGTAAAGGTTTTATTGGGGACCAGGGCATCAAAAGCAGAAGTGAGGTGATGGGCTGCTATGTCTCCACAGCTGAATATTACCATGTATCCATGATTTTTATCTGAAAATCATGGTGCTGATGTGATTGATGATGCGATAGGACCTTCAATGTGCAGACATTATGAGTCAGTTCAGGGTGAAAAGGAGAATTATTAATTTGCTCTGTTCTGAAACTGAATTACAGAGGTGGCACAACAGGTGATGAATGTAAGATGGATGACGTTTTTAAGGTGAAATGCATACCATTGAATCTGGATTAAAGACATCAGGATTGGACTCATAGATGAATCTTTCGACCCTGCGTTGTCTCTCTTTAAACATCAAGGATCCTTTGTTCTTCAACAATGACAGTTCCTCCAACATAACATCCCTCGGGATGCTGATTTTCTTCCCAAGGTTAATCTCGGCTCCGACTGTTGCAGAGAATGGTAAACAGAAGAAACATGAAGCAGTTAAAGGGTTGTGGGGGGTAGGTGGTGGAACACAGCCTTGGCCCTATGTCTTTATTGGACTTTAGTCTCAATCGTATCTATCACTTTTATGGCTGGAGCTATAAGTGAGTGTTGCAAGTATTAGAGACACTGCTAACTGCAGTCAATAAATCAATCACACACATCTTCAGCTGTTAGTATTCACTGTCACCAGCTCTCCAGATTAAAGTGCACTCCTGTCATCTGAGGAGGCACACCCGGCTCGACACAAATTTTATAAAATAACTGGAGATAAAGGAAATACTCAAAATCAATTCAATCAATCAGACCCTCTTACTGTTTTGCCTTTGTAATAAGTCAATTAATCAATGACAGCTTACAGAACCAATACTATAGTAGAGATATTTTATAAATAGTGTGTCAAAACTGTCATCTTAACTAGAACAAAGCAGCCAAGGTAATAGTGCTCAACAATCTTAACATTTTCAGAAAGCGCCCCCTTTCCATGTTTGACCTTGTTAAAAAATAGTAGCAAATAAATATATCCACGAGATGAAATGACTGTAATCCGAGTAACTACTGCAGGGTATCTGGAAGAAGCCAGTATCTATAGGGAAAGCTACATTTGTCACTGTGAGCAGGACTTTATAAATGTAGGACCTACCATCCTTTAATGTTTTTGTAATTATTCTGGATGTCCTTTTCTTTTTGATTGGTGCAGGGGTTCCAGCCAGTGGCATGGTTGCTGGGATCAGTCCTTTCTTCGTGCTGAAAACCCAGAAAGAAAAAGTGCACACATCAATTGTGAGTATCAAATGAACCAGGGGAACGTTTCTAACTTGTGTAGAATTGTGACCCTGGAAAAGGCAATCAAATGTTTGCCACTGGAACTGGTTAGGTTCAGTGCAGCTTAACCCCTATAACTACAACATCATTCACTTTAAGGCACAGATGCAACACAACAAAAAAAGGCATGTTATAATCTTGATTGTGATTATGCAAACATTTTAAACCAACACATGACATAAGAGAAACAAATAAATAGTTCTTTCTTATTCCTATTTGCAACAGGGACATTATTCCAAACTTCGGCTCAAGCAAACATTGCTTACAGTTCCCCGATACTGAGAAAATGATATAAAATTCTGTTATTACACAGGCACAGTCAGATTGTCTGCGATGCTTTTAAAAGCAACCACAAACTTGGCTGATGTTTTAGCATGGATAAAGCTTACAATAACTTACCTTTTAATGAAAAATCCTGCTGAAATATCTGGCTGCTGGCTGCAGTCTCAGGCCAAAATTGACCAAATCAGAGTGTGCATAAGTTAAAATGAAGTTTGGTGAAGAAAGGACGGAACAGGACTTGTGTCTGCACAGCACTAAGTGCTGATGCAAAGTGCAGTGAATTTGATTCCAAACGCAATGTGCATCATTGAGATATATATAGTATTGAAGCAGGGAGCTCAGATAGCAGCGAGACAAGATAAAACCATGTATGTAAGCAATCTTCAAATTTCAGATGGTAAGATAGAGACTGGCTGCTCTTGAAGAAATGGAAAGAAGCTATGAGATTTAGTGAAGAACTGTATCCTTCACATAGTCATATCGCACCAAATTGCAGTCAATCATCTTCACAGAATTCTCATTCCACGTATAAAACAAGGTCTTTCACCTGCTGCTTCACATGTGTTGACACTGACCATGGGAGCCATGAGTTTCAGGTTTGATCCCTGGTCAGTGCTAAGTTTAAAGGTCCTATCCAGGATGGTGACTCAGCTGTTGGAATTGGTGCACCTGTCTCCAGTTGAGGAAAGGGCTAAATCAGCCAGGGTTCCTGATGTTGGTGAAAATGGCTGGTTTGGATGTGGAGTGAGCTGGCATCAGGTTTTACTGTGATTCAACAATGCGATTGAACAGTTTGGCACCGGTCACTGCTCAGCTCATAACATGAAAATGGATGAGGAACCCAAGGGCCACAATCACACACCAAACCTTGGGGTGATTCTGCAACCCCGTGCTCGCATGATGTGAGACAGGTTTCAATTTTTTGATGACTCGTACTGTTAAATATGAGTATATAAGAAAGTCTAACCGTTAAACCATTAATTCCCCCTCCAGTTTGCAAGCATTCCCTCAAATAATGCACTCTCATGTTCTTTCATTCAGAAACATTGGGGCGATCTTACCCTCTCACCTCGCTGGCCGATGGGCGGGGTGAGCCGATAGGATTGCGAGAGGTGAGAAATCGGGTGTGAACCCGATTTCTCAACTCTCTCACAATCGTATTGGCTCGCTCTGCCCACATGCGCAGTTGCACCCTCTACTGCTACCAGCCGGCTTTCGGGTGATTTAGTTCCCCCCCATTCCCCCTGCTGCAGATTCCAAGTTTGCCTTGATTTTTCTTTTGACAAAGCCAGGTAAGATTTGATTTTTAAGTCACCTAAAAAATGGCGTGAATTTCACCCATTTTCACACTCATTCATGATTTGGAATATTTTTGGTAAGATCGCCCCCATAGTGAAATTTAGCTTGAATAAAAACTACAGTCATGAATTTCTATTCTCACCCTACACTGTTATCTCTCGAGTTCCCCTATTCTTGGTGTCCTCCTCTGCAAGTTGCCCGTCAGCAACATCATTGGAAGAAATAACATTGGGTTCCTTTTTTACAATGCTGACATCCAGCTCCATCTATCACTCTCGACCCCTCCACTTTCTTTGTTATCAGTGAGCTTGTCCAAGAACCAGTCGTGGTTAAGACGCAATATCCTCCAATGGGCTCCCACCATGAAATCCATTCCCCTCCCTGGTCCCTGCCTCAGGCTGAAATGTACCTCGTTCCTTGTTTGACTCTGGGCTGAGCTTTTGATTCTATAATCCCATCTGTCATAAAGACTAATTACTTTCACCTCCTCAACATCAACCGGCTCCGTCCTTGTCTCAACTCACCTGATGCTGAAACCCTCATCCTTCATGTTGATACCTCCCAACTTGAATGTTTCAATGCTCTCCTGGTCCGATCTTTCACCTGTGTAAACTTCAGCTTTTTCAAAGCTCTTTATCCATAGCCTAACTCACACTTGAGTCCCATTCATCCATCACCTTTGTGCTTACTGACTTATATAAGTTATTCTTATTATTTTTAAAATCCTCATTCTTGTTTAGAAATCCCTCCTTGAGCTTCCAACTCTCTCCTTAATTTCCTCTTGCTCGACAGACTGCCAAGATCTCTGAACTCAACTTTTATCTGATTATACACCTTCCTACCTTCAAGTTGATATATAAATTTAATGTTCCTTTGCTGTTGTGAACACAAAACAGGTGATGGTGCATTGGCAGCCTATTATCTTTCCAGAAAAAATGTGATTGGACAAAACAGATTTAAGTTGGGTGGGCTATGAATTGGACAGTTGTAAATCGGGCAGAATTTCACTTAATATATCCCCCCTCCTATCTCTCTGAAAAAAATCAGGGATTGTTATTAATTTCTCTACAGCTTTGAATTCTCCTCCACGGACACTGGTCCAGCTCCTGTTTAAAACTGTCCCTTTTCTGGCTTAAAAAATAAAGATTAATGGTAATGGAATGTTTGTAAGTACGTTACCAGAACAATTATAGCCCACTGCCAGTTCCTGTGTTGAGAACAGACCAACTTCCATTGTTTTATAAATTACAGAAGAGATAATGGAATAAGAAAAATGAGAAAAACAAACATACAAAGTGAAGATGTTTTGCAAGTCACTCGGTGAAGGAGGTGCTAACAGCAAACTGACAGTCACAGCACAGGTGAAGCAGCGCTTCACATGCACCTCCTTCAATCTGCTCCATTGCATTCGCTGCCCCCAATGTGGTCTGCTCTACATCGGAGAGACCAAACATATTCTGGGTGACCGCTTTGCTGAACACCTTCAGTCCATCTGCAAGCAGGACCCAGACATTCCTGTCGCTTGCCACTTCAACACACCACCCTGCTGTCCTGCCCACATGTCCGTCCTTGGTCTGTTGCAATATTCTAGAGAAATCCAACGCAAACTGGAGGAACAGCACCTCATCTTCTGATTGGGCACTTTACAGCCTTCCAGTCTGAACATTGAGTTCACCAACTTCAGAGCATGAACTCTCCACCTTCACCCCATTTCCATTTATTTTGTTTCATTTTGTTTCATCTCATTCATCCATTTTATCATCCTTCTTTCTCACTTCCATTTTTCCACTTCTCCATTCCAGCTCTCCTTCTTGCCCCACCCCTCCCCCTCCCCTTCCCCCTTCAGGGCAACTGCCACATTCCTCAGGCAGTCCTTTAACAATCTGAAACTCTGTTCTGCCATTCGAGCATTCTGATCACTTAATGGACACTTTTAGCACCTTCTCAGCCTTCTGTATCCTCATTTACACTCCCTATGTCCCATTCCACCCCGCCCACCCTCATAGTATAAATCTCCATTGATTCTCTTTGCTCTCAGCTCTGAGGAAGGGTCGTCTAGACTCGAAGGACTGGCTGTATTCTCTCAAAGTTGAGTTGATTTATTAGCATCACAAATAGGCTTACATTAACACTGCATTGAAGTTACTGTGAAAATCTCGATGCTGTCAGACCTGCTGAGATTTTCCAGCATTTTCTATTTTTGTTTCAGATTCCAGCATCCACAGCATTTTGCTTTTAGTCACAGCACTTGGATAGGTCTTCTGATTGGGTCAGTGGTCAGGGACTGGAGGCTGTGACTGAGTGAGACAGGTAGGGAGACCCAGAGAGCACGAGTGTCAGCCTCTGCAATTGTCCAATTGATGTGAGGTTCTCTGTTCGTTTGGATGAGAGTGGGAGCAGTCGGCTGGATGAGCTCCATGACCATGGCACTGAGGTACAGGAAGCCATTAAAATGGGGGGAGCAAAAAGCAGTGTATTGGTAGTAGGGGACATACAGTGAGGGGGATTCACACTGTTCTCTGCAGCAAGGAGCGAGAGTTCAGACAGCAGTGTTGCTTGCCCAGTACCAGGGTTCAGGACATCTGCTCCAGGCTAGAGAGGAACTTGTAATGATAGGCGGATGATCCTGTTATTGTGGCCCATGTAGATCCCAACGACATATGTAGAAGGAGGAAAGAGGTTTTGCACATAGAATATGTGGAGCATGGCACTCAAATAACAAAACCTGGTGCCAGGGGCAGCACGGTGGCACAGTGGTTAGCATTGCTGCCTCACAGCACCAGGGTCCCGGGTTCAATTCCCGGCTTGGGTCACTGTCTGTGCTGAGTCTGCACATTCTCCCCATGTCTGTGTGGGTTGTCTCCGGATGCTCCAGTTTCCTCCCACAGTCCAAAAGACGTGCTGGTTAGGTGCATTGGCCATGCTAAATTCTCCATCAGTGTACCCGACCAGGTGCCGGAGTGTGGCGACTGGGGGATTTTCACAGTAACTTCATTGCAGTGTTAATGTAAGCCTACTTGTGACTAATAAATAAACTTTAACCGTCAAGGTTATAATCTCTGGATTATAATGCAAATTGACATAGTGTACATAAAATTAGAGAGATGAATACATGACTAAAGACTGGTGTGGGAGAAGTGGGTTCCAGTTGATGGGGCACTGGCACCATACTGAGGAAAGTGGGGGTTATACCATTGGGATGAACCATGCTGGGACCAGTGTTCTTGCAAAACATAACTGGGGAAGGAGAAAGAGTTTTAAACTTCATAATGGGCAAGGAATCAAATGGGTGTGGATGTGTATATCAAAGAACAGAAACAAGGAAAGAGAGGGAGGTATTAATATTGGAAATGATGGGACAGGAAGGGACAGAGTACAAGTCTAAAAATAAATCAACAGATAAGACTGGATGGTACAAAATTAATTAGAATAAATGTTCATGCTTTGTACCTGAATGCACGTAGCATTCAAAACAAAACAGATGAACTGATAGTGTGAATAGATTAATAATTACGATCTAATAAACATTACATGGCGCTCTTTTATACGGCTGTTTCACATGGTCACATGGCTCAATGTCACATGGCTCTGTCACATGGTCAGATGCTCAGTGTCACATGGTAAC
Organism: Mustelus asterias; assembly: GCF_964213995.1. NCBI lineage: Eukaryota > Metazoa > Chordata > Chondrichthyes > Carcharhiniformes > Triakidae > Mustelus > Mustelus asterias. The sequence goes on along the minus strand of NC_135828.1, from coordinate 2,750,445 downwards.
ACACCAGTGTCACATGGTCAGACGGATCAGTGTCACATTGTCAGATGGATCAGTGTCACATGGTCACACGGCACAGTATCACATTGTCACATGGTAACAGAGCAATGTCGCATGGTCTCACAGCTCAGGGTCACATGGTCAAATGTTCAGTGTCACATGGCAGAGTGTCACATGGTCACGGCTCAGGGTCACATGGTCACACAACTCAGGGTCACATGATACACTGCGTCATGATGCACTGCTAACTGAGGAGAGGCAGTTCAGTTGACACTCTCAGCTCAGGCTGCCCAGGGTCAGAATTACCTGTTCCAGTGATAGGCCTGCAGCCTGTGACAGCGCTCATTGCAACTGCTGTTGATACGTCTTGTGTTCTTTGTAATGTAAGGGGAAAATACAAGGGGGGCACACTTTAAAATGGCAGCACAAGAAAGCACACTCTGAAATGGCTGCCTGGCACACACAGGGTTAACTGGGAAAGAAGCCAGAAAAACAGCCACAGGCTCCTGCTTTTCAGAAATAACGTCAAGCCAGAATCCTGACAGACAAACCACTTTCAAAGTACAGACAGTGACTCATAGCAAACAAACACCTCAGGAAGCCAAAGCCAAGGGTCGAAACATCTTTAAGATAAGGAAACCCCTAAACAAAGAGCTTAGATTAATGCTAGAGGAAGGCGGGAAATATGAATGCGAGGGAACCGATTAGCACCCGCACAAGACGAAACTAGCCATTGATAGACCCATTCATAAAATGCTAAATGTCTATACCTGTTTGTATTCTTGTAAATATGGGGAAATGTACCCATTCATGAAATGTTAAATACTTGTAAATGTGATAATCTTCGAATCACCGGTCTAACCCATTGTGTAAAGGGTATAAAATTGAACCGCTCCCGGTATACAATTGAGAAAAAGTGTTCTATGAACATAGCGCTTTTCTCCACGGAGCTCCGTTTAATAAATCGTATTTTCTGAATCTCGAAGTCTGACTACTGGTGGATTTTTCCCACAACAGTAAGTAGATTTCTCTCCATGTCTTGCTCCTCATTTTATTCATGTCCCTTGTCATAGTTGCTTTTATTTCTGCCTTGGCTTTGATCCCAGTCCAGAAGGAATGATACCAGTTGCTCAGAGATGATGGAGTGGTACATGTCAGTTTTCCCTGCAGACATCCTCCCTTCTGTCAGGCAGCTGGTCAGGGAACCATGAACAGGGCATCCGGTCACCCTGTAACTGCTGTACTGACTGAGAAAAGCAAGAATGGATCATTGAAAGCAGCAGTCCGCGACACGCAGACCCCATCCACAATCTGTGTGTCAAGGGCCTACTTTTGCACCCTCACTTCATTGACGCTGCAGTAGCCTAGTGGTTATGGTGCTGGATTTGTAACCCAGAGAACATGAATTCAAATCCCACCAGGACTGCTTGAGAATATGAATGCATTGAGAAAAATATTGGAGAATAACAAATATGTTCTAAGTAAAAAGGTTCATGTAGGAATTAGATGGCGATTCATTAAAGGCTGACTCCAGTTTGCACTGACATTGCCCTCCAACACCTACATTAATTGCCCTCTGAAATGACCTCACAAGTCACTAAATTGTATCAAACTGTTAAAGTGGATTAAAAAGGCCCAATACCACCTTCTCAGGGCAACTAGGGATGGGCAATAAATTCTGGCCTTGCCAGCAAAGCCCACATCCAATGAATGAATAAAGCAACCTTACTTAAAGGAAGGCTATTGGATAGGGTCACCAACTCTGGTTGGACTTATTCCTGGAGGTATCATTGCCAGACTTCCTGCCTCTCAGTGTCTTGCTTGGTTAAACTGCCTTTCCTCCCACGTTTCATTCGAATAAACAAAACTGCTCAAAGAAAAGGAAGCAAGCACACAATATTTTAATGTCCTCATGAACTTTTCTCTCAGGAAATGTTTGCAGCAGTGTCCTGGGGATGAATCTTCAATTCCTGGAGACTCCAAGCCTATCCTGCAGATGGGGAGATTACTATGTATGGTGTGGAACAACATTGTGAACCAGTGTTTCAATAAGACATGACTCTTCAACAGGCACTAATCCTGCTCCTTCAACAGGATGTGGAGATGCCGGCGTTGGACTGGGGTAAACAGTAAGGAGTTTAACAACACCAGGTTAAAGTCCAACAGGTTTATTTGGTAGCAAATGCCACTAGCTTTCGGAGCGCTGCTCCTTCTTCAGGTGGAGTGGAGAAATGCTCACAAACAGGGCATACAGAGACACAAACTCAATTTACAGAATAATGATTGGAATGCAGTCTTTACAGATAATCAAGTCTTAAAGGTACAAACAATGTGAGTGGAGAGAGTGTTAAGCACAGGTTAAAGAGATGTGTATTGTCTCCAGACAGGACAGCCAGTGAGATTCTGCAAGTCCAGACAAGCTGTGGGGGTTACAGATAGTGTGACATGAACCCAAGATCCCGGTTGAGGCCGTCCTCATGTGTGCGGAACTTGGCTATCAGTTTCTGCTCAGCGACTCTGCGCTGTCGTGTGTCGTGAAGGCCGCCTTGGAGAACGCTTACGCGAAGATCAGAGGCCGAATGCCCGTGACCGCCGAAGTGCTCCCCCACAGGAAGAGAACAGTCTTGCCTGGTGATTGTCGAGCGGTGTTCATGAGGATGAGGAGGATCGCAACAGACACCTCCAGACGCTGAAAGATGCCCTCATAAGAACAGGATATGGCGCTCGACTCATCGATCGACAGTTCCGACGCGCCACAGCAAAAAAACGCACCGACCTCCTCAGAAGACAAACACGGGACACGGTGGACAGAGTACCCTTTGTCGTCCAGTACTTCCCCGGAGCGGAGAAGCTATGACATCTCCTCCGGAACCTTCAACATGTCATTGATGAAGACGAACGTCTCACCAAGGCCAACCCCACACCCCCACTTCTTGCCTTCAAACAACCGCACAACCTCAAACAGACCATTATCCGCAGCAAACTACCCAGCCTTCAGGAGTACAGTGACCACGACACCACACAACCCTGCCACAGCAACCTCTGCAAGATGTGCCGGATCATAGACACAGATGCCATCATCTCACGTGAGAACACCATCCACCAGGTACACAGTACATACTCTTGCAACTCGGCCAACGTTGTCTACCTGATACGCTGCAGGAAAGGATGGCCCGAGGCATGGTACATTGGGGAAACCATGCAGACGCTATGACAACGGATGAATGAACACCGCTCGACAATCACCAGGCAAGACTGTTCTCTTCCTGTTGGGGAGCACTTCGGCGGTCATGGGCATTCGGCCTCTGATCTTCGCGTAAGCGTTCTCCAAGGCGGCCTTCACGACACACGACAGCGCAGAGTCGCTGAGCAGAAACTGATAGCCAAGTTCTGCACACATGAGGACGGCCTCAACCGAGATCTTGGGTTCATGTCACACTATCTGTAACCCCCACAGCTTGTCTGGACTTGCAGAATCTCACTGGCTGTCCTGTCTGGAGACAATACACATCTCTTTAAACTGTGCTTAACGCTCTCTCCACTCACATTGTTTGTACCTTTAAGACTTGATTATCTGTAAAGACTCCATTCCAATCATTATTCTGTAAATTGAGTTTGTGTCTCTGTATGCCCTGTTTGTGAGCATTTCACCACTCCACTTGACGAAGGGGCAGCGCTCCGAAAGCTAATGGCATTTGCTACCAAATAAACCTGTTGGACTTTAACCTGGTGTTGTTAAACTTCTTACTACCTTCAACAGGAGCCAAGTGACTCACATTAACTCCCATCTCTAAGTCTGTCCCAGAGATACCGTCATGTCCCTTTCAGTACCTGCTGATCACATTTCACTCTCTGAATAGTCCACAATTTGTATCAATTAATCATATTTTATTATTTTACATCAGCATACATAACACAGTTTAAACATTGAAACTCTTACAAATGCATATAGTTTTGCAAAAAAAAAGTAATGCTATATCTATTAGAAACAAAGCACATCTATCACCTTTCAGTAAAGTGCCAAGCACATTGCTTTGTTAATTGTATCCATGCTGGTCAGATGTGTCCTGGAGCATATGAAAAGTGGTATGCATGTCATCCCTTTCACTGGCAATCTGTGACACTGAGGACACTCCCAGAACAAAACTCTACTCTCGTTGGCTGCAGTGGGCTTTTACCCAGTAATTCCTGCCAATTCAAAACACAAATACTGGAAACAGTCAGAATCCATCGAGAGAGAAACAGAGTTCATGTTTCTCGTCAATCGGCATTCATCTGAACCCTCACCTCAAAGTCTATCTCAGAGATAGTGATTAACCTAGAACATTAACTTGTTTTCTCGCTCCATTGATGTCGCCAGATCTGCTGAATTTTCCCAGCATTCACTGTTTTTATTTCAGATTTACAGCATCGGGAGAATTTTGCTCTCGAATTAGAATTACTTGACAGTTTGGTAAAATTGGCCATCTATTGTTGAGGGTCCTATGCACAGACGAACGTGCAAAGTGGACAAGCAACACAGATAAAAAAACATGTGTTAATCTCCTGAGCGCAGTTTGTTCAAACCTCAATGCAGCATCGTGATGATGAAGGGGTGAATATTCTGAGATTTAGGGGTTACAAATTGTAGCAGCTTTACACACCAAAAAAAAATCAAACTCTTCGCTTTGGATCAATAATTCGAGGCATTTTGGCACTTCCAGTTCAAAAACCTAAATATCTTGCTAAAACAGATATGCTAATATGCAGGAAACATTCAGGCACTTGGGAGTTTTGTGTCAAACTTCAAATAAAAGTAAAGATTTTCACTAAAATGTAATAATGATCCAGGAGCTCAGTGATAGGTCAGTAGGTCATGAAGAACATATTGCAAATTATTTATCCTTGCAATATTAGACATTATAGCTTAAACCAGCACAGATCATTGAGGTCACCCCTAGTTCCATTTACTCTGCTTCCTTCACCACATTCAGAAACCATGTCTCATCCAATCCAACTTCCTGACATTTCCAATCAATCCCATCCTTTCTGTCCATTGCCACTAATTACCTCACATTGTATCCACATATTCCTTGTTCATCTTAATTGTTAACAGTAGGAACACAGAACGCACACAATCATCAGTTTTGTCACATTCTCGAATGGCTCATAATGCACTCAATTGTATTTTCAACTTCTCGGAAAGCAAAAGTTTTTTCAGCGCCAGTTAATTCTCTTCTAAAAAGATCTGCAATTGATATTCAATAATTGAACAAAACTAAGGTCACTCCTGAAGATAATTCAGGACAAATCATTTAGTTTTAATAATTAACACACTTGTATTAATCTAGCAATTTATCTCACCGAAATGCCTCAAACCACTTTACACACTGAAGTGACTTCTATCCTTTGCTATGGTGGAGTTTATGTTTAAAAAGCACTGCATTATTAACCAGCTCAATGTTAGATCTGCTCAAATGAGCAAGAGTCCAATCTTCGTTCCAATGAGACAGCATTGCCCACGGGGGATATCCCACCTGTGTTAAAATAATGCAACAGTCAGCACTAAACATTATTAGTGCAATTAATAAATATATGTTCAACTCTGCTTGTAAAGGATGATGGAAAATCATTGGCAATACAGTAATGTTTCCCCCACTTTGGCTACTGAAGTGAGAGATTAGACATTGGCAACAGGGGCTACATAGACAATCAGCTGAGCAACAGTTAATGCTCAGAATAATAGGTGATTTTACCTCACATAAAAACACCTACCCAGAGGAAACAGAGTGTTTCCAGATACCAACTTTGGTCGTTATTTTATCCTCATTTTGTTTAGAGTCTCTAAGAGATTATGATTATTTTTCACCAAATCATTGTCACCACTTCAGCAAGCTGTGTGACAATACTAACAATCCAATACCATTGCAAGGTGTCTAGAATGAATGTGATCAATTATCTCACACACAGAGTGATGTCATGCGATTTGAAACTAGGGGACAACTGTCATGAACAATTCAAATTTGCAAATTCCTCCAAGTCTTTGGGGTGAATTTTGCCGTCCCGTCTGCCACGGGAATTGGAGCGGGTGAGGGGTGGACCATGGAAAGGTCCGTTGACCATGGATGGGATTTTCCGGTTTCGGGGCGAGCGTGACCGGAAAATCCCGCCATTTAAGTCCTTTTGCATGGCTTTGGTAGTTTTGTATTCAAAAGTAGATACAAGTATTTAATACATGTGACACAATAGAATGATGGGTTGTATGGGTGGGATTTCCCAGCCCCCCCCGCAGCATGTTTTTCAGCAGCGGAGGCAGCTCCAGGTCCCGCTGATGTCTACGGCATTTTGCGTGGCTCACCAGTCCAGTCGCCAGGCAACCCGCCATGGGGGGAGGGGGGGGGGGGGGTGGTCTCCTTTGTCAGGACAGGAAGATCCCGCCGGCAAGAAAGGCCAGAAAATCCTGCCCAATTTTAAATAGAAGGGAAAGCGACGCTGAAATCCAGCCAATAACAAAGCAGGCGGATGTCCTTCCTGTCCTCCCAATAAGATACTACAGGAAGGATTGTCACTGTTTGTGTCATGTTCAGTTCTGTTCAACTTTAGATGGTAATCTTTTCTTAATCAGCAAACTGTGGCAGGTCCTAGTAAATCATTACAATGCATTGGGAAACGTCAACATGACATCAACTCATTCCAATGTATTTTAAAAAGAGAGGTATGATACTGCCTGTAACGTAAAAGAAGTAAATGTTACAAGCCATTTTCCTCAATGACTCAGCAACATGTAAATGAGCTCTTTATATGACTTTGAGTTTCTGAATAAAGTGCTGAGATTTACTGCTGCATTTCCTTGGTGCCAGCTGTGTCTCTATACTTGGTACTCTTGCATCTGACTCAGAAGGTTGTGGACTCAGGTCTCACTGCAGGAAACGTTGAATCCAGGCTGCTGCTCCCAGTGCTGCACTGGAGCTGCTGTCTTTCAGATGAGGCATTAAAGCAAAACCTTCTTAAATGAAACATCCTATGATAATTAAAGTTATAAATTTATAATATAAATTTAAGGAGGAGTTAGACAGATTTTTAATTGGTAATGGGTTGAAGGGTTATGGGGAGAAGGCAGGAAAATGAGGAAATGAAGAGCATATTGTCCATGATCAAATGGCGGAGCGAACTCGATGGGCCGAATGGCCTAATTCTGCTCCTATATCTTATGAACTTATGACACTAATCAAAGAAGGAGTGGGGGAATTGATCCAATGTCCTGGCCAAGATTTATCCATCAACCGACACCTAAGACTGGTGATCTTGTCATTTATTCCATTGCTGTTTGTGGGAGCTTGCTGTGCACAAATTGCTTGCAGTGTTTCTTCAATGATGGCGATGACTGTAATTCAGAAAGTACTTCATTGTCTGTAAGGCACTTTGGGGCATCCTGAGGTCATGAATAGTGCCACATAAATACAAGTTATTTCTTCCCTTTTAAGGTAAAAGTCTTTTTTCTGTCCAAGAATCTTCAACTGTTCATTAAGAATCAAGAAGACTGTAAACATATTTTATTCTTAGAAAGACCCCGGTCTCCATGTGTGAGGACTCATTCCACCTCTTACAGCTGAGAATCTTGGTCTGGGGGCATGATGTGATGTTTTCTTTTGCATTTGAATGTCTTCCTTTGATGAGAAGTGAAGCATTGTAGGTTCAGAGGTCACTTCCTGGCTTCCCTCTAGTGCCTTCCTGTTTGGTTTGGAAGTTTGAGGAGCCGCAAGATGGACACTGGATACTTTGACTGGTGCTGGTGGTGGGGAGAAAGGTGCAGACATCCACACTGGCTCAGCAAGAGTCGTAGCTGACCTTGGGGCAATGACAGTGGGAGATATGGTTGGCAACGGGGTTGAAAAACGTTGGATTTCGCAGGCTCTTGTTGTCTTCACAGGAACGTGCTTCGTCGAGGTGAAGGATTGTTGGCCAGGTTGCCGAGATGGAGCACTTCTTTGTAAGCTCTGTGTCCCCAAGTGGGATTGATTGAAGCTGAACATAGCTGGGTTTAATTGATATGGCTGGTGCCTCATGAAATCAATGGCTTGTATTCCCACCTTTTGGTTCCCTCCCTGTTTCCACTTTCTTTCAGTCTTGGTGGTCGATGTCGCTCCTTGAGATCTGCTAGCTGCAGGTGGATATGATGGGGAATACATGGGGTTATAACCAATAGGAGGTGGGGCCCTGATATTAGGAGAATATTTCCATGTTGAGGGCAGTGAAGGAGTGGGAGATGGTGCCCTTGCCTGCGGAGTGTACGTGGGCACGGAATCCACAATAAATTTATCCATTCGGCTCTGTCTTTTAGCAAAGAGTTCAGCCCCCTTTCCTTTCAGTTGGAGTGTCCCTGATGTCGTGTTTCCATTCACAAGAGGAGAACCATTGTCAATGAACTGGGTTTTTAAGGAAGGTTTTGGTGCAACAGGAGGGGGGACTTTTTGCCTGCGTGCCTGGGACTGCATAAAATTGGAAGCTTCAGCACCAAGACTCAAAAAATCTTCTTCAGGGCCTGACTCAAATCCAGCCCCTAAATGATCTGGTTTCTTTTCATCCAAGTTTTGTACCAAAGAGAGAAGCTCAGGGTTTGGGGAAGTTTTGACCTGTTCTGTCTTAGTAAACATTGGCTTCCTGGTGCTCCTCCTGCGAGCTTCCTGCAAGATGCCTGTTTTAGAGGCTGGGATTGAAATTCTTTGTTCTCGTGTAGCCAGGTTCTCTGACTGCTGATTGGCTGACCAGGCTGTTGATGAGGTGCTACCAATGGAGGGAGCCTGAGTGTTTGCACGAATGGCAGCAGTGAGCTGAGCTTCTTTTTGTAGGGCCGGTGCTGGAGAAAGTCGGAATTTAGCAGTGGAAGTGACTGGAGCCAAAGACGGTGAATAAAGGTTCATTGGAGGCGGTGACATCACTGTGGGTGGTGGTGACACCACTGTGGGTGGTGGTGACATCACTACAGGTGGGAGTGACATCACTACAGGTGGGGGTGACATCACTGCAGGTGGGGGTGACATCACTGCAGGTGGGGGTGACATCACTGCAGGTGGGGGTGATATCACTGCAGGAGGTGGTGACATCACTGTGGGAGGTGGTGACATCACTGCAGGTGGTGGTGACATCACTGCGGGAGGTGGTGACATCATTGCGGGAGGGGGTGACATCACTGCGGGAGGTGGTGACATCACTGCAGGTGGCGGTGACATCACTGCAGGTGGCGGCGACATCACTGCGGGTTGCGGCGACATCACTGCGGGTGGCGGCGACATCACTGTGGGTGGCGGCGACATCACTGCGGGTGGAGGCGACATCACTGCGGGTGGAGGCGACATCACTGCGGGTGGAGGCGACATCACTGCGGGTGGCGGTGACATCACTGTGGGTGCTGATGAATAAGAAGTCCCCATTCTCTTTGGTGCTACAGCTTTCTTTGCTGTCGCAGGTTGAGTCATAGGATTCACAGCTGGCATACAGACCACCTCTGATGGAGCTGAGAATGGCACTGCAGGTTTGTTTCTCCCTGTACCTTGTTCCCAAGACATTGCAGAAGCTGCAGTTTTCCTGAATAAAACTGGAGCAGAGACAGAGTACGTTGAAGTTGCCTGACTTTGCTGAAAGGCTGGAGTAAATGGTCTCGCAGTCCTGTTTGTCACACCGGACAGTAAGGAAGGACCTTGTACAAAGTGTTGTGAATGGTGCTGTTCAGTTGGTTTCATCGCCTGTAGACTGGGCTCTGCACGCACTCTTGGAGACAGGTTCATTTCTGTGTAGTTGTTTAAAGTATCAGGGACAGGAGACACACTGTGCACATTTGAATTTCGGGGCCAGGTATCCTCTCCATTCATTAGGCTATAGTTCCTCACTTCAGCGTCTGATTTTGGTTTCATTTGCAGATTGTGCTGGCTGTGAGCAGCAGATTCCTCCACTATATGCTGTCCTGCTCGTTGTCTCTGCTGCTCAAATAGCATTACACCCTTCCCCTTAGTTTCAGTTAAAGTCTGGGGCTCAGTTTTGGATTTTTCAATGTCCAGGTAAGAACCATCCCAATCTGATCCTGTTGACTGATTCGTTGAGCTTCTTGCATCAGAAAATGCCTCTTCCTCAAATTCAGACTCACTGGTTGGCAGCAATTCTCCGTCCTCGTCAGTATTCTGCTTTTCCTCGTCTACACTTCCGTAACTAACGAGGGTGTATTTCTTTGCCCTTTGACGGCGTTTCTTAAACATAAGAACTCCCTTCGAATGAGGATTAGGTGCTGAGGTGAGGAGGGATGCGATGGTTTTGCATTTTGTTCTGGCTTCCTTCACTTGCTTCTCTTGCACGCTCTCACTGCGATGGAGCTCTGTAAAGTCCAAACACAAAAGATGGTCGCAAATTATTGCTTGTTCAAACAAAACAGGGAAGAATAAATGGGCGCACCTCCTGAAGGTACAAACATTACTTTAAACACTAGAGAGTTTGCCGTTCTAGATTGAAAGATAAACAAGAAATCCCCAGCTACCAGATTAATTTTCCTGACCCTGCTTTGTTCAAAACAACTGCAAATCCCAAAGTCACTGCTGATGTTTTGCTGCAGTCGGTAAATAAGGTTTTGTAGCTCTCAAGTCACTGTGAGAACTAGGAAAATAATCTGCTCAGAAAGGCCTGAACGAATCAAATGTATTTTAAACAGAAAGCTGTGATCTAACACTGCTTTGTGGTGGGCAGGCTCTTTCCAGAAATATGATGAAGGGAATACAGAGAATTGAAACAAGCTTTGGCCTTTGGAGAATTAACACAAGAGAGGATAAAAAAGCAACGCTCAAAAGAGAAGCAAGGCTCCTTTGGTATTGGTGAGCAGCAGCATTACTGGCACAGAGTTCAGCTCTGGCACACTGATCTCAGAGTCTGAAGGTTATGGGTTCATGCCTCATTCCAGAGAATCTTAGGCTGAGACTACAATGGAGTACGAGGGAGTGCTGCACTGTCAGATGCACTGTCTTTCAGATGTAATGTTAAACTGAGGCCCTGTCTGCTGTCTAAGATGGATACAATAGATCACATGATATGAATTGAAAGAAGAGCTGCATTGTCTCCCAGATGTCTTGATCAATATTTATCTATAAACCAACATTCTTCATCTAGATAGTCCACTCGTTATCTCACTGCTGTTTGTGGGAGCTTGCTGTGCATAGATTGGCTCCAGTTTTTCTGGCAGTATAACACCAACTACACTTAAAAAGTTATCTGTAAAGTGCTTTGGGATGTCCTGATGGCTAGAGACTGTGAACCCATGATGGGAGCATTTTTCTGAAACTGAGCTGATATTGCAGGAGCTGGTTATCACTAACACCAACTTTCATCTGAGCTGAGGCAGGAGTGCGTAATAACTGGCAGTGGCATACACAGGAGGAACCTCATTGTCCATCAGTCTGAACCTTCATCCTGCATTCAGCACAAAAAAGATAAATTATTCAAAGTTCTGGCATGTTGATACAAAATGTAAATGTCTCTCAATTAACTGAATCCATTTCCAAAATCATCCTTGCTTCACTATCTGATCATTCAGAACAATACTTACAAGAGAAAGGATAGCCCACTTCACACGCTGTTAATGGCAAAATGACATAGTTTATCACAAATTGGAAATCATAGAATGGTTACAGCAGAGAAGGAGGCCATTTGGCCCATCATAAGTGTGCCGGCTCTCCGTAAGAGTGACTCAGCTAGTTCTACTCCCCTGCCTGTTCCCTCTAATCCCACTTTTCTTTTTCAGCGAAGATCCACCACTTTGAAAGCCACAATTGAATCTGCCTCCACCACACTCTGAGGCATTGCATTCCAGATCTGAAGCACTTTTTCATCTTGTTGTGTTGGTTCTTTTCCCAATTACCTAAAATTGCTGGACTCTGATCCTTCCACTAACGGGAACCGGTTTTCCCTTTCTGCTCATGACTTTGAGCACCTCTATCAAACCGCAACTCAACTTTCACTTTTCTAAAGAGAGCCCCACTTGTATCTATCTGAGGAAATATATCGTGTGATGTGGATTAGTCGAACCAGGTCATTTCCCCATTTCATCCCTCATTCCTGCTCTATTGGCTGACAGCAGTAGAGTGGCTGGAGTGGACCACTCAGAAACGGAAAGAGATATTGCCCTTGTGTCTCTCAGTCACAAAGGGGTTCGGGGGATTGGCCAGGATGCTGTCCAGGAGATTCCACCTCGCTACCCAAATTGTTAAATTCAGATGAGGACAGGGGTGAGATCCAGTGTTTTACATGGTCTATCTCTTCAAAGCGACCAGCACTACACTGAAGTGATGTAATCAGGTAAATCTACAGTGCGGAGGGTTAAATACACATCCAGTTACAGTTGGCCAGTATTCCTGTCTGAGGAATCCATTGCCCTTTATTTTTATTTTGCAGCTGTGACACTTATAAATGTGGGAGCTGGAATCTGATGGAAGGTTGCCAGAGGCAGAACTTTTTATAAATATATCCACTGTATTCAAAACCTTTCATCTGCATGGGCTGCATGTGAATTTCTCCAAATATAATTCCAATGTCCTCATTTAGAATGGAACCTGTTAATGTGAGCTCTGTCAGGCTGCAATTTGACATTCCCCCAGCAGAGGTGCTGCTCAGCCACCATTGGCAGCAGAGTGGAAGTAGGACAAGTTTCCCATTGGAAACGTAGACAGAGGAATTTATACTCAAGTATAAAAGGACGGAGCATTTGACTTTAAAATGGGGAAGAGTTGCTTGTGAGCTAATTCTTCCCAGCCCTTTAATCCTGCAGCACAAGAATGTCACTTAATCATGACTTTCGGTGTGAAATGTAGTGAAAGATTGGCTAGTTTTTTTAATACTCACTCTTGGAATGTAAAGATTGCTGGTAAGGCTAGTATTTAATGCTCATTCCTAGTTATCTGAGCTGAGACACCTTTTTGAACTGTTAAAATCCATGTGGGATAGGTATTTGTTATTGAGAAGGGCATTCTAGGAATTGATCCAGTGACAGTAAAAGAACGGCAATATAGTTCCAAGTCAGGATGGTGTGTCATTCAGAAGGGAACTTGCAGGTTCCTATCACCTGTTGCCCTTACCTTTCGAGGTAGAAAAGTTTGCTGATTTGGAAGATGCTGTCAAAGGAGGCATGGAAAGCTGCTGCAGTGCATCTGGTTTATCCAGCACGCTACTACCACTGTGCCAGTGGTGAAGGGAGTGAATGTTTAAGGTTGTGCATGGGGTGCCAATCAACTCGGCTGCTTTGTCTTGGATGGTGTCAAGCGTTAGTGTTGTTGGAACTCCACTTATCCAGGCAAATCGAGAATATTTCATCACACTCCTGACTTCTGTCTTGTAGCTCATGGAGAGGGTTTGGTGAGTTATTCACCACAGGATTCCTAGCCCACGACCTGACCATGTATTCACAGTATATTTATATAGATTTTTACAAACTATGTGAGTTATAAATTGAATTATAAAATGATGACATGTTTTTCATTTTAAAAGTAATTAATAAATCTTCTAAACTGATCGAAGTAAAATAATTTGTTAGTAGCCCACAGCAGCTTCTCACAAGTTTCGCAAAAACACTCCTAAAATTTCTGATTAGATGCTTAACATGTTGCATATATCTTTCTGTTAAGAGGTGGTTTTACTTTTCTCTCCGAGAAAGGAGAACCGAACAGCCTCGATGAATTGCACAATGTATTGTTTAGTTAGTTGCTGATTTGGGACTGACCATTGTCTTTAATTAATTATTAATGTGTGTAAGAACACAAAGACATTAAAACCCTTCTCTGTGCAGGTTCATGCAGCTGCGTTTGTAAGCTTTATTGAAGTGATATGGAAAATACAAGAACTCTTAAACCCATTAATTTTCACTTCCCCATTTTATGATTTTCTTGTTAACAATCCTAGTATTGGTTTTCCTAAAACATTGATATAAAAAGCCACAAGGAATAATAAGTGAATAACAGAGGCTCCGTATCTAAATCACCAGTATTGTTGAAATGTTTAGACAGAAGCCACTTGGAAAATGTATCCTCGATGGAAGCCTGCTCTCTTCTGGCACTGAAAAAGACAAGTGTTTATGTAGGAGAAGATTTATTTTGTCCCAAGTGTAGTGAAATCAAAGACTCATTTATAACAAAGCCAGGGTAATAATTATCATCTGACTATAAAGAGCTACTGTGGAAATCTCTGCCTTTCACTGCCACTGTACAAAATTGGGTGACCTATATCATTGAAAATATCACTATCTCCAGTATTCTGCATTAATAACATGTCCTGAGGCAGAATCTTTTTTAAAAAAATCCTTTTGTTTGGATTCTCATTTGAAAAAACTGCACCAAAAAGAATTTAAAATAACAACAGACATTCTAGGTTTTATATAAGTAATTAGATCTCAAGTGGGAAGTATGCATTGCTTCCACACTAACTGTGTTGCATGAAGGATTATTGTCCATATGCACACACTGAATATTTGCAGGCTTAATGCAGTGTTTTAATGTATGTTTCCTACATAACTGATCCAAAAGCAAACACTTGCCAGCCTGATTGCACTATTTAAATGATCTGTCTATTATTTTCAAGTGATTACAAAATGATTTACAAGAAATTCAAGTGCCTGTGTCCACAGTCAAGTTTCTGCAAGAATAAATTGATTTGTTTTACATCTCTGATTTGAAATATATTAAAGTTAAATTACAGCGTGTTGAAATTCTAATCTTTGATTTATGGATGCGATAGGAACTTCAGTTGCATAAATTCTAGCTATAGACAAAATACATCAGTTCATTTCTGTCAGAAAATAAGCAATTATTTTAAACATGTGAATTACCTGCATAAATGTGATGTCTGTTGGTATTCTTTTCTGATTCCAGAGTTTCAAATCTCTGCATTCTGCAAATCCTTGGACTGTTAATCAGTGCCTTTTGCTTCCATACAGACTGGAGGCTGTCAGAGGCTGGAGTGCAACCAAAATTCTACTGCTGTCAATCTCTCTCTAATGCCTTTTACGCCCCTTGTCTAATCAGACAATGGGATGGATGGAACAGCTTCTGTCAGTCTGACTATTTTTACCCAACTACGTTGCAAACGGCTGTGTGATGGGTTGCGACACCTGTCTATGTTCACCCTGGTCTTCAGTCGATTGATTTGAACAAGCGCCCTATTTAAAAATAACCTTTGTGGCGATTAGTACAAGTATGAACCAGTGAGATGTTGCAAGGTCTCTGACAGAGATGTCATTGACTGAAATATTTTTCCGACCCTTAAGTCTTGGACATTGTTCCCAGAGTACAGTAAAGAGTCCAAAGCTTCAAACTGTTCTGATCTATAAATTGACCTCTGATGGGAATGATGGAAACATGGTTGCAAAGTATAGCCGTAACCAATATAAGTAGACAACTCTTTTCTTTATATGGAACTCATGGCATGTTTAATTTTAAATACGGAATGTTTAAATAGAATATCGCTGTCAGCAGTTCATCAAGGTTAGATAAAATCCTCTGTGTTATCTGTAAATCTCTCCTCAGCCTTGTCCTACCCTACCTGCAACCTGCCCCATCCTTAATCCCCAATTTGTGCTCTTCAATCAGCTGACTCTGGCCATTCCTTTGTTCCCTTCCAAAATTTGAGGGCCTTTCTACTCATTAAACACTATGGAAATGCATTCCCAAAGTGTTTCACATCCAATGGCCTCCCTCCCCACTTCTCGAAGTCAAATCTGCCCCCCAAACCACCCCCCCCCCACTTATTTCCTGTACATCTCATTGGGAAGTGTTATTAAAGCTACATCACATAATTGGAATTAAACTTAAACGTGGCCCTCACATATATTACCCTTCTCGAAGGTGAAATATTGTTTAATTTTGAAACAGTAAATTAACATTTTGTTTGATTCCAGCAGCTTTAATGAATTACACATCCAAAAATAATCAACTGCCTGTGGAGTTATCACAGCTACTGTATTTAAACAACTGGGTCTGACAATGAGATTCCTCTGACTATCACATAACAAATAGCAACTGACAAGCTTTTCTGAGGGTTGAACTCACTTCCTTAGAATCCCCATGATCTCATCGTCCCTGAATAGTTGCTCATATGACAGGCCAGAGTATCAGAGGCAGACCTCAGCTTTTAAATCATTTCAGGTTGTGTCCGAGGGTTCATGGTACTTACTGGCTTGTTTGGCCTTCTCTTTGTAAGTGGTGGTGAGGATTTCAGCGACTGGGTTGCTGACAGGTCCCACCATGGGCACTAGTTGTGTCTCTCTCAGGCTGGGTTGGCTGCGAGTGGGCAGCAGTTTCTGTTCTGGGGAGGCAGCGTGGGCAGGTACCTCCTGGAATCCACTGTCAGCCTCTGATGTGCCCATGCCACCATGCCGGTTGGTGATGTCCTCGGTGCCAGGCTGGGCAGACCAGCTGATGGGGTAGGTGGGGGTTTCAGTGCTGCTGGGGTTGGGGTGGGGGTTGTCCATGGGCTTGGGGTAAACAGCCACCTCCACCTTGGGCTGCCAGATGTTGATCTTGGCTTCCACTCTCCGGGGCTGGAACATCATCTCTCTGCTTCTGGGGGTCAGGCTGGGCTGGTCCAGTGGGGGGTGGGCTTTGGGGTCCGGCTGGGTGAAGCTGGAGCTACCAGGGGGGCTCTGCCGGGCTCGGGGGGGCTCCGTGGCGCTGTCGTACTCGCTCAGTTCGGAAGCTTCATCAGCCGAGCTGGGGAAGGAGTTGAGGTTCTGGCGGGGGGCAGCAGGGGGGCATTTCCTCCTCTGCCTGCGCTGCTTCTCCCCGGCAGAATAATCGGCGTCGCTGTCGGTCTCTCCGTAATAAGCCTCGCTGTCTGGGGGGGAGGTGTAACTGTCCCGCTGCCCCCGGCTCTCTGCCTTGTGGCTCACACTGCGGGACTGGGGCATCGGGACAGAGCCTTTTGAAGCTTCCTGGCTCCGGCCAGAGGGGGAGGTGACCTGGAGGCTGGGCTCCGACTGCAAGCTGCCAGATGCTGGCCTGCTGGAAACTCTAGAAGCAAGAATCAAGTTACTGGCATCAGAAACATGGCAACTGGACAATTGACCCCAAGATGGACCTATCCCCACACACACTGCAATACAACAATCCCCCACTGACCATTCCCCCCCTCCTCCCCCGCCCGACCTGAAGGATTTGTTTGGGGGGTGGGGAAGACAGTGAGGGGCAAACCTTCACTCCCAACCAGCATCTGTTCCAAAGGGACAGGATATCTTTCCAGCGAGCGGTACACTTCAACCAAATGGCCACCTTCAGTTTGTGGAACTTGGTCAATGAGTGTGGCCATGCAGGATGATCAACCACAGAGGCATCACAGTTTCTGCCCTATACAGACTCTCCCAGACAGAGAGGGAAGGAGGAAAAAAGCAGGGTCCATGGTTAAAACACTGACTCTGTTCTGCATTTACCCACTATCTGAGACAATTTCTCTGTATTTATACCCTTTATCACTTTAAAGATTTAACCAACTTCTACAGATACACCATAGAAAACATTCTTTCCAGTTGTATCACAGCTTAGTATGGCTCCTGCGCTGTTCAAGACCGTAATAAACTACAAAGGGTTGTAAACGAAGCCCAGTCCATCACTCAAACCAGCTTCCCATCCATTGATTCTGTCTACACATCCCACTGCCTCGGCAAAGCAGCCAACATAATTAAGGACCCCACGCACCCCGGACATACTTTCTTCCACCTTCTTCCGTCGGGAAAAAGATAAAGTCTGAGGTCACGTACCAACCGGCTCAAGAACAGCTTCTTTCCTGCTGCCATCAGACTTTTGAATGGATCTACCTCGTATTCAGTTGATCTTTCTCTGCACCCTAGTTATGACTGTAACACTACATTTTGCACTCTCTCCTTCCCTATGTACAGTATGTTTTGTCTGTTTAGCACACAAGAAACAATACTTTTCACTGTATACTAATACATGAGACAATAATAAATCAAATCTTAATTCAATTGGCTTTGACCATCTAAAGTCAAAGGAATTTGCAAGGTACTTTATGCAATATTTATAGTCCCTATCTGGTACCTTTTGACCCAGATGGCCAGAGTTCCATTGGACGAATCAATGATGTTCATGGCATCAGCGTGTGATATTCCATTGCAGGATTTCCCGTTGATGGTTAACAGGACGTCCTTTTCAAGCAGTCCGGCTCTGCAAGCTTTCCCACGTTTCCGGATCTGCAATAATGAGTAAATCGAGTCGCAGACACGAACAAGTTACATTGCTGCCTTAGATTCACTGCTAGACTTTATTGTCTCCTATACATAGATTGCATGAAAGAACAGCTGAAGTTGCTGAAGTTTTGCTTTTGGAAATAAAATGAGAAGGCAATCTGCCTGGATGCAGAGTTTCTGGTAACCAGCTCAATTCACCCAGATCAGCCACTCCAAACGCTAATTACATCCAGCGCAAACTGAATTTCCAGGATCTTATACACTGGTCCATAGCTTCCAATCTCCAGGCCATCCTACCAAGGGGGTACACTCCAAAGATGCACTGAAGTAGCCCCGGAATCCCCCAGGTAAAGATTGACTGGTAAGTGCCCGGGAAGTTCAAACTTCCATTGGGCACTTACTGGGGACCATCCTTTAGTCAACATTGATGGTTCTGACTGGAAAATTAGAAGAATTAAAACCACTTCTAACTCCTAGGTTACCATAGTACTGACCCCCAATCCTGCACCAGACCCCCGACTACCCCCCCCAGCACTGACCCTCAACTACCCTTCTGACCACCTGACTACCCCCCAACCCTTGACTATTCCCCCACCAATCACCCCACAGAAACCACCCACTGACCACACACCACTCCCGATTGACTGCCCAATCCCCATGATCCCCCTGAAAACCCCCACTAATAACCAGAACCACCCACTGATCTCCCAAACCCCCACTCACCCCACTCCCACTGATCACCTCACCCCCCCCTCCCCCCCCCTCCCCCCCCCACAACTGACCACCAGATCCCTCCCGCACCATGCTATCCACTTACTTACACACTTAACTTTCCCCTGGCTTCTCAAAGTATTGGGACCTTTAAACTCAGCTGTTTTACAGCAGCAAGTGCCATGAAGAGTGGGCATGGCTTCCTTTCCCCTGACTCTGCTGTACTGGACTAATGCCTCAGGAACCCACTGCAGCATTCTCACCCAGCCTCAATTGGAAGGTTGGGTGAGAAAAGTGTGGCTGATTTTAAGTGTTAGTAAATAGGAGCAGAGCGGACTGTGATTGCCACTCCATGGAAATTCTGGCTTGGTGAATTCCACTAATTGCGCCTATTTGCGAGGAAGACAGGTTATTATTTGAATGGGCGTAAATTGAGAGAGGTGGATACTCAGCAAGACACTGGTGACCGACTGCATCACTCACAGCAGGCAGTAAAGAAGGCAAATATGTATATGCCTTCATATGTATAGGAATTGGAATGTTTTGCTGCAATTGTATAGGGCATTGATGAGGCCACACCTGGAGTATTATGTGCAGTTTTGGTGTCCTTATCTGAGGAATGATGACCTTGCTATAGAAAGACTGCAATGAAGGTTTACCAGGCTGATTATTGGGATGGCAGGACTGTCATATGAGGAGAGACTAAGTCGGTTAGGATTATATTCACTGGAGTTTAGAAGAGTGAGAACGGATCTCATAGAAACTTAGAAAATTCTGATAGGATTTGATGAGGTATATTCAGAAAGAATATTTCCGATGGTGGGGGAGTCCAAAATTAGGGGTCATGGTTTGAGGATAAGGGGTAAATAATTTAGGATTGAGGTGAGGTGAAATTTCTTCACCCAGAGATTGAATCTGAGAAATTCACAACCACAGAAAGTACTTGAGGCCAAAATGGTGTGTGATTTCAAGAAGGAATTAGATATAGCTCTTGGGGCTAAAGGACCAAGGGATACGGGGGGAAGGCGGGATCAGAATGTTGAATTTGATGATCAGTCATGATCATGATGAATGATGGAATGAGGGTTGAAGGGCCGAATGGCCTACTCCTGCTTCTATTTTCGAAGTATGTTTCTATATGTTTCAAAGAGGGTCTAAAAATGAAACTCTTTTTGTAGGCATAATGACACAATCGCACATTGAAAAATAGTTTGTTTACTCGAATGCTGTATATACACACATTCTGCATAGATTATTTAAAAGTCATTTTGAATTATTTAAAATCCAGTTACTCACAGGCTATGACTATTAAATACACAGGAATATCTTTAACGCAAGAATATTAAATTCTAAAACATTGTCCGACTATATTAGTTTATATCTGACTATACCAGTTTATAAAGACTTACGTTTGGCAACAGGCAGATAAGTTTGAGTTGGAAACTTGGATGCGCAAAAATATCACTTGGGAGAAACAGAACAATTTGCACCCTCATTGTCAATTGCACTCAAAGCAGAAAGCCATCTGCAATATGAACAAACTCATCAATTTGAGATAAGGTCAATCCCATTGAGAAGGCATCTCCACTCAACAGCTGACACCCAGGTGCAAGAGCCACTACAGGATCCTTCACTCAATGCTGATTCAGTCAACAATGGCCCAGGATTTTTAATCTCAATACCACAGAGAACATATAATCTCTGAATGTTGTGATGTTCACCATAACATTGTTTGACAGAGGACCATGACAAGGAGAATTTAATTGTCTCGATGAAATCAGCCTCACTCTTTTATTGAATTCAACAGTCAGAGACTTTAAGGCACAGGATTTAAATTATGAATGACCTTCTGTAAATAACTCAGACTTTACATCAATTATTTAATCAGTCTGGAAGTAAGGAGAAGGAATTTTCTCCAAAACAGAATGAGAACGACAGGGATGCACGGAGCAACTCTGACAAAACTCACCCAAACTGATAACAATATCATTTTATTTCTTATTTATTTTTATAGCTAGAGAAATGTGCAAAAGAACCAAATTCCACTTTTTACAATACTTGTAATGGGCAAATCTGATTCACAAAATCTGATGTCCAAAAAAAGCGGCAACAATAATCTCTCCCTCAATGTCAACAAAACGAAGGAGATTGTCGTCGACTTCAGGAGGCGTAAAGGAGAACATGCCCCTGTCTACATCAATGGGGACGAAGTAGAAAGGGTCGAGAGCTTCGTGTTTTTAGGTGTCAGATCACCAACAACCTGTCCCGGTCCCCCCATGCCGACACTATAGTTAAGAAAGCCCACCAACGCCTCTACTTTCTCAGAAGACTAAGGAAATTCGACATGTCAGCTACGACTCTCACCAACGTTTACAGATGCACATTGAAAGCATTCTTTCTGGTTGTATCACAGCTTGGTATGGCTCCTGCTCTGCCCAAGACCGCAAGGAACCACAAAAGGTCGTGAATATAGCCCAATCCATCACACAAACCAGCCTCCCATCCATTGACTCTGTCTACACTTCCCGCTGCCTCGGCAAGCAGCCAGCATAATTAAGGACCCCACACACCCCACACATTCTCTCTTCCACCTTCTTCCTTCGGGAAAAAGATACAAAAGTCTGAGGTCACGTACCAACCGACTCAAGAACAGCTTCTTCCCTGCTGCTGTCAGACTTTTGAATGGACTTACCTTGCATTAAGTTGATCTTTCTCTACACCCTAGCTATGACTGTAACATTACATTCTGCACTCTCTCATTTCCTTCTCTATGAACGGTATGCCTTGTCTGTATAGCACGCAAGAAACAATACTTTTCACTGTATGTTAATACATGTGACAATAATAAATCAAATCAAATCAACATGTGAAAATGTTAAGAAGTCAAGTCTCAAGGCACTATATCTGAGCGTTGACAATAAGGTAGACAAATTAACAGTGCAAATGGATATAAACAGGTACAAAATGATTGTAATTACAGGGACATGGCTGCAGGATGACCAAGGCTGGGAACTGACTGTCTAAGAGACTTTGGTATTTAGGAAGGACAGGCAAAATGGAAAAGGAGTAGCGTTGTTAGTAAAGGATGAAATCAGTGCAATAGTAAGAAAAGCTATTGGCTCGGGAAATCTAGATGTAGAATCAGTCTGGGTGGAGCTAAGAAAACATTAATGGAAGTTGCCTATCGGCCTCTGAACATGAGTGATAATGTTGGAGAGGGCATTAAACAGGAAATTCGAGATGCATGTAACAAGGATGCTACAGTAATCATGGGTGACTTTAACCTACATATAGACTGGGCAAACCAAATTAGCAATAATACTGTGGTGGATGAATTCCTGGAGTGTTCGCAAGATGTTTTTAGACCAGTACATCAAGGAACCAACTAGGGAACAGACTATCCCAGATTTGGTACAGTACAATGAGAAGGGGTTAATTAATAAGCTTGTTGTGTGGAGTCCTTTAGGGAAGAGTGACAATAAAATGATGGAATTCATCATTAGGATAGAAAATGAAACAGTCCAATCCAAGACTAGGGTCCTAAATCTACACAAAGGAAACTATAAAGGTAAGAGACATGAGTTGGTTATGACAGTTTGGAGAATATAATTAAAAGGCGTGACAATGGATAGGCAATAGCTAATATTTAAGCAATAACTGCATGCATTGCAACAGTTATACATTCCTTTCTAGTGGAAAAACACAACAGGAAAAATGGCTCAACCATGGCGAACAAAATAAATTAAGTACCAGATCCAAAGAGGAATCAGGGCAGCACAGTAGCACAGTGGTTAGCACTGCTGCCTCACAGCACCAGGGACCTGGGTTCGATTCCCGGCTTGGGTCACTGTCTGTGTGGAGTTTGCACATTCTCCCTGTGTCTGCGTGGGTTTCCTCCATGTACTCCGGTTTCCTCCCACAGTCCGAAAGGTGTGCTGGTTAGGTGGATTGGCCATGCTAAATTCTCCCTCAGTGTACCCGAACAGGCGCCAGAGTGTGGCAACTAGGGGATTTTCACAGTAACTTCATTGCAGTGTTAATGTAAGCCTACTTGCAACGAATAAATAAACTTTATTTTAAAGTTGCTCAAAAAAGTAGCAAGCAATTTAGAATTTAGCAAAGGAGGACCAAGTGGTTGATTAAGAGGGGAAAAATAGAGTATGAAAGTAAACTTGCAAGGAACATAAAGCGCGAACTGTCGATGTTTCTATTAGTCTAAAAATGAAAAGATTAGTTGAAGACAAGTGTAGATCCCTTACAGCCTGAATCAGGAGGAATTATAATACAGAGCAAAGAAATGGCAGGGCAATTAAACAACTACTGCAGTTTTGCATTAACAGAAGAAAACACAAATAACTTCCCAGAAATGCAAGGGAACCAAGGGTCTAGTGGGAAGGTGGAATTGAAGGAAATTACAATGAATAAGAATATAGTGCTGGAGAAATTAATGGGACTGAAAGCCGATAAATCCCCAGGGCTGGTAATCTACATCCCAGAGTACTAAAGGAGGTGAACATGGAAATAATAAATGTGTAGGTTGTCATCTTCCAAAATGCTGTAGATTCTGGAACGGTCCTGGCAGATTGGAGGTGGAAAATGTAACCCCACTATTTAAAAAAGAAGAGAGGGTGAAAACAGAGAATTACAGAGCAGTTAGCCTAAGATCAGTGACAGGGAAAATACTAGAGTCTATTATAAAGGATGCAATTTCAGGACATTTAGAAAATATCAACAAGATTAACCAAAGTCAACATGGATTTATAAAAGGGAAATCATGTTTGACAAACCTACTGGAGCTTTTTTGAGGATGTAACTCATAGGATAGATAAGGGTGAACCAGTGGATGTGGTTCTTGGATTTTCAGAAAGTTTTTGATAAAGTCCCACATAAGGAATTAGTGTAAAAAGTTGAAGCACTTGGGATTGGAGGTAATATATTGGCATGTATATGGCATAGAATTGGTGAGCAGACAGAAAACAGAGAGTAGGAATAAATGGGTCTTTTTCGGAGTGACAGATTATTACTTGAAAGGGTGTAAATTGAGAGAAGTGGAGACCTTGGTTTCCTCGTGCATCAGTCGCTAAAAGTAAGCGCACAGGTAGTAAAGAAGGCAAATGGTATGTTGGCTTTCATAGCAAGAGAATTTGAGTGTATGGATAGGGATGTTTTGCTGCAATTGTATAGGGTATTGGTGAGGCCACACCTGGAGTACTGTGTGCAGTTTTGGTGTCCTTATCCGAGGAAGGATGTCCTTGCTATAGAGGGAGTACAGCGAAGGTTTACCAGGCTGATTCCTGGGATGGCAGGTCTGTCATATGAGGAGAGACTAAGTCGGTGAGGATTGCACTCAATGGAGTTTAGAAGAGTGAGAGGGGATCTCATAGAAACTTATAAAGTTCTAACAGGGTTATACAGGGTGGATTCAGAAAGAATGTTCCCGATGGTGGGGGATCAGAACTAGGGGTCATAGTTTGAGGATAAGGGGTAAACCTTTTCAAACTGAGGTGAGGAGAAATTTCTTCACCCAGAGGGTGGTGAATGTGTGGAATTCACTAGCACAGAATGTAGTTGAGGCCAAAATATTGTCTGATTTCAAGAAGAAGCTAGATATAGCTCTTGAAGCTAAAGGGATCAAGGGATAAGGGGGAAAGGGGGGATCAGGATATTGAATTCGATGATCAGCCATGATCAAAATGAATGGTGGAGCAGGCTCAAAGGGCCGAATGGCCTCCTCCTGCTTCTAGTTACTATGTTTCTGTGACAAGCAGTGATTAATGGTGTACCGCAAGAATCGGTGAATTGAGTGGTGAGGAGGATGTAAAAAGGCTTCAAGGCAATTTAGACAAGTTGAGTGAGTTGGCAAATACATGGCATTTGCAGTATAACGTGGAAAATGTGAAGTTATTCACTTCAGCATAAGCACTGTTTCACTTAAAATCACACTTTTCAGAACTGTGATGATGTGATGAATTTCTCCACTTTTTAAAATTCTTTCATGTTAAGTCCTTGAAGCATTTGTTATGCATCCCTAATTACCCTTGGTAGGTAGCGAGCTACCTTCTTGAACCATTGCAGTCTCTGTACTGTAGGTTCACCCACAGTGCTGTCAGGGAGGGAGTTCCAGGATTTTACCCAGTGACAGTGAAGCAATAGATATAGATTCAGATCAGAATGGTGTGTGGCTTGAAGAGGAACTTGTAGATGTTGATGTCCCCTTACATCTGCTGTCCTTGTCCTGCGAGGTGCTAGTGGTCATGGGTTTGGAAGATCCAATCAAAGTCAGGTAGGTGCTAATAATGTAGCTGCACTGGAACAGCTTGGCTAGGGGTGTGGCTACTTTTGGAGCTGAAGTCTTCAGTATGATTTCAGGAAGTTGTCAGGGCTCATAGCCTTTGCAGCATCCAGTGCTTTCAGCATTCCTTTGTATCACATTGAATTGGCTGAAGACTTGCACCTTGATGCTGGCGACCTCAGAAGAAGGCCAAGATGGATCATCCACTCTGCACTTTTGGCTGAAGATTATTGCAAATATTTCAGCCTTTCTTCAGCCTTATCTCCTGCACTTGTGTGCTGGTTCCCCCATTATTGAGAATGGGGAGATTTGTGGAGCATCCTCCTGCTGTTTGTTATTTAATTGTCCACTTCCCTTTAATATTGAATGTGGCAGGACTGTAGAGCTTTGATCTGATCAGTTGGTTGGATTGCTTAGCTCTGTCTATTGCATGCAGCCTCTGTTCTTTGGCATACAAATAGTCTTGTGTTGTACCTTCACCAGGTTGGCACCTTATTTTAGGTAATCCTGGTACAAGCTGCACTCTTGTTCTCTTCATTGAACCAGAGCTGATCTTCTGGCTTGATGGCAATGGTAGAGTGAATGAAATATCAGGACATAAGGTTACAGATTGTGGGTGAGTACAATTCTGCTGCTGCTAATGGCCCACAGCACCTCATAGATGCTCAGTTTTGAGCTGTTGGAATTTATCCACGGTGCACGGTGGTAGTGTCACACAACACAATAGACAGTATCCTCAATGTGAAGTTGGAACTTTGTCTTCACAAGGATACTGGTTTGGTCACTCCTACCCATGCTGTCACGGACTGATGCTTCTGCCACAGGTCGATTGGTGAGAATGAGGTCAAAGAGGTTTTTCCCTCTGCCACAGACCCAGTCTATGTCCTTCAGAAATTGGCCAGCTCAGTCAGTAGTGCTACCAAGCCACTCTTGGTGAAGGACACTGAAGTCTCCCACCCAGAGTACATCTGTGTCCTTGCCAACCTTCGTGCGATTTCTAAGTGATGTTCAACATGGAGGTGTACTGATTCATGGGTTCTGGGATGGCAGTAAGTAGTGATCAGTAGGAGGTTTTCTTACTCTTGTTTGATCAGATGCCTTGAGATTTCAAAGGGTCGAGAGTTGATGTTGAGGACTCCCAGGGCAACTTCCTGCTGACTGTATACCACTATGCCAACACTCTGCTGGGTCTGTCCCGCTGGTGAAACAGGACATACCCACGGATGGTGATAGTGGTGTTTGGGACATTATCTGTAAGCTATGATTCCGTGACTACGATTACGTCAGGTTGTTGCTTGACTAGTCTGTGAGACAGCTCTCCCAATGTTGGTACAAGTCCCCAGATGTTAGAAAGGAGGACTTTGCATGGGTGACAAAGCTGGGTATGCCATTGTTGCTGCCACTCCTGATGTCATTGTCAGCTGGTCTGTCCACTATTATTCCTTTTTAGCTTCTCTGTCGTGCTTTGATACAACTGAGCGGGCATCTTAGAGGGCAGTGAAGAGCCCACCACATTATTCTGGGTGAAAAGTCATTTGGAGTCACAGGCTTCATTTGCTATTTTACAATCATTTGCACAAACCTAGCTAAGTGAGGTGTTAAACCTGTGTTTGTCAATCAGTGTGACCGCCTGACAGTTAGACAAAGAGAAAAAGAAGCAGAATGCAGAAGCAGCAGATGGGAACTGGCAGTGTGATTTCGTTCAACATATTACCTCATGTCTCAGAATCAAGAAGCTGCTTTTAATCATTTCTCTAAAAAACAATCAGATAAAAAGTAAATGTGAAACCCTTGCGTATAGGATATGAAATCTAAAAGTACTTGTGTCTATTATGTTTGCTCAGCTGAACAGTGAAGTGATTGATGCAGTTAAAAATTGCCCAGTACAAGGGCCACTGACAGATGAGTGCATGTCTCTGCAATGTCGCTCTGCTGCTTGGCTGGACTGAAAGCTGAAGGCAAATCCCTCTGTGGCCAAAACCAGCCAGTGGCTCAGTGACAGGTGTCATTCCAGTCAGTCCACACATCCCAGGCACTACACATGTCTATCATTTCACATGCATTATCTCCCCACACACACTTTATTTAAGGCATTAACTTATCTGGAATGTGTGTATGCCCTTGCCGAGTAAGCAGTGAGACAGTTACTCTCACACAAGGAACATTTAGCACTGATCTGCTTTAAAAGTCACATATATTTCCACTGGCTTCCATCACTGTCATGATATTTGTCTTTCTATTTCCAGATATATTTTCTTCCTTTTCTCTTTCCCTCAATTTAAATATTTATTGGTGGGGAGATAACTTATCTTGGGCCCTTGGAGGTGAAGTTCATGTGATCTCCCTGACTGCACAGTGCAGGTGCTGGGTCAGGACATGATTTGGTTATTTCATGACCTCTCCTGTGGTTGATTAAAATCACAACTTTCGGCGCCTCGACTCACACATAAATAATGTTGGGTGAGATCTCAAAGGGTACCTGGCCGCCACAACTCTGGCCTGAGCCAGAATCAACACCTTCGGCAAAGGAAACATTTAGAAGGTTAACAGTTGAATCGCTCACAGGTCTTATCGATGTTTGGAACAGGACGGATAATTGCCTGGCAACTATCACAAAGATCACAGTGCAATTTTCTAAATAACTATCATGTCAGAGTCAAAACTCTTCGTTAGCAGAGCAGCAGAAAGTGCAGCTTCATTGCCCATTCACAAGTCAAAAGCTAACTGAGTCGAAGTTTAAATTGGCAATTATTCTGCTTTAAGTTAGGACTCTCAGGTTTTGCTTTATTCTCAGCTCTAGGTAACAGCTTAGTCTTCTGTGAATGGAGCATGGACTTTAAAGTGTTCCCTCGTCTTTGTCCTCTGTCACTTCAGAGAACAATGGCAACAGGAACATGAGAACACCAATATCTGCAAGTTCCCCTCCATGTTACCCAGCACCCTGACTCGGTCAGGATCGCCGCTGTTCCTTCATTGTTGCTGGGTTAAAATCCTGGAACCCCGTCCTGAACAGCACTGTGTACTTACACACAGAGACTGCAGGAGAAGGCTCACTACATCCTTCTCAAGGCCAACTAGAAATGGACAATAAATCACAATCTTGCCAGCATCATCTCAAATAAATTAAGAAAAAATATCTCCTTAATCCTGAGATTCACTCAGTTTCTCTAAAGTTCCACACCATTGCATTTTCAGGTGGCAATATCACACACAAGGAAAATAAAAGCAAAATACTGCAGAGCTGGAGATTTGAAATAAAAACAGAAAGAACTGGAAGAACCTGGCAAATCTCGTGTCCAATAAAGAGTCAGATTGGACTCGAAATATTAACTCTATTTCTCTCTCCACAAATGCTTCAGGAACTGCTGATTCTTCCAGAACCTTCTGTTTTTACTTCACAAACTGTGATGTTACCTCACAAATTATTCATTTAAATGGTTTAATGACTCCATTAAAATAGCAGATTCCCAGGGAACTATTGACACTTGACTTATCAACTCAAAGTTTGAAGAAGTCTTTGGACATTGGGAGTACTCTTGAAAATAAAGTCACTCCCTATTGCTGCACACTGCCATTTACTGTCTGCAAGCTAAAATTCACTTCAACACAACACAAGTAAATTTTCCATTCCATGAGTGCTCCAAACAAAGGCAGCTTCTTGGCTCAATGCTTCAGCTTGAGATGTTTTCCTGAGCAGTTTTTTGTCAGTGGTGCTTTCCTATTGCCTTCCACTCTCAGTAGGATGAGGAGACGGGTCCTAAGTGTACTCCAGCCAGAACAGGAATTGAACCCATGCTGTCGCGTTATTTTCAACCATATATTAGTTATGTGAGTCAGCTGGGCAAACTCTCCTCTCCACCAGCCCTCCCCCAACAGCTAAATATAATCTTAAATAAAACAGAACTGGAAAAACATATCAGCTCAACAACACTTGATAAAGGAACCTAGGTTAACATTCTAATCTGAGCTCACTGCATATCGGAAGACAGACTAACATTGATATAGCACCTTTCGTTATCTCACAATGCCCCAAACCACTTCATAGTTAGTGAAGTGTCTCTGAAGTTTAGTCACAGTTGTAATGTCAGAAATATAGCAGGCAATTGCGCACAGCAATTTTCCACAAACAGCAATGTGAAAATGGTCGGTGATCTATTTTAGGTTTGAGTTGAGGAATACATTTTGATTCTCCTACTCTTCTTCCAAAGAACACTGCTGGGTCTTTTGCATCTGTTTGAAAGAGAAGGTGGTTTATCATCTCATTGGACTGAGGGCACC
The DNA here is from genome assembly GCF_964213995.1 of Mustelus asterias. Classification (NCBI taxonomy): domain Eukaryota; kingdom Metazoa; phylum Chordata; class Chondrichthyes; order Carcharhiniformes; family Triakidae; genus Mustelus; species Mustelus asterias. Next base: position 2,720,968 of record NC_135828.1, on the reverse strand, counting down.
ACTGACAGTGCAGCAGTCCTTCAGTACTGCATTGCAGTGTCAGTCTAAATGTTCGTGCTCAAGGTTCTGGAGTGGGAGTTGAGGTGAGCATGCTACTCACCGAGCCACAACTGATGATGCCATCAGTACTGCAACATTAATTTAACTAAGAATAACTCTGCGTGGGTCTTTCTCTCCCACCCTGTATCTCACCCTTCTTTTCAATCAACTCCAGGGTGTCTCAACGTGATCCGATCGATGACTGACTTCCTCAAAATTATACTCGACTTTGCTGATAATCAAATAGTTAAATATTGCACTTAAAAAGCACTTGTGGTCTGGATTGCACCTGCTCTAGAGATTCCATCCCATAATAGCATCGTCTGGTATTGTAGTTACGTGACTTTAGACTCATTGCCACTCTTTCCCCAATTCTCCTGCCCTCCCCCTCTCCTTCCAGTCTATATATGAAGGATGTGGGTGTACATGTGCTGTGGTATGTTAAGCCACAGGTAAAAATAAAACTCTTCCAGCACAACCAATTTTTCACTGTCCAGAAATAGTACATGGAGTGGGGAGGGAGCAATCCACATTGCTGCAAAGTCAGTTTAGGATCTTACTGAAAGAAAACCCCAACAAATCAGCTTGAAGATGAAAAAGACAGGTTCGTTGTCTTCATGGAAACATTGCCTTTGGAAGAGAAGCCCAGACAGCTGGGAGTTTATGCCAGACATCAGAAAGACAGTAATCCTTTCACCTCTCTGCATTACTCAGGAAGGGAACTGAGAAGGGAAAGAGAGAAGATGGGGGAGGGAGCGGGACTCAGGAAGAAGAGAGAAAGAGAATAGGGAGGAAAGGGGAAGGGAAGGAGATGGGGGCATGAATGTAGGGAGGTGGTGGAAGAAAGAGAGAGGGAGCTGGTGGAGGAGATGGGAGGCGGAGGGGTAATCCAGAGGTCCCACCTCTTAGTCTCTGCTAATGTTACATAAGAACATAAGAACTAGGAGCAGGAGTAGGCCATCTGGCCCCTCGAGCCCGCTCCGCCATTCAATAAGATCATGGCTGATCTTTTCGTGGACTCAGCTCCACTTACCCGCCCGCTCACCATAATTCCACAGATTCACAACCCTTTGTGTGAAGAAGTTCCTTCTCTCGTAGCCAGAGGATAAACGAGATCAAACTGAATTGATTTATCATTTGGTTCTAGGAGTTTCATACTCAGTATGAAATGTTAAACTGATTTCTATTCAGTTTCACAACCTGGTGAGGTAGAAGAATGGCATTCATTCTTTCAATTTAGATTTTTTTTGCATTCTTTGTTGTCCTTTGTCTGCCTTTCCATTATTCCAAAGCTCAGATAACAGGTGGACTGCCTGCTCTGAGCACTTGTTCAATGCTATTCCTCAGCCTATAATATCCATAAAAGCAGCCTGATTCACCTTCACTCTGAATCTGCTCCTCTATGATTTTAGCTCTCCACTTATGATCTTGCTCGATCTTTGCAGATGGGAGGCTTACGGGCACAAGATCACCTCCTGGCAGCTTGTGGTTTTGGTTGCTGCTGCAATGGGCACTGAGGTAACACATCACGTGAATCAATCATATCCGCAAATGTCAGTCTTTCAAACTCTTCACCACATCACATTCCTTTAATTATAATTATTCCCTCTCGCTACAACTCTTGGTGATTATTCATATATATTTTTTGAAAGAGACCTGTGCTGCTTTTATTTAAGTAAATCAGAAACTGAGCTTATTACTGACTTTGTGCCCAGCCTTGGATCAGTGTTCACCTGTCCTCATTGTCCTGGCCAATGTTTATCCCTCAGCCAACATCACTAAGGCTGTTTGTTAGAGCTTCCTGCGTGCACATTGGCTGCCCTGTTACTACAATCCTGCTTCATTGGTTCCAAAGTGCTTTCTGACATTCTGAAGTTGTGAAAGGCATTGTATAAATGCAAGTTATTTCTTCCTGATATTATAATAAAACAACACTGCTTCGAGGAACATGCATAGTTAACTCCTAAGGGAATGAAGCCATTGTGTTCTCACTGTCCTTAAAGGAAAGATCGAATTGGCTCCATTGTTAGTGAATAATAAGTGTTTTGTATGACATGTAACAACAGCATATAATATAGATAAGGCTCTGGTTTAACCCTTTGTGCTGGGATAGCAACGGGGCAACAATTATCCTCAGTATCAACCAAGGGACCTGCTTCTAGTTACTTATCTAGTAACCTTGCTGGAAGAGGCACAAGTGTAGATGATGGGTGTGCACAAGATCAGACTCGATGAAGATGCCCTTCATTTTCAAGGATTTTGCTAAAGCTCATTGTTGAAACACACACGTTAAACATGTCCCTTTAGACAAACTACCAGAGGGCTGACAACACAAAAACCTGTAACACCCATATCATAGCAAGAGGTAACTCCTTCAGGAAAGGGAGCGAAAGGGGTTAATTGGGCAGGAGGGCGATGGATGTGCAAGGGGAAACAATTGATGGGGTAATGACAGACCCATTGTTAGCCATGAGAACTATACTGGATTATTGTGACAAAAGATCTTTGGAGCTTTGTGTGTAAAGAACTTGTTGCTTTTTCCATTTCCTCAAACTTTCAACTGGTGACATTCCTGATCTACCCGATGTGGTGAAACTATTGGAAACATTTCCCCTACATTTAATGCGATATCAAGAACATTAAGTGGAATCTGACTAATATTGATGATTACATGTTTAAAAAAATTAACTCGTGAATACAAATACTCGTGAATATAACTTTGATTTATTTCCTTTCTGCTCCTTCCTCCAACAGAAAGTAAGCTATCCAACATCTAGATGCGAGTGTTGCCAACCATCTTTGGCTGGATCATCAGCAACTAGACTTGGGTTGTGTAAGATGTTTTCTCCAGATTTCTTTCCCCATTTTCTCCAGTAACTCATCTGGGTCAAGCAAGTGAAAGAAAGTGCAGAGATTTGGACTACTTGTTCCTGCTGGTCAGTATTTGAGTGTCCCGGTGTAGCAACAGGACCAACCCTTTCTCTGTCAAGATCACAATTGCAATACGATTCAATTCATTTTGTGAGATCCAGTTTGTACGGTTTCACAACAAAAAGGGATCATCTGGATCCTGAGGCAATCTGTGTTTCTATATTTACTTTCTGATATAAGGACTTTAATACAGCCAAGTCGGACTTTAAATAGCACTGATGAAAATGATTCACTTCCTCTGAAGAAAAAATGGATTTGTGTTTATTAAAGAAAATATATTTACAACATTTACTCCTGTCAGATTCTTCATCATGTTCTTTTGTTGATTAAGTAAGAAATTAAATGTCTGAATTGCAATTTGGGATTTGGGGTAACTTGGAGTATTCTGTAAAATAATCAGTTTGCGGCGTGTGGTCATTGAATAATGTCTGAAGCTTTTTTTAGTCCAACTATTGAACATTCAGCATTGATCCCATACCTGAAACTGTTTAAACCCAGAGCTGTGTGAGTCATTGCATAGTTAATGCATGAGAGCTTGTTTAGGACTGAGATAGTACCATATGTCACAAGCTTGTGCTGAGAGTTTAACTAAATATAGTTCTGGTTATATGGTTCTATAATGTTGATTTGAACATGTGTATTTCATGGATCTAGGCTACACACAAAGAATAACTTTCACCTTCTCAACCTGGGCAACAGCCTGGTGGAGTGAATCGACTGCTCTTTGTGGAACCCACCCAGTGCGATTCTATTGATTTCAATGGGTTGAGAATCAAGAGGATTGCACAAGGAGTGGATGATCGGATCACCTCCTGGACAGTGAAGGTGGAGACTGGCTTCATGGTTTAACAGAAATGTTACGCTTACTTTTTAGTTCCAGTTGCTGAACAGTTTGTATACTTTGTTAGAAGTGAGGTTGAGCTCTGTGTTCAGGATCCGATAGATTTGTACAGTCACTATTGCTGGAACATCAGTGCCACATTCACGTCTTGGTAAAACATTTGAATGAAATGATGAAGATGATTCCAGAAATGACTAGCTTTAGTCACAAAGATGAACCAAAGAGTCATGACGCCACAAAAAGAAGCCATTCAGTCATGACTACCATAAAGGAAAAACTGGTAGAGCGGCTCATAATTGGAACCAAAAATATTGATTAAATAAATAAGGATAAGCTACTCGCATTGGTCAGTAACTTTGTGAACTTGAGGTTATTACTAAAATTGTTAAAAGAGATGTTAGGAGTATTTTTATGTATCAGGTTGTTGTGACAAGGGATATCCTGCCAGACAGAGCAGGGAAAGAGATTCCAGAATCATTTTCAAAAGGAAAATACACAAACATTTGAAAGCTTTTTAAAAGAATAGCAGAAGGACCAGAAAATGGGAACCAAGTGGATCGCTTTTTCACAGTGTTTAGTACAGGAATGAAGAGTTGAATAGCTTCTTTCTATGCTGCAAAGTTTGATGTGGCCAGGCATAAGATAAAATGAAATAAAATGGTTCATTGTCACGGTAAGTATGTCCTTAGTATGGTCTGATGAACAATGGGTCTTACAGCTCCTTCCCCATAAATGGGGAGATGAGGAGTATTTGCTTTATACAGCAGGTTATTATAGCCCGGAATGCATAAGACCATAAGACATAGGAGCGGAAGTAAGGCCATTCGGCCCATCGAGTCCACTCCACCATTCAATCATGGTTGATTTCAACTCCATTTACCCGCTCTCTCCCCATAGCCCTTAATTCCTCGAGAAATCAAGAATTTATCAATTTCTGTCTTGAAGACGCTCAACGTCTCAGCCTCCACAGCCCTCTGTGGCAATGAATTCCACAGACCTACCACTCTCTGGCTGAAGAAATTTCTCCTCATCTCTGTTCTAAAGTGACTCCCTTTTATTCTAAGGCTGTGCCCCCGCGTCCTAGTCTCCCCTGCTAATGGAAACAACTTCCCTACGTCCATCCTATCTAAGCCGTTCATTATCTTGTAAGTTTCTATTAGATCTCCCCTCAACCTCCTAAACGCCAATGAATATAATTCCACGATCCTCAGACGTTCATCGTATGTCAGGCCTACCATTCCTGGGATCATCCGTGTGAATCTCCGCTGGACCCGCTCCAGTGCCAGTATGTCCTTCCTGAGGTGTGGGGCCCAAAATTGCTCACAGTACTCCAAATGGGGCCTAACCAGTGCTTTATAAAGCCTCAGAAGTACATCCCTGCTTTTGTATTCCAAGCCTCTTGAGATAAATGACAACATAAATGCACTGCCTAAAAAGACAGTAAAACCAGATTCATTAATAGTTTTCAAAAGAGAAGTAGATAAATACTTGATGGGGAAAATTTGCAGGGCTATGGGAGAAGGAGCGATGGATAGCTCTTTTAAACAACCAGCATAGGATACGTGTGTCACTGGCAAGGCCAGCATTTATTGCTCATCCTAATTGCCCTTGAGAAGGTGGTGGTGAGCCGCCTTCTTGAACCACTGCAGGCCCTGTGGTGTAGGTACACCCACAGTGCTGTTTGGGAGGGAGTTCCAGGATTTTGACCCAGCGACAGTGAAGGAATGGCAATATATTTCCAAGTCAAGGTGGTGAGTGACTTGAAGGGGAACTTCCAGGTGGTGGTGTTCCCATGTGTCTGCTGCCCTTGTCTTTCTTAGATGGTAGCACTGTGAGTTTGGAAGGTGCTGCTTGTGGAGCCTTGATGAGTTGCTGCAATGCATCTTATACATGATGCACACGGCTGCCACTGAGCATTGGTGGTGGAGGGAGCGAATGTTTGTGGAAGAGATGCCAATCAAGTGGGTTGCTTGAATGAATGGCCACTTTCTGGGTTGCATTATTCCATGAAATATGCATCAGTAAGAAGTGTCACAACTCCAGGTTAAAATTCAACAGGTTTATTTGGAATCACGAGCTTTTGGAGCGCTGTTCCTTCTTCAGGTGAGTGGTCACTCACTTACCTGATGAAGGAGCAACGCTCCGAAAGCTCATGTTTCCAAATAAACCTGTTGGACTTAAACCTGGTGTTGTGAGACTTCTTACTGTGCCCACCCCAGTCCAACGCCGGCATCTCCACAACATGAAAGATGTATCACGAGCTTAAAATATTGAATCAGGAAATGCGAAGAAGGTCTTGCCACAGAATGCTGGATACTGAGAGAGCTTTCTGGTAAAGACTTCATGGTTGTACTATCTCATTGCAACAAATCCTATGCCACTTTTACCACAGCTTTTTGTGCAAAGAACGATTCTTCAGATCCTGCAGTGATGTGTTAGCAATATACTCGAGCCTGCATCCACCACAGAACACTATAGTCTAAGCCAGCTGGCATCATTACAGACCAAGCACCAAACACACAGTTACTCTTACATGCAGTGTTTAAACAGCCCTTCACTTCCCCATAACCACATCTGGATGTCTCAAATCCAAATCCTTTGTAGAACATCCAGCAGAAGAAGGGATTATTTCCTGTCTATGGGTTGAGTGAAAGTGATCTCCCAACAAAATATATATAACAATGTCCCCTTTTAATTACATTGTGGAAAGTAAATCTTTGTAATGAACTCAACGGACAATATTTTACACATAAAACAGGAAGTAGGACAATATTTTAGAAAATAATAAAATACTAGTACTCAGAAAAAAACTTCTTCAATGTATTCTTTCTGTGACTTTACACTAAATTTGCAAGTGGGTCTTCTCCCTCACTGACCCAGTAGTACTAAGACCCCAAAATGCCAGACCTGCTGAGATCACCGAACACAGCCCAGACATCGACTTGACTGGAGCATTCCGACTCTGTATTTCTCAGCCTTTCATTGTCTCAGCAGCTGGAGATATTTTCCATGTTAGGAAGTAGAGATAGTTTAAATAATTTATGTTTGCATTGTGGGTGTTAGGAATAAGATATAAGTTTAAGTTTCAGTTGAATTTGTGTTTTTGCAGTTGTGTGCTAAGGAAGGGTTAAAACTTTAGTTTAGCTTCATGTTAAACAAAGGTGCCTGCATGTCTCTAGGTTTTAGTTTCACTTTAAACTTCGCCTGCATTGTAATTGAGGATTTATGACATAAAAGCAATAACAGACTTCTAAAAAAATTAAATTATTGCTTAGCAAGCAGAGGCCCAAACTAAAAGCAGAAACAGTTAAGAGTTCAGTTGGAACCAGGTAACCCAGAAGAGAGCAGCACTCCCAGAAACTGCCAGTGCAGGCAGGATAATAGAGTAAGAGGCAGGCAGCAATTCCCAAAAGTCAAAGAACAGAAATTTCCAGAAACCAAGGCGTGAGGAGTCGCAGGAAGACTGGAGTCAAAGCGACAAAGGTACTGTTCAATGACGTTAAAGAAAGGGACAGAGAGAGGCTCACAGTATTTACTTATTAGTGTCACAAGTAGGCTGACATTAACATGTGATGAATTTACTGCAAAAATCCCCGAGTCACCACACTCCGGTGACTTGGTCCGGATGCACTGAAGGACAATTTAGCATGGCCAATGCACCTAACCAGCACGTCTTTCAGACTGTGTGAGGAAACCAGAGCACCCGGAGGAAACCCAGGCAGACTCCACACAGACCCAAGGCAGGAATCGAACCCAGGTCTCTGGGGCTGTGAGGCGGCAGTGCTAACCACTTTGCCACCATGCCACAGAGCTGCAAGGTTCAGACCTGTAGAAGTCAGCTAGCGAAAAGCCAGACATTGTGGTGACCCTAAGATTGGTGACTCCTTAATACAGCCTTTGAAACAGTGTTCTGTTGGCATAGTTGGGTACCTGTGAGATTGTGTGCAAGCTTGAATACATATGGTGTTCCAGGGCAGTGCAATACTGAAAGAGGTTATTCTTTATAAATCTGTAAATACCTGTCAAGGTACAGCTAGGATGAAGGAGTGGTGTATTATAATTAATAATTTCTTGTTTAATAAATATTTTGTTATTTTATTAAAGGTTAATCAGCCATCCTGTGAGTCTGTTCATCTACATCCCAAAACAAAAATTAAAAATTACAGTCTATTGAGCCAGGGTTTACTCCAGGATCTGACTGTGCAGTAGTGACATCAGCTGGGATCGTAACATCCACCACACCTTTTAAACACTCTAAGCCAACTCAGGTCAGATACTTCAAGTTTAGTTGCAGAAAAGTACTCTGTTCCAATTATGTGTCTTATTCCGAATCTGTGAAAAGTTCTGAAGTTTTCTATTTCCCACACCAACTAACTTTAATCTCACCAAGTGAAATCAGTTGGTAAGGACAACAGTTTTCAAACTTCATTTTGTGCATCGGACCTTCTGAAAATATTGGCACACTCCCAGGAACCTTCTTTGAAGTCCCAAAAGGAAATCAATAACATAATTTTCACTGGTATGTCTTAAGTCAAACGAGCTGAAATACGGCACCTCACTGGGCCTGGCAAAGTGGTGCGAGGTACTCAGGCATTTTGAACATAAGAAAATAAAAAGATAAGAAATAGGAGCAGAAGTAGACCATTCGCTCGAGGTGCCTGCTTTCTGATTCAATAATATCATGGCAAATTGTTTACCTCAACTCTACTTTCCTTCCCTATCCCCATTCCTTTAGATTCCTTTAGTGCTCAAAAACCTGTCGAGATCTGTCTTGAATTTACTCAGTAACCGGATGTCCATACCTCCCTGTAGTAGATAATTCAAAAAGTTCACAACCAATTGAGTTAAGAAATACCTCCTCACCCCAGAACCAAATGGCTGACCGCTTATTCTGAGAATGTGACCCAAGCACTGGACTCTAGAGTGTTAGAATGTAACCGGTGACAACTTTGTATTGGAGGTAATGTGACCAATGGGAACAAGATGTAAGGGTCAGCTGACCCAGTAAACCATGGAACCAATTACAGAGTGATGTAATAGTCAGCTGACCAGCTGATTCACTATAAAAAAGGAACTATGTAGAATTGTGGAGAGTTTGGAGTGGCCCAGGACGAGGCCCCAAGTTTGGAGTAATGCAGTTTCTTTATTAAACCCTTTCTTTGATTTATAAGTTGGAGAAAGTTTTGTTGTATTTTCATTTGCTGCATTTTGAAGGGTTCCTTCTGAAGAAACATGGAGCACCAATCATGCAAAACATCCTCCCAACATCTACCTGATCAAGTTCTTAACAATGCTATATGTTTCAATGAGACCACCCCTGATGCTTCTAAATTGCATGGAATATATATTCAATCTCTTTTCTTGGACAATCTCCTCAATTCAGGAATCTGTCCAGTGAACCTGCATCCCACTCCTTTGCAGGCAAGTGTGTCCTTTATCTGCTCAGGAGAGAGGGTTTTGCTGAGACCACATCTGGACTACTGTGTGTAGTTTTGATCTCCACTTTTAAGAAAGAATATACTTGCACTGAAGGTAGTACAGCGGAGGTTCACTTGATTGATCTCTTGGATCAGTGGGTTGTCCTGTTTTGAGAGGCTTATATTCTGTGGAATTTGGAAGAATGAGAGGTGATCTCACTGAAACCTACAAACTGTGACGGGCTTTGATAGGGTAGACACTGAGAAATTGTTTCTACTTGTTGGTGAACCTAAAACACAAGGTCACTGCATCAGGATAAGGGGCTAATCATTTAGGACAGAGATGAGGAGAAATTGCTTCACTCAAAGAGTTGTGAATCTTTGGAATACTCTAAGACAGACGATTATGGATGCTCCATTGTTGGTTACATTTCAGGCTGGGATAGACAGATTTTTAGTCCCTCCGGGCTATGGGGAGTGGGTGTGAAAATGGAGTTGAAGCAAAAATTCAGTCACAGTCGTATTGTATGGTAGAGCAGCCTCGATGGACAAATTGGCCTATTCTTGCTCCTTTTTCTTGTATTCCTATAAGATTAAAACTGTAGACAGCATTTCAGGTGTATTTTCACCATGGTCCTACACAAAGGCAATAAGAATTCTTTCGTCTTGTACTCCAAACCCTCTGTAATGAAGACTAACATACGATTTGTCGACCTAATTGCTTGCTGTACCTATTTATTAATTTTCTGTAATTCATGGCCATAACACCCAGGTCCCTCTGAGTACCAACATTTCCTATTGTGACCCTCTGCTGTACTGAAACATTCCCCTCAACGTGACAGCAAGGACAGGTGTCCACAAAGTAACCTTCAAAATATCCAGCACTGCCAACCAGCAGTAGCACAAATCCGGAGCTGACAACAGATACACAAAAATACCAACAGTGACCTCACAGCTTTCATATCTGTGGCACTTTGCACGATGCCCTTTAATTTCTGTACTTCCCAGGTAATATAGGTTTGAAAACTGGCACACATGACCTCATACCAATGATTGCAATTTAATTTAGAATTCGCTTTATAGCATTTGTCTGATACTGTAGCTAGATTTCTGATCAGACAGTCGGTTTTTCAATCACTTGGAATCAAGAGATAAGGAGAGTGGGCAGGGAAATGGAGTTGAGGCAGAGGATTGGTATACTGTTACATGCTCACAGGCTTAGTCAGGAATACAAGAGGTATTTATTAATTTGGAAAAACTGTACAGAGGCCAGCACCCCACCAGCTGCCCTGGAGCACCCTACCAGCTGCTCCAGTCCGTATATGCCTTCTCGATGTTTTCTGCCTAAGAGAGAACTCCGCCCCCTGGTATGATTACCCACTCTCGGTCCCATTCGGCCCCCCCCAAGCCAGGTGACCTTCTTCTGCTATGTTGCTCTTAAAGGGACAATCGCCACAATGAGCCATGATCAGAATGAATGGCAGAGTAGGTTAGATGGACCATATAGTTTATGCACTCTCTTATTTCTTATGTTGCACCAAAGGATTCATATTTTCATGACAAGTTCCAGTGTCATATCAATCAACAAGGCTGCACATTTCACTGATTATAAACTCACTGGAAAAACAAGGGCACTTCTTCCTGAATTATATGATAGAACAACCTCTCAGTTCGTCCTAATTTTAAACAAAATAAGGTTAGAATTTCTGTTTTTGCTGAACTAACCTGCATCTCAAATCAAGCCTCCATTTCTGAATTTCTTCAAATTACGTTAAATTAAGGCTACGGTTTCCATTGTTCCATTGCCTAAGGCCAGGTACCAGGTTGCCTTAACTCCACCCCCAAAACAAGACTGCAGCTTTCCTAAACCATCAACCAACTTTTATAAAAGAGATAAATGAATCTGTTGCATGAAATGTTTCCATAGATACAATAGGTCTATTTAGTCAACACACACCACTCTCAAATGTACTCCATATGATGTGAAGCTGTAACTTCATTCAGTTGTGTTTCTATCGTTTTTTCTAACCCTAAATGTACACTGGCCAAAAGATTGCTACAATCCCATTGCAACATTACAAATCCTGCTGAGAATTTTTTCACCAATTTTCTCTGAAAATGTTTTCCTGATCATAGCCCCTTCCCCCACTCCTTCTTTGTCTCTCTTTGTCTCTATAACTGTGTCCCCCTCTGCTACTTGTATCTCCCTCTGAAAATGATGAAGTTTCCTCACAATCCCAGTCCCATTCTAACTCAAAGGCAATGTTGCTCTGCTCCTTGTAGCTAACCCTGACACAGCGTGATAGTTTCTGCCATTCATATTACAACTTTGTCAGTGCTTAGTTTAATTTAGTAGTCCTGGCCAATATTTATCACTGATTCAACATCACACAACCGGATGATCTGACCATATTCATGCTTGTTGGAGCTTGCTCTGTGTAAATTGGCTGCCTGTTTCCTCCATTACAACAGAGGCTACACTACAGAAGTACTTCCCTAAGCCTAAAGTGCTTTGGGACATGCAGTTTTATTTTTATTCTCTCGTGGGACGTGGGTGTCACTGGCAAGGCTAGTATTTGTCAGCCATCCCTAATCGGCCAGATTGCCTTGGATCTAGAGGCTTTTGTAGGCCAGATCAAGTAGAGAATAGTCTGTCAAGTGCAGATTTATTTTCCAGCAGCTGCCACGGCAGGATTTGAGCCTACGTTCCCTAAATCTGGGTCTGTGGATTACTAGTCCAGTGACATTACCACTATGCCACTCTCTCCCCATAGCTGTTGTAAAAGGTGCCGTTTAAATGCAAATATTTATCTTCTTTTAATTTTATTTTTTAACTTTAATTTTAAGTTGTGACAATATGTCATTGAGTTATACGTTGACAATTAGACAGTATTGGTCAAGGAGATCCGAATTTAGAAATGCAACAACATTGGCGTAGAATTGAAATTGTTTTCACAAGTTTGTCAGTTATTTCCAAAATTTGCCAGTGTATCTGTAACCAAGACAGCTTACTTTGTAGACCTGAAAGGACAGTGGTTTTGACACAATGGTCTGGGTCCTGAAGTATTTCTACAAATAAATTGTTATACTTTTGAAGGATAAGCTTGCAGATCACAAAGGTACAAACAGAGTTTTATTAGAGAGGTGTTTACTCTACAGGCTATTGGGGTGCTGGTTAGGTCCATTGGCCAGGCTAAATTCTCCCTCAGTGTACCCGAACAGGTGCCGGAGTGTGGCGACTAGGGGATTTTCACAGTAACTTCATTGCAGTAACTTCATTGGCGGCACGGTAGCACAGTGGTTAGGGCGGCACGGTAGCACAGTGGTTAGCACTGCTGCTTCACAGCTCCAGGGACCTGGGTTCGATTCCCAGCTTGGGTCACTGTCTGTGTGGAGTTTGCACATTCTCCTTGTGTCTGCGTGGGTTTCCTCCGGGTGCTCCGGTTTCCTCCCACAGTCCAAAGATGTGCGGGTTAGGTTGATTGGCCATGCTAAAATTGCCCTTAGTGTCCTGGGATGCGTAGGTTAGAGGGATTAGTGGGTAAATATGTAGGGATAAGGGAGTAGGGCCAGGGTGGGATTGTGGTTGGTGCAGACTCGATGGGCCAAATGGCCTCTTTCTGTGCTGTAGGGTTTCTAAGATTCTAAGTGTTAATGCAAGCCTACTTGTGATACTATTAAATAAACTTTAACTTTAAGGTAGAGCGCCCATGTAAATGGCCAATGATGTCATCAGGACATCACGTGATTGGTCCCTTAAAGTACCTTCATATATATAACACTTGCCTCCTGCTTTACATCAGAGTTTCCTGCAACTAAATACAATATAACGTTAACAATCAAAATTCTCAATATGAACAATTAATAAACAGTCATTAGGTTAGCTGTTTTGGAGAATGTTGATTTCTGGGTGGTTGTTGGTGAACCTCAGACGTCTGCTTTTTCATGTTGACTGCAACCTCTTCTGCTTTTGGCTTAGTTTGGACGTTGTCCATGGTTATCTTCACCGCAGTCAACATAGTGTTCGGAGATTGACTCAGTGTTGAATTGTTCTCAACTGAGATACCGTCTTCCCCGATTGTTTCGAGTATTGTCAGGTTCTCAGGAGAGTCCATCAACATTCCTATGGAGATTTGACATATGATATTTTATCTTATGTATGCTGACAATAGCCATGCCCATCTCTGAATCCGGCTTGCTGCCACAGATGGAATCCCAGCATGAGGACAAATATTGTTATCAGTGGTCGATGATCCGTTAATGAGGTAAATTTCCTGCCATATAGTTATTGGTAGAAATATTTGATTCCGAAAATGATTCCAAGACCTTCTTTCTCTATCTGTATATAGTTTGTTTCTGCTTTGCTCAAGAATTTTGATGCAAAAGCTATTGGCTTCACTTCATCATTGGGCATTCTGTGAGAAACCACCAGCTCCACGCACGTCACACGCCAGTTGCAAAGGTAAATTTGGATCAAAGTTTGTCAATACTTCTGACTTTAGTAGCACTTCTTGAGTTTGTACAAACGCTTTCTCACACTGATCCACATATTTCCATTTCCTGTTTTGACACAATGGCTGGAATTTTACTGTCCCGTCCGTCACAGGAATCGGAGTGGGCGAAGGCTGGAACATGGAAAAGTCTGTTGACCTCGGGCGGGATTTTACGGTTTTGGGATGAATGGGGCCATAAAATCCCGCCCACTAGGTTGTGGAAAGGCTTCAGGATGGTCACTACATCAGAGACAAACCTTCCAGAATAGGTTAATAAACTCAAAAAAGAACAAAGTTGATTGAGGTTTTGAGATGCAGGGGCCCCAGTAATGCTTTGAATTTTGAAGACGATTTGTGCAGTCCCTTTGTGTCTGTGACACGATCCAGATATTCAATAGAAGATTTGAAAAATTTACATATATCTTTCCGTACTCTTAATTCATAATCTTCTAGTCTCTGGAGTGTGGCATCTAGGTTGTGGAAATATTCTTCCTCATTCTTTCCACTAAGATATCCAAGTAATACAGGACTCCTTCTAATCCACTTGGATCACATTGGAACAACCCAGGTGTGGACATGATGCCAAATGGAAACCCTTTATACCTGAATAGTCCTTTGTGTGTCACAAATCTCATGTATTGCTGTGAATCTGAATCCACAGTCATCTGAAGATAAGCTTGACTAAGGTCAATTTTTCTGAAGTGTTGGTCTCCAGTCAACCTGGGAATAAATCATCAATCAGGGGCAGAGGGCACTGCTCTGCACACAGTACCGGATTGATAGTGACCTTCAAATCACTACAAATGTGTCCCGATCCATCTAACTTCGTCACGGGTACTATCGGCATGGCCCAATCACTGACATTCATCAGTTTGAAGACTCCCATCTTGACCAGCGTTCTAATTCTGCTTCCACCTTAGGCCTGATTGCGTATGGCACTGACCTAGCCTTCAAATATCTTGCTTGACTGTTGTCCTTAATCTTTAACTTGACTGAGATCTCTATCATGTTTCCCTGCTCCCCATTAAAGACAATGGCATGTTTCTTTAAAGTTTTTTGTTTTAGCTTTCCCACTCTTCTTTTTTCAAACAAGATACCTCCGAGGTCAGCCTGTTTCCTTCCGAGTTTTACAACATTACCAGCTCTAAACTTATTGTTGCAGGGTACTTGCAACTCATAATGCTCCCTGCACTGCTCCAGATCTTTCCGAATGGAGCACGTGGCGAGCTTCTTTTCAATGTTGTTTCTCTGAGATCTTTGTTTAAATTTTGGTTCCTTCAATGTCTGCCCCTGTTGTTCGGCATCCGTCAGTCACCAGCTTTGATGCAGCGCTGTTTTTTAACTTCTTAAGTCTTTCTGGATATCTGCAGCGTGGACCAACAACTTTTTCTCTTGTTCCACCAGATTTCTGCAATTCTTTTTCCGGTGTGCGCAGTGTGGATCACCCACCTTGTCGCCAGTTTTCTTTATGGTATTTCTGAAGGATTAAATTGCAGACCACAAAGCTGCAAACTAACAAGAGCTGTTAGGATAGACTGCCCATTTGCCCATGCAAATGGCCGCTGACATCATCAGGACGTCATGTGATCAGTCCTTTAAAGTGCTCTCATTCCAACTAGGAACAATGCGAATGCACAATTGTCACCTCATAACTTGTCACAATCTCCCATTTGGCATTAGTGAGTTCACTCCAAGTGTCAGCTCAGATTCCAATGTTGGCACAATTGCAGCAAACTATTTTATCATCAATCACAATTCCAGGCCAGGAGGGCAAAGAATCCAGTCATTTTAGAATCACAGAATGATACAGAAAGAGGCCATTCAGTCCATTGTGCCTGTGCTGTCTATGTGAATGAATATGTGTTTGTCCGAGCATTAAAGCAAATACCGATCTGAATAATGGAATCAGAAATGATTTGGGATTTGCCAGTTGGGATGAGTACATACATTTATATCTACATCCAATAGTCCGAACCATTATTTTTCTGGCAAAAACAATGGTTCATTCAGTGAGAAAATTGACATATTTTGTAACTATGAATGATGGTTGTGAACCATTCTCTTTGCTTTCTGACCTTGAGTTAACTTGACCTATCCCGAGAGACAGAAGCCTAGCAATCACCAAGTTACAGAGATTTACAACAATAATAATAACTCGGGGTCCAAAGGAAGGACTTGCATTTCTACAGTGCCTTTCACATCCTCAGGGTGTCTTAACAGTGACTTACAACCAATGAAATGCGTTTTGAAGTGTTGTCACTGTTATAATGTACTGTCCATTATCTTAAGTAGATGGAAAAACACCGACAGGTTTGTAATGTAGGAATTTAGGAGCAATTAAAACATTTTGTTTCATTATATTCCAGAATTTTCAATCAGCTCAGAAAAGAATTGATGGTGACTCTGTCTTTTGGAACCTGAATTTGTTCATGTTATGAGCTCCAGTTCTGGCTGCAAGGACAGTTTAACTCAATGGGGTGAATAGTTTGATTCAATCTGACATTGACTCATATCCACACCATCTTCTCCCCCTCACCAAGTATGTGAGCATTCCTCCATTAATCACCAAACACATGATCAGTGCAAGAGAAGGTTTTCATTGAAATATATCCAAAAGGAATTTACTGCAATCAATTGCCCAAGCTCTGTAATCATGGGTAAAAAGGGTTAAAAAAAACTGAGCTTGAAATGGACAGGAACAGTTTGGAGATTAATCTGTCTGAGCCATGGATATCACCAGCAGTGTAAAACGATCTGGTGTTTGTGAATCCTGACTCTATCCTACTCTTAGAAACCCTGCTGTTTGCACTCCACACTGTTCAATATTAAACTTAGTTTATCTACAAATTTCCAAACGTTTGACTCTCCATTTTTTTACCCCAGGAACCTCGAGATCAAGTTGGGGAAACTTTAAACCAATTGAACAAGACCTGGGTCAATTCTGTTTCAGACTGGAACATGCACAGTGATCAGGACAAATTAACACCTGAGAATTAGAGTACGCAAGGCCAGACATTGACTCTTGCTGTTCATTTTCCCCAGGAGAGTTCCACCATGTGGGTCTCTGGAGTTTCTCTCTGATTGAGGTCTCACTCTTTGGGGAGTCTAAGTATGGGGCCTAGGTGGTCTCTTTCTGGGGGTGTTTTAGGTCATTGTTTGAGCGCTCTCTCTCTTTCTCTGGGCTCTCTCCATTTGGGGTCTCTCACTGGGGTCTCATGCTGATTGAGGTCTCTCTGTGGGGGGGGGGGTCTGGGTGGTCTCTTTCTGGGAGTGTTTGGGGTCATTGATTGAGCTCTCTCTCTCTCTCTGGGCTCTCTTTCTCTGAGGGTCTCTCTTCAGTTGGGATCTTTCTCTCTCTCTCTGGGCTCTCTCTCTCTGAGGGTCTCTGCGAGTTTCTGGAGATCTCTCTCTGGCTGGGCTTTCAGTGATCGCAGTGCTCCCCTACCTTAGAGACTTGCAGAGGGTTGTGTTGCTGGGATCCTCCCTGAAGCCTGAAGCCCCAGGGCGCTCCACCAGCGAGGGTGACGAGCGCCTCTTTAGTGGTCCCCATCGCCTCTCCTGCTGCCCTTCAGCAAACTGGGGGTCCCTGAGAGTTTTCCATCGCCCTGATCCTCGCCATTATTCACTTCAGGCTCCGAGCTGGCTGCTTGCTGACTCTGGGAGACACTCGGCTGCAGTCTCCTGTGTGACTGTGCAGCAATGCAGGAGCTAACACCAGGGACTCGATCCTGTCTTGGTCGAAAGCCAGACTCCAACACATGTTGCGTCAATCTCAGAGCAGCGCTATGGAAATATCTGAAAGGTAACTGCGAATGGGTGCCCCAGACTTGAAAGAAAGCGGACAAAAAACTCTTCTGGGTCCTGTTTATCATGTCAGAACCAAGAGCAATAAGATCATTTGCAAAGGCACATGTCTGGGCTGTGCCATCAGTAGAGACAGTGTGCCCAGCTCTGTCTCCCAGCTGAATGTTACAGTTTGAAGATATCACAGAGTTTTGGGCTGTTGATTTGTGTTTACCCCAGTCCAACGCCGGCATCTCCACATCATGATTTGTGAAGGAACAGTGCTGATCGCTGACTGATCATGTTCAAGATTTTATATTAATTTGAAATTGGCTTTGGTAATAACATTTATTTCTCGCACTCCCTGCGAGTCCTGACTACCAAAGGCTATAACAACGGACAGAAATGCATTCATTAGTAACCTGCTGCATGCACATTACTGCTGCACAGCATTTACAGAAAACATTTTTGATTTTTGGAAACCTCTTTTGGAAACTAAAATAAAACGGCATCTCTGACAGTGCAGCGCTCCCTCAGTACTGACCCTCTGACAGTGCGGCACTCCCTCAGCACTGACCCTCTGACAGTGCGGCACTCCCTCAGCACTGACCCTCTGACAGTGCGGCACTCCCTCAGCACTGACCCTCTGACAGTGCAGCACTCCCTCAGCACTGACCCTCTGACAGTACGGCACTCCCTCAGCACTGACCCTCTGACAGTGCGGCACTCCCTCAGTACTGGCACTGAAGTGTCAGCCTGGCTTTTTGTGCCCAAGCCTTTTGGCCTTCTGAGTCAGAGGTGAGAGTGTTAGTATTACCCCGGGGACCCGGGTTCGATTCCTGGCTTGGGTCACTGTGTGGACTTTGCACATTCTCCCCGTGTCTGCGTGGGTTTCCTCTGGGTGTGCCGAGTTCCTCCCACAGTCCAAAGATGTGCGGGTTAGGTGGATCGGCAATGCTAAATTGCCCCTTAGTGTCAGGGTGACTAGCTAGGGTAAATGCATGGGGTTGTGGGGATGGGGCCTGGGTGGGATTGTGGTTGGTGTAGACTTGATGGGCCGAACGGCCTCTTTCTGCACTGTGGGATTCTATGATTCACAGTTGACACTTCCGAAACACAGAGATGATGAGGAGGGTCATGCTAATTATTTTTTATTCAATCGTGGGACATGGTGTCGCTGGGTGGCCAGTATTTATCATCCATTCCTCGTTGCCCTTGAGAAATTGCCTATTGAAACGTTGCAGTCTCATGTTGAAAGCTCCAACATGTGAACCATTTACAAGCCCCCAGTTGTAAATATTGAGTTCTTATTTCTACTGTTCAGAAGAGAAATTTCACACAGTTCATAAAGGGCAGAATCCTCCACAACCCCCTCTCCTCAAACTATCAACCAGAAGGACAAGAACAGCAATGTCATGGGAACCATCATTTCATTCCTCTCCAAGCTTTATAACATCATGATATACTGGGATATCATGTGGGGAGGGGCGTTAACCATACTGGCCAAGGGGGTTTCATAGACTCTGACAACCCACTACAATGATGGGGACGCCACTAACACCACTCGGACCTGAATACCCTGTTATACATCAAGCCACAACTTTGAACACGAGCTCCCTTCTCCATGACAATTCAACAGGGGGAGGAGGGTATTAATACTGAGGCAAAGACTCCATTGTGAGTTCTTTAATCTTTCACAAGGAATGCCATTCACCTGCAGCAAATTCCAAACCTTGACTCAGCTCCCTCTTGTCATCTAAAATAAGCAAAATACTGCGGATGCTGGAATCTGAAACAAATACAGACTTCTGGAAAATTTCAGCAGGTCTGGCAGCTGTGTGCAGTGCTGACTGCTGGTCCTCATGTCCCAGGGTGTTTCCACTGGATCTGTGTCTGAATTAATGAACAGTTGATGAAATTACTGATGCTTCCACACCTTTAGATCTCCATATTCTCATCCTCTTTTCTGATATCATGGAATCAGTGAATCCTCATAGTGCAGAAGGAGGCCAGGGGACATGAGAGACAACAGTTGGCACTGCCAGACCTGCTGAGATTTTCCAGAATTCTGTGTTTGTCTTGAATTTTAATTGCATTATTTTAAGGCTAACTTTTAGAGATCTAGGTCATTCAGTCTGTTATCATTGTAAAATAAACTCAATCAGAAAAAGATGATGAGGGTAGAATAGTGAATTAAGATTTGTATACCTGCCAAGGTACAAACCAGCCTTCCATCCATTGACTCTGTCTACACTTCCCGCTGCCTCAGCAAAGCAGCCAGCATTATCAAGAACCCCACGCACCCCGGACATTCTCTCTTCCACCTTCTTCCGTCGGGAAAAAGATACAAAAGACTGAGATCACGTACCAACCGACTCAAGAACAGCTTCTTCCCTGCTGCTGTCAGACTTTTGAATGGACCTACCTTGCATTAAGTTGATCTTTCTCTACACCCTAGCTATGACTGTAACACTACATTCTGCACCCTCTCCTTTCCTTCTCTATGAACGGTATGCTTTGTCTGTATAGCATGCAAGAAATAATACTTTTCACTGTATACTAATACTTGTGACAATAATAAATCAAATCATTGTAAAATAAATTCAATCAGAAAAAGATGACGAGGGTAGAATAGTGAATTAAGACTTGTATATCTGCCGAGGGTCAAAGACAATGATTTCACTTTGCATAGGTTCTGTCACTTGCTGACATTGTCTGTCTTGAACTGCACTGATTCTGCCCAGAAGCACACTCCACACTTGTGTGTAGAAATGGAAGTGCTGTAGAGATCATCTCATGGGTGTTCAGAGATTCTGAGTGAGAATGCAGTTACCTCTAAACATTTAAATCAACACCAGAGATTTATGTGACCAACAAAAACAATGTACATTAAATAGGTGAGTGTATCTAACAGACCATGCTCAAACCCAATTTTCAGACTTATTCTAATAACTGAGTGGATATTTAATCCACGTGGGGTTAAACTGAAATGATGATGTGAGAGTGCATTATCCAGGCTGCTTCTCTCTGGAGTCAGGTCAGAACCTTGCAATGTACACAAAGCACTGTATCGTGTCAAGTCTGTCAGTCAACTATTTTCCAAATTAATCTCCCACTATCTCTGTCGAGTGTGCCCTGTGACTGATTAGTCATTAGCACTGCCGCCAATCACTGAGTGTTATCAATGAGACAAGCTACTTGTCTGAGAGATGGTGATGTAATGGTAATGTCACTGGACTAATAATTCACAAGTACAGACTAATACTCCTATCATGATCCTATCATGGCAGCTGGTGGAATTTAAACACAATTAATAAATCTGGAATATAAAACTAGTCTCAGTAATGGTGACCATGAAGCTGTCATTGATTGTTGTAAAAACCCATCTAGTTCACTAATGCCCTTAAGGGAGAGAAATTTTCCATCCTTACCTGGTCTGGTCTACATGTGACTCCAGACTCTTTACTGCCCTCTGAAATGGCATAGCAAGCCAGTCAGTCCAAGGACAATCAGGGAAGGGCAACAAATGTTGGTGTTGCCAGCATCCAAATCCGATGAATAAATAAAAAAAATTAACTGCTGGCTTTGTCCTCTTATTAATTTCCCAGAACAGGATGAACATATAAACTAATCACAGGCAAAGTAACATACACTAGAAGCACAATGAATGTCTCAGCCCAGCGGTTCGAGCACATAATCTAGGCTGACATTTGATTTGATTTATTATTGTCGCATGTATTAATATACAGTGAAAAGTATTGTTTCTTATGTGCTATACAGACAAAACATACCGTTCATAGAGAAGGAAAGGAGAGTGCAGAATGTAGTGTTGCAGTCATAACTAGGGTGTAGAGAAAGATCAACTTAATGCAAGGTAGGCCCATTCAAAAGTCTGACGGCAGCAGGGAAGAAGCTGTTCTTGAGTTGGTTGGTACGTGACCTCAGACTTTTGTATTTTTTTCGGAAGAAGGTGGAAGAAAGAATGTCCAGGGTGCGAGGGGTCCTTAATTATGCTGGTTGCTTTGCCGAGGCAGCGGGAAGTGTAGACAGAGTCAATGGATGGGAGGCTGGTTTGCATGATGGATTGGGGTACATTCACGATCTTTTGTAGTTCCTTGTGGCCTTGGGCAGAGCAGGAGCCATACCAAAGAACAAAGAACAAAGAACAGTACAGCACAGGAAACAGGCCCTTCGGCCCTCCAAGCCTGTGCCGCTCCTTGGTCCAACTAGACCAATCGTTTGTATCCCTCCATTCCCAGGCTGCTCATGTGACTATCCAGGTAAGTCTTAAACAATGTCAGCGTGCCTGCCTCCACCACCCTACTTGGCAGCGCATTCCAGGCCCCCACCACCCTCTGTGTAAAAAACGTCCCTCTGATGTCTGAGTTATACTTCGCCCCTCTCACCTTGAGCCCGTGACCCCTCGTGATCGTCACCTCCGACCTGGGAAAAAGCTTCCCACTGTTCACCCTATCTATACCCTTCATAATCTTGTATACCTCTATTAGATCTCCCCTCATTCTCCGTCTTTCCAAGGAGAACAACCCCAGTCTACCCAATCTCTCCTCATAGCTAAGACCCTCCATACCAGGCAACATCCTGGTAAACCTTCTCTGCACTCTCTCCAATGCCTCCACGTCCTTCTGGTAGTGCGGCGACCAGAACTGGACGCAGTACTCCAAATGTGGCCTAACCAGCGTTCTATACAGCTGCATCATCAGACTCCAGCTTTTATACTCTATACCCCGTCCTATAAAGGCAAGCATACCATATGCCTTCTTCACCACCTTCTCCACCTGTGTTGCCACCTTCAAGGATTTGTGGACTTGCACACCTAGGTCCCTCTGTGTTTCTATACTCCTGATGACTCTGCCATTTATTGTATAACTCCTCCTGACATTATTTCTTCCAAAATGCATCACTTCGCATTTATCCGGATTAAACTCCATCTGCCACCTCTCCGCCCAATTTTCCAGCCTATCTATATCCTGCTGTATTGCCCGACAATGCTCTTCGCTATCCGCAATTCCAGCCATCTTCGTGTCATCCGCAAACTTGCTGATTACACCAGTTACACCTTCTTCCAAATCATTTATATATATCACAAATAACAGAGGTCCCAGTACAGAGCCCTGCGGAACACCACTGGTCACAGACCTCCAGCTGGAAAAAGACCCTTCGACCACTACCCTCTGTCTCCTATGGCCAAGCCAGTTCTCCACCCATCTAGCCACTTCTCCTTGTATCCCATGAGCCTTAACCTTCTTAACCAACCTGCCATGTGGGACTTTGTCAAATGCCTTACTGAAATCCATATAGACGACATCCACGGCCCTTCCTTCATCAACCGTTTTTGTCACTTCCTCAAAAAACTCCACCAAATTTGTAAGGCACGACCTCCCACCAAGCTGTGATACAACCAGAAAGCATGCTTTCTGTGGTGCATCTGTAAAAGTTGGTGAGAGTCGTAGCTGACATGCCAAATTTCCTTAGTCTTCTGAGAAAGTAGAGGCGTTGGTGCGCTTTCTTAACTATAGACAGAGGTGACAGCTTTTTGATGAGGTTCTGAACTACCGGATGTGACAACACTTTTCATTGGCTGTAAAGCACTTTAGGAGGTCCTGAGGTTCTGAAAGACAGCAGCTCTCCGGTGACCTCTATCAACTAGACGAACATGAGCAGCAGGTGCATCGGAACACCGCCGCCTGCAAGTTCCTCCAAGCCACACGCCACGGAAAATAACACCGTTTCTTCACTGCCAAAAAACTAGAACATGCTTCCCAACAGCACCTATAGCACATGGACTGTAGGAATTCAAGACCATCTTCTCAAGGGGATTGGGAATGGGCAATAAGTGCTGGCCTTACCAGCGACATCCACATCTCAAAGAACAAAGCACAATCTCATGAATTAAAAAGTTGCTATATAATTGCAAGTTCTTCCTTTCAGGTAGAAGGGAAGGCTTTTGACAACAATGTGTTTGGTAAAGGGGAGATGGTGTGGGCAGGTAGGTGTCAAGGGTTCATTATTCTTTTCATATTGGATAATTGTAGCTAAACTGAAGGACAAATACAGCACTTCCACATGTCTGCCCTGAATGTTCAGCCTAGTTTAACTGCTCCGTTAATAGAATTTGAACCGAATCGGACTTGAATCCAGTCTTCTGACTGAGAACATCATGGGGAGATGGTAATATCACTGAACTAGTAATCCAGAGGCCCAGGTTACCCTCCCTGGTGACATGGGTTCAATTCCTATATGGCAGCTGGTAGAGTTTAAATTAATAAATTCTGGAATATTGACTATTGTAAAAATCTGGTTCACGAATGTCCTTAAGAAAATTAGTCTAGATATCTCTGCAGAGCCCTCACAAGCCACTCATTTCAAGGGTTATTAGGGATGGGCAACAAATGTTGGTTTTGCCAGCAATGCCAATGTCCCATGAAAGAATGAAAAAAGCCCTGGGGTTTGAGGCCAGGAATCATTTAAATGACATGAGCTGATCTTCATTCAACATGAACTGTATTGGATATAGGTTAATTCCTGGTTTACCTCTCCATGGAGTTATTATGGTAGTGAAGATGCATGTGGCCAGCTGCCCAGTAACACACATTTAACTTTGACAGTGAAATGTTTACACTGGATATCTTCTGTGACAGTGAGATGAATTGAATAACAATTTCAAATGATTATTATCAGGAACAATTTGAAAGAACGGGCAAAGTCACAATGGAGTGAATGGCTTCTTTCTGTCCAGTAACAATCTGTAAATCTAGTCTCTAACGTGTGCAAATCTTCTGAGAGATTTCTCTCAGGCTGAATGAGATCTGAAAGCACAACTCAGGAGAGAAATATACAAAATATCACATGTATCTGGGATTCAGCGACAAATCGCCCCTCTGACTGTGGGACAGCACCGACTGGTTGGGCTGAATGGCCTGAGCTCGGCCCAGTTTGGGACCCGCCCCTTTGCTCAACAGCGATTGGCAGGCATTCCGTGACTGACAGCCCGATCTGAATCGTGATTGGTTAATCGTCCCTTGGTCCTGCAGGGACAGGAGTGACCCGCAGTGAGTGGCCTCAGCCCGCACTGAGCGGCGGCGCCAGTCCCTCTCGCCGCGCCGCGCCTGTGCCACCCATCCCCCCGCCCAGCACCAGTCCCTCCCCTCGCGCCGCGCCTGATCCGGGAACACGGCGTCCGGGGGAGGGGGCGGGGTCTGAGTACGTCACCGCGTCGGGTGCGTGAGGCCGAGGGAGCGGGGACGTGGCAGCGCCGGAGAGACCGAGACACCGAGAGGTTGGTGAGTGAGAGACCCGGTTCGAGAGAGACCCGGCCCGGGGGGGAGAGCGGCCCGGCCCGGGGGGGAGAGCGGCCCGGCCCGGGGGGGAGAGCGGACCGGCCCGGGGGGGAGAGAGGCCCGGCCCGGGGGGGAGAGAGGCCCGGCCCGGGGGGGAGAGAGGCCCCGCCTGGGAGAGTGAGAGACCCGGAGCGGGGAGAGCGGCCCGGCCCGAGAGAGGCCCGGCCCGGGGGAGGGAGCGGGGCCTGACACGGGAAGGGAAGCAGGCAGAGAGGAAGGGCCCGGAGAGACAGACTCAGCCCGATAGGAGAGGGAGGGCCGGGGGGAGGTGCCGCTACTGCTGCTGCTTCCGCTCCCGGCCGCTCCCCTCAGGCCCCCGGCTCAGCCTTTCCTCCCGGAGCCGCCCTGACAGGGCCTCATCCCCGCGGGGCCTCCGCCCGGTCACCGTGCCCCCCCCCCCCCGGACACCCCCTCTTCCCCCCCCCCCCCCCCGGACACCCCCTCTTCCCCCGCCCCCCCCCCCGGACACCCCCTCTTCCCCCGCCCCCCCCCCCGGACACCCCCTCTTCCCCCGCCCCCCCCCCCCGGACACCCCCTCTTCCCCCGCCCCCCCCCCCCCGGACACC
Organism: Mustelus asterias; assembly: GCF_964213995.1. Lineage (NCBI taxonomy): Eukaryota > Metazoa > Chordata > Chondrichthyes > Carcharhiniformes > Triakidae > Mustelus > Mustelus asterias. Next base: position 2,695,540 of record NC_135828.1, on the reverse strand, counting down.
CCCTCTTCCCCCGCCCCCCCCCCCCCGGACACCCCCTCTTCCCCCCCCCCCCCGGACACCCCCTCTTCCCCCCCCCCCCCCCGACACCCCCTCTCCCCCCACCCCCCCGACACCCCCTCTCCCCCCACCCCCCCGACACCCCCTCTCCCCCCACCCCCCCGACACCCCCTCTCCCCCCACCCCCCCGACACCCCCTCTCCCCCCACCCCCCCGACACCCCCTCTCCCCCCACCCCCCGGACACCCCCTCTCCCCCCACCCCCCGGACACCCCCTCTCCCCCCACCCCCCGGACACCCCCTCTCCCCCCACCCCCTGGACACCCCCACTCCCCCCACCCCCTGGACACCCCCTCTCCCCCCACCCCCTGGACAACCCCTCTCCCCCCACCCCCTGGACACCCCCTCTCCCCCCACCCCCTGGACACCCCCTCTCCCCCCACCCCCTGGACACCCCCTCTCCCCCCACCCCCTGGACACCCCCTCTCCCCCCACCCCCTGGACACCCCCTCTCCCCCCACCCCCTGGACACCCCCTCTCCCCCAAACCCCCGGACACCCCCTCTTCCCCCCCCCCCCCGGACACCCCCTCTTCCCCCCCCCCCCGGACACCCCCTCTTCCCCCCCCCCCCGGACACCCCCTCTTCCCCCCCCCCCCGGACACCCCCTCTTCCCCCCCCCCCCGGACACCCCCTCTTCCCCCCCCCCCCCCCCGGACACCCCCTCTTCCCCCCCCCCCCCCGGACACCCCCTCTTCCCCCCCCCCCCCCCGGACACCCCCTCTTCCCCCCCCCCCCGGACACCCCCTCTTCCCCCCCCCCCCCGGACACCCCCTCTTCTCCCCCCCCCCCCCGGACACCCCCTCTTCTCCCCCCCCCCCCCGGACACCCCCTCTTCCCCCCCCCCCCCCCCCCCCCCCGGACACCCCCTCTTCCCCCCCCCCCGGACACCCCCTCTTCCCCCCCCCCTCCCCCCGGACACCCCCTCTTCCCCCCCCCCCCCCCCCCCCCGGACACCCCCTCTTCTCCCCCCCCCCGACACCCCCTCTTCTTCTTCCCCCCCCGACACCCCCTCTTCTCCCCCCCCCCCGACACCCCCTCTTCTCCTTCCCCCCCCGACACCCCCTCTTCTTCTTCCCCCCCCGACACCCCCTCTTCTTCTTCCCCCCCCCGACACCCCCTCTTCTTCCCCCCCCCGACACCCCCTCTTCTTCCCCCCCCGACACCCCCTCTTCTTCCCCCCCCCGACACCCCCTCTTCTTCCCCCCCCCCCGACACCCCCTCTTCTTCCCCCCCCCCCGACACCCCCTCTTCTTCCCCCCCCCCCGACACCCCCTCTTCTTCCCCCCCCGACACCCCCTCTTCTTCCCCCCCCCGACACCCCCTCTTCTTCCCCCCCCCCGACACCCCCTCTTCTTCCCCCCCCCCGACACCCCCTCTTCTTCCCCCCCCCCCCCCCCCAACACCCCCTCTTCTTCCCCCCCCCCCCCCCCCCCCGACACCCCCTCTTCTTCCCCCCCCGGACACCCCCTCTTCTTCCCCTCCCCCGGACACCCCCTCTTCCCACCCCCGGACACCCCCTCTTCTTCCCCCCCCCCCCCCCGGACACCCCCTCTTCTTCCCCCCCCCGGACACCCCCTCTTCTTCCCCCCCCCCCCGGACACCCCCTCTTCTTCCCCCCCCGGACACCCCCTCTTCTCTTCCCCCCCCCCCCCCCCCCGGACACCCCCCCCCCCCCTGGACACACCCCCCCCCCCCCCCCCGGACACCCCCCCCCCCCCGGACACCCCCTCTCCCCGACACCCCCCCCCCCCCCCCGGACGCCCCCTGTTCTTGTCACATATATTAGTATGCAGTGAAAAGTATTGTTTGTGTGCTATACAGACAAAGCATATCGTTTATAGAGTACATAGACTTTTGTATGTTTTCCCCAATGGGAGAAGGTGGAAGAGAGAATGTCCGGAGTGCATGGAGTCCTTGATGATGTTGGCTGCTTTCACAAGGCAGCGGGATGTATATACGGAGTCAATGGATGGGAGGCTGGTTTGTGTGATGGGCTGGGCTGTGTTCACGACGCTTTGTAGTTTTTTGGGGTCTTAGTCAGAGCAGGAGCCATACCAAGCTGTGATACATCTGGAGGGGATGCTTTCCATCGTGCATCTATAAAAGTTGGTGAGAGTCATAGCTGACATGTCAAATTTCCTTAGTTTCCTGAGAAAGTAGAGGCATTGGTGGGCTTTCTTAACTATAGCATCCAGGGTTGAGTGCAGGGCCAGGGAGATGGTGTCTGCTGTGAACCTGTTGGGTCGATAGGCAAACCGTAGTGGTCCAGGCAATCTAGGAGATGAATGCCATGATTAGGAAAGGGAAGTGGTTCAAGAAGGCAACTCGCCACCTCCTGCTGCCATAGAGGGGAGTGCAACAGCAGTTGAGCAGACTAATTCCTGGAATGTTGGATGGTCTTTTGAGCAGACTGGATCTGTGTTCTCTCGAGCTTCGAAAAATGAGAGCTGAGGTTCACAGCAGATACCATCTTCCTGGCTCTACACTCAACCCTGGAATATTTGGAAAAAAGGATACTTGTATCAGACTCCCATTTATTAACTACAGCTCAACCCTCGACACCATTATTCCAACAAAGTTCATCCCCAAATTCCGTGGCCAAGGACTCCATTCCTCCCTCTGCGACTAGATTCTAGGCTTCCTAACCCTCAGACCACAATCACAAAATTGTTGCAGGGCATGACAGGATGGTCATAGAGGGAATGTTTTCCCTGGCTGGTGAATCAAGAGCCAGTAGACAAAGTGAAGAGTATTTTTAACACTGACAGAGGGTAAATCTGTGGAATCCTCTACCTGAGAGGATTGTGGAAGCTCAACCATTGAGCATGTTGAAGACTGAAATTGAAAGCTTTCTGGATACGAATGACAGCAAGGGAAATGGGGATAGTGGGGAAAAATGGCATTGAGGTTGGTGATCATAGAATCCTGACAATGCAGAAGGAGGCCATTTGGCCCATCGAGTCTGCACCGACTGCAATCCCACCCAGACCCTATTCCCATAACCCCACATCAGCCATGATCTGTTTGAATGGCAGAGCATGCTCGACAGGACGAATGGCCTACTCCAATGTTTGAGAGCAATAAATGTTGTGCTGGTCAGCGATGTCCACATACTCTGGAAAAAATACAAAACTACCCTGCTCCCTAAAATACTTCCTCATCTGACAGTAATTTGCAGCCCCTTCCCACCAACCTTTCCTCACCTCCCTGCCCTTTCCTCACCCCCACCCCCCAACATCAATACATTGCCCGGAATACCCACAATACATCCTCCTAACCTATCAACCTTACTCACAAATACCCTCCCTCCACCACCCTGTGCACCCTCACCCGAATACACCCACTCCCTGACAGCCAGTTTTTAACTAAACTATAGTTTGAGATCTCTCCCAGTGAGACAGACTTCTCTTGGTGGAACCATGGTACAGTTGTTGCACTGCTGGTTCACAGCATCAGGGACTCGGGTTTGATTCCGGCCTTGGGTGACTGTCTGTTTGGGGCTTGCATGTTATCCCTGAGTCTGCGTGGGTTTCCTCCGGGTGCTCTTGTTTCCTCTCATAGATGTGCAGGTTAGGTGGAGTTCTGAGTTCAAACTCCATTTCAAGGATTGGTGCAATCTAAAGCAAGGACTTGCACTTACTTCGATCCTATAATGATCTGGGGTCTTAAATGATGTACCTATGAACCACGGTCATTGCTATAATGCAGGATATGCTGTTTTAGCAATGCTATTTGAAGGACAAATATTGGCCATGATGCTAATGAGAGCTCTGTTCTTCAAAATAGGACCTTGTGCAGGTGAGAGGGGAGTTAGAGCCTGAGTTTAACATCTTATTAGAAAGCTTGTACCTCTAACAGTGCAGCACTCCCTCAGTACTGTGGTGGAGTGTCAGCCTACATTTTGTGCTCAAGTCTCTGGAGCCTGTCTTGAATCCACGCCTTCTGATTCAGAGATGAGAATAGAATCCACGGAGCCAAGGTTCATGCCAAATGTGGAGAAATGCAAGTTTAATTTAACCTGCGTTGCCTTTGTTGCACATTGCATAAGTTTGGGAAAAGAAGGCAGTTTTCTCTTTTTCTCCACAAAAACTGAACTGATATTTATACTCCTTCAAATTGGTAGTAAGATGATCAACTATTAGAAAATCCTGGTGGGAGCTCAGTGCGGTACTTCTGCTTACCATGCTGAGAGTCTAAGATTATCTCACAGTTTGGTGGATTTATCAAATTGTGTGCATCAAGTGTTGCCATTTCGAGTCACTAAACATCCAAGGCCAGGTGATGTGATGGTTCTGCTAAACTGGGCACTATCATATCATCAAGCTGAGGGTGCTGAGGGCACAGCCCCTGTAAATCCGTGCCTAATCGATTATTATCCATCACGCTCATTCTTTTTTTCTGAATGTGTACATCACAGCAGGACAATGTCATTTTAAGTCACTGGTTTGGGAACAGATATAGAACCATTTACTGGAGTCCAAACTGTTCTACATCTCAGCACCGGAAATAATTTCCAGTTAGGAACTTTGGTTATATTTGTTAGCAACTGGGCTTTGAGGTGATTTCTTGTCTGATCTGAGATCAGGAATGAACCGGGGCTTTTGAGATTGCTGTTGTAAAAGCAAACTGTCCATTTGGTTCCCACATTGCGTCTTGTTCCCAGTTTCATTTCCCCCATCCTGACTGCTCGAGTTCTTTCAAGCTGAGTTGACAGGGAGGGTCTTTATAGAAAGATAAAGCTCAGGAGGAGTCCGTTCAGCCCATCGTGCTTGTGCCAGCTCTTTGAGAGAGCTATCCAGCTAGTTCTTCTTCTTCCCCATAGCCCTGCAAATGGTTTCCTTTTCAAATATTTATCCAATTCCCCATTGAAAATTACAATTGAATTTGCTTCCACTGCACTTTCAAGCAGTGCGTTCCAATCATCGAAACCCACTGGGGTAAAATGGTTCCCCACCTCCCTTGCTGCCTGTTTGACTGTGAGTTAACTTTCAAACCCCACCGACTGGACAATGTTGTCTCTTTCTGACTGTACCCCTGTACATTTACTGCCAATGCCCTTGAGGTCCCCTTTCACTCTCCTCACAGGCCTCCTGAGCTCAGCTTGCCTCACCCTGATTCAACTTCCTGTCATATTCTGTCACCTGTTAAGTCCTGCTCACATCAATTTTGTCACCTGCGTTAGTCCTTGCTCCTGCACCATAGAGATGTTAAAACAGCTGCTTTTCATCTTCCAGCGGCCATACTGCAACCCATCTCTGCAATCTCCTCAACCCAACTTCCCGCTCACCATCCTTTGCTCCCCCTGGACCATGGGTGGCATCGCTTTTAGTCATAGGCCTCTGGATTTCTCGCCCTGCCACATTTCTGTACACTTGTCAAAGCCACTTGGAACCCACTAATTTGGCCATCCTTTCCCAACTCCATATTTCCCCTCTTTGGTGAGTTTGTGATTTTAACCCCAAATTTACCTGGGAATACTAAGATGGAGCTTGATGGTGAAAGCTTCTGCGGCTTTGCTACCTGAACTATCCCTTCAGCTAGAATTTACTTTTGAATTTTTCATTGTTTGTACTGTCATCACCAGCTAGTTGTAATTCGAGTAAATATCTCAATCGAAGAATACAAAAGAATTTGGAGATTGTTTGCTTTTAAATTATACATCTCAGGATATTAATCTTGAAAGGAATCATCACTTGCTGCCACTTCCTGATCATATAGAAGATGATTACATGCACGCTGCTTATTGTAGTGAACATCAGAAAAATATAATTATAGTTGCAGCGAATTGCTGTGTGCCCTCAACTTTGTCATTTGGACATGAAAGGATGCATGCTTCTGATAGAATGACTTCAGTACTATGAGTCCCACTGAATTCACTGCAATGTAGGTGATTTGAAGCAGTTAGTTTATTCATCGGAATATTTTAATTTGGTAATTGCATTTTTAAGAGAAATTATTAAAAAGATGAAGAAAAGATGAAGGCCTGATGAAATATATCCTAGGATTCTTTGAGAGGCAAGGGATGAGATTGCAGAGCCTTTGGCTTTGATCTTTGGGTCCTCGCTGTCCACGGGGATGGTGCCAGAGGACTGGAGAATGGCGAATGTTGTTCCTCTGTTTAAGAAAGGGAATAGAAATGACCCTGGTAATTGTAGACCGGTTAGTCTTACTTCGGTGGTTGGTAAATTGATGGAAAAGGTCCTTGGGGATGGGATTTACGACCATTTAGAAAGATGCGGATTAATCCGGGATAGTCAGCACGGATTCGTGAAGGGCAAGTCGTGCCTTACAAATTTGAAAGAATGTTTTGAGGAGGTAACTAAGTGTGTTGATGAAGGTAGGGCAGTTGATGTCATGTACATGGATTTTAGTAAGGCGTTTGATAAGGTCCCCCATGGTCGGCTTATGATGAAAGTGAGGAGGTGTGGGATAGAGGGAAAGTTGGCTGATTGGATAGGTAACTGGCTGTGTGATCGAAGACACAGGGTGGTGGTGGATGGAAAATTTTCGGATTGGAGGCAGGTTGCTAGCGGAGTGCCACAGGGATCAGTGCTTGGTCCTCTGCTCTTTGTGATTTTTATTAATGACTTGGAGGAGGGGGCTGAAGGGTGGATCAGTAAATTTGCTGATGACACCAAGCTTGGTGGAGTAGTGGATGAGGTGGAGGGCTGTTGTAGGCTGCAAAGAGACATAGATAGGATGCAAAACTGGGCTGAAAAATGGCAAATGGAGTTTAACCCTGATAAATGTGAGGTGATTCATTTTGGTAGGACTAATTTAAATGTGGATTGTAGGGTTCTGAAGACTGTGGAGGAACAGAGATATCTTGGGGTCCATATCCACAGATCTCTAAAGGTTGCCACTCAAGTGGATAGAGCTGTGAAGAAGGCCTATAGTGTGTTAGCTTTTATTAACAGGGGGTTGGAGTTTAAGAGCCGTGTGTTATGCTGCAACTGTACGGGATCTTGGTGAGACCACATTTGGAATATTGTGTGCAGTTCTGGTCACCTCACTATAAGAAGGATGTGGAAGCGCTGGAAAGAGTGCAGAGGAGATTTACCAGGATGCTGCCTGGTTTGGAGGGTAGGTCATATGAGGAAAGGTTGAGGGAGCTGGGGCTGTTCTCTGTGGAGCGGAGGAGGCTGAGGGGAGACTTAATAGAGGTTTATAAAATGATGAAGGGGATAGATAGAGTGAACATTCAAAGACTATTTCCTCGGGTGGATGGAGCTATTACAAGGGGGAATAACTATAGGGTTCGTGGTGGGAGATACAGGAAGGATATCAGAGGTAGGTTCTTTACGCAGAGAGTGGTTGGGGTGTGGAATGGACTGCCTGCAGTGATAGTGGAGTCAGACACTTTAGGAACATTTAAGCGGTTATTGGATAGGCACACGGAGCACACCAGGATGATAGGGAGTGGGATAGCTTGATCTTGGTTTCAGATAAAGCTCGGCACAACATTGTGGGCCGAAGGGCCTGTTCTGTGCTATACTGTTCTATGTTCTAAGACTTGGTATCTTTGATCTTGCCACGGCTCTGTCTGTCTCTGATTTATATCATTGTCCACGTACTGTTACCAAGCAGCCTTTCTTGTTAAGCAATGTCAATTGGACTGAAGTATTTTCTTTCTGTTGTGGTGTCTGGACTCTTTCCACTAATACTCTCTTTCCTCTGGTTCTTACTTTTTATTGAGCTGTCAATACTTCCTTTTGATGTGGAGATGCCGGTGTTGGACCTGGGTAAACACAGTAAGAAGTTTAACAACACCAGGTTAAAGTCCAACAGGTTTATTTGGTAGCACAAGCCACCCCTTTTGCTACCAAATAAACCTGTTGGACTTTAACCTGGTGTTGTTAAACTTCTTACAATACTTCCTTTTGCCAGTGCATTGCTGTCTACTAGTATGGTTCTGGCATTTCTTATTGTTGCCACACACTCTGCTCAACACGGCATAAACTTGCAATGAGGCTTAAGAGTATTAAATTATAAGGACAGGTTGAGTAAACTCTCATTCTGTTTGTATTCCCTTGAGTTTATAAGATTGAATAGTGATCCGATGGAGTAGTTTAAAATATTAAAAGGGTTTGATACGGTGAAGCAATTTGCTCTGCTGCGGAGCGTCGGAACAATTTTAAGGCTAGACTGTTTCACAGGGAAACCAGGAAGCACTTTGATGCAAATTTAGAATCGTTCCCTCCACCCGGCTTTGAATGTGAAGACAATTGAAGGCTTTGAGACCAGATCAGTGGGATCTAATTAGGTAAAAGATCAGACTCGGCTGAATGGCCTCAATTCCAAATGTTACTATCAGCAGCTGAACATTATTCTAAATAGTTAGTGAACGCTGGGTGAAATCTCTTCCAGTAAAAATGCTTTGCGATTTAACGTTTCATCTTGCTTCCAAATATACTGCAGAGTGTATAGTCCAGAAATCTGGCCTCTGTTTCTGTTATAAGATTCAGCCTGCCCTGAAGGAAGTGAAAGCTCGCAAGAAGACATTTCTTGGAACACAAACAGATGGACTTATTGAGAATTAAATGTGTCACAGTCAGCACTGTGCTGATGGCAGTTGCTGCTGTGGAACCTGGAGAATTGGCAAATAGTCTTGAGTTAAATGCCTGAGGAATTGGGCAGGTTTTCGTGGTCATTGCTGGCCATGGAAATGAGAATCTGTGAGAGGTGGATTTTCTCTTTTTGAATCTGTTGTAAAGTCAGGGGCCCCCTCCCGGTTTCCAGCAATAATGATGCTATATACAAGGGCCAGTCATATTCGTCTGACAGAAAATAAACCAGGAAGTCACTCTCGATTAAACATTTATTGAGTGTGAAATAAATGATTGGGATGTACACGTGGGGTGAAGCTGAAGAGTTGAAATATAATGAACTTTTGGGAAGCCCTAAACCTAAGGGGTTCCATTATCTTGAAGGAGAAATTGTCATTCTGCAAATATCGAATTAGATTTTCAGACCAGTGAGGGTGTTTGGCAGTAATTATTAGTCATTGCTTAAAAACCCAGTTACATCAAATCACACCTAATTATCAAAATCAAAGTTTTTCAAGGGTTTTTATAGCTGGACTTAGTGCAAGAAATGACACTTGTCATCAGTTTAGTGATTTTACATTGATTGCGGTCCCGGGGGTCTGAGCACCACACCCTCTGGAGAAGGGTGGAATCATCAACAGAAACTTCTGAACATCTGCATTCTTGTGCAAGCTTCCAAAGTTGCTGTCAGTTTCGCTGGAGTAACGATGGTGAACGCTGATAGATTCACTGTCATGACCACCACAAAATCTAGGCCAGCGTTGTCCTGTCTGGGAAGCTTAATTCGTGGCAGCAAAATGGAATTTTGTTTTGCAGTTGGGGTCATGACTGACTTTAATCTCAAATTTTCACTGGCCAGTAACTGCAACAGTCTAACTTTGAATAAGTTTCTTAGATTCCTTGTGAGAGTTATCTTGGCAGGTGTAATGTGAGGGCTTCTCAGTTCAGTGTCCATTTGTGTATTATTGTGCTCAGCAGCAGTTCCATTAACTGCTATGTGACAATGAGTTTACAGCTCTATTTGAACTGAAATCTATTTTGCTACCCTTTAAACAATCACAGATGTTGCAACTGTTTTTAAAGAAAACTTGAGCAGAATTTTTACAGTCCCTGATTAGCATTGGTCACGGCAAAATAACGATGAGGAAGATGGACTCGCATTTGTTTACAGCCTCTCACAATCACTGGACGTCCTAAAGTGCATCCGTGATGAGAAATAATAACTGAACTGAAAGACTACCGTGCCTGTATATCCCACTTTGCCCTGTGGTACAGTGCACAGTCCTTCAGTGCTTGTGGCATAACTGTGTCTCTAAGTATCTTGATGCAAGTTGTATCAAACTTAACTCTCTTGTCTTGTTTTGCCCATCCACACTGTGTTGGAATCCTCATCTCGGAATCTGTTGCGATCTTTTCTGTCTCCCTCAGGCCTTATTTAAATGTTGAAATCTTTTGTTTTTTGTTTCTTTCGGGAGAATTGGGTGATACGTCGCTCATCTTCTTTTGAGCAGTTAAATACTTTCCTTGTTTTCCATTTTCTATGATTTGTTTCTCCTAAAAGCTGTAGGTACAGGCTGAATAACAAGATGTTACAAGCATTTCCCAGAGGTGTGCGCTACTCTGAAGTTTCCCAATGAACAGCCTCGGTGTAGTCATTGATAAGGTCCTGATGGAGATAACTGTATTCATTATTTTAGATTATCGACAGTAAACCTCCAGTCCACAGAATTCCTGATTAAAATGCCAGGGGCTTGTTAGCCAACCTTGGGCGTCTGTGTGGAGTTTGCACGTTCTCCCCCTGTCTGTGTGGGTTTCCTCTAGGTGCTCCGGTTTCCTCCCACAGTCCAAAGATAGAACATAGAAAGCCACAGCACAAACAGGCCCTTCGGCCCACAAGTTGCGCCGATCACATCCCCACCTCTAGGCCTATCTATAGCCCTCAATCCCATTAAATCCCATGTACTCATCCAGAAGTCTCTTAAAAGACCCCAACGAGTTTGCCTCCACCACCACCGACGTCAGCCGATTCCACTCACCCACCACCCTCTGAGTGAAAAACTTACCCCTGACATCCCCCCTGTACCTACCCCCCAGCACCTTAAACCTGTGTCCTCTCGTAGCAACCATTTCAGCCCTTGGAAATAGCCTCTGAGAGTCCACCCTATCCAGACCCCTCAACATCTTGTAAACCTCTATCAGGTCACCTCTCATCCTTCGTCTCTCCAGGGAGAAGAGACCAAGCTCCCTCAACCTATCCTCATAAGGCATGCCCCCCAATCCAGGCAACATCCTTGTAAATCTCCTCTGCACCCTTTCAATGGCTTCAACATCTTTCCTGTAATGAGGTGACCAGAACTGCGCGCAGTACTCCAAGTGGGGTCTAACCAGGGTCCTATAAAGCTGCAGCATTATCTCCCGACTCCTAAACTCAATCCCTCGATTAATGAAGGCTAGTACGCCATACGCCTTCTTGACCGCATCCTCCACCTGCGAGGCCGATTTAAGAGTCCTATGGACCCGGACCCCAAGGTCCTTCTGATCCTCTACACTGCTAAGAATGGTACCCTTCATTTTATACTGCTGCTCCATCCCATTGGATCTGCCAAAATGGATCACTACACACTTATCCGGGTTGAAGTCCATCTGCCACTTCTCCGCCCAGTCTTGCATTCTATCTATGTCTCGCTGCAACTTCTGACATCCCTCCAAACTATCCACAACACCACCTACCTTGGTGTCGTCAGCAAACTTACCAACCCATCCCTCCACTTCCTCATCCAGGTCATTTATGAAAATGACAAACAGCAAGGGTCCCAGAACAGATCCCTGGGGCACTCCACTGGTCACTGACCTCCATGCAGAGAAAGACCCCTCCACAGCCACTCTCTGCCTTCTGCAGGCAAGCCAGTTCTGGATCCACAAGGCAACAGCCCCTTGGATCCCATGCCCTCTCACTTTCTCAAGAAGTCTTGCATGGGGGACCTTATCGAACGCTTTGCTGAAGTCCATATAGACCACATCCACCGCTCTTCCTTCGTCAATGTGCTTGGTCACATTTTCAAAGAACTCAACCAGGCTCGTAAGGCACGACCTGCCCCTGACAAAGCCGTGCTGACTACTTTTGATCATACTAAACTTCTCTAGATGATCATAAATCCTGTCTCTCAGGATCCTCTCCATCAACTTACCAACCACTGAGGTTAGACTCACCGGTCGGTAATTTCCCGGGCTGTCCCTGTTCCCTTTCTTGAATATAGGGACCACATCCGCAATCCTCCAATCCTCCGGAACCTCTCCCGTCTCCATCGACGATGCAAAGATCATCGCCAAAGGCTCCGCAATCTCCTCCCTCGCCTCCCACAGTAACCTGGGGTACATCCCATCCGGTCCCGGCGACTTACCAACCTTGATGCCATTCAATAGTTCCAACACATCCTCTTTCTTTATGTCCACATGCTCGATCCTTTCTGTCCTCCGCAATCCAGCAGTACAACCACCCAGATCCCTTTCCACCGTGAATACCGAGGTAAAGTATTCATTAAGCACCTCCGCCATTTCTAACGGTTCCGCACAAACTTTTCCCCCTTCACCTTTTAAGGGTCCTATGCCTTCACATCTCATCCTTTTACTCTTGACATATTTGTAGAAAGCCTTGGGATTCTCCTTAATCTTACCCGCCAAGGTCTTCTCATGACCCCTTCTCGCTCTCCTAATTTCCTTCTTAAGCTCCTTCCTACATCGCGTATACTCCTCTAAATCCTTAACACCTCCTAGCTCTCTGAACCTTCTGTACGCCTCTCTTTTCTTATTCACCAGGTTCATCACAACCTTCGTGCACCACGGTTCCCGTACCCTACCAACACCCCCCTGTCTCATCGGAACGTTGTCATGCAGAGCTCCAGACAAACATTCCTTGAAAATCCTCCACTTTCCTTCGGTACTTTTCCCCAAGAATGCCTCCTTCCAATTTACCCGTCTAATTTCCTCCCTGATGACACTGTATTTCCCTTTACTCCAGAGAAACACTTTCCTAGCCTGCCTGACCCTATCTCTTTCCAATGCTATCGTGAAGGAGATAGAATTATGATCGCTATCCCCAAGATGCTCACCCACCGAGAGATCCTCCACCTGTCCAGGTTCATTAGCCAGCACCAGATCAAGAACAGCCTCTCCTCTAGTAGGCTTATCCACATACTGTGTCAGGAAACTCTCCTGGACACACCTAACAAACTCCTCTCCATCCAAACCCCTAGCCCTAGGGATATTCCAATCTATGTTTGGGAAATTAAAATCTCCCATCACGACAACTCTGTTATTCCTACATCTCTCCAGGATCTGTTTCCCCATCTGCTCCTCAACATCTCTGTTACTATTGGGCGGCCTATAGAAAACACCCAGCAAAGTTACCGACCCCTTCCTGTTCCTAACCTCCACCCACAGAGATTCCGTAGTCAGTCCCTCCACGGCGTCCACCTTCTCTACAGCCGTGACACTATCCCTGATCAACAGTGCCACTCCCCCCCCTCTCTTGCCTCCCTCCCTGTCCTTCCTGAAACATCTAAAACCCGGCACCTGAAGCACCCAGTCCTGTCCCTGAGACATCCAAGTCTCCGTAATGGCCACCACATCACAATTCGAAGCAGCAATCCACGCTCCAAGCTCATCCACTTTATTCACTACACTCCTGGCATTAAAATAGACACATCTCAGACCTTCAGCCTGAGCACTTCCCTTCTCCCTCACTCGTCTAACCTCCCTCTTACCCTGTCTACATTCCTTATCTATTTGCGAGCTAACCTCCTCGCTCTCAGTCCCCTCATTTCGATTCCCTCCCCCCAACCTTTCTAGTTTAAAGTCTCACCAGTAGCCTTAGCCAACCTTCCCGCCAGGATATTGGTCCCCCTGGGATTCAAGTGCCACCCGTCTTTTTTAAACAGGTCACACCTGCCCCTAAAGAGGTCCCAATGATCCAAGTACCCAAATCCTTGTCCCTTGCTCCAGTCCCTCAGCCACGCATTAATTCTCCACCGATTCCTGTTCTCACTCTCCCGCGGCACAGGCAGCAATCCCGAGATTACTACCTTTGCATTCCTCTTTCTCAGCTGTCTACCCAACTCCCTATATTCTCTTTTCATGACCCCTTCCCTCTTCCTACCTATGTCAGCAGTACCTATATGCATCACGACCTTGGGCTCCTCTCCCTCCCCCTTCAGGATTTCTGGGACTCGACCAGAGACATCCCGGACCCCTGCACCAGGGAGGCAAACCACCATCCGAGAGTCCCGTCTGTGTCCGCAAAAACGCCTATCTGACCCTCTCACCGTAGAGTCCCCAATTAGCACTACCCTCCTTTCCTTACCCCTTTGCACTACTGGGCCAGGCTCAGCTCCAGAGACACTGCCACCGCTGCTTCCCCCAGGTGGGCTGTCCACCCCAGTAGTACTCAGACAGGAGTACTTATTATTAAGGGGCACATCCACCGGGGTGCTCACCATCACCCGAGCTTTCTCCTTCCTCACTGTTACCCAGTTACCCTCCTCCCGTGGTCCCGGTGTGACCACCTGCCGATAGCTCCTGTCAATGACCTCCTCACTATCCCTAACCCGGCGAAGGTCCTCGAGCTGCAATTCCAGTTCCCTAACATGGTCCCTTAGGAACCGCAGCTCAACACACCCAGCACAGATATGGTCGTCTGGGAGGCTAGGAGCCTCCAGGACCTCCCACATCCTACATTGGGAACAACATACTGGCCTGACAGTCATACTTGCCCTTTTAAACACAGGGAAAAAAGTGAATGAAGATTATTCCTCTCTGTTCCAAATTATTTCTACCAAGGTACCCGGAGAAAAGTAACTTGTAAATAAAATTTTTTAAAAATAAGAAACTCACCCCTGCTCGCCCTTTCTGCCTAAGCCCGATGAGCCAAAGCCCCTCAGTTCTCACTCAGCTCCTTCTCACTCCGCTGCCCGCTCCCAACGCTGCCCGCTAGATAGTGGGACCTGCCTTTTAAACCTCCTGTGCACTAAAAAAAACTCAAGAGACCCTTCCCAGTAAACCCCGCGGCCACTGCCGGTTGCGCGCCAAAATTTAAAACTAAATTAAATAAATAAATAACACCCGCGGGAAAGTACTTAAAACTAATTCTTACCCCAAAAATCCTGTCACCAGTCACAGCTCTGCCTTTCTCCACAGCAACAAGAGGACTAACCTCCCAACTAACTGACTTATATAGAACTTTTGACCCTTCCCAGTAAACCCCGCGGCCACTGCCGGTTGCGCGCCAAAATTTAAAACTAAATTAAATAAATAAATAAATAACACCCGCGGGAAAGTACTTAAAACTAATTCTTACCCCAAAAATCCTGTCACCAGTCACAGCTCTGCCTTTCTCCACAGCAACAAGAGGACTAACCTCCCAACTAACTGACTTATATAGAACTTTTGACCCTTCCCAGTAAAAAGATGTGTAGGTTAGGTGGATTGGCCATGCTAAATTGCCCCTTAGTGTCCCAAGATGTTTAGGTTTAGGGGGATTAGTTGGATAATTATGTGAGGTTATGGGGATAGAGCTTGGTTGGGTTGCTCTGTCAGCGAGTCAGTGCAGACTCGATGGGCCGATTGTCCGCCTCCTGCACTGTAGGGATTTTATGATACTGATGCGGGATTCACATCTTGCAGAGTGCCTATGGTATTGTAGACTAAGATTGGTACTGTTCTGATCTTGGGGAATGGGTGTGTGGACAGTGTGGCAGATTGAGTTTTATTTCCACACTACAATTGAAGATTCACCATTTGTGTGGTATTCTTCATATCGGTAGGAATTGTGTGTCTGGCATTCAATGTCAGTTTGGACAAAAGTGTGGACACTGCAATGCTGAAAGCCTAGAACCACACCTTTGAAAGCTTTGCATATTTCAATCCTAAAAGTTTTTCTGTAATGCTTTTCTTGGGAACAGAATAATCTGAGCATTGATAGGGCAATGGATGGATGGTCAGGAGTTCGGTTAGATCATAATAGAGAACCTCTCAATGGGCACATAAAACAGCAAGTCTATTTGCTATTGGCAAACTTCAGAAAGTCACCACCACTTGGCATACGCTGCCCTGTTTACATGTATAGTACACCAAGTAATCACATTTTTAACTTGCATGGATGACCACCATGTGAAAGACCTTGTCCCAAATGTGAGGTTTTATAAAGTTGTTGTGTTTTGGGACTGCATTTAATTTGGGAAGAATGAAGGGGTCACATGCCCAGTAGATATTCTGTACTTTGATTTCCCGAAGGCATTTGATAACGTGCTACATCAAAGGTTGTGATGGAAAATGAAAGGTCATGCCGTAGGGGGTAGTATATTGGCATGGATAGAAGATTGGCTCGCTGACAGGAAACAGAGTAGGCATAAATAGGTCATTTTCTGGATGGCAAGATGTAATGAGTGGTGTGCAACAGGGATCAGTGCTGGGACCTCAATAATGGAAGACCAAATTGGCAAGTGTTTAAAACATGACGGGAAGGTTTGCCAAGCTTGAGCTGGAGGGAAAATCTCCAGGAAAACCCCCCCACCATGAATGACCATTCTGGGATTGAAAGTTTCCAAGCTGGGAAGGGCTGGCGAGCTGAGAACCACTTTGCACTGGTTCAGTACTGGAGGTGCTGAATGCTTACTTGAAGGGCAGTTTGGCCATGGAATAGGAGATTTTTGGTTGTTTTAAATATTAACGAGAAAATTATTTTCTGTTCTGCCGTTGAAAGATATTTATCTTCAAAAATAGTGTTCATTCAATGTTGCTTTTTAGTTTGTTGCAGTAAAAGTTGCAAAACTCAATCTTGTTTAAGTTGGTCACTAGAAAATGAATCTTAAGTTATCAGTCTCTGTGGAGATGGTAACAGTTTTAAGTTGATGTAGACACTGAACATAGTTTAGGAAGGAGGGCTACATCTATCAAGTTGTTGGTGGTTTTAGTGGACACTAAATGACTGGATGATCTTTCCTCTGATGGTGGAGTGAGGTTGCCCAGTGGGTTCTGCCTAAAACTTTGGTATCCACCCAGCAGGTTGGGTTGAAATGACCCCCTTTGGATGAATTGAGTGTAAACAGCTTGGCCGTGAACCATTCCCTTTAATTCTTGTGCATTCGTCTTGTGATGTTGCCGCTCCTTGTCTGCCGACTTGCTCCAGGACTGTGGCTGTTGGTGCTGTTTTTAAAAATGGTGTCACTTTTCAACCACTTCAAGTGTAAGTTGCTAAACTTTACACCGGGCAGGTTTAGGTTTGCCTGGGAAACTTGTTCAACAACTAGATCCACCTGTGCCACTGAATCAGCGATGGCTGAGGGAGGGTGTTGTATGTGAGTAATGCTCTCCATTTCATGAGCCATTATCTTCTGACATTACAGTGAGCATGTTTGTGAATGGATGAAGTTAAAATCTGGCTCCTCGTCGCTTCACATTGAAACATAGAAACTAGAAGCAGGAGGAGGCCATTCAGCCCTTCGAGCCTGCTTCACCATTCATTTTGATTATGGCTGATCATCAAATTCAATATCCTCTAATTTCTTCTTGAAATCAGACGACGTTTTCACCTCAGCTACATTCTGTGGGAGTGAATTCCACACATTCACCACCCTCTGGGTGAAGAAATTTCTCCTCACCTCAGTTCTAAAAGGTTGACCCCTTATCCTCAAACTATGACCCCTAGTTCTGGACTCCCCCACCATTGGGAACATTCTTTCTGAATCTACCCTGTCTCGCCTGTTCATATAATGACTGCGATCAGTGAGTATAAACCTTGTCGAGCAACTCAAAGGTTTAGTATTAATGTGGAATATTTTCCTAAATCAGAAGCTGCAAAATGTGAAAGTAGTTTGTTCTTGCTCCTACGATATTTTAATGTGTTATTTAGACAGGGATCAATCTCTGAACCATATCAAGGGTGCATTGCCTGCAACAAGTATTGAGCAGTTGTGTTAAAATCAGTTTCTCATCAAGTAAAATCACACAATTTAAAATTTGTGGAACCTGGAATTACATATCCTCAGTGTTTGTACCTGAGGCTGTATTGCTGAAATATACTGGATTGTGAATATGTGCGTCTTTGATAGGTTCATGAAATACAATAGCTCCAAAGTATAATTTTATTAATTGACATCAGACACGACACTTCATGACTTGTGATGAACCTTTAGAATTTATTGCAATGAAATGGATAAACCCGAATGGTGTGCCTTTTGTGGTCACAAAAAAATTACTCTCGTGCTTCAGAGAACATGAGCGGTTTCTGTCATTTCTTTAATAAAAGCCCACATCAGTGCAAGAATGCAGTTCATTTTGGTTTGTCTGAAACTTGGGAGCCCTGGGTATCTTGGAAGGTAAAATTCATAAAGCAATGTGCAAACAGATAGCTGAGCTGGCAGGTAGAAACCAAACTATAAATCCACAAACAGAGCACCAGCTAGGCACCTTTAAGTGGTTTGATGTTTTTCTTTGATAATTGGCTTTGTGAGGTTAGATCAGATCAGCAACCATGGTACTTTGTTCCGGTATCTTGTAATGTTTGATTAGTGGAGAGTTCTGAGTCAGTAATTCAAACAGTTCTAAGTTCCTAATCAGCAAGTGATGCCTAAATGATGTGTGTATATCCTTAGAACCTGAGGGTTGATTTATCCGATTCACTCGCTCCCTGCTCTCGCCTTTATTGCTTCTGTACAGGTCTGTTGCTGGGTTTCGACACCTGGGCGACAAATCTATTTAAAATACTCCAGTTTAGCAAGTATGATGGGAATAAAGTCTGGCATCCCATAACTAATGACTACATTTGCTGCCAAAGTGAATGTCAGGTTATTTCTCATTTTGCCGCACCACTGGGCAAGGGTTGTCCCGAAGCTTGTAATTTAGTGATCAAAAAGTGATTATCAACTAATCTCAAACATTTCAACATCTTTAATTATACCACCAGTTTGGCTTTTGTGTTCCTGTTGATGTGGCATGGGTTAGTTTCACTTGGGCAAATACTTCAACATGTGTTGCAGTAAGGCCAAAGGTCGAAGGTTGCTTTTGCACTCTGAACATTATTGATAAAGTAGTTTTTTTTTAACCAGATTAGCTTTGTGACATTCAACTTAGAAATTGAATTTAAATTGTTTTATCATAATCTCTCCTATGGAAGATTCACGCAGAATGTGGAGATTTTGGTCACTTCACAAGCTGAGTAGTGACATTGCTATGCAACATTGTCTGTTTTGGAACCTTTTGCTATTTGCGGAGTGCATGCTGAACTGTGAATATAGCTTTCACCTCCAAACGAAGGGATGGGCTCAGATATAGAGCAGTGCTTTGACGTGAGGTGACTTCACTTTGATGTAATTGCAAACTTATCACAGCATTTAATCCAACTCCCAACTTCGCAATGCTTTTTTGTTCAAAACCAATTTAGAATATTGGAGAGACTTTGTGACTGTCTTTGTTGAAATGTGGATAGCCGAGGGCCTTGCAAGGTCATCTTTCACATCAATGGAAAGTGGTTACAGGACAGTCTGGAAGTAGAAAGTGACTTAATTGCTCCTATGCTTCCCCCCTCTGATGCCTGAGTGCCATACAGCAAGGCCGATTAGACTTGTGTGTATCTCACTGCATGTGTGTCTCCCCTGAGCCCACACAAACACTTCCATTGTATGAAAGTGCAAACTTGAAAACTTTTTCGTTGAACTTTTTCAAAGTTGGTCCATATTTTATTTATTCATGTCACAAGTAGGCTTACATTAACACTGCAATGAAGTTACTGTGAAAATCCCCTAGTCGCCGCACTCCAGTGCCTGTTCATGTACACTGAGGGAGAATTTAGCATGGCCAATGCACCCAACCAGCATGTCTTTTGGACTGTGGAAGGAAACCGGAGCACGCGGAGGAAGCCCATGCAGACACGGGGAGAACATGCAGACTCCTCAACGACAGCGACCCAAGCGGGAATCGAACCCGGGTCCCTGGTGCTGTAAGGCAGCAGTGCTAACCACTGTGCCACCGTGCTGTCCCAGTGCTTGTTCTTTTGTAAAATTGTTAATAGCAGTACCGACCAACTCAAGAACAGCTTCTTCCCTGCTGCCATCAGACCTCTGAATGGACCTACCATATATTAAGCTGGTCTTTCTCTACACCCTATCTGTGACTGTAACACTACATTCTGCACCTTCTCTCCTGTGTATTCTACGAAGTGTGTTTTTGTCTGTGTAGTGTGCAAGAAACAATACTTTCCACTGTCTCCCAATCCATGTGACAATGAATCAAATCAAAGATAGAGCAATGTGAATGATTTGAAGGATATTTGTGCTGAGCTCTTCAATCATTGCTTTGTCAGCCTCCGAGATGTCAGGCTGCATTATATCATGGAGTCTTGCTGTGTGTTGAGCCGGGATATGTCTTGTTTCAGATACGCGGCAGTATAACTGCAGCTGAAGTGTTTTGTGAAGTGTGAGGCTATTTGTTTTTATGGTACACGAACACTGTTTATCTGAAGCACTTTGGAGACTGAGCAGGAGAAGTTTAGAAATTACATACCTGTCCCCTGAGCCTGCTAATGGCTGGATTCTCCAATGTAGCACGGGCGCGAGAATTTGCTTGCTGCGTTAACTGGAGAATGGTGCATAGCAGCAACAGATTCTTTATTAAAAATTCCTTTTGCTACAGCAAAGACTGGTTTATACTGTCCAGCTATATTCACACTGCCCAAACACATTTCCAGAAAGCGATTTTAAAAATTGTTTGTTTTCTTTCTATGACTCTCATTTGAACAATTAAACCCAGTTCCAGAGAAGCTGCTTTTGAGGTCCTCGCTGTGTATAACCTCACACCAGTTGCTCTACAACCTGCCAGTCTCTGAATGTTTCTCACTCCGTTTCCATTGGCAGATTTCGGCATGCTTTTGATCAGCTCCTCCATGTCTGTGCAAGGATGTCGGAATTATCCAGTTGAACAGCTGGCAAATGCTTTGGTAGCTGGATGTTTAAACTTGGCCACTAATGCAAAATACTGCTGGATGCTGAAAATCTGAAACAAAAACAGAAAATGCCAGAAATACTCAACAACTGGCAGTGTGGCACAGTGGTTAACACTGCTGCCTCACAGTGCCAGGCACCTGGGTTCACTTCCGGCCTTGGGTGACTGTCCGTGTGGAGTTTGCACATTCTTCCCGTGTCTGTGTGGGCTTCCTCCGAGTGCTCCGGTTTCCTCCCGTAGTGCAAAGGTGTGTGGGTTAGATGGATTGGCCATGTAAAATGGACCCTTAGTATCAGGGGAACTAGCAGGGTAAATACGTGGGGTTATAGGGATAGGGCCTGGATCTGATTGTTGTTGGTGCAGGCTTGATGGGCTGAATGGCCTCCTAATGCACTGTAGGGATTCTGAGTATTGTGGAGAGAGAAACAGAGTTAATGTTTCAGGTCTCGGACCTATCGCCTGAAGTGAGGTGCTGGTGTTTGAAAGGTGTGTCAACTGTATGTGCCGCCATTACAATAACCTTTATGTAACCTGTAATGTTTGTGTTGCCTGTCCTATGTAAGTTAACACCTGTCTCTGTGCCTTACAGTCTGAGGAGAAAGTCCAACAAGTTTATTTGGTAGCACAAGCTTTCGGAGCACTGCTCCTTCATCAGGTAACTCACCTGATGAAGGACCTTTCAGTCTATGTCAGCTTTGAAATGCATAAAGTGGACCTTGCATTTTTGTTCTGGTGTGATGTATTAATGCCTCAGTACAAAGCACCACTGCACGGCCCAGGAAGGACCATGTTCGTACGGATTAAGTTGCATTTGACTTTGGCAGAGAGTAACTTAGAGAATTTTATGATCCAGTTCTAAATGTTTTCTTTTGTTCTAATTCCAGGTAAGACCAGTCTGGGGATGAACTTGGCCAAATAAGAATGAATCAGCAGGGTCACATGGAATCTTATGGGCAACCTCAACCTGGTTATCAGGGGTACCAACAGTTTGCATATAATAACCAGCATACGGCAGGAGTTCCAACCTCTCAATACGGACCGTATAATGGGCCTGTCCAAGGTTACGAACCAACTGCTGCACCACAAGGTTCGTATTATAGTCAACTAGTTAAAAACAGAAAGAGTGCAGTGTGAATTGATTCAGAATCCGGGTTCACTCTGCTCGTTGCCAGTCCAACTTATTCACACAATTTTAAACAAAATCCTTCCCCTGCATGATACCCTTCTCCTGAGTTGCATGTGAAAGTCTCAATGTTCTTGACGGTGACTTTATAAAATTCTGCTTTTTTGTCTCTCTTTCTGCACGTTTCTGGGTAACAAGTGCCGAGTTTCAAAAGGCAGTAGAGGTGATGTGGAAAGATGTACTCATTAAAGCTGCTAATAAAATAAGTTGGTCTTGTTTTATAAATTAAAAACCCTTGTCTGTGAAAGCTGATCAGTTTCCTGTTAGAGGCTCAGCAGATGTGAACAACAGATGATTGTTTCATGGTCGCCATTATTGAGACCAGCTTCATATCTGAGATTTACTCTCAGAATTTAAACCCCACCAGCTCCTCTGTGGTGGATTTGAAACTGTCTCTCCAGAGAGTGGTGGGATATGGGTCTCTGGACCAATGGATTAGATATGATGTGGAGATGCCGGCGTTGGACTGGGGTGAACACAGTAAGAAGTCTCACAACACCAGGTTAAAGTCCAACAGGTTTATTTGGTAGCAAATACCATAAGCTTTCGGAGCGCTGCTCCTTCGGCAGATGGAGTGGAAATCTCCTCTGGAGCCTTCAACATGTCATTGATGAAGACGAACGTCTCGCCAAGGCCATCCCCACACCCCCACTTCTTGCCTTCAAACAACCACGCAACCTCAAACAGACCATTGTCCGCAGCAAACTACCCAGCCTTCAGGAGAACAGTGACCACGACACCACACAACCCTGCCACAGCAATTTCTGCAAGATGTGCCGGATCATCAACACGGAAGCCATCATCTCACGTGAGAACACCATCTACCAGGTACACGGTACCTACTCTTGCAACTCGGCCAACGTTGTCTACCTGATACGCTGCAGGAAAGGATGTCCCGAGGCATGGTACATTGGGGAAACCATGCAGAGGCTGCGACAACGGATGAATGAACACCGCTCGACAATCACCAGGCAAGACTGTTCTCTTCCTGTGGGGGAGCACTTCAGCAGTCACGGGCATTCAGCCTTGGATCTTCAGGTAAGCGTTCTCCAAGGCGGCCTTCACGACACATGACAGCGCAGAGTTGCTGAGCAGAAACTGATAGCCAAGTTCCGCACACATGAGGACGGCCTAAACCGGGATGTTGGATTTATGTCACATTTTCAGTAACCCCCACAGCTTGCCCCCTGGGCTTGCAGAATCTCACTGGCTGTCCTGTCTGGAGACAATACAATCTCTTTAACCTGTGTTTAATGTTCCCTCCACCCACATTGTCTGTACCTTTAAGACCTGGCTGGCTGTAGGATTCGCATTCTAATCAGTATTCTGCAACTTGATTTTGTTTGTTTGCACTGTTTGAGAGCACATTTCCACTCCATCTGACGAAGGAGCAGTGCTCCAAAAGCTTATGGTATTTGCTACCAAATAAACCTGTTGGACTTTAACCTGGTGTGGTGAGACTTCTTCCAATGGATTAGTCCAGAGGCAATGCCACAATTCCACTAACTCCCCTAACATTCCATCTGCAAGTGCTGAAGGATGGGTGTAAATGGGGAATTGTATCATAAGAATGATATTATTTAGTGTTTGTGTCTTTGGGACTGTGTTCCTCCTGCACATGCCATTGTGGAATTATGATTGCCACGATCCACACACATGGTATTTAAACATTTCTCCCTTGTTGAATGTTTGTTGTTGTCAGGGATTTCCCCTGGGGAAGTGGGAGCTATCAGTTCGTTGGTGGGGAGAGCAGAGAGGAGAAGTTAAGAATCTGCAATTTTCAGCACATGTTGTAGACAGCCCCTGTTAGCTTTTATCTTAAAGCAGAAGTTCCTCATTCTTTTCCTCACCCACTTCCCGAGACCTTTACCTGCCTCTGGGTACTGTAGCACAGCCAGAAGACCATTTAAATCTGTTTACCCTCATTACCTTCCTTATTTCAGATGACCGAGCAAGACCTGTCCCAGTTTAACCTCGTGCTTTACCATGGGGGAAAAAAATCCTCAATTTTTAAAATCTTTAGAACTGTAATCTTGCATTCTCAACACAATTTCAGTGATTCTTTGTTTACTTTCCATGGCTCTCATATCTTCCTATAAAAGAGATTTGTACAACTTGGTCTCCAACTCCAACTAACCAATAACTGGTGCAAATTCAACCTCATTGTCTTCCTGTTCCTTTGCACGTAACCCAGAATTATCTTTGCTGTTCTTTTTTCAATGGCCTTTTCAATCTGCACTTCCCATTAAATATCTTTGTACCTGTACTCGATAAATTTGCGAGATCTCACAAAATCATGCCATTTGCAAGACTCTTTCTTTCCCCATTTTTCCCAAAATATGTTATTTGTTTTTCTGTGTTGAATTGCATTGTGTAACTTGCCGGCCTGTCTGTCCTCCGGCAATCTCTTCCTTTTCCCAACCTTAGTATTGGCAAACTTAAATACCTTTCCCCGTGTGCCTATTTCCAAAACAAGAATGGTATCAACACGATTCTCTGGGATGAATCTTCCTTTACATCCCACCAGTTTTGAACTCTGCGGTTTATCCATTCCTGAGGGAAGAGTAAATAGTTTATTATGTTTTCCCACATCTCCTGCTTTATTGGTTAGATATGTAGTATGTCTTACACTGCAATCGGGCAGCACGCTCCCATTTCCGATAGTAATGTGTGTGCTCGTTGCCTCCTCCCATCCTCCCTCGGTCTCGTGGGAAGTAAACAGCTGAGCCTGGTGACTTATCTATATACAGTTGAATTAACTTCATACTTGTGTTCCGTGGTGGGCTGTTCCAGACGCCTGGGGTACACCCATTTTCATGTACCTCTCACCAATTTGAAGTGAAATACTTCATCATTTCTGTCACCCTTTGCTCTGTGAGAGTGCCCCCATCACTTTAACTATCCTATTTCCTAACTGCTTATTAAAAACCATCATTTACCTGTATGTTGCCCATATTCCTCTCTTATTCTGCTATGTGCTCCTTCATTTCTGTTTTCCGCTTTGTTACCAATGTTTATTATATGCCTCTTCATTTAAAAAACCTTATTTTTGTGCAATTAGTAATTATCCATCAAACCCCAGCCTTTGACTCATCCACTTGACTCCACACCTTCTCCAGCTTGGAATTAAATATCTTCCCACTGTGGCTCTGTTGGACCTGCAGCATCAGACACTGAGTGTTGCCTATGTTGATTTGTCAGTAAGGATTTCCATTAGGATGGGATGTAGAGTGTTACTAATATTGTTCGCATGTTAAGATTTGGGTTTAAAATTGAATAAAAGCACGTGGAAGGTGTGCTTAATGGTGCTTGATATTCTTCTGTGGCCTGTTTTCAGCAGGAGACGGCACATTTACTAATGTCACTTTTTCATTTGGCTTTTGAATAACTTGATTATTTACTGAAGTGAAGCATTTTCTAAACAGTAACCATTTCTGAAATTCTCCCTAATTTATGGCGATTGTGATACAAGTTTCTGTGCTCGATCGCCATCACAGTTTGCTTTCAGTTTCACAAGTTGACTGCAGGGCTTTTTTCCTTCATGTGAATTTAGCGCCCTGGGTTGCGAAAGGAATCTTGTTCAGGCAGGGCGAGTGGGAAGCCACATCTTCAAGGATTTTTGCATCTCCCACCTTTGCATGAAGTTATGTCTGAGCTTCCGCTGTGTCTCAGTCACAGTGCTTAAATTTTTAACCAGTCACCATTTCTGAAGGAAAGTCTCATTGCTGCTGATCAGACCTTCAGTACAAAATTTTCTGTAGTCAAGACAAATTGTCTCGTTTGGTGAGAGAACTTTGTGAATTTTAAATTCAGCCTTTTTGGAGAACAAAGTTCTAATTTTGCTTTGGTTATGTTTACTGTTGCTGGGCATTTCACCGTTTTAACATTTCAATAAGGGTTAGCAAAGATTTTTAATCTTTCTGCACAGTCATTAATTTTTCATTGTGTACCTTTTGTACAGTGCGTCTCTATGGAAAATAAAAACTTGTGATCTTAATTGGATTTTAGTTTCCATGCTTTGCTAATACATCAGCAGTACGTCAATTGTTGTTCTTCCCATCCAACACAAAACCTGGGCAGCAGTCTGTCAGTGTTCCGAACCTCGTCTAGAATCATAGATTCCCTAAAGTGCAGGAGGAGGTCGTTCGAGTCCACACCAACTCTTATCCAGGCCCTATCCCTGGATGTGCGGGTTAGGTTGATTGGCCATGCTAAAATTGCCCCTTAGTGTCCGGAGATGCGTAGGTTAGAGGGATTAGCGGGTAATATGTGTAGGGATATGGAAGTAGGGCCTGGGTGGGATTGTGGGCGGTGCAGACTTGATGGGCCGAATGGCCTGTTTCTGCGCTGTAGGGTTTCTATGATTTCTATGATACCCAAGGCCCAATGTCTTTACCCCACTAATCCCCCTAACCTATATAACTTGGGACACTAAGGGGCAATTTACTATAAGCAGTCAACCTAACCTGCACATTGTTGGAGTGAGGGTGGAAACTGGACTACCCCAAGGGAACCCATGCAGACACGGGGAGAACGTGCAAATTCCACACAGCCACCCAAAGCCGGAATTGAACCCGGGTCCCTGGCACCGAATCAGCAGTGTTGACCACTGTGCCACCGTGCCAATCACATGATTGAAAAGGGCTTCAGAAAACAAATCTTATTCCAAGAACTAGCCAGAAATGAGGCAGTCTGGAAACCAACAGGACACAAGACGCACCATTAAGAAGAATAGAATCATGGCTGAACAACTGGTCAGAGCGGGGGGTGAGAGGGGCTAACTTAACCTTTAACCGGCCAACTCTCTCGCTGCCATAACTCTCTGCTGGATAAGTCGTCTGCTTCCCCCTTCCTGTCAGCACTCTTTGAAAGGCCGCTCGAGGGAACCAGGCCTGTAAGTTGCTTCAGGTTTAGGATTTATCCCAAGGTGATGTCTCTTGGAGGTGATGTAATTTGCAGATTCCAGAGATGATATGGAGCTATCAATCAAAAAGTCACCGAGCTTCAGCCTTTTCTCTATACTTACTCTGCAAAAGCAATTAACTAAACCTTGTATTATCATTATGGATAATGCAGTTCTGGTGTCTGCATCTTCTGGTGGGGCAATGGCACGAGTGAGGTGACCTGCGAGGGAGAGAGGAAAGGCAGGGGGACCTGGGAGAGAGCGAGAGGGAAGCCAGTGAGTGAGGGAGGAAGGAAGGTGGCTGGGGAGGGAGGTGGCGAGCGAGGGGAGGCCCTGAGGGAGGGATGGGGCTAGCGAAGGAGGTGTGGAATGAGGGATGGGGTGGGGATGATTTGAGAGGGATGAATGGAGTGGGTATAGCACGCGAATGATGTCATGGGAACGATGGGTTTTGGGACTTCAAATATTGATGCAAAATAAATGCTGATTTCACCGCAAATATTTGGCTGGTGTTGAATGTGGAGGGCAAGGCAATCTTGTCCAAGTCTATTCTGAGCTGCTGTGGAGCAGTCACAAGCTGAAATCGCAGCCACCTTTTTCCTCTGTCCATACGCCCCTGCCTGATTTTGCGAGTAAGAAGTCTCACAACACCAGGTTAAAGTCCAACAGGTTTATTTGGTAGCAAATACCATAAGCTTTCGGAGCAATGCTCCTTCGTCAGATGGAGTGGTCTCTGTTCTCAAACAGGGCACAGACACAGAAATCAAATTACAGAATACTGATTAGAATGCAAATCTCTACAGCCAGCCAGGTCTTAAATGCACAGACAATGTGGGTGGAGGGAGCATTCAACACAGGTTAAAGAGATGTGTATTGTCTCCAGACAGTACAGCTTGTGAAATTGTGCAAGTCCAGGAGTCAAGCTGTGGGGGTTACTGATAATGTGACATAAATCCAACATCCCGGTTTAGACCGTCCTCATGTGTGCGGAACTTGGCCATCAGCCTCTGCTCAGTGACTCTGCGCTGTCGTGTGTCGTGAAGGCCGCCTTGGAGAACGCTTACCTGAAGATCCAAGGCTGAATGCCCGTGACTGCTGAAGTGCTCCCCCACAGGAAGAGAACAGTCTTGCCTGGTGATTGTCGAGCGGTGTTCATTCATCCGTTGTCGCAGCGTCTGCATGGTTTCCCCAATGTACCATGCCTCGGGACATCCTTTCTTGCAGCGTATCAGGTAGACAACGTTGGCCGAGTTGCAAGAGTAGGTACCATGCACCTGGCAGATGGTGTTCTCACGTGAGATGATGGCATCTGTGTTGATGATCCGGCACGTCTTGCAGAGGTTGCTGTGGCAGGGTTGTGTGGTGTCGTGGTCACTGTTCTCCTGAAGGCTGGGTAGTTTGCTGCGGACAATGGTCTGTTTGAGGTTGCGTGGTTGTTTGAAGGCAAGAAGTGGGGGTGTGGGGATGGCCTTGGCGAGATGTTCGTCTTCATCAATGACATGTTGAAGGCTCCGGAGGAGATGCCGTAGCTTCTCCGCTCCGGGGAAGTACTGAAGCTACGGCATCACCTCCGGAGCCTTCAACATGTCATTGATGAAGACGAACATCTCGCCAAGGCCATCCCCACACCCCCACTTCTTGCCTTCAAACAACCACGCAACCTCAAACAGACCATTGTCCACAGCAAACTACCCAGCCTTCAGGAGAACAGTGACCACGACACCACACAACCCTGCCACAGCAACCTCTGCAAGACGTGCCGGATCATCAACACGGATGCCATCATCTCACATGAGAACACCATCTGCCAGGTGCATGGTACCTACTCTTGCAACTCGGCCAACGTTGTCTACCTGATACGCTGCAAGAAAGGATGTCCCGAGGCATGGTACATTGGGGAAACCATGCAGAGGCTGCGACAACGGATGAATGAACACCGCTCGACAATCACCAGGCAAGACTGTTCTCTTCCTGTGGGGGAGCACTTCAGCAGTCACGGGCATTCAGCCTTGGATCTTCAGATAAGCGTTCTCCAAGGCAGCCTTCACGACACACGACAGCGCAGAGTCACTGAGCAGAGGCTGATAGCCAAGTTTCGCACACATGAGGACGGTCTAAACCGGGATGTTGGATTTATGTCACATTATCAGTAACCCCCACAGCTTGACTCCTGGACTTGCACAATTTCACAAGCTGTACTGTCTGGAGACAATACACATCTCTTTAACCTGTGTTGAATGCTCCCTCCACCCACATTGTCTGTGCATTTAAGACCTGGCTGGCTGTAGAGATTTGCATTCTAATCAGTATTCTGTAATTTGATTTCTGTGTCTGTGCCCTGTTTGAGAACAGAGACCACTCCATCTGACGAAGGAGCATTGCTCCGAAAGCTTATGGTATTTGCTACCAAATAAACCTGTTGGACTTTAACCTGGTGTTGTGAGACTTCTTACTGTGCTTACCCCAGTCCAACGCCGGCATCTCCACATCATGATTTTGCTAGGCCAGAGATAGCAAGGCCCCTGCAGTTTCCCCAGCAAACTCGGCACAGATGGGAGCAACGTGATCTCTCTGATAACTTTATCCCTGAGCAGTTGAGGGAGTGATGAATAACACGTGTTATGTTTTTGTCAAATCCGATAAGCCACAGCTTTCGGGAC
Organism: Mustelus asterias; assembly: GCF_964213995.1. NCBI lineage: Eukaryota > Metazoa > Chordata > Chondrichthyes > Carcharhiniformes > Triakidae > Mustelus > Mustelus asterias. The sequence continues at coordinate 2,666,199 of NC_135828.1, read as the reverse complement.
CTTTCTAATTCTTCCAGTATGTTTCAGAACCGGACACAATGAACATTACAGATGAAGCTGTTTCCTCCACACTGTATCAATGTTAACCTTGAACAGTCCTGCACTGCAAACCCTGTTGTGAAATCCCCGTCACATTTCAGTGAATCAGCAGCAATCTACAAAATGAGTTCTGCATCATGACTGTCACCTTTTTGCATTAAAATGTGGTGATTGTGTGTTTATATCTAAACTATTACTTTTATGGTTTGTCTATTTCACACCGACTTGCCTGAACTGAATTGAGAATTCTTTTCTTTCAGAGTTTGCTAGTTGGAACAAAGATTCTCGCTTTACTTCCACATAATACGGAATTTTAATTTTGTGATGTTCTAATGGCATCACGATGTTCACTCCAGGGTTAATCGTGTTCCTCAATTTATGCAGATTTAAAATCCCAACGAGCCTGTTTTGTTATTTGCAGGTCCATTAAGGCCGACATCAGGAGCACCCCCAACCTCATTACCTCCCTCAACAGCTGCACAATCGACAGCCTATAACCAGTACGGCCAGGGGGACATCCAGAATGGCCCTGCGATGACCGACCAGATGCAAAGGTTCGTACACAATTTGTACTTAAAGCAACTGGACCAGAACCTTTGGGAGTTCAGAGGACCTGAGCGTGAACTTTGACACTCTGAGCCCTGAGTGACTTACGGGCCTGCACTCTACATATGTCTTTTTAGGATAGGCAGGTCACAACAGACTGCGTTTCAAAAATTTCTATTTAAGTCAAAGATAAATGTTGCTCGTTTTAAAATGTGCAGTGATGGCATAGAAAGTTTTAGACTCTGTTATTTGTTAGCTGAGATGCCCAAATAAATGTATTCTTTGAAATAAGCAAAATACTGCGGATGCTGGAATCTAAAACAAGAACAGAGGATTTGGAAAAACTCAGCAGGTCTTTCCAGCATCCTCTGTTCATGAATGTATTATCTATCCATTACTTATTGGGGAAGAACCAGTATAAACTGCATGGGTAAAGACTAAACTCTCCACAAGGATTTTAAAATTAAGATCATGATCCAAAAGTACATAGAAATGCAGCACTAAAACAAGCAGTTCAACCCAACCAGCCTATGTTGCTTATTCTCCATGTGTGCAATAGTCTCACTGTTACCTCCTCTACTATTCTTACCTTTCCCTTCTGCCACCTGCCAAATTGATTCTTGAATGTTGATGCGGTTTCTGCTTCCGTCATTATCGCTGCTGTGCATTTCAGAACTGCTTGCTCTACTTTACATCAACCCAAGTGTGATGATACAAATGCAGCCTTCCCAAGAACTTTGCAGAAGCAGATGTAAGGAGAAAGTTTAGAAACACCTGGGTTCAGAGTAATTGCTCAGTATGTTGTTGACTCTGCTGGCTTAATTGCTAAGCCAGGGTGTAAACTTTCCATTAACTGTATTGAAATAACTTGTGTTTCCAGGAATCTGAACTGTTAAAATTCCTTCACAGGTTCCCAGTGTCTCAATCGTACATGCCTGGTGGTCAGCCGATAGCATACCAACAGTATGCACCCTCGCCCAGTAATGCTCAGCATTTACCAAATCAGATGGCAGCCATGCAGATCAGTGGTTCTACCAGTAACGCACCACCTCCTGTCAGTCAGAGTTATGGTAAGCAATGTTAATGATGGGACTGTGTACAATCAAAGTCATCTTCAAAGACCAAAGAGTTCATATGTTTAAAATATATCAATCTGAACTATAATTCTGAAAATCACGTCGCAAGTTTTTCCTGTCGTTGCATAACATTCACAGCGCAGGAACAGGCCATTCACCCCAGCTGGTTAATGTGTTCCATGTGAGTCACCCCCCCCCCCCCATTTCATCTAATCTCTTACAAGTAGCTGAAGTGTGAATTGGTTGAATTGTTACTCCGCTAGAATTTTGTCCTTGGAAGGTGATCAGTCCAGCTCACATTTGGTGAAATGCACAAGCTTTATTTTTGTTTGAAACATTCCCCCATTTTACATAAATATAAAACATACTGATATGTTTTACATGCTTTCTTAAATTGCCATTTACTTCCTAATCACAATCCTTTTAACTATTTCACTTGAGCATGGTCTCATTCTCCTCACTGGTTAAGAAGCAAATCTCTGTCTTTGCTTTGCAACCGCTTTCCAGCAAATGTACAGGAGCAGACTGGGATAAGCTTCCCACTATTGGATGAACTCGCCGCTGATATAAGGGCGGCACGGTGACACAGTGGTTAGCACTACTGACTCACAGCGTCAGGGACCTGTGTTCGATTTCCGGTTTGGGTCCTTGTCTGTGTGGAGTTTGCACGTTCTCCCCGTGTCTGCATGGGTTTTCTCAGGTGGTCCGGTTTCCTCCGACAGTCCAAAGATGTGCAGGTTAGGTGGATTGGCCATGCTAAATTGCCTTGCACCCAAAGTCATTTCTGCAGGAACTGCTATGTCAACAGAAATTGTATGATTGGATTCACACTCCAGCATTTCCTCCATGGTGAGGAACATGAGTTTCTCATTGCCCTCTTTCCCCATCTCCTGATGACCTGGCAAAGATTGGGATCTCATGGGCACAGACACTTACACATTGGTATGAGTGGCATACATTTTTGGCTCCGGTTTATGCTTTCTTATTATTATGATGGAGGTAACTGCAGAAAGAGGGGATCAGAGTTAGATAATTACTTGTGAATTAATGAGAAAATAATTTGGGGATGAATTCACCGTCATTTGTACAGGACAAAGATTGTTGATAGTCTCCTTGCATTATATTAATAGTTACTTGTCTGCCTAGAGTCCCATAATCAGTTCTGTGATAGTGTGATTCTGACCCCTGGTCGTGGGATTACTAAAAATTCTGATTTTTATACAAGTTAAAAGTCTTTACCTGCAATGGCTTCTCTTTCCGCTCCCACATTGTTACCTTTGGTGTTCCCCAAGAATCTATCCTTGGCCGCCTTTGTCTAAACTGCATGGGGACAAGAGGAGGCCATTTAGCAAGTCAAACCTGTTCCGCCCTTCATTTAGATCATGAATGATCTACGACATAACTTCATTAATACACCTTTGCTCCATAACGCTTAATACCTTTGGTTAATAAAAATCCTTTTTTATACTTTCATGTGATGTGGGCATTTCTGGCAAGGTCAGCGTTTGTTGCCCATCCATAATTGCCCGTGAACTGCTTTCAGAGGGCAGTTAAGAGTCAACTACTTTGCTATGGGTCTGGAGTCACATGTAGGCCAGACCAGGTAAGGACAGCAGATTTCCTTCCCTAAAAGACACTAATGAATGAGATGAGTTTTTACAATCAGCAATGGTTTCACGGTCATCTTTACTGAGACTAGCTTTCAATTCCAAATTTATTAATTGAATTTAAATTCCACCAGTTGCTGTGGTGGGATTTGAACCCATTTCCCCAGATTATTAGCCTGGGCCTTTGGATTACTATTCTTGTGACATAAGCACTGAACGACTGTCTCCCCATATCAATCTCAGAATCAAACGTAACAATTCATCTTGAATGAATTGCGGTTTGCAAGAGGCAGTCCCAGCATCTGCTCCGTGTGTCAGACTGTTTCTTCATTTCACTTCGAAACGGTCCAGCTTCAGTATTTAGAAACTGTCCCCTTTAAAGTTTATTTATTAGTCATAAATAAGGCTAACATTAACACTACAATAAGTTAGTGAAGTTTCCCGAGTCGCCACAGTCTAGCACCTGTTCGGGTCAATGCACCTAACCAGCGCGTCTTTCAGAATGTGGGAGGAAATTGGAGCAACCGGAGGAAACCCACGCAGACACGGGGAGAACTTGCAAACTCCCCACACACGGTGGACCAAGCCAGGAGTCGAACCTGGGTCCCTGGTGATGTGAAGCAGCAGTGCTAACCACTTTGCTATTGTGCCGCCCTTGTCCGAGACACCTCTCAATCAGTCGAAGTAACCTATCTGTTTTCCTTAATATCTTGAAAACTTTGATCATTGACTGTCATGTCTTTTGTTCACAGGGCCACCAACCTCGCATCGTCAAACTACAGCAAGTTTTCCACCCACGGGGCCAGCAGTGTACACACAATATTCTACTCCGCTACAGAATATTTCCTCGAGCATACCCCAGGCTGGTAACCCTCCTCAGCATCCCTTTCCTGGGCAGACTGTCCCTGCCTCAACTTACACCTCTCCCCCCACATCTACGGGTCTGACCGGCATGAACCTCCCTCCTCCACCCGGGGTGTCGAGACCAACAGCAATGCATGGACCACCGCTGCCAGGGCAGTCTCAGACTGGCTTCCCCCCGTCCCAGCCTCCAACAGGACATTACCCACCCCAACCTAATCACAGACCTGCGGCTCCTCAGACTGGTATGCCAGGGGTTGTGCCTGGTCCACCAACTCAGGGCTTTCAAGTGCATCCAACACAACCTAGTCAGGGATTCATACCTCAACAGAATGGTAAGTCTTTATATGTTTAATACTTGGAGCCGCTCTTTAAGCAATGGAGATGACTTATTTAGTGCTTTACAAAATATTCCTTTCAAATGGAGTAAGCAACTGTCGCATGCAAGTTATCCAGGTCATGCCAACTTATGTTAATCTGCTCTCCTACCTTGCTCCCAGTTTCAGCAGGTTCCGATTTATGCTGCCGACAATCTGCTGCCTGCTTCTGCAAAAGAAAGAATGAATTAAAGTTAGATTTTCTGTTCAAAACCCAAGTAATTAATTTGTGTAAAATGGAGGGGATGAAGGAGAGAGAGGGCGGGGTTGTTAAACTTAAGAGATGAGAATTAAACGTTTTTGGTGACATTTTTTCGGATCATTTCCGAGAAATGGATCAGGAATATCTTGTAAAGAAGTTACCCTCGTGCATTTGCAGTGAGAGTTTCAGGCACTTGTCGTTAGTTAACCTACTTGAAACTTCATTGGAGGCTGCCAGGAATGCACCGAGGTTGAATTTACAGATTTTCAGAGCTCTACATTTCAGGGACGTTGAGATTCCTAATATCCCAGCACAACCTCCCAGATGATTCAATGATTTTCCCAAGGGAGTGGAAAAATACAAGGAATCGTTTGCAGGGCTCTGGGGAAAGAGCCGGGGAGTGAGACTCATTCGGTAACTTTCAAAGAGCTAACACCAATGTGAAGGGCCGAATGTCCCCCCCCCCCCCCCCCCCCCCCCGGACCCCCATCCTGATGAGTGTATAACATCTTGTTTCTGTGAGATGTGTTCTGTATATCCTGGTAAAACTGCTCTTTTTCCCGTTTGTCAGTAGCAGATGTCATTTGGATAATCCAATTTACAGCAGCACTGCTCTGTCTCATTTGGTTCTGTGAATAGATTGTTGCACCCTATATTTTGCTCGTTCCCAGCTGTGCTGCTCCAAGTATTCCTTGGTGCTGTGATAATTGCTACTCCGATTTCCTTGATTTGTGATGTTCTTACAGGTTCTTTTGGACAAATGAGGGCGCCCCAGCCAAATTATGCTGCACCTTACACTGGAACACCAAGTTACAGCAGTCAACCCCAATCACAGCAGAAACGATTGGACCCAGACAGCATTCCTAGCCCTGTAAGCACCACAGTTTTTAACAGTCGGCTGCGTGTTCTAGTGTTATTAGAATTGCTTGTACATTGATGGTGATTTTGTGCTCGTGTCACGAGATGAATAATCCAGAGCGCAGGCTTAATGCTCTGGGGGCAAAGGTCAAAATCTCACCATGACAGTTCAGGAAATTTTAAAGTTCTGCAATTGGAAGCTGATCCCCTGTAATGGCAATGTGAAGCTGTCATCAAATGTCATGAAAACCTTCTGGTTTACTCATGTCCTTTAGGGAAGGAAATCTGCCATCCTTACTGGGTATGACCTACATGTGACTCCAGAGCTACTCTTGACTGTTCTCAAGGGCAATTAGGAATGAGTGGCAAAAGCCAGGCTTGCAAGCAGTGCCCCATATTCCATGAGTGAATAAAACAAAATTCTAATTTTACACTCTAAACTGCTTGTAACAAAGATTTGCTTGCATCTGTCCATTGTTTTGTGAGCTTGTTGGGGAGACCTGAATGTAATTTCCTTATATTTTTCTTTGTTTTTATCTGAACATGTTGACACGCCTCCAGTTTAGAAATTTCAGTTTAGAAATTTCAGTTTAGAAATTTCAGTTTAGAAATTGTAATTATGAGTAATGCAACCTGCTTATAACACATTCACGGTAACAGGTATTGCGCTGCAATGTTGTTATACGTAATTGAGTGTATAGGATCTGACTCCAATCCCCTCTTCTTTATCTTGGTGTCCTGCATTCTTGTGAATTGTGCTGGTCAGTGCTGTAACTCTGCTAGAGCAGCCTAGTCTGTTCCTAATGCACTCATTTTCTGGGCTCCTTACTCCTTTCCAGCTCTTTCAATCCTAGTCCTTCTCTGCCTTCACCTCTGGTTGCCCAGGTTGCAGCTTCTCTGGTGCTCCAGCCTTGGCCTCTGCACCCTGTGATTAATTGGCATTGTAATGCACTTGCCTCCTCCATGTCCAGACCAGCTCACCTGTCGGGTCTTGAAGTTCACTGCTGGTTTCCTTCCTCCCTCTTCATCTTTCCTCCTCACCCAATACATGAGAATGGGAACCATAGAGGAGTGTAAGCGACCGATCGCGGACTCAAGCAGGCAGGACAGCAGGTCTGAGCTAGAAGCAGATTCTCGACTGTTGGCTCTTGTTGAGAGTTCCTGTGATGCCAATGTTTGCCTTGTAACCAATGATAGCGTCAGAACAAGACTGGTCTATTACTGGCAACTAACAATATCGCTTAATAATGGTGAATTCTTAAATGCTAAAGGGACACATCTTAAATTGGTTAAGATGATTTTAGGATAGTTGGCAAAAGGTGTACATGGAATAGACTTTTAGCTAAGGTAACAGAGATGAGAACTCAAATTATTTGAACACTCAGGTGGTGAGACTGTAGGCATGTAGTGGATGGTTGAGTTAAATCGCATTCCCTATCAGTTTCGACCTTCTGTTATGGCTTTAAGATTTTCCATTCAGGATTTTATTGAAGACTCATGAAAACAGATAATGGTGATCACCAGTCTTGTATCTTTGGACCCTGTGTCCAGTTTCCTGCAACTCTGTCCAATCCATTTAAGGAAATGAGAAGTAAAGATAATTAAAAGAGAATCTGGCTTAAATGTCAGGATCAGCCAGCATCCTGGAGCGTTCTCAAGGTTGACGTAGACATGTGGAACCTAAGTGGATGTCAGTTGCAGTTGATCTCTTTGTCACCATCTTGACGGGTGCTTGACTGTCAAAACTTCTCAATCTGGGAAGTGATTAGTGAGGTTCCTCTGCTGTAATCACCTTTACACAGCTAATATTTAACAATACACTGGCTCCCAGATACTCGATAGTCTGCAGAACACTCAGCTGGATATGTTTGGGTAAGTGGCTTTCAAGACACTGAAAGAGAGACTAAAAAGGGACATGAAATTTATATTAAATAGCTTGAGAGGACACTATCATACTGTACTTCTGTTTAAAACAAAAGTTTTATCTAATTTGAGTTACCGTTACTACGCAAGTACAAAGTTAAGCTAACACTTTTTATTTATCAAGTTACCATTCTTGCCAGAATACTGTTTTTAAAAAAAAAACTTTCAATCTTGCTTTGAACTTTTTAATATTGAGCTGTGCAAATGTGAAGAGCCCTGCATACAGCATTAAGATGAACAGATAAGCAGTTTATCCGAATAACACAGCTTGCATGTGCAATGATGTATGTGTAAGCGTATGTCAAAGGACTTGCTGATGTGGCACCATTAGTGTGGGAAGGTAGAAGTAACGATTGTTACTCTTCTGTTTCTCTCCTGTTTTGCTGCTCATTTGTGCCTTTTTAAGCAGCTTAATGAACTGCCACCTCAACAGAAAACAAGACATAGAATAGACCCAGATGCAATTCCTAGTCCAGTAAGTCTGCTTGTATATACGTGTGCATTGCTGCCTTTGCTTTTCATTCCAAAAGGCTTGTTGATTTCCATACGCCAGTTGCGTGCTGTAAGGTCACAAAATCGTGTCAGCTTAATTGCCCTTTACTTTCTACATCCGACTTTACATTATTGCATCAGTTAAATGACAACACAAAATTGTACTCCTTCCAGGTGAATTTTTACAGTGTAAATCTTTCTGACAGTCCCAAATCTTTTGGCTTGGTTAACATTTGAGCAAATTATCCTGGTGATCTACTTTGGTACCTTACAGACAGTAGTAGATATAATTGTACTGCTAGAAATCAAATCTAAACTTGCCTACTTTAGCTTGGTGAACATTTGTGGTCCTAGCTTTAATTTGCAACACTGACTAACTTTTTATTTTGCTAAATGTCACTGTTCTTTCTCATTGCATCTACATCAATATCTTTTTTAAAGAATGTAGATCATTTTAACTCCCCCACATTTCTTTCATTGCTTCCCATACACTAGAGCCAGCAACCCCCTTGTAATATTTGCATTGTTTTGTTTGTGTTAATGGTTGCGGAAGACTTGGTTTGCTAGTTAACGGTGATATTATGGGGAAGGTGTGAAGAAGATTAACTTGAGGCAATATTCAATCAGCTACAGTTTCCGAACAGCATGTGCTTGTTGTGAAAGCGAACTGAGATTAGAGGAACCATTTATACTTTGCTCCTGAATTTCAGAATGTAAATGTGGCTAAAAGTTTCATGAATGTAATAAGCAAATGTAATCATGTTTGAAATGTTTATCAATTAATTGAACACGAGTGCTGAATAAAAGCCTAATCTCTTTTGGAGGAGCTATAGTCTCCAGTCTGTCGAGTTGCTTTTGGTTAGCAAGTGACATCAGCCAGTTCACAATACAAGTTCCGGCTTGCTGAAGTCAAGTCTTATCAAGCATTTGTACTTTGCTCCCACTATAATTTTTCACTGCTCCTTGCACCCACTGGCAAGTTCTACCCCAGCTGACTCGATGTTGACCCATGCAGTTAACAGCGACCACTGAGCAATGATAGGTGTTGGGAACCAGTGCCCATTTCCTCATCTTCCTCAGGAGTTCAGAAGCCAGTTGGGTGGCCCCGTCGTCACTCTGGCTGCGATCAGCAAACTCAGTACAGACCTGGAATCTTCCTGGCCTTTGGCTCAGTGTCGCACTAGGCAGTGTCTGCTCACTCATATGTTGGGGAGCTTCAGTAAATGTTTGTTAGGTTGCACATGATAGTAATGTGTGCTTATGTCCTTTTACGATGTGGAGATGCCGGCGTTGGACTGGGGTAAACACAGTAAGAAGTCCTTTTACATCAGGGTGCAATGCATTTAGATACCTCTACCAACTAAAATGGGTTTTGGGTTTGATTGAGCGACAGTTTGTAACGTATTGTGTGCTATGACAGATCCAAGTGATTGAAGATGATAAGTCAAACCGAGGATCTGAGCCATTCTCGACTGGTGTAAGAGGCCAAGTTCCACCGCTTGTCACCACTGACTTTGTGGTGAAAGATCAAGGTAAGATCCCACTGTTGTGTCCCACAAATTGGTCACCTCGATGGCACCCAGTTCATTACATATATCCAAATTAATCTGCATATCTTTAAGTTGTAAATGATTTAACAATTTTTCACATTGCCATAAGATCAATGTCTTAACATTGAAATAGATGGCAATAACTATTGAAGCTCGTGCATGCTGTGTTTCACTAGTCTTGGTGTGTGATTTCACACAGAGTACAAATAATAACATAATCTTCAGTCTGCTCATGGACATGGAGCAAGCTCGAGATTCTTGGATGTGAAGGAGAAAAGTCACCCAGTGCGATGAAGTTTATTATTTGGAAATGCAATGAGAAGTTAGAGAGCAACTTGATTGTCAGTGCCGCCTTGTTTATTTTCTATAATCCTCGCGAAAGGAATGGTCATCATCATCCATTTTGTTTGTTGAGTTAAGAAAATTCTTCCGAACAAATATTCAAGATTCCAAGCCCCACTCACTGAGGCCTTCAGCCTGGCGTACCGCTCCCCACCAGCCCATGGCATCTCCACTCACTCGCCCCCCCCCCCCCCTCAGGCATGCCTCCTCCCTTAGACCCCTGGGAACGCCTCTCCCTTATCACCCGCCCCCTCGCGCACGCCCCTTCCCTCTCCCCTCGCGCACGCCCCTTCCCTCTCCCCTCGCGCACGCCCCTTCCCTCTCCCCTCGCGCACGCCCCTTCCCTCTCCCCTCGCGCACGCCCCTTCCCTCTCCCCTCGCGCACGCCCCTTCCCTCTCCCCTCGCGCACGCCCCTTCCCTCTCCCCTCGCGCACGCCCCTTCCCTCTCCCCTCGCGCACGCCCCTTCCCTCTCCCCTCGCGCACGCCCCTTCCCTCTCCCCTCGCGCACGCCCCTTCCCTCTCCCCTCGCGCACGCCCCTTCCCTCTCCCCTCGCGCACGCCCCTTCCCTCTCCCCTCGCGCACGCCCCTTCCCTCTCCCCTCGCGCACGCCCCTTCCCTCTCCCCTCGCGCACGCCCCTTCCCTCTCCCCTCGCGCACGCCCCTTCCCTCTCCCCTCGCGCACGCCCCTTCCCTCTCCCCTCGCGCACGCCCCTTCCCTCTCCCCTCGCGCACGCCCCTTCCCTCTCCCCTCGCGCACGCCCCTTCCCTCTCCCCTCGCGCACGCCCCTTCCCTCTCCCCTCGCGCACGCCCCTTCCCTCTCCCCTCGCGCACGCCCCTTCCCTCTCCCCTCGCGCACGCCCCTTCCCTCTCCCCTCGCGCACGCCCCTTCCCTCTCCCCTCGCGCACGCCCCTTCCCTCTCCCCTCGCGCACGCCCCTTCCCTCTCCCCTCGCGCACGCCCCTTCCCTCTCCCCTCGCGCACGCCCCTTCCCTCTCCCCTCGCGCACGCCCCTTCCCTCTCCCCTCGCGCACGCCCCTTCCCTCTCCCCTCGCGCACGCCCCTTCCCTCTCCCCTCGCGCACGCCCCTTCCCTCTCCCCTCGCGCACGCCCCTTCCCTCTCCCCTCGCGCACGCCCCTTCCCTCTCCCCTCGCGCACGCCCCTTCCCTCTCCCCTCGCGCACGCCCCTTCCCTCTCCCCTCGCGCGCCCCCTCCCTCTCCCCTCGCGCGCCCCCTCCCTCTCCCCTCGCGCGCCCCCTCCCTCTCCCCTCGCGCGCCCCCTCCCTCTCCCCTCGCGCGCCCCCTCCCTCTCCCCTCGCGCGCCCCCTCCCTCTCCCCTCGCGCGCCCCCTCCCTCTCCCCTCGCGCGCCCCCTCCCTCTCCCCTCGCGCGCCCCCTCCCTCTCCCCTCGCGCGCCCCCTCCCTCTCCCCTCGCGCGCCCCCTCCCTCTCCCCTCGCGCGCCCCCCCCTCTCCCCTCGCGCGCCCCCTCCCTCTCCCCTCGCGCGCCCCCTCCCTCTCCCCTCGCGCGCCCCCTCCCTCTCCCTCGCGCGCCCCCTCCCTCTCCCCTCGCGCGCCCCCTCCCTCTCCCCTCGCGCGCCCCCTCCCTCTCCCCTCGCGCGCCCCCTCCCTCTCCCCTCGCGCGCCCCCTCCCTCTCCCCTCGCGCGCCCCCTCCCTCTCCCCTCGCGCGCCCCCTCCCTCTCCCCTCGCGCGCCCCCTCCCTCTCCCCTCGCGCGCCCCCTCCCTCTCCCCTCGCGCGCCCCCTCCCTCTCCCCTCGCGCGCCCCCTCCCTCTCCCCTCGCGCGCCCCCTCCCTCTCCCCTCGCGCGCCCCCTCCCTCTCCCCTCGCGCGCCCCCTCCCTCTCCCCTCGCGCGCCCCCTCCCTCTCCCCTCGCGCGCCCCCTCCCTCTCCCCTCGCGCGCCCCCTCCCTCTCCCCTCGCGCGCCCCCTCCCTCTCCCCTCGCGCGCCCCCTCCCTCTCCCCTCGCGCGCCCCCTCCCTCTCCCCTCGCGCGCCCCCTCCCTCTCCCCTCGCGCGCCCCCTCCCTCTCCCCTCGCGCGCCCCCTCCCTCTCCCCTCGCGCGCCCCCTCCCTCTCCCCTCGCGCGCCCCCTCCCTCTCCCCTCGCGCGCCCCCTCCCTCTCCCCTCGCGCGCCCCCTCCCTCTCCCCTCGCGCGCCCCCTCCCTCTCCCCTCGCTCGCCCCCTCCCTCTCCCCTCGCGCGCCCCCTCCCTCTCCCCTCGCGCGCCCCCTCCCTCTCCCCTCGCGCGCCCCCTCCCTCTCCCCTCGCGCGCCCCCTCCCTCTCCCCTCGCGCGCCCCCTCCCTCTCCCCTCGCGCGCCCCCTCCCTCTCCCCTCGCGCGCCCCCTCCCTCTCCCCTCGCGCGCCCCCTCCCTCTCCCCTCGCGCGCCCCCTCCCTCTCCCCTCGCGCGCCCCCTCCCTCTCCCCTCGCGCGCCCCTCCCTCTCCCCTCGCGCGCCCCTCCCTCTCCCCTCGCGCGCCCCCTCCCCCTCCCCTCGCGCGCCCCCTCCCTCTCCCCTCGCGCGCCCCCTCCCCCTCCCCTCGCGCGCCCCCTCCCCCTCCCCTCGCGCGCCCCCTCCCCCTCCCCTCTCGCGCCCCCTCCCCCTCCCCTCGCGCGCCCCCTCCCCCTCCCCTCGCGCGCCCCCTCCCCCTCCCCTCGCGCGCCCCCTCCCCCTCCCCTCGCGCGCCCCCTCCCCCTCCCCTCGCGCGCCCCCTCCCCTCGCGCGCCCCCTCCCCTCGCGCGCCCCCTCCCCCTCCCCTCGCGCGCCCCCTCCCCCTCCCCTCGCGTGCCCCCTCCCCCTCCCCTCGCGCTCCCCCTCCCCTCGCGCGCCCCCTCCCCCTCCCCTCGCGCGCCCCCTCCCCCTCCCCTCGCGCGCCCCCTCCCCCTCCCCTCGCGCGCCCCCTCCCCCTCCCCTCGCGCGCCCCCTCCCCTCGCGTGCCCCCTCCCCTCGCGCGCCCCCTCCCCCTCCCCTCGCGCGCCCCCTCCCCTCGCGCGCCCCCTCCCCCTCCCCTCGCGCTCCCCCTCCCCTCGCGCGCCCCCTCCCCTCGCGCGCCCCCTCCCCCTCCCCTCGCGCGCCCCCTCCCCCTCCCCTCGCGCGCCCCCTCCCCTCGCGTGCCCCCTCCCCTCGCGCGCCCCTCCCCCTCCCCTCGCGCGCCCCCTCCCCCTCCCCTCGCGCGCCCCCTCCCCCTCCCCTCGCGCGCCCCCTCCCCCTCCCCTCACGCGCCCCCTCCCCTCGCGCGCCCCCTCCCCCTCCCCTCGCGCGCCCCCTCGCCCTCGCCCCATCCCTCTCGCCCCATCCTTCTCTCCCTCGCGCGCCCCCTCCCCCTCGCCCCATCCTTCTCTCCCTCGCGCGCCCCCTCCCCCTCGCCCCATCCTTCTCTCCCTCCCGCGCCCCCTCCCCCTCGCCCCATCCTTCTCTCCCTCCCGCGCCCCCTCCCCCTCCCCTCGCCCCATCCTTCTCTCCCTCCCGCTCTCTGAGTAAGTCTACACACATTCCTTGATGAATGGGATTAGTATATTTTCCGTGTAGCATGCCATTGTTTTCAGCAAAGGTTAATGTATATGGCTAATTATAACCATGTCTGTCACTTGTTGGAGATTTTTATTGGACTATATTGGGCTCAGGAATATGTGGATTGAAAGTACCTTTTAAAAAGTTGCAATTAAATGGATCATGGGTGAATCGGTGGTATGTGGAATATGTTCTCATTTTCCATGGCTTAGTGGGGAAGAATTTATATAGAATGTGGGAGTTCTGCTTTTGTTTTATTGAGCACAAAGTTACAAATGAGACAGCTCCCTGAGATTACACTGAAGTTCAGCCCTGCTTTTAGAGATGTAGTGTTGTTTGAAAATATTTCTGTTTGCCTTGCAGGGAATTCAAGTCCTCGTTTTATTCGATGCGCAGCTTACAACCTTCCTTGCACTTCAGATATGGCAAAACAATGCCAAGTCCCCCTCACTGCAGTCATTAAACCGCTTGCGACATTACCAGCTGATGAGGTAACTGTTTGCCCTTTCCCCTGGTTACCAAGTTTAAATTATATTCTTTTTTAGTCGGGTGAACTCTTTCAAATCTGACTCGACTGACTTTTCATTTCCGAGAATGTAAAATCAGACTAAAGCATTGAGTGTTGGCTTGAGCAAAAGTCCACCAACTTTGTCAACTCAGCTGGAATACCATTGGTTCCCATTGTTGCTTTTGATCTGTTTGGACTGATGATCCAGAGATCCCTGGGTAATGCTCTGGGGGCCTGGGTTCGAATCACCCCATAAATTGAATTTAATTTTTAAAAATCAGGAATTAAAGTCTAATGACGACCATGAAACCATTATTAATTGTCGAAAAGATGGCATTATACAAAGTCAGAATGGTGAGTGACTTGGAGGGGAACTTGTGGCCCTCGTCCTTCTGGTGGACGTGAGTTTGGAAGATGCTGTCTGAGAAGCTTTGGTGAGCTGCTGCCGCCACTGTGTGTTGGTGTTGGACAGAGTGAATGTTGAAGGTGGTGGATGGGCTGCTCAGAAATAGGCTGTTTCGTCTTTAATGGTGTTGAACATCTTGTGTGTTTGATATTAGATCAGCTAGCTGGCCAGTTGATTCAGTGACTTGATGAGTTTTTCGAATGCAGAAAATTATCTTGTTAGAGTCATGGCTTTGTGTTGAGTCAGGAAGGCAGTTTTGCAACTGGATTTTTTGAGCTGATATGGTATCCTCATACTCTATTTCATTTCTGAGCAGCTTGTTGTACCTCTCCAAGTCAGCTGGAGTGAGACATGATATGGAATTTGTTGCATTTTCCATTATTCCACAATCTGTCTATGAAATCAGATCCGACTACAAGTGGGTAATCTGTGCAGCTGCCAACGTACAGAATTGCATTCCATGTGCCAGCAGGAAGTTTGTGTCTACAGAATCTCTCTAAATTTAGCTTTGTCATCCGTAGGATTTGTACGTGGGGTGGAGAGGGGGTGCAGAGGAGAGAGAAGCCACACGCATACTTCTCAGAAATTTGTTTTCACGAAATGGAATGTGCTGTGGGCAGCAATCGTTCACTTTATCGGGGACCTACCTTGCTGGTGTTTGCTGTCACGTTTACGTGAACGATGGTTTCTTTGCTGCCAGTGCCACTGTGCTGAAGCAGTGAACAGAACATGCAGTCTTTAAATTAATGAAGTTTTTCTTGTCGAAGTTCTTTGTGACAATGGTTCCATTTTGCAGCTGTTGAGATAAATCCAGAAGCTGTAAGTGATAGCCAAGCGCTGGAGGTTAGATCAGCACATTTGATTTAGGCGTTTCGAATTCCTGGATCACGCACTTGTGAGGTGCAGTTAATGCCATCAGCATGGATTGCATTTTTCCCGTTTTGGAATTAGGATAAAATCTTGGGTTGGAATAGAGCAAGGATTACGCTGTGCCTGTTTCCAAGATAGGAAATGTGAAATTGTTTGACGTGAAAGCAATTAACTGCGGCTGTAAAATCCAGTGATGCACTGACCACTAATGTGCCAATTGTTGTGTGAGGCTGCAGTATGGAAGAAGATGGAGTAACGTCACTGCACTATTGAAGGTGAACTAGACACCCATTTCCCTGTGCTGCCTGGAAAGGAATTGGCCACCGGAGTATGGCAAGTCTCCTCATCTCCCCGGAGCTGTTGCTTGTTAAACTGATATTTGACCGAGACTCTCAGGTTTTACACTGGGCAGAGGTAGATTCAGAGCCAACTCCTGTGACGTGTCTAGGGATATTTTACTACTTTGAAGGTACTATATCAATACCTCTTGTTTCATAGGGATCATTGAGTTCCCTGTAGAAAGCTTTCTGGGATCGATGGAGTGAATTGGATTTTCAGTAATTATGTTTTTTGGTCCCGTTTGCACTTTGCCAGAGGATAACCGGTGACTGTTTCCCAATAGGGGTGTATACAGCTTTGTTTCAAGCCTTTTGTTGTGTTGCCGTTGTGCTCTGTCACATGTCCGAGCTCTGACTGATATGCTTGCTGGAACTGTTAACCTTTGCTGGCCACCCATCCTTTCTCCAAATCACTCATAGCATTTTATCTGCTGATATCCTGACCTAGTTTACTCCATGTTCACATCCGAACACTTCACAAATAAAGGAAGCAAAGAACAAGTTAAAAAAACAACACTGGGGATCAGACAACTTATATAAGGATCTATAAGGTCAGACAACTTTTATTTAGTACTATGTCACCGATAGGAGGTTCAGAAGTAAGATTGATGCATGAGACACAGTCAATTCAGGTTGAATTGACAGGTTGCAAAGTTGGGCCGAGAGGTGGCGGATGGAGTTTAATGCGGAGAAGTGTGAGGTAATTCACTTTGGTAGGAATAACAGATGTGTTGAGTATAGGGCTAACGGGAGGACTTTGAATAGTGTGGAGGAGCAGAGGGATCTAGGTGTATGTGTGCATAGATCCCTGAAAGTTGGGAATCAAGTAGATAAGGTTGTTAAGAAGGCATATGGTGTCTTGGCGTTTATTGGTAGGGGGATTGAATTTAGGAGTCTTAGCGTTATGTTGCAACTGTACACAACTCTGGTGCGGCCGCACTTGGAGTACTGTGTGCAGTTCTGGTCCCCACATTACAGGAAGGATGTGGAGGCTTTGGAGAGGGTGCAGAGGAGGTTTACCAGGATGTTGCCTGGTATGGAGGGGAGATCCTATGAGGAGAGGCTGAGGGATTTGGGATTGTTTTCGCTGGAAAGGCGGCGGCTAAGAGGGGATCTTATTGAAACATATAAGATGATTAGAGGTTTAGATAGGGTGGATAGTGATAGCCTTTTTCCTCTGATGGAGAAATCCAGCACGAGGGGGCATGGCTTTAAATTGAGGGGGGGTAGTTATAGAACCGATGTCAGGGGTAGGTTCTTTACCCAGAGGGTGGTGAGGGATTGGAATGCCCTGCCAGCATCAGTAGTAAATGCGCCTAGTTTGGGGGCGTTTAAGAGATCCGTAGATAGGTTCATGGACGAAAAGAAATTGGTTTAGGTTGGAGGGTCACAGTTTTTTTTTTTTAACTGGTCGGTGCAACATCGTGGGCTGAAGGGCCTGTTCTGCGCTGTAATGTTCTATGTTCTATGTTCTAATTCTGGAGCATTGCGTTGGTCCCAGATGTATATTGATGGCAAAAACAGAAAATGCTGGAAAATCTCAGCAGGCCTGACAGTATCTGTGGAGAGAGAATAGAACCAACGTTTCGAGTCCGGATGACCCTTGGTCCGAGTTCTGAAAATCTAAATCTAAGCAAACAGGTTTTTTAAACTCTTCTGTATTCTTCATGGAATGATAACAATTAGAATTGTAATTGCTTTGTGGCTCAGGAAGATTGAAAAATGAATTTCTAATGAAAATTCTGAAATAAATGCATGAAGTGCATTCTCCTTTGTGCTCTCGTACAATACATAAGTTTTATTATTTGCCTTGCATAGCCCATTTATCAAGAACTGATCACGTTGGCATGAAGAGGAAAATGTGAAGGATTGAATTAATTTTCTACCCAATTAAATATTGAAACCTTTCTTTTGATGCAAACCGCTCAGCCTGTGTGTTTGCAATTATCTCTTGACAAACAAGTGGTTGCTTTCTCACAATACGTGTGGGATCAGTTCCTAGAGTGTTTCGAACCAACAAGACCCCAGGCCATATTCCGTTTCGTGATGAACACCAAATCAGAACTTGTAAAGGTTCATCAAGAAGTAGTGACCATTACATTGAATTTGAGAGTGTCTGCCCCCACCCCCCCCGCCCCGCCCCAAACCTTCCAACCCCACTGAGTCACAAAGCATGGTGCTAAGTTCAAGTAAGATAAAGAGGTAAGAAATGAATTGACCCGAGTAAGCTCTGCTGGACTGAGAGTCCACACGGACAGCAGAAAGTATTCATCACGATTGTTGGCACGAAAAACCCTGTTAAATGGCAAAGGCGCCACTTAATGTGGTTCAGCAACCATTATTATAACAAATGAGTTAAGATTCAGCATCCAGCTGAAGGAAAAGGCAGTACCCAAGTTCAACAGAATGTAACAACCCAGTTGACTGGAAACAGCATGAAAGTGATGAGCTGCACAATAGGAACGTGAATATGGAACTTGCAGTCAATGCCCAACTAACAGCAAAAATTTTTAAACCTATTCAGAGCAAATGTCTCTTAAATGAAATATGGGCCCATTTAAAAACGGATGCAGGCATGATTACAATGGGCCATAGAGAAATGATTGACTTGCTAATTGAGTTATAAACAGAAAATGTTGGAAATATTTAGCAAGTTGGGCAGCATCTATGGAGAGACAAACCAAGCTAATATTTCAGGCCAATGACTTTTCGTCACTCTAGTGGCTTGATCAAGTCATTTTGGCTGACATCTGAGTGCTGTATGGCGGGAGTGCTAAGTTGTCAGGTGTGCTGTCCTTTGGAATGAGGCCGTGCTTGCCCTGTAATGCCGTTTGCAGGGATGGGGGTTTTCCCCTCGTGGTCTGGTCAAAGTTTCCCCTTGAACGGACACTGCCAAAGCAGAATACCTGATTGGTTTGTGGCATCTAGAGCAAGTTGACTAGCCTGTTTGCCGATGCAATAAGTGAGGACATGTCAAAGATACTGGATTAAAGGTGCAAAGCATTGAGCGCTCCCGTGGATGAAAGCAATGTGAGATCAATGTGCACTCATGGTGGGTGTAACATTTTTGTTGCTAAGCTATCTGAACCATTTTCAGTGTCTGATTTAGTTGTTGAAAAGTGAAAACATCTATAGCCTCTATGTTTCTGTGAATTTGACTTTTTGTGCTGGTGATTTGTGTCTTGAATCAAACTAACTAAACTAATTGTATTTGCTCTTCGTATTACAGGCACCACCTTACATTGTCGATCATGGTGAGACAGGTCCAATAAGGTGCAACAGGTGCAAGGCTTACATGTGCCCCTATATGCAGTTTATTGAAGGTGGGCGGAGGTTCCAGTGTGCGTTCTGCAGCTGTGTCACTGAAGGTAATCCATTTTATTCTACCAGAAGCAAACTGTTGAGCTATTTGAATCCTCTTTATGTTGGGCCTCCATATAAAACGCTATTGGAGAGCAGCACGGTCATGATTACAGGTTTTCATGCAGCACTATGTTGAAAGGTCAGGGACTGCGCTTCAGAGCATACATACTCTGCTTTTCCTTTGACTTCACTGCAGTGGACAGAGCTAGCATGAACCGTGTACTGGGCATGTGCAAATTTCTGTTTAAAAAGCCAATGATCATTTCTAACCATGGATTTGTAACTCCGAGGCTACCTGTTCTACAAGATATTTGGCATATCACCAGATACATGGCTTGAAGTTTTGACGCTTAAAGATACAATTTCTGGGTTTGGGTAACTTCAATTTAAATATAATGGAATAAACAGAGTAATGTGTGGATTGGCCTTTTAAACTTAGTGTTCTAATGCGTGACTGATTTGCCCAAGTGCCCTTTCCATCCCTCCTAATCCTTTGTCCTGGTGGATCTGGATTGGTTGTACTGTAACTCCCATCTCTCTTTCCCCAGTACTGCCTCACTATTTCCAACATTTGGATCACACTGGCAAACGAATGGACTACTATGACCGGCCAGAATTGTCACTTGGTTCCTATGAGTTTTTAGCTACTGTAGACTACTGCAAGGTATTTGATATCATTGATTATACTTATTTATCTGCAGCCCCTCTTGTAGGTAAATTGTAAGTTTTAAATCCTCCCCATTATAATTCAGTCAAAGACAATATATTGTGCAAATCTTGTGCAAGTTTTCTGATTTACGTTATACTCTGCATGCTATATCTTTCATACTGTGGCTTTGAATGATTCAGAATTTAGGTTAACTGAGGTCAATATCTTATTGAATGTAAAATCTTTCCAGGTCTGCGCCTTTGCAATTTAATGTTGTCAGATAGCACAACGACTTGGAGAGAATTCAGACTTGTTATTGATATCCTGTGCTTTGCTCTTGGAGACTCATTTAATTGTTTTCAGATACAGGAATGCACAACGCAGCAACTATTTTTGTCTTGTGTATCCCTGGGCAGCATCTTACGGCTGTGTTTGCATTGATATATATCCATGGCTGATTAAACAATATCAGGAAGAATATTTATGAATGGGGATCGCCGTTAACTTGGAATATTAATTTGCAAGTTAACTTACAAGGTCCATTCCTATTGCAGATAATTGGGTGAAAGATGGGGGGCACGGTGACACCGTGGTTAGCACGACTGCCTCACAGCACCAGGGACCCAGGTCCGATTCCTGGCTTGGGTCATTCTGTATGGAGTTTGCACATTCTCCCCATGTCTGCGTGGGTTTCCTCCGGGTGCTCCGGTTTCCTCCCACAGTCCAAAGATGTGCGGGTTAGGTGGATCGGCAATGCTAAATTGCCCCTTAGTGTCAGGGGAACTAGCTAGGGTAAATGCATAGGGTTATGGGGATAGTGCCTGGGTGGGATTGTGGTCGGTGCGGACTCGATGGGCTGAATGGCCTCCTTCTGCACTGTAGGATTCTATGATTCTATGTTTTTGGAATCACTGTTGTATGGTGATTTATCAAAATGTACCAGTGATTTCCTGCTTCACTGTACCAAATTTTATCAAGTTGTTGCCGAAGGAATGTGGGGCAGGACAGTGCTAATGTGTTGATTCATTTCTTCCAACTTTGTCAAGATAAAGCTTGAGGCAAGTCAACATCACCTCTATTTTCCCGTCAACCTGATGATAGCATCAACAGAACTTGTACAGGATTTCCCAACTCAAAGCTGCTTTGTTCCGTTCTGTTTTCCTGGCTGAAGGCAGTGACTAATTGTTGGGGTGAAACTTTCCAGTTGCTCTGCTGCTCACTATATGCCAGGGCAGTGGGTGAATGTTGCAGAGTTGAGCTGTGGTCAAGGTTGATGCAAGATACTTTGCCTGAAATGGATTTGAGAGCCTTCAGCTGAAATCTCATAAAGGGTTTCTTTTACAGAACAACAAAATTCCTAATCCCCCTGCTTTCATCTTTATGATTGATGTGTCTTACAATGCACTGAAGAGTGGGCTAGTTCACCTACTATGTGAAGAGCTTAAAACTCTGTTGGATTACCTTCCAAGGTGAGTGGACATTAACTATTGTTATAGAAATGGTAATAGAGGCCATTGTCGGTGGTTTCTCAGTGATGTTCCTAGCATGTACCTACCTAGTTGAAACAGGTTGTAACCCACTCCAATACTTAAAATGATTATACTTTAAATATATTCTCAATTTTATACTGCTCTAAAGAAAATAATCCCGGTTACTCTAGTTTCCATGCAATTAAAGTTGCTCATCCAACAACTACCCCGCTAAACCACCTCTGACACTGTCTAAAAGCCTTATATCCTTCCTAAGTGTGGTGCTCGGAATAGAACACAGTACTCCAGCCAAGGCCTAACCAATGATTTATAAAGGTTTAGAACAATCTTCCTTCTGTACTCTGACTATTTATAATGATGTGGAGATGCCGGCATTGGACTGGGGTAAACACAGTAAGGAGTCTAACAACACCAGGTTAAAGTCCAACAGGTTTATTTGGTAGCAAACGCCACTAGCTTTCGAAGGAGCAGCGCTCCGAAAGCTATTGGCGTTTGCTACCAAATAAACCTGTTGGACTTTAACCTGGTGTTGTTAGATTCCTTACTCTATTTATAATGCCAAAGATCCCATATGTTTTTTCTTTAACAACTTCATGACTTGTTCTGCCAAGTTCAGAGTTTGTGTATGTAATCCATCAGTCCCTGCACCATCTTAAAAATTGAACCTTTAGTTTAAATACTGTTTCTTCACATTTTTCCTTCCAAAACACCTCACTTCACACTTGCAATAAATTTCATCTGCCATGTATGCTCCTCAAGTCTGTTACTCTTCTTCCCATTGTTTGCCATATTTCTGTATTTAGTATGATCTGAAATCTTTGAGATTACTCCCTGTATACCCAAGAGCAGGTCATTAAAATACAACAGAGCAATGGGCCTAATAACAAGCCTGGGAGGACAGCACTGCAGAATTCTATCCAGTCTGACAAATAATTGCTTATCACAATTCTCTGCTATTACCCTTCAGCCAATTTCATATCCAAACTTCCCCAGCAATCCATACTGAATTGTAGTATTTTGTTTACTTCAGTCCCTCAGGGTAGTGTCCTAAGCCCAGCCATCTTCAGCTGCTTCATTAATGACTTGCCTTCCATCATAAGATCAGAGGTGGTGATGTTCACTGTTCAGCGCTATTTGTGGCTCCTCGGATAATAAAGCAGTCCATGTCCACCTGCAGTCAGACCTGGACAACATTCAGGCTTGGCTGATAAGTGGCGAGTAACATTCGCGCCACAAGTGCCAGGCAATGACCATCTCTGACAAGGGAGAATCCAACCATTTCCACATGGCATTCATTGGCATTACAATCACTGGGCCCCTGGTTATCAACATCCTGAGGATTACAATTGACCAGAAACTGAATTGGGTTAGACATATAAATACTGTGGCTATGAAAGCAAGTCAGAGGCTGGAGATTCTGTGGAGAATAACTCTCCACCTGATTCCCCAGGGCCTGTCCACCATCTACATGGAATACTCTCCACTTGTCTGGGTGAGTGCAGGTCCAACATACTGAAGATGCTCGACACCACCCAGCAGCCTGATTGATTAGAATCCCATCCATGACCTTCAACATCCATTCCCTCCACCGCTGACAAACAGTGGCAGCAGAGTGTACCCTCGCCAAGGTGCACTTCAGCCACACACCAAGATTCCTTCAACATCGTCGTCTTGTCTCTTAACTTCCACCACCGATGAAGGACAAGGGCAGCAAATCCATGGCAACACCGCCACCTGCAAATTCTCCTCCAAGCCGCATACCATCCCGACTTGGAAATATATCGCTGTCCCTTCACAGTCGCTGTGTCAAAATCCTGGAAGTCCCTCCCTAACAGTGGGTGTATCTATGCCACATGGACTGTCGCAGTTCAAGAAGGCAGCTCACCACCACCACCTCAAGGACCAATTAGGGAGGGGCAATTAAAATGATGGCTTAGCAGACGATGCTTATATCCCAGTAAAGAATTAAAATAATTAGCTGAATATCTGTAATTACAATGATCAAAGAAATATCAGGCATTCCTTCTACCCAGTGAGAAATTTCTTAACTGGAAACTCCACTGCTACTGCTGCCATATTTGACCCTGATCATTTGCTTATGGTTTGTCAGTAATATTGTTCCAGCACGGGGCAGTCTGTTTAAGACACATCATTTTGGAATTAATATGGCTTAAAGCAGTGTGGTGAATTTCTAAACTTATTTCTCCTCTTCCAGGGAGGGCAATGCAGAAGAATCGGCAATAAGGGTTGGATTTGTAACGTACAACAAGGTTCTGCATTTTTACAACGTCAAGAGTTCATTGGCGCAGCCACAGATGATGGTCGTGTCTGATATTGCTGACATGTTTGTCCCCTTGCTTGATGGGTTCCTGGTCAATGTAAATGAGTCACGGGCTGTCATAAACAGGTAAGGACTCCAATCCAGTGCTGATTCTACAGCATTGTATCCCAGCACCTTTCAAAATGAACGGCAGAGGCCAGGTATTTTGATGTCTGATGTTCATATTCAGAGGTTTACTGGTTGTTCAGTGATGTGTCTGCTGTATCATAGCTGTCAAGCTCTCAAACCTATTCCTTCTGGCATGAGGGTAATATTTAGAAACCTGAACTGTCTTTCTTTTTAAAGAGTCTGAGCTATGATGTGTAGGTTAGGTGGATTGGCCGTGCTAAATTGACCCTTAATGTCAGGGGGATTAGCAGGGTAAATAGGTGGAGTTACAGGGATAGGGCCTGGATGGGCTTGTTGTCACTGCAAGCTCGATGGGCTGAATGACAACCTCCAACAGTGTAGGGATTCTAAGATATTAAAATGTTATCACTTCTGGACAATAGCACTGGGAAATGGTCTCTGCGACTTGAACATTCTGTTGGTACTCAGATGCTTGGATTTAGGCAAGTTTTAAGAGCTCCAGTTGGGCTAATTTCTCTCTGGTCTATTCCACACGTTGCCAGATTTATTGAATTTAGTTTCATTGTTTACTGCGGTGATGGTTAGAACTCACAACATATATCCACGTTCCTGCTCACTAAGACGGATCTTAGTGAGGCGTGGGCGACTGAGAGGATAACAATTGAGCTGCTAATCTGCAGTTTGATCTGAACATGATGTTTGGTAAATCTTGACACTGAGTTGAATGTACATCGTGAGGTTCATAAAACTGAATTAGTAAGTTGAAAGATTCAACAGTGATGACAATGTAATGAATCTGCTCTTCTCCAGTTTGTTAGAACAGATTCCTGAGATGTTCGGGGATACCAGAGAGACGGAGACAGTCTTTGGGCCTGTCATTCAGGCTGGCCTGGAGGCCCTGAAGGTAAGCCTCCCTTTTATATCAAAACCTGCTTAGAATTCGTATTTTCCCCAAGTAGTGAGTGTTGAAAAATCAGGTTAATGGGATTGAAAAATGTCAACACATTAAACCTTTAATGTTCACACTCTGTTCAAGGATTTGATTTTATCTATTTTCTTTTCACCGAACTCTTGCTGGTTTGTTGAAATATACCGCATTGCAATTTCTCTTTCAGATGGGGCGAATCGTAGAATCCCTACAGTGCGAAATAGGCCATTCTGCCCATAGAATCTGCACTGACTCTGACAGAGCACCTTTACCCAGGCCCCCTCTCCCTGCGCTACCCTCTTTATTCCACACAATTCCCATGGCTAATCCATCTAACTTGTATATCTTGGGACACTAAGGGGCAAGTTAGCGTGACAATCCACCTAACCTGCACATCTTTGGACTGTGGGAGGAAACCGGAGCGTCTGGAGGAAACCCACGCAGACATGGGGAGAATGTGCAAACTCCACACAGACAGTGACCCGAGGCTAGAATTGAACCCAGGTCCCTGGAGCTGTGAGGCAGCAGCGCTAACCACTGTGCCACCGTGCTGCCCTGTCTGAGTTATACCCAGCCTTTCCTGTTCGTACTCTCATTTGGCTGGATGATGGGGATTATGGCTCCTTGACACGGGTGGCACGGTAGCACAGTGGTTAACACTGCTGCTTCACAGCTCCAGGGACCTGGGTTCGATTCCCGGCTCGGGTCACTGTCTGTGTGGAGTTTGCACATTCTCCTCGTGTCTGCGTGGGTTTCCTCCGGGTGCTCCGGTTTCCTCCCACAGTCCAAAGATGTGCGGGTTAGGTTGATTGGCCATGCTAAAATTGCCCCTTAGTGTCCTGAGATGTGTAGGTTAGAGGGATTAGCGGTAAATATGTAGGGATATGGGGGTAGGGCCTGGGTGGGATTGTGGTCGGTGCAGACTCGATGGGCCGAATGGCCTCTTCCCGCACTGCCGGGTTTCTATGATTCTATGACACGTTTAGTGTTGGTGCAAAGCAATATTTTTCTCTCTGGCCTCCTCAGCTGTGTTTGATAATACTGCTCTTCCCAGGCAAAGTGGAGATGATTGAGTAACCCTGTCCCTGTCAATCCCTCCTGCAAATCCCACTGCTGTCAATGACTGGGGCTGATTTCACACGAGCAGTTTGTCTGTAACTTTCCTCCACTCACTGCATTCTGTTGGAGAAATGATCCTGCCTTTAATGGGGGATCTTACTGTCGATGAGTTATTTTTGCTGTGCGTCGCAGTGACCCATGTTTGCTGCGTGTCTTGTTTTGCCTCCAACTTGTTGTCTGACAGTCGTGTCAATGATAATTCTGACTGCTGGTTTCTTTCACAGATTCTTTCTTTTGTACTTGCAGGCTGCAGAATGTGCTGGCAAACTGTTCATATTTCACTCAACTCTGCCTCTTGCTGAAGCACCTGGGAAACTGAAAAATAGAGATGACAAGAAGCTGATTAATACGGATAAGGAAAAAGTAGGATGGTCCAGATGGCTTTTCTCTAACTTACAGTTTATTTGCAAGGCTTGGTATTCAAAGTAGATTGAACAATGCCTTTTGGTTAATTTGAATTGTGTGTTGGGATGTGGATGAAGCCAGCAATGTCACGTTACATAGAAACATAGAAGATAGGAGCAGGAGGAGGCCATTCGGCCCTTCGAGCCTGCTCCGCCATTCATCACCATCATGGCTGATCATCCAACTCAATAGCCTAATCCTGCTTTCTCCCCATAACCTTTGATCCCATTCGCCCCAAGTGCTATATCCAGCCGCCTCTTGAATACATTCAATGTTTTGGCATCAACTACTTCCTGTGGTAATGAATTCCACAGGCTCACCACTGAAGAAATGTCTCCACACCTCCGTCCTAAATGGTCTACCCTGAATCCTCGGACTGTGACCCCTGGTTCTGGACTCCCCCACCATCGGGAACATCCTCCCTGCACCTACCCTGTCGAGTCCTGTTAGAATTTTATAAGTCTCTCTGAGATCCCCCCTCATTCGTCTGAACTCCAGCGGAAACAATCCTAACCTAGTCAATCTCTCCTCATACATCAGTCCCGCCATCCCCGGAATGGTAAACCTGCTAAACCTTCGCTGCACTCCCTCGAGAGCAAGAACATCCTTCCTCAGAAAAGGACACCAAAACTGCACACAATACTCTAGGTGTGGCCTCACCAAGGCCCTGTATAATTTCAACAACACATCCCTGCTTCTGTACTTGCAACCTCTCGCAATGAAGGCCAACATACCATTTGCCTTCTTTACCGCCTGCTGCACCTGCACGCTTACCTTCAGCGACTGGTGCACAAGGACACCCAGGTCCTGCTGCACATTCCCCTCTCCCAATTTACAACCATTCAGGCAGTAATCTGCCGCCTTGTTTTTGCTTCCAAAGTGAATAATCTCACATTTATCCAAATTATACTGCATCATTATTTACTGTGTAATATGGGATTGCAGACCAGGTGGGCTTGGCTGGTTTCCAATCTGGGTGGGTATTCGGGGCCCCGTTGAGTTTTTTTAATGATAGTGTGATAGTTTTCATGGTTATAGTTTATCTAATGCTGGCCCACAAACATTTAAGGAATTTAATTTCCCGCTTTGTCACGTTGAAACTCTCAACCCCTGGTTTGCCTGTCCTTAATGATTAGAATACTGGACTAAAAATAACTGTGACTATCTAAATAGCAGTTCATCTCTGCCCGATTGGATCCTGCGTTTGTGTTGAACAGTGCAGAAAGTCAGTGAGTGATGAGGGTAGATCGGAAGGTGAACCAATTTAAAGAAACTATGGATGGGGTCAGATCGGGGGAGGGACTAGACATCTACACTCCAAAAGGAATGGGAGGGAGTGAATGTGGATGCCGGACTTAGAAGAGGAAAGAAAAACTACTTGCAGGAAAAAAATCATGTGGGAATCGTTTTTAGTGCGGTGAGAGAATTATGTCTGGTAACCGCAGTGAATGCTTCAGTAGTCAAGCTCAGTGAGGAGTAACCCATGAACCACGGGGAAAAAACCATGGCAAATAAAACACTCATGCACTGAAACAGAAGCTGATTGTGCGCCTTGATTATTTATACATGGCTCCATTTCTTTAACGTGTGCGTTTGTTATTACAGGTCCTGTTCCAACCTCAGACAAACTTTTACAGTAACTTGGCCAAGGAATGTGTGGCACGAGGCTGCTGTGTGGACCTCTTCCTCTTCCCCAACCAGTACGTGGATGTGGCTACCTTAGGGTTGGTGACTTACCAAACCGGAGGCTCCGTTTACAAGTACACTTACTTCCAGGTAACGTTTGTAACTTGTACTGTTGGTGTAGATATCCAAGAATTTTACACCCCTTCAGAGGTTTCGATTAAACCTGCAGAAATATCAAGACAATTCTTTCACAGCTGTGTTAGGTAGGAATTGTACATATTCATGTAACCTTTAGAAGATGTCACTCGCTAGACCGGCATTTATCGCCCGTCTCTAGTTGCCCTTGAGAAGTTGCTGGTGAATGATTATGTGAACAGCTGCAGTCCGTGTGCTGTTGGTACACCCACAGCGTTAATTTGGTGTGGGGGAGGTGCAGGGTCATTGTAACAAGTAATTCCATTTTTAGTTAACTGGCTTAAAGGACAGTGTTTTAAAATAATATTACTTGGAATGAATTGTTAAGCCGACTTTTAAATCGATTTTTCTTATGAATTAAATTTGACTTGTGCTTTTCGAAAAATGTCTCTCGTTTGGAGACTTAAGCTCTGACTTTGAACTGTGTGTCAGGAGTCCACATTCCTCATGCACTCTGAGTTAGACTGGCTACTGTGGATGGGGTTAAACAGAAATGGGGATGTTTGATTTCAAGTGCAGTGTTACGGCAAACTGTTCTGAAACTCTTCTTCCTTGTGTGAGTTGGACTTGGGATCAAGCCCCAGATTCCTTGTGGAACAGATCCGGATGATCCTTGACCTCGGAGGTGTAATGAATAAGAAAGTAACTTGTATTGGCATCAATCCGTCTCAGGAGATGATGAACTGCACCAAGGGTGTGTGTAAGAGAAAGAGAGTGATTACTCTCTTGGGTGGCACAGTGGTTAGCACTGCTGCCTCACAGCGCCTGGGATCCAGGTTCAATTCCAGCCTTGGGTGACTGTCTGTGTGGAGTTTGCACATTCTCCCCGTGTCTGCGTGGGTTTCCTCCGGGTGCTGCAGTTTCCTCCCACACTCCAAAGATGTGTGGGTTAGTTTGATTGGCCATGCTAAATTGACTCTAGCGTCAGGGGGATTAGCAGGATAAATACCTGGGGTAACGGGGATGGGGCCTGGGTGGGATGGTTGTTGGTGCAGGCTTGATGGGCCAAATGGCCGCTCCTGCCCTGTAGGAATTCTCTAATTCTCTGATACTTGTGAGGAAAAATGGGTCTGGCTGCTGTGTTGCTCGCACCGTTCTTGCCACAAATGGAGCAAATTATCTGCACTTGTACATGGAGAAGAGAAAAATTGTGCTCAAAATCTTAATTAATAAACATGGAAACCTGGCCAAGATTGGAAAATTGTGCAGAAAAATGAGTAATGGAGTGGGAATCTGTCCGGCCAACCGTACCATCTGAATGACATTGATAGCAACCTTAGAGAAGTCTAGCCCTGGCCTACCTAAACAGCAAGAGTTACCATTGGTACAAGATGGTGATTTTTAAGTGGGGAGTTAGGGCATTATGCTTCAACAGTTTGGGGTTCGAGTTATCACTTTTGAAAGGTGGGGTACTCATTTTGTCCTGCTTTCAGCTTCTACTCAAATATCACATGGACACAATGGGCAGAACCAACCCTCCTTGTACTGGAAATTGTTCTGTTTCTCTGTTTACATAAAGGTGATGTACTTAAATTGGGAAGTAGCTGTTCAGAGAAAATAAGTAGAGTTTTCTGACCACTTAACTTTATTCAGCAACTGCATTTCATTAATATTCCTTCTGGGAAAATGCGTAAATTTTAAGTTCATTTATAACCTCAGCTGGTTCGTATCAATGAGTAGTCCACTAAAAATGTTTAAAATGATCTTGCTTGTGAAAACTGCTGTGATATGGTGACGCATCAATTTGAGTCGATGAACCAATGATATCGCTTCTTATCATTCTGATTGCCAACTCTGGGCATAGTCCCGGGAGTGTCATCGCATGACCTCCAACCACCCTTCCCCCATACTCACCATTGGTCACTCAACATGTCCATCCTCATGGCACCGCGTCTTTATGGCCACTGCGAAAATGAATAGACTCATTCACCCGACTGATCAATTGTTGATGGTCAGTGAAGTAGCCTTTGTTCCCATGTTTGATGATTAAAGATTATTTTTAAAACACATCTTGTTTTCCTGTGTTCTGGACAATTAGATCGTAAGATATAGGAGCAGAATTAGGCCGCTCTGCCATTCGATCATGACTGATATGCTCCTCAACCCCATTTTCTTGCCCTCCCCCCATAACCTTTCAACCCATTACCAATTAAAAATCTATCTAACTCCTTAAATTTACTCACTGTCCCAGCATCCACCGCACTTTGGGGTAGCGAATTCCACAGATTCACAACCCTTTGGGAGAAGTAGTTTCTCCTCAACTCTGTTTTAAATTTGCTATCCCTTATCCTAAGACTATGACCTCTCGTCCTAGAATGGCCCACAAGAGAAAGCATCCGCTCCACGTCTACTTTATCCATACCTTTTATCATCTTGTATACCTCAATTTGATCTCCCCTCATTCTTCTCAATTCAAGAGAGTTTAGGCCTAAACTGTTCAATCTCTCTTCATATGACAAACCCCTCATTGGCTTTTAATGTCTGTAGATTCCAGGGGAATCCAGGAGGGCTGGCTTTTCAATCTATTGATATAACATCCTAATTTAGCAAAAAAATCCAGAGGTTAGAACTATCTGGCCCACAATGCTCTGTTACATCGATACATTGAACTTGTGGTAAATCTCATGCTAAAATTGCTTTGTCATAAGGCTGTCTTTAATAAATCACACTTATACTTACAGTTTGCAACAATATGATTACAAATTATTTTCCAGGTTTACTTTATCATTAAACCTGGTTTACAAACTAACATCGCATGTTGAATGATTTAGCATTCATTAAATCAGCACAGAGTGAATAACTCCCAATAATATTGCTGTCTACATATTCCTGGATTTGAACTATTGGTATTCGGCGATGATTTACAAGAAATGCTCTGCTTGGGTTATATTTTAGAATCCCTACAGTGCAGAAAGAGGCCATTTGAGTCTGCACTGACTCTCCGACAGAGCATCCCATCCAAGTCCTATCCTCGTAACCCCATACATACCCCGTTAATCCTACACATCTTGGAACACTAAGGGGCAATTTAGCATGGCCCATCCACCAAAACTGCACATCTTTGGAGTGTGGGAGGGAACCGAGGCACCCGGAGGAAACCCATGCAGACATGGGGAGAACGTGCAAACTCCACACAGTCACCCAAGACTGGAATTGAACCTGGGTCCCTGGCGCTGTGAGGCAGCAGTGCTAACCACTGTGCCATTTCGGCAGGTTGCTGTTTTGCCCCAAGGCCTGGTGATACATCATGAATATTGGTGTAATTGGAAATGAATTAATTGAAGAATGTAGCTGTTTGATTCGTAACATACAGTGATCTGCAGTACGACAGAGAGGTTTGTCTGAAAGTATTTAACTCAATTCCTCTTTTTAAACCTATTTTTTCATGACGTGGGAGTTACTGGTAAGACCAGCATTTTTGGCCCATCCCTAATTAATATTGAACTGAGCGGTTTGCTAGGCCATTTCATAGGATAATTAAGAGTCAACCACATTGCTGTGGGTCTGGAATCTCATATAGACCAGACCAGGTAAGGACAGCAGATTTCCTTCCCGTAAGGACAGCAGATTTCCTTCCCGAAAGGACATTAATGAACCCGTTGGTTTTTTGCAGCAATTCTCCAAGAGAGCAATTCAAACTAAAAAGCTTGCCCTTCTAAAGGACAAAGCAGCGTTTACTTTGCAGTATAGATTTTAAAGTGCTGTTTATTTCCTTCCAGGCACAAGCAGATGGGGAGCGCTTCCTAAATGATCTGCATAGGGATGTGCGGAAAGTGATTGGGTTTGATTCAGTGATGCGGGTGCGCACAAGCACGGGTATGTTGTGAACTGACGGTGTTATTAACGATCGCATTGGATTTTTCTTTTGAAAATATGACTTAGTACAGGTTTCTCCTTGTATACAGGCCTGTGTGCAACCTTTGTGTCTCTGTAGTTGTTTCTAAAGGGATGCACATCTTTAGCCATTGACTTGCTTTTCTGACCTGTGTACACACTATGCAAAGCTCGATCTGAGCACTACTTTTAAGGCAACATGCGCTTCTAGCATTTCTGAAATGCAAACTAGTTGCATTGAATACCAGCAACTTATTAATATGTGACTAAATGGAGACTGCATTATTCACAGTGACTAAAAACAAATCTTCAACCAGCAAGGAGCTCTAATCTACGATGCTCTGATCATGAAAACCTAGTGTTACCCAAGATGGATGCAGCTTTAATCTGAAAATATTTGTTGTCAGATTAATCAAAAATATTAACCCTTTAATTTTATAATGTGATGCAAATAGTAAATAATTATTGGGTATATTGACTCTTAATCAGCTTTTATTTTAATATGCACTCACCGTTAAATGCTCATTTTTTGTTGCAATTTTGGCCATACTTATCCAACATGTAAGATTGTCAGTGCAATCAGTGAGAATGGGAATCCCCTTATGAAACACGTCCCATGACTCTGATTACAGTCGATGCCCCGAGATGGATTTTAGCTCATTGTGAGTGGTATCATGTTATATGGATTAGTTTTAGTTTGAAATGTGTTCACGTGAAAGGTTGGGTTGTCTGCAGATATAACCTGGAAATTTATTTATCAGTGTTCGCAAAATCTTAGCAAAGACCACCTGGTTCTAAGTATGAAATCATGATTCAAAATTTGACTTTGTCGTTAACTGTGGTGGCATCAAAAATGTGCTTTTATTCCCAGGGATTAGAGCAACTGATTTCTTCGGCTCTTTCTATATGAGTAACACAACTGATGTTGAGTTGGCTGCGTTAGACTGTGACAAAGCTATCACTGTGGAGTTCAAACATGACGACAAGTTGAATGAAGATAATGGAGCTCAAATTCAGGTGAGAAAAAAGCCATTAGATCATCGAGCAGCTAGCCTGCTTTTAATTGGTAGCAATTTTTCCAACCAGTTCGTAAGTGTTCTAGAGTATATACAATTCTCTAGTGTAACCATTTCAATAGTGACTGGCCCGCCTGGGGAATTCTGAATCCTGAACCATCCGCTGACTACTTGGCTGAGATTGGGTGCTTACTCTATAGTAATGAATACAAGCCTCACACCTCAGCAGTATATTCCTTGAGAGCACCATTACTCTTGTTTAAGTTGGCTGTCTTAACTTGACTTTACACTGGTGTGATAATCATCTACAAACATAAGCTGGTATCAGTCCGTCAAAACTTTTCATTTGAGGTGTGCCTGGGTACCTTTTAACTTTTGCTCCCTAATTTTCATCCACTTCACAAGGACGAGATCACATATAGATACAGATGGGGAAGGCCATTCTGAGTATTTCCATCCATCCCCTAAAGTTCCTGCATCTCATCTCTGTTGCTTTGCCTGGATGTTTATTCTAGGTATTTGCCTGTTGTTATAAATCTGTGCTCTCTGTTTTGCTGTTGTTTATTCATGTTCCAACTTGGGCCTTTCTACGCGGTTCACGATGTTATCTGTGCTTCTTAATCACTTTCTTTCAAAGCTGAAAAGTCCACGTTTCCCCTCAGAGCTCAATTCTCAGGCTTGTGACTTTTCTTTGAGCCGCCTCCAGGACTTGACCGCTGTGACCATGCGTTATTCAAGTTTCAGTCTGACCAGAACACTGGGCAGATTGTGCATTAAACCCTTTCACTTGTACCCCGTTGTTTTATCTACTCGAGTGAAATATTCTGTTTGCTTTGTTGATTGCATGGAACAGTGATTGGACAAGTTGAAAATCCAAATCCACTTGAATCCTTGTCCCTCGTTAAACTTCATTTCCTTTCGAGCTATTTGTGGAGTGTGTCAGTGGACTTTAGCAAGCGGCCTCACAGAACCAGTAATAGAGACAAATAACTTACGTGCTGAAATTTAAGTGTATTGAACATTCTAACAGGTTAATAGAAATGCTGAACGTTAATCTACTGCATCGCAGAGAATGGAGAGAGGCCATTTGGCCTATTACGCCTGTGCCAGCTCTTTGAAAAGGCCTGTTGTTCCCCCTGCTCGTATTTATCCAATTCTCCTTTTGAAAGTTAGCATTGAATTTGCTTCAGACAGTGTGGTCATCTGTATTCAACACTTGTGTTTCTGATGGTGTTTTTGTTAAAGTTGGAAACGGAAAAGTGTTTTTTCCTCTCTCGTACTTAAATAGGTTCTGTGCACAGTTCACTTTTTTTCAGGATCTGCTGAAGTAACTTTCAATGTTTATTTTTCTGCATTTGACAAATGGGCATTTTCCCTTCCTTCCATCTCCACAGTGCGCTTTGCTCTACACCAGTTGCAGTGGACAGAGGAGGTTACGTATACACAACCTATCCCTTAATTGTTGTACTCAACTTGCCGACCTGTACAGAAACTGTGAGACTGACACACTTATCAACTACTTTGTGAAACTAGGTAAGTTTCTGCCAGAATTTTGACGTTGCTTCTTTGTCAGAAATTGCCTTTATACAGAGGGCACTGAACTTGGCTCAGTGTCATCTTGCTGTGAGCTTGTCTTGGCGAATAATGCTACGTGGGTTAGCTGATCTCTCGGCTCACATTCAGGGTGCGACAGTTAGTCTTGCTGTCGCTGGGTGGGGGAGGGGACAGTCAGTCAGTCAGAATTCCTGCTCTGATAGTTATCTCTTGGGCAAGGCGAATACATAGATTTCTTCTGAGAATGGGTGTTAGGTCTGACTGTGATTCTCTGCAGTCTAAATAACTTGCCTTGACGGTGCAGCCTCACAAGTCAACTATGGTTGTTCTGAGGTACTTGGAGAGACCTGTGTGCCATTGAATTAGACTGAATGTGACACTATCCGATGGGGAGAAAGGTGGTGGAAAACGATACCGCAGTTTGCTATCGAAACTAATCAACAAAATTCACGGCTGGAATCCAGTGTCTGGTTTCAAATAATTGTCAGCAGTTAGCCTGGAACAACATACAAGAGAACGACTACTCCCCAAATTAATTTCCATTTATAAAGTACCTTACAACGGGTTTTTTTAAATAGACTCTGAGTATACCGCAAAATTCAGAAATATTGTGTATGTTGGGTGGAAGAACAGTGATATTGTTTTTGGCTCCTGATCTCCACCCATTGTTTAACTGTTTCACATTTAGCAGTTTGGTTTCAAATTCCCGTCTTTAATTTAAGCTCATATTTCCTTGAACAAAAACTAGTGTCAAAAATGCAGTCGTTGTCTGTGAAGGTGTCAGAGTCCTACACAGAATGATAAGGCTTTTAATACTTTACCGAGAGCCAATTAAACTCTGCGTCTAATGTCAAAACCAGCGGTCCAGTTTGAAACTTGTGTACTCCATTGAATTATAGAATCCCCACAATGCAGAAGAGGCCATTTGGCCCATCGAGTCTGCACTGACTCTCTGACAGAGTATCTTACCCAGGCCCTCACTCCACCTATCCCCATAACCCTACATATTTACCATGGCTCATCCATCTAACATGCACATTTTGGGACACTAAGGGGCAATTTAGCATGGCCAATCCACCTAACCCGCACATCCTTCGACTGTGGGAGGAAACCAGAGCACCCGGAGGAAACCCACGCAGACACGGGGAGAATGTGCAAACTCCACACAGACAGGAATCGAACCTGGGTCCCTGGCGCTGTGAGGCAGCAGTGCTAGCCGCCGTGGCGTTTTGTTTCCTAGATTTGCACGTAGCAATCTCCAGAAGATTTATGTTTAATTCTCGCAAACTCTGGAGTGTTGGTGAAAGCCAGCTACCTAACCATGTTGGAAATAAACTGCCCATATATCCTAGTGGGAGTTCTTTAGGTCTTTATTTCCGTTCCAACAGATGAAAGGCTTAGTTTAAGTGTTTAAGAGATGTGTCAGGGTTTGCAGTTTCCAAGCCATTCATTTCACAGCAGGCAAGCTGTCACATTGTACATGCTGTTGGCGTAATACTCGCAACATTTCCTCATTCTTGCAGCATATCGTGGCGTCCTGAGCAATCCCACAAAGACCGTACGAGAGACCTTAATTAACCAGTCTGCTCAGATTCTTGCCTGCTACCGCAAGAATTGTGCGAGTCCGTCATCAGCTGGACAGGTAAGTTGCTGGCATTGTTTACGAGCCACTGTTTATTGGCTGGCCTGTTAATTTAAACACGGACTGGTCTGGAGGAAATACCCAATTAGCATTAGAGAATGTTTCTCCACCATCAACAATCATGAACAATATTGACTCTTTTCCTCCTCTCTGTGTCTGTGCTCTTTGACCGTGGGTTAAAATCAAACACACATCACAGGCTATGGGACACCATAACCTCTTTCTATTGGCCTGAAATTGGAGAATTTAATCCTATAAGATCAGTTTTAAAAATGGAAATGTTAATAGGATTTTGGAGGAAGAGTGCTGAGAATTGATCTAAACCTTTAAATACGGCGGTTACCGGCGATTGAAACAACCGTAGAGGCTGGCAGCGTGAGATAGTTGGATTAAAATACGGCGAATGGTCATCGGTCATTTATTCAAGGAGTGTCATTGGGTGAATGAAATGTGATTTAGCCATTACTTGGATTTTCTGACGTTTAGACGCCCCTTTGCTGAACATTATCTATCATTGAGAAGACTCACAACACCAGGTTAAAGTCCAACAGGTCTATTTGGAATCACGAACTTTCGTGGGGGCTGCTCCTTCATCAGGTGACTTTAACCTGATCATGTGAGACTTCTTACAGTGCCCACCGCACTATCTATCATTGATATTGGATATTGAAATGTTCAGATTGCCACTGCCATTAGCTATCATTTAAGTCCTCAGACTGAATTATTAGACAGTAAATGGTTAAATTAAAGATAATCAAGTTTCTGCAGCGAAATATCCACGTTGATTTGTCCTGTGTATTAGCATATAGTTCAGAAAGAGCATCACTATTTAGAAATAAGGAGAGACTGGAAACTCCCTTGTTAATCAGGAGTCCAATGGAGAGGATTGAGGGAATTTGCAGTGTGTGGGGAAGTTTGAAATGGTTTATTTTGACCCATGGTGGTGTTGCTGAAGAGACTTGCTCTGTTCACATTTGGTCATGTTTAAGGTGGATCAATATCTTTGTGGATACCGGGGTGAGGTTGATGGTCCCCGATCAGTAATCCAGAGGCCCAGGCTAATGCCCTGGAGACACAGGATTGAATGGAATGAATAAATCTGGAATTAAAGGCTAATCTTATTAGTGACAGTGAAACCATTGTTGATTGTTGTAAAAGAAAATCCATCTGGATTTTTGTTGTTAAAATCCCATCACTGATTTACTTTAATGTGTTTTAACTCAGTCTGCCATCCTCTGCTGTTCTGACCTATATATTACTCCAGACCTACAGGAAATTGATTGACTGTGAATGATCTCTGTCACCTCTGGAACTCAGCTATTTTGTCCATGTTTGGACCAAAGTTGTAATGATGTTAGGAGCTGTGACCCTGGTGGAATCTAAACTGAGTGTCACTGAGCGGCTTATTGTTGAGTAAGTGCCACTTGACAGCACTGTCGACAACTTCTTCTATCACTTTGTTATTGATCGAGAGTAGACTGATGGGGCAGTAATTGGCTGGGTTGGATTTGCCCTGCTTCTTGTGGACAGGAGGTACCTGGGCAATTTTTCAGATTGCTGGGTAGATGCCAGTGTTATAGCTGTACTGGAACAGCTTGGCAAGGGGCGTAACTAGTTCTGGAGCACAAGTCTTCAGTACTATTGCCAGAAGGCTGTTAGGCCCATTGTCTTTGCAGTATCCAGTGCCTTCAGTTGTTTCTTGATATCCCTCGGCTGATGACTGACATCTATAACACTCGGGAGTTCAGGAGAAGGCGGAGATGGATCATGCACTTGGTACTTCTGGTTGAAGATTATTGCCAATGCTTCCGCCTTATCTTTTGCATTGATGTTCTGGGGCTCCTCCATCATTGAGGATGGGGATATTTGTGGAGCCTCCAATCCAACCATCCCCCCATTAAGTTCACTGATATTATAATCGCTGAATCCCCCACTATCAATGTCCTCGGGGTTGACATTGACCAGAAACTGAACTGGATCAGGCTCATAAATACTGTGGCCACAAGAGCAGGTCAGAGGCTAGGAATCCTGTAGCGAGAACTCAACTCCTTAATCCCAAAGTCTGTCCACCATCTACAAGGCACAAGTCAGGAGTGTAATGGAATGCTCTCTATTTGCTTGGATGAGTGCAGCTCCAACAACACTCAAAGCTTGACACTACCCAAAAAGCAACCCTGATCCAGTACTTTCAGCATTCACTCCCTCCATCACCAACACACCATAGCAACAGTGTGTGCCATCTACAAGATGCACTGTCGCAACTCAACAAGACATCTTCGACAGCACCTTCCAAACCAAGGACCTCTACCACCTTGAAGGTCAAAGGCAGCAGATGCATGGGAATGCCACTACCTACAACATTTGTGTCTAACTCAGCTCTCTGGGTCCCAGTGATAATATATGTGTAGAGCAGTGGAGTACAATATAACCTGAAATGTCAGCAATGTAAACTAACCAGCGACCAATTTCTGGGAATATTTCACTTTGCTTTGAATAGTAAATGAATCACCGAAAGGAAACCTACCCCTGATCGTAAGGCTCGGCCTCGCCATAATGTTAAGCAGGAGAATGAATTTGCAGGGTTCTCATAGAATCCCTGCAGTGCAGAAAGAGGCCATGCAGCCCAGGGAGCCTGCACCAACCACAACCCCACCCAGGCCCTATCCCTGTAACCCCATGCATTTACCCTGCTAGCCTGCCTGCCACCTGAGGGCAATTTACCATGGCCAATCTACCTAACCTGCACATCTTTTGGATTGTGGGAGGAAACCCAGGCAGACACAGGGAGAACGTGCAAACTCCGCACAGTCACCCAAGCCGGGAATTGAATCCGGGTCCCTGGTGCTGTGAGGCAGCAGTGCTAATCACTGTGCCACCGTGTCGAAGGTTGCGGAAGGAAAAGCTAGGGAATGGGACAAAATTGGACGTCACTTTGAAAGATCTGGTCCAGGTGTGATGGGCCAAATAGCCACCTTCTGTGCTGAATGATTCCATAATTTTCTTAAAATTAACTGGAGAATAAAAATGAAGGGCAGCTGCAAATGGGCAGTTTGTGTGTTGCAGAGGAGGTTGATGTGGAGCAGGGGGACCTGGTCTTGGAGCTCAGGACATTGTTGACATGCATTAATGACTGGAACAAGGGTATCGCTAATGAATTTCCCCAGGTTTACAGACGGGGAGTAAACTATTGTGTGTTGAATAGAACTGTGTTTGGTTGCAGTAAGGGAAGGCAAATAAGCTGTTCAGTTGCATCGAGTTGCATGCTATAATAGTCTGTAGTTACTCATGTACCATGTAGGCTTCTTTAAGATGCCCACTGGGCATCTCTTTGGCTACTCAGCTGCTGTCCCTGTCAGATCAAACCTTTATAAGGCTATTTCTTAATTAAAACTCTGACCTGGGAATACTGACACCGGCTGTGAGACACACAGTGAGCTGAAGGGAAAGGGCAGCACTCGATTCTCAACACTATAAATGTCCGCTCAGCAGCAAAATGATTTCTGCAAGTTAAAATGAAACGTACCATCTCATTTCAGCTTCAGTTATCCAGACTTTTCTTCATCCGCAGAGGAAATTTAATCCGTCGCGTTTCTCAGTTTTGCCTCAGTTTTTTTAAAAGAAATAATCAACAATGTATTATTTTGTGGTTTATGTTGCTTTGGGTTTGCTGATTGCACTTTTACCTCTAAGTTAGAAGGTTGTGTTTCAAGCCTTTACTCCAGGGACTTGAGGCTGCAATCTGACTGCAGCATTGAATTAATGTTACACTGATGGAAGTGCCGTGTTTTGAAAAAGGCTCTTAAACCATCTGCCATCTCAGGGTGGCTAAAACAGATACCAGAGCATAGAAGAGCAGGGGAGTTCTCCCCGGATAAATATTTGCCCCTCAAATATCATCTATTATCTGTGGATTTACCTGGTTGCTGATTATGGGAGCTTGCTGTGTACAAATTGTACAAACTCTCTTGTTTCCTTCTCTATGAACAGTATGCTTGGTCTATATGACACGCAAGAAGCAATACTTTTCACTGACAATAAATCAAATCAATTCAAAATTGCTGCATTTCCTACATTGCAAAGATGATTATAATTCAATAAATACTTTCCCAGTGAAACATTTCAGGATGTTTTACAGTCATTAAAAAGACTAAGTGGGTAATTGCCGCGATGGATCTTAGCCAGTTCATGGTCATTAAAACAAAACTATTGTAGCAGCTGAAATTTGTTTTGAAATTTGCGAGCTCAGGTTATCAACTTTACTGCCCTTTGTTTTGATGGAACCAAAAATATTTGCAGCATTGTCATGGAATTTTGTGTTGCTTCAATGACTATTGGTGTTTGGAAGTTAACGTTAACTAGTGCTGGTGATGTTGGTTGTTTGGAGCTGAAAGCCATTAAATACTTGTTTGTGCTCCTTGTAAAATAGCTTTGCATATGATTTAGTGATTGAGACTAAATGTGATATGAGCACTGACTGCCTTTCATATTTAACATAGCTATTTTTGGGAACACGGATGAAGTGGGAGAGAGACTGGATTAGATTTCATCTGTTTGAAATGCAAATCACACTGACACCTAGGTGCAGTCATTGAGATGTGCTGATGAACATAACTGATTTATTCTCAGACTATCCCCCACTCCTACAGGTGCCATGCACTAGGGGGGCATCGGTGACCATGCACCTCCATTGGATTGATCCATGATTATTTGGCAAAGAATTGCAGGGCTTTGCCATTGCTTTCTGCAGTATGGCTAACCAGGAAACTCTCCCACTCTTACCGCTTGCCGTCAGGCGTACTGGAAGGATTTACAGGCTGATAATCAACCTGTTCAGGTCCTGGAGTGGGTCTTGAAGCTGGACCTTCTGACCCAGAGGGTAGGATTGCTCCCACTGAGCCCTGACCCAGAGGGTAGGATTGCTCTCACTGAGCCCTGACCCAGAGGGTAGGATTACTCCCACTGCTGCCTAACCCAGAGGGTAGGATTGCTCCCACTGAGCCCTGAGCCAGAGGGTAGGATTGCTCCCACTGAGCCCTGAGCCAGAGGGTAGGATTGCTCCCCCTGAGCCAGAGGGTAGGATTGCTCCCCCTGAGCCAGAGGGTAGGATTGCTCCCCCTGAGCCAGAGGGTAGGATTGCTCCCCCTGAGCCAGAGGGTAGGATTGCTCCCCCTGAGCCAGAGGGTAGGATTGCTCCCCCTGAGCCAGAGGGTAGGATTGCTCCCCCTGAGCCAGAGGGTAGGATTGCTCCCCCTGAGCCAGAGGGTAGGATTGCTCCCCCTGAGCCAGAGGGTAGGATTGCTCCCCCTGAGCCAGAGGGTAGGATTGCTCCCACTGAGCCCTGAGCCAGAGGGTAGGATTGCTCCCACTGAGCCCTGACCCAGAGGGTAGGATTGCTCTCACTGAGCCCTGAGCCAGAGGGTAGGATTGCTCCCACTGAGCCCTGAGCCAGAGGGTAGGATTGCTCCCACTGAGCCCTGAGCCAGAGGGTAGGATTGCTCCCACTGAGCCCTGAGCCAGAGGGTAGGATTGCTCCCACTGAGCCCTGAGCCAGAGGGTAGGATTGCTCCCACTGAGCCCTGAGCCAGAGGGTAGGATTGCTCCCACTGAGCCCTGAGCCAGAGGGTAGGATTGCTCCCACTGAGCCAGAGGGTAGGATTGCTCCCACTGCTGCCTGACCCAGAGGGTAGGATTGCTCCCACTGCTGCCTGACCCAGAGGGTAGGATTGCTCCCACTGCTGCCTGACCCAGAGGGTAGGATTGCTCCCACTGAACCCTGAGCCAGAGGGTAGGATTGTTTGCAATAGGCTAAAATCATATTATAGTTATCTCTCCAGCTTTCTCAATAGGTTAGCTGATAAAGGCACGATTTTGGACCTCAGTTGTCAGAGTGAATGGTAAATTTGTGCTGAGTTAGTCAGGGTGCTACAATGAAAGGAAAAACATCCGGCACTCCTGCTGCTGAGAGAGCAGGTGAGGAGAGCATTGGACTGTGGTGCCCTTCAGGAGCTCACAGTTAAAGGACCGTGATGCTGATGGACACCTCACTGCAACAGGCAGAGAAATCAGTGGGCAGAGGGTTGGAGAGGGGGCTGGTGAATTACATTGACAGGTGTTTAAAGATAAATATCAGGTACCACTATCTTAGATCAGCTACAAATGGATCAAATTTCAACCTCATCAACAATGCCCACATCCTGAGAATAATGAACAATAAAAAGTCACAGCTAATCCTGGCCTGCATTATTTCCTCTTTGCCGTTTGGTCAGTATCCTGGAATTCCTTACCCACCTCCATGTGGGAATTACATCAGCACATGGACTGCAGCAGTTCAGTGGAAGTCCCACCAGTTACATTGGGACACCTCGGGGTGGGCAGTAAATACTGGATTGCACAAGCGATATCTCCAGAGCCTGGGAATGGTTGAGGACTCTGGGTCTGTACTCG
Source organism: Mustelus asterias (assembly GCF_964213995.1). Classification (NCBI taxonomy): domain Eukaryota; kingdom Metazoa; phylum Chordata; class Chondrichthyes; order Carcharhiniformes; family Triakidae; genus Mustelus; species Mustelus asterias. The sequence continues at coordinate 2,624,003 of NC_135828.1, read as the reverse complement.
TTGGAGTTCGGAAGGATGAGGGGGGGATCTTATTGAAACTTACAGGATACTGCGAGGCCTTGATAGAGTGGACATGGAGCGGATGTTTCCACTAGTAGGAAAAACTAGAACCAGAGGGCACAACCTCAGGCTAAAGGGACGACCCTTTAAAACAGAGATGAGGAGGAATTTCTTCAGCCAGGGAGTGGTGAATCTGTGGAACTCTTTGCCGCAGAGGGCTATGGAGGCCGGGTCATTGAGAGTCTTTAAGACAGAGATAGATAGGTTCTTGATTAATAAGGGGATCAGGGTTATGGGGAAAAAGCAGGAGAATGGGGATGAGAAAAATATCAGCCATGATTGAATGGCGGAGCAGACTCGATGGGCCGAGTGGCCTAATTCTGCTCCTATGTTTTATGGTCTTATGGAACAATCAGCTTTACCCTTGAGGGCAGGAAGTTCTTTCCAGCCTCGTACTGTAGAAATGGCTCAAGCATTCTCATTTCTAAACAGTTTGTGTCTGATATCCTGCTTAAAATCAGTAAATACACCGTGCCAGAGATTGTTTTTAAAAATTGGCTTTCTTCTGCTATGTAATTTGAAGAATTTGATGACACGTCCCCTGTTTTTGAAACTAGTTATATTGAGTTTCAATGCTTTTGATCGGATATTATGCAGTATTTTTAATGCCCCTAGAATCATTGACCTAACAATATTATACAAATACCCGCTGCAAGGAGCGGGCGGGTAAGTGGAACTAAACCACTATCAGATCAGCCATGATCTTATTGAATGGCGGGGCAGGCTCGAGGGGCTAGATGGCCTACTCCTGCTCCTATTTCTTATGTTCTGAAGGACTCCATCCCATTCTCCCAGTTTCTCCGTTTCTGTTGCATCTGATGTGATGCTGTCTTCCACAATCGTCCTTCTGACAGAGCTTCCTCGTTCCTCAAACACGGATTTCCCCAATGACTGACTAGGTCCATAACTATGTCAATCCATTACCCACACTTCTACCCCCCCGCCCCCACTGAGGGATCCGCTTATACTAACTTCATTTATTTTTAGTGTCACAAATAGGCTTACATGAAGTTACTGTGAAAATCCCCTAGTCGCCACACTCCAGCACCTGTTTGGGTACACAGAGAGAATTTAGCATGGCCGATGCACCTCACCAGCATGTCTTTCAGACTGTGGGAGGAAATCGGAGCATCCGGAGGAAACCCACATTCTCCCACATGGGGAGAACGTGCAGACTCCGCATAGACAGTAACCTGAGCTGGGAATCAAACCCGGGTCCCTGACGCTGTGAGGCAGCAGTGCTCACCATTCTGCCACTCTGTCCTCACGTTCCACCCCACCAGCCACATTCAAAGGATCATTCTCTGTCATTTCTACCACCTCCAAGTGTGATGCCACCCCCAAACACTTGCCCCTCCCTGTCAGCATTCCAGAGGAACCGTTCCCTCCACTGCAACCCAGTCCATTCTTTTATCACCCCAGACACTTCTTCCCATTCCCACGCTACCTTTCTCAGGAGGTGCATCACTTGCTCTTTTCCCTCCACTCTCCTCACTGTCCAAGACTCCGAACAATCCCTCCGGGCGAAGCAGCAATTTACTGGACTTTCAGTTTGGTCATCTACATTTCCTACTCCAAGTGTGCTCTCCTCCGCAGACTGGGTGACTGCTTTGGGGTAAACCTCCACTCCATCCGCAAGCGTGACCCCAACCTTCCGGTCACTTCCAGCTTAATTCACCAATTTGCTTTTATGCTCATGTTTTTGCCCTTGGCTTGCTGCAATGTTTCAGTGAAGCCCCCAACACAAGCTGGAGGAACAACACTTCATTTTCCGATTGGGCCCTTGTCAGCCTTCTGAACCTTCGAACATTGAGTTCAGCAACTTCAGACCATAAACCCTGTCCTCCATTTTGACTTTATTTTGCCAAATGCCAGTCTATCTTTTACTTTCATTCTGAATTGACCTTCATTCTGCAAATAAGACATATTCTGGACCTATGCCTTGTTTCTATAGTACGAGCATTACCACTCCCTTTGCCTTTCGTTCTATGACATCTTTGGCATTTAGTCTCCCCTGCCCTTTAACCCATCACTTTTGTTCCACCTAACCCCCACCCCTGCCCTTTTTAAACAGAATAAACCCATCGCATTTTGACCTCTCTTCAGTTCTGAAGAAGAGTCACATTGGACTTGAAATGTTCACTGTTTCTGCCCCTACAGATGCTGCCAGATTCCTTCTGGGTCTTCCCAGCATTTGGTTTTTATTTAATGTTGGATGCTTGCTGGTCTCCATGCATGCCACTTGGTTTAATCTGACTTTTTGTTCCATTTGCCTTCTCTCCTTTAAACTTTTATGGATTTTGCTTCACTGGTGATTGGCAGAAAATACCCAATTCCAGTGACCCTCTGTGCAATTATATTACTGGGTTGCTGCTGTGTAAAATTTGGCGGCTGCGTTTTACTACACGATGTCTACATTTCAGAAGTATAGCATCAGTAAGGTGCTTTGGGGATGTCCTGAGATGGAAATGTCAGTCTGTATTTAGAGAAAACTGAATAGCTTAAAATAAAGAGTTTGTATTTATATAGTGTCTCTCGATATCCCTCATCGCTGCACTTGGTTTTTGAAGTGTCGTTACTGTATATTATGTTTGACACTTTGAGTGGAAAGTTAGAAAAGAAACATAACTCAGTTTTTGTGCATGTGGTGAATTTTCAGACACTCGGATCACCTGACTGATGAATAGAAACTCACAGTTCACTCAGAAATAATCATTCTGAGCTTTTGAAATGTTGATTGGATCCCCTCTGCTTTCTCAGCTGTAGTGGAACAAAAAACAAATTCTCGTGGCTTTGTTGATAATTCTCGCCAGTCTATTCCCGGTGAATTTACGCTGAACTGTCCGGTAGTTTGCTTATTGACTGCCTCTTCCCTCTAGCTGATCCTGCCAGAGTGCATGAAGCTGCTACCTGTCTACCTGAACTGTGTGCTGAAGAATGACGTCCTCCAGCCTAGCGCTGAGGTCTCCACTGACGATCGTGCCTACACCCGTCAGCTCGCCATATCCATGGATGTAGCAGAAACCAGCGTGTTCTTCTACCCGAGGCTTTTACCCGTGGTAAGTAAACCATTAATGTGTTGTTTCCTACATTGCAGTGACTACCCTAGAAGTACTTAATTAACTGTAAAGTACTTTCTGGTGGTTGTGAATGGTGCTATATAAATGCAAGTCTTTTTTGTTCACCCAGGCACTGCAGTAAAGCACACATTTAAATTTTGAAGATCTATCTCGGCGCATGCCATCAGAGATTGATAATCAGCCTGAGAGTGTCAATTTTTGTCTGGTGTCCTGTGACTTAATTGTAGCAGTCAGCTTCAGTTTCTGCTTTAATGTTGAGAGTGTGTGTGAAAAAGGACAGTAAGATTGGGCTGTCCCGATTAAATGGGGAAATGTTGAAGGGAGTGCGCTGCTCTGGAGTACCCAATTACTGTATTCGGCTATCGAGTTGCTAAGTTGGAGGTGTTGCTGACGGGTAACCTGGTCTAAATTGCCCTTCCTCGATCCTAAACTCTCAAAACTCCAAAGCTCTCAATTCTAACAGGACTCGACAGGGTAGATGTAGGGAGGATGTTCCCAATGATGGGAGAGTCCAGAACCAGGGGTCACAGGCTGAGGATTCAAGGTAGACCATTTAGGATGGAGGTGAGACATTTCTTCACCCAAAGAGTGGTGAGCCTGTGGAATTCATTACCACAGGCAGTAGTTGATGCCAAAACATTGAATGTATTCAAGAGGCGGCTGGATATAGCACTTGGGGTGAATGGGATCAAAGGTTATGGGGTTATGGCGGCACGGTAGCACAGTGGTTAGCACTGCTGCTTCACAGCTCCAGGGACCTGGGTTCGATTCCTGGCTTGGGTCACTGTCTGTGTGGAGTTTGCACATTCTCCTCGTGTCTGCGTGGGTTTCCTCCGGGTGCTCCGGTTTCCTCCCACAGTCCAAAGATGTGCGGGTTAGGTTGATTGGCTGTGCTAAAATTGCCCCTTAGTGTCTTGAGATGGGTAGGTTAGAGGGATTAGCGGGTAAATATGTAGGGATATGGGGGTAGGGCCTGGGTGGGATTGTGGTCGGTGTAGACTTGATGGGCCGAATGGCCTCCTTCTACATTGTAGGGTTTCTATGATTTCTATGAGAAAGCAGGATTAGGCTATTGAGTTGGATGATCAGCCATGATGGTGATGAATGGCGGAGCAGGCTCGAAGGGCCGAATGGCCTCCTCCTGCTCCTATCTTCTATGTTTCTAGAAGCAGAATCTGCAGGTCAGAATCTTTGGGTCCTTTCTGACAAAGGGACACCCAGCATTTCTTCATGTTTCTCAGATGCTGATTGCTCACTTGTACAATTGCAGCATTGTCTCTTTTTCATTTTGATTTTACTGGGAGCAAGCTGATTTGTTTAGTGATAGAGTAGTTCACCTTGGGCAACGTGAGCCTTTCTCATGCAGATGAGCAGAGCAATTCATAGTCTCAGCCCACCGTGATCAACATGTAATCTAGGCCGACACTGAGGGAGTGCGGCACTGTCAGATGCTAAAGCAAAGCTGTCTGCCCCCAGGTGGAAGTTAAAAGATTGCATGGTATTATTCGAAGACGAGTCAGGGCAATTCTCCCCTTGTCCTGGACAATACATATCCCTCAAGTAACACTGCTTAAAAATAATTGTAGAAACATTGCCTGCTCATTATCATTTTGTGGGAGTACGCTGTGCGCAAATTAGCTGCCGTGATTCAGAGTGATTACACTTCAGAAGTAGTTGATTGGCTGCAAACTGATTTTGAATGCTGTGGGGTCCTGAAAGGTGCTATATAATGACCATGAAACCATTCTTGATGGTCAGAAAAAGCTATTTGGTTCACTAATGTCCATTCGGGAAGGAAATCTGCTGTTCTTACCCGGTCTGGCCTACATGTGACTCCAGAGCCACAGCAATGTGGTTGACTCTCAACTGCCCTCGGGCAACTAGGGATAGGCAATAAATGCTGGCCCAGCCAGCGACGCCCAAGTCCCACAAATGAATAAAAAAATACATAAATGCAAGTTATTTTTCTTCTGTATAGTTGGAACAAATTCAGTCATCCATGTCAAGTTGTTAAAAGGGTATCAGTTGATAAATCGATATTCTGGCAGTCTTTTATTTGAGGAAAAGTCTTTATTCTGGCCATAAAACTCTGCTGCTTTTCTCTCTCAGCACAAAATGGATGTGGATAGTGATGATTTCCCAGTGGCCATTCGTTGCTCCGAGGAGCGATTATCTAAGGGTGGCATCTATCTGTTGGAGAATGGATTGAACCTCTTCATTTGGGTGGGAATGAACACACAGCACGACCTCATCCAAAGCATCTTTAATGTGCAGTCATTTGGGCAGATTGATTCAGCAATGGTGAGTTTGAGTGGAGAGTGAACCCTGCCTCTCTGTTACCCTTCATATCAAAGGTTTTTGGGCTTTGAATCAGAAATAATAAACGTAGCAGCCGTGTATCATGTGACTTTGAGTTGGGCAGTGTTGAATTATTCTTAACCTGGTCGTTTTCCCCGGAGAAGTCTGACGCAACAAAGCTTGTCGTAAATTTCCTAATTACAGTTTTTCAGTCCCTTGAGCTGTGAACTTTCTTTTTAAACTGTGCACATGTTCACTTATGATAAAGACTGCCCAATATGTCAGGGCTTCTCCAGTCTATTATCTTAGTTTAGATATAGCTCTTGGGGCTAAAGGGTCAAGGGATTATAGAGGGGGGGATCAAAATGAATGGTGGAGCAGAGTTGAAAGACCGAATGGCCTCCTCCTGCTTCTAGTGTCTTTGTTTTTATTTTATGGGGTTTACACCCATAACGTGGAGTCTGTCATCAGCAGATCCACAACACAAGAAGTGACATTTCCCAAGTTTGGAAGGAGACAGATTGATTTTGGTGTTATTGTGGATGTTTGTAACAATGCAGCTGTGTTTAAGGTGCCATTTTGCATAATTGGAGCATTGAATCATCATAGAATCCCTACGGCCCATCGGATTTGCGCCAACTCTCTGACAGAATATCTTACCCAGGCCCCCTTCCCCTGCTCTATTCCTGTAACCATCCCTGTAATTTACCATGTCTAATCCATCTAACCTACACATTCTGGGACACTAAGGTACAATTTATCATGGCCAATCCATCTAAGATGCACATCTTGGGAGTGTGGGGGGGGGGGGAAACCGGAGCACCCGGAGGAAACCCATGCAGACACGGAGAATGTGCAAACTCCACACAAGCCAGTGACCCAGGGCTGGAATTGAATTCGGTGCTGTGAGGCAGCAGCACTAACCACTGTACCACAGTGCCGCCCATTGATATGAAGTATCTGCTCTTCTCAGCAGCGCTGGATGAACCATGGAGCTTGTTATCCCAACATCAGGATCCAGCCTGACTCTGAAACTAACTGTGGACCTGATTCCCATTTACAATTCAGTGTGCCTCTAGCAGTGATAGCTATTCAACCTGACCTTGTTCAGTGTGAAAATGCAGCACCTGTTAGTGACACCAACAGAATATAACCAGTTTCAGTCCCCTCATTCTGTTGATGAATTTTGTTTCTAAATAATGTTAAATATTAAAAGAGAATAAGTCTGAGGAACAGATGCACCCTCTAATTCAGATCTTTTTAAGCATAGGTGCGTAAACCAGCAAAACCTGTGGCAAATTACCATGGTTCCATGAATTTCCCTTGTGATCCTGCATTCAGTAATTTAAGTGCTGAGTTAAGGAAGAACACAGAACATTACAGCACAGGAATTGACCCTTCGGCCCTCCAAGCCTGTGCCAATCATGATGCCTGCCTAATCTAAAACCGTATGCACTCACGGAGTCCGTATCCTTCCATTCCCATCCTATTCATGTATTCGTCTAGATGCCCCTTAAATGCCGCTATCGTACCCGCTCCCACCACCTCCCCGGGCAGCGCGTTGCGAGTTCTGTTAAACGTACTCTGTTCTTGGTGTAGCTGCGAGCTGGCTGATTCTTGGCTTCCATTGCTTTTTCAGAGTGCTCTGCCGTTGCTGGATAATCCATACTCCAAAAAATTACGGTCCATGGTTGATATGATTCGTGCTCAGCGACCCAGGTTTATGAAGGTAAATGTATGAATTTTATCATTGGCATTGCCTTGCCATTCCTTTGGTTTGTGCGGTGAGTTGTTTATCAGATTGCCCATTTTCGTTATGATTTGGATGACCGGGTGGAATCACCATTCAGGGATTGAGTTGAAAGATTGTGGTGACACAAACTGAGTCTAAAGACTCGTGATTTGTACTGGTTAATTTCAGGATGCAAGAACAGCTCTGCAGTCTGTTCCTCGTAACTTGCTGTCGGGATATCTGCCTTGCAGTTGAGTGCAGAACCACATGTTTCCCTCCAATTGTTCTCTGTCCGAAGTGAAGCTTACCTATCAGCTCCTGAGCAGGAAGCCTGTGTCCTGATCTCTCTGGGAATCTGTCTGTGATGATGACTTGGATATGAGCATCTCTGTATTTCTCTGTTCACATTAGGCCCTAAGCAGAGTGCGGAGACCTGATGTTAGCGACTCCACATGAGTGTTCCTGCTGTATTGTACAGCATCACCTTGATGCCTATCCTTGGATTTTATCATGTATTTCGGTGAAGTGCTTTGAGACATTAGAAGAGTATGACAAAATATTGTAAATGTTGTGATTAATAGCAGTAACCCAGTCAATGGAATGATATTAAAATTTACAGCAGTGTTTGCAGTGTCATGGAGCAATACCAGATTTAGTGGGAGATGAATCTCTCCATCGCCCTATCTCTCCATTATTCTGGATAATTCCGATACCATTCAGGTTATGTTGGGGAGGGAACCGTTCTGGAAGTGCTTTAAGGACTGAAAGGTTGCTGGCTGAGCTTTTACGATTCCAGTCAGTCGAAAGAATTGGCGGTGTGATCCGTTTCTCACAGCGTGTTGCAAGCCCACGCTTCACTGAGCCAGAGTTTCTCTGCTCTGTGAGCTGGAGCTGTTGTGCAACATCCCCAGCGGCTGTGTATTAACAAACCTCTTAAAAGCAACTGAAATTAGTGCACTCAGTATACTCTGAATACCATAAGAACAAGTCAGTAATAAAGCTGTCTTGCGGATCATACAGAGGGAGTGCTGCATTAGCAGATGGGACATTAAAGCAAGACCCCATCAATCCTTTCAGGTCAATGTAAAGAATCCCATGGTGATATTCAAAGCAGAGCAACAAGTTCTCCCAGTCAACAACAAAAACAGAAAATGCTGGAAAATCTCAGCAGGTCTGACAGCATCTGTGGAGAGAGAATAGAGCGATAAATGGTCATCCAGACTCAACGTTGGCTCCATTCTCTCTCCACTGATGCTGCCAGACCTACTGAGATTTTCCAGCATTTTCTGTTTTTGTTCCAACATTCCAGCATCCGCATTATTTTGCATTTCAGTTCTCCCATTCTCCTGGCCAATGTTCATCCCTCAATCAACCCAACATAAACACAATTTATCTCATTTGCTATATGCAGTGCACAAGTTGTCAGTTGTATTTTCCCACCTAACAGTGACTGCTCTTTGAAATGAATCCGTTAGTTATAAAATGCCCAGAGTCTGGTGAAGCAGCTTCCGAATCCAAGCTCTTCCCCCCCGGTAATCATCGACTTCTTCTTACAGCTGATGATTGTGAAGCAGGACGACAAGATGGAGGTGCTCTTCAAACACTTCCTCATGGAGGACAAGAGTGCGAGCGGTGGAGCTTCATACGTGGACTTTCTCTGCCACATGCACAAAGAGATTCGACAGCTACTCAGCTAAGCTGGGGAGGGGGGGGTGGGTGAAGCTTCGGGGGTGGGGCGGGAGTTGCAGAGCCGTTTACAAGGGGCTGCTTCCCGATGGGGCCCAGCAATCTGGAGGTGTAAACAAGGATCCGATTTGTCAGCAGCTGCACAGAGGCAACGTGGGCGTGTGGCTAACTTGTTAATACTGATGTAATGTAAGGAATTAATAGTACAGTATAATGTATATGATTTAGAATCTTATATGAGAGCTATCTTTTCAACACTGATACTGCTGTGTTCCTTGTGTATGAGGAGGTGAAAAGTGAAATGCACTGAGTGTGATTGGATGTATGAAAGAGAAAGCTCCGATACACAAGCTTTCAAGTCAAAATAAATTGAACAAAATCCAGTTTGTGGCTTTGCTAACATGGTTCAACTTTCTGGAAATTATTTTTATATACATCTAAAAGTAATCATTTCATGTTGTACAACAGCCTTTTATTTTTCCCCCATTCTGTCTGTTAATTAGGTCTTTAAATGTGAATAGGTTTGTGAATGAAAATAAGTTATCTATTCACTCGACTGGTGTGAATGCTTAACATTTCTATTGATTAAACCCCCAACTCTACTCCCTTGCGGATTCTAGGTGAAAGTATCTGACTTTGTGGCAAGGGCTTTGAGGGTGGGGTTGGGAGAGGTTTTTTTAAATACTTGCAAAATGTGTCAGTATTTTTGTGTTTCAGATTTTATTAACTGATCGGGGGGGGGGGGGGGGGGGGGGGGGGGGGAGGGAGGGAGAGAGAATGAGTGTGTAGCAGAGGTATTCTCAAGCTGCTCTGTCCAGAGTCACTGAGCTCTTCCATTCCTGCCCCATAACTTACAATCCTGAGCCAGCGTTATCCAACTAAACACATTAACCCCAAGACAGAATGATACAACAGCCTCCCTCCTGCCACCAGCCTCCCAGTCTGATTGTAAGCTTTGTGATTGCAAGACTTTGGGATTTGATGTCACCCTTTGAAGACAGGAGTACATAACTGCTATTGTATCCACTCGGCGGGAGATGAATAGTGGCGACGTGGAGTCATTGTGTATATTTACTTTCCCTAACCTATTCCCAACACTCCCAGATAATCTTTATATCTGCCAATTCCTGTTTACTGGATTGGGTTTCCATGCTGATTTTTTTGCAGCCTGCTGTAAATGAAAAACAATGTGCTGTTGTAAACGGGACATTAATTTTTGATGCAATAAATACATTTCTTTCCAAATGTCTCCTCAGATCTGCCCTCCGGTTTCTGTATCGGTCTTAGTATAGCAGTGCATTCGAAGTGGAGAGATTCACATTTATCTGGCAGTGTTGGTGACTGCATTCTTGAATGGGATACATGTTCATTAAATAATCTAATCTATAGCTCGATTTGTAGTTTTGGAACGGCAGTTATCACAGCAGTCCGTGGAGGCCTGCCTACCAGTGTGAGCAAGGACATGGGGAGATCCCTTCTCTCCATTGCTCTGGAATGAATAAGTTGCGTTGTGGTGGTGATAAACACATTCATAAATTCACAAAGGACACACCTTTCCTGAGACTTAAACCATGGAAGCGGAATTTGTTAATTTAATATTCTGCAAGTTTCCTGTCTGATGTCTGAGAAACAAGGTTGTCCAGATTGCCACCTTTGTCGGCCTGTATGAAGAATCAGCGTTTGTACTTTGCAATTTGCACCCAGCTGCAAATTTCCAGTTTGATCGGTAGCCACTTGGGAGAAGAAAGGAAGGAAGGCCAACTTCAGAAAAGACATTTTGCTTTCCCCCAACCCCACGCACGTCTGTGTTCCAGCAGAACTGTGCAGGGGGGAGGTTTAACTGTTTGTACAGTGTAGTTTGTAAAGGAATATTGTTGTTTTGTCTGCCTCCTGCATGAGGTGGTTTCAGAGTTTCTTGTGATTGAGTATGGTAACTGGCCCTGTTGTAAATCTGAACAGTTTATATGTGATATATTACTCTGCACACAGCCCAATAGGATGGATGTTCATAACAGCAATTCCTCCTGTGCCACTGCTGGTTTTGGATTCTCTGACAGGTTAAACGATGGACTCTCCAATCAACATGCAGACTCTGAAAGGCACTCCATTCAGCCATCCACCTACTTGTTCAGGAATGGGTGCCGTGAGAGAATAAAACCCTAAAAAGGAAGGGTAAAAATCAGGAGTTTCAAGCTGCTTTGTTCTTTGCATCAAATCAGCATTCCAGATGTGTTGCTGCTGCAGTGAACCCCTCAGTGAAGCTGCTTGACACAGCTTGAAAACCATTGTACTCCGAGTAGTCATGATCTGCCCACAGGCAGATCCTCAGCTGATTTCTCCACATTCTTTTTGGACTCTTCTCCAGCACCAACCAGCTGGCAGAATCTTACTCTCCTGTTTGACTTTTCCACATTGTGAAATCCCATGTTCACCGCAAGGGATTTTCCCATGTAAATGTGCATTCGATTTGTTGATAGCAGAAATATAATTACGGAAAAATGTCCTGTCAACTGACTGAACCCACCCCCACCCAGATTCATAGAATCCCCACAGTGCAGAAGGAGGCCATTCAGCCCATCGGTTCTACACCGACCACAATCCCACCCAGGCTCTATTCCCGTAACCCTACATATTACCCTGCTGATTTAGCAAGGCCAATCAACCTAACCCGCACATCTTTGGACTGTGGGAGGAAACCGGAGCACCCGGAGGAAACCCACGCAGACACGGGGAAAATGTGCAAACTCCACACAGACAGTGACCCAAGTCTGGAATTGAACCCAGGACCCTGACGCTGAGAGACCGCAGTGCTAACCACTGTGTCACCGTGTATTCCTGCAACTTTGCTGAGTTGAGGGGGGCAGATGATCCTGTGATGTCCCAGTTACCATTCTGGGATATACTGGGGCTTTTTTTATTCAGTTGTGGGACATGGGCGTCACTGGCTGGCCAGCATTTATTGCCCATCCCTAGTTTCCCCAAGGGCAGTTGAGAGTCAACCACATTGCTGTGGAGTCACATGTAGGCCAGACCAGTTAAGGACGGCAGATTTCCTTCCCTAAAGGACTTTAGTGAACCAGATGGGTTTTTCTGACAATCGACAATGGTTTCATGGTCACCAATAGATTCTTAATTCCAGATATTTTTATTGAATTCAGATTCTACCATCTGCTGTGGCGGGATTCGAACCCGGGTCCCCAGAACATTAGCTGAGTTTCTGGATTAATAGTCTCGCGATAATACCACGAGGCCATCGCCTCCCCTTGGGTTGTGAGCATCGCAGCCTGGATGTCCTGTAAACTGGCCCTTCCTCCCACCAATTCCTTCCACAAACTGATCTGACTCCGGTCCATTGTGTCAAGCTAGCTTAAATAGATGGTGAATTGTATCCAATCTTATCCTGACTCTCACTAAGTTTTGTTTCACCCTCCCCTCTCCTTTGGGGGGTGACCCTGGAGAAAGAACCTGCACTTGCACACTTGAAGCATTCTGCGACTAGTAGGCACACACACTGTTTTATCACTGTTCCTGAAAATCATGTCTTAATATAACTTGTGTTTGGGTTTCACACTTTCCATGTCTAGTCGTGGCACCTTCTCTGTTTGTTGATATCAGATTGATCCACACGTTTTATTCAAAAGAGGAAAGTGTAAAGTTGCTGTCAGCAGCAGTACATTGAGACAAGAGACAACAGCTGATTAGACAGCTCAGAGCTATCCCGACAGCTACTGACCAACTTTAAAATTCTGTGGATTTGATGTTGAGCATTGAGATGAAAGAAAAACATTCTGATCAAATAGAATTGCTGTTAAGAATTCTTGTCAACATTGTTTTCCAAATATAACCTTTTTCTCTTCCTGGTTCAAGGCTATGATTGTTCCATCAACTCTGCAATCTGATTTTCTTTTACATTTTCTGTGCTTCCTTTGTGTTCATTTTTTTTGGCATGAGTTTATCCTCAAAGTCTGTACTCTGTACAATGATGACCGATCTGTGCTTCCAATACTTGGTCTCAAATTTCCAGTAACTGCAGTGTTTTAATTTCTAATGGTGTAGCTGTTGTTCAGATTAGTGTGTGATTTTTTTTTCGTTATAATCATTCTCAGGTTGCTGGTATCCCACCCCGAGTTGTCTTGAGATCTGATACACCCGAATGTCTTGGTAGGCTCTCTGGGAATGCAGTTGAGACATGGGGCAGGATTTTATGGCCTCACTCGTCCCGAAACAGTAATATCCCACCCAAGGTCAATGGACCTTCCCATTGACCGCCCCTCACCCGCTCCGATTCCCGCAGCGGGGAGGGTGGTAAAATTCCAGCCATGGTGTGGGATAGGGGTCACATATCAACCAGCAACATGGCATACTTCCTTCCCTTGAGGGTATAAGAACATAAGAACTAGGAGCAGGAGTAGGCCATCCTTCACCGCATTGTAGGAAGGATGTGGAAGCATTGGAAAGGGTGCAGAGGAGATTTACCAGGATGTTGCCTGGTATGGTGGGAAGGTCTTATGAGGAAAGGCTGAGGGACTTGAGGCTGTTTTCGTCAGAGAGAAGATGATTAAGAGGTGACTTAATAGAGGCATACAAGATGATCAGAGAATTAGATAGGGTGGACAGTGAGAGCCTTTTTCCTCGGATGGTGATAGCTAGCACGAGGGGACATGGCTTTAAATTGAGGGGTGGTAGATATAGGACAGATGTCAGACGTAGGTTCTTTACTCAGAGAGTAGTAAGGGCGTGGAATGTCCTGCCTGCAACAGTAGTGGATTCGCCAACATTAAGGGCATTTAAATGGTCATTGGATAAACATATGGATGATATTGGAATAGTGTAGGTTAGAGGGGCTTTAGATTGGTTTCACTGGTCGGCGCAACATCGAGGCCCGAAGGGCCTCTACTGCACTGTTATGTTCTGTGTTCTCTCTGGCCCCTCAATAAGATCATGGCTGATCTTTTCGTGGACTCAGCTCCACTTGCCCGCCCGCTCACCATAACCCTTAATATGAGTGAACCAGTTGGGCCTTCATTCCAATTAGACAGTTTCACAGTCACTGAGACTAACTTCACATTTCCAGATTTTTTTATTTTAAATTGAACTAGGGTGGCACAGTGGTTAGCACTGCTGCTTCCCAGCGTCAGGGACCCGGTTCGATTCCCGACTTTGGTCACTGTCTGTGTGGAGTTTGCATGTTCTCCACGTGTCTGCGTGGGTTTCTTTCAGGTGCTCCAGTTTCCTCCCACAGTCCGAAAGACGTGCTGGTTGTGTGCATTGGTCATGCTAAATTCTCCCTCAGCGTACCCGAACAGGCGCCGGAGTGTGGCGACTGGGGGATTTTCACAGTAATTACATTGCAGTGTTAATGTAAGCCTACTTGTGACACTAATAAAACGTTTTAAAAACTCTCCTTCTGAAGTTGTCTACCCAGTTTTAGTCCAGGTTTCTAGATTGCTAAACCAGTTACGGCCATTACACACCAAAGTGGTGCCTTACTTAAAGACTAAAGTGGAAATATTCAAAATTTTGTTCTCAGCAAAGGTGTGGTTGCCCTGGGGGTGCTGATGCTGAGACTGCACATTGGTGAAGGTAAGGTGAGCACAAATCATTTAACTTTAATACAGGAGTGTCCCAACCTCCTTGGAAATTGGATTATAAATTGTCAGCGTGCCCCACCCTATAGGGCATTCCGGAATGATATGCAAAACAATGGGATTGGTGTGATTCTCGTGTGAGGATGAAGGGGACACTGATAATTTAGTGCGACAGAACCATTCATAGAGCAGTTGGGAAATCTGGCTTTTCCTGTACAGCTAAACCTGTTGATAGAATCATAGAATCCTTACAGCCCAGAAGGAGGCCATTTGGCCTATCAAGTCTGCACTGACCACAATCCCACCCAAGCCCAATTCCCATAACCCCATGCATTTACCCTGCTAATCCCCCTTGCACTAGAGTCAATTTAGTATGGCCAATCCATCTAACGAGCACATCTTTGGTCTGGGAGGAAACCCATGCAGACACGGGTGAGAACGTGCAAACTCCACATATACAGTGACCCGAGGCCAAAATTGAACCCGGGTTGCTGGCACTGAGAGGCAGCAGTGCTAACCACTGTGCCACCCATAACCATGGCCGTTTCTGCCCAAAACCAGCTCGGGTAGACTGACTCCAACATTCAAAATCCTCTGAATCGTGGAACCTTTGCGGTAACTTGAAAGGAATGTCGAAACAGGTTGCCCTTTAAACCTAAATTCCAAACAGAATCTTGATCCCTCTATTTCCCATTCACCGCAGCCTCCGGTCTGTCTGGTTGATGAGCCAGGCAGTTTGGGTTAGGATATTCAGTTGATTACTCATGTTCATCCCTTCACTATAGACGGTATTCCAAGATAATACATCAGCCTGCAATATGTTCATTGCCCACATGAGGGCAGATGTGCATATTGACTGGAAGAGCAGCTAATAGCAAGGAGCCAACAAGCTGTGTCTAAGATCATCTAAAATAGGAGCAGGAGTAGGCCATTCAGCCCATTGAGCCTGCTTTGCCATTCAACTAGATCGTGGTTGATCTACCTCAACACCATTTTCCCGCACCATCCCTTGTAGTCTTTAATATCTACAAATCCATCAATCTCTTTCTTGACCATGTTAGAGTCAGGGTTTTACAGCACTTTGATTGTCTCTGCGGCAGCCATCAAGCACCCACCCCTCTATCCTAATCCCATTTTCCAGCACTTTGTCCGTAGCCTTGTATGTTGTGGTGTTTCAAGTGCTCATTTAAATGTTTCTTAAATGTGAGGGTTCCCACCTCCACCAGGCAGTGAGTTCCAGATTCCCATCACTCTTTGGGTGAAAACGTTTTTCCTCAAATTCCCTCTAAATCTCCTGCACCTTAAATCTATGCCCCTTGGCTCTTGACCCCTCTACTAAAGGGAAAAGTTCCTCCCCATTTATTCTGTCATGTCCCTCGTAATTTTTGTATATCTCAATCAGGTCCCCCTCAGTCTTCCCTGCTCTCCGGAAAACAACCCCAGTCTAACCAGCCTCTCTCCGTAGGGGAAAGTCTCCAGTAGGGGAAAGTCTCCAGCCCAGGCAGCATCCCGGTGAATCTCCTCTACACCCTCCCCAGTGCAATCACATCAGTAATGCTTCAATGGCTGAACCTCAGTACTGAGGGAGTGCTGCAGTGTCAGAGGATCAGTATTGAGGGAAAGCCGCACTGTCGGAGGGTCAGTACTGAGGGAGCGCCGCACTGTCAGAGGGTCAGTACTGAGGGAGCGCTGCAGTGTCAGAGGATCAGTACTGAGGGAGCGCTGCAGTGTGTCAGAGGGTCAGTACTGAGGGAGTGCCGCACTGTCAGATGGTCAGTGCTGAGGGAGTGCTGCACTGTCAGAGGGTCAGTGCTGAGGGAGTGCCGCACTGTCAGAGGATCAGTGCTGAGGGAGTGCCGCACTGTCAGAGGGTCAGTACTGAGGGAGTGCCGCACTGTCAGAGGATCAGTGCTGAGGGAGTGCCGCACTGTCAGAGGATCAGTACTAAGGAAACGCTGCAGTTTCAGAGTGTCAGTACTAAGGGAGTGCTACACAGTCGGAGGGTCAGTACTGACGGAGCGCCGCATTGTCAGAGGGTCAGTACTGAGAGAGTGCCACAGTTTAGCAGGTGACATATTCTGGATGTGACATTAAAGTTACCCTGTCTGCTCACAAGTGTACATACATTAATGCAATTAATTAATTAAAAAGCATTTTATATAAAGCAGTCGATATTAAATCTATAACATCGTTTCATATATAGAATGCATGAAGTCATATAACCTGGAGTGAAATGCATCGGTCGAAGAGGGACTTGATTCATATGTTTTAATCGGGAGAATAATTTTCAATTCCTTCACTTCAGCTGGGAATGCTGAAAGCTCTGGAGTTGAGTCTGGTTACAGGTGGAGCGCTCCAGGGCGAGGTGGGATTTGAGTGGGTATTGAAATAACTGACTTTGTTTTTGGAAGCACTCGAGTGAACAGATTTATTAATTGTAATTAATCACTGTCTTTATCACATTGCACGAACATTATTGCAGAACGATTCACACTCCAGCTATTATTAATCACACGGAAATTTAATTTGTTCCCATTGACATTTTAAATCACATTGCAGTGAATTATTTAGCTACATGTGATAATTAGTGAGGATGAGCAGGGAAGGTGCCTGTGCTTGAACTGAGAGAATTCTGGATTTGACATGAAACTCGAGAGGCGAAGGTGGGAGAAGATTTGGATCGAGTACAAACACCAGTGTTGGGCCATGTGCCCAAATGGCCTGTTTCTGCGATGTTAAATTCTATCTGAACTCAACGTGGAACCTTGATGTTGCGATTCCTCTTGTTAAAGGCGATGGTGCCTTGGGACATTCTCAACTGAGAGAAGGTACAGTATAAATGCAAGTTCTTCCATTAACTTTTATCTGCTTCTGTACCAAAGGAATCTAAAGGAGATGGGCATCTGGATATCTGAGAATAATGTTATCAGCTATGAGATGCAAATGAGACGGTCGAGTTTAATGTCAAATGTACTGGAATTGAATGTTTGATGTGGAATTTTCCACCAAGTTTCATCTCCCTCCAGTCAAAGACAGGAAGTGTTTTGTGTAACAGTCCAATCTGTGAGGAACATGATTTCAAACTCTCTACGTGATGAAAGTCCAGACAAATAACCCAGTTTTCACACAACTGCATTGGCATTGGTCTATTATCAGGCGGTTTGGCAATGATCGATGCTGCCAAGATGTGGCTCACTCATGAATGAGAGATTCCTATTTTCAATATAAGATCAGACATTGGTATCCAGCTTTAACTCCAAAGTTAAATTATTTCTCTTAAATGTGTTATTGCTTCTGTTAGAATACTGGACTAATGAATGAATGCAGTGTTCTCCCAGTAACAACTGCAAAGACTTGTTTCCAGGTGCTGGTTTAAACATCTGGACGAGACCCCCTGGCCTGATTCACACAATCACAGAACTTCTGTGATCAGGAACCCCTGACTATTTGGCAGACTGTCAGAAATTACACTTCACCAGGTACAGTATTAAAGCTTGTCTACCAACTAGGCTCCATCAAAGTTCGAAGGGTCGGCCGGTTCAATGGAATTCTATATTTTATTGTTGTTTTCCCTGTTGTGGTCGACTGGTAAACATTTTCTGCAACAGTTGCTGAGTTTTCCTTTGGGTAGCTGAGAATGTTTTTCAGAATGAAGTTCAGAGGGGTCCCTGGGCATTTATCAATCGTTGTTTGAAAATCTCTGACCTGAGACTGTGTTCAGGACCCACGCAAAGTATTTCCACTTTTCCAGTGTCTGGAACGTAAATTTCCCAAGTATCTCTCTCCTTCAGAGATATCTGAGTGCCTGGCTTCCAATGTAGAATTTGGATGAACTTTACCCAGAATTTGGAGCAAGTTAGCATGTCTTCCTTGTTTTCACAACCTTGCTTTGATACTTCGCAGAATGTCCTTTGTACCCAAACACATAAACATCGAATAAATATGTTGTCCCCGCCTTCAGCCCTGTGACCTTCTCCACTGTCACTGCATGCTGAGTGTTCATGTGGTGGAAGTGCTTGCAATGCACCTTCTCAGATACTCTCCTCCTCTCTGGGCCAAAGCATCGACTTGGTTTCTTCATCTCATTCTCCAGCTGGCCCTTGACCTCTCTCTTGTACAGACAATACTTGTTTTGCTCCTGTGTTCCCAGCCAAGCAACAGTGACCGAGTTGCAGGTCCTCAGTTTGTCAAAGGTTTTCAATTTGAGATTCTCTGGAAGTCTTGGGAAAAAAGCTTTGTTTGGACGTGTGGACACCAGGATTTTCACAGCAGCCTTCGAGGACTCTCTGGATTTAATCCCAATGACATACCTTGCCCTGGCTTTTCCCGAAAGCTGAAAATGCTTCAGATTTGCTACTTTGGCTGACAAAACGAGCTTGCCATTTCTCCTGATTTGCACATAAACCTCCCCACAAGCGTCGAATGTGAATTGCACCTTTCGGTGCCATCTGTCAGGCCTGAAACTGAACAACTTCTGACCACCTTTCCTGATGGAGATCAGGATCATAATTCCTTCCTTCAGATCCAGAATGTTGGGATCTGGCCACTGTAATGTTTGAGCAAAGGTCCCTATGTACGCAGAGCTGGTGTTGGTGAGAACATTCACAGCAAACACATCAAAATAGTACCGGCTGTCAGGTTGCAATTCCGACACGGAGTAAGCGTTTCTGTTCCCGACACAGAGCCGCGTGATGTCCGACTTTGGCTCCTTGGGGCCGTGGAAAACTCTGGAAGGCAGCAGCAGGTCTTCCATTCCAGTGAGGTGGACCACCTGTCCACCAGAGTAGATGGATATCACTGGCAACTCCGGCCAGAGACCCTCAGGACGTTCGACCCGAGCCTCGGCAGCACATAAGCTGTGATAGTTGCGTTTCTGATTGACTAAGAGGCAATATTGAATGTGTTCCTGGTAGCGGAATGTTGAGGGACTGGCTTTCCACGCCAGGGCGACTGTCGTCTGCCCTACAGCAGTGACATGTACCCGAGGGTCAAAGGGTATCTCGGGGTCGGGAGGCTTGCTCTGTGGGTTGATTGTCATGTAGGCTCTGATCTGAGTGTCGCTCCCAGTTGCGATGAGCTGTAGCCTGTAGAAGGCGGGATGCGATGAGATTTGCACGTAACTCTTCACCGCATTCCCCTTGTAGGTGAAAAGATCTCTGGTGGTGTCTGAGCCCCGCTGTGTCCTCTCTGAAAATGGGTGAGCACCTGAAATTCAGAGATTGTCCATCAGTATCTCAAACATGTTTTTTGAACAAATGCATGTTGTCCCCTGTTCCCCAATCCAGGCCCTTCCCAAAATATTTCTCAACCAATGAATTGTCTTTAGCTGCTGGTGTAATGTGGGAATTACTGCGGCCAATGTGCAAACTCCCAGAAAAGTCTGTGTGCTAAATAACCAAGTTGTCTGTTTTTTTGTGGTATTAATTAAGGGGTAAATATTGGTCAGGGAACCGGGGTAGACTCCACTCTTTTACAAATAGTGCCAGGGGACCATTCATATCGACACAAAAGGACTGACAGCGACTTAATTTAATCGCTCATCTAAAAGATGGCACCTTTGACAGTGCAGTATTCCCCCGTCCTGCATTCATAGAATAGAATCATAGAATCATACAATGCAGAAGAGGCCCTTCGGCCCATCGAGTCTGCACCAACACATGAGAAACACCTGAACACCCACCTAATTCCATCTGCCAGCACTTGCCCCAAAGCCCTGAATGTTATGATGCGCTATTTGCTCATCCAGGTACTTTTTAAAGGATGTGAGGCACCTCCACCACCCTCCCAAGCAGCGCATTCCAGACCGTCACCACCCTCTGGGTAAAAAGGCTTTTCCTCATATCCCCCCAAACCTCCTGTCCCTCACTTTGAACCTATGTCCCCTCATGACTGACCTTTCAACTAAGGGGAACAGCTGCTCCTTATCCACCCTGTCCGTGCCCCTCATAATCTTGAACACCTCGATCAGGTCGCCCCTCAGTCTTCTCTGCTCCAACGAAAACAACCCAAGCCTTCCCAACCTCTCTTCATAACTTAAATGTTCCATCCCAGGCAGCATCCTGGTGAATCTCTGCACCCCCTCCAGTGCAATCACATCCTTCCGATAATGTGGCAACTGGAGCAGCACACAGTACTCTAACTGTGGTCTCAACAAAGTTCAATACAATTCCAACGTGACCTCCCTGCTTTTGTAACGCTTTTGTAAGGATTGGGAGTGTCAGTGTAGATTTTAGTGTTTAAGTCTGGACTGAGACTTGAACTGGCAATCTTCTGACTCAGGTGAGAGTGCTACTAGCTGAGTTACAGCGAACAATTGTATAGGAGAGTTAAAGGGCCTGTGCAATGGGCTCTCTGTACCATGAGGACATCCAGCAACAACAACCTAATGCAGCATCTCTGAGGATGTCGCCAAGTTGGGAATGGCAGTTCCTACTTCACGACAGCAACTTCACTTTCAGGAGTAATTAACCAGCTAGAAAGTGCTTTGGGACATCCTGAAGTTGGGGAAGGTTCTGCATGAATACAATTTCTTTCTTTCTTTGAATGCATAGTCAGAGGGATGAGGTTTATTCGGAGACTTTTTAAAGAGGGAAGGGCAAAAGCAAGGCAAAGAAAAGTGGAGGGAGAGCTCTCGAAAATAAATGAAAACATTTGGGTGGCACGGTGGCACAGTGGTTAGCATTGCTGCCTCACAGCGCCAGGGACACGGGTTCGATTCCCGGCTTGGTTCACTGTCTGTGTGGAGTTTGCACTTTCTCCCTGTGTCTGTGTGGGCTTCATCCGGGTGTTCTGGTTTTCTCCCACAGTCTAAAGATGTGCGGGTTAGGTGGATTGGCCATGCTAAATTGCCTCTTAGTGTCAGGGGGACTAGCTAGGGTAACTGCAAGGGGTTATGGGGATAGGGCCTGGATGAGATTGTGGTCGGTGTAGACTCGGTGGGCTGAATGGCCTCCTTCTGCACTGTAGGGTTCACTCTACGAAATGTGAAAAAGATGAACTATCATCTGATTTGGAGGAGGGATTAGAACGTGTTAGTGAAATTCACAGGCAAGGGAGGGGAAGAAACTGGAGGGATCTAACAGTGAGGATCTTGTAGCTGATTCACTGCTGGTTACAGAGACAGGTGTTGGCTACACAGTGAAATCTGGGAGAATCCAGCTCAATTTCTATTTGAGGCTGCAATCTAGAAAAGTCTAATCTTCACTCCTCCTGAGATCCGCATTCTCTGATTTGTGATTTAAACTAATCCTCGAATCCCCTGGCACCTGGTGATGCCGTATTTCTCCCAGCTTTTCCGTTTCCTCAAAGAACAAAAACAGAAAAATGCTGGAAAATCTCAGCAGATCTGACAGCATGTGTGTGGAGAGAATAGAGCCAATGTTTCGAGTCTAGATGACCCTTCATCAGAGCTGACTCTGACTCTATCCTCTCTGCACAGATGCTGTCAGACCTGCTGAGGTTTTCCAGCCTTTTTTTCCGGTTTTCTTTCGGATTCCAGCATCCGCAGTATTTTGCCTTTATCTTCGAAGAACATCTGCTCCTAATTTTGTCTTTGCTGCTTTTCCACTTTGGACCGCGTGTTTGGCTGATGTTGGGAAAGCTGCCTGAGGAAGCGGTGAGGCTGGCTCAGTCTGACTGAGTGCAGCAACAAGTCTCACTCTGATCCTTACCGTGTGTCAGCCATTCCTGAACTGAGAGCCGCCACTCCAACGCAGCGTCACAAGGGCTCACTGTAACGGAAAATGGGCTCCTGTCCTTCACCAGAAAGTAGCGGCTGTGGGGAGGGCAGGCGATAGAATGAGTTGCTGACAAATTACATCACAAAATAGAAAAGACAGTGGGGGCCCACAGGAATCGAACATCTATCTGTCACTGTCTCGTGTGATAGTCATGATGTGGAGATGCCGGCGTTGGACTGGGGTAAACACAGTAAGAAGTTTCACAACACCAGGTTAAAGTCCAACAGGTTTATTTGGTAGCAAATACCATAAGCTTTCGGAGCACAGCTCCTTCGTCAGATGGAGTGGTTATCTGTTCTCAAACAGTGCAAACAGATTATCTGTTTGCACTGTTTGAGAACAGATATCCACTCCATCTGACGAAGGAGCTGTGCTCCGAAAGCTTATGGTATTTGCTACCAAATAAACCTGTTGGACTTTAATCTGGTGTTGTGAGACTTCTTACTGTCTCGTGTGTGCATGTTTGTGTGTGCGTGTTTGTGTGTGTGTGTGTGTGGGCATGTGTGTGTGCACGTGTGTGTGTTTGTTACTGAGGATATTTCTTGGTGTCATTTATATTGTGGGTGTCCATAACTTAGAGCACTTATTTCACATTTGCCTTTGATTTTCACAGAATCTAGAGTGCAGGGGGAGGCCACCCTGCCCATTGAGTCTGCACTGACAATTCCACACAGGCACTATCCCCATAACCTCACATATTTACCCCCCTAGTCCCCCTGACACTAAGGGGCAAGTTATCATGGCCAATCAACCTAACCCACACTCTTTGGATTTTGGTTGAGTTATATTTGTTTCTGCACCTTCCCAAGTGAATCCACTATTGTGGCCAAAAAGAGGGAACTGAGAGGAGATGATGTCCCTTTGGCTGTTACTTAAAGAGCAGTGGGGCTGATTGGGACTATAGTTGCTATCTATTGGAGCAGACAGAGAGCACGGTTGAGGTAATAGATTAATACTTTTCACTATTGTTTATCTGGAAACAGACATTCCCAAAGTAACAGTAAACAAACCGAAAGGCAAAATGGATAAAAGTTAAAGTTTATTTATTGGTCACAGATAAGGCTTACATTAACACTGCAATGAAGTTACTGTGAAATTCCCCTAGTTGCCACACTCCGGCGCCTGTTCGGGTCAATGCACCTAACCAGCACATCTTTCAGATTGTGGGAGGAAACCGGAGCACCCGGAGAAAACCCACGCAGACAAAGGGAGAACGTGCAGACTCCACACAGACAGTCGCCCAAGCTGGGAATGGAACCTGAGCCCCCTGGCGCTGTGAGGCAGCAGTGCTAACCACTGTGCCACTCTGCTGCCCAAAATAAGTCACTAGGTTGGATGGAAAGGGCAGTAAGAGGGGCAGCTGAAGAAGTGTTGCCATCATCCTCCTGTCTTCCTTTGACTTGGGGATGGTGCCACAGGACTGGAAAATTGCAAATCTTCCACTCTTGTTCAAAAAAGCATATTTGAATAAAGCCAGAAACTGCGAAGGCCAGCCGGTTTAACCTCAGGGTGGAGACATTTTTTAAAATAATAATTCTGGACAAAATTGGACAAACCTGGTGTCATAATGGAGAACCAGCTGGATTTATTCAGGGTAAATCATATTTGAGCAACTTGCTTTGGGGGTATTTTTCATGAGGTAACAGAGAGGGTGGATGAGGGCAGCGAGAGTTCGATAAAGTGCCACATAATAGGCTTGTTAGCAAAGTGAAGCACAAAGAGAGAAAGTGGGAAGGAGCAACAGTGGTGAATGGTTGCTTGCTGGATTTGGATATAAGTGTAAGTGATGCTGCCTAGGTTTCAGTATCAGAAAGAGCAGTGAATCTAGTACAGGTGAATGACTGGGACTTGGGGTACAGGGCTCATCATGAAATTTGCACAAACCTTGGACGTTTAGCAAACAGCGAGGAAGAGAGTGGTAGACTTCACAGGCTGTTGGTGGAATAGGTAGTTGAAACTTTTACACTTTGATCAGGTGAATGAAGAGAGACAATAAAAGTTAAATGGTGCAATGGTGAGGGGGAGGGGGCAGCAACACAGATGGGCAGTGTTTGTCGGTAGTTTTTTGATGGTCAGATTAACAAAGCGGTTAATACAGCATTCAGGATTCTCAACTTTACAAATAGAGGCACAGAGTGCAAAGGCCAGGAAGTTCTGGTGAACCTTCCTACACCACTAGCTCAGCCCTAACTGGATGTGGAGATGCCGGCGTTGGACTGGGGTAGGCACAGTAAGTAGTCTCCAACAGGTTTATTTGGTGGCACAAGCTTTCGGAGCGCTGCTCCTTCATCCCTAAGCGGAGTTCTGTGTCTAATTCCTGGCGCCGTAGTGGAGGTGGGACATGGGGGTGGAATGAATTTACTGAATGGCTCCAGAGGTGAGGGGTTTATGGTCACTTGGAGAAGCTGGTCCTTTTCTCCTTCCAGCGGAAAAGCTGAGGATATTTGATGGAGACGTTTGAAATCACAAAGCTAATGAAGAGAAGCTGTTTTCAATGGCTGAAGGGTCAGCTGCAGAGTTAAGGTGATTGGCAACAGAGGTGGTTTTGACATGAAGAAGACTTTTTCACAGGATGAAGTGTTAGCATTTGAAATACAATACCTGATGAGTTGTGGTCTTGAATAAATCCGAACTCAGGATCAAGATCAAATTAAATCAAATAAGATGTGTGAGGATCAGAAACTTAAAGATATGGAAGATACGGAAATTGAATGAATATGCATGTACGTGGCTCTTGGGCAGAATGTTTGTGTGTGCTCGCCTAGATTAGCAAGGGTAAAACAAACTTCAATATACTAAATGCAGCCAGTCACAAGAAAATTATCCCCACACCCAAAAACCAAACACTGGAATGTTGCTGACAACTTGGGAATGTTTCGGGAACAGTCGGTCATTTGGGTAGTAACTGTGAGGAGAAAAAGAATGAACCTATTGGATCGATGGACATTGACAAAAGGCATCGACCTAATGAGGTCCACAAGAGGAGGAAGAATTGCATCTTTACCACTACCTCATTGCTTCCAATGAATTACCTGGTAAGATTGCTAATCAGCCCTGATCAGTCTTTTGACTGCATCTGTGATGAACCTTTACTGGAGGAACAGGACGGGAAGCAGAACCTGGCTTCTCCAGTTTAAGTTCCTGGCTGTCCTGGTATTCAGGGGTGTGCAGGTTAGGTGGATTGGCCATGCTAAATTGCCCCTTAGCAGCAGGGGGACTAGCAGGGTAATCATGTAGGGCCATGAAGATAGGGCCTGGGTGGGATTGGTGTCGGTGCAGACTCAATGGCCCGAATGGCCTCTTTCTGCACCGTAGGGATTCTATGATTCTTTGATCTACGATGAGAGGTGTCAGCTGTCCCTGCTCTTACCTGTGCGGCACGTCTTTGAAGAGGAAGATGGTTATTTCCCTGCCTTCTGGAAGGAGTGGTGAGTGGTTGTACAATGCTTCACCACCAGTGACTTCCTCCCACCTCTGTTGCTGCACGGAGACCGGACCCACACCCCGGCACAATTGCGCGGGGATAAAGTGAAGGAGGAGCTGATAAAGGATCCGTGACGTTGACATATCCATCAGGGGCTGGAGGAGGAAGTGTAGAATGGTCTCAAACAGCAACATCTTCTAGATCACGCCATATTCATTACATTTATATAGCAGCTACCCCATCCTCACAATGCCCCTGCGCCGCTGCGTGTACAGACATTCTGTTTCCAATGAACAGTCGCTCTCTACCTTGGTCGGGATGAAGTCAGGTCCAGATTATTCCCTGGTCCCGTTTGCTGCTAGCAGAATTCTATCAAACCAGGCCACATGCAGAGTAAGATCCCAGAAATCTGCAGCATTAACATATTAGCAACAGAGGAATTGCTCCAGATCCATCAAATTCACCTTCTCCCATCCTGTTTGTCACACACTCCAATGATAATTGCAATGATCAATCTCTATCAATGAGTTTACAACAAATCCAGGAATTAATTGATGAACGCTGTCAGTTGCGGAGAGCTTTGGGAACTTTCTGTAGCTCCCACACTCGCTACAATCATCACATTGAAGAAATTAATTCCTTCTGAATAAGCTACATAGTCGCTTAGTACCTTTAGACTCATTATTGTGGTTACGGTGCTTGAACGTGTGTTTCAATAACTAATGTCTCCACTAGGATGGTTCCACTAGTAGGAAAACTAGAACCAGAGGGCACAACCTCAGGCTAAAGGGATGATCCTTTAAAACAGAGATGAGGAGGAATTTCTTCAGCCAGAGAGTGGTGAATCTGGGGAACTCTTTGGTGCAGAAGGCTGTGGAGGCCGGGTCATTGAGTGTCTTTAAGACAGAGATAGATAGGTTCTTGATTAATAAGGGGATCAGGGGTTATGGGGAAAAGGCAGGAGAATGGGGATGAGAAAAATATCAGCCATGATTGAATGGCGGAGCAGACTCGATGGGCCGAGTGGCCTAATTCTGCTCCTATATTTTATGGTCTAGACTGATGCTCCAGTGCAGCACACAGAGTGCAGCACTGTTGGAAGCACCTACCGTGATTTTACCGGCTTGCCCTGCCCAACGATGGAACGAACCAATAAGATCACACGTGAGTCGGGAACTCAGGATCACGCCCGATTTCTCGGTTTTCGCGACCTTACCGGCACCGGATTACCAATGCATTCGGCCTCTTGCCCATTTCCGGTGAGAGACTGAATATATTATTTAAATTTATTTAAATCTTCATTTGCCATGTGTTTAGCGAGCCCGGTGATCGGTCATCCCGGCTCACTTGACTTTATGGTCTCGATGGGAGAGGTTCTCTCCGGCGAGGAAAACACCTGCTCCCCAAGAACGGGGAACAATCGTATTGACCTCACTGGTGGAACCGGAGGCCATTGAGGCCCCCAGGGAGGTCAAGGGCAAGGGAGGTGCCCCTTAGGCATGCCAGCCTGGCACCTTGGCAGTGCTCACCAGGCATTGCTGGAGCAGGGCCTGAAGGGGAGGGTCGGCTTGATCGGGTAGGAAGGGGGCCCCTGCTACTCTGAAGCAATTGGTTGGGGGGGGGCGGCCGCTGTGCCCTTGCCTGTGATCAGTGGGGGGAGGGAGGCCCGCTGTCATTCTGCAGCTATGACAGTTCTGGTCGACGCACTACCAGAAGGACGTGGAGGCGTTAGAGAGAGTGCAGAGAAGGTTTACCAGGATGTTGCCTGGTATGGAGGGTCTTAGCTATGAGGAGAGATTGGGTAGACTGGGGTTGTTCTCCTTGGAAAGACGGAGAATGAGGGGAGATCTAATAGAGGTGTACAAGATTATGAAGGGTATAGATAGGGTGAACAGTGGGAAGCTTTTTCCCAGGTCGGAGGTGACGATCACGAGGGGTCACAGGCTCAAGCTGAGAGGGGCGAAGTATAACTCAGATATCAGAGGGACGTTTTTTACACAGAGGGTGGTGGGGGCCTGGAATGCGCTGCCAAGTAGGGTGGTGGAGGCAGGCATGCTGACATCGTTTAAGACTTACCTGGATAGTCACATGAGCAGCCTGGGAATGGAGGGATACAAACGATTGGTCTAGTTGGACCAAGGAGCGGCACAGGCTTGGAGGGCCGAAGGGCCTGTTTCCTGTGCTGTACTGTTCTTTGTTCTTTGTTCTATGATAAGTGGTGGGAGGGGGGTGGGGGCACTGCCAACCTGCGATCGGTGGTGGGGCGTGATTGGTCTGGATGGTGGGTGGGGCAGCGGGGGGGGGGATATCTTGGGACATTGTGGGGCTCGCGATTGGCGGTGGGCCCCCTTGATAGCGGGGGTTGCTGAGTTGAGATTGGCTGCAACAGCAGAGGCCTGACAGCTCTCTCTCTGTCAGGCCTCTGCTATTGTGCATGTGTACCACAGAGGTTTGCACATGCGTAATAGCTCCCTCTGCTGCCTGATCAGGTTGGCTGGCGAGTTTAACCCCGCCCACTGCCTTTCGCAGCTAGAAATAGTCTCGCCCATTTTTTCAAGCACTATGTTCATAAGATTGGGAGTAAAAGCTCGCCCAAAAAACGTATCTGCAACTCTCCCATTTTCATTCTCGCTGGACACAGAATGTTTCTCATAAAATTCTACCCATTATCTCAAAGAAGATCAGAGGAGTTCTCCCCAGTGCCCGAACCATTATTTATCCTCGGATAACTACACGATCAATGTCGTTATCACATTGCAGTTTGAGAGAGCTTGCCCCGTGTTTGCTTCCGACATCGGGGATGATGCTTCAGAAATACTCCATTGGCTGGTGAGCTCTTGGAGATGTCTGATGGTCATGAAAAGCGCTATGTGAATGCACGCCTTTCTGAACTGCCCAGCAATGTCCGTGAACAGAAGGAGCTCTGCTAATACACTCCAAACAGCTGAATTTGTTCAAGAAAGCCAAGGTGCAATCTCGGATAATTCCAGTCCTCTGCTACAGATCTGAAAACTCCCTGGAAGGTGCAGAAAATCAGAATGTTCCCTCTTTACGATGGTAATCAACCTTGTGAAGGAACACCCAGTGTTAGTCCCACATGATTACAGATCGGGGCTGGGAGCTCCCCTCGAGCACTCGTGAGGGTTATTTTAACGCTGGGGTATGAAGTTCTTCCCTACCTCGAGTCCGTGAAAGGCGTCACAATGAATCAAAGTATTGCCGGTTGCTGAAGGGCCAAGTGTAACAAGAGTAAGGAATTCCACAAAGAATTCTAATAAGATGCAGAAGTTATTCATCTTAAAAACCCAACAATGATCGGAGTATTTTCTAAATGCTATGAAGCAAAGAATGATGCAGAAACTGAGAGATTTTGGAATCCAGATATAAAGATCACAAAATGTTAGCAGCCCGTACAAAAATATAATGTAAAAGACCGATAGAATGTCAGCCTTGATCTCAAGGGGATTTGGATTACAAAGGGGTGGGAATGATGTTACACTAAACTTTAGACCCCATCTGAAATAACTATTCAGTTCTGGGCACCATACCTCAGGGAGAAAGTGTGGCAGAGACACACCAGGATAATATCAGGGCTAAAAAGGTTAAATTATGAGGGAAAGGTTGAATAAACTAGGCTTACAGTCCCTTGAATGTGGAAGATTAAGGGATAATCTTATCAAGGAGTTTAAGATACTTACAGGCCCGATGGAGAGAAACTATTTCCTTTGGCCGGGGAGTTAAGGAACATTACATTAAAACGAGAGCCAGACCATTCGGGGGTAATGTCAGGAAGCTCTTCTTGATACAAAGGGGAGCGGGATTCTGGAAACCTCTCCCACAAAAAACTGTCAAGGATAAAGGAAAATTGGAAATTTCCAATCCAAAATTGATAGATTTTTCTTGAGTAAAAGATTAAGGATTATATGGAATCAAGGTAGGGAGATGAAGTTAAGATACAGATCAGCCATGAACTGATTAAATGCAGGAAGGGGCTGGAGGGATCCTCTTGTTCCTCTGTGAAATGGGAGAGGGAAGTTCACAACAATGGTGGTGGGGGGAGGGAGTTTAATTTGATGTTTACACCCTGGTATACACAGAGGAGGAATGGACCGAATCATAGAATCCCGACAGTGCAGAAGGAGGCCATTCAGCCCATCGACCACAATTCCACCCAGGCCCTATCCCTGTAACCCCACATAGTTACTGCACTAATCCCTCTAATTTACGCATCCCGGGGCACTAAGGGTTAATTTAGCATAGCCAATCAACTGAACCCACACATGTTTGGACTATGGGAGGAAACCGGAGCACCCGGAGGAAACCCACGCCGACACGGGGAGAACGTGCAGATTCCGCACAGACAGTGACCCAAACCGGGAATCGAACCTGGGTCCCTGGTGCTGTGAGGCAGCAATGCGAACCACTGTGCCACCGTGTCATCCGAATCACTGTGTATCCCCCAGTCTCCACTGTAGCCACAGCAACAATCACTGGTGACTGTCAGTCACTCTGCTCCTGAAGGCCGAGTGGAAGGAGCTTTGGGGAATTCTTCAGGAGAAAACGTCTTTCAAAAAGAATTTTCTAGGCTTTTACTGGAGAGAGCTCCTCACCCAGTGTTCGCTGACAAAGCATCAAAACCACCAGAGCGCAGAATCGGTGCATCGAGCTTTCTCCAGCAAGGAAATCCTGAAAGCTGTTCAAAACACACAGACTCAATATCACTCTGCACACTCCCCGCACAGCCCCCCTCCCAGCCCCCTCCCCCGCACAGCCCCCTCCCCCACACACCCCCCTCCCACACAACCCCATCCCCCTTAGCCCCCTCCCGCACAGCCCCCTCCCCCCCACAGCACCTCCTGCACAGCCCCCTCCCCCGCACAGCCCCCTCCCCCGCACAGCCCCCTCCCCCGCACAGCCCCCTCCCCTCCCCTGCACAGCCCCCTCCCCCACAGCCCCCTCCTGAACAGGCCCCTCCCACACAGGCCCCTCCCACACTGGTCCCTCCCACACAGGCCCCTCCTCCACAACCCCCCTGAACAGCCCCCTCCCCCACAGCACCCCCGACAGCCCCCTCCCCCACAGCCCCCTCCCTCACAGCCCCCCCAATCACAGCCCCCTCCCCCACAGCCCCCCCCACCACAGCCCCCTCCCCCACAGCGCCCCCCACCACAGCGCCCCCCACCACAGCCCCCCCCACCACAGCCCTCTCCCGAACGGCCCCCTCCCCCACGGCCCCCTCCCCCACGGCCCCCTCCCCCACGGCCCCCTCCCCCACCGCCTCTTCCCCCGCCGCCCCTTCCCCCTCCCCCACTGCCCCCTCCCCCACTGCCCCCTCCCCCACTGCCCCCTCCCCCACACAGCCTCCCCGAACAGCTCCTCCCCACCCCCTGCACAGCCCCCCCACCCCCCACGCAGCCCCCCCCACTCACCGCACAGCCCCTCTCCACCTCCCGCACGGCCCCCTCCTCACCCCCCCCACGGCCCCCTCCTCACCCCCCGCATGGCCCCCTCCTCACCCCCCGCATGGCCCCCTCCTCACCCCCCCCCCCCACGGCCCCCTCCCCACCTCCCCCACGGCCCCCTCCCCACCCCCCGCACGGCCCCCTCCCCACCCCCCGCACGGCCCCCTCCCCACCCCCCGCACGGCCCCCTCCCTACCCCCCGCACGGCCCCCTCCCTACCCCCCGCACGGCCCCCTCCCCACCCACCGCACGGCCCTCTACTCACCTCCCACACGGTCCCCTCCCCACCCCCTCCCCCACGTCCCCCTCCTCACCCCCCCCACGGCCCCCTCCTCACCCCCTGCACAGCCCCCTCCTCACCCCCCCCACGGCCCCCTCCTCACCCCCTGCACGGCCCCCTCCCACAAACATCCACTCAAAAACTGAGGCTTCATTTCGGAAGAAGGATCTTGGTGGTGAAGGAGTCTTCAACGTTTGACAAAGACTTAGGAACAGAACCAACTTGGAAAGATCACCACGTAATATTCTCACACAGGGTAGGATGCGGAATAAATTGAAGTTTCAGGGTTACCTGCAAATTCGACATGGGGAATTATCGACAGCGATTGTTTCCTTTACCTGTGTGAACTGCTGGGGTCCAACTGCGTCTTCTTTTCCATGTACTGTTCAGATCTCAATTCCTTTCAGATCCCAATTCCTTTCAGATTAGTTCCGTTCACCCATTCCAACGCAAGGCAGAAACCGCGGTGTCGAAAGGGAAACAGTTTTCCGTTATTGAGACTCAGTTACCATCGGAAGCAGCAAGGGGTGATGAAACAGCTAATCCTAGCGGGGAGGAGAGATTTACTGGGGATGCAACTGACGTGTCTTAAACAATCAATCTGAACCAGATAGGGTCCAGTTCACATCTATCCAATTAAACACTGCCTTCCCCTGACATCGCAGCTGTCCAGAGCCAGGGGACATCCCATCTGTTAGACGATGCTCCATAATCCCTGGCAAGCCCCAACGGAGAACAATGCAAGGATGAGGAATTTCATGAAAGCTAAACAGATTGATTCGCAGAGAAGGAGTTTACTGATTTAATGAGGTTAAGAGCCAGGGAGGATAAGGGTTTTGTTGAGTTTAAATTTAAGTCGGCAGAAAATTCTGTCGATGGAATTCTCATCATTAAGCTCTTGGCATAAGACATCCTCTGTCTGAGATCTGGCTCCTTGTACAATAACCTTTCATTTCATTGTAAATTCATTTGCAAAAAATGCCACAGGCATTTCAGCACAAATATTTCAGAGACCATTTGCTTCTGATCCGCTGGAACTCTGTGAGCGACCTCACAAAGGATTTTACTCTTGCAATTTATTTTTCTGACATCTTTTCATTCTGTTAACCCGTTATCCTGCACTCCAATTCGCATTTTTGCAAAGTCTTGAATTCAGATTTAGACGGTTGTGTGTTCAGGTCCCCAGTCCAGGATTTCAGCCCAAATATTAGGGAGAGACAGAGGAGTGCCGCACTGTCAGAGGGTCAGTACTGAGGGAGTGCCGCACTGTCAGAGGGTCAGTGCTTAGGGAGTGCCGCACTGTCAGAGGGTCAGTACTGAGGGAGTGCCGCACTGTCAGAGGGTCAGTGCTTAGGGAGTGCCGCACTGTCAGAGGGTCAGTACTGAGGGAGTGCCGCACTGTCAGAGGGTCAGTGCTTAGGGAGTGCCGCACTGTCAGAGGGTCAGTGCTGAGGGAGTGCCGCACTGTCAGAGGGTCAGTACTGAGGGAGTGCCGCACTGTCAGAGGGTCAGTACTGAGGGAGTGCCGCACTGTCAGAGGGTCAGTGCTTAGGGAGTGCCGCACTGTCAGAGGGTCAGTACTGAGGGAGTGCCGCACTGTCAGAGGGTCAGTGCTTAGGGAGTGCCGCACTGTCAGAGGGTCAGTACTGAGGGGGTGCCGCACTGTCAGAGGGTCAGTGCTTAGGGAGTGCCGCACTGTCAGAGGGTCAGTACTGAGGGAGTGCCGCACTGTCAGAGGGTCAGTGCTTAGGGAGTGCCGCACTGTCAGAGGGTCAGTGCTGAGGGAGTGCCGCACTGTCAGAGGGTCAGTACTGAGGGAGTGCCGCACTGTCAGAGGGTCAGTACTGAGGGAGTGCCGCACTGTCAGAGGGTCAGTACTGAGGGAGTGCCGCACTGTCAGAGGGTCAGTGCTGAGGGAGTGCCGCACTGTCAGAGGGTCAGTGCTGAGGAGTGCCGCACTGTCAGAGGGTCAGTGCTGAGGGAGTACTGCACTGTCAGAGGGTCAGTGCTGAGGGAGTGCCGCACTGTCAGAGGGTCAGTGCTGAGGGAGTGCCGCACTGTCAGAGGGTCAGTGCTGAGGGAGTGCCGCACTGTCAGAGGGTCAGTGCTGAGGGAGTGCCGCACTGTCAGAGGGTCAGTACTGAGGGAGTGCCGCACTGTCAGAGGGTCAGTACTGAGGGAGTGCCGCACTGTCAGAGGGTCAGTGCTGAGGGAGTGCCGCACTGTCAGAGGGTCAGTACTGAGGGAGTGCCGCACTGTCAGTGGGTCAGTACTGAAGAAGTGCCGCACTGTCAGAGGGTCAGTGCTGAGGGAGCGCCGCACTGTCAGAGGGTCAGTACTGAAGGAGTGCCGCACTGTCAGAGAGTCAGTACTGAGAGGGTGCCGCACTGTCAGAGGGTCAGTGCTGAGGAGTGCCGCACTGTCAGAGGGTCAGTGCTGAGGGAGTACTGCACTGTCAGAGGGTCAGTGCTGAGGGAGTGCCGCACTGTCAGAGGGTCAGTGCTGAGGGAGTGCCGCACTGTCAGAGGGTCAGTGCTGAGGGAGTGCCGCACTGTCAGAGGGTCAGTACTGAGGGAGTGCCGCACTGTCAGAGGGTCAGTACTGAGAGAGTGCCGCACTGTCAGAGGGTCAGTACTGAGGGAGTGCCGCACTGTCAGAGGGTCAGTGCTGAGGGAGTACTGCACTGTCAGAGGGTCAGTGCTGAGGGAGTGCCGCACTGTCAGAGGGTCAGTGCTGAGGGAGTACTGCACTGTCAGAGGGTCAGTGCTGAGGAAGTGCCACACTGTCAGAGGGTCAGTACTGAGGGAGTGCCGCACTGTCAGAGGGTCAGTGCTGAGGGAGTGCCGCACTGTCAGAGGGTCAGTGCTGAGGGAGTGCCGCACTGTCAGTGGGTCAGTACTGAGGGAGTGCCGCACTGTCAGAGGGTCAGTACTGAGGGAGTGCCGCACTGTCAGAGGGTCAGTGCTGAGGGAGTGCCGCACTGTCAGAGGGTCAGTACTGAGGGAGTGCCGCACTGTCAGTGGGTCAGTACTGAAGAAGTGCCGCACTGTCAGAGGGTCAGTGCTGAGGGAGTGCCGCACTGTCAGAGGGTCAGTACTGAAGGAGTGCCGCACTGTCAGAGAGTCAGTACTGAGAGGGTGCCGCACTGTCAGAGGGTCAGTGCTGAGGGAGTGCTGCACTGTCAGAGGGTCAGTACTGAGGGAGTGCCGCACTGTCAGAGGGTCAGTACTGAGGGAGTGCCGCACTGTCAGAGGGTCAGTACTGAGGGAGAGCCACACTGTCAGAGGGTCAGTGCTCAGGGAGTGCCGCACTGTCAGAGGGTCAGTGCTGAGGGAGCGCTATTCAAACAAACTTTCAACTTATCTACAAATACAACTGTTGGATCAAACCTATTTACATGTACCTCAGACCCAGCATAACATCTCATTATAAATGCACAAACCTAACACCTGTACTCCTTTCATCTCTCAATTCTCCCAGACAAGCTGTCTCTATTAACCTTTCCCCATTCACACACAAACAGATATACTGCCTTTTACATAGAATATCACAATATTCCCCACAAATACTTCATAAAATCAATTCTCACAAACGCAACTGGAAGCTGTACATGGGATCTTGCTGTGTGAAAATGGCTGCCATGTTTGCCAAAACGGCAGCAACAGCTGGGCTTCAAAGGGTATCTTGAGTATGAATCAGCCCAAGATGTTTTGAAAACTATCATTAAACCAGACCTTGTACTGAGAGGGTTAATGGACTCCAGGCAGCCCAACACTTCAAACCTTTAATGCACACAGTGCATTGTCCAATCGCCAACATTCATGTTTATGCCTTAATTTCTTTGTTTAAAAGTGACCCACTGAAGGAATTTGGGGCGGCACGACGGCACAGTGGTTAGCACTGCTGCCTCACAGCGCTAGGGACCTGGGTTCAATTCCAGCCTTGGGTCACTGTCTGCGTGGAGTTTGCACATTCTCCCTGTTTCTGTGGGTTTCCTCCGGATGCTCCGGTTTCCTCCCACAGTCCAAAGATGTGCGGGTTAGGTGGATTGGCCATGATAAATTGCCCCTTAGTGTCAGGGAGACTAGCTCGGGTAAATACTGAGGGTTACGGGGATAGGGCCTGGGTGGGATTGTTGTTGGTGCAGGCTCGATGGGCCGAATAGCCACCATGACAGCTGGGAAATTTAAATGAATTTATAAATCTCATAGTTCTCTTTAACAAAGCCTGATGGAGACTGGGTCATTAAATCTGTTCAAGGCTGAGTTTTGATTGATCAGGGAGACAAGTGAAGTTGAGGCCACAGTCAGATCAGCCATCATTGTATTCAGTGATGGTGCAGGCTCGATGGGCTGAATGGCCTCCTCCTTCTCCTGTTTCTGATGAACAAAGGTAGCCAGTTCCTTATTGTAAATTTCCTGCAGGAAGGATCGATCTGTCCCTGCAAATTATTCCATCACAGCAGAACTGAAAATGCAAGAAGGAAGAAGATCTTTAGTTTGGGACGCATCCCGACAATTCCTCCTCCCAGGGAGTTATGAATCTCACTCTGATAAGGGAGCATGAGCTTAAATGTCAGTCAGTGCGGCTGCTGATACTCTGTTTTCAAACCCCTCACCTGAGCAGTGCAGCTTGCGGGCATCGAACTATCTCCACATTGTTACAAGTCAGGTTGGATATTTCAAGGTGTTCTATGAAGTTCGCCTAACCTGTAACATTTTACCTTGAATTTGGCGAGGAGGAGCACGGGAGGTTTCATAGAACATAGAACATAGAACATTACAGCGCAGAACAGGCCCTTCGGCCCACGATGTTGCACCGACCAGTTAAAAAAAAAACTGTGACCCTCCAACCTAAACCAATTTCTTTTCGTCCATGAACCTATCTACGGATCTCTTAAACGCCCCCAAACTAGGCGCATTTACTACTGATGCTGGCAGGGCATTCCAATCCCTCACCACCCTCTGGGTAAAGAACCTACCCCTGACATCGGTTCTATAACTACCCCCCCTCAATTTAAAGCCATGCCCCCTCGTGCTGGATTTCTCCATCAGAGGAAAAAGGCTATCACTATCCACCCTATCTAAACCTCTAATCATCTTATATGTTTCAATAAGATCCCCTCTTAGCCGCCGCCTTTCCAGCGAAAACAATCCCAAATCCCTCAGCCTCTCCTCATAGGATCTCCCCTCCATACCAGGCAACATCCTGGTAAACCTCCTCTGCACCCTCTCCAAAGCCTCCACATCCTTCCTGTAATGTGGGGACCAGAACTGCACACAGTACTCCAAGTGCGGCCGCACCAGAGTTGTGTACAGTTGCAACATAACGCTACGACTCCTAAATTCAATCCCCCTACCAATAAACGCCAAGACACCATATGCCTTCTTAACAACCTTATCTACTTGATTCCCAACTTTCAGGGATCTATGCACACATACACCTAGATCCCTCTGCTCCTCCACACTATTCAAAGTCCTCCCGTTAGCCCTATACTCAACACATCTGTTATTCCTACCAAAGTGAATTACCTCACACTTCTCCGCATTAAACTCCATCCGCCACCTCTCGGCCCAACTTTGCAACCTGTCTAAGTCTTCCTGCAAACTACGACACCCTTCCTCACTGTCTACCACACCACCGACTTTGGTGTCATCAGCAAATTTGCTAATCCACCCAACTATACCCTCATCCAGATCATTAATAAATATTACAAACAGCAGTGGCCCCAAAACAGATCCCTGAGGTACACCACTTGTAACCGCACTCCATGATGAATATTTACTATCAACCACCACCCTCTGTTTCCTATCCGCTAGCCAATTCCTGATCCAATTTCCTAGATCACCCCCAATCCCATACATCTGCATTTTCTGCAGAAGCCTACCATGGTGAACCTTATCAAACGCCTTACTAAAATCCATATATACCACGTCCACTGCCTTGCCCCCATCCACCTCCTTGGTCACTTTCTCAAAAAACTCAATAAGGTTAGTAAGGCACGACCTACCTGCCACAAAACCATGCTGACTATCACCTATCAATTCATTACTCTCCAAATAACTATAAATCCTATCCCTTATAATTTTTTCCAACATCTTGCCGACAACAGAAGTGAGACTCACCGGTCTATAATTCCCGGGGAAGTCTCTGTTCCCCTTCTTAAACAGGTGTTCCCCTTCACTCCAGGTGTGATTCCACTGACCCTTAGGGAGCTTTTATCAAACCCAAAGTTTAATTAAGAATATTGTTGACATGTATAGCCAGACAATTAGCAAGAACTTTTAACAATTACAAACAAGAAACACAACAGCCACAATAATGTGTAACTCTTAAGGAAATATCTCTGGTGTTCCAGCCAAAGGCAACATCCAATACGCAAAACCCTCCAAATACGCACAATACAGCATAGGTTAATGCCCACTCGTTACAGGAATCCAGCCTCCTGGGTTGAGTGCTGAAACTCCCTTGTGCAGAAACTCAGAAGAGGTTGTAATCGAATCTGTTTCCCAAAACACAGCTTCTTTAAGGCAGGATGGCAATAAGCCTCTCCTTCAGCGAACTGATAATAGTTTCAGAACCAAACAAAGAGAAGACCAGGAACAGAGAGAGAGACTGCCTCTTAGCTTGCTGCTAAACTGAAACATAGAAAGAAACATAGAAACCCTACAGTACAGAAAGAGGCCATTCGGCCCATCGAGTCTGCACTGACCACAAACCCACCCAGGCCCTACCCCCATATCCCTACATATTTTACCCACTAATCCCTCTAACCTACACATCTCAGGACACTAAGGGGCAATTTTAGCATGGCCAATCAACCTAACCCACACATCTTTGGACTGTGGGAGGAAACTGGAGCACCCGGAGGAAACCCACGCAGACACGGGGAGAATGTGCAAACTCCACACAGACAGTGACCCGAGCCGGGAATCGAACCCAGGTCCCTGGAGCTGTGAGGCAGCAGTGCTAACCACTGTGCTACCGTGCCGCCCATGCTGCTTCCAACACACTCCCCAAAACCAAACTGAAAGCCCAAAGGAAAAACCCCGATCACCTGACTGCCACAGCTTAGCTCCACCCCCAATGACATCACAAAAACTGTGAGCTACATGATTTTTTTAAAAAACCTTCCTTAAAGTTACACTCACATGACAACATCTTGTCTCATTTCACGCGGCCATTCCCAAAAGATCACCACACTGATGTTCAACTTTGTGCAGATTGGAGATTCACGTCACTAACCTCACTGGGAATGGACAGTAAACACCAGCCTTCCCAGAGGTGACTGTCTCCCGAGAATTAATCTGAATAAATAAGAGTCCTTCAATTTGGAAGTTTGTGTGTGCAATATCTGCTGTATTGGTGGCACGGTAGCACAGTGGTTAGCACGGCTGCCTCACAGCGCCAGGGACCCTGGTTCCAATCCCGGCTTGGGTCACTGTCTGTGTGGAGTTTGCACATTCTCCCTGTATCTGTGTGGGTTTTCTCCGGGCGCTCCGGTTTCCTCCCACAGTCCAAAGATGGGTGGGTTAGGTTGATTGGCCATGCTAAATTGACCCTAGTTTCAGGGGGATTAGCAGAGTAAATACATGGGGTTGCAGAGATAGGGCCTGGGTGGGATGTTGTCGGTGCAAGCTTGATGGGCTGAATGGCCTGAAGGAATTCTATGATTGCATGTCAATCCCCAAGATCCGCTCTAGAAATATAGATAGTTTGCTTCACCAGCTTGTCCTGGGGCCATTGGTGTCTGTACACAAGAATTTATTTAAGATGCTAAGCATGTTGTGTGGAATTATATTCACCGTTAACCTGCTCCAATGTTATATTTATTTGGATGAGTGACCCAGTGGTCTTATCTGAGCAGAACATTCTAGGTCAAGTGTCACTCCAAGATTCTGTTCCTTCCGAGGCAATCCTCATGGTGAAGGATGATTTGATTCCAATCCGGTTTGATGGGTTCTCAGGTAACTGTTAATGTCTCATCTGCATGTCCCAAGATTTGTCGGTTAGGGGATTAGCGGGGTAAATATGTGGAGTTTAATTTAAAGTTAATTTATTAGTCACAAGTAGGCTTTCATTAACACTGCAATGAAGTTACTGTGAAAATCCCCTCGTCACCACATTCGGGTACACTGAGGGAGAATTTAGCATGACCAATGCACCTAACCAGCACATCTTTCAGACTACGGGAGGAAACCGGAGCACCCTGAGGAAACCCACGCAGACACGGGGAGAAAGTGTCTGCACAGACAGTGTCCCAAGCTGGGAATGGAACCCAGGTAGCTGATGCTGTGAGGCAGCCGTGCTAACCACTGTGCCACCATGCCGCCTATGGGGAAAGGGCCTGGGTGGGACTGTTGTTGGTGCAGGCTCAATGGGCCGAATGGCCTCCTTCTATACTGTTGGGATTCTATAATTAAACAAGGTCTCGGCAGGGACTATGCTCCATTTTGTACAGTTGTGAGCACTGAGTCCAAACACCTCGATCACGTTGAATATTTGTCCATTCCGGTTCGCTTACACTTGGCTGATTAACATAGGAACAGGAGGAAGGGACGGCCATTCAGTTAGATTCTGACTGATCCATTTCCTAACTCCATTTGCCAACTTTGCTTAAACCTTTAATCCCTTTTGCCGAACAGAAAAGCTACTGATCTCAGCTTTGAAACTTTTCGTTGACTCTCAGTCACAAAAGCTTCCCAGCTCTGACGAAGGGTCACCCAGACTAGAAACATCGTCACTATTGGTTTATATTAAAGAATTGCTTTTCTTTATTAGTGCAACTTAGAAATGTGAAGGCCCATTTTCCGACATCAAAGCTTTTTATTGCCAGAACTAATTCAGGTCTGTCCAAAATCTCAAAGAAGAAAAGTTTGAGTAACTCAGGACTTGGATAGAAAAGAAAGCAGAGAAAATATAGAATATCATCATCCTCATTTATTCAACGAATCTTATAGAGTTCAGTCATTTGATGATTCAAAAAGTTAAATGTCGATTTCATGCAAGTTCCAACAGAGTCACTCTGCAGGGTGAAGAACATGTGAGTTTTACAGTTCCCAATCCAACACATTTTCTCTCCTGAGTCTTTCCCCTCAATGCTGTCCCTGTGCTCATTCCATAGAAAGACAGTATTCTCACCTGGGAATACACTGGCTCGGGGCAGGGACTGAACTGCCCAATAACACAGATAATTACACCATCAACAAACACAATCAAAGAGGCTCTGATAGTTTTCCCAATGTCAGGCCAACATTTCTCAAACAACACGGCACAGTGGCTAGCACTGCTGCCTCACAGCGCCAGGGAGCCAGGTTCAATTCCTGGTTTGGGTCACTGTCTGTGTGGAGTTTGCATGTTCTCCCCGTGTCTGTGTGGGTTCCCTCCGGGTGCTCCGGTTTCCTCCCACAGTCCAAGGATGTGCGGGTTAGGTGGATTGGCCATGCTAAATTGCTCCTTAGTGTCGGGGGACTAGCTAGGGTAAATGCATGGGGTTATGGGGATAGGGCACATTGAGATTGTGGTCGGTCCAGACTCGACGGGCTGAATGGCCTCCTTCTGCACTGTTGGGATTCTATGAAAACAGATTATTGATCACTCCCCTGGTGGAGGGAGGCCATTCAGCCCATCTCCCCCTCAAACAAGGAAAGCACTGAATTCAACTCCCCCCGACTCACCTGTTTAACAAGCCAAAGGTTTTTGCCCTCCAGAAGACCAGATATTGAACACTCAGTATGTAAAGAAGTTTCATTTCAATTTCACCTGCTTTAGCCAATGAACTAATGTCTCGTTTTGTCTTCAAGTTATTATCTCTTAATTATCTTACCCAGTAGGGGCATTGCTGACATTGCCAGTACTCGTTGCCCATCCCTCGTTTCCCTCGAATTGAGTGGCTCACTCGGCCATTTCAGAGG
This sequence comes from Mustelus asterias, assembly GCF_964213995.1. Taxonomy (NCBI): domain Eukaryota; kingdom Metazoa; phylum Chordata; class Chondrichthyes; order Carcharhiniformes; family Triakidae; genus Mustelus; species Mustelus asterias. Next base: position 2,582,740 of record NC_135828.1, on the reverse strand, counting down.
TAATTTAAGGATCAACTGCATTGCTGTGGGTCTGGAGTCACATGTCGACCAGACTGGGGCAGGACGACAGATTTCCTTCCCTAAAGAACATTAGTGAATCAGATGGGTTTTTATAACAATCAGTTGACAAGGTCACCAGCACTGAGATTAGTTTTATATTCCAAACTTATCGATTGAATTTTAATTCCACCAGCTGCCGCAGTGGGATTTGAACCCATGTCCGTAAAGCATTAAATGGGATCCTGGATTCTGAGTCCAGTGAAATTATCACTACTTTATCATTCCCCTATGTTATGTGAAAGATCTTTAGAACATAGAACATAGAAAGCCACAGCACAAACAGGCCCTTCGGCCCACAAGTTGCGCTGATCATATCCCTACCTCTAGGCCTATCTATAGCCCTCAATCCCATTAAATCCCATGTACTCATCCAGAAGTCTCTTAAAAGACCCCAACGAGTTTGCCTCCACCACCACCGACGTCAGCCGATTCCACTCACCCACCACCCTCTGAGTGAAAAACTTACCCCTGACATCTCCTCTGTACCTACCCCCCAGCACCTTAAACCTGTGTCCTCTCGTAGCAACCATTTCAGCCCTTGGAAATAGCCTCTGAGAGTCTACCCTATCCAGACCTCTCAACATCTTGTAAACCTCTATCAGGTCACCTCTCATCCTTCGTCTCTCCAGGGAGAAGAGACCAAGCTCCCTCAACCTATCCTCATAAGGCATGCCCCCCAATCCAGGCAACATCCTTGTAAATCTCCTCTGCACCCTTTCAATGGCTTCAACATCTTTCCTGTAATGAGGTGACCAGAACTGCGCGCAGTACTCCAAGTGGGATCTAACCAGGGTCCTATAAAGCTGCAGCATTATCTCCCGACTCCTAAACTCAATCCCTCAATTAATGAAGGCCAGTACGCCGTACGCCTTCTTGACCTTTCTTAGAGTTGGAAAGGCGCTGTATAAATACAAATCTTTTTCTCACAAATTCAAATGGTACAAATTGGACAATTGCTTTGGATTTTCTAATCCAAATGGGCCTCTGTCGCACCAATGTGTCCGCACTCAGCACAGGAAAATGGCCTTCTTCATGACTCTATGAAGCAGAGTTCCCGATAAACAAATCCAGAGTGGATTGGAGCAAAATCCAATTTTGGCAGACCAATAAAAAACTGTTCACAGAATCATGGAATTTCAGAATGAAAAAGCACAGAAAGATCCCAGTCACCAGATTGTGACTGCGTTGACTATTTGCTTGAGCTATCCTCCGAATCACTTCACCCTCCTCTCTCCCCATAGAGCTGGAATTTTTTTCCTTGAAGTATTTATCCGATTCCTTGCGAAGGAAAGTAACTCCAGCTACATCAATCCCTCCACATTCCTGAAACTCCGCATCCCTGGTATTATTCTGGCACATTCCTCTGCGCCCTCTCCAAGACTGTGACATCCTGTTGGTGCCCAAAGTTGGATACAGTACTCCCAGCTGTGGCCTAACCAATGAATTATAAAGGGTTTAACACAACATCCCTGCTTTTGTAATCAAATCCTCAAACCCAAATCCTTTTTAAAAAAGAATTCTCAACTTGTCTTGCCACCTTTAAAGGTTGGTGTAAGCATCTCCTGCTCTCTCTGTTCCTGAACCGTCTTCAAAATTATAGCAGTTAGTTCCTAATTTCCTTTATCATTTTGCCTTTCAAAACACGTCACTTTTCACCGGATTAGAACAGTACAAGAAGAACATCGGTCAGAACATTGAATACAGGAGTCGGGACATCTTGTTGAAGTTGTACAAGACATTGGTAAGGCCACACTTGGAATACTGTGTACAATTCTGGTCACCCTATTATAGAAAGGATATTATTAAACTAGAAAGAGTACAGAAAAGATATACTAGGATGCTACCGGGACTTGATGGATTGAGTTATAAGGAGAGACTGGATTGACTGGGACTTTTTTCTCTGGAGCGTAGGAGGCTTAGGGATGATCATATAGAGGTCTATAAAATAATGAGAGGCACAGGTCAGCTAGATAGTCGATATCTTTTGCCAAAGGTAGGGGAGTCTAAAACTAGAGGGCATAGGTTTAAGGTGAGAGATACAAAAGTGTCCAGAGGGGCAATTTTTTCACACAGAGGGTGGTGAATGTCTGGAACAAGCTGCCAGAGGCAGTAGTAGAGGCGGGTACAATTTTATCTTTTAAAAAGCATTTGGACAGTTACATGGGTAAGATGGGTATAGAGGGATATGGGCCAAATGCGGACAATTGGGATTAGCTTAGTGGACATGTTGGGCCGAAGGGCCTGTTTCCATGCTGTGAACCTCTATCACTCTTAAAAAGAGTTAAACTAAATTTGTTTCTGCTCAATAATGCTACCTTCGGGGAGATGTTGAAGATTCCTTTCTGTATCTCCATAGAAATCACAGAAACACAGCCTTCTGCACTTAGATAATCTCGGAAAAGGCTTCAACCGAATAATTGGTGATTAACTCCTCATTAAAGTAGTGAGCGAAGGAATTGCGAACAACCTTAATCCTAACATCCCCAGAGCCAATTTTGGGATTTTAGCTTCAGTCCCTGCGCAGTCCCAAGTGTAAATTAGCAGCACATCAACGTTTAAAAATAGAAATTCAATTTACTTCCACTTCCCCAAGTAGTATCCTGCTGCACACACTAACTGGCTGCTTTGTGAATAAATAGTGTGAGATTTAATTGTTGATAGCACCATTGAGTAAGGTTAAATACACAGCAATCTCCCCTCACACACATGCACAGAGGATACTGCAATATAAATCACCCCTTTAAACCCAGGAAAACAGAAACCTGTGCATCCTGGGAAGGATGAACAGACAAGGTACATCCCTCTGGTTTCTAGAATCGTACAGCACAGAGGGAGGATATTCGGCCCATCATGCCAGTTTTAGCTCTTTAAAAGAGCTATCTAATTCGACTCTCTGCCCCGCTCTTTCCCCCACAGCCCTGCAATCTTCCCCCTTCAAGGATTTAACCAATTTCTCTTTTGAAAGTTATTAATGAATCTAATTCCACTGCCTTTTAGGCAACACCTTCCTGATCACAACTAATGATTTTGTAAAGAGGTTCCTCCTTATCTCTCCCTTTGGTTCTTTTACCTATTATCTGAAACTTGTGTCCCTTCACAAGTTTATTTATTGTTGTCACAAGTAAGCTGACATTAACACTGCAATGAAGTTACTGTGAAAATCCCCTAGTCACCACACTCTGGCGCCTGTTCGGGTGCACTGAGGGAGAATTTATCATTGCCAATGCACCCTAACCAGCAGGGCTGTCAGGCTGAGAGAGGAAACTGGAGCACCCGGAGGAAACCCACGCAGACACGGGGAGAATGTGCAAACTCCACACAGACAGTGACCCAAACCGGGAATCGAACCCGGGTCCCTGTGAGACAGCAATGCTAACCACTGTGCCACCGTGCCGCCCTTGGTGAGTTGTAGCTGCCCAGGAACACGACTTCCGGCTGAGGTAGAAACAGGAGAATTACTCAGGAATAACGCGAGATGGATATGGTCTGATGTTGAAAGTCTTCCTCTGCCCACAACCTTCCCTCTCGATAATTCAGCAGCCCAAGAGGAACAGTAAATATAAAAACCGTGAACATTTCTTCTGATTAGATGCCTTTGAAAATGCTCTTCACTCACTCCAAAGGTTCAATCCCACTCCCTGTAGCAGCAAAATAAATTTACAAAGACCTCACCCGCAAGTTGAATAGCGTACCTTTGAAATCATGGGGATTTCCTTGTATTACTGAAAACACGATCAAATGTGCATGTTTGATCGAGGACATTAACAGGTGGGGGAGGATATCAAATCCCCCCATTATAATTGGGGAAAGGATGGAGGTAAAAGAACAGAATGTTAGGTTGGACAAAGACAAAGGAATCGTATTAAAATAAACTAATAGGTATGCACAGAAGCAAAATATGGCAGATATCGGGAACCTGAAATAAAAGTAAAAGACACTGAGAATACTCAGCGGGTCAGGCAGCGTCTGTGGAGAGGAAGTGAATGTTTCAGGTCACTGACTTTTCAGAAGAGAAATGTCAAAGTTTTACAGCGCGCAGGTTGTGGGAAATGAATATCTATTGGAAGCAAGGCCGCAAGAAGCAACAGAGATAGGCTGCAAATTGGACAGGAAATGGTTCATCAGGATTTTGAGTGCCAATATTTTTCAGAGGGACAGAATAGACAGGAAAGGAGGAAGGATATGATTGCACTTGAGGGAGATTCACCAGGACATTGCCTAGGATGGAGCATTTGAGCTATAAGGAGACTGGATAGGCTTGGATTGTCTTCTCTAGAGCAGAGAAGGCTGAGGGGGGACATGATTGAGGTGTATATAAGATTATGAGGGAAATGGTGAGTAGGGAGCCGCTGTTCCCCTTGGTTGATGGGTCAATCATGAGGGGGCAGAGTTTTAGGAGAGGGCAGGAGATTCGGAGGGGATTTGAGAGAAAGCTTTTTCACTTTGAGTGTAATGAGAATCTGGAGTGCACTGCCTGGGAAGGTAGTGGAGGCCGGAAAAATATTTGGATGAGCACTTGGAATATCATAATATTCAAGGATATGGGACAAATTCGGGAAAATGGGATTAGTGCGACTCTAGTGGTGGTTATTGTTGGTGCAGATTCGATGGGCCGAAGGACCTTTTCTGTGCTGTATTACTCTGTGATTGGTAACATGAAGAAGGAAGAATCGGCAATGGTGAGAACACCATTATCAAGAGATTCAGACCAGAATGAATAGTGAACAGTCAGGACAGGAAGAGGAGCAATTTTGGAAAGATTTTTGAAAATTGAGGAGGGAACCTGTTGTTAAATGTGAGCTGGGATCCAAAGGGGAGAGGATTGTGAATTCGTAGAGAATGACAGATTCTGCCTCAGAATCTATCCAGGAAAAGACTTTTTAAAAATGTGTTCATGGGACATGAGCGTCGCTGGCTGGGCCAGCATTTATTGCCCATCCCTAGTTGACCGAGGGCAGTTGAGAGTCAACCACATTGCTGTGGCCCTGGAGTCACATGTAGGCCAGACCGGGTAAGAACGGCAGATTTCCTTCTCTAAAGGACATTAGTGAACCAGATGAGTTTTTCCAACAATCGACAATAGTCTCATGGTCATCAGTAGATTCTTAATTCCAGATTTTTTTGTGAATTCAAATTCCACCATCTGCTGTGGCGGGATTCGAACCCGGGTCCCCAAAACATTGGCTGAGTTTCTGGATTAATAGTCTAGCGATAATACCACTGGACCATCATCACCTTCTATTACTGAATTGATTGCAAGTGAATGTATTGGAAATAATACAGATTTTAACCTGTTCTCCCACTTTCCAGTAATGAGTACATTTCAAAAGTTATTTCATTTGTGACATCCCAAAAGGTTTTAGATTCATATAAGTGATAGCCAATCAGCAGCTTAATTTACATTCCTCTGGATTTTTATTTCCATTTAAATCATTCCCATTTTTTTAAAGAATGTTTTCAATTCTATTTTTAAAGCAACAGCTGTTAATTTGCAAATCACCACAAACATTAAATATTGGAGCAGGAGCAGTGATTGTCTTCTAATTCTGGCCAGCAGAGGGTGCAACAGGACAGATTTCAGCTCCAGCTCTGGGTCCAGATCAACTCAGATGTCAGAGTGGGAAAAATTCCTTCCCTCAAACACAACCTGCTGAAACCTTTCACCCACTGCCTCCCCACTATATTGTCACCATCTGGGGACGGGGCTGGAGAGGGATGTGGTTTGCCTCGAGTTTGTGCCCACTTATCTTAATTCCATCAACTCTGAAGATTACATTGTATGTGGAGATGCCGGCGTTGGACTGGGGTAAACACAGTAAGAAGTTTAACAACACCAGGTTAAAGTCCAACAGGTTTATTTGGTAGCAAAAGCCACACAAAAGCTTTTGCTACCAAATAAACCTGTTGGACTTTAACCTGGTGTTGTTAAACTTCTTACTGTGATTACATTGTACTCAGGAGGTATTTAATCACAGACCCAAGGATCAGGAACATCCCTCTGCCTTGCTCCTCTTCTCTGCTCCCTCTCCCTGTTCATTCTCTCTCTGTCCTCTCTCTCTCTGTCTCCCCCTCCTCCCCATTCACTCTCTCTCTATCCTTCCTCTCTCCATTCACTCACTCTCTCTCTCTGTTCCCTCTCTTCATTCACTCTCTCGCTCTGTTTTCTATATATAGAGTAATGAGCTTCACATTAGGTTTGCTCAGTGAGTGAGACATTGATCATCATATAGATATTTCCCTGAGGCTGCTTTCCAGGGGCTGAAATCGGATCTATAAATGCAGCGAGGTATATATCCGTGGCACCTCACACTGCCTCAGGAGGTTGTGCAGTCACTGTTACAATACAGGAAACACTGCACTGAAATCAATGGCCAGATGTTCAGTTTTAGTTTGGGGAATAAATATTGATGAAAACAACTGGATCTGTTGCTGCTCTTTTGAAATCATGCCTTGTACACCAGTCGCTGAAGATGCAGCAGGCGGTAAAGAAGGCAAATGGTATGTTGGCCTTCATAGCGAGAGAATTCGATAACAGGAGCAGGAGTGTTTTGCTCCAATTATACAGGGCCTTGGTGAGGCCACATTTGGAATATTATGTGCAGTTTGGGTCTCCGTATCTGAGGAAGGATGTTCTTGCTCTCGATGGAGTGCAGAGAAAGTTGACCAGACTGATTCCAAGGATGGCAGGACTGACATATGAGGAGAGATTGAGTCGGTTAGGATTATATTGACTGGAGTTTAGAAGAATGAAGGAGGATCTCATAGAAACTTATAAAATTCTAACAGGACTAGACAGGGTGGATGCAGCAAGGATCTTTCTCTTGGTTCCGGTTTCCTCCGGGGGGACTGTGCTCCCACTGATGCACGGTGACTGTTTAAATGAACTCCTGTTGGACTGTATTGTAATGAGATGTTTGGTGAAGCTCGGCAGATCCCGATCTTCAATGAACTTTTGTTGCTGTGAATCTCACACTGACACTAACCAGGGGGAATGAAACCCCCCTGTGTCTGTGCTGAGCTATCAGAGTGTGAGGAATGGACAGTCCTCAATAACAGGAGCTTCAGGGTCAGAGGAAATGAGGCCATGGGGATATTGAAGTGGAAAGCGACATGTTTGTGTCACTGCTGTGTGGGAGTCAGTGTAAGTCAGTGAGGCGTTATAAACACAACTCTTATTCCCAGAGTCCCTATCTTTTTGTCATTTAATGACCCGCTTCTCCCTCTGAGCTGCTTGCTGTGCAGTAATACTCTGACTGAAGTCGTGTCTTTACACTTAATTAATACATTAGTTAGGGACCATGACCACATTCAATTTTCCACTCCGCTTCTCTCACTAATACGACTTGACGGAACCAGGTCTAAAATATAAAGAATAGAGGAAGTGTGGAGTGGCTGAACTGAATAGAGTCATAGCTCAGAGAGAGCTGCTCTCACTCACACTGATCCACTGGGAATCTACAAGATCCAATCACTGGAGGATCTGGTTAATATTTTCACCTTGTTCAGGGCCCCTCGCTGATTTAGGGTCAGTTCTGCTGATCTGAATGTTGACGGTTGCACTCAACCCGACAGTTTGAGAGAGTGATAGTCAATGCTGGCTCAAGAAGAGGGCATTCCTAACCCCCTAACCCCTAACCCTAACCCCTAACCCCTAACCGTCATCCCTAACTCTCACCCCCAACTCTAACCCTAACCCTCACCCCTAAAGCCTCACCTTAACCCTCATCCCTAACCCTAACCTTCACCCCTAACCGTCACCTTAACCCTTACCCCTAACTCTCACCCTCACCCCTAACCCTAACCCTCACTCCTCACCCTCACCCCAACCCCTAACCCTCACCCCTAACCCTCACCCCAACCCCTAACCCTCACCCCTAACCCTCACCCCAACCCTCACCCCTAACCCTAACCCTAATCCTAACCCTCACCCATAACCCTAACCCCTAACTCTCACCCCCAAACCTAACCCCTAACCCTCACCCCTACCCCTAACTCTCATCCCCTAACCCTCATCCCTAATCCTAACACTAACCCTAACCCCCAAACAAAGGGTGGTGGTTGATGGGAAATATTCATCCTGGAGTTCAGTTACTAGTGGTGTACCGCAAGGATCTGTTTTGGGGCTACTGCTGTTTGTCATTTTTATTAATGACCTGGATGAGGGCGTGGAAGGATGGATTAGTAAATTTGCGGATGACACTAAAGTTGGTGGAGTTGTAGACAGTGCGGAGGGATGTGGCAGGTTACAGAGTCTGTTTGCACTGGTTGAGAGCACATTTCCACTCCATCTGACGAAGGAGCAGTGCTCCGAAAGCTTATGGTATTTGCTACCAAATAAACCTGTTGGACATTAACCTGGTGTTGTGAGACTTCTTACTGTGTTCACCCCAGTCCAACGCCGGCATCTCCACATCAAGGTTACAGAGGGACATAGATAAGCTGCAGAGCTGGGCTGAGAGGTGGCAAATAGAGTTTAATGCGGAAAAGTGTGAGGTGATTCACTTTGGAAGGAGTAACAGGAATACAGAGTACTGGGCTAATGGTAAGATACTTGGTAGCGTGGATGAACAGAAGGATCTGGGTGTCCATGTGCATAGATCCCTGAAAGTTGGCACCCAGGTTGATAGGGTTGTTAAGAAGGCATACGGTGTGTCAGCTTTTATTGGTTGAGGGATTGAGTTTCGGAGTCAGGAGGTCATGCTGCAACTGTACAAAACTCTGGTGCAGCCGCATTTGGAGTATTGCGTACAGTTCTGGTCACCGTATTATAGGAAAGATGTGGAAGTGTCGGAAAGCGTGCAGAGGAGATTTACCAGTATGTTGCCTGGTATGGTGGGAAAATCATATGAGGAAAGGCTGAGGGGCTTGAGGTTGTTTTCGTTAGAGAGAAGAAGGTTAAGAGGTGACTTAATAGAGGCATACAAGATGATCAGAGGATTAGATAGGGTGGATAGTGAGAGCCTTTTTCCTCAGATGGCATGAGGGGACATAGCTTTAAATTGAGGGGTGAGAGATATAGGACAGATGTTAGAGGTAGGTTCTTTACTCAGAGAGTAGTAAGGGCGTGGAATGCCCTGCCTGCAGCAGTAGTGGACTCGTCAACATTAAGAGCATTCAAATGGTTATTGGATAAACATACGGATGATATTGGAATAGAGTGGATTAGAGGGGCTTTAGATTGGTTCCACGCAACATCGAGGGCCGAAGGGCCTGTACTGCGCTGTAATGTTCTATGTTCTAACCCTCACCCCCAACCCTCACCCCCAAACCTAACCCTAACCCTAGCCCTAACCCCTAACCCTCACCCCTAACCCTCACCCCTAACCCTAACCCACAAATGCCCATTGGACCACAGCAGAAAGGAAATGAGCAGAGAAGGGGTGGATCTATAAAATGAAAACCTTATTCCCTCTTGGCCTAAACCTAGGACACGGGAACACACAAACCACACTCGAAGAGGGATAGATGAGGACTTAACAGGGCAACCACCCAGAACACATGACCGATAAATAACAAACAGAAACAAATAACACACAAAGCAAACACCACTGGAAGGAATAATGGAACAGAACACCACTGGAAACCATAATAAACAGAGTCACATGGCGAGAGGGAACCACATATTAACAGGTCACAAACTGCTCGGCCCCCTGAACACAAACACCGGCGAAGGTCAGACAACCCACAACAGAAAAACCCCCCCAACAGACCCAAAGGTCAATCAAACATCCCCAAAACAAACTCCCTCCCCCCACCCCAGACTTTACCCAAACAAATGCCAATGAGGGAGCCGACAGAGTAGGAGAAGGAGGATACAAGGGAACCACAACAAGGAGGAGAAGGTATGGAACAAGGAGGTGACACACGAGATCAACCCCGAGGACACAAGGCAAACAAATAAGGGAGAACCACGTCAGACAGCAGGAAAGCCAGCATTGTGAGAAGTTAGACATGTAAACCAGAGATGTGAAATCATTCATCTATGGGCGGCACGGTGGCACAGTGGTTAGCACCGGTGCCTCACAGCGCCAGGGACCTGGGTTCGATTCCCGGCTTGGGCCACTGTCTGTGTGGAGTTTGCACATTCTCCCCGTGTCTGCGTTGGTTTCCTCCGGGTGCTCCGGTTTCCTCCTACACTCGAAAGACGTGCTGGTTCGGTGAATTGGCTATGCTAAATTCTCCCTCAGTGTACCCTTCCACAGTAACTTCATTACATTGTTAATGTAAGCCTACTTGGGACACTAATTAATAAAGAAATACATTTTCAATGACGTAATTTTTGTACTGCCAACAAAAGGACTGGCATCATGCCAAACCCATAAACCATCCGGATAAACAAGGATGTCCCTACACCCCCTCGCTCCGCCAACCAGTCCCCCACACCAATCCGATATATACTACCTGGATCCACCCAACACCAAACTGCCCACCACACCATAAAACACCCACAAAAATTTAGAAGTCACCCCATCCCACCAGCTCTGGGAGTCCCCCCCAACCTCCCCCCCCATCCCCCCCCCCCCCCCCAACCCCCCCACCCCCCCCCCCCCCCCCCCCCCACCTGTGGGGGTTTCAGACTGTGTGAGTGATAGTCCGGCAGTCTCCATAGGCCCTGACCGGAGCTGTCCGAGGGTCTAACGTGACTCCCCAGTTGAATGGGTGTTTCTTGCTGTCCTGTACAGATTCCACCTCATCCCTGCTCTGGTCAACGCTCAACTTCTCACTCTGAATCCTCAGCCCAGCCACAGGAACTTTGAACCTGAGCCTCGCTTATCAGAAATGTTGTAACATCACCGGTTTAAAGAAACTGGATTGAGGCGGCCAATAGGCGTGATGTAATTGAATGGAAGAACAGGAGTGAAGGGCTGAAAGGCCTCCTCCTGTTCCTTTATTCCTAATGCACCAATCTCAGTGCACAATGTACAAAATACTATGGCCATGAAAGAGTTAATATATTCGGTGCTGATTTACAATTCCGGTGAAGTTCTGTATCCGGTTATTTAAACACATAATTTAACACAAAGAGGACGACCGTACCAGAATTTAGCAATGTTGGTTCCAGTGAGAAAGATGGAGAGAATCGTGCCGATGGCTCCAGTTTAATTTCTGACCGGATCTTGAGCTTCATTGACAAAACTTTATGTGGTGACGAGGATAGCTCCGTGGCCACAGCGGCTCCCCTCTGACTCACCCCCTCCGGCTCCACTCAATCGCGCCAATCACTGGGGAACTCCATATACACAATTCCCCAGCACGTGTTCCACAGCCACTGCAGGGGAGAGCAGCCAGGAAACCTGCCCCGTGATTCCCAGAGGGAGCCCTGGCCAGACTGCGCGATGGATCACAGCAGAAGCGGGATGTATCCTGCCCCTGCTCCAGGAGATAGCCTCCCACCCCAGCCTGGGATGCAGTGGCCGCCCTGGTGAGTGCCAGCTCCCTGCAGAAGAGGATGGGGGGGGGCAATGTCGCAGGAAGATGAATGATCTTCTTCGCTCAGCCAGGGTAAGTGAGCCACATGCCATCTTTTTCTGGATCCCCCTTGCACACGCCTCCCACCTCCACTTTCGTCTCTCCCCCAACCACTTCAGGCGTTGCCATCACTTGTCTTACCGGGAATACAGAGGGAACATTGATTACTCACTCGAGGCTTGAGGAATGACAATGTGTCTTGAAGATTCTCACATTTGTCTGCTTCCCCCACTTTACCATCAGTGTGGACATGTCCTTCCTCCCCCCCAGCCAGCTCGGGTGCTCTCTCCTCGAATACTGTGAGGTCCTGAGCTCCGGCATTACTCTGCCTGGGCGCGCTCGCTCACCCTTGTTGTGGTTGAGTTTGTCCTGCAATAACTCAGAGAGGGAGACTGTAGGCAGGAGCCCCTCCCTCTCTCCCTCCCTCCCCCAATCACCATGCTCCCTCCACCCCCACTCGCTGCCATGCTCCTCACACTCCAGCTCCCACTCAAGCCCCACGCCTGCCAGGCCTCAGCACCTTCTTCAACCTCCTGCCTGCACTCTCCCTCTCTGTGTCCCTCTCTCCCTCACGGTGCACATCGTGTGGGCGCCGACGCGTTGGACGTTGAGGGAGGGGAATCCCTGGCAGTTCCTGAATGGCGCCGCATGCTGCCATGGTGAGCTAAAAAGCCATGTGAGTGCCGTCTATCAGACCTTGCAGCTGGGGTATCCCCGCTGGTAGGGGAATGATGTGGAGATGCCAGCGTTGGACTGGGGTGGGCACAGTCAGAAGTCTCACAACACCAGGTTAAAGTCCAACAGGTTTATTTGGTAGCACGAGCTTTCGGAGCTTTCGACTCACCTGATGAAGGAGCAGCGCTCCGAAAGCTCGTGCTACCAAATAAACCTGTTGGGCTTTAACCTGGGTGGGGAAGCCCATGGTGCTGGCGTCCTGGCTCGCCTGGTCCCGGTCAAAGTTGATAAACCTTTCAGCCCTGGCATTTCGGGCATCTGACACCTCCCTAATACACGTGTGGGAGGTGCCGCAGCTGTCCCCTGTACTGGCCTGGAATGAACCACTGGCATAAAAGCTCAAAGCGGCTGTAGGTTTAAGGGCCCCAGGCATTGGGTATCCTCCGGTTCCATGAGATATCAGCTTGAGTGGTATGTAGCAGAGGTGGTTCCCCAGGACAGACAGTGTTTTCATGACACTGACCCACACATTCTCCACCCCCCGCCCAACCCCCAATCCCCAATCCCCAGGCAAAGAACAGAAGTCTCGACCTTGCATAGCACTAAAGTGCCTCAGAGAGAATGCATGACAACCGGGTCTGCATCGTGACAGGGCTCCTCACAGATGGTGCCAGATATGACATTGAATATGGGGAGTGGTAGAATCACAGAATCCCTGGAGACCATTCGGCCCATCAAGTCTGCACTGACGCTTTGACAGAATCTCTCACCCAGGCTCTTTCCCGCCTCCCTATCCCCACAACTCCACACGATTACTGTAGCTAATCCAGCGAACTGACACATCTTTTGGTGCTGGCCATTACCATCTGACCTTGCCAGGGAAATCTCCACAGTGCGAGCCGTGTAACGCTCAGGCTTCAATTCCAAGACATTGCTCCGTTCTTGGGACTTGGTGTTCCAAAGGGTTAACCTTTGTCCCCAGACTGTGCAACTTGATCTAGCTCTGGATATTAAACTGGCATGCTGGATTCCTCAAGGAAATCATCAGTTAGTCTCTCTGGCAACAACCTTCATCTTGAGGAGACACAGCTGAATCCTGGGAGGTTTGCAATTACATTTGACGCAATTTCCTTGAGCAGCTCATTCTTCGGGGTCTTTGGTGCTGTTCAGTTGAGCAGCCTTGTGTGAGAGCAATCAGCACCCCCTCCCTGCTGGACCTGAGAGTCAGAGTTCACAGAGAAGTGGAATGGAACTTCCTGTCCAATAACCCCCCTCCGTCCTCACACCATCGACAGAGTGAGGGTTGTAGGTTTCAGTGCATTCGCCCTCCCCCGAGTGAGAGGGTCTTGATGCCTCGTGAGACAGGGTGGCTCCCCATCACTGAGACCCCCACACTGCCCTTGCAGCCTGGCCTCCCCTCTCAAAGCAGGACTCCAGGATCTCATAGTCTCCCCCAGTGCTGCCCCTCTGTTATGCCCACCCAGTTTGCACCCCCAACAGGGAAGGACGCCCACTCAGCTGGTGTTTGAACACTCACCCCACCTGGAAGAACCGGGGAGCGATGCTGGCTTGGCAGCTGACACATCTCGGAACAAGGGGATATGCAGGGAAGGTAAGTGAGTGACCCACACACCCCCCCCCCCCCCACACAACTCCCCACCCCCTCCCCCAGTGGTGACTGTGACCCTCAGCCCCTGCCCTGTGTTGTACTTCTTTGTATCCGCAGCATTTTCCCTGGTGTCCCCTGCGTGTGGTACTGCCAATGGAGTGATGGCCCCCTGAGCGCTGGCCTCCGATATCCCCCTCAGAGGTGACGGTGCAAGCTTCACGTTTATGTCGAGCTGTTGTAAATGGTGCCAACGTGACGTTACGCTGAGGCCAGCTGATGGGGCCTCAATACCCGGAGTGAGTGCTCACTGATGCTATGCTGATGCCTTCAAATTAGGTTCCAACTCTTCCTCGCCGTGTTCCACATCACTGCACCAACGAGCTCAACTCAAAATCAGAAAATGCAAACTCGCCGCGAGAATCACGTGTTTCGTAGAATAGAATCATAGAATCCCTACAGTACAGAAGGAGGCCATTCGGCCCATCGAGTCTGTACCAACCATAATCTCACCCAGGCACTATTCCCGCAATCGCACACATTTACCCTGTTCATCCCCTGACACTAAGGGTCAATTTAGCATGGCCAATCAACCTAACCCGCACATCTTCGGACTGGGTGAACTCTCCACATTTACAGCCCACACTGCCATTCCTGCAGACAGCAAACACGGGCTCCAGATCCCGCCCGAATATCCATCAACCTGATCTCAACCCATACACTGTAGTTGGTTCACAATCTCTGATATAAGTGAAATGTATTCTTTCCACATTCTGTTTGTATCTGTCCATTGTGTGTGATGGTGGATCAAGGAGCACAGTGGAAATATTTACAGATTCAGGGTGCACGGAGAGTGACGGGGGCAGGGATGGGGGGGTTGGGGGGGGTTTATACACAGGTGACTTGTTCTCTGCACCACCTTCACCTTTATCATTCCAAAAACTTTGATGTGGAGATGCCAGCATTGGACTGGGGTAAACACAGTAAGAAGTCTCACAACACCAGCTTAAAGCCCAACAGGTTTATTTGGAATCACGAGCTTTCGGAGCATCGCCCCTTCATCAGGTGAGTGACAGGAGCGGCGCTCCGAAAGCTTGTGCTACCAAATAAACCTGTTGGACTTTAACCTGGTGTTGTGAGACTTCTTACTGTCCAAAAACCTGAACAGGGAAGTTCCTCGGTTTTGATGACAGATGTTTTAGAGTTTGTGCTAACACCCAATCATCATTTCAGCAGATCTCGGTGCAACCCAGCAGATTTTAGATTCTAATACAGTCTGTCATTTTATCACCGGTCTTGAACTGTTGGACTCAGCTAAAGCAATTCCACTCACGTCACCATTGTCCATGTGCAATCCTGTGACATTGAGTAACTCCCAGCAGCAATGTAATTACACCCCTTCTGTGTCTCTCGTGAATATTTTAATAAAAACCTGAGCAAAGAGCTGGTGTTTACCAGCCTGTCACTGGTGCCAACTGTGTGGGAAGAACGTGCGGTGAATTTAGAGAGAGAGAGAGAGAGAGAGACACACAGGATTAGGGTCAGGGATGGCTGAGATCTTCAAGAGATAAGAAGTCTTTATTAGGAGCAAACTGCAGCTATAAAAGTTGAGAAAGGTCGAAGCGATTTTGTAAAGATTTAAAAAGGAACATGTGTACAGTTTTGGTTTCCTTACTTGAGAAAGGATATACTGGCACTGGAAGGAGGTGCAAAGGAGATTCATTCGGAGTTGAGAGGGTTACCTTATGAGGAGAGACTGAGTAGACTGGGGCTATACACATTGGAATTCAGAAGAATGAGGGGAGATCTTATAGAAACAAATAAAATTATGAAGGGAATCGATAAGATAGAAGCAGGGAGGTTGTTTCCACTGGCAGGTGAAACTAGAACTAGGGGGCATGGCCTCAAAAAAGGGGGAGCAGATTTAGGACTGAGTTGAGGAGGAACTTTTTCACACAAAGGGTTGTGAATCTGTGGAATTCTCTGCCCAGTGAAGCAGTTGAGGCTACCTCATTGAATGTTTTTAAGGCAAGGATAGATAAATTTTTGAACAGTAAAGGAATTAAGGGTTATGATGAGCGGGCGGGTAAGTGGAGCTGAGTCCACGAAAAGATCAGCCATGATCTTATTGAATGGCGGAGCAGGCACGAGGGGCCAGATGGCCTACTCCTGCTCCTAGTTCTTATGTTCTTATGACCAGATAGGGGTCCATTATTCAACTTGTATCGTGAAAATACTCTTTGAGAGATTGGAGACCTTCCTGGATTAAAAGTTGAAGGTTACAACTTCAATTGTACAAGATTCTCCAATGATACTGTTCTTCTCTGTAAAAGATTTTGGATAGAATAGTGAGGGGAAGTGAGCAGCAAGGGCGGAACATAAATTGTAAGAAAGCAAAATGTCTAGTCATGTCCAAAAAAAAATCATATCACAGAATCTCGATAATGCAGAAAGAGGCCATTCAGCCCATCGAGCCTGCACCGACAACAATCCCACCCAGGCCCTATCCCTGTAACCCCATGTATTTACCCTAGCTGGTTCCCCCCTGACATTAAGGGGCGATTGAGCATGGCCAATCAACCTAACCCGCACATCTTTGGACTGTGGGAGGAAACCGGAGCACCCGGAGGAAACCCACGCAGACGCGGGGAGAACATGCAGACTCTGCACAGATAGTGACTTGAGCCAGGAATCGAACCCGGGTTCCTGGCGCAGTGAGGCAGCGGTGCTAACCACTGTGCCACCGTGCCGCCCCAAATCAGAATGCATGATTGCAGTAAAGAAGTCACACAAATAGACAAGTTTTGTTGCCTAGGAAGTATGTTGACATCGGACAGAAAGTGCGACCAAGTAATAAGACGAACAGTTGGAATGGCCAAAGATGCACATTTCAAAAAATGAAAAATGTTACAATTGACTGAAAATTATCCATGTAAACAAAGCTGAGAGCCCGAGGTTGCTACGTCACACCTATGTTGGCATTTGGATATGAGTGTTGAATGATCAATGAAGCAATGTAGAGATGAGTTGAGGCTACAGAGTGAGGAGAATAATGAAGATACCTGGGACAAGTCACATCACCAATGAAGAGGTGCTAGTAAAACAGAATCCTGACCCAGATCAAGAAGAGAAGTTGGATTTTCTTGGACACTGAATAAGAAATCATAATTTAGAAAGTCTGATGCTGATGGGAAAGATCGATGGTAAAAGAGATTGAGGGAGGCAAAGAACCATCTTTCTAAAGAGCCTCACAAACTGGTTTACCACCAGCAAAAATGATCCATGTCTTCAGAACAAGATTAACATGCCAATGTCCTCTTTAGGCTCATTTCCTGAAGAGAGAGAGAATTAATGAGCATCGGCATAAATTGTGCTTTATTGACAGCATGTTGATAACAATAAAATAAACTTAATGCAACCGAAAACATTCAAACAGAAAAATCATCTTTAAGCAGTACTCTTTTAAAGGAATTCCCATAGAATCATAGAATCACGACAGTGCAGATGAAGGCCATTCTGCCCATCGAGTCCGTACCGATTATCTAACAGAATGTTCCACCTGGGCCCTCTCCTCCACCCTATCCCTGTAACCGCATTTACAATGGCCAATCCCCCTCACCCACACATCTTGGGACACTAAGGGGCAATTTAGCATGGCCTAACCTGCACATCTTTGGACTGCGGGAGAAAACCGGAGCACCCGGAGGAAACCCATACAGACATGGGGAGAACGTACAAACTCCGCACAGACAGTGGCCCGAGGCCAGGAATAAAACCTGGGTCTCTGGCGCTGTGAGGCAGCAGTGTTAACCATTGTGTCACTGTGCCACCCAAGGAATAACTTGCATTTATATTGCACCTTCCAGAATACCCCCAAGTCCGAGATAATAAACAAATTCATTCACAAATTCCCTCTGGCATCCATCTTGAATGATGGACGATCCCCCAGAACCAACCCAATAAAGTGTTAAAGAACGAAAGGGTTTGCATTTATATAGCACTGTTTGAGACCCCGGATTGTCCCAAAACATTTAACAGTCCATGAAATACTCTGTGAGATGTGGTCACTATTGTTACGTAGGAAATGCAGAGCAAATGTAGACACAGCACGATCCCACACACAGCAGTGTGATACATGATTAGATGATGTGTGCTGGGGGGGATGAATGTTGAGCAGGGCAGCTGTAAGAACTCCTTCACTTTTATTCAAGTAGTGGTTGTGGATCTTTTCAAAATCTCACTGACATTATCACAAACGGAGCAGAACCTTCCTGATGTGACAAAGCAGATACAGGATATCACTTTAACTCACGAGGGAATATAGATACAGGTATTGGAATAGTAATACGGAGGGATAATGAAGGGATAATAGAGTTTGGAAGGATAAGATACTCAAGGGAAGAATGAAAAGGTGGCTGTACTGTGTGACAGGAACCAGAGCAGAGAAGAATTTGAGAGGGGGCAAGAGGGGAAGAAAAATGATCTGAATGTACAAGAAATGCTGCAATGTACAATTAGCCAACTGTCTGTCCCCAGTTATTAAATGTCACTGGATTATCAAGTTCACTAAAGATCAAATTACTGCGCAAAGCAACAATAGCAAGACTCACAAAACTCTTCTTTCACCTTTCCCTCTGTGACTCCCTCTGTGACTCTCTCTCTCTCTCTCTCTGCCCCTTTCCCTCTGTAACTCTCTCTGTGACTCTCTCTCTCTCTCTCTGTCCCTTTCCCTCTGTGACTCTCTCTGTGACTCTCTCTCTCTCTCTCTCTGCCCCTTTCCCTCTGTGACTCTCTCTGTGACTCTCTCTCTCTCTCTCTGTCCCTTTCCCTCTGTGACTCCCTCTGTGACTCTCTCTCTCTCTCTCTCTGCCCCTTTCCCTCTGTGACTCTCTCTGTGACTCTCTCTCTCTCTCTCTCTGTCCCTTTCCCTCTGTGACTCTCTGTGTGACTCTCTCTCTCACATCGAATGCTTTGTGAGTCCAATGTCTCCCTGGATGGAGTACAGGATGAAAAGGGAACACACCAATAACTTGTTCTCTGTTACTTATACGTTGCACAGTACAACAATTTTACAAGCACTGAAATCAAATGAAAGAAAGGAACTCATAAACCTGACTTAATGGTTGAAGTGAGAATTCATTGCTCAGCAAAAAGCCGTTGGAAAGACATGTAACAAGTATGAAGCCAAATGATGCTTGAAAGATTCAACTAATTAAAGGCAGTGTTGGTAGTTAGTTTCCGGGTGTTTGTTGAAGCCTGTAATGAAGGAAGTGTGCAAAAGCGCCATTTAGCTTAAAAAAAAGCAAAATAACTTACATTCCTGAGGCTTTTTATGTCCTCAGGGTATCCCAGTGCACCACACAGTTGCTGTATTATTTTTGAAGTGTAATTACTGTTGTTTCATTGTCTGATACAGCAGCCAGTTTCTGCACAACAAGTTAATACAAAATGGTGTTGTTTGAGAAGTGAATGTTGGCCAGGATACAGGAAAAACCCTTCGCTCTCTTGTGCCATGAGGTCTTAGACACAAAATTACAGAATCGTTGAATGAAAGGACTGTGGAAAAAGAGATAATCCGCCATGGATATCTAAGGAAATAAAGGAAGGTATCAAATTGAAAGAAAATGCATACAAAGTGGCAAAGATTAGTGGGAAACTAGAGGATTGGGAAATCTTTCAAGGTCAGCAGAAAGCCACAAAAAAAGCTATAAAGAAAAGTAAGATGGATTATGAGAGTAAACTAGCTCAGAATATAAAAACAGATAGCAAAAGTTTCTACAAATATATAAAACAAAAAAGAGTGGCGAAAGGAAACATTGGTCTTTTAGAGGATAAGAAGGGGGAATGTAATAACTGGAAATGAGAAAATGGCTGAGGCATTGAACAGGTATTTTGTGTCGGTCTTCACAGTGGAAGACACAAATAACATGCCAAAAATTGATGACAGGAAGGCTACAGCAGATGAGGACCAAGAAATTATCATTATCACGAAAGAGGGGGAAAGTTGGGCAAGTTAATGGGGCTAAAGGTAGACAAGTCTCCTGGTCCTGATGGAATGAATCCCAGGGTACTAAATGAGATGGCGGGAGAAATAGCAAATGCACTAGTGGTAATTTACCAAAATTCGCTGGACTCTGGGGTGGTTCCCGCAGATTGGAAAATAGCAAATGTGATGCCACTGTTTAAAAAAGGAGGTAGACAAAAGGCGGGTAACTATTGGCCGGTTAGCTTCACTCCTGTAGTAGGGAAAATGCTTGAATCTATCATCAAGGAAGAAATAGCGAGACATCTGGATATAAATTGTCCCATTGGTAAGACGCAGCATGGGTTCATGAAGGGAAGGTCATGTTTGTCTAATTTGGTGGAATTCTTTGAGAACATTACATGTGCAGTGGACAATGGGGAACCTGTGGATGTGGTGTATCTGGATTTCCAGAAGGCATTTGACAAAGTGCCGCACCAAAGACTCCCTTCAGGTCAGGTGCTTATCCAGATCTCTGATGAAGGGCATGATAAGTGGCAGATGGAAATTAACCCTGAAAGTGTGAGGTGATACACTTGGGGAGGAGCCAAATTGACAATGAATGGTAGGACACCAGGAAGTTCTGTGGAACAAAGGAACCTTGCCATGTTTGTCCACAGATCTCTGAAGATGGAAGGACATATTAATAGGATGGTAAAAAAGGCATATGGGATACTTGCCTTTATCAATCGAGTCATAGATTACAAAAACAGGGAAGTCATGTTGGAGTTGTATAGAACTTTGGTGAGGCCACAGTTGGAGTACTGTGTGCAGTTCTGATCTCCACATTATCGGAAGGATGTGATTGCACTGGAGGGGGTGCAGAGGAGATTCACCAGGATGCTGCCTGGGGTGGAACATTTAAGTTATGAAGAGAGGTTGGATAGGCTTGGGTTGTTTTTGTTGGAGCAGAGAAAACTGAGGGGATGGGCTGATCGAAGTGTACATAGAACATAGAACATAACAGCGCAGTACAGGCCCTTCAGCCCTCAATGTTGCGCCGACCAGTGGAACCAATCTAAAGCCCCTCTAATCTAAACTATTCCAATATCATCCATATGTTTATCCAATAACCATTTGAATGCTCTTAATGTTGATGAGTCCACTACTACTGCAGGCAGGGCATTCCACGCCCTTACTACTCTCTGAGTAAAGAACCTACCTCTAGCATCTGTCCTATATCTCTCACCCCTCAATTTAAAGCTATGTCCCCTCATGCTAGCCATCACCATCCGAGGAAAAAGGCTCTCACTATCCACCCTATCTAATCCTCTGATCATCTTGTATGCCTCTATTAAGTCACCTCTTAACCTTCTTCTCTCTAACGAAAACAACCTCAAGCCCCTCAGCCTTTCCTCATACGATTTTCCCACCATACCAGGCAACATCCTGGTAAATCTCCCCTGCACCCTTTCCAACACTTCCACATTTTTCCTATAATACGGCGACCAGAACTGTACGCAATACTCCAAATGCGGCCGCACCAGAGTTTTGTACAGTTGCAGCATGACCTCCTGGCTCCGAAACTCAATCCCTCTACCAATAAAAGCTAACACACTGTACGCCTTCTTAACAACCCTATCAACCTGGGCGCCAACTTTCAGGGATCTATGCACATGGACACCCAGATCCATCTGTTCATCCACACTACCAAGTATCTTATCTACCCCCAAACCTCAGCCAACCCACTCCAGCTGGCTATTCTTAATAATAAAAAGCATACAAGAACAGCCTCCAATAACACCATCAAATTTTCCACTCACTCATTTCCAAACTCACAGTTCTAATGTTATGTGTTAGTTTATTTAAACATGGTGGTAATGTCTGTGGGTCTACAAGGATAGGCAAGACACTAATAGTTGTACGTTACTGTGTCCATAATATTTAATAAGACGTTTAACAACACCAGGTTAAAGTCCAACAGGTTTATTTGGTACCAAAAGCCACACAAGCTTTCGGAGCTCCAAGCCCCTTCTTCAGGTGAGTGGGAATTCTGTTCACAAACAGGGCATATGCACAAACATATGCCCTGTTTGTGAACAGAATTCCCACTTACCTGAAGAAGGGGCTTGGAGCTCCGAAAGCTTGTGTGGCTTTTGCTACCAAATAAACCTGTTGGACTTTAACCTGGTGTTGTTAAACTTCTTACTGTTTTTACCCCAGTCCAACGCCGGCATCTCCACATCATAATATTTAAAACAGCAATGCTTTTATGCAACAGGAAAGTATGTCAGTAAAACGAAGGAGATAGTCATCGACTTCAGAAAGCGTAGTGGAGGACACACCCCTGCCTACATCAACGGGGATGAAGTAGAAATGGTTGAGAGCTTCAAGTTTCTAGGTGTACAAATCACCAACAACCTGTCCTGGTCCCTCCACGCTGATGCTGTAGTTAAGAAAGCCCACCAATGCCTCTGCTTTCTCAGGAAGCGAAGGAAATTCAGCATGACCGTTACAACTCTCACCAATGTTTACAGATGCAGCAGAGAAAGCACCCTTTCTGGATGTTTCACAGCTGGTATGGCTTCTGCTGTGTCCAAGACCGTAAGAAACTACAATGGGTCATGAACGAAGCCCAATCCATCACTCAAACCAGCCTCCCATCTATCTCCGTCTATACTTCCCGCTGCCTCAGAAAAGCAGCCAGCATAACCAAGGACGCCACGCACCCCAGACATTCTCTCTTCCAGCTTCTTCCATTGGGAAAAAGATACAAAAGTCTGAGATCCCATACCAACCGACTCAAGAACAGCTTCTTCCCTGCTGCCATCAGACTTTTGAATGGACCTGCCGTTGATCTTTCTCTACACTCTAGCTATGATTGTAACACTACATTCTGCACCCTCTCCTTTCCTTCTCCCCTATGTACTCTACGAACGGTATGCTTTGTCTGTATGGCGCACAAGAAACAATACTTTTCACTGTATCCCAATACATGACTATAATAAATCAAATCAAAGGAAGCAGGATCAGAATCTAGAAGCAATAAAAGTAAAGGAATTGTGTCTTCTCTCTTTTCTAAAAACAGTATTTGGTAGTGGACTATGCTTCCACAAGAAAACTGAACTGGACTAGCCATATGAATACTGTGGCTACAAGAGTAGGTCAGAGGGTAGGAATTCTGCGGTGAGTAACTCACCTCCTGACTCTCCAAAGCCTGTCCACCACCGACAAGGCACAAGTCAGGAGTGTGATGGAATACTCCCCACTTGCCTGGATGGGTGCAGCTCCAACAACACTCAAGAAGCTTGACACCATCCAGGACAAAGCAACCTGCTTGATTGGCATCCCATCCACAGATATTCAATCCCTCCACTACTGATGCACAGTAGCAGACGTGTGTACCATATACAGGATGCACTGCAGCAACACACCAAGGCTCATTCAACAGCACCTTCCAAACCCACAAGTTCCTGGAAGGACAAGGGCAGCAGACACATGGGAACACCACGACCTGCAAGTTCCCCTCCACATCGCACACCATCCTGACTTGGAAATATATCATTCCTTCACTGTCGCTGGGTCAAAATCCAGGAACTCGCTTCCTAACAGCACCGTGGGTGTACCTACACCTCGGAGACTGCAGCGGTTCAAAAAGGCAGCTCACTACCATCTTCTCAAGGACAATTAGGGATGGACAATAAATGCTCAAGCCACATCCTGTGAATGAATGAAAAAAGGCAATGGGGAAAAAAAACTCAAAACCATTCCATCTTCCCCAGAGATCCAGGACCACACCTTTAGGACTTCCACATTTGATTTTTGTATCATAAAATCTGAAAACAAAGTACTTGAGTCTCCTGTATATCTGACAAGTAGGGAAGGGATGCATTAAGAATCCACCCAGAGATATGGGAAATCACATATACTTGTCACTGAAATCAATTTGGATACATGTCAGCAATACAATTAAGGATCTGGAATGTTGTTACAACTTTAGGCAGTGACCAAGTTAAGATATCCACAAGTTTGGTGTCTGCACTTGAATCCAAGGTCATCAATATGGTTCCCAAACTTCTAAAGTTGCTCACAACACTGCATTGGAACTAATTATGAGCATAAATCTTCCATAACCTCTGATCCAGAGGCATGAACGTTAATTAACTAAGCAAAAGCAACTTCAATATGCAACCTTGACTGGCCATTGTTCGCAAATCAGATTCTAATTTTTTTCTTATTCATTCATGGGACATGGGCATTGCTGGCTGGGCCAGCATTTATTCCCCATCCCTAATTGCCCCTCTGAACTGAGTGTCTTGCTCAGCCATTTCAGAGGGCAGCTGAAAATCAACAACATTGCTGTGAATCTGGAGTTACATGTAGGCCAGACCAGGTAAGGACAGCAGATTTCCTTCCCTAAAAGGACGTTAGTGAACCAGATGGGCTTTTCTGATCATTGACAATGGTTTCATGGTCATCAGTAGATTCTTAATTCCAGATATCTTTGATCGAGTTCAAATTCCGCCATCTGCCGTGGTGGGATTTGAACACAAGTCCCCAGAACATTAGTTGAGTTTCTGGATTAATAGTCTGGCGACAATACCACTAGGCCATCATCTAATGGTGTTAATGAAACCTCAGCAATTTGCAGCACTTCATTATGAATCTCTGTGTCTTCAATCCCATTCTTAATCTGATGCTTTCAAAAGAAAACTAGATGAGTACACGAGGAGAAAAAAAAGGAATGGAAAGATATGCTGAGATGAAGAAGCAGGTGTGTATAAACACCAGCACAAACTTGTTGGGCCAAATGCCTGGTTTCTGTGCTGTACATTTTTGTGATCCGATGCACTAATAATTTATCTGTGCTGCACATCACTGTAATGACATAACAACACCACTTGGGGGTAGGGGGCAGTCACCAACATCCACAGTCGGTTTTACTTTACTCTGCTGTTTGTGATTTATATAAACGATCTGGAAGAAGGTGTAACTGGGGTGATCAGTAAGTTTGCGGACGACACAAAATTGGCAGGACTTGAAGATAGTGAGGAGCATTGTCAGGGGCTACAGAAGGATATAGATAGGCTGGAAATTTGGGCAAAGAAATGGCAGATGGAGTTCAATCCTGATAAATGCGAAGAGATGCATTTTGGTAGAAATAATGTAGGGAGGAGCTATACGATAAATGGCAGAACCATAAAGGGTGTAGATACGCAGAGGGACCTGGGTGTGCAAGTCACGGTAGGCTGGAAAATTGGGCGGAGAGGTGGCAGATGGAGTTTAATCCAGATAAATGCGAAGTGATGCATTTTGGAAGAAATAATGTAGGGAGGAGTTATACAATAAATGGCAGAGTCATCAGGAGTATAGAAACACAGGGACCTAGGTGTGCAAGTCCACAAATCCTTGAAGGTGGCAACACAGGTGGAGAAGGTGGTGAAGAAGGCATATGGCATGCTTGCCTTTATAGGACGGGCTATAGAGTATAAAAGCTGGAGTCTGATGATGCAGCTGTATAGAACGCTGGTTAGGCCACATTTGGAATACTGCGTCCAGTTCTGGTCGCCGCACTACCAGAAGGACGTGGAGGCGTTAGAGAGAGTGCAGAGAAGGTTTACCAGGATGTTGCCTGGTATGGAGGGTCTTAGCTATGAGGAGAGATTGGGTAAACTGGGGTTGTTCTCCCTGGAAAGACGGAGAATGAGGGGAGATCTAATAGAGGTGTACAAGATTATGACGGGGATAGATAGGGTGAACGGTGGGAAGCTTTTTCCCAGATCAGAAGTGACGATCACGAGGGGTCATGGGCTCAAGGTGAGAGGGGCGAAGTATAACTCAGATATCAGAGGGATGTTTTTTACACAGAGGGTGGTGGGGGCCTGGAATGCGCTGCCAAGTAGGGTGGTGGAGGCAGGCACGCTGACATCGTTTAAGACTTACCTGGATAGTCACATGAGCAGCCTGGGAATGGAGGGATACAAACGATTGGTCTAGTTGGACCAAGGAGCGGCACAGGCTTGGAGGGCCGAAGGGCCTGTTTCCTGTGCTGTACTGTTCTTTGTTCTTTGTTCGTTGTTCCACAGATCCTTGAAGGTGACGTCACAGGTGGAGAAGGTGGTGAAGAAGGCATATGGCATGCTTGCCTTTATAGGACGGGGCATAGAGTATAAAAGTTGGGGCCTGATGTTGCAGATGTATAGAACGTTGGTTCAGCCGCATTTGGAATACTGCGTCCAGTTCTGGTCGCCACACTACCAGAAAGACGTGGAGGCTTTGGAGAGAGTACAGAGGAGGTTTACCAGGATGTTGCCTGGTATGGAGTGGCTTAGTTATGAGGAGAGATTAGGTAAACTGGGGTTGTTCTCCCTGGAAAGACGGAGGATGAGGGGAGACTTAATAGAGGTGTATAAAATTATGAAAGGCATAGATAGGGTGAATGATGGGAAGCTTTTTCCCAGGACGTTCACGAGGGATCATAGATTCAAGGTGAAGGGGGGGAGGTTTAACACAGATATCAGAAGGACATATTTTACACAGAGGGTTGTGGGGGCCTGGAATGCGCTGCCAGGCAAGGTGGTGGAGGCGGACACACTGGGAACGTTTAAGACTTATCTAGATAGCCATATGAACGGAGTGGGAATGGAGGAATACAAAAGAATGGTCTAGTTTGGACCAGGGAGCAGCACGGGCTTGGAGGGCCGAAAGGCCTGTTCCTGTGCTGTATTGTTCTTTGTTCTTTGTACTTCAACCATTGAGACGCAACGAAAAGGTAGGCGCTTTATAAATTTGTCTTTCAGCAGGTCACCAAAATACACATGTACAAGATAATGAGCGGAATGGACAGAGTAGATAAGGAACAGCTGTTCCCCTTAGTTGAAGGGTCAGTCATGAGGGGACACAGGTTCAAGGTGAGGGGCAGGAGGTTTAGGGGGGATTTGAGGAAAAACATTTTTACCCAAAGGGTGGTGAGGGTCTGGAATGTGCTGCCTGGGAGGGTGGTGGAGGAGGGATTCCTCACATCCTTTACAAAGTACCTGGATGAACACATGGCACGTCATAACATTCTTCTGCACTGTGTGATTCAGGGATTCTGTGATTGAATCTGTCTCTCTCAGGCAGCACATTCCAGAAACTAACCACTCACTGGGAAATAAAGGTTTCCTCTTGTTGCCTGTCATTCTTTCATCCAATTATCCAGGAAGCTGGAGACTGGGTCTCAGATCAATGACTCATCCCAATGGCAGTATCTGTCGTAATGCAGCTCCCTCCCCCATTCCTTCATTGAACCATCAGCCTAGACAGTACCGTGAATCTTGAACTTCTTACCTGTGAGGCTGAAGTGCCAGTGTGGAGCTAAACAAGACTTTCCACAGGAATACTGTCATTGGTGGTGATAGCTGCCATTAGCAAGCACCCTGGCCACTCAAACCACAGCTTCAACATCTTAACGTAGAACACAAGAACTGCTGACACTTCCACAAAGAAAACAAATTGCCCAGTCATCCCCGTTCTGACCGGAAAGGCAGAAGAAGCTGCCAGGAAAAAGATTTGACTGGAATTTTCAAGCGGGAATTGGATAAATACTCATAAAGGTAACATTTGCAGAGCTATAGAGACAGAACTGGGGGAGTGGGGATCATTTGGTAGACTTCACCAAAGTGCTAGCTCAAGCATGATGGGCTGAATGGCCTCCTGAATTACAGCATTCTGTGTTTTTTTGCTTTTTATTTTCTCCCTCTTCCTTTCTCAGGTGCTAATTCATTTTCTGATTCCATAGTAACTGCAGGGGGGTGTGGCGTGGGGTGGGGCGGGGGGGGGGGGGGGGGGGGTCTACTGATAATTCAGGCAATTGGTTATTTATAGAAAATAAGCAGACGACTTGAGTGCGAGAGACATCACACTCTCCATGAGATACCAGTGGTATAAACTGTCCAAGGCATCGCCTTAATTTCAGATCTAAAATGTTCAGCTTGCACAAACCTGTTCAAAAGTGATGCTTCTCTGTAAGTGAATGTTATTAAGTTAATTTAACTCCTTAATTAACCCCTATTATCAATTGCATTCCAATAACCGCACAGGATGACCGTTAAAATTACAATCCCCCAAATCCCCCCAAGCACCACAGCCTACTCACATTTCCACCACAATTCTTGCTGTAATTTTCTTTATAAAATGGGTCTCCTCCGACTGTGTGACGTTGAATCCTGTCTGCTGGTTTTTAGCCCCTCCCTCATCTCATCAATAATCTTCTCGCAACCACCTTTGATCCTCTGATGAGTGAACTCAGCCTCCCATTTTGGTGTCACTGGCACATTTTGATGGCGTTCTGTCTCGCTTCCCCCCGACCCCTGTCCCGAATGAACTCGAGTGGCCCAAAACCGAACCCTGTAGCTCAACACTGCCAAGAAAAAACAGTTCTTAACTCCTGCACTCTGTTCATTCCCTTCAAATCAATTATTGATCCAGTTTCCCGAATGTTACATCCCATAATGTTCTCTGGCAATCTCCACGTAATAATGTATCAAAGACCTTTAAAAAATCCATATACACTACATCCACTGCATTTCCTCATTTGCCACATTTGTTACCTCCTCAAGGTACTCCATGAGTCTGTCGAGTAAGATTTTTATTTTTGAAATCAATGCTACAAGATGAAGGCATATAAACTCACTGACAGCAACGCACACCTCCCTGCTGGGCTCAGTGCATTCTATGCCCGTTTTGAGCAAGAGGTCAGAGAGGGCATGCCCTCCACCTCGGAAGCCCTGGATTAACCTGTATCTGGGGTCACCATTGCAGATGTCAGAGCAGCTTTCTTGAAGGTCAACCCACGGAAAGTGACTGGCCCGAAACAGGGTACCCGGACGAGCGCTCAGATCCTGCGTGGATCAGCTGGCGGAGGTATTCACAGACATCTTCAACCTCTCTTTACAACAATCTTAGGTCCCTATCTGCTTCAAGAAGACGACCATCATCCCGGTATCTAAGAAAAACCAAGCAGCGTGCCTTAATGACTATCAGCCGGTGGCTCTGACATCCATCATTATGAAGTGCTTCGAAAGGTTAGTCATGGCACGAATCAATTCCAGCCTCCCGGACTGTCTGGACCCACTACAGTTCACCTACCGCCGCAACAGGTCCACAGCAGACGCCATCTCCCTGGCCCTGTACTCAACCCTGGAACACCTAGATAACAAGGACACCTATGTCAGACTCCTATTTATCGACCACAGCTCAGCCTTCAACATCATTATTCAAAAGTCCGTGACCTGGGATCGGCTCCTCCCTCTGCGACTGGATCCTGCACTTCCGAACCCACAGACCACAATCAGTAAGGATAGGTAACAACACCTCCCCCACGATCATCCTCAACACCGGTGCCCCACAAGGCTGTGTTCTCAGCCCCCTACTATACTCCTTATATACCTATTACTGTGTGGCCAAATTCCCCTCCAACGGGCAGCACAGTAGCACAGTGGTTAGCACTGTTGCTTCACAGCTCCAGGGACCTGGGTTTGATTCCCGGCTTGGGTCACTGTCTGTGTGGAGTTTGTACATTCTCCTCGTGTCTGCGTGGGTTTCCTCCAGGTGCTCCGGTTTCCTTCCACAGTCCAAAGATGTGCGGGTTAGGTTGATTGGCCATGCTAAAAAAAAAAATAGCCCTTAGTGTCCTGGGATGAGTAGGTTAGAGGGATTAGTGGGTAAATATGTAGGGATATGGGGGTAGGGCCTGGGTGGGATTGTGGTCGGTGCAGACTCGATGGGCCGAATGGTCTCTTTCTGTACTGTAGGGTTGCTATGATTTCTATGATAACTTGATTTTCAAGTTTGCTGATGACACCACCATAGTGGGTCGGATCTCAAACAATGACGAGACAGAGTACAGGAATGAGATAGAAAATCTGGTGAACTGGTGCAGCAACAATAATCTCTCCCTCAATGTCAACATAATGAAGGAGTTAGTCATCGACTTCAGGAAGCATAGTGGAGGACATGCCCCTGTCTACATCGATGGGGACAAAGTAGAAAGGGCCGAGAGCTTCAAGTTTTTAGGTGTCCAGATCACTAACAACATGTCCTGGTCCCCCATGCCAACATTATAGTTAAGAAAGCCCACCAACGCCTCTACTTTCTCAGAAGACTGAGGAAATTTGGCATGTCAGCTACGACTCTCACCAACTTTTACAAATGCAGATAGAAAGTATTCTTTTTGGTTGTATCACACCTTGGGATGACTCCTACACTCTTCAAGACCATAATAAACTACAAAGGGTTGTGACAAATGCCCAATCCATCACGCAAACCAGCCTCCAATCCATTGACTCTGTCGACACTTCCCGCTGCCTCAGCAAAGCAGCAAGCATAATTAAGGGTCCCACGCACCCTGGACATTCTCTCTTCCGTCTTCTTCCGTCGGGAAAAAGATCCAAAAGTCTGAGGTCACGTACCAACCGACTCAAGAACAGAGTATCCGGCTGATTTTCCTCATTGCTCATGACCACACTGAGCGACACAGTCTGTGTAAGATCATAAGATATAGGAGCAGAATGAGGCCACTCGGCCCATCGAGTCTGCTCCACCATTCAATCATGGCTGATATGATTCTCATCCCCATTCTCCTGCCTTCTCCCTGTAACCCCTGATCCCCTTATTGATCAAGAACCTATCTATCTCTGTCTTAAAGACACTCAATGACCTGACCTCCACAGCCCCTGAGTTCCATAGATTCACCACCCTCTGGCTGAAGAAATTCCTCCACATCTCATATAGCTCAGTGAAGGAAGTGTGCACGCACTTTAGAAATTCCATTCCCTTCTCTCCAATCATTCACACAATTAAAATCTCTGAGCAATAACTTTGTTATTTCTAACTCAGCTCTCTGACTTCCTCTTCTTTGGGAATTTTCAATGGTAAGTGATGTTTTAAGATAGTTAATGGAATGTG
Source organism: Mustelus asterias (assembly GCF_964213995.1). NCBI lineage: Eukaryota > Metazoa > Chordata > Chondrichthyes > Carcharhiniformes > Triakidae > Mustelus > Mustelus asterias. Next base: position 2,552,021 of record NC_135828.1, on the reverse strand, counting down.
CCATGAATTCAATCTGTATTAACTCCAATAACATATAAATGAAAGCTTTGTGTAGATGTTGGTTTGATTGACATTTTTCTTGTTATTTATTGCACAGTTAGTCTCCCGGATCATTAGAAAAGCATTCAATCTCTTGCTGATTGATTTTCAGAGCAGACCCACAGCCCAGGGGCTGTGAGGAAGACACAGGATAGCAAACCCTCATTCACCAGCCTTGCCAAGCATGGTATTTCACACGTGGCGTAATGAGACTAGATATTTTGTTGCTATTGGTTTCCTAGTTCCAGTGAGAATTTTGCACCAACCCTTTTCCCCTCCTTGCCCTCACCAGTGAGTCCACCTCTCCCAAGGTCCAACGCACCTTCTACACCTTTGTCCTTACCTCCATGTTGACGTCAAGTCAAGTTCAGTGAGGGAGAGGCTGTTTCAGAACTACCAACATCTTTCTGCTGCTTTCTCCAGCAAGGTACGCCAATCCTTACTGAAAGAACTTCACACCGTGAGTTGTCACTAATCGGCTAGTGTTCAGCGAATGAAGAGATGCCGATCTCCAGAACTGTTGGTGAACTTATGCAACTCCAATGCTGACTTTTGCACAGTCTTATTCTCCCTGTCGGGTTTATACACAGTGCCTTTCTTGTCCTCACAATGTCCCAAAATATTTCAAAAAGTACCTTATGAGGTGTAGTCACTTATTGTAAGAGGAAGTAATCGAGCCGGATTTACATGTGAATTGCCCACTCAACTTGCTGTAAGAAGTTAGAGCTGTTAATGAAGTATCCTATTAATGGGTGATACTTGTGAATGTCCTTAAAGGAAGGAAATCTCCTGTCCTTACCCAGTCTGGCCTACATGCAACTCTAGAGCCACAGCAATGTGGTTGACTCTCAACTGCCCTTCAAGGGAAACTAGGGATGGGCAATAAATGCTGGATTTTTCTTACTTTTTCATATTGTCATTACTTTCTTAGACTGATTCTTCTTCCCCTCTGTCTAATTCGACACTAATTGCCCCAATTTGTTTTCTCCGTTGTTCCTCTCTCTTTCTTTCTCGATCCTTTAAGCTCACTGGTTGAGGAGACAGTCTGTTGGTCCCATCATCATTCACTGATGTCCCAGATTCCCCATTATAGAGCCATAGAGTCATAGAGGTTTACAGCATGGAAACAGGTCCTTCTGCCCAACTTGCCCATGCCGCCCTTTTTTTTTAAAATCCCTAAGCTCGTCCCAACTGCCCGCATTTGGCCCATATCCCTCTATACCCATCTTACCCATGTAACTGTCTAACTGCTTTTTAAAAGACAAAATTGTACCCACCTCTACTACTACTTCTGGCAGCTTGTTCCAGACACTCACCACCCTCTGTGTAAAAAAATTGCCCCTCTGGACCCTTTTGTATCTCTCCCCTCCCACCTTAAACCTATGCAGTCTAGTTTTAGACTCCCCTACCTTTGGGAAAAGATATTGAATATCTAGCTGATCTGTGCCCCTCATTATTTTATAGACCTCTATAAGATCACCCCTAAGCCTTCTACGCTCCAGAGAAAAAAGTCCCAGTCTATCCAGCCCCTCCTTATAACTCCTTACTATCCTCACTCCCAGCTAGTTTTGGTGTGAAGTTGGATGGGGAGAGAAGTCTAACTAACAGGCAGAGCAGTGAGATGTACTGCCCAGGCAAGATGCAGCCCTGAAAGTCACCATTGCTTTGAGAGGCTGATGCACCATCTTACCAACCTGTCGCGGAGACTTGGCCAGAGGCAGTTGAAGCTGACAGCCTCGTGTATCCAGGCATCCTGCTTTAGCTGATGGATTTTTGGCAGCATTCCCTGCCTTACTTATTCTGTGAGCAATTACTGTGTCCATTCGCTGTTCCTTTTAGCTTAAATGGATCTTAAATCTCCTCCTAGTGCTACACCGATTCAATAACATCCAATCCCCATTTGGTCTTGGAGCTTCGGACAGAAGAAAATGATCGATTGTGTTCACTTTGTTCGTGAATCATATCGCACTCCCATCTCTGAAAGCTTTGCTGTGTATCATGGTTTCATTCTGTAGCTTTTAACTGACACGGTAAGTAGGCCCCAGTGCTTCGTATAAGTATGGTTTTACTGCCCATAAAGATTTGCTTTAATCATTTTTGGGTTTGAGGTATGTGCTAATATAAATCTCACTCTTTGGTTCCTTTGTTGTTGTGGTTTTTCCAGACCCTGAACTGGAGATTCAAAAACAACTCAATTCGAGGCACCCGTTTGCCCCACTTATTGTCTGAGCCTCAGAGACTCAGAACTGAGACCTTCTTCCTGGCAACATCACATCCTGTACACGTGTGTTCAAATCATAGAAACATAGAAAATAGAAGCAGGAGGAGGCCATTCGGCCCTTCGAGCCTGCTCCACCATTCATTCTGATCATGGCTGATCATCATCTTCAATATCCTGATCCCCTCTTCCTTCCATATCCCTTGATCCCTTTAGCCCCAAGAGCTATATCTAATTTCTTCTTGAAATCAGACAACGTTTTGGCCTCAACTACATTCTGTGGTAGTGAATTCCACACATTCACCACCCTCTGGGTGAAGAAATTTCTCCTCACCTCAGTTCTAAAAGGTTTACCCCTTATCCTCAAACTATGACCCCTAGTTCTGGACTCCCCCACCATTGGGAACATTCTTTCTGAATCTACCCTGTCTAACCCTGCCAGTATTTTATAAGTTTCTATGAGATCCCCTCTCACTCTTCTAAACTCCAGTGAATATAATCCTAACCCACTTAGTCTCTCCTCATGTCCCAGGAATCAGCCTGGTAAACCTTCGCTGCGCTCCCTCTATAGCAAGGACAGCCTTCCTCAGATAAGGACACTAAAACTGCGCACAATATTCCAGGTGTGGCCTCACTAATGCCCTATACAATTGCAACAAAATATCCTTATTCCTATACTCAAATCCTCTCGCTATGAAGGCCAACATACCATTTGCCTTCTTTACTGCCTGCTGTACCTGCACGCTTACTCTCAGCAACTGATGCACGAAGACTCCAAATCCCCTCACCACCTGTAACATATGTGTCTCCTCCTCAGCATCTTCTGCAACACACGTCTCCCTGGTTCTGTAGCATTCTGTAGCATGTGTTCTCTCTGGCTGATAGGAAATGGATGATATATAAATGCAAGTTTTCTTTTCTTGCTGGGACTAAATAAGTTTCCAAAAGCTGAGGTGTGTTGTAATTGCACAGCAAGCCAACAGGCTTCAGAGCGCCAGGGACCCAGGTTCAATTCCCGGATGGGGTCACTATCTGTGTGGAGTCTGCATGTTCTCCCCATGTCTGCGTGGGTTTCCTCCCACAGTCCGAAAGACGTGCTGGTTTGGTGCATTGGCCATGCTAAATTCTCCCTCAGTGTACCCGAACAGGCGCCAGAGCGTGGCGACTAGAGGATTTTCACAGTAACTTCATTGCAGTGTGAATGTAAGCCTACTTGTGACACTAATAAAATAAACTTTATCTCAGAGCTTCCACTTCCAAGATTTTAGCAATGGGTTAGGTTTGGCTGGAGAGAGGTGTCCAGTTAGTACACTTTGTGAACTTGTTTGAGCATGTTTGGGTTTAAACATCTTTAGCTGGAAATGTTAGCTGATGCATCAAGGGTTATTTGGGTCCCAAGTGAACAATGGGCCAAACTCTTTATCTCCTTAACAAAGGAGATTAAAGAATTGAGAAACAAACAGTGCAAGGATTGAATTCAAATCAAATCAGACCCCCTCTCCCTCTTATGCTCGGATGGTTAGCACTGTGGTAGTCAACACTGTGTTAAGCATTGTTTGCTGTGGTTCTGGAGCCCCACTCTCGTATGACAGTCTCTGCCACATTTACTGCACAGGGAGACAGTGGGCTGAAAAGGTGTACGATCCGAGAACCTCTGTTTTCTCTGGTCCACCTTCTCAGCCAGCTGGACTTTCCGTTTCTGCTCCTCTCGCCAGTGTCCTCCCAAACAGTCAATCTCCAGAAGTCACAGCCATCTTAGCCAACTCCGACTTGTCTGTGTCAATATCCGTCATCTTCAGTTCTCACTTGGAGATGTTCTCGTAATGGACGTCCAGCAGGTCGTGCCTTACAAATTTGGTGGAGTTTTTTGAGGAAGTGACAAAAACAGTTGACGAAGGAAGGGCCATGGATGTCGTCTATATGGATTTCAGTAAGGCATTTGACAAAGTCCCACATAGCAGGTTGGTTAAGAAGGTTAAGGCTCATGAGATACAAGGAGAAGTGGCTAGATGGGTGGAGAACTGGCTTGGCCATAGGAGACAGAGGGTAGCGGTCGAAGGGTCTTTTTCCAGCTGGAGGTCTGTGACCAGTGGTGTTCCGCAGGGCTCTGTACTGGGACCTCTGCTATTTGTGATATATATAAATGATTTGGAAGAAGGTGTAACTGGTGTTATCAGCAAGTTTGCGGATGACACGAAGATGGCTGGACTTGCGGATAGCGATGAGCATTGTTGGGCAATACAGCAGGATATAGATAGGCTGGAAAATTGGGCGGAGAGGTGGCAGATGGAATTTAATCCAGATAAATGCGAAGTGATGCATTTTGGAAGAAATAATGTAGGGAGGAGTTATATAATAAATGGCAGAGCCATCAAGAGTATAGAAACACAGAGGGACCTCGGTGTGCAAGTCCACAAATCCTTGAAGGTGACAACACAGGTGGAGAAGGTGGTGAAGAAGGCATATGGTATGCTTGCCTTTATAGGACAGGGTATAGAGTATAAAAGCTGGAGTCTGATGATGCAGCTGTATAGAACGCTGGTTAGGCCACATTTGGAGTACTGCGTCCAGTTCTGGTCGCCGCACTACCAGAAGGACGTGGAGGCGTTAGAGAGAGTGCAGAGAAGGTTTACCAGGATGTTGCCTGGTATGGAGGGTCTTAGCTATGAGGAGAGATTGCGTAAACTGGGGTTGTTCTACCTGGAAAGATGGAGAATGGGGGGAGACCTAATAGAGGTGTACAAAATTATGAAGGGGATAGATAGGGTGAACGGTGGGAAGCTTTTTCCCAGATCAGAAGTGACGATCACAAGGGTGACGGGCTCAAGGTGAGAGGGGCGAAGTATAACTCAGATATTAGAGGGATGTTTTTTACACAGAGGGTGGTGGGGGCCTGGAATGCGCTGCCAAGTAGGGTGGTGGAGGCAGACACGCTGACATCGTTTAAGACTTACCTGGATAGTCACATGAGCAGCCTGGGAATGGAGGGATACGAACGATTGGTCTAATTGGACCAAGGAGCGGCACAGGCTTGGAGGGCTGAAGGGCCTGTTTCCTGTGCTGTACTGTTCTTTGTTCTTCATCAGTCTGTCTAACTTTGGTGGTAGTAACAGTTTTGGAAATTATAACTTGGGACCAAATTAATAGCCTTGGACAATGATGGGTTAATTAAGGAAAGCCAGCAAGGATTTGTCAAAGGCAAATCATATTTGAGTTTTTCAAAGAGCTAACAGAGAGGGTTGAGAAGGGTAATGCAGTTGATGTGGTGTACATGGACCTCCAAATATGTTTGATAAAGTACCACATAATAGGATTGCTAGCAAAGCTCAGGAGTAAAAGGGAGAATGGCAGCAGGATGTTTCCACTAATAGGAAAAACTAGAACCAGAGGGCACAACCTCAGCTAAAGGAACAATCCTTTAAAACAGAGGTGAGGAGGAATTTCTTCAGCCAGAGAGTGGTGAATCTGTGGAACTCTTTGCCGCAAAAGGCTGTGAAGGCCAGGTCATTGAGTGTCTTTAAGACAGAGATAGATAGGTTCTTGATTAATAAGAGGATTAGGGATTATGGAGAAATGGCAGGAGAATGGGGATGAGAAAAATATCAGCCATGATTGAATAGTGGAGTAGACTCGATGGGCCGAGTGGCCTAATTCTGCTCCGCTGTCTTATGGTCTTATGGTCTTAGGGATACGGAACTGGCTGAGTGACAGGAAACAAAGAGGAGTGGCGAGTAGTTTTTCTTCAGGCTGGAGAAAGGTTTCTTATGGAATTCTCCAGGGATCAGTGTCAGGAGCACTGCTGTCCTTGATGTATAAGTGACCTAGAGTTGAGTAAAGAGATCACAATTTCTAAACAATTCAAATTACCCTGAACTTGGTGTGAGCTGTTGAGGAGGATTGTGGTAGACCCCTAGAGGGCAAGTATGTCCCTGTAAAAATGAAGGATAAAGGTGGCAAGATTCGGGAACCCTGGATGACAAGAGAGATTGTGAGCTTAGTGAAAAAGAAGAAGGTAGCAGGAAATTGAAAACAGATAAGGCTCTTGAGGAATACAAAGATAGCAGGAAAGAGCTTAAACAGAGATTTAGGAGGGCAAAAAGGGGCCATGAGATGTCCTCGGCAGGCAGGATTAAGGAGAATCCCAAGACTTTTTATGCTTACGTTAGGAGGCAGAGGGTAGCTAAGGAAAGGATGGGTCCACTCAAAGATTGTGGAGGGATTTTGTGTGCGGAGCCAGATGAGGTGGGTGAGGTCCTTAATGAGTACTTTGCATCAGTATTCACAAAGGAGAAGGATGTGGTGGATGGTGAGTGTAGAAAGGAGGATGTTGACATTCTAGGACATGTTGAGATAAAAAGAGAGGAGGTATTGGAGGTTTTGAAAAACATTAAGGTGGACAAGTCCCCAGGCCCAGATCGGGTCTATCCCAGAATACTGAGAGAGGCAAGAGAAGAAATTGCTGAGACCTTGGCCAAAATCTTTGTATACTTTTTAATCACGGGCGAGATACCAGAGGATTGGAGAGTAGCTAACATTGGTCCTCTCTTTTAAGAAGGGCAGAAGAGACAATCCGGGAAATTACAGGCCTGTGAGCCTTACATCAGTGGTGTGGAAATTATTGGAGAAGATTCTTAAGGATAGGATGTACTCACATCTGGAAGAGAATAGGCTTATTAGCGATCGGCAGCATGGTTTTGTGAAAGGGAGGTTGTGTCTTACAAACTTAGTTGAATTCTTTGAGGAAATGACAAGAAAAATTGACCAGGGTAGGGCAGTGGATGTTGTATACATGGCCTTTAGTAAAGCCTTCGATAAGGTTCCTCATGGCAGGCTGATACAGAAGGTGAAGTCATATGGGAGTCGATGTGAGCTGTAAGATGGATACAAAACTGGCTTGGGCAGAGAAAGCAGAGAGTAGCAGTGAAAGGGTAATTTTCTAACTGGAGATCTGTGACAAGCGGTGTTCCACAAGGATCAGTGCTGGGGCCTCTGTTGTTTGTAATATATATATAAATGATTTGGAGGAAAATGTAGGTGGTCTGATATGTAAGTTTGCAGATGATACAAAAATCGGGTAAGTAGTGGATAGTGTGGAGGATTGTCAGAGGATACAGCAGATATAAATCGGCTGGAGACCCGGGCCGGAAGATAGCAGATGGAATTTAACCCGGACAAATGGTGAGGTGATGCGATTTGGAAGGTCTACTGCAGAAGGAAAGTATACAGTAAATGGTAGAGCCCTGAGAAATATTAGCATACAGAGGGATCGAGGCATGCAGATCCACAGTTCCCTGAAGGTGGCAAATCAGGTGGACAAGGATATTACAAGCTCACAGGCCTGTAATTTCCCAGATTGTCTGTTCTGCCCTCCTTAAAAGAGAGGAACAATGTTATCTATTCTCCAATCCTCTGATACCTCGCCCGTGACTAAAGAAAAGTTGACCAAACTTGGATATTTTTCATTGGAGCATCGGAGGATGAGAGGGGCACCTGATAGTCGTTTACAAGATTATGACAGGTTTGGATAGAGTGGATAGTCAGAGTCTTTTTCCCAGGGTTGAAGGGTCAATCACACGGCGGCATAGGTTGAGAGTGAGAGGAGGAAAGTTTAAAAGAGATGTAAGGGGCAAGTTTTTCACACAGAGGGTGGTGAATGCCTGGAACGCGCTGCCGGAGGAGGTGGTGGAAGCAGAATTTAGAAACAACGTTCAAGAGGCATCTGGACAGATACATGAATAGGCAGCGAATAGAGGGATATGGACCACATAGAGGCAAGAAAATATTAGATTAGAGAGGCATCTGTGTGGACACAGACTTGGTGGGCCGAAGGGCCTGTTCCTGTGCTGTACTGTTCTTGAAATAGACAGGCTGGCGGAATGGGTGGACAAGTGGCAGACAACATTTGACATAGGAAAATGTGAAGTTATACCATTTGGTAGGAAGAGTGAAGAAAGGCAATGTAAGAGGATGGGTATAACTCCAAAGGGGGTGCAGAAACAGAGAAAACCTGTGAATACTGTTCATAAATCATAGAAAGTGGCAAGACAGGTTGAGGAAGCAGTTAATAAAGCATACAGCATCCTAGACTTTATTGAAAGAGGCTGAGATTACAAATGCTCAGAAAATACTTGGTCAACTTCAACTGGAGCATTGTTTCATGTTCTGGCATCAGACCCGAGAAAAGATGTGAAGGCATTAGAGAGGATGCAGAAAAGATTCACGTGAGTGGTTCCAGGGCTGAGGAACTTCAATTAAGAACATAAGAACATAAGAAATAGGAGCAGGAGTAGGCCATCCAGCCCCTCGAGCCTGCCCCGCCATTCAATAAGATCATGGCTGATCTGACGTGGATCAGTTCCACTTACCCGCCTGATCCCCATAACCCTTAATTCCCTTACCGATCAGGAATCCATCCATCCGCGCTTTAAACATATTCAGCGAGGTAGCCTCCACCACCTCAGTGGGCAGAGAATTCCAGAGATTCACCACCCTCTGGGAGAAGAAGTTCCTCCTCAACTCTGTCTTAAACCGACCCACCTTTATTTTGAGGCTGTGTCCTCTAGTTTTAACTTCCTTACTAAGTGGAAAGAATCTCTCCGCCTCCACCCTATCCAGCCCCCGCATTATCTTATAAGTCTCCATAAGATCCCCCCTCATCCTTCTAAACTCCAACCAGTACAAACCCAATCTCCTCAGCCTCTCCTCATAATCCAAACCCCTCATCTCCGGTATCAACCTGGTGAACCTTCTCTGCACTCCCTCCAATGCCAATATATCCTTCCTCATATAAGGGGACCAATACTGCACACAGTATTCCAGCTGCGGCCTCACCAATGCCCTATACAGGTGCATCAAGACATCCCTGCTTTTATATTCTATCCCCCTCGCGATATAGGCCAACATCCCATTTGCCTTCTTGATCACCTGTTGTACCTGCAGACTGGGCTTTTGCGTCTCATGCACAAGGACCCCCAGGTCCCTTTGCACGGTAGCATGTTTTAATTTGTTTCCATTGAGATAGTAATCCCATTTGTTATTATTTCCTCCAAAGTGTATAACCTCGCATTTATCAACGTTATACTCCATTTGCCATATCCTCGCCCACTCACTCAGCCTGTCCAAATCTCTCTGCAGATCTTCTCCGTCCTCCACACGATTCACTTTTCCACTTATCTTTGTGTCGTCTGCAAACTTCGTTACCCTACACTCCGTCCCCTCCTCCAGATCATCTATATAAATGGTAAATAGTTGCGGCCCGAGTACCGATCCCTGCGGCACGCCACTAGTTACCTTCCTCCAACCGGAAAAACACCCATTTATTCCGACTCTTTGCTTCCTGTCGGATAGCCAGTCCCCAATCCACTTTAACACACTACCCCCAACTCCGTGTGCCCTAATCTTCTTCAGCAGCCTTTTATGGGGCACCTTATCAAACGCCTTTTGGAAATCCAAAAACACCGCATCCACCGGTTCTCCTCCATCAACCGCCCTAGTCACATCTTCATAAAAATCCAACATGTTCGTCAAGCACGACTTTCCCCTCATGAATCCATGCTGCGTCTGATTGATCGAACCATTTCTATCCAGATGCCCTGCTATCTCCTCTTTAATAATGGATTCCAGCATTTTCCCTACTACAGACGTTAAGCTGACCGGCCTATAGTTACCCGCCTTTTGTCTCCTTCCTTTTTTAAACAGCGGCGTAACATTAGCCGTTTTCCAATCAACCGGCACTACCCCAGAATGCAACGAGTTTTGATAAATAATCACTAACGCATCCACTATTACCTCTGACATTTCTTTCAATACCCTGGGATGCATTCCATCCGGACCCGGGGACTTGTCCACCTTTAGTCCCATTAGTCGACCCAGCACTGCCTCTCTGGTAACATTAATTGTATTAAGTATTTCTCCTGCTGCCAACCCTCTATCGTTGATATTTGGCAAACTATTTGTGTCCTCCACCGTGAAGACCGACACAAAAAACTTATTTAAAGACTCAGCCATATCCTCATTTCCCACTATTAACTCCCCCCTCTCATCCTCCAAGGGTCCAACATTCACTCTAGCCACTCTATTCCTTTTTATATATTTATAAAAACTTTTACTATCATTTTTTATATTAATTGCTAGCCTAGCTTCATAGTCTATCCTTCCTTTCTTTATCGCTTTCTTAGTCTCTCTTTGTTGTTTCTTAAATTTTTCCCAATCACTTGTTTCTCCACTATTTTTGGCCACTCTGTACGCAGCTGTTTTTATTTTAATACTCTCCTTTATTTCCTTCGTTATCCACGGCTGGTTCTCCCTTTTCTTACAATCCTTGTTTTTTGCTGGAATATATTTTTGCTGAGAACTGAAAAGGATCTCCTTAAAAATCCTCCACTGTTCCTCAGCTATCCTACCTGCCAGCCTGCTCTCCCAGTCTACCTTAGCCAATTCATCCCTCATCCTATCATATTTCCCTCTGTTCAAACAGAGGACACTGGTTTGGGACCAAACTTTCTCCTCTTCCATCTGAATCAGAAATTCGACCATATTGTGGTCACTAGACCCAAGAGGGTCCTTCACAATAAGATCCTTAATTCTACCTACCTCGTTACACAATACCAGATCCAAAATAGCTCGTTCCCTCGTCGGTTCCATAACATGCTGTTCAAGGAAACTATCCCGACAGCATTCTAAGAACTCTTCCTCCATTCCACCCATACCGACTTGAGTCTGCCAGTCAATGTGCATGTTGAAGTCCCCCATGATTATTGCCGTTCCGTTTTTACACGCATCCCTTATCTGCTTGTTTATAGCCCTCCCTACCTCAACATTATTATTTGGGGGCCTATATACCACACCTACTAGTGTCTTTCTCCCTCTACTATTCCTCATCTCTACCCATAATGATTCCACGTTTTGTTCCTCAGAGCCTATGTCATCCCTCAGTACTACCCTGATATTATCTCTTATTAATAGCGCGACCCCACCACCTTTTCCTTCCTGTCTATTCTTCCGAAACGCCTGATACCCCTGGATATTCATCTCCCAGTCCTGGTCACCTTTCAGCCACGTTTCTGTAATGGCCACTAGATCGTACCCACTTGTGCTGATTTGCACCATCAACTCATTTACCTTGTTCCGAATGCTTCGTGCATTCAGGCAAAGTGTCCTTATTCCAGCTTTTATCTGGACCCGCTTTGATGAGTCGCGAACACCCTCTCCCTCTACTCCCTTATCTAAATTACCGCCTTCATTCACTTGCACCCTCTCCTCTACCATTAATTTTGTAATTCCCCTTACCCCTGCATCCTCCCCCCATCAATTAGTTCCTTGATCCTAGTCAACTCTTCTAGCTCCCCTCCCCCCAACCTATCTAGTTTAAATTCTCCCCAGTAGCCTTAGCCAACCTACCGGCCAGGATATTGGTCCCCCTGTGATTCAAGTTCCACCCGTTTTTTGTATACAGATCACCCCTGCCCCTAAATTAAGTAGATAGGTTGGAGAAAGTAGACTTCTACTCCCTGGAGAAGGTTGAGAGGAGATTTTATAGGCTGCTGAGCCTGATATCAGTGGTGGGGAAACTTTTGGGGGACAGGATATATGCACATTTGGAAGAATATGGACCAGTTAGTGACAGGCGGCATGGTTTGGCATGGGAAAGGTTGTGTCCCACCAAGTTCATTGAGTTTTTTGTAGAGGTGACAAAGATAATTGATGAGGGAAGGGCTGTGGATATAGTTTATATGGACTTTAGTAAGGCGTTTGACAAGGTCCCACATGGCAGACTGGTACAAAAACTAAAATCACATGGGATTCGGAGTGGGCTGGCTAAATGGATACAGAACTGGCTTGGTCATATAAGACAGAGAATAGGGGTGGAAGGGTGTTTTTCACAATGGAGATCTGTAGCTAGTGGCGTTCTGCAGGGATCAGCGCTGGGCCCTCTGTTGTTTGTAATATATATAAATGATCTGGAGGAAAATGTGATGGTCTGATTAGTAAGTTTGTGGATGACACGAAGATTGGTGGAGTTGCTGATAGTGCCGGGGATTGTCAGAGGATACAACAGGATATAGATAGATTGGAGACTTAGAAATCATAGAAATCATAGAAACCCTACAGTGCAGAAGGAGGCCATTCGGCCCATCGAGTCTGCTCCGACCACAATCCCACCCAGGCCCTACCCCCACATATTTACCCGCTAATCCCTCTAACTACACATCTCAGGGACAATTTTTAACCTGGCCAATCAACCTAACCCGCACCTCTTTGGACTGTGGGAGGAAACCGGAGCACCCGGAGGAAACCCACGCAGACACGAGGAGAATGTGCAAACTCCACACAGACAGTGACCCGAGCCGGGAATCGAACCCGGGACCCTGGAGCTGTGAAGCAGCAGTGCTAACCACTGCGCTACCGTGCCGCCCCACGGTAGCGCAGTGGTTAGTCTGGACAAATGCGAGGTAATGCATTTTGGAGGATCAAATTTAGCTGCGAATTATATTGTAAATAACAGAACCCTTCGGAACATTAACATACAGAGGGATCTGGGCGTGCAGGTCCACAGTTCCCTAAAAGTGGCAACACAGGCGGCCAAGGTGATTAAGAAGGTATATGGCATGCTTGCCTTCATCAGCTAGGTCATTAAGTACGAGAGTTGGGAAATCATATTGCAGCTATATAAAACCTTGGTTAGGCTGCATTTGGAGTACTGCACGCAGTTCTGGTTGCTACACTACCAGAAGGATGTGGAAGCTTTGGAGAGAGTGCAAAGATGGTTCACCAGGATGTTGCCTAATTTCGAGGGTGTTGGAATGAGGAGAGGTTGAATAAACTAGGATTGATTGCACAAGTCAGGAGAGTGATGGAATACTCTCCACTTGCCTGGATGGGTGCAGCTCCAACAACACTCAAGAAGCTTGACACCATCCAGGACAAAGCAACCCGCTTAATTGGCACCACATCTACAAACATTCAATCCCTCCACCACCGACGCTCAGTAGCAGCAGTGTGTACTCTCTACAAGATGCACTGCAGCAATTCACCAAAGATCCTTAGACAGCACCTTCCAAATCCACGACCACTCCCATCTAGAAGGACAAGGGCAGCAGATAAATGGGAACACCACCTGTAAGTTCCCCTCCAAGCCACCCACCATCCTGACTTGGAAATATATCGCCGTTCCTACGAAGTCGCTGGGTCAAAATCTTGGAATTCCCCCCTACAGCATTGTGGGTCAACCCACAGAACATGGACTGCAGTGATTCCAGAAGGCAGCTCACCACCACCTTCTCAAGGGCAACTTGGAATGGGCAATAAATACTGGCCAGCCAGCGATGCCCATGTCCCACGAATGAATTTAAAAAAGCACAGAAAAAGGCCCTTCGGCCCAATACATATGTGCCTGTCAAAGACAAACCACCCAAGTACTTTGATCCTGTTTACCAGCACTTGGCCCATAGCCTTGTAGCCTTTGATTTGAATTGATTTGATTTGAATTGATTTATTATTGTCACATGTATTAGTATACAGTGAAAAGTATTGTTTCTTGTGCGCTATACAGACAAAGCATACTGTACATAGAGAAGGAAAGGAGAGAGTGTAGAATGTAGTGTTACAGTCATAGCCAAGATGTAGAGAAAGATCAACTTAATGAAAGGTAGGTCCATTCAAAGGTCTGATGGCAGCAGCAGGGAAGAAGCTGTTCTTGAGTTGGTCGGTACGTGGCCTCAGACTTCTGTATCTTTTTTCCGACATAAGAAGGTGGAAGAGAGAATGTCTGGGGTGCGTGGGGTCCTTAATTATGCTGTTTAATTTGCTCTTTTGTAAAATCAAACAATCTAACTGCCCTTTCAGCCAGTCCCACAATATTATTGAAGAAAACTATTTCTCTGCTGTTCCCTCCTCTCTCTCACTAACTGCAATCAATGGGGTCCCAGTTCGTTGAGTACATGGAGGATGCTGGGTGGGGAGGGGGGATCCTGGACTGCTGAAGGGAACATGACAAGTGGCGAAAATCTGGAGAGATGCGGAGAGATTTACTAGATTGGTCCCACCAAAATGGAATGACTGAAAAAGCTAGATTTATTCTCCTCAGAGCAGAGAAAGATAAGGGGGAGATTTAAGCGAGATATTCAGACTCGTGAAGTGCTTGATGGAGTAAATAAGGAGAAACTGTTTCCACTGGGAGGCAGGTCGGGATGGTACAGGATGCGGATTTCAGCTGATTGGCAGACTAAGTCGAGGAGGGATAAGAGTTTCTTGAATGCAGAGATTATGATTTGAAATGAACTGCCTCAAGGGCCAGTGGAAACCGATTCAACAGTAACTTGGAAAAAGAATTAGAAAAATATTTGCAAAGGAGAAATGTAAAGAGTTTGGAATAAGTGGGGCAGTTGGTATAATTCTTTCAGAGAGCTGGAACAGGCTCTGAGGGCCACACGGCCTCCTCTTACACAGTAAGATTCTACGATTCTATAAAAGGGCTCATGTGCAGAAGGTCTCAATATTCCTGCATCCAGTTAGAGCAAGGTTAGGCTTTGTCATTGCCTGGGATGCCATTGCTTGCTTTTCTATGATGTTAATATGGGACAGTGATGTCCCTCCCTCCTGGAGGGTGCTTTCCCATATAATGATATAATGGGGGGGATTCTCCCATCTCTCGCATGTGCAGAGGCGCCATGGACTCCGCGTGCCTCCGCAGCAAGATTTCTAGCATAATCAGTTGATTTCAATATTTAAATCGGTATTTGCATCTCATTTGTGGGCCCAGGACACAAACCCCCCCACCCAGTCAGGGGTGATTCCCTCCAGTGGGGTTTACAACAGCTCCCCACTAACGGGGAACAGATAGCTGACCCCGCGGGAGTGAAGAGAGGCCATGGAGGCCCCTCCCAGGCAGCCAGGGGAGGATGTGCCCTGGGCAGTGCCAGACTGGCCCCCTGGCAATGCCCAAGGAGCAACTTGGCGTTGCCCATCAGACATCAGGCAGTGCCAAGAGGGCATGACCTACTGGGGATGGGGCCTACTGCGGGAGGGGCCTCTAGGGAGCAATCAGTGGGGGTGGGGGTCCCACTGCCACTCTGCACGTAGCTTTGGGAGAGGGAGGAAGTGATCGGGGCTGGCCATCCAGGTTGGGGGGGGGGGGGGGGGGATCGGGGCTGGCCATCCAGGTTGGGGGGGGGGGGGATCGGGGCTGCTGGGGGGAGGGTGTATGGCTTGTAATTTCACGATAACTTTCTTTGATTTGATTTATTATTGTCACATATATTGGGATACAGAGAAAAGTATCGTTTCTTGTGCGCTATCCAGACAAAACATACCGTTCATGGAGTACAGAGGGGAGAAGGAAAGGAAAGGGTGCAGAATGTAGTGTCACAGTCATAGCTAGGGTGTAGAGAAAGATCAACTCAATATTTTTTATTCATTCATAGGACATGGGCGTCGCTGGCTAGCCAGCATTTGTTGCCCATCCTAGTTGCCCTTGAGAAGGTGGCGGGGAACTGCCTTCTTGAAATACTAATACAATTGAGTGACTTGCTAGGCTATTTCAGAGGGCATGAAAACACAAAATGCTGGAAAATCTCAGCAGGTCTGACAGCATCTGTGGAGAGAGAATAGAGCCAATGTTTCGAGTCCGGCTGACCCTTTGTCAGAGTTAAGAGCAAAGAAAATCAGAAGAGATTTATATTAATCCAATCACAGATGCTGTCAGACTTGCTGAGATTTTTCAACATTTTCTGTTTTCGTTTCAGATTTCAGCATCCGCATAATTTGCTCTTATTTCATTTCAGAGGACAATTGAGTGTCAACCACATTCCTGTGGCTCTGGAGTCACATGTAGTCCAGACCAGGTAAGGACAGCAGATTTCCTTCCCTAAAGGACATTAGTGAACCAGATGGCTTTTTCCAACCATCAAGAATGGCTTCCTGGTCATCAGTAGATGCTTGATCCCAGATATTTTTTGTTGAGTTCAAATTCCACCATCTGCCGTGGTGGGATTCGAACTGAGGTCCCCAGAACATGAGTTGAGTTTCTGGATTAATAGTCCAGTGATAATACCACTTGGACATCGCCTCCCCAACTATATGGTAGGTCCGTTCAAAAGTCTGATGGCAGCAAGGAAAAAGCTGTTCTTGAGTCAGTTGGTACGTGACTGCAGACTTTTGTATTTTTTTTCCCGATGGAAGAAGGTGGAAGAGAGAATGTCCGGGGTGCATGGGGTCCTTGATTATGCTGGCTGCTTTTCTGAGACAGTGGGATGTATATACGGAGTCAATGGATGGGAGGCTGGTTTGTGTGATGTACTGGACTTCGTTCACGACCCTTTGTAATTTCTTGTGGTCTCGGTCAGAGCAGGAGCCATACCAAGCTGATGTAAATCCGGAAGGGATGTTTTCTATGGTGCATTTGTAACAATTGGTGAGAGTCATAGTGGACATTTGGAAAATGCTTAGTCTCCTGAGAAAGTAGAGGCGTTGGTGGGTTTTCTTAACTATAGCATCAGTGCGGAGGGACCAGGACAGGTTGTTGGTGATCTGGACACCTAGGAACTTGAAACTCTCAACTATTTCCACTTCATCACCGTTGATGTAGACTGGGGTATGTCCTCCACGACGTTTCCAGAAGTTGATGAATATCTCCTTTGATTTGTTGACATTGAGAGAGAGATTATTGTTGTCGCACCAGTTCACCAGATTCTCTATCTCATTCCTGTACTCTGTCTCATCATTGTTTGAGATCCGACTCACTACGGTGACGTCATCAGCAAACTTCAAAATGGAGTTGGAGCGGAATTTGGCCGCACAGTCATAGGTATGTAAGGAGTACAGTGAGGGGCTGAGGATGCAGCCTTGTGGGGGAACAGTGTTGAGGATGATTGTGGAGGAGGTGTTGCCTATCCTTACTGATTGTGGTCTGTGGGTTAGGAAGTCTAGGATTCAGTCACACAGGGAGGAGCCCAGTCCGAGGCCACCGAGTTTGGAGATGAGTTTTGTTGCGATAATGGTGTTGAAGGCTGAGCTGTAGTCAATAAATAGGAGACTGACATAAGTGTCTTTGTTATCCAGGTGTTCCAGAGTTGAGTGCAGGGCCAGGGAGATGGCGTCTGCCGTGGACCTGTTGTGGCGATAGGTGAACTGTAGTGGATCCAGGCAACCTGGGAGACTGGAGTTGATGCGTGCCATGGCTAACGTTCATGACTAAATTTCAGTGGTGATCGGTGGACAGCTATTCCTCCTCTTAACAACGCCTTAAACAACTGAACCCTTGCTGATATTCCAAGAGACAGTGATTATTGCGTTCCATTATGAAGAGTGAAAAAATCTGCATCTTTCAGGGATGCAGTAGGGATATGGGGGTAGGGCCTGGGTGGGATTGTGGTCGGTGCAGACTCGATGGGCCGAATGGCCTCTTTCTACACTGTAGGGTTTCTATGTCTATGTCTATGTTTCACAATCTCAGGACATCCCACCGAGAACTAAGAAAGAGATTTTGGAAAGTGCAGTCACTGTTATAATGTAGGGAATGTAGCAGCCAATCTGTGCACAGCAAGCTCCCACAAATAGCAATGTGTGACAAAAACATGTTATTTTATATGACACATTAACATAAAAATTCAGGGCAGGTGGGATGATGCGGTTTCCAATATCATTGTTAACATCAATTATGAATGAGCAAGGAGCAACCAAGCATCTCAAAACTGAAACCCCAATGCTAAATGGTTTACTGATTTATTTCCAAACAAAAATAAACATTGTAATAATGTAACAGAAAAAGAAAGCAAACACATTAACTTTATCTGGATCTTAAACAATAACAGATAAACACTCTGGAGGTTAAAGATTGTGTAATTGTTTAAAGAGTGTCACTGCCCAAACTTAAAGACACTGTCACAACACCGGGAATGTTGTTTTTAAATGCATGTTCATCCACAGAAATAATAACAAAAAATGTGACAATTTCAAATTAAAGCAAAATAAGGCAAATGAAACCTGAAATAAAAAGAAAGTGCTGGAAATATTCAATAGAAAAGTCATATTTAATTACGTTTCATAAATGTTTCCATTTAGCAGATTGCAAATGCTGGAAATCAGGAACAAAAGCAACAAACTCATCATAATCCCCACCCCACACCAACTGATACCCATCCCACCCCCACGGCCCGGATTCGATTCCTGGTTTGCGTATGTTTGGAGTCTGCACGTTCTCCCCGTGTCTGTGTGGGTTTCCTCCGGGTGCTCCGGTTTCCTCTCACAGTCTGAAAGACGTGCTGGTTAGGGTGCATTGGCCATGCTAAATTCTCCCTCAGTGTTACTCGAACAGGCGCCGGAGTGTTGCGAGTAGGGGATTTTCACAGTAACTTCATTGCAGTGTTAATGTAAGTCTGCTTGTGACACTAATAAATAAAACTTAAAAACCCACTGACACCCATCCCACCCCACTCTCACTCACACCCACTGACACCCACTGCACTGACACCCACCCACAATTCCTGTGAATGAATGAGTTCCTGTGAATGACCTTTGTCGTCCAGTACTTCCCCGGAGCGGAGAAGCTACGGCAGCTCCTCCGGAGCCTTCAACATGTCATTGATGAAGACGAACATCTCGCCAAGGCCATCCCCACACCCCCACTTCTTGCCTTCAAACAACTGCACAACCTCAAACAGACCATTGTCCGCAGCAAACTACCCAGCCTTCAGGAGAACAGTGACCACGACACCACACAACCCTGCCACAGCAACCTCAGCAAGACGTGCCAGATCATCGACACGGAAGCCATCATCTCACGTGAGAACACCATCTACCAGGTACACGGTACCTACTCTTGCAACTCGGCCAACGTTGTCGACCTGATACGCAGCAGGGAAGGATGTCCCGAGGCTACGACAACGGATGAATGAACATCGCTCGACAATCACCAGGCAAGACTGTTCTCTTCCTGTGGGGGAGCACTTCACCGGTCACGGGCATTCAGCCTCTGATCTTTGGTTCTCCAAGGCGGCCTTCACGACACACGACAGCGCAGAGTCGCTGAGCAGAAACTGATAGCCAAGTTCCGCACACATGAGGACGGCCTAAACCGGGATGTTGGATTTATGTCACACTATCAGTAACCCCCACAGCTTGCCTCCTGGACTTGCAGAATCTCACTCGCTGTCCTGTCTGGAGACAATACACATCTCTTTAACCTGTGTTTAATGCTCCCTCCACCCACATTGTCTGTATCTTTAAGATCTGGTTGGCTGTAGAGGTTCGCATTCGAATCAGTATTCTGTAACTTGATTTTGTGTCTCTGTATGCCCTGTTTGAGAGCAGATTTCCACTCCATCTGACAAGGAGCAGCGCTCCGAAAGCTCATGGTATTTGCTACCAAATAAACCTGTTGGACTTTAACCTGGTGTTGTTCAAACTCTTACAATGAATGGGCCTCCAAGAGGGGGCGGGGCTCCGAGACGGGGGCGGGGCTTCGGACTGGTGACGCATGCGCGCTACCGGCGAGTGACGACACTGCCAGCTGTGAGCGGAGCGTGAGAGGCAACGGAAAACCCGGCGCGAGACAGCGCG